>NC_091628.1:58707500-59957500 GCF_027580195.1 Bos mutus | reverse complement strand
CTAAAACTTCTTTCAGATAATAATAACAAAACAGTAACAGATGAAGGAAGTCTAATGAAGTCAGTTCCTCAGACTTTGGGTTACTCATTGTATAACTCTTCATCCTATTCATAGCACCAATTGTCTTGCTGTTCACAGTGTCCACACTGTTTGCTGAACCCAGGGTAGGCAAGGCATGAGCTAAGAGGCTGGAAGGAGACTTGAGGAGCCAAAGGAACTACAAACACATTTATTCTCTCCTGGATGGCACAGCAGCCATAACATAGCCTCTCTTCTGTCTGAAGCAGCAGCCCTAGCAGCAGCCACAACATAACCATAACATAGCCATAACATAGAAATGACATAACCTCATCTAACATAACCATGATGCCACACTAATATAGCCCCAGAGCCATAGCAGCCAGGGCTTTCATGGAGAAGCTGTTACAGGCATACTGCACAAAGCAGCTCCTGACCCATTGAGTACCTCATGACAAAGTGAGTATCTTGTGACCAAGTAAGTACCTCCTGACACACATGTGCAGTGCAATAAGTGACCTCGACTATTAAATAAACATTATTTACAAAATGTGAGGTGACAGAAAGAGGCTCTGGGGCAAGAGAATCTGGTCATGCCATCTTGGGTAATTTGCTCTCTCTCACAATCATCATACCTCATTCAGTTCAGTTGCTCAGTTGTGTCCGACTCTTTGTGACCCCATGAATCACAGCACGCCAGGCCTCCCCGTCCATCACCAACTCCTGGAGTTCACTCAGACTAACATCCATCGAGTCAGTGATGCCATCCAGCCATCTCATCCTCTGTCGTCCCCTTCTCCTCCTGCCCCCAATCCCTCCCAGCATCAGAGTCTTTTCCAGTGAGACAACGCTTCGCATGAGGTGGCCAAAGTACTGGAGTTTCAGCTTCAGCATCATTCCCTCCAAAGAAATCCCAGGGCTGATCTCCTTCAGAATGGACTGGTTGGATCTCCTTGCAGTCCAAAGGACTCTCAAGAGTCTTCTCCAACACCACAGTTCAAAAGCATCAATTCTTCAGCACTCAGCCTTCTTCACAGTCCAACTCTCACATCCATACATGACCACAGGAAAAACCATAGCCTTGACTAGACGGACCTTTGTTGGCAAAGTAATGTCTCTACTTTTGAATATGCTATCTATGTTGGACATAACTTTCCTTCCAAGGAGTAAGCGTCTTTTAATTTCATAATGCAATCACCATCTGCAGTGATTTGGGGGCCCAAAAAAGTAAAGTCTGACACTGTTTCCACTGTTTCCCCATCTATTTCCCATGAAGTGATGGGACCAGATGCCATGATCTTCGTTTTCTGAATGTTGAGATTTAAGCCAACTTTTTCACTCTCCACTTTCACTTTCATCAAGAGGCTTTTTAGTTCCTCTTCACTTTCTGCCATAAGGGTGGTGTCATCTGCATGTCTGAGGTTATTGATATTTCTCCCGGCAATCTTGATTCCATAACACTTTTATCTAAGCTCCATTTAGCAACACAGAGCTTAATCTGGAATCAAAACCTCAAATAAATTGCAAATAAACTGCTATATATGACATCCATCTACATGCATAATTTATACATTTGGTTTACTTGTACACTATTTTCCAAAAAAAAAAAAAAAAAATCTATCAAATGATGGTTTGGGGGTAAAAATCCCAAACTTTTACAAGATTCTATTAAGACAGAATTCCAACTCAAAATGAAATATTATATTTAGATAAAATATAAATATATACATTAATCAATAAATGTAATGAAGAAAGACATAAAGCAAAAAATAAACTAAAAACATTGTGTGAAGTGACAAATTATATTAACTTTTTAACAGTCTTATTTTCATACACAATTTATTTTTTCTTAATTGCTTTGGCTTTTGTAAAATTAGGTACAGCAGGCCATATATGAAGTTGAAAGTATGATGTCATATATTAAAAAGTTAATATAATTTGTCACTTCACACAATGGTTTTTCCTGTGGTCATGTATGGATGTGAGAGTTGGACTGTGAAGAAGGCTGAGTGCCGAAGAATTGATGATTTTGAACTGTGATGTTGGAGAAGACTCTTGAGAGTCCCTTGGACTGCAAGGAGATCCAACCAGTCCATTCTGAAGGAGATCAGCCCTGGGATTTCTTTAGAAGGAATGATACTAAAGCTGAAACTCCAGTACTTTGGCCACCTCATGCGAAGAGTTGACTCATTGGAAAAGTCTCTGATGCTGGGAGGGATTGGGGGCAGGAGGAGAAGGGGACGACAGAGGATGAGATGGCTGGATGGCATCACTGACTCGATGGACGTGAGTCTGAGTGAACTCCGGCAGTTGGTGATGGACAGGGAGGCATGGCGTGCTGCGACTCATGGGGTCGTAAAGAGTCGGACACAACTGAGTGACTGATCTGATCTGATCTGATGATAAAAATCTAATAAATCAACTATAAATCACTTTCACTATAAGAATAAGATATTAGCTGCATATAAAATTATCACAGGGCTTTCCTGGTGGCTCAGTGATAAAGAATCCACCTGCTAATGCAGGAGATCCGAGTTGGATCCCTAAGTCAGGAAGATCCTCTGAAGAAGGAAATGAAAACCCATTTCAGTATTCTTCCTGGGAAATCCCATGGACAGAGGAGGCTAATGGAGTATAGTCCATGGGGTCACAAAGAACATGACACGACCTAGTGACTAAACAACAAACAGAATTATCACAACATTTAATAAATTTGGGAGGTTATAGAATTTTAGTCTAAGCACACTTTTTTTCTCATAAGAAACCTATACAACTCTGGTTTAAAACATTGTCTCATTATAGACTCACAAATTTCCACTGAAGCACCAATATAGAAAATGAAACCTAGCAGTTGGTTTACAACCTAATGCTGGCATCTAGGTCAAAGAGCTCCTACTACCCAGCAAATTAAGTCATATTGAGAATAATGTTCACTGTCCTCACACCCTCTCAAAGAGAGGAAAATTTCTTTAAATAAAAAGGGAAGGAACTTTGACCTTCCTTGAGTGTCTGCTTCTAGTACCAGAGATGCATAGTATTTCTCAGATATAAAACTATCCACAAAATAGCAGGGATCTATGAAGTAGTCAGGAATCTCTCTATTCTTCCTTCACGTCATTTTTTTTCTTAATTATATCTATAAATTGACTGCATGGAAATTAGACAAGTAGACGAAAGAACCACAAGTAGATGAATGAATGTCTAACAGAAAAAATGCTAGAAGTGTGGCTGCTCGGTTTTTTCAAGAGATTATTTTTCTTGTATAAAATTCTGTCAAAATTTCAGAGAGCCAAACAGTATGAAGAGGAGATGATACAATTTCAGTCTATTAGTATTATCCTAAAGATGGATGCTAAGACATTGGACAATGTACTGTGTTAAAGTGAAAATTTAATAAAACACTATTGGTGTGTGATATTTTAACATATATTTTCATGTTTTAATAAGATGATATAAGAATAAACACTAAGACAAAAAAATTGAAAAACACTGAATTGAGAATTACATTCTTATACCACTGAAATCAAGTATAATTCCTTCCCTAAGCTATTAGTCTCTGTTAAGTCTGGATCTGAAAATTCCCTTTGAAAAGTTACCTAAGTAATATTAGTCTGTTATTCATTTTTCTTAATCTCAAGAATTCAACTCTTTTCCCGGTTCATTTTGGCCATATATGTGCGGAAGCCTAAACTCTGCTTACACGCATCACACATCAGTCCTGAAGATCTGCCTGTCTCCTTAGCCAGGGAATGGGCACTTCATGCTGCAACTCCTCTCTGTATTTCACGAAGATCACAGGATTGGCAATTCATAAGCTGCTTTATCTCTCCCAAAAGCTTTTCATAGCATTCATAGGCATGCATTAACTCTCCAAGGAACATGCTCCATGCCCAGTTCTAACTGCTGCTTCTTGACCTGCAAACAGATTTTTCAAGAGGCAGGAAAGGTGGCCTGGTACTGCCATCTCGAAGAATTTTCCATAGTTTGTTGTGATCCACACTGTCAAAGGCTTTGGTGTAGTCAATGAAGCAGAAGTTTCTCTGGAACTCTCTTGCTTTTCATATGATCCAACAGATACCGGCAACTTGAGCTCTGGCTCCTCTTCCGTTTCTAAATCCAGCTTGAACATCTGGAAGTTCTTGGTTTACGTACTGTTGAAGCAAGGCTTGGAGAATTTTGAGCATTATTTTGCTAGTATGTGAGATGAGTGCAATTGTGTGGTGGTTTGAACATTCCTTGGCATTGCCTTTCTTTGGGATTGGGATGAAAACTGACCTTCCAGTCCTGTGGCCACTGCTGAGTTTTCCAAATATGATGAGATATTGAGTGCAGCATTTTAACAGCATCATCTTTTAGGATTTGAAATAGCTCTGCTGGAATTGTTTTGTTCAATACCACCCAAAAGAATATTTCCTTAAAGATGAATTTAACCTTTATATTTCAGCAACCAGAAATATAAAGGTTATGTTTACATATTTGCAACAAGAAATTTGGCTAGTAGATTTATAATAATAAATGGATTTGTCCATGTATTAAAGTACTAATATTTCAGAAATATGAGTCAAATTTCTTACATTCAGGCAGAATGTTCGGTTTAGCTCTTCCTTTAAAAGAAATTTTCTTTTTTTTTTTTTAATTTAATTTTATTTTTAAACTTTACATAATCGTATTAGTTTTGCCAAATATCAAAATGAATCCGCCACAGGTATACATGTGTTCCCCATCCTGAACCCTCCTCCCTCCCCCCCCGATACCCTCCCTCTGGGTCGTCCCAGTGCACCAAATCTGAACTGCTACATAAATACTACTTACAAAACGTGAGGCAAAAGCAAGAGGCTATGGGGCGAGGGAACCTGACAGGCCATCTTAGCTAATTTGCTCTTCCCCCAAATTCATTATACCTAATTAACAGAACACTTTTATCGAAACTCCATTTAACAACACAGAAGCTTAATCTGGAATTAAAAACTCAGATAAACATAAGTAAACTGCTATTTGACATGAAAATTTTATACCTACTTAACAGACATCATAGAAATGCCTAGGCATAAGAAAATATTACATGAACAATTCCTAAAGAAACAGGATTTTTTTAGGTTTGAGGAAGTGAGGAAAACAACAAAATGTCTGAGAAGCAAGAAAAAAGGACATTATGGTAGATATATACATATATATATATACACACACACATATTTAGAGAGAAAGGAAAGTTATACTATGCTTTGCATTTTACTATAAAATCTTTGGATTTAATTCAGGTAGAAAGAATTTATCCATGTTTTAATAAGGGATATGATTATATTTACATTTTAGGAAACATCACTCCATCTTCCATGGAGAAGGAATGAAAGCAGGGGGTGTGCTATCAAAACAACTGCATCGTTATGCACAAATACAGTAGGATATTAGGCCAGGAAAATGGCAGGGAATATAGAGAACACATTTGAAGATAAGACTTACATGCCTTATGGAAAGTCTCTTTGTTTCTATAAAAAAATAAATAAATAAAAGGAATTTAGTATGGGGCTTGGAGAAAGTACTGACCTGCTTCTTGAGAAACCTGTATGCAGGTCAGGAAACAACAGTTAGAACTGGACATGGAACAAAAGACTGGTTCCAAATAGGAAAAGGAGTATGTCAAGGCTGTTTGTCACCCTGCTTAAATTTAACTTCTATGCAGAGTACATCATGAGAAACGCTGGGCTGGAGGAAGCACAAGCTGGAATCAAGATTGCTGGGAGAAATATCAATAATCTCAGATATGCAGATGACACCACCCTTATGGCAGAAAGTGAAGAAGAACTAAGAAAGTGAAGAAGAAAGAAGTTCTTTCATCACTCTCCTCTTGATGAAAGTGAAAGAAGAGAGTGGAAAAGTTGGCTTAAAGCTCAACATTCAGAAAACTAAGGTCGTGGCACCTGGCCCCATCACTTCATGGGAAATAGATGGGGAAACAGTGGAAACAGTGGCTGACTTTATTTTTCTGGGCTCCAAAATCACTGCAATTGTGATTGCAGCCATGAAATTAAAAGACACTTACTCCTTGGAAGGAAAGTTATGACCAATCTAGACAGCATATAAAAAAGCATAGACATTACTTTGCCAACAAAGGTCCATCTAGTCAAGGCTATGGTTTTTCCAGTGGTCATGTATGGATGTGAGAGTTGAACTGTGAAGAAAGCGTAGAGTGACAAAGAATTGATGCTTTTGAACTGTGGTGTTGGAGAAGACTCTTGAGAGTCCCTTGGACTGCAAGGAGATCCAACCAGTCCATCCTAAAGGAGATCAGTCCTGGGTGTTCACTGGAAGGACTGATGTTGAAGCTGAAACTCCAATACTTTGGCCACCTGATGTGAAGAGCTGACTCATTTGAAAAGACCCTGATGCTGGGAAAGATTGAGGGCAGGAGGAGAAGGGGATGACAGAGGATGAGATGGCTGGATGGCATCACTGACTCAATGGACATGGGTTTGGATGAACTGCAGGAGTTGGTGATGGACAGGGAGGCCTGGCGTGCTGTGGTTCATGGGGTCGCAAAGAGTCAGATATGACTGAGCAACTGAACTGAACTGAAAGTACTGAGCTAGATATATAAATTAAGAAATTGGAAACATATTGGTGTTTACTGTCATGGAAACAGTTGAGACTATCTAGATAGAAAGTGCTAATAAATGTTTAATACAAACCTGATTTTTTTTAGTTTATGAATTTCCAAATCTAATGAAAAGCCAATAAACACATGCTAGCATATAAACAATATTTTGCTACACATTTTATCCATTAGTTTAAATGTACAGACTGAATTTTTTCCAATACTATATTGACACAAACCTAATTATATTAAGTGCTTCTTTTCTGGGAATCTAAAACAATTTTGTAGCTTTAGAATAAAGCATTCACTGTTAAGATACTCTTGACTTCTCCCTCTCCCATTGTACTTCGGGCCATCTTATTTATCAACAGAATCTATAGTTTATCTTGAAAATGTTTTCACATATGGAGTAATTCTCACGACTTCCATTACTTTTGTTTTGGGCAAAGCTGCTGTGAATTTTCACCTGCATTATTATAGTAGTCATCTAAGAGGTCTTCCTGCTTTCACTCTTGCCATTTTTCAATCTATTTAAAAGAAAGAAACCTAATTGATCCTACTATGTATTTTTGCTTATAATTTTTCACTGAGATTAAGATGAGCTATTATGCTTGTGCTTTTGTAAACTTTTTAAAATTTTAAAAAACTTTCTCTAAGTCCAGTCAATGAATTATAAAACTGGAACATTCTCTGTTTCTAATTCCAGAACCTGAACAAGTAAAAAGTACTCTAACTAAGAAGTGGTTTTTAAGCCAAGTTCAAAATAAAAGTCAACCTTGACACTGCTTAAAAATCTTGTTTGTCATACCCTATCTTCAAAAAACAAAATCGATACCTCAGAGGTGATAAATAGGAGACTTTTTAAACAAAAAGGAAAAAAAAAAGTTCCCATGTGAAACTGGTGTGTAGCCAGAGTTAAGAACCATGAAAACAGAACATCAAAATATAATTCAGCCAAAATAAACCTTTAGAAAAAATATTATATTCATCTTAAAGTGTAGAAGATAATAGGAAACTAAAGAAAATATTTTGCCATCTGATAGATGTATAACCTTACAAAAATCATTTCACTAGTTTCTGAAAAAGCAAACAAATTTCTAACTAAAAATTAAGTAGGCAAAAAGATAGGAAATCAGCAAGCCTGTAAACAAATTACTTAGAAACAGAAACAATACTGCAAGGAATTATTTTTAAACATGACTAACACATACTTTGTATAAATTCACCAAAAATGTTTACATAATAAAATGTGCAATGTCATTAAAGTATTGTGAATTCAAATGACCTTTTTTCTAAAGTTTCAAGTTACCACTGAACAACAACAACAAATTGCATGAAAAATGTGATCACTGCAGCAAAAAGTATTCATTTTCTCAACATAATTTAATTAGGTGCTTATTTTTCATCAGTTTTGGAAATATGAAATATGTATAAAACATTAACCTTATGCTTAAAACTTAAATATCAGAGGGGAGAAAACAGGCCCATAGAAAATTAACATTAAATAATATGTAATAAAGGATACAAAGAAAGTTTGAATCTGATGTGATATGAGTGCAAAGCAGTGAGTGGAGTCAGTATGGAATAGAGGTTAAATGAGTAACATTTGGGATTTCACATATCTGAATTTTTATCTCGTTTCCATTTGGGCGAGTCAGTTACATACAAGTAAATGACCTCCCCTTACTTAAACTTAACACTGCTATTTTTGGCTGGTCACAAGTACTAACTATGTGATGTTGCACTTTCCAGATCATTTGATCTTTGGTGTCACTAAGTTATGAGTGACAATGAGACAAACGAAACAGTAACATAAGCGTTTTCTGATGCACAGCCTGAAATAGGAACATGTGAGCACTATGCCTTTCCCTCTTCCCAATGGCGAGGAAGAGAAATAGCCCATTGGTCTCAGAGATCGTGGCTTCCCTTGAGGTTCAGCTGGTAAAGAATCCACCTGCATTGTGGGAGACCTGGGTTCGATCCCTTGATTGAGAAAATCCCCTGGAGAAGGGAAAGGCTACCCACTCCAGTATTCTGGCCTGGAGGATTCCTTGGACTGTATAGTCCATGAGGTCACAGAGTTGGACACGACTTAGCGACTTTCACTCAGAGATGGAATCCATATGTAATGCCAGCAGATTAGCTCTACCTGGGCTTCCCTGGTATCACAGTCAGTAAACAATTGGTCTGCAATGCTGGAGACCTAGCTTCGATCCCTGGGCTGGGAAGATCCCCTGGAGGAGGGCATGGCAACCCCTCCAGTATTCTTGCCTGGAGAATCCCCATGTATACAAATCAATGTCAATTTTTCACTAAAACTGCAAAACGATTTTAGAAAACTTATCATCCAGAGAAAGTTTAAATGTGTTAAGAAGCTAGATTTATCCACAAATAGGATAATTTGAAGTTGGGTACAATAGTTTTTCCAGTAATATTCACCACCAGTGAAAATGAATAATCTGGGAAACAAAACTTCTCAACTCATCTGAAAAAATGATGTCTGATTGGTATGACAAAAACTTCTGGGTATTTTTATCATTTTACACTTAAATGTGGCCACAGAGTAGGCTGTACTTATGTTGGTTTTGGTTTTAAGGTAGCTATTATATCTTTTTCCCAAGAACTTTAGACTAAAAAACATAGCTTGCTTGGAAAATATAAACAACCAAGTTTAGTTCATACAAAAGCTGGCTAGTCATAGTAATACAGAACCACAGTGAAAATAAACAAGTTAGTTGGTATACAAAGTTTAGAGTCTTCATCCTTTTCTTCTGCCTCTTTTTAGGGTAGGAATTTGTAGTGCCAAAGAGACTCTAACAGTCATCCAAAGACGAGTTTTGCACAAGGCTTTGGTGTGTCAGTGAAACTGGAGTAAAATATTCATGGTGTGGCATCATCTGAACTATTACCACAATTTGTTACAGCTTTAAACAAAGCCTTTCCAGCCTCCATAACCGTCATCTACATGTAATCTAGGGAAACTATTAGCTGACAGGTCAATTCATTCTTTAATAAATTAATAATTGCAAACATTATAAATACTATGTATAATATATTATCCAATTATTATATATATTCTATAGTACTTGTGTGTATATATATATATATATATATAATATGTATAATCTCAATTGTTTTCTCTATTATACATTGTGATATCTCCTCTTACAGATGTTAGTTTGCAATAGTTGTTAACATACTGTATAGTATACAAAGTTGAGGAAGAATTTATATATCATTTGGAAAAAATAAATTCATCTACCATCATGATTTTCCAACCTAGTAAATATTTAGCAAAAAATGTTGATGTAATGTTAGTGTTATTTAAGAAAATAATTTCTGAAGTCAGACTTCCTGCTGTCAAATTCTAAATTGTATCTTAGTCAAGTTATTTAAGCTCTGTTTTCAATTTCTATATATTTCACTTTATTTTCTTCTTTGAATTCATTAATAGCATCAAGAAATAAAAATTTCTTAGATCTTTCAGTTCTGATTTCTGACATCTTCAGAGAAAATGGTTTGTATCCATGTTACTTTCATTAGAAAGCATATGGAAAAAATAAAAGTAATTTACTTCTAAATTTAAGTTCTCAGGAGTATATTGTTGACCAGTTTATTCCAGGAATCTTGAAATAACTAATTAATTTTGAATAAAATTTGGTCTACTTTTAATAAATTTAAGATTAAACTCAATTTGTGATTTGCAAATTGAGGCAAAATAGGAACTGAAGAAAATTCAAAGGTGAAAAGTCACAATGAAATGTGAGTATGAGCTTGCAGCATAAAGTCTTCAGTTCATAATCAAAATTTTCAGTACAATGACCCTAGGTCAGGGAATTACAGCACCCAAGTATCCATACAATATGTTCCCATGTGAGATCCTGTCAATAAAAAGCCATAAGGGAAAGAACAAGACCCAACCAATTATCAACAGATAGATACATATTTTAAAGAAGTAAAGTGTCATGCATAGTCAGATGGGATTTTTAAAGAAATAAAACATAGCATGGCTCGAATAATTTATAAAATAGAAACAAAAATATTCATGAGGATTATTAGGTGGTAGGTTAAATTCAGGCTTCCCTGGTGGCTCAGTGGTAAAGAATCCTTGTGCCAATGCAGAAGACCCAGGTTCCATCACTAGCCTGGGAAAATCCCCTGGAAAAGGAAATGGCAACCCTCTTCAGTATTCTTACCTGGAAAATTCCTTGGACAGAGGAGCCTGGCGGCTATAGTCTGTCGGATCCCAAAGAGTCAGACACAGTTGAGAGACTGAGCACACACATACACATATGTTAAATATAAGGTAATGCAGTGTTTAATGATGTGTGTTACAATTCACATGGACTATGAGAAAAATGGCAAAAAGATACATATTTCTCTCTGAATTGGTCATAGAAGGCTTATCGTGTAATGTGACATTGAATTTGATACAGAATAGAGACACAAGATATTAAAAGAAGAGGGAGCAACAAATTCAAAAATTTGGTTATGGGCCAACAATGCATGCTATGAAGTAAGAAATATTTGAGTATGCACCATTTGTTGTTATAATATATGCTATATTGTGTTGTGTGTGAGAGAGAGAGAGACAAGAACCCATTACACAGAACAAAAACCTATAAAATGTATTTAAATAAGTTATACATCTTTAGACTGTCTCAGTGAACTAAATAAAGCACAAATGTTTTGCATAGATTGCATTTAAATTCCCTATCAATTCTAAGATTTCCTATTTAATAAGCAAATTTGAAATGTTGATAATGGTATATTAAATAAAACTTTTTTAAAAAACCTTTGCTAAATTACATGAAAGAAAGTAAACTGATGAATAAAATTGACCATAAATTTTCTAGAGATTTTAGAACATGAGTCCAGGTAAACATTAAGGAACTAGTACTCGACTTAAATCTTATCTCGTAAACAAGCTCATTTTGCACTGAACTAGATAGACCATCCATGATTTTATCTAAATAAGAGGATCTTTGGCTTGTTACTGGTCTCCCACATCACCTCTCTATTGCCATTTCATTTACTATTTGAATACTTCATATTGAACATTTATATGTTTTTTAATAAAGCTTTTACTTTAGAAAAAATGTAGAAATTTTGGTGTAATTTTAAAGACAGTGTTGATCAACTGTTGGGAATTCTGATAGATTTTTGTAATAGAAAAATATGTAGAATATACACATGAATATATTACTACATGTAAATATATTTCTTCTATATATTAAAAACAGAATAAAGAAAGGTAACAGCAACAGAAAAATGCATTATAACATGAAGGTATATCAAAACTAGGAGTTAGATAGCACCCAAGTTTTGAAGGAGAAGGAAATGGCAACCCACTCCAGTACTCTTGCCTGGAAACTCCCATGGATGGAGAAGCATGGTAGGCTGCAGTCCATGGGGTCGCTAAGGGTTAGACACGACTGAATGACTTCACTTTCACTTTTCACTTTCATGCACTGGAGAAGGAAATGGCAACCCACTCCAGTGTTCTTGCCTGGAGAATCCCAGGGACTAGGGAGCCTGGTGGGCTGCCGTCTATGGGGTCGCACAGAGTCGGACACGACTGAAGCGACTTAGCAGCAGCAAGTTTTGAAAAGAGAACTTGAGTGTGTTTTAAATAAAATCTCAGTGAAAAGCATAAACAGTCTCACTATTGAACTCCAGGACTCTGAAAGCAGAATATATTCTAAAATCTATAATGTTTGATAGGTTTCTCTATGTAGATGCTAAGTTAGGGGTTAATTCTTGATTCATTTAATTTAGGTACTTTCTGACAGTTTTCTTATCTATAACCTTATATGATTTGTACTGGCAGAAGAGTCACTCAGATTATTTTACAAAACATATTAAGTTTATGAAAATAAAAATAAAATCCAAAGAAAATACTGTTTAAAAACATTGATTACCTGGACTGTTGTGAAAAAATACATATTTGTGGATGGCAAGCTGGAAAGAAACCTGCAGTTGTGGTTTTACAACAGCCATTCTTTAAAGTACTAAAATAATACTTGCTTTTTATATGATCTTCATGCACTGTCTGAGATAAAACCAGGCTCATAGTCCACATTTCTCTCACTGTCACAATTCAAGGAGTTTTTTTTTTTTTCAAGTCTTTTTTATGTTTAATATTATATATATAACACACACATACATATAAAATCTCACATCCTTTTTCGATAATTATATTGGAATAATTCCAGGTGGCACAAGTAGTAAAGAACCGGCCTGCCAATGCAGGAGACATATGAGATGTAGATTTGATATCTGGGTTGGGAAGAGCTCTTGGAGGAGGGCATGGCAACCCATTCCAGTATTCTTGCCTGGAGAATCCCATGGAGAAGGAAGCCTGGTGGGCTACTTCACCAAGAGTCAGAGACAACTGAAGCGATGTAGCACACGTGCAATATGATAGTACAAGAACAGTATTTGATTCTGTGCATTTTACACTTTTTTATATTCTCTGTATGACCTAAGCTTTCTATAAAAATGTTTGAAAATAGACCAGTTTGACTTATGCTTTCAGCCCCAGCAGGAAAATGTTTGGAAGTAATCATTCCCATTCTTATAACAAGAAAAAAACTGAAAATGGATGAGTTTTGTTGGTTGCATCAGAAAACTGAGGTGGTGGGACAAATCCCCACCATGAATTCTGGAGAGACAGGTCTGCTTCTGAGAACAGGAACAGCTGGGGATATAAACTGGTATTTTAAAGGGTAATGCTATTGCATTGCTGGATGTTGATTGTGGACTAATCTGAGACTGATAAACTACAGGGGGCCTTAGTCTTAGGGGGAGCTCAACATTTTGGGGGATTTTACTTCCAGGAACCCCACTATTTTCTTAGGGTGAAGATACAAGGAAGACAAAATTCAAGTGAAAGTGCAGCTTGAAGAGACAAAGCCAGCATCAGAACCAGACTCAGATATGACCCAGATGCTGGAATCATTAGAAAGAGAATTTAAAATAATATGTTGAGCCCAAACATAAAAACTAGAAATGCAAGAATAGTCAGTGTAAGCACAAAGATGAAAACCCAAAGAATCAAGATGAAAGACTAAACATCAAAAACACTGTAAGAGAAATGAAGACTGCTTTTATGGGCTTGTTAGCAGAGTGGACATAAAATGAAATCATATAAAATGCTAAATTAGAACAAGAGAAGGAAGAAAGAAGATTAAAAAAAAAAAAAAAAAAATGCACTGAATGTAAAACAGTTCATGACAGACATGAACCCACAACTAAAAAATAAATATTAAACGGGAATCATCCAAATGCATCAACTAAAAAACAAAGATTTTCAAAGTGGATAAAAAACAAGAACAAACTCTATGTTGTCTAAAAGGAACCCCCTTTATATATAAAGACACAGGTTAAAATTAAGGGACACAGAAAGCTGTTGAAGTGAGGCATTTGGTTGTTTGTTGCTTAGTCGCTCAGTTGAGTCTGACTCCTTTGTAACCCCATGCATTGTAGCCCCATGGCTTGTACTCAGGCTCCTCCATCCACCGGATTTGCCAAGCAAGAATACTGGAGTGGATTGCCATTTCCTTCTCTAGGGGATCTTCTTGATCTAGGGATCAAACCTGAGCCTCATGCTTGCCAGGTGGATTCTTTACCACCAAGCCACCTGGGAAGCCCTTAAATAGGGCATTACATAGTAATACAGGATTCAACCCTCCAAGGAGACCTAACAATTGTGTATAAGCAATAGTGCACCAAAATGAATGAAGAAAACTAGGTTAAAATTGCAAGGAGAAATAGACAAATTCACTATTATATGTGAAGGACATACTGTATTTAGATATTTAGTTAAACATTAGTTCATATCGATACCTCTGCCTGCCTGTCTGTAATCTATTTCAACAAAGATAAACTTGGTTCCCATCATTGTTTAAATGTTGAATTCCAATACACATGGAAAATATTATCAGAATTGTTGATCCCTTACCCTGTATGAAATAACTTTACCAAATAGAGCACAGTGCTTTTCTAATTTCTTTTGCATTTAGTCTCATAAACCCACTCATTTCAAAATTCACTCATATTTTCCCACACACTTTTCAAAGAGGTTATTTGCTACACTTATAATATCCCTTTATTATTTTGTCTCATTCTACATTACATTCTTGGATTTTTTTTTATTTATATGCATTGAAGTCATTCTGTGTGCTATAAATTTCTATGGGTTTTATCCAGTGAATAGTGTTAGGTTTGCATCATTTCAGTAACACAAAGAATAATATTCTGTCTTTAAAACAAGCCTATGCATCATATACTTAGCTCCTGGCAACCTCTGATCTTTTTTGTTACTGTTATTAAAATAACTTTTTTTCTTAGTTGATCTTTTAAATCATTTTTTAATTTTAATTTTAAATTAGAGGTAAGTACTTTACCTTGTGATAGTCTGTGATACCCTGTGATAGTTTCTGCCATACATCAACATGAACTGGCCATAGGTATACATATGTTCCCTCCCTCTTAAATCTCCCTCCCACCTCCCTCCCCATCCCACCTCTCTAGGTTATCACAAAGCACCAGCTTTGGGTTCCCTACATCATATAGCAAATTCCCACTGGCCATCCATCTTACATACGGCAGTGTATATGTTTCCATGTTACTCTCCCAAATTATTCCACCCTCTCCTTCCCTACTGTGTCCAAAAATCTGTTCTTTGTGTCTGTGTGTGTCTTTGTTGCCCTCAAGTAAGATCATCAGTACTATCCTTCTAGATTCCATACATATGCATTAATATATAATATTTGTCTCTCTCTTTCTGACTTACTTCACTCTGTATAATAGGCTCTAGGTTCATCCACCTCATTAGAACTGACTCAAAAATGTATTTGTTTTTATAGATAAATAATATTCTATTGTGTATATGTACCACAACTTCTTTATTTATTCATCTGTCGATAGGCATCTAGGTGGCTTCCATGTCTTAGCTATTATAAATAGTGCTGCAATGAACATTGGATAGCATGTGTCATTTTCAACTGTAGTACCCTCAGGGTATATGCCCAGTAGTGGGATTTCTGGTTCATATGGTAGTTTTATTCTTAGTGTTTTAATGAATGTCCATGCCTGTTCTGCATAGTAGCTATATCAATTTGCATACCCATCAACAGTGCAAGAGGGTTCCCTTTTCTCCACACCCTCTCCAACACCTCATCTTTTTGATAAACTTTTTCTATTATCTTTTCTCAGGTTTTGCTTACTTGGAATAAATCATTATGTAGCTTTTCAGATTGGATTGTTTCACTTGGCAATATTTATTTAACATTCATCCATATCTTTAGCTCTTCCTTTTCATTGCTGAGTAATGCTCCATTGCATGAGTATACCTCACCTAGTTTATACATTCACTTTGTTGATTCCAAATTTAGCGATTATGAACGTTCACAACAGAACAGCAGAACATAGAGCTGCTAAAAACACTCGTGCAGCTTTTGGTTTTTTTTTGGGGGGGTGCAAACACAAGTTTTCATATCAGTTGGGTAAACACCTAGGGAAACAATTGCTGGTTCATGAGGAAAAGTGATGATTAGATTTATAAGAAATTGACACATAGTCTTCCAAATTGCCAATACTATCGTGCATTCCCACCAGTAAAGAATGTGAGTTCCTGTTGATTTGAATACTTACCGACAATTGGTATAGTCAGTTAGTTTTACTTTTGTATTTGATCCATTCTAACAGGTGTGTAGTGATTTCTCATGTTAGTTTTTAATTCCACAAACAAATACATACACACATACACATGCACAAACTCAAGGGGAAGGAGTTATCAAACTGCCTGAATATTAGTGTGTGTGTAGCGGGGGGAGAGTCACTAGGGGCCATCCAGGAGGATATGTTACCACAATAGCATGTTTAGTAAGAATGAGTTCTTGATAATACCACACAGAATTATAATTAATTTTTGGTTAAACACTGTCCTGCCTGGCAGAGTGAGAAAGTAAAATAGTAAAACTTTCAGAATGCCAATATAAGTATGATATATAAAACCATGTTTTTCTATAACCCACCTAAAATTTCTCTAATCTAAAGAAATAAGAATGCATGTGCACAAATATCTAATTATAATAATGACCATTACATGTTCTAAAGATTAACAAAAAGGAAACATAATGAATTCTCATAAAAATTTATTGATTAAATCATAATTATGCACTATAACTTATTGCTGCCATTTTAAATTATATTTGCAATAATATTTAATGATATAAGAGTAAAAACAAATGACAAAGCAGTTACATGATGTATGGCCCTGTTTTCATTATCATCTGCCTATGTATCTATACTGAAGAAGGATATGACAACCCTCTCCAGTATTCTTGCCTGGAGAAGCCTGTGGACAGAGGAGCCTAGAGGGCTACAGTCCATGGGGTCGCAAAGAGTCAGACATGACTGAGCAACTGAACTAACCGAGTATATCTATAAAACCATCTATTTTCTATTTGCATACATATAAAATGTTCATCTCTGGGTTCTAGGATTATAGCTGAATTTTTTCTACTTCTGTTTTATCTAATTAAAATTTATACTTGAAAATAAATCAATGAGAAACAGAATAAAGCTTATTTTATTTCTTAGGAAGTTACAACACTTTAAAAAGTAACAAATGGGAGCAAATGCATTTTTGGGGAAATATCTTCCTTCTTAAAGAAAGAAAGACAGTGGAAGGGAGGTTGGATTTAACTCTCCTTCATACTTCTAAGCCTGGTAAAATTCAAACCACATAATATTTGTTGGGTTTACTTTTGTGTGTGCTGTTTATGTGTTCCAAACAAGGGCAGTGATTAGTGTTTTCACAACAATATTTTCATTTTTCTATCACTTTGGTAACATAAATGGTAAACATAAATTAAACATCATAAATGTTTAATAATAGATTGCATATTTTACTACTCTTTTACTAAAATATTTTTGCTGAGTTCTTAAAACATAAACCTATTCTAAACTTAACTGAATAAAAGTAGATTTTTACATATTTATACTTTCTCTAACAAAACATCTGTCCTCATGCCATGATGGGGTTCCCATAAATGAAGATGTTGAGAACTACTGAATTAGTGGACAGTGTAAAAATTATGTACATTTGTCCTTGCTCTTTGTTTCTTGTAAAAATATTTTGTTGTCTAAGTGCAAGTCAAAGTGCAAGTCAAAGGACAGACCTTGAAAATGTCACTCAATAGTTATAATTGTGTAAGGAAAGTGAAGACAATGAAATCAGATTGAAGATCTCCATTTCTTTTACCAGCTCTATCCTTGACTCAGGACCTAATTTGACCAGGTGAGTCACAATTACAACTTGGAAACAGAGTTAATCTTATAGACCCCACCTCAACAGAGCTGTTGTTAGTATTTATTTAATGAAACAGCATGTAGAAAAAGAGCTAAACTGAGAGCAAATTACTCTGATTTCTTCCAGGTATTGCCATAGTTTATGTGCAATCAGTAAGCACTCTTTGCTAGAATTATAGAAATTATCTGTAAACTTATAAGCATAGCTATTTATAAAATGTCAAATTCAATTAGGACTATTTAATGTTTTTCAGATGTACAAAAAGTTACCAAACATAAATACAAGAGTAGGAATACATAATTTTAGTTAATTAAATTGACTATTAAATGGACAGGAATGTCCTGTTTTTTATTATAATAATCATGCTTTTGAAAATACTTTCATGACAATTTTATGTACATTTCACAATGTTTGGACATATACATTTCCCAAATTTGACAGTTTAAAAACTTTAAAAAATGATGAGCTGCCAACATAGTCCCGCCATCAGTGGCTCTCTTTCCGATGAATTTCTGACACTTGTTCTACAACAACTATATATATTCTCAGTGATTTTTATCTTCTACCCCCTGCTTTTTTAAATAAGTCTCAACTATCTTTTCAATTTTTATGGTCTCTCAATTTATTTTCTTGTGTGTGTGTGTATGTGTGTGTGTCTGTTTCCTGGAAGACTGGGATTTATCACAAAAATCTAATATGTATTGCCACAAATAGTGGGCTTTAGAGTATTTTCATCTTATTTGATGATAAAGCTTATACTAAATAGAAATTTCATACTTCAATTATCAACACAATATCTTTACTTATTTATGCTATTAACATATAAAAGCTGAGTTCTTATTTCATAAGAATTCAACATATTTAATATGAAGTTATTTCCCTTATTTCTATTTATAAAAACATGCATTTTATTAAATTTAGTACTACAACAATGAAGCTAGTCCAAGTCCTTTATTTCTTTTGATCGTAACCTCTAAGATCAAGATTAACTATGCTAAAGATTGACATGGTTTTTCCAAAAATGTGTCTCATTAGTTGGTTGCAGGAGAGTCTGCCAGGTTACAAAGGGAGGAGATATTTCCTAGCTTTAATATGCATTTAAATAAGAAAATCTTCCCAGAGTTAACTTGAAAGCAGAAATCACTAAAAGTCCTTCACTTTTGAGATTCAATTATACTGAAGTACTTTAGGTCGGTGGAAAAGGAAATGGCAACCCACTGCAGTACTCTTGCCTAGAGAATTCTGTGGACAGAGGAGCCTGGTGGGCTGCTGTCCATAGGGTCACAAAGAGTCAGACACAACTGAAGTGACTTAGCATGCATGCATGCACTGGAGAAGGAAATGGCAACCCACTCCAGTGTTCTTGCCTGGAGAATCCCAGGGACAGAGGAGCCTGGTGGGCTGCCGTCTGTGGGGTCGCACAGAGTCGGACACGACTGAAGTGACTTAGCAGCAACAGCTGCAGCGCTTTAGGTTGGAAGTTATATGATAATGATATTTGAAGAAAATGTTTGTGTAGCATGTAGATGAGTAAATCAAAACCAGCTGAGAAAGAAACATGTTTAAGGGACTATTTTCTTATCATGATAAATATATAGTCTTCCAACCACTCACTATGTTTACCCTAACTAAAGTGATTGTAAAAAGGACTTTGCACATTTTAAAAAGTCTCTACATTCATTTGCCATATATTCATACGGAAACAGTTTGCAGGGACTTAGAAGTCCTATTGTCAAATTAGTAACATCTACCATAAAGTGTAGTTAAATGACAGAATATGCAGATAACTAATATATATTTTAAAGAATATCTGGGAACACACAGAATAGATACAACTATGCTTTTGTCCTGAAGTAGTTAATCATATTAAATTTTATTTCAGGAGTCACAGCTACCTTCTGTACTTTTTTCAGAACCAAGATATCACAATGATTGTAAGTATCAATTTAGATTCTTTTTAAAATAAATGAATTTCTTCGTATAGCATGGTAGTGCCTAGTGTGACATGTTTTATGCAATTGGTCTTTTTACATGTTTATGCATGAAAAACTATATTAGACAAAACTCTTACTACTCTTAAAGCAAGTTTTATCAAGGAGAGAGTCTCTACCCAGCTATGTTCTGTGGACTCAATCAAAGCATAACGGTACAGTAAGTAAATGAAAAACATTGCAAGATGTGGTTCAGGGATAAACAATAGAATGCATGCTTATCTCAGGGTTTCCAGATGTAATTTTCCAGGAGAAACTAAAATAGAAAACTTTGTGTTAAATGATCTGATTTTTAAGAGTGTATAGTCTCTGTAAAGCCTATCTGCAGTCCATGTGTTATTTATCAGAACTAAATTTATTCAGACAAATCTAAGATTCTGTCAGTTAAGAGTGTATCATGTAGTGCATAATGGGTAAATGAAATTATTAGCAAACTAATTTGTAATATTTTAATTCTTTCATAAAAAAGAGAATCTTCACATAGGCAATTAAGGGATGATACTGGGTTCATATAATTAGCTCCTTTTAACTTTCTACATTGACATCCCCCCAAAGTGGCTCTTACTCATGTCCCAAGATGAGAGTAAAGCTCCAGTCATTGCATGAAGTTTCAGATAGTGAGTCAGAAAAAGGTATGTAGATTTTAATGCTTCTCTGCAGAAATTTGAATGGACCACATGCTACATTTGCTTTCCTTTAAGGTGACTCACATACTGCTGAAGCCTGGCTTGGAGAATTTTGAGCATTATTTTACTAGCGTGTGAGATGAGTAGTTTGAGCATTCTTTGGCATTGCCTTTCTTTGGGATTGGAATGAAAACTGACCTTTTCCAGTCCTGTGGCCACTGCTGAGTTTTCCAAATGTGCTGGCCTATTGAGTACAGCACTTTCACAGCATCATCTTTCAGGATTTGGAATAGCTCAACTGGAATTCTATCACCTCCACTAGCTTTGTTCGTAGTGATGCTTTCTAAGGCCCACTTGACTTCACATTCCAGGATGTCTGGCTCTAGGTCAGTGATCACACCATCGTGATTATCTGGGTCGTGAAGATCTTTTTTGTATAGTTCTTCTGCGTAATCTTGCCATCTCTTCTTAACATCTTTTGCTTCTGTTAGGTCCATACCATTTCTGTCCTTTATCGAGCCCATCTTTGCATCAAATGTTCCCTTGGTATCCCGGTTTTAGAAAGGGCAGAGGAACCAGAGATCAAATTGCCAACATCTGCTGGATCATCAAAAAAGCAAGAGAGTTCCAGAAAAACATCTATTTCTGCTTTTTTGACTATGCCAAAACCTTTGACTGTGTGGATCACAATAAATTGTGGAAAATTCTGAAAGAGATAGGAATACCAGACCACCTGATCTGCCTCTTGAGAAATTTGTATGCAGGTCAGGAAGCAAAGTTAGAACTGGACAGGGAACAACAGACTGGTTCCAAATAGGAAAAATAGTATGTCAAGGCTGTATATTATCACCCTGCTTATTTACTTATATGCAGAGTACATCATGAGAAACGCTGGGCTGGAAGAAGCACAAACTGGAATCAAGATTGCCGGGAGAAATATCAATAACCTCAGATATGCAGATGACACCACCCTTATGGCAGAAAGTGAAGAGGAACTAAAAAGGTGAAAGAGGAGAGTGAAAAAGTTGGCTTAAAACTCAACATTCAGAAAACGAAGATCATGGCATCTGGTCCCACCACTTCATGGGAAATAGATGGGGAAACGGTGGAAACAGTGTCAGACTTTATTTTGAGGGGCTCCAAAATCACTGCAGATGGTGATTGCAGCCATGAAATTAAAAGACACTTACTCCTTGGAAGAAAAGTTATGACCAAACTAGATAGCATATTTAAAAGCAGAGACATTACTTTGCCAACAAAGGTACATCTAGTCAAGGCTATGGTTTTTCCTGTGGTCATGTATGGATGTGAGAGTTGGACTGTGAAGAAGGCTGAGTGCCGAAGAATCGATGCTTTTGAACTGTGGTGTTGGAGAAGACTCTTGAGAGTCCCTTGGACTGCAAGGAGATCCAACCAGTCCATTCTGAAGGAGATCAGCCCTGGGATTTCTTTGGAGGGAATGATGCTAAAGCTGAAACTCCAGTACTTTGGCCACCTCATGTGAAGAGTTGACTCATTGGAAAAGTCTCTGATGCTGGGCGGGATTGGGGGCAGGAGGAGAAGGGGACGACAGAGGATGAGATGGCTGGATGGCATCACTGACTCGATGGACGTGAGTCTGGGTGAACTCCGGGAGTTGGTGATGGACAGGGAGGCCTGGCGTGCTGCGATTCATGGGGTCACAAAGAGTTGGACACGACTGAGTGACTGAACTGAACTGAACTGACGGTGACTCAGTGGGTAAAGAATCCACCTGGAATTCAGGAGACATGGAAAGACATGAACTCGATCACCAGCTTGGGAAGATCCCCTGGAAGACTTGGCAACCCACTTCAGTATTCTTGCCTGGAGAATCCGATGGACAGAGGAGCCTGATGAACTACAGTCCATAAGGTCACACAGAGTCAGACACGGCTTGAAGTGACTGAGCACAAGCACACACCCTAGTAGAAGAGTCGTGTGGTCTTATAATGTACAAGGTGGAAGGAGAGGGTTATCTTACTTTATGTGCTTGTTAACTCAAATTTTAAAAATCATGAGTTTTATTATTAAAGAAGAGGCACTCTATACTGCGGCAAACAACTGAAGACTGCCACAGGATGTTCTTAACATAGATGTAAAATAATAGGTTGAAACAAACCAAAAAAAATAGGTTGAGAAGCATGATTAGCTTGGACAAAATTCTGCTACTTCCAGTTTGTAGCCTATGTGACTATAGACAAATAACATATTAGCATTAGTTTTCTTTTCTGTAAAATGCACATAATAGTGATATGTACTCTTATGGTAATTCTAAGGATCAAATAAATTCTTAGAATAGTGCATATATCACATTCTAAATGTAAGCAAATAATAGCCATTGTTTTAACATTGTTTTAACAATTGTTTTAACACTGTTTTAACAATATGGTGAAAAAGGACTACACAGCTACAGAAAAAAAAATTCTGATATGACTCTAATTAAAATGGCCTAATCCATAAAAGTATAAGAGCTATAGATAAGTGTCAATTGCTCAGTCTTGTCTGAGTGTGTGCCCCTGTGGAGCCCACCAGGCTCCCCTCTCTATGGAATTCTTTAGGCAAGAATACTAGAGTGGGTACTCATTTGCTTCTCCAGGGGATCTTTCTGATCCAGGGATTGAACCCAGGGCTCATGCACTAAAGGCAAATTCTTTACTGTCTGAACCATGAGGGAAGGCCAATCTTAAGAAAGCCATCTCTATTCCATTGGCCTGAAAAATGACTAATAAATTTAAAAAGCTGAGCACTAAAGGATCTATGCTTTTGAACTGTGGTGTTGCAGAAGACTCTTGAGAGTCCCTTGGACTGCAAGGAGATCCAACCTGTCAATCCTAAAGGAAATCAGTCCCGAGTATTTATTGGAAGGGCTGATGCTGAAGCTAAAAGTCTAATACTTTGGCCACCTGATGCAAACAATTGATTCATTGGAAAAGACCCTGATGCTGGGAAAGATTGAAGGCAGGAGAAGGGGACAAGAGAGGATGAGATGGTTGGATAGCATCACCAACTAGATAGACATGAGTTTGAGCAAGTTCTGGGAGTTGATAATGGACAGGGAAGCCTGTTGTGCTACAGTACATGGGGGTCACAAAGAGTAAGACAGGACTGAGCGACTGAATTGAACTGAATAAATAACTTACGTTTTGCCAAATTTCTTAGAAATTAGGGTTGCTTTAAAAAATAGATATATTTTAGTTTTTATAAAAATAAATATATTTTATTCTTTACCTTAAAGAAACTTAAAATAGAACAATCTTAAGGCAAGAAGGACATGACCTTTGGAAAAACTGAATAGAATTTATAAATTCTCCCATTTTATAGGTTATAACATTGAGGCAGAGGGTTTTAAATAATTTCCTCCCTGGCTCATAACTAGAAGATGTTAAAGGAAGAATACCAATTAGTCTGAATTTCTGAAAGCACAATTTTAGGATAAATTTTTCAAGGGAAAAGAATATTCAGTAGACACGGGAGGTGAATTGGACATCACACAGCTGTTTCCTTTGCTTTTGCCGTTTTTCGTTTTGGATTTTATAGCTCCAGTTTTTATGCTGTTGCTCTGTGAGGCATTTGGAGTAGTAGAAAGATCACAGAGCTTAGAGTGGCAACTTTGTTCAGATCCTGATCTTGCTCTATAATCTCTATCTATTTATCTATGTACTGTTGAAGCCTTGCTTGAAAGATTTATTCAGCAGTACGTGAACCAAGAAATTCCAGATGTTCAAGCTAGATTTAGAAAAAACAGAGGAACCAGAGATAAAATTGCCAACATCCACTGGATTATCAACAAAGCAAGAGAGTTCCAGAGAAATATCTACTTCTGCTTTATAGACTATGCCAAAGCCTTTGGCTGTGTGGATCACAACAAACTGTGGAAAATTCTTCAAGAGATGGTAATACCATACCACCTCACCTGCCTCCTGAGAAATCTGTATGCAGGTCAGGAAGTAACAGTTAGAACTGGACATGGAATAACAGACTGGTTCCAAATCGGGAAAGGAGTATGTCAAGGCTGTATAGTATCACCCTGTTTATTTAATTTATATGCAGAGTACATCATGTGAAATGCTAGGCTGGAGGAAGCACAAGCTGGAATCAAGATTTCCAGGAGAAATATCAATAACCTCAGATATGCAGATGACATCACTGTTATGATAGAAAGTGAAGAAGAACAAAAGACACTCTTGATGAAAGTGAAAGAGGAGAGTGAAAAAGCTGGCTTAAATCTCAACATTTGGAAAACCAAGATCATGGCATCTGGTCCCATCACTTCATGGCAAATGATGGGGAAGCAATGGAAACAGTGGCTGACTTTATTTTTTGGGGGATTCCAAAATCACTGTAGATGGTGACTGCACCCATGAAATTAAAAGACATTTGTTCCTTGGAAGAAAAGCTATGACCAATCTAGACGGCATATTAAAAAAGCAGAGACATTAGTTTGCCAGCAAAGGTCCATCTAGTCAAAGCTATGGTTTTTCTAGTAGTCAGATATGGATGTGAGAGTTGGACTATAAAAAAAAGCTGAGTGCAGAAGAATTAATGCTTTTGAACTGTGGTGTTGGAAAAGATTATTGAGAGTCTCTTGGATTGCAAGGAGAATCAACCCTTCAGTCATAAAGGAAATCAATCCTGAATATTCATTTAAAGGACTGATATTGAAGCTGAAGCTCCAATACTTTGGCCACCTGAGGTGAAGAACCGACTCATTTGATAAGACCCTGACACTGGGAAAATTGAAGGTGGGAGGAAAAGGGGACGACAGAGGATGAGATGCTTGGATGGCATCACCAACTCAATGGACATGAGTTTGAGTAAACTCTGGGAGTTGGTGATTGCCAGGGAAGCCTGATGTGCTGCAGTCCATTGGGTCACAAAAATTCGGACAGTGACTGAACTGACTGATTTAGCTATCTGAAGGCTACAGTTCAAACTCTGAGGTAGACTGTATGTAGTCCCATCCAGGGTTCTAGATCTGGTTCTGATACAAGTAAGCTGGGTAGCTCTGGACAATCTCTCTGCCTCTCTGAGTTTCCAGGGATAGTTGAGTTGGATGATTTCTGAATTCCTTTCTAACACTTACCTTTCAGTGTGAAGAATTTTAACATTTCTGGGTACAGTATTTTTTTTTCCTGACCAGCAAGCTGACAGTTTCTACTCAAAAGGGATACTATAAATCTCAGCAACTTGGCTTATTTATTTCTATTTTTCTATAACTTTTCCTGGATAACTTTGAAAGCAGTTGAGAAGTAGTTGCTGGCTTCAAAAACACTCTGGAAGACTAAATAGAGGAAAAGGAATGTATGTGAGGCATCAGAACAGTCTATTGGTTGGTGACCGTGGATGAGAGAAATTTACAAGTATGTTTTCCTTCAATCATATAACCTTAAGCTTAGAGGTCAAGTTTTGTTATTTCTTTTTCTGAGGCAAAAATAAATAAAATGTACAATGAATGCTTAAACATTTTCAGAAATGCTAGTCAATTAATTTTCCACGAAGATTTAAAGCATTTCTTATCCTTAAGAGGCAAATGAAAAGACAACTCAGAGTAACTTAGATGAACATAAGCTGGAAGTGATTATTCTTAGTGGTGAATATTATTCAGACATGGCTGCTTCAAAGACATTAATAACTAATTTATTTGTCTTGTAAATAAATAATTTCACTCATAACATTTAGAAAGTTGCTTCTTATTTTGTTTTCTATTGTGGCAAACTCTAAAGCTATGTGCATGTATAACTAAAGATGTATACAAGATTAAAGCTAATTTAGCTTTTTTCTCTCCATAGACGTCTTATAAAGAGAATCCATCAGTCAAAACATTACATTCTTTCCTCTGCTTTGTTCAAACCATGATGCTTATAATAAACCTATCCTCAAGCTATTTTCCATTCTCTTACTGTACCCACTGTTATATATAATGGCATGCTTATGCCTATATTTAACCCTCCTACTGTTCATTGTTAAAATTAGTCATTATGGTACTTGATTGCATCTCATATCTTTGCATGTTTTAAACTTGCTTAACAAACACAGCAGGCAAGTCCTGGAGGTTATAAGACAAGAAAAGTATGTTTTAAAGCAACAAAATCCCAATGATGATTTATCGAAGTAGAAAAAAATAAAGATGCAAGAACAAGATGTAATAGATTGCTCCCAAAATTGTCAGATTATTGTCATTTTTTCATAGAATCACAAAAGGCTTACTGCTGCTTAGTTCCTTTAACTTATTTGTCTTGTAAATAAATAAGTTCACTCATAACATTTAGAAAGTTGCTTCTTCTTTTGTCTTCTGTTGTGGCAAAACTCTAAAGCTGTGTGCATGTATGACTAAACATGCAGACAATAATGAAAATAATTTAGCTTTTTTCTCTACATAGCCTAATATATACATCTAATTAACTAATGCCAGTAAGCAAGCTTTGATTTGTTAGATAATGTTATTAAAATAGTAAAAAGAAGAAATGGCATTTAAAAAGTCCAAAAATATAGCATGAAATTGAAAAGCATAATAATTAACACAAGCATGCTGCCATATTTCTTTCTTTTTTTTTTAATGATTAGGAAAAGTGTGATGGAGACTACCACGCTAGAAGAAGCACATAATTTTAAGTGCCTATTTTATTTCCTTCATACAAAGAAAAATGGATGTGGTGGTTACTTGAATTTTTTTTTTAACGTGTCAATTTAGGAGGAAACCTATATTGTTTAGTAGCTATGTCATATCCAACTCTTTTGCAACCCCATGGGCTGTAGCCTGCCAGACTCTTCTGTCCATGAGATTTCCCTTTGAAGAATACTGGGGTGGGTTGCCATTTCCTTCTCCAGGGCATCTTCCTGCCTGATGGACTGAACCAATGTCTCCTGCATTGGCAGGCGGATCCATTACCACTGAGCCACCAGATGAAGCTGTAGTATCCATTTATTCAAACACTAAATCAGATGTTGCTATATTTTTAGATATGTTTAACATCTACAATCAGTTGACTTAAAGTGCAGAAAATCACCTGGATAGTGTGATATCCAATCAGTTTTAAAAACAAAACTGAGGTTTCCCTGAAGAAGAAGAAATTCTGTAACAACAGCTGACTTAGAGTATTCAGCCTGCCAGATTTTGTTTTACAGGCTTAATTTTCCAGCCTTTATAATATGAACTTTCTCATAATCTCTCTCTCTCTCTCTCTCTCACCACAGACACACATATACACACACACAGAAATATTCACACACACACACATATATATATATGCTTATACATATTATAAATTTCAAAGATTTTGAAATTTTAGCAAAGCAAAAATATCAAACTCAATATAGATGACGAAGGAACAGTGATAGCTTCTTTGCTGCATAGTTCCTCAATACCCACTGCTTCGTGCTATGCCAGGAGGGACCTAGAATAGCGAGAAGGTATAGGAAGTAAATTTAGGGCTACAGTGAGTTTTGGTAAATCAGAGTTTTCAAGACAATATCCTTCTTTCTTTTCAGGGTGGTCACTATGCTTTCAATAAAATCTCCTAAATTTCATCCATTAAGGTTTTTTTTTTCAATCTCATTATATGTCTGGTGGGTAGAAAAATGGCTTCTCAAAGATATCCATGTTGCTGACCTAAGTAAAGATGTAACCTGAGGCAAACTTAAAGATATGAGTTTATTCAAGAATGGCAGAGAAAGCAGAATTTGGAACATGCAAACTGGAACAAGTTACAGATGAAAACACTGAGGGTTTGAGGTAGGCTGTATTTATTGTCAAGAAATGTGAAGGGGAGAAAGATCCTGTTGAAATAAAAACTAATGGAGATCAACTTTGAAAATGCCTCAAGAAGACAAAGAAAGTTTAATGCAGCTCACTTTGCAAGAACACTCTGACCTGGATCATTTCTTTCTCATCTCTGGAGACTGTAAGCAAAATTTCCAAGGTTGATATGAGGGCAACTCCCAACAAACTCACCATTATTTAAGAAAATTCCAACATTGTCAGTTTTCTGTAGATCAGGCATTCATGGGAAATCAGTCTCTCATCCTTAAGTTTTGTTTTTCTGAGGACAGATGCGTAAGAGTTTTCATTTTATATTTTCCAAGTCCATTTTAGACTGAAGTTCTTTCACAATGTCAAATGCTTAGAATCTGTGGATGTTATGTGCTAAAGAATGAGATTAGGTTAGGAATCCTGAGATAAAGAATTTATTCTGGATTATCCAGTGAGTCCCAAATGCCATGACAAGTGTGTTTTTAAGAGATATGCAAATAGAGATTTCACACAGACACACACAGAAGAAAACCCACTGTGAATATGGAGGTTGAGGTTGGAGAGATGAGTTTACAAACCCAAGAATTCTAGGACAGTGACTAAATGAGATCCCAGAGAAAGCATAAGGATGGACATGCTGGATTTTGGACATCTGGCCCTCAGAACCATAAGAAAATGAATGTCTTTTGCTTTAAATTGTCATATTTGTGGTCACTTGTTATAGCATCTTCAATGGCACCCCATTCCAGTACTCTTGCCTGGAAAATCCCATGGATGGAGGAGCCTGGTGGGCTGCAGTCCATGGGGTCGCTGAGGGTCAGACACGACTGAGCAACTTCACTTTCACTTCTCACTTTCCTCCATTGAAGAAGGAAATGGCAACCCACTCCAGTGTTCTTGCCTGGAGAATCCCAGGGACGGGGGAGCCTGGTGGGCTGCCGTCTATGGGGTCGCACAGAGTCAGACACGACTGAAATGACTTAGCAGTAGCAGGAATCTAATACAATATCTCGTGATTTTAGGGGCTAAGGGTGTTTACTAAGAAAGAAAGTAGGTATATTCTGCTAGATTCTTTAATAGAGGGAAATTACCTGTGCAAGTCTGAGCTATAAAGATTATAGTCTAATTAGAGTATTCCACCTACCCCCAAAACATCATGGTAGGTTATAATATGTATTCTGGACACTATAAGGTTTTATTAATGAAGTGAAGCTCAGGTGAAGGTGGGGCCCTTTCTCATGGTATAACAGTGTTTCAACAGAATCCTTTAAGCCATCAAAAATGGTCTCAATAAAGCACCCTCAATTTAAGGTCACTTTTCCTCCTAACAGAGGTAAAAAATGAGTCTGAGCATTGCTCTGAATTGAAAACAGCTCTAAGCCATCCACCATCACAGGGTCAAGAGCAGGCCTGTGTACTGAGATAAGGCCTTTAATAGATCCTCTGTCTCTATCATCAAATGAGAAGAAAGATTTCCAAGAAACAACCTTCTCTGCTTCCCAACACACAAAACCTTGTCACTATTAGAGTGAAAGTTACTGGTGCTCACTGATGGTTTCTGTTGTAGGTTATATCAGGTGCCAGAGAAACCCCAACTCCCACATCTACTGCAGTGCTATCTCCATAATGCTCTGTGCATTCCGGATTCTCTGCCCCCCAACCCCCAATGTTTTTCAGCTTCTCAATTGAAACTACTTCACTGAACAGGTCACTTATGCTTCATGTTTGTTATTTATGTCTCTCACATTAGAATATAAACTTTACAAGGCAGTTATCTTCAATCTTTTTTTTTTTTTAATTAATGTTTTTCCCAAAGACCAGAAATATGACTGGCTCATGCTAGGGGCTCAATAAATATTTGTTATAGGAATGAATGAGAGAGTGAGTAATCAAAACGTCTGGCTACTATTTTTCCCTTGCAAAGGAAAATAAACTAGTTTTTAAGAATGCTTATCTGGATTCAAAACCAGGTTTTTGCTTAACTAATTGCAGGTTTTAGAAAGAATAACAATTAGATTATTGTGGAATTTAATTAGAATTGAAACATTTTTGAAATACTATAAAATATTTTCAAATATGGTATGTTGCATCTTCAGTTGGAGTGAGAACAAAATGAAGCATAAACAACTTATTCACTATACATTAGTCATGCTGGCATGTCAATCAAGAAAACGCAACTTTCAAATTTCACTTCTTTACTTTCTAATAATTTATCATCTTATCTCCTACAATAATGATTTTATTTTTCTCTTCAAGACACACATTCCACATACTTTTGCAGTCTTTGCTTTATTTAGATTTTTCCATACTTTGCTATTTAGCAATGGATTCCCATGTTTATAGTACAGATTATAGTTACAAAGAAGTTGGGGGAGAGAAGCAGTCTTACTTTTTTTAAAGTCAACTGTTTATTTCCTTTTGCAATAGAACATTCCAATAGCCCTTCTTAATAATTTCATAAAAATATAACCATCAGGTTATTATGGCAAAAGGCCACCTCTCCATGAACTACAGCAAATAAAATCCTAGATGAAGGATTTCCATTTGAAAACTCTAGTCACTGTTTAGTCTTGTCTTTCTCTTTTCACATTTGATGATTTATCTCAACATATGTGTAGCCCCTCCCAGCTACTTGATGCTCAGATGAATCATGACAAAATCTAGGACTAGAATAACTAGGCAAGTTGATTCTGGGACACACATTCAGGGCAAGTCACAGAGGCCACAACCCTCACTGTCAGAAGTACAGCAGTGAAGCCTGACTGGGTTCTACTGGAGATCCCCCTCCCCTTGGCTACTGCTATCTCTTTGCTTATAATTTCCCTAGAATTGATCATAGACAATATGACTAGTCTTTCTAATGGACAACTGAATCCTTTTGTCAGGGACGTCTTGTTAGCACAATAAGAAACAAATTGCATCAGATGGAAGCCAAAATAAAATAGACGAACCCAGGGGTCTTGGAATCTTACATACTTTTTTTTTTTTTTTTTAGTGAGAGAAAGAAAAGATCTGTTTATCATTAAACAGCAGTATTTTTTTTTTTTTTTATTAAACAGATTTTAGACTCCCCTCTTACAGGGTTAAATGGAGGCTGACATAAGAAAGAATAAGCAGTAATCATGACCTTCCTGATTGAGCAGCTTACTAGGTGACTTCCAGTTGACTCATTAGATTTAATACAACTAACTACAGGTTACCATCAGAATTATTATGTGTACCAAGGTCCTCTAAATACAACTTACTAATTCTTTGAACAAAAGACAAACTATTTTTGTGGTCAGTCCTTGTCTATAACCTAGGGGATATCAATAATTCTAAAGAAAAATAAGTGATAATATTCTCTTGTCTCACTCATTCATGACATTTTTATTTGTGACATCAGAAACTTTTTAGAATCAAATAAATTTTAAACATTCTCCCCTATCATAAACACGCCTGATTGTTTTTCAATGACGTGTTATCCCCAAGTATCTTTGAAATGTACTTTCCTGAACATTGTAAACATTCAGAACTTTTAGTGCCAAAATGATTGAAATTTCTACCTACCTACATCCAGCATCGTTAAGTGTTTGTACCCCCATAGGAGCTAGGACAAATTCTGGCAACAGTTTTGATGCTACGGTGCACAGCATTTTTCATGACTTTTTTTTTTTAATTTTGCATTGGGGTATAGCGGTTTAACAAACAACATTGTGAAGGTTCAGGTGAACAGTGAAAGAACTCAGCGATACATATATATGCATCCATTCTCTCCCAAACTCCGCTCCCATCTAGGCTGCCACATAATATTGAGCAGAGCTTCGTGTGCTATACAGTAGGTGTATGGAACATTTCATGACTCAATTTTATGATTCAATTATAGGCAGACACTGTGTCAAAGGTTAAAAGCTCAAGATTCTTTTTCCACCAGAAAGATAACAATAGTGATTCTTATACTGGATATAAAGGATGGCCTGAACAAGAAATCTACAAATATATAAAAAGAGGATTTCAAGTTCAGTGATACATTCAAACCTACTGCTACCATGAGGAATTCTGACAATTTGAATTCTCACTTTATTCTTGGCAACAGTCCCTTTCATCACCTACCACAGAATTAGAGATTTTGATCTCGACTCAAACTGTTTCACAGAGCTGTGCCTCTTCTGTCATTAAGAAAATACTTTCTATAGACATTCTATCCATCTTTCCTGTTTCCTCTAACTTAACTTTTTTTGCCAGACTTTTCTTCAAGTTTATGCTTTTGATTCTGACATACAATTTTGTTACATCTTGTGGCCTAGGAATCCCATACCCTTAACTGGAATTGTAAAGGTAGAAAAAAAGCTCAACAATCATTGTCAGCTTTTGGTGAACTATTACAAGTAGGTCTTATTGTCAAGCTCAGCCTCTGCTAGCAAGGATAATATACATAGTTGTACCACTGTAAGCAGAATTTCTAAAAATTTCATTGTTCAGTGGAAAGTCATGGAAAATTGTTTTTCTAATATATAATATAAAATATCTAAGATTTCAAAGGAACTAAATATATTGCAATGCTGTTATGAAATATTAAACATTTGTCATATGGCAATGTATGTATTTCTTTTTTACAGACAAAGAATGATCTAGTGGCACATCTAATAAATAGTGTAATTTCAAAGGGTAGAAGTATTAGAAGAGATTAAATAATATTTGGACAAAGCTGTGACAACTGAAATGCAATATAAATATATATGCAATTTCTATGGCTGATAAATTCACAGGTACAGTTAAAACTAAGGTGGTGAGTTTCCCAAGTACATAATGAATGAAATGCCGAATTTCAGTTTGAAGTCAGTGAAAATAAAGGTTTTGCTTTATTTAATATCCAAAATTTTGGTATTCTTAATTTTATTCATGGATTTCATGAGAATTCATGGGTTCTAGTTTTAAAATCTATGTTTAAATGATCTGTGTCCTCCATATTCAATTGTATATTCTACCAAATGCCTTATTCTACTATTCAAGATTTGGTCTATGTCAGAATCTCATGACAAATGAAGAGAAAATTATATGCCCTGACTCAAAAATGGTCTCAAACAAGTTTTTCTCCATTTTACTGCCACAGTTCTTTATTTTTGGTTTAATTACTATGTAAATGTCTTAACAAAACATTACATTGATTGGTAATCTCCTCCAGTCTAACTTCTGAAGCCAGAATAATAGTTTAAATATACAAATCTGATCATGTAATCTAGGCAGTGTCCTTTCCTTACCTTCCTCAATTCCTCAAAAATGTGGTTACTTACTTTTTCTATCAGTCAGTTCAGTCAGTTCAGTCACTCAGTCGTATCTGACTCTTTGCAACCCCATGAATCGCAGCACACCAGGCCTCCCTGTCCATCACTAACTCCTGGAGTTCACTCAGACTCACGTCCATCGAGTCAGTGATGCCATCCAACCATCTCATCCTCTGTCATCCCCTTCTCCTCCTGCCCCCAATCCCTCCCAGCATCAGGGTCTTTTCCAATGAGTCAACTCTTCGCATGAAGTGGCTAAAGTATTGGAGTTTCAGCTTGAGCATCAGTCCTTCCAATGAACACCCAGGACTGATCTCCTTTAGAACGGACTGGCTGGATCTTCTTGCAGTCCAAGGGACTCTCAAGAGTCTTCTCCAACACCACAGTTCAAAAGCATCAATTCTTGGGCACTCAACTTTCTTCACAGTCCAACTCTCACATCCATACATGGCCACTGGAAAAACCACACCCTTGACTAGACAGGCCTTTGTTGGCAAAGTAACATTTCTACTTTTTAATATGCTATCTAGGTTGGTCAATACACTCAAATGTGGAGCAGCATAAATTTATTAATGTCTCATTAAATTTATATTTATGATCTTATTTATTCCCACTATTAAGAACTGAGTGTATAGTGAGTGCTTATATCTGTGTATATGGTATGTATAAGAGAAGGGAAAATTAAGATTTAATGAATACTGTAATTGTTCTCTGTGAATTTTTTTGTGTTTGTTTCCCAGAAAATGTTTTCTTTAAGCTTTTTACAAGGGAATGAGTTAATCTGCATGCTTCTCAACATTTTCAGGTTATAATAGTAGCACTTTAAATATTACTGCTGGAAGGCATTAAGGTGTGTCCTTGCAATGACAAAACACATCATGAAGCAATTTACATCGTAAGTGACTGCAGCTGAATGAAAGCAGAGATTTAAAGAAAAAAGTAATTTAGATCCATTGGGTTTATGTTTGTTTGTTTTTGTTTGAGCAGAGTAAACACCCCATGACTTATTTCGTACTATTAAAAAATAGACCTTTTCCATGCCAAGCAAATCTGGCAGGGTGAAAATCCACCCTGCTTGAAAGATAAATTCAAGTAATAGCTGCACAGAGAGTGATGATTTATGCACATTTTAGCACTCCTTGTAACAGCATTCCCTGTGCCCGGACCACTCCTGTCTTCACTTAGGCAATTTGCACCTTTTCGTGCTAGAGTGCACGTTAACGTTCTACATTAAAGCTGATTATTAACAAAAGCACTGGGATACATAAAATAGAGTGCTATTTTAACTCGCTGCAAAAATTTTGTACCTTAAAGTAAATGACAGAATTAAATATAACACAGAAACAGCTACTTGCCTGTCTTTGTCCATTTGGGCTACTGTGACAAAATACCACTGACTGGGTAGCTTATACACATAAGATGTGTATTTCACACAGTTTTGGAGGCTGGAAGTTTCAAGAGAGGGTACCAGCAGGATCAAGTTCTGCTGATGATCATTTTCTGGGTTATCTTTATTGCTTACTTCTTGCTGTGTCTCCACAAGATGGAAGGGCTACAGAGCAATGTGGAGACTCAATTACAAGGACGCTATTTCCTATCATTTGGCCTCTACCTTCATGACCTAATCACTTTCAAAAGGTTTGGTCTCCTTACATCATCATTTTGGAGATTAAAATTCAACAGAATTTTGGAGAGATTCAAATATTCAGACCAAAGCACTTAAAGATAGGAACATTAATTCATGTGAAGGACAACAAGGAATTGTTAACACTAATGTGTGGTGTTTTTACTTTTCAGTCCTGGGTGTTCTTTGGAAGGAATGATGCTAAAGCTGAAACTCCAGTACTGTGGCCACCTTATGCAAAGAGTTGACTCATTGGAAAAAACTCTGATGCTGGGAGGGATTGGGGGCAGGAGGAAAAGGGGACGCCAGAGGACGAGATGGCTGGATGGCATCACCGACTCGATGGACGTGAGTTTGAGTGGACTGTGGGAGTTGTGATGGATAGGGAGGCTTGGCGCGCTGCAATTCATGGGGTTGCAAAGAGTCGGACACGACTGGGTGACAGAAATGAACTGAACTGAACTGCAGGGAAGGAAGCACCTATCACAAGGCACTATTACAAAATCTATCAGAATTTCATATTTTTATTAAAATGTTTCACTGGAATGTTTACAAAGCCACTTGTAAACATCAATAAAGGTAAATAATACCATACTGGAATTATCTCAAAGTATTATGACATCGGAGAAGGCAATGGCAACCCACTCCAGTACTCTTGCCTGGAGTATCCCATGGACGGAGGAGCCTGGTAGGCTACAGTCCATGGGGTCGCTAAGAGTCGGACACGACTGAGCGACTTCACTTTCATTTTTCACCTTCATGCATTGGAGAAGGAAATGGCAACCCACTCCAGTATTCTTGCCTGGAGAATCCCAGGAACAGAGGAGCCTGGTGGGCTGCCATCTATGGGGTTGCACAGAGTCCGACACGACTGATGCAACTTAGCAGCAGCAGCAGCAGCATTATGACATAGATTTTTAGAACATTAAGTATACTTAAATATTTTGGGGAGAAACATTGAATATTGAAATAAAGAAAGAATTCAGACTTAAATCGAAGAAAGTAGGGAAAACCACTATACCATTCAGGTATGACCTAAGTCAAATCCCTTATGATTGTACAGTGAAGTGACAAATAGATTCAAGGGATTAGATCAGATAAACAGAGTTCCTGAAGAACTATGGGCAGAGGTTTGTGAGGTTGTACAGGAGGCAGTGATCAAGAACATTACCAAGAAAAGCAAATGCAAAATGGTTAAATGGTTGTCTGAGGAGGCCTTAGAAATAGCTGAGAAAAGAAGAGAAGCTAAAAACAAAGGAAAAAGGAAAAATATACCCATCTGAATGCACAATTCCAAAGAATAATAAGGAGAGATAAGAAAGCCTTCCTCAGTGATCAATGCAAAGAAATAGAAAAAAACAATAGAATGGGAAAGATTAGAGATCTCTTCAAGAAAATTAGAGCTACCAAGGGAATATTTCATGCAAACATGGGCACAATAAAGAAAGAAATGGTATGGACCTAACAGAAGTAGAAGATATTAAGAAGAGGTGGTAAGAATACACATAAGAACTATATAAAAAAGATACTCATGACTCAGATAATCATGATGGTTACTCACCTAGAGCCAGATATCCTGGAATGTGAGGTCAAGTGGGCCTTAGAAGCATCACTATGACCAAAGCTACTGGAGGTAATGAAATTCTAGTTGAGCTATTTCAAATCCTAAAAGATGATGTTGTGAATGTGCTGCACTCAATATGCCAGCAAATTTGGAAAACTCAGCAGTGGCCACAGGACTGGAAATGGTCAGTTTTCATTTCAATCCCAAAGAAAGGCAATGCCAAAGAATGCTCAAACTATGGCACAATTCCACTCATCTCACACTCTATCAAAGTAATGCTCAAAATTATCTAAGCCAGGCTTCACCATGAAATTCCAGATGTTCAAGCTGGATTTAGAAAAGCCAGAGGAGCCAGAGATCAAATTGCCAACATCAGCTGGATCATCAAAAAAGCAAGAGAGTTCCAGAAAAACATCTACTTCTGTTTTACTGACTTGCCAAAGCCTTTGACTGTGTGGATCACAATAAACTGTGGAAAATTTTTCAAGATATGGGAATACCAGACCACCTGACCTGCCTCTTGAGAAATCTGTATGCAGGTCAAGAAGCATCAATTAGAACTGGACATGGAACAACAGACTGGTTCCAAATTGGGAAAGGAGTACATCAAGGTTGTATATTGTCACCCTGCTTATTTAACTTATATGCAGAGTACATCATGCAAAACGCCAGGCTGGATGAAGCACAAGCTGGAATCAAGATTGCTGGGAGAAATACCAATAACCTCAGATTTGCAGATGACACCACCCTTATGGCAGAAAGTAAAGAAGAACTGAAGAGCCACTTGATGAAAGTGAAAGAGGAGGGTGAAAAAGTTGGCTTAAAACCCAACATTCAGGAAACTAAGAAAATAGCATCTGGTCCCATCACTTCATGGCAAATAAATGGGGAAACAATGGAAACAGTGACTGACTTTATTTTCTTGGACTTCAGCATCACTGCAGATGGTTACTCCAGCCATGAAATTAAAAGATGCTTGCTCCTTTTAGAAGAAAATCTATGACCCACCTAGACAGCATATTAAAAAGCAGAGACATTACTTTGCCAACAAAGGTCCCTCAAATCAAAGCTATGGTTTTTCCAGTAGTCATGTATGGATGTGAGATTTGGACTATAGAAAAAGCTGAGCACCAAAGAATCGATGCTTTTGAACTGTGGTGTTGAAGAGGACTGTTCAGAGTCCCTTGGACTCTAAGGAGATCACACCAGTTCATCATAAAGGAAATCTATCCTGAATATTCATTGGAAGAATTGATGCTAAAGCTGAAGCTCTAATACTTTGGCTACCTGATGCAAAAAATTGACTCATTGGAAAAGTCATGATGCTTTTGGAAATAATTGAGGGCAGGAGGAGACAGGTATGACAGAGGATGAGTTGGTCAGATGGCATCGCCGACTTGACAGATAAGAGTTTGAGCAAGCCCTGGGAGTTGGTGATGGACAAGGAATCCTGGTGTGCTGCAGTCCATGGGGTCACAAAGAGTTGGACATGACTGAGTGACTGAACTGAACTGATGATATAGAGTTTGAAACTGGCATAAATTTTAAGAATAGCATGAATGTTTTAGTGCATATAAGTCCCTTCAGTCATGGCCAACTCTTCCCGAGTCTATGGACTGTAGCCTGCAGGCTCCTCGGTCCATGGGATTCTCCAGGCTAGAATACTGCAGTGGCTTGCCATGTTCTTCTCCAGGGGATTTTCCTGACCCAGGGGTCAAACCCAAGTCTCTAACATCTCCTGCCTTGGCAGGTGGGTTTATTACTACTAAGGCCACCTGGGAACCCCCAAATATTTGAGTATGTTTTGACTTTGCACTGGAAGCAGATGAAGTGGACCATATTCAATTGCCCCTAATTTTTCTTCTCTGTTACTATTTGGGATACATCCATGAAAAATGTTTGAGAAACTTCTCAAAGGAATTCTAAATTTAAGAAAATACCTTGTAGGCAATGCAGTGAGCAAAATTAACCACTTTGTAAATACAGGTCTATCTAGAGTGCTTGGTTATAACAAAAGAATCGAATTTAAGTACCTCAGACCATTGCCCTAAGGAATCGTGACTTGTCATTTGATTGTTTGCAGCATGAATCTAACCACAGCATTTTTCTTCACTCACACACACTCATTCTCTCTCTCTCTCTCTGCAAATAGATGCAGAATTTAAATTGACTTGATAGTTTCATTAGGGATTCCATGCAGACAAGTACTACAAATAAATAAAAAATAGCTCCTTTCTTTATTAAGAAAAACTTTTTCTTTTAAATTATTCTATAATTGGACAATTTTTTTCAATTTAGTTAGTAAAAACATGGTAGGAAAACATTTGTGGAGGAAACATATAGTTCATAAATCTGTAATACACTGAAAATACTGATATACCCTCTTCTCTCTAGAATAGAGAGTAACTGGGAAAATCTCTATTCTTCATTCCCTTTGTTATAAATACTCATTTAATTCCATATGAATGAATATTTCAATCAAATTTTCCCTAAAAATTGCCAGATTTAGTGCTATTTTATGTTTACAAATACAATTATTTGTGTGTGCATATGTTTTGTGTATATACTGTATATGTATATTATACACATGTGTATATATGTATATATATTTATATATAGTCACTCTGAAGGCTTTAGTAGAAGATTGTTAACCCCATTAACTAGAAAATGAGAAAAGATATGGTGCCGCAATTAGATATGGAATTTAATGCTATAATAGTATAAAATTAATTATGTGATCTTAAAAATAGCAAGTGAGGAACCAATGAAAAAAGGTAAATTTTATGCAACAAACCATTATAGTAGACTACTAAATTTACTTAGATTTTATAATAACAATGAGAGTATCACCTAAGATAAATTAATTTTTAGAGTTCCACAATTTAAAAAAAATTACAAATACTCAATGTATTAAAAAAACCTAATGAACAAAATAAATTGTTTCAAGTAGACTATAAGTAGACTGTATTATAGGAGTTTGTAAAAACAAGTATTGTTTTCAGAAATATTTCATTTTTTCAGAAATTTTTTTCAGAAATATTTCATTAATTAGGAACTGCTAAATTATTTAGCAAATATTTATTATTTAACATATATTTTATGAAACATCACTTATCTGCCAGGAATATGCGAAAGAGATTCAGTAGTACACAAGATAAATGTTTTTGAAACTCATGGGAATAAAAATATTTAAAGAAGCCAAACCTAAATAGTACAAATAATATGATTCTATAATAGATATTTGCTGGAATACTCTGTATGACCATAGATACTTAAGGTGATCAGGGAATGCATCTCTGAGAAAATGATACCCAAATTAAAATTGAGGGATATAACATTTCCAGCCATGAAATGAGTGAAGAGAAGCACATTATAGATAGAAGGGAGAGCTAGTGCAAAAGATCAGTAAGTGTGGAAATGCTAAAGGTAAATAAGTATATTAGAAGTAGAAAACTAAAGTTTGGTCTGTTCACTGGGGACTTGTGAGCATATTAATCTACTAGGATAATTGTAATAAGAATAATTAGAATAATCATGGTATATAAACATATACATATATACTTATTACACATATATACATATTTCTTTATATATGTTATTCATATATTTGTATGTTACATATGTATATATATGCATATATACATATATATCTTGAGGGATAGGAAGTTAAATTATATAAACTCATATGGTTCAAGGAGATTAAAAAGAAGAGAGATATATTTTTAGTTTTGTGAGGAAATTTCTTACTATTTTCCATAATGGCTATACAAATTTACACTCCCATCAGCAGTGCAAAAGGGTTCCATTTTCTCCATATCCTCACCAACTTTTGTCACTATTTATCTTTTTGATAATAACCATTATAACAGGTGATATATCATTGTGGTTTTAATTTGTGTTTTCCTGATGATTAGTGGTCTTGAGCACCTTTTCATATACCTGTTGGCCATTAGGTATATCACATTTGGAAAAAAAAAATGTTTATTAATGTCTTTTCTCCAGTGAAGAAGTAAAATTAGTATCTCGAACAGATATTTGTGCTCCCATGTAATTTTAGAATTATTCACAATAACTGAGTTATGGAAACAACGTAAATTTATGTCAAAAGATGAATGGATAAAGAAATTGTGGTGTATGAGTACAATTGAATAATATTGAGCCTTAAGAAAAGGCTCATCACTTGTAATAATATGAATGAAACTAGAGAGAATCATGCCAAGTGAAATAAGCCAGAGAGAAAGAAAATACTGTGTGATTTCACTTGTATGTGAAATCTAAAAATACTGAAGCAGAGAGTAGACGAGTGGTTACTAGCAGTGGGGAGATGAGGAAAATGGGGAGATGGTTCAGTTCAGTTCAGTTCAGACGCTCAGTCGTGTCCGACTGTTTGCGACCTCATGAATTGCAGCATGCCAGGCCTCCCTGTCCATCACCAACTGCCGGAGTTCACTCAGACTCACGTCCATCGAGTCAGTGATGCCATCCAGCCATCTCATCCTCTGTCGTCCCCTTCTCCTCCTCCCCCCAATCCCTCCCAGCATCAGGGTCTTTTCCAATGAGTCAACTCTTCGCATCAAGTGGCCAAAGTATTGGAGTTTCAGCTTCAGGATCAGTCCTTCCAAAAAAAACCCAGGACTGATCTCCTTTGGTATGGACTGGTTGGATCTCCTTGCAGTCCAAGAGACTCTCAAGAGTCTTCTCCAGAGTGAGTCAGCCATCTGGAGCACCGCCACGGGCTTTGGGCGGAGCTAGGGCGCGCAAGCGCCCTGAAAAAAAAAAAAAAAAGAGTCTTCTCAACACCACAGTTCAAAAGGATCAGTTCTTCAGCGCTCAGCTTTATTCACAGTCCAACTCTCATATCCATACATGACCACTGGAAAAACCATAGCCTTGACTAGACAGACCTTTGTTGGCAAAGTAATGTCTCTGCTTTTTAATATGCCATCTAGGTTGGTCATAACTTTCCTTCCAAGGACTAAGCATCTTTTAATTTCATGGCTGCAATCACCATCTGCAGTGATTTTGGAGCCCACGAAAACAAAGTCTGACACTGTTTCCCCATCTATTTCCCATGAAGTGATGGGACCAGATGCCATGATCTTCATTTTCTGAATGTTGAGCTTTAAGCAAACCTTTTCACTCTCCTCTTTCACTTTCATCAAGAGACTTTTTAGTTCCTCTTCACTTTCTGTCATAAGGGTGGTGTCATCTGCATATCTGAGGTTATTGATATTTCTCCCAGCAATCTTGATTCCAGCTTGTGCTTCTTCCAGCCATTGGTTAGAGGGTACAAAGTTACAGTTGTAGGGGATTAAAAAAAAATGGAGATACAATGCATAGCAAGATGACTAGAGTTAATAATGCCAGGAATTTGCTAAGGGAGTAGATTACAGGTGCTCTCAGTTCAGTTCAGTTGCTCAGTCATGTCCAACTCTTTGTGACCCGGTGGATTGCAGCACACCAGGCCTCTCTGTCCATCACCAACTCCCAGAGTTTACTCAAACTCATCTCCATTGAGTCGGTGATGCCATCCAACCATCTCATCCTCTGTCATCCCTTTCTCCTCCTGCCTTCAACCTTTCCCAGGATCAGGGTCTTTTCAAATGAGTCTGTTTCATATCAGGTGGCCAAAGTACTAGAGTTTCAGCTTCAGCATCAGTCCTTCCAATGAATATTCAGGACTGATTTCCTTTAGGATGGACTGGTTCGATCCTCTTGAAATCCAAGCAAGTCTCAAGAATATTTTCCAACACCTCAGTTCAAAAGCATTACTATCTCTGTGAGATAGCTATATTAATTGTGTTGAATACAGAAATCATTTCACTAAACACACACACACACACACGATCATTCATGTTGTACATCTAAATATATGCAATTTTATTAAATAATTAATGAAGAGAAGAAATAATTAGAGGAAAAAAATAAGAAAAATCAAAGACAGAAAATAGTTCAAGCTCAGACGGTAAAGAATCTGCCTGCAAGGCAGGAGATCCAGGTTCAGCCCTGGGTCCAGAAGATCCCCTGGAGGAGGGAATGGCAACCCACTCCAGTAATCTTGCCTGCAGAATCCCCATGGACAGAGGAGCCTGGTGGGCTACAGTCCATGGGATCACAAAGAGTTAGACATGACTGAGTGACTAACACAGACACACACACACAGACACACACACACACAAGAGCTCAATTACAGTGTATATTGATATACATGCCTGTGCCATATATTTCAAATTTTTTAAAAACTGAAAAAAAGTAAAGATTTTGATATGGTCAGCACAGGAGTTAATCCTGATGCAAGCAGAATACTAAATATTGAACACTGACACAGGCATTTCTCCAATGATGCCCACTTCTTTTAAGGTGCTGAGAAGACCAGGGATTTTTTTATTTTGAGGCTTGTCTTTCTTTGTTGCCATTTTATCTATGAAATCATTATTTTCATTACATAGCTTTGCAATTGTGATGTATTTTTCATAAATGCATTATATTTACTTTTTTTTGGATAAACAGTCTTCTGATAATTTTAAATACATTTCCAGAAATCAGTGAAAGAGATTAAGTTTGGATTTTCAAGTCGTGCTCTGTCCACTTATACAGTTTAACATTTATCTGAAAGCCCAGAAACAGGTATCAAAGCCCAACAACAGGTTTGAGAGCACCTCCTCTTGAGGATATTGGTTGTTACATTGCTCTGCAGATGTCGTATAATTAATATGTATCAGAGGATGAGGCACAAACATATCAACAAAATTTATATTTTACAGGTGGGATTGGTTAATGACATGAAAGAGTTAATTGATCTTTTTCCTCAGATCTTTTCCTTATTAATCTTTTCCTTATTAATTATCAGACAAATAGGAGCATTAGAGAATAAAGACTATGATATTATATTTTTTTGTAAATAAGGAAATTACTCTTGATAGTATATGCACTATTTTATTTTAGCATAAAAATCAGAAAATGGACAGTATAAGCCCAAAGATATTTTTCCAGAATTTTCTTCTCTTTTCCTGTCCTTCTGTCTTTGCTATATTTCCTAAATTTAGATGTCATAAAGAGTTCTTCTGCATGTTTAAATAACAAAGAATGTTATTTTCCGTCTTAGTGAGGCAGGCTCATTGGTGCTCTAATTCTTCCCAGGTCCCACTTTGTACATTAAGTTGGCACTTCAAGTAAAATGTACAACATGCACCCAGGCTCTGCGTCTACTGCTACATGTGGTTCTTCAAAGACAGCACCTCACATGTTGATCCTTTTGCCATTCTGAGTCTGTCCCAGAATTCTCTCTATTGGTCCCTTTGAACCTTCTTTGAAGTGCCACATGTAACTAAAGCAAGTCCTGGGATGCATCAGCACATTATGAATTCCAGCTGCAAGCCAGTTTCCTGCTGAAGCTTAGGGTTGGAAAGAGATCACCATATGCCATCCATCTCGTTAAAATAAGCTCAAGAAGGAAATTGTGAGAGGGAAGAATGAGAGGTGAGTCAAAATAGCTTGTTTACAGCTAATAAATGAGATTATTTTCATAATCAGTTGAATTTAGTATTAGCTACTATGATATTTATATGGAAAATTTCTAACAAACAGGAATGACTATTTATCTTTACCCTTCATCAATATGTTTTCTCTCTTTTTTAAAAAAAATATCTGTTTGCCATAATTTTGCTATATATTTGGAAACAGGTCTAAAATATGCATTCATTTTTTAGAAGTTTCATCATGTGTTGGTTTCTGTCATGTGTTGGTTTCATCATGTGTTGGTTTCTGTCATACAACATACAACATACAACATATTCTGTCATACAACAACACAAATCAACCATAATTATACATATACCCCCTCCCTCGTGAGCCTCTCTATTTTCCTCCCATTCCACCCCTCTAGGTCATCACAGACTGTGCTCCCTGTGTTATACAGCAACTTCTCACCAACTATCCATTTTACACATGATACTACATTTATATTGATGTGACTTTCTCCATCTGTCCCACTCACTCCCTCAGTCACTATGTCCACAAGTCAATTCTCTACATTTGTGTCTTGGTTTCCTCTTTGCAAATAGGTTCATAAATATAGTTTTTATAGATTCCATATATATGTATTAATATATTTGGGGTTTTTTTCTTTCTGGTTTACTTCACTATGTATAATAGGCTCTAGGTTCATCCACTTCACTAGAACTGACTCAAACTCATTGTTTTTATGTCTGAGTAATATTCCATTGCAGATATTTTCCACATCTTCTATATACATTCATCATCAGTTGATGGACTTCTAGGTTGCTTCCATGTTCTGGTTATTGTAAATAATGCTGCAGTGAACATTGGGGTACATGTGTCTTTTAGAATTCTGGTTTTCTCAGGGTATACATGCAGTAGTTGGGTTGCTGGGTCATGTGGTTTTATTCCTAGTTTCTTAAGGCATCTCCATATCATTCTACATAATGGCTGCATCAGTTTACATTCCCACCAACAGCACAGGAGGGTTCCCTTTTCTCCACATCCTCTCCAGCATTTATTGTTTGTAGATTTTTTGATGATGGCCATTCTGACTGGTGCGAGGTGATACCTCATTAGAGTTTTTATTTGCGTTTCTCTAATATCTAGTGATGTTGAGCGTCTTGTCAAGTGTTTACTGACCATCTTATGCATTTTTTAAAATCACTGTCTAGTGGTAAAGAACCTACCTGCCAATGCAGGCAATGTATGAGACACAGGTTTGATCCTTGGGTCAGGAAGATTCCCTGCAGGAGGGCATGGAAACCCACTCTAGTGTCCTTGCATGAAGAGTCCCATGGACAGAAGAGCCTGGTGGGTTAGAGTCCATAGGGTCACAAAGAGCTGGACATGACTGAAGCCACTTAGCGCAGCACACAGGCTGACAACAGCAAATACAACAAAAATCTGTAGATTGCGTATTTAAAGGGAAATACCCAAACGTTACAACTTTAATACCTCCTGATATTTGTGCAGTCAGCAAATAGACTTGTCCTGAATGTGATGAAAGGGCCAATTTTCAGTACTGAGCTCATAAAGGACTCACATATTGTGTCCTATTTGTCCAAAGCTCATAAAATTATGGTTAGTGTCTTAGAAAATTATGGTTAGTTAAACAATTATACATTGTTTAATTCAAGGTGTCTGTATTCTAGTCATACAAAAATGTTACTGAAAAAACTATATTTTCTTTTACTAAATATTTATTTTGATCACATGAATTTCATTTAAATTCCTTCTATCACTTTTAATAGCATTTTATTGAGGGGAAAATGGATGTACACTTAATATCTTTCTTATAATTCAGTGTTATCTTTCTTATAATTTAGTGTTGGTGTTCACAACTATTTCCATTTGCTCTTCTTTCCTGTTTGTTCAGCACATAGCCCTTCAAAATAAATTCACTTACATTTTATTCATTACTATTTCTTTGTTGTTTCAGATGTTCACACAAGTCTGGACCATCTCAAATCTCCATTTTATATATCGTATATATCTTATTGTTGGAGGAAACATTAATAGAATCAAGATCCTGTGAACTGATAATTGATTTTGACAACAAAGTTTCAGCCTCTTTAATCTTTGTGGTTAGCCTTAATAAGGTCTTATCTCTTTTCTATCATATTGAGAATTCCTATGATCTAAATCCTGTTTTTGAGGGTGCATTCCCTGGGTCTTGTGCATTCTGCATTCATGACATACTTCATTCCCCAGTTCTGGAAAATAAGTCTTCCAGGAGCTGTTTGAGGTAGTTTGATTGAGATCATGAATGCCTGAAAAATGTCTTTATTCTATACATCTACCTGACTCATAGTATAGATGGGTTTATAATTTTAAATTGTAAAATATGTTTCCTTCAGATTTTTTGTGATTAAAAAATAAATAATATAAAATTGACTATATTATCCATTTTAAGTATACACTTTATTGTACAATTCTTAACAATTGTAGTAGTGTACAATTCTTAACAATTGTACAGTTCTTAACAATTAAGAATTTTCTTGTGTTAAGTAAATTCAAGATTATTATGAAACCAATCTCCAGAACTCTTTCATCTCGCAAATTGGAAACTATTAAAGAATAACTCCTTTTTTCTCCTTTCTCCTAGTTATTGGCAACGACATTCTACATTCTGCTTATCATAATTTAACTACTGTAGCTAATTATGAGATAACTCATATAAATGCAGTTATAAAGTATTTGTCTGTCTGTGAATAGCATATTTAACTTAGTATAATGTCCTCAAGATTCATCCATGTTGTTGCTTGTGACAGGATTTCCTTTCTTGTTAAGGCTGAATTATATTTCATCATATATATTACATTTTTTTTCATTCATTCTTACACCAAAAGACTCTTGAATTGCTTTCACCTCTTGCTTACTGTGAATAGTGCTGTTATGAAAAGAGGTATGCAAATACCTCTTCAGGACCTTGGTTTTAATTATTTTGGATATATATACAGAAGTGGAATTACTGAATCACTGGAAGTTCTATTTTAATTTTTGGGGAAAACTCCATGTTGTTTTGCATTCTTTTACAACCCCATCACAGTGAACAAGGGTTCTAGTTTCTCCATATCCTTGAGAATGCTTGTTGTTTTCTCTCTTTGCCTCTCCCACCCACAGCAGTCATCCAAAGTGTGTAAGGTGCTGTTTTGTTGTGTGTTTAATTTGTATTTCTCTGATAATTAGTGATGCTGATCATCTTCTCAAGCACTTGCTGGCAATTTGCATACTATCTTTGGAAAAATATCTATTTAAGTCTTCTGCCCATTTTTAAAAATCAGGTCATTTGATATTTTGTTGTTGAGATGTAGGATTAATATATATATATATATTATATATATTAATATTATATATATAATATATATATTAATATTAATATATTAATTAATATATTATAATTATATATAATATATATAATTATATATATATAATAATATAATAATTAATATATTAATATATAATTATTAATATAATAATATTAATATATATATATACGCACCCTTTAGTATATATATATAAGGGTTAAATATTTTTTCCAATTCCTACATTGCATTTCACTCTGTTGACTGTGTCCTTTTAAGTATAAAGTTTTAAAATTAGTGCAGTCCCATTGATTTATGGGGCTCTGATTTTGCCATCATATCCAAGAAATCATTGTGAAGTCCAGTTTCATGAAGCTTTTCCCTATGCTTTCTTATAGATTTATAATTTCAGGTCTTATATTTAGGTCTATAATATATTTAAATTTTGTGTATATAGTGTAAGATAAGGATCTGATTTCAGCCTTCTGTTTGTATATATCCAGCTGTTCCTAACAGTATTTGTTGAAGAGACTTTCACTTTTCCCTGTCTTTATGCCAGTAATACATTGTTTTGATGACTGTAACTTTGTTATACATTTTGAATTTACAAAGTTTTAGTATGCCAACTTGGTTCTTTTCAAAAATTGCTCTGCTTTTTAGAGTCTCTTGAAATTCTTCACAAGTTTTAATATTGTTTTTTCTATTCTTGCAAAAATGGCATTGAAAGTTTCATAGGGCTTGTGTTGAATCTGTAGATTGTTTTAGGTATATGGATTTCTTAAGAATAAGTCCTTCTATCCCTGCACAAAGCTTGTCTTTCCATATATTTCTGTCTTCTTGTATTTCTTAAGTGATATTTTGCAGCTTTAAGGGTACAAATCCTTCACCTACTTAGGTTTTTCCAAAGTATTTTATTCCTTTTGATGTTAAATGGAATTATCTTAATTTCCTTTTCAGACTGTTAATTGTTAGTGTACAGAAATGCAACCAATTTTTATGTACTGATTTTTTATTTGGTAACTTTGCTCAATTTGTTTATTGCTCTAACAGTTTTTCTCTGTGTGTGGAATCTTCAGAATTTTCAACATACAGCCTATAAGCAGAGAAAATTTTACTTCTTTCTTTCCAATTTGAATGCCTTTTATTTATTTGTCTTACTTAATTACTCTGGCTAGACCTTCCAATATTATGTTGAATAGAAGTGAAGAGAGTGGGCATCTTACCTTGTTCCTAACTTAGGAAAAATGCTTTCTTTCACCATTAAGTATGATATTAGCTGTGGGCTCTTTAGAAAAGTCTGTATTATACTGAGGTAGTGCCCCTCTATTTTTAATTTTTTGTTTTGCTTTGCTTTACTAAATTTTAATCATAAAAAGTTGTTGAATCTTGTGAATTTTTTTTTTGCGTCATTTTAGATGATCATATGCTTTTGGCATTCATTTTGTTAATGCTATATATAACACTGATTGATTTGCTTATGTTGAACTATATTTGTATCCTTGTATACTTAGGAATGGGAGAAGGCAATGGCACCCCACTCCAGTACTCTTGCCTGGAAAATCCCATGGACGGAGGAGCCTAGAAGGCTGCAGTCCATGGGGTCGCTAAGAGTCGGACACGACTGAGCGACTTCACTTTCCCTTTTCACTTTCATGCATTGGAGAAGGAAATGGCAACCCACTCCAGTGTTCTTGCCTGGAGAATCCCATGGACAGGGAAGCCTGGTGGGCTGCCGTCTATGGGGTCGCACAGAGTTGGACACAACTGAAGCAACTTAGCAGCAGCAGTAGCAGCATACTTAGGAATGGTATCAATCCTTTTTATGTGCTATTGTATTCTGTTTGCTGGTATTCCATTAAAGATTTTTGCATCAATATTCATCAGGTACATTTGTCTATAGTTTCCTCTTTCAGTGTATTTGGCTTGGTATGAGGTTAATGTTGACCTCCGAGAATCAGTGTGAAAGTGTTATGTCTTCAAATTTTGGAAGAGTTTCAGGAGGATTGGTATTAATTCTTCTTTAAATAGTATAATTCTCCTGTGAAGTCATTCGGTCCTGAGATTTTGTTAGATGTTTTTGACGACTGATTCAATCCCCTTACTCATTATTGATCTGCTCAGATTTTCTAACTTTTCCTGATTTAATCTGCATAGGTTGTGTATTCTTAGGAAGTTATCTATTTCTTCTAGGGTATTCAATTTATTGGTGTATAATTGTTTGTAGTATCTGTTGTAATCCTTTTCATTTCTGTGACATTGGTTGTAATGTCCCCTTTTTAACTTCTGATTTTTGCTATTTTAATCTATTCTGTTTTTTTCTTACTTAAACTAGATTCTACACAGAGAAAAACTGTTAGAGCAATAAACAAATTGAACAAAGTTACCAAATAAAAAATCAGTACATAAAAATTAGCTGCATTTCTGTACACTAACAATTAACAGTCTGAAAAGGAAATTAAGATAATTCCATTTAACATCAAAAGGAATAAAATACTTTGGGACTTATTATTGCTATTGCATTGTTTTCTGTATGCCTTGTAGTTGTTTTTTTTTTTCCCCCTCTAACTATCTTCTGTTTTTTCTCTTGATATTTTTAAATTATATGCTTTGATTTCCTTCTCATTTTCTTTTATGTGGAGTCTATAAATATTTTCTCTGTGGTTACTATTGCATTTACATAAAATAATTTTAAAGTTGGTTTACCAACTTTTCAAAAATATACTTAATTTTATTGGTTTTTCTATCATTTTTTTATCTCAATTTATCTCTGCACTAATCTTTATCATTTCCCTTTATATTTTATAGAATGTAAAATCAGGTTGTTGATTTGAAATCTTGTATCTATTTTTAGTGTTTGAATGTATAGCTACAAATTTTCCGTTAGTACTGTTTTGCTGAATCTCCTGAAACTCGGCATGCTCTGTTTTTCTTTTCATTTGTTTCAAAGTATTTTCTAATTAGGGCCTTTTCTTTGATGTCTTGATGCTTTGGTATTTTCCAGTTGTGACTTCTTTGATGCTTTGGTGTAGTTTAATTTCCATTTATTTATGGATTTTCCACTTTTTCTCCTGTTATTGATATCTAGATTAATTCCATTGTCATCAAAGAAGGTATTTTTTAATGATTTCAGTCTTGTGGAATTTGTTAAGAATGTTTTTGTGGCCTAACATGTAATCTATCATGAAGAATATTCTATGTTCACTTGAGAAGAATGTATATTCTAATGTTTTGAGGTTGTGTGTTCTGTATGTGTCTGTCCAGGTCCAATATTTTATTAATATAATGCTTGTTATTCAAGTTCCCTATTTTCTTAATTTTCTGTCATTTTTTTCATTCAGTATTGAATTACCCTTCTATTATTTTATTTCTGTTTTTTTCTCCCTTCAATTCTGTAAATTTTCCTGTATGTAATATTTAGGAACCCTGAGGATTGGTACCTAAATATGTATAATTCTTATATCTTCTTGGTTAATCAGCACCTTTCTTAGTGCATAATGTAGACCTGATGTCTCAAAAATTACCACAAAACTATCTTTCTTAAAAAAAAAAGTGAGTCTTTATAGATAGAAAAGAGATTCTATTTTTTGTTGTTGTTTTGTTATTTTGTTTTGCTTTATCCACCCAGCCTAATTCTTTTGTTTGGGAGGTCTATTCTCTTAATATTTAAAATTACAACTCTTTAGGAAGGACTTATTATTGCTATTGCATTGTTTTCTGTATGCCTTGTAGCTGTTTTTTTTCCCCCTCTATCTTCTGGGTTTTTTTCTTGATACTTTTTAATTATATGTGTTGATTTCCTTCTCATTTCCTTTTATGTATAGTCTATAAATATTTTCTCTGTGGTTACTATTGCAATTACATAAAATAATTTTAAATTATAGCATTCCACCTTAAACTGACAACATCTCTAATTATGTATAAAAATCAGTTTCTGGAGTTTTATTTTGTTCCTTTGATTAAGATATATTTTCTGTTTCTTTGCATATTTTGTAATATTTTTTTTTTTATTTTTTGCTAGAATTTGAGCACTAAAAAAAAAAAAAGGCTACCTTTCCCAGGATTTGCATACTAATAGTTCAGATTCTTTACCATCTGAGCCACAAGGGAAGTCCACTGATAAGGCAAGGCTTTCACCACTGGGCTGAAGGTTTTAGGGTTTCTCAAACCTTTTCTATGGAGAAGGCAATGGCAACTCACTCCAGTACTCTTGCCTGGAAAATCCCATGGACGGAGGAGCCTGGTAGGCCGCAGTCCATGGGGTCGCAGAGGGTCGGACACGACTGAGCGACTTCACTTTCCCTTTTCACTTTCATGCATTGGAGAAGGAAATGGCAACCCATTCCAGTGTTCTTGCCTGGAGAATCCCACGGACGGGGGAGCCTGGTGGGCTGCCGTCTATGGGGTCGCACAGAGTCGGACAAGACTGAGGCGACTTAGCAGCAGCAGCAGCAGCAAACCTTTTCTAACCTCTTTCTCCCCCTAGTGTTTGGCTTCAGAACTGCAGCTTTAATATGCTGCTCATTTCTGTTTATAGTAGATTTCTTACTAGGACTCTGATCCCATCGACGCTGAGTCAGGTGAGACAGAAACTAGTCCCCCCACCAGCTCCAGACAAACCAGGATATTGGAGTCACGATGAAACTTTCTCTTCCCAATGGAGTAGCCCTCAGTTCAGTTCAGTTCAGTCGCTCAGTCGTGTCCGACTCTTTGCGACCCCATGAATCGCAGCACGCAAGGCCTCCCTGTCCATCACCAATTCCCGGAGTTCACTCAGACTCACGTCCATAGAGTCAGTGATGCCATCCAGCCATCTCATCCTCTGTCGTCCCCTTCTCCTTCTGCCCCCAATCCCTCCCAGCATCAGAGTCTTTTCCAATGAGTCAGCTCTTCGCATGAGGGGGCCAAAATACTGGAGTTTCAGCTTTAGCATCATTCCTTCCAAAGAAATCCCAGGGCTGATCTTCAGAATGGACTGGTTGGATCTCCTTGCAGTCCAAGGGACTCTCAAGAGTCTTCTCCAACACCACAGTTCAAAAGCATCAATTCTTCGGCGTTCAGCCTTCTTCACAGTCCAACTCTCACATCCATACATGACCACAGGAGGGAGGATTTTGTTACCTGTTGCTTTGCACTATGCCATGAAGATGTGTGCCAAATGCCGTGAATTTCCATATCTTTTTCACTAGAATCTTTTCTTGGTTTCATAATAGCCTGAGTATTGAACCTTTTCAACTAGTCTCTAGAGTTCTCACAGAGGTATTCCGGTCCATATATTGTTAACTCAATGTCTGTCTAGAGAAAGGAGGAATCTACAGATTTATAGTCAGCAATCTTGCGGGTGTCAAGCTTCCGTTTGGTTTTAAAGGTGTTGCTCCAATGTTTTCTTGCTCTCCATACTGTTGCAGAAAGCTCTGAAATCATCTTGATTCATGTTATATTTTTTCTAAGGTTACTTCTTTTTTCTCTTTGTAGGTTTTTTACTTTTCTTAAGTAAGATGTTTTTCTCTTAGTCACTTTTTATCCATTGTGCTTGAATGATTTTGGCCTTAAAAAATTATTTTATTATATTTAAAAGAATTTCTCATTCATAGGTACTATCTTGCCCCTTGTTTTCTCTCCTTCCTCTTTTTTATTTTCTGTATTCTCTTTATCTGGAATCATTATATTCCTTTAAAATTGTATCTATTACATAGCTCCTCTCATTTATATATTTTCTCCTTATTTTTCATTCATATCATTTTTTGCTCTGTTTTCTAGAAGATATTTTAAGTGCGTCTTCCATTATCTTTCAATGCTTCTAATTATATTTTCTTTTTTCACTTTTACTACAATGTTTTAAACTCAAAGAGATCACCCCCAGAATAATCTTTCTTATATCATCTCCTTCTTGCATTCTTGTTATAAAGATACAAAATCTTTTCTTAGAACTAGGGGTATTAATAGTAAATTTTATATTAAAAAGTGTGGGGCTTTTTAAAGTTTTTCTTTCTTTATATAGTTTCTTTCCTCCAGATTGGTTTTTCTGCATTATTTTTCCTCTCTCACTCTTTGTTTTTATACTCCTCCTTCCATGTTTTTCACATTCCTGTTAATAACCATTTAGACATGTGTTGTAATTAGTAGGGGGAGATATTTTGACTGAAAATTCTGAAAGCATGGGTTTGGAAAAGGGGGTCTCTGATATTGTGCTTAATTAAAAATGAAATAATAAGGTCATTATGAAAATATCAGTAGCTTTAGCTTTTTTACCTTAAACTTATCTAGTCAACTTTATTTGTGAGGTTGAGGATATTCGTGCCTTCACTCTGAGAACTGGGAAGGAGAAGGATACTGGTTATAATATTTTTATGCAATTTTTCACAATATCACTTGTTTTCTATAGAGTAACTCCTCTCAGTTGTCCAAGATCTTAACCATTCCAAAGAATCCCTCTACTAATCTCTCAGAAAGTAAACTTCCAAAATGTTGCAGTGGGATATAGCCATCCAATGTCATAGACTGTGAAGGCAATATTGAATCTAACTGCTTTTTAATCAACTTTAGCACAAGTCTCCTACCTTAATTGCCTCCCCTTAAGCTCCAATAAAATAGATAGCTGATTATATAAATTCTGGAAATTTCTGAGAATTTCTTTATTGTGAATTGGGCTTGCAGCTTTGTCCACCATTATCATAATACTCAGTTATCTGTGTATCTTGGCTTAGCGGGTGGCTCAGTCCATAAAGAATCCACCTGCAATGCAGGATACACTGGTTTAATTCCTGGATTGGGCAGATGCCCTGAAGAATGAAATGGCAGTCCACTTTACTATTCCTGCCTGGGAAATCCCATGGACAGAGGAGCCTGGCAAGCTAACCTCCATGGAGGTCAAAAGAATCACACACACTACTTAGAGACTAAGTATGGATACACCACCACCATCTGTGTATCCATTGTCTTCACTCATTTTCTTGCTATCATACCCTCTCTTGTTCTCTCTTTTACTATAGTTTTAATATACTTGCCGTACCATAATTTGTGTTTTATAAAAAGATTAAAAGTAGCTACATGATGGATTAACACATGATCTTAAGTGTATCAATCAATAGATCCTGTATTCCATTCCCAGTCACAACTAAGAAAACATTTGGGTAAATCATTCTGATTACCACTTTACCTTTCTGCTTATTAAGGTATGGAGGCCACCTTGCCTTTCATATTTAAGTGCCGCCAGACATCCTGGAATGCAAAGTCAAGTGGGCCTTAGGAAATATCACTACAAACAAAGCTAGATGGAGGAGGTGATGGAATTCCAGTTGAGCTATTTCAAATCCTAAAAGATGATGCTGTGAAAGTGCTGCACTCAGTATGTCAGCAAATTTGGAAAACTCATCAGTGGCCATAGGACTGGAAAAGGTAAGTGTTCATTCTAATCCCTAAGAAAGGCAATGACAAAGAATGCTCAAACTACCACACAATTGCATTCATCTCAGACGCTAGTAAAGAAATGTTCAAAATTCTCCAAGCCAGGCTTTAGCAATACATGAACCATGAACTTCCAGATGTTCAAGTTGGTTTTAGAAAAGGCAGAGGAACCAGAGATCAAATTACCAACATCCATTGGATCATGGAAAAAACAAGAGAGTTCCAGAGAAACATCTATTTATGCTTTATTGACTATGCCAAAGCCTTTGACTGTGTGGATCACAACAAACTGTGGAAAATTCAGAAAAAGATAGGAATACCAGACCACCTGATCTGTCTCTTGAAAAATCTGTATGCAGGTCAGGAAACAACAGTTAGAACTGGACATGGAACAACAGACTGGTTCCAAATAGGAAAAGGAGTACATCAAGGCTGTATATTGTCACCCTGCTTTTTTAACTTATATGCAGAGTACATCATGAGAAATGCTGGCCTGGAGGAAGCACAAGCTGGAATCAAGATTGCCGGGAGAAATATCAATAACCTCAGATATGTAGATGACACCACCCTTATGGCAGAAAGTGAAGAAGAACTGAAGAGCCTCTTGATGAAAGTGAAAGAGGAGAGTGAAAAAGTTGGCTTAAAGCTCAACATTCAGAAAACGAAGACCATGGCATCTAGTCCCATCACTTCATGGCAAATAGATGGGGAAACAGTGGAAAGAGTGGCTGACTTTGTTTTTTGGGGGGGGCTCCAAAATCACTGCAGATGGTGACTGCAGCCATGAAATTAAAAGATGCTTAGTCTTTGGAAGGAAAGTTATGACCAATCTAGACAGCATATTGAAAAGCAGAGACATTACTTTGCCAACAAATGTTCATCTAGTCAAGGCCATGGTTTTTCCAGTGGTCATGTATGGATGTGAGAGTTGGACTATAAAGGAAGCTGAGCACTGAAGATTTGATGCTTTTGAACTGTGGTGTTGGAGAAGACTCTTGAGAGTCCTTTGGACTGCAAGGAGATCCAACCAGTCCATCCTAAAGGAGATCAGTCCTGGATGTTCATTGGAGGGACTGATATTGAAGCTGAAACTCCAATACTTTGGCCACCTGATGAGAAGCACTAACTCATTGGAAAAGACCCTGATGCTGGGAAAGATTGAAGGTAGGGGGAGAAGGTGACGACAGAGGATGAGATGGTTGGATGGCATCACCGACTTAATGCACATGAGTTTGGGTAAACTCCAGGAGTTGGTCATGGATAGGGAGGCCTGGTGTGCTGTGATTCATGGGGTCCAAAGAGTCGGACATGACTGAGTGACTGAATTGAACTGATATGGCTTCTACCACAATGTGGTTTCATTAGTTTGTCTGAGATGTGACTAAGACAATGGAAATGGAGCTATGGTGAAGGGTTAGAATTCCTCTTATAAGACAATTCTCTCAGATAAAGACATTATTATGACTTTGTTATTGTTGTACAGTCACTAAGTCATGTCCAACTCGTTGTGACCCCGCAGACTGTAGCACACCAGGCTTCCCTGTCCTTCACTATCTCCCAGAGTTTGTTTAAAAACAAGACAACTGATGCATAAGACCAGGAAATAGATCTGATTCTGCTGGCAAACAAAAGGCTCAGAGAGACTTATTCAGTCTTTCTCATTTAACCTGATAACCCCATTCTAATTCTCAATGTAATATGATCTCCCATTTAATACTATAATGTCCACATAACTGTTATGGTGAAGCTGAAAAATCAATCTAGACTTTAAATCAACAATCTGAAGGAGCAGCTTCTGTATCTGACTTTTTACTATGTGAGCCTTATGGCTGAACCATCAGAGTAAGTCAGAGAGACTTTGTGATTAAGTGACCATTCTTCAACTGAAAATTTAAAGTCATGAGTTTGTAATTTTCTTCCTTAAAGCTCCTGTGTGTGTTATCAATCACAGTCCATACCCACAGACTTCATATTCCAACTTTTCTTGAAGAAATGGTTTATTGCAGAAGCCACACAATTTATCACAGTGTTGGCTTTATTATACCTTTATATCAGGTGACCACAGGTGAAAATGTAAGTGCTTCAGTCACCACCATCAGCACATAGTAACATCTAGCAGTAGCCATTTACCCAAGTTAAGAAGATTCTTGCTGTTTTCAAAATCACCCAACTCTGAGAAACAATTTCGGACTATTTCCTTGAATGTCTGTTTCTTGCAGTAGCTCTGTACAATTACACTGTCATGTGTGGTTCAGTATAATCCATTGAGTTAAAGAATACACTTTTTTGAAGGAGCAAATGATTTTTATTATGTGTGTAATAGTTAACCTAAAAATTAGAGATCTGAGTATAGGAACAGACCCCGAATTGAACATTCAGGACATTTTTCCATTGCTAAACTGAAGAAGAGCTGAGAGTCAGAGGAGTTTGCTTTGAGTAAGAAGCTGACGAAAATAAAACCTACCAGTTGAGATAAGAAGATGCCACTATAGCTCCTACACTCAAAATCATATTTTCTGTGACCTGATTCACATCAGCAAAACTCATACCTTTTGCTTCCCTCACTCCCTCCATGAATCAGTTACAAATCAACTTCTCACCCCAAAGAACCTCCTCCATAGAAAAGAAATTATATCCAGAATCCTAGCATGCTGGATGGGAATTGACAGGAATCTTGAGCAAATGGTATAAGTGATCTGCTTCATCTAATCACTAAAGGAAAATGAATCTAGAAAAAAAAAAAAGGTTAAAAGAAAACAGAAGATTGAGTCTGGTTTACAAATGGTTCAGTGTGATTTGTCAGTACCACATCAAAGGGAGCTTCTCTGTTGTTACAGCCCTGGAAGTGAGGAATGTGGAAGAAAGATACAATAGGTGGCAGGAAGAATTATATTTTATTTTTTATGCTTGAAGGGATAAACACCCTCTTCCTGTATTGAATACGATGGTCAGGCCTTATGACAGAAATTTGGAAAACTGGAAGCAAGAGGTGTAACCTTTCTGAATGAGACACAAGTCTGAACATATGCATGATCCATGTTAATGCTTTTAAAAGGGTATTAGGACACTACATGAAAGGTGCATTCTTAATGTTGCAACTGCAGTCACCACCATATATCTTGATATTCTCTCAGGAGTGATTCTCTGTGTCTAAGTTCAAGAAATAATTTTTTAAATGCTTATTGTGCATACTAAGAAGTTACTTCAGTTGTGTTTGGCCCTTTGCAACCCTATGGACTATAGCCTGCCAGGCTGTCTGTTCATAAGAATCTCCAGGCAGTACTGGAGTGGGTTCCCATGCCCTTTTCCAGGGTATCTTCCTGACTCAGAGACTGAATCTTAAGTCTCTTTCATTGCTTATACTTTTGGCTAAAAACTATATTCACCTTAGCATAATATTTCAGATGTCAGCACGCTGGGAGAAGAAGTGGTACACAACATTTACTAATAGCTAACATGGTGAATATTCACTATGGGCCACACACTGTCCTAAATGCTTCACATATTTTAGCTCGACTAAAATGCCTCCCGTTCTGTAATTATCCTGATGTAACCATCCTGTAGAGCATGGTGGACCTCCCACACAACCAAAATATGGTTCAGATGTTGACACTGTTGACACTATACACATATTATAGGGATATGAAAAACTTCATTAAAACTGTAACTGAAGTCTCTGGGGAGAGCAGGGTAGGTGTCTCATGCAGATCCAAAGTGGCCTCAGAAAGCAGGGAGAGGAGACAGTTTCAGTGTTTTTATTATTGCTAGGATGTTGGGGATGAGAATTCCCCTACAGGGGCAGAGGGATGCATAGTTTGAGCCTTCCACTAGTGCCAGAGGATGGAAAAGAGTGTTTTTCTTATCAGCTTGTATCCACGTGAGGCACAAGAGACAGAGCTAAAAGGAGTTCATATAGGACTTCCCTGGTGGTCTACTGGTTAAAAATCCACCTTGCAATGCAGGGGATACTTGTTCAATCTCTGGTCAGGAAGATCCCACAGGCTGCGGGGCAACTAAGACTAAGTCCATGAGCCTCAAATACTGATTTTGCATTCTGGAGCCCACAAGCTACAACTTCTGAAGCTAGTTTGCCCTAGAGCCCATGCTCCACAAGATAAACCACTGCAATGAGAAGCTCACACACTACAAATAGAGAGTCGTCCCTGCTCTCCACAACTAGAGAAAGCCAGCACACAGAGACGAAGACCTAACACAGTTAAAAAAAAAAACTGTGCAAATAGGGTCAACTGTTGGCCAAGGAATCTAGTGCTAAGTTTGGCCACGTGTTTCCCTTGGGTCCTATCTTTTATTATATATACTTGGTAAAACAGAATCACTCCCCTGAACTTCATCACATGTCTGGTGTCACTGCTGTTGGTTAAGTGTATGAACATTGATGTTCATTCAGATGAGATAGTTAAGAGGTCTGGGAGAGGGTTACCCCTTCTCACCATGAAATCTGGCAAAGAACAAAGATGAGGGTGGGCCATTCTCTTCCCATAGGATGAATATGCCAGAGGGCACAGGGTTAGCTCCATTCAGCTGTGTCAGATCTGTACATCACTATTTCCATGACCCATGACAGCATGAGTAGTTCACAGCCTATGAGAACCTCTATTTCCAAGAGAGCCCATATGTGACCATGATATATACCTCTCTCAGACTCAACAGTACCTGTGTGTCTGAAAAAGAGAGGGAAAACAGGGAGAGATATTTGAGAATGAATGAGAGAGAGGGAGAGAAAATATGAATGAGAAAGTGATAGAGAGATCAGCAGATAATTAAATGGAACTAATACTCATTAGCAGAAAAGACAATGGCACCCTACTCCAGCACTCTTGCCTGGAAAATCCCATGGACGGAGGAGCCTGGTGGGCCGCAGTCCATGGGGTCGCTAGGAGTCGGACAGGACTGAGTGACTTCACTTTCACTTTTCACTTTCATGCATTGGAGAAGGAAATGGCAACTCACTCCAGTGTTCTTGCCTGGAGAATCCCAGGGACAGGGGAGCCTGGTGGGCTGCTGTCTATGGGGTTGCACAGAGTCGGACACAACTGAAGCGACTTAGCAGCAGCAGCAATACTCATTAGGGCTTCCCTTGTGGCTCAGACGGTAAAGCGTCTGCCTATAATGCGGGAGACCCGGTTCGATCCCTGGGTCGGGAAGCTCCCCTGGATAAGGAAATGGCAACCTACTCCAGTATTCTTGCCTGGAAAATCCCATAGACGGAGGATCCCGGTAGGCTACAGTCCATAGGGTTGCAAAGAGTCAGACACGACTGAGTGACTTCACTTCACTTCTTCAGTACTCATTAGATTCTGTAAGGTCACCTAAGGAGAATATACACAGCAAAGAGTTAAAGAAAGGGTTACAGGGAGAGATAAAAAGCCTTTTCAGGGAGAAAACTGGAAGATACCACAAGGAGAACAAAAATGGGGGAAGATGATTCAATAAAAACAAACTTGGGAAGTAAAAAGCAGTGGAGTGGTAAGAACTGAATGATGTAAAAGTAAGAAGAAAACAAATGATAGTTTATAAAATATTATTTAGTACTGGGAGATTTAGAAAGATAAAGTTTAACATTAGTAAGAATAAATTTATTAGGAGTAGTGGATGGGGAAAGACTTCAATTTAAGAAGCAAATGATTAAAATTCAGTTTGAAAAGAAAAAAAGTCAAATTATATTTGATGAGGATATGAGTTTGAATGAGAAATTGCTTACATTTCTTTATATCCTTTGGCATAGGCAATGGCACCCCACTCCAGTACTCTTGCCTGGAAAATCCCATGGATGGAGGGGCCTGGTAGGCTGCAGTCCATGGGGTCGCTAAGAGTCAGACACGACTGAGCGACTTCACTTTCACTTTTCACTTTCATGCATTGGAGAAGGAAATGGCAACCCACTCCAGTGTTCTTGCCTGGAGAATCCCAGGGACGGGGAGCCTGGTGGGCTGCTGTCACTGGGGTCGCACAGAGTCAGACACGACTGAAGTGACTTAGCATAGCATAGCATAGCATAGTACTTATAAAAATTGAACAAATAATTCATAGTCACTTTAGATATTTAGAACAAAGGAATTAAACGTTACCTTAAATTCTTTACTGAATTCCATATTAATAATTTCTGTATGTATGCCTTTTCTGATATATATTCATGGGAACCTAATATATGTTCTGCTATGAGATCAGATAGTTCTATTAATTACAAGATTTTGAGGACATTATTATTTTAACAGGAGTCATTTTATCACATTGGATAAAATGGATCCATTAATGTGTTAATGCAGATCCATTAATATTTGTCAGATTAAGTCTATATTTTTGATTTTTAAAATATGGCTCTATTAGTTCTTCCTTTTTAATTTTTTTCAGTTATAACTAAAAAATAAAATAAAATAAAAAAGAACATATTTGGTGTACATACTAGCAAATTTGCCTCATTATTTAACAGAATTAAAGTTATGAGATACTTTTTATGTATAGTATATTCACATACATAAATAGCAAATATGTCTTGAAGTAAAATTTGTTTTCCTATGAGAAATTTATAAATGGTTTTCAGCTAAAAATAAAAACCCAGAAAATAAAATTATTCTTGGAGAAGAAATTAAATAGACATAGCTAGGTCTCTGAAGGAGTAAGAATTTTGATTCAATAAAGAAATAAAAAGATTAGGCTTATACAGAAAAAAGGATTTTCTTTCACTGAAGGTGAGGACAAGGAACAAACATGTAAGCAGATCCAGATTAAATTATTTATGTGAAGACTCTGCCTTGAGAGAGTACACCAGAAACCTACATTCTATGTAAATCGCAGGTACAATTAGCATAGAGGCTTGAGGAAAATGAGAGAAAATGAAAAATTTTACCTCAGGTACACGGGGCATAAAGGTCAAAAGAAGCCAGAAGATTGGCAGTTAAAATGAAGTAAGGCAAGATGGGAAAGTTGACACTTGAAACCTCCCAAATTTATACAATGGAATGGTATTTGTTTCCTTGAATCATTTTGAGGACCTAGATTTAAAAGCATTGTTTCAGTTTGAGGGTCATGAAGTAGGACAGCTTTTAGTTTTTTAGTATAGGGTAAGGTCTAGAAAGTAGGCAAAGTGAAATAGGATATAATCTAAGACAAAAGGAAGAGAAAATGGAGGAACTAAAAGGTTCTTATATTGGGAAAAGGCAGGAAAAGAGATGTTTTCATTCAGAAATACAGAAAAATAAGTATGCGGAGGGGAAAAAAAATCATGCTCTTCCAGATGCAGGATCAATTAATATGTTACAGAACTCAAAAGAATATAAAAGAAATCACTGCAGGTCAAAATAAAGGATTTGAGTATTGAGCAACACTTCTGTTTCTGCAACTGAAAAAATGGATGAATTAATTCCCTAGGAGCTCTTGTCATTCTAGGCATGAGTTGATCTTGTGACCCAGGTAAATGGACTCCACTTAGAAGAAAAACTGAAGACCTTTTGGCAGTCATTCAGAACGGTCATTTCAAAATGGAAACCACGCGGTCAAACTCATAATCAGATTTCCCTTTGCCGAAAACCCGGGCTCTGTTTAGCCTGAAGGTAGAGAATCTGGTTAGAAGCTAAGAGATGGTGTGGTATTTCCCACAGTTTTATAGTGCTTTAAATCTTCCACAAGCACATGACCAGTCTTCCTGTCTAGGCATTTGCCACAGTTTGAAGCTGCCTGAGGCAAGATCTGCGAATTGAACTCAAAACCTCCAAAGAACAAAAAAAAAGCTCTTTCAGTCTTTCATGAATAAACCTCTAGCTGCTGAATATAAAACCCTGGAGAACTTCACTCAAGGGACAGAAATAAACCCCCATCTCTCTCCAAATTAATACTGGTTTTCATTAAGGGAATCAGTAAAATAAGAGCTATTTAGTACACTTAATCGCATTGTGTTATGCATTCCTGACTTGTGTAAAGCAGGTAATAAAACCAACTTTATAGTTTTTTGTAAAAATTAAATGAGAAATATGTGTGTACATTTTAAAGATCTTAGCACCCGTAGTAAGAACTTAAGAAGTGGAATTTTTATTACCACATGCATGCACACACACACACACACACACACAGACCAACAACTAAACTCTGAGTTACAGGCAGAAATAACTCTGTGTCTTTATTGATACTTATATCACCAGAACAGTGACTTTCGTGGAAACTGATTCAGTCTGGAATAGTTTGATGATTTCTTACAATGGTAATGCTTGTAGAAATGATAAGAAAAACAGCATCCAAATAAATCACAGGATTTCAGCCTTTGTGAATGGAGGTACTTAGGCCTCTTAGTAAGGTTTATTATAAATTTTCCATAAAAAAGTCTGTAACATTTGTAATTAAAGTCAAATTTGCTTGCTAAGTCACTTCAGTCATGTCCAACTCTTTGCAATCCTATGGACTGTAGTCTGCCAGGCTTCTCTGTCCAAGGGATTCTCCAGGCAAGAATACTGGAGTGGGTTGCCATGCCCTCCTCCAGGGTATCTTCCCAACGCAGGGATCGAAGTCAGGTCTCCTGTGGCTCATGTGTTGCAGGCGGATTCTTTACTGCTGAGCCACTGGGGTCAAATTTGAGCAAATGTAAATATGAAAAATAAATTTGTTTTTTTCAAGTAAGGGTTCAGACATAAGAAAATGACATTGGAGACAGACCTAAGATAAGCAGAGAGTGGTTTCCAGGGATGAGAACTGAAGAACTTTTATCATTCATAATCAATTAAAATAATGACCATTTCTATAAATTACATCCAACTGAATTCTTCCATGAACAGAGGAGCCTGGCAGGCTACAGTCCATAGGGTCTCAAAGAGTTGGACACGACTGAGTGACTTAACACAGAACACAAGGTCCTTTTCCAACTTTTTAGACAGTAAGAGAATCATGAATATTTATACTTTGTTTCAGACATTAAAAAATACATAGTGTTTCCATCTCAGTATGTTCTATCACCTACAACGTTTTACTAATATACATAGTAAAGGACCTAGATAAAGGTTCTTTCCTATTATTATTCTTTGTCAATTGAAGAAATCCTGCTAGAGTATGACTGTCAGAATTATGGTTTATAGGGTGAGAAAATGCAAGAAGCTCTCTCTAAAGTATTTCAATATTTTATAATTTATAGCAATACAATTCAACTCAGTTCAGTCACTCAGTCGTGTACGACTCATTGTGACCCCATGAACCACAGCACGCCAGCCTCCCTGTTCATCACCAACTCCCAGAGCTTACCCAAACTCATGTCCATCAAGTCAGTGATGCCACAAGCCATCTCATCCTCTGTCATCCCCTTCTCCTCCTGCCCCCAATCCTTCCCAGCATCAGGGTCTTTTCCAATGAGTCAGCTCTTCGCGTGAGGTGGCCAAAGTATTAGTTTCAGCTTCAGCATCAGTCCTTCCAATGAACACCCAGGACTGATCTCCTTTAGGACGGACTTGTTGGATCTCTTTGCAGTCCAAGGGACTCTCAAGAGTCTTATCCAACACCACAGTTCAAAGGCATCAATTCTTTGGTGCTCAGCTTTCTTCAGAGTCCAACTCTTACATCCATACATGACCACTGGAAAAACCATGGCCTTGACTAGATGGACCTTTGTTGGCAAAGTAATGTCTCTGCTTTTGAATATGCTATCTAGGTTGGTCATAACTTTCCTTCCAAGGAGTAAATGTCTTTCAATTTCATGGCTGCAATCACCATCTGCACTGATTTTGGAGTCCAAAAAAATAAAGTCTGACACTGTTTCCACTGTTTCCCCATCTATTTTCCATGAAGTGATGGGACTAGATGCCATGATCTTCATTTTCTGAATGCTGAGCTTTAAGCCAACCTTTTCACTCTCCTCTTTCACTTTCATCAAGAGGCTCTTTAGTTCCTCTTTACTTTCTGCCATAAGAGTGGTGTTATCTGCATATCTGAGGTTATTGATATTTCTCCCAGCAATTTTGATTCCAGCTTGTGCTTCTTCCAGCCCAGTGTTTCTCATGATGTACTCTGCATATAGGTTAAATAAGCAGGGTGACAATATACAGCCTTAACGTACTCCTTTTCTTATTGGAACCAGTCTGTTGTTCCATGTCCAGTTCTAACAGTTGCTTCCTGACCTGCATACTATTAGATCACCTATAACTTAATGAGAAAATAGTACCAAAAGCAGATACTCTTTGAAGTTGTAAACAAGCTTTAAGATCTATCACTTCCTGGAATGGCAAGTTTTACTGAGCATCACTTGGAAGACTTAGAATAGCAGAGTCAGTCAAATATGATGAAAATGGTGGAGGAAGAAATCATACAAGGTAGTTTGTTTAAGGGTATCAGAAACAGAAGACCTATAATGCTGGAGCAGCATAACTAAACAATTTCAGTCAAGTCAATGCTTTGAGACTTAATTGTTGTTTAGTTGCTAAGTCTTGTTCGACTCTTTTTGTAACCTCATGGACTGTAGCCCACCAGGCTCCTCTGTCCATGAAATTTCACAGGCAAGAATGCTGGAATGGGTTGCCATTTCCTTTTCCAAGGGATCTTCCTGAGCCAGGAATCAAACCTGCATCTCCTGCATTGCTGGCAGACTCTTTACCACTGAGCCACTTGGGAAACTAGTATTAGAAAATGACAAGCCTTCCTATTATCATCCTAGAACTGTTTTCAGCTCCAGGAAATGATCTTTCCATCTGCTTTCAAATGAACATCTCTGTTAAAAAATAACTTGCATAAAATGAATAAAAATAATTTAAAAACCTCCACTAAATCATAATTTTGTTGACTTAATATAAATTATCATTTCCTTTCTGCTCTTGTATACATAAATATCACTATATTATATAGCTACCTTGTGACCAGACTTACATGAAGGGCATTTCACATACTGTATATAATATTTGCATGTTAATTAATTCTGAGAGATAGCACTTTAGACACTAGCTTAGCTTCATTTCATTATGATGCTAACTCCATAAGGAATGTAAATTTTCTCATCTATTTAAATCTATCATGCTTAAAATTGAGTCTAGAATACTGGAATATGGAAATAACTATGTTGATTTATGAAGGTACTTAACAGAGACCAGAATGTATCTTTCTGTCTTTATATATCTATATTCTTCCTAATGCAAAAGGAATTAAAGGTATCTACAATTGAAACCAAAGCAATAAAATTTTTTTAAAAATCAGTTTTATTTGGACAGTTAAAAAAACTAGTTTGAAGGGATATGAAACTATGTAGTGAAGATAGTACCCTAAAATACCATATCCTGTGACATTTGATACAAAATGAATAACCAAACATATTATTAAAAATGTTTCCACTTCTGTATAATTTAGTTAATATGATGTGAAGTGAAAGTCACTCAATCTTGTCTGACTCTTCACAACCCCAAGGACTATACAGTCCATGGAATTCTCTAGGCCAAAGTACTGGAGTGGGTAGCCATTCCCTTCTCCATGGGATCTTCCCAACCCAGGAATCGAACCTAGGTCTCTGGCATTGCAGGTGGGTTTTTTACCACCTGAGTCACTAGTCTATTTCAATTCTAGAATGTTATGATGCTCTGAAAATGCAGGATTCAAAGAGTATCAAGATATTGTGGCAAAAGTCTAGTAATGACATAAACTGCCATAGGCTAAGGAAAAGTCTCTGGATATCAGAGGACAGTGTACACCTGAAGGCTGCAGAATCAAGAACTAAAAACTGGCTTGTTTTGCTCTCAGATAATGGAGTTTCACAGAGTTGATCTAAAACATGTTTTTTAATATAAAATATTTTATTTTTATTATTTAGATGATTGCATGTGTGCTCACTCAATCAATCAGTCATGTCCGACTCTTTGCAACCCCATGGACTGTAGACCACCAGGCTCCTCTCTCCATAGAATTTTCCAGGCAAGAAAACTGGAGTGGGTTGCCATTTCCTGCCCCAGGGGATCAACTCAACTCAGGTACTGAACCCATGTCTCCTGTGTCTCCTGCACTGGCAAGCATATTCTTTACCATTGGAACACCTAGAGAGTCCTCTCATGATTACATATTTCAAATATATAAGTAAACATGTTAAACAATGAAACAGACATTTGCATACCAACAATATATCTTAATAAAATATTATCACTATATCATAAGTATTTAAGATTTAATGTTTTAACTAAATGAAATTTTATAGATATATTTGAAGTTCCCTATATGCCTATACACTTTCTGATATATCTCCCTTTTATTTTAGAAGTAACCACTGTCACAATTTCAGATATATCATTCTACTGTATGTTCTTTTATAATTTAGTATCATTGGTTCCATAAAAACTTTTTTCAACTAATACATTTAAAGGTAAAATATGGTTATACATATATTGTTCTGAAGGATTTTTTCATTCAAATTTATGTGTTGAATTTACCCCTATTAAATTAAATGTGCTCTGGTTAATGTCCATTAGAATATTGTACAAAAGTACTGTAACATGCATTTTCCTGCAAATCAGCATTTATATTTCCTTCTTTGCACTATTAAAAATTGTACAAAAGCTATATTTTCTCTCTTATTGTACATATGTGTAAGAGTTTCCCCAGAGCATATAGTCTAATCAACCTAACACCTAAAATCTACTGATAGAAAAATTCTTGGGTCTTTATGGAGTTTATCTTCCTCCTCTGCTATGCCAGTGTCTTACCTCTAACATTCTATACAAATATTGTTCATCTGTTATTTGGTTTGTTCTTGGGCTGTGCCATGCAGTTTGCAAGATCCCCAAGTGAGGATCACACATACCCCCCGTACCCACTGCAGTGGAAGCACAGGATCGTAACCACTGAGCTACTAAGTGGACTTCCTTGTTCATCTGTTCTGATTAGCAGGATGACAGTCATGTGGTAGACCAATGCTCTGTTCTTCAGGATGTGCAGAGGATCCAGGTCTTTATCATATTATGACAGAGAGGGAAAGCTTTAATAATAACCTAGGTCACAAGTACACCTTTAAATTGCTGTTCATTCTAAGAGAATGAGAATTGTTTTTCCATTTCTTTTGCAATATGGGCAGTCACGAATTTTTCACTCAGTCAGTAGGCACATACCATGTACCTCAGACTTTATCAGCTATAGAAAATAACCCAGTTTGGACACAGGGTCTGCAACTAGCTGATTATCTGTTTGAACATATAGAGTGCACTTCATCCTTCAGGATCATTCTAGTTTTTGCAGGGATCAGGACCAGTGACAGAAATGAAGACATCATGGATTCAACCACTCTTGCATCCTTTATCATTTAAAGGTAGGATCTATTTTCTGCCATTCCTCAGGCAAGTATTGTTTTTATTTAATATCATGATCGGGAGAGGGAATCCATTGTAAAACTTCACTTAGCCATTTCACAGCATTAGCTCTTAATCAACAGAACAAAGATCCAAACCACAATGTGTGAATTATCTGGTGTGTTTATTCTAAATATGACTCTGGGGGCTGTGTTCTGTAGATTCAATATACCTACTCTGCTCTAGACGAGCACAACACTTCATTTATTACCTGCCTGCCATATAACCACACTCTATAATGATAAATATGCTTCCTAGGTCAGAAATCAATATGGGAATATGACACACGCAAAATATATTAAGATATATCATGTAATCTGAAGCTGGATAATTAACCACAGGGACAATTTGCAGTCCCACTATATCCATTGCTAGTCAGATTCAAGCCAGAACATCATCTGTCATCTAACCTTCACAAATCTTCCATCTGATTAAGAGCCCACTTATTTCTAAAGATTAATATCATTTTAGAGTCAGCATCTCATAATCCCTAAGGGTTCTTTTCCTTTCTCTAATGTTCAGTCACCTATATACATGGTAGCAGGACAAATGTATGGTGTGCAGCAGCAGTTGCATTATAGAACACTTCCTTAAACATACTCTAATTGTAATAATTATTATTTTAATTATTTACCAATTTGTATGTGAAGCAACAACTTGGTAAGCTTTTCTATGCCTTATATATCTCTTGACCCTGTGACCAATTAGCAACACTCACAGATGCCTTATAGGTTAGATAAGCTCATGTGTTTGTAACCATGGCTTATTTTGATAATTGCAATCATCTTTGCTTTTGATGGTTAACAGCTATTACCTTGCCTAACTTCTCTGGTATCCCTTTATTTCCATTGATCACAGGAAACTTAATTCATTGCATCGTCATCCAACATTGTCTATTGTCAACAAAAGTCAGTGACCACAGAGGTAACTGTGCATCTTTTCAAAAAGTCTTGAAAGCCTTTCTAAATATTCACTTTATTAAATTGTCACCAAAGTCTTTACTTTGAGTGTGCCACTTATTTCCTGCTGAGACACTTACTTCTACTTATATAAATTGATGAAAGCAAACACCCATATTGGGGGATATGTTTTCATTTATAGGTTATCTTCAATATTATTTGTTTATATTTCTGTAACTGTGATAGTTTGGTATCTATATCACTATAAGAATGGAAGTAATGAAGGGTCATGGATTTGGATCTTGAAGAACATTGGTTTGTGGGGCAGCCACCCCATGGGCAGTCCTCAGAAATTGTTATTCAGGGTAAACTAGTTCCTTCAAAGAGTGAGGAAAATAGTTTGTCTGGCAAGGGAATTTCAGGCTTGAGGCACCTTAAGGTTCACAGACTGATCTGATTCTTTTCAATAGTTCTCATTTCATGTCTCCAAGAAGCCCTCCTTCCTTGCCATTGCCTTATATGAACTTAAGAGTCCTGGTGGAATTGGGCATATTATTGATGTTATGACTCAGAAATCCTCAAAGACCCTAATATTGGTTCTTAATCTGTCCTTTAAATACAGGAGATAAAGCAACCAACAAGGCTTTTAAATTTTTACTTGTATTATAAATTAGATATTTTTAGTCATCAATTTTTTTCTTTGCTCATGAAGTATTTTCTATGGTTACAAGATAACAGTGTCCTAATCTCCCACATAAAAAGGTTTACTCATTCATGCCACAAATATATAAGCAACTGAACTCAGAAGCTCTCTTTAAAAAAAAAAAAAAAAAAAAGGACTATTACTGAAACTATTTCAATACAAGTCTTCAATTGGTAACTTTCCCAGTATAAAACAGATGTCAAAATCAAACTGAACGAGTAGGTAAAAGTTAAGAAAATATTTACAAAGGCAGGACTTGGACGGTCCATATAAGAATTTTGCAATACCCTATGCACAGAAAGAGCAGGGCATCTTTGCTTCCACTAGGGCAAAGAAGGGAGCAGTTACTGAGACCTGGGTCGAATGGCTGTATAGATAGGCCTGCCCAACTGAAACTAAAACATTGTTTGCTAGCCTTGGACAGGAAACATAGTAAATTCATAGAAGATCCTGGAAACAGGGAGCAAGGGCACTAAATACCCTGAAACTTTTAATTAATAATTTCTATTTTGTTTTTATTTGTCAGATGTTTCTCCATTTTTTTTTTTTTCCTTTGAACATCCTTGGTATTTGTAATTTAGATTACTTTTGAAAATTGATATTTTAAAGTGAATTTCTATCCCAATACTTTTCTCAATAGTTTTCATAGAATTATGTTCTCCCAAGTGGTCTAAAATTTTGGCTTGCAGGATTATTTGAAGAGAACTTTTTATTTTCGTTTTATTCTGTCTTTGTCTCTCTCTCTCCACCATTGTGTTTGTCTCTTCCTGTGTGAAGTTTTATTTTCCTGTTGAAGTCGTTTTTACCTCCATTTAGTACACTAAGCCTCAAATTGAGAAATAGATCTTATAATTAATTGTGATTCAGGTTCATTACTCCAACATGAGCCTGGTGAAATGCAGATATATCCTCAGTGCAAGTGAGGTATTTGGATTTGAAAATCTTGTGTCTGTGTCTTTCTTCTTCATTAGGCATAGAGGTCACCAAGGCACATGATGATATTTGAAAAGAGGGAAGTGTGGCAGGAGCTTTTCAGCCTTTTATCACAATATAGCCTATTTTGGAGTCCCCAGCAGATTCAAGCTTCAAGCAGTGAGTCTGGCTTCAATCCCTTTTCTGCTATGGGAGGCAAACCAGTGCCATATAGCACAATCTTAGATCATTGATCTGTTTGCTTAAAATATCATTTCTGCCTTTGGGCAGTGAGGAAGGGAGTGGATTGTTCTCTCATCTCCAGATATTTTCCTTTTTCTATAGCTCAATTGAGGAGAAGGTAATGGCACCCTACTCCAGTACTCTTTTGCCTGGAAAACCCCATGGATGGAGGAGCCTGGTAGGCTTCAGTCCATGGGGTCGCTAAGAGTCGGACACAACTGAGCAACTTCACTTTCAGTTTTCATTTTCATGCATTGGATAAGGAAATGGAAAACCACTCCAATGTTCTAGCCTGGAGAATCCCAGGGACAGGGGAGCCTGCTGGGCTGCCGTCTATGGGGTCGCACACAATCAGACACGACTGAAGCAAATTAGCAGCAGCAGCAGCAGCAGCAGCAACAGCATAGCTCAACTGTCTTAGGGATTTTACTCCATTGTATTTGTTTAGTTAATGTCACGTGTTGAAACAGAGGGAATTATTACCAGAGCATAAATTCACCATATCCTCTTGACTGTATCAGCAAACAATTCATTGATGTTAATTCAGTTTTCTCTTCAAAATATTGAAATAAAATTCAACAGTGTCTGTATGCTCATATTAAAATTTAACATTTATTAAAATTATTTGGGCTTCCCTGGTGGCTCAGATGGTAAAGAATCTGCCTGCAATGCAGGAGATCCGTACTATTTATTAAGTATTTTAATACTGAATAACCTATGTATTAGCTTCCTATTTCTACTATTTAAAATTACCACAGACATAATGGCTTAAAATAACACAGAGTAATTTTTTTACAAATCTCATGTCTGAATCCAGAATGGGTCTCACTGATACAAAGTCATCTCTAAGGTCTGTATGACTGTATTTCCTTCAGTATGCTCTAAGGAAGAATTTGTTGACTTATCTTTTTCAGCATCTACAGGCAAGAATACACAGAACTGTACAAAAAAGAACTTCATGACCCAGATAATCACGATGGTGTGATCACTGACCTAAAGCCAGACATCCTGGAATGTGAAGTCAAGTGGGCCTTAGAAAGCATCACTACGAACAAAGCTAGTGGAGGTGATAGAATTCCAGTTGAGCTATTCCAAATCCTGAAAGATGATTCTGTGAAAGTGCTGCACTCAATATGCCAGCAAATTTGGAAAACTCAGCAGTGGCCACAGGACTGGAAATGGTCAGTTTTAATTCCAATCCCAAAGAAAGGCAATGCCAAAAATGCTCAAACTACTGCACAATTGCATTCATCTCACACGCTAGTAAAGTAATGCTTAAAATTCTCCAAGCCAGGCTTCAGCAATATGTGAACCATGAACTTCCTGATGTTCAAGCTGGTTTTAGAAAAGGCAGAGGAACCAGAAATCAAATTGCCAACATCCACTGGATCATCGAAAAAAGCAAGAGAGTTCCAGAAAAACATCTATTTATGCTTTATTGACTATGCCAAAGCCTTTGACTGTGTGGATCACAATAAACTGTGGAAAATTCTGAAAGAGATGGGAATACCAGACCACCTGACCTGCCTCTTGAGAAATTTGTATGCAGTTCAGGAAGCAACAGTTAGAACTGGGCATGGAACAACAGACTGGTTCCAAATAGGAAAAGGAGTACATCAAAGCTGTATATTGTCACCCTGCTTATTTAACGTATATGCAGAGTACATCATAAGAAATGCTGGACTGGAAGAAACACAAGCTAGAATCAAGATTGCCGGGGGAAGTATCAATAACCTCAGATATGCAGATGACACCACCTTTATGGCAGAAAGTGAAGAGGAACTAAAAAGCCTCTTGATGAAAGTGAAAGTGGAGAGTGAAAAAGTTGACTTAAAGCTCAACATTCAGAAAACGAAGATCATGGCATGTGGTCCCATCACTTCATGGGAAATAGATGGGGAAACAGTGGAAACAGTGTCAGACTTTATTTTTCTGGGCTCCAAAATCAGTGCAGATGGTGACTGCAGCCATGGAAGTAAAAGACACTTACTCCTTGGAAGGAAAGTTATGACCAACCTAGATAGCATATTCAAAAGCAGAGACATTACTTTGCCAACAAAGATCTGTCTAGTCAAGGCTATGGTTTTTCCTGTGGTCATGTATGGATGTGAGCGTTGGACTGTGAAGAAGGCTGAGTGCCGAAGAATTGATGCTTTTGAACTGTGGTGTTGGAGAAGACTCTTGAGAGTCCCTTGGACTGCAAGGAGATCCAACCAGTCCATTCTAAAGGAGATCAGCCCTGGGATTTCTTTGGAAGGAATGATGCTAAAGCTGAAACTCCAGTACTTTGGCCACCTCATGCGAAGAGTTGACTCATTGGAAAAGACTCTGATGCTGGGAGGGATTGGGGGCAAGAGGAGAAGGGGACGACAGAGGATGAGATGGCTGGATGGCATCACTGACTAGATAGACATGAGTCTGAGTGAACTCCGGGAGTTGGTGATGGAGAGGGAGGCCTGGCATGCTGCGATTCATGGAGTCGCAAAGAGTCGGACATGACTGTGCGACTCATCTGATCTGATCTGATCTGACAGGCCACCTACATTCCTTGACTGTCACCCCATTCCCTCATCTTTAATACCAGCAAGATCAGGCTGAATCATTTTCTCTGAGTTTTTTTCTTTTTTCTGCCTTCTCTCTGATTCTATTTTACTTCTTTCCAAATTTATGAACCCTTGTGATTATACTGAGACCATTGGGATAATCCAAGGTAATCCTATTTTAAAAAATCAGTAGATTAGCAAATTTAATGCCATCTGCAACCTTAATCCCCCTCTGCCATGTAATATAACATTGCCAGAGTTTCTGGAGGTAAGACATGAATATATTTGAGAGGTCATTATTTTGCCTACTACACAAGCTTTGTGTAGTAAGAACTAACTAGCTTAAAATATTTTTATAGGAAAAGTTAAAGGGCATTGATATGAAATCTGATTTGGTGTAACAATTTTTAACTAGGAACTTCTCATATAGAAATGTAAACAAAAATACTTCTAAGCAAGTTAATCACAAATTACTCATAGCCTTCATATCAAGTGAACCTTTTTAATATTTTTTCATGTTTATAGGGAGAGTAGAAATGCGGTCTGCCAAACCATAGTTTCTTGCCCTAGAATAACATTTTTAGCAGCAATTTCTCAGAAAGCTACTACTTGTAAATCTAAATCACAGAAGGGCACAATGATCTCCTTGACTTTAGCAATAATTTGTAGAATCACAAAATTGCTGCAACAAATCAAAGTTTTTCACAGAGAACCTCCCTAATTTGTTGATTGGGCTTCCTGGTGGCTCAGACTGTAAGCAATCCACCTGCAATGCAAGAGACCTGCGTTTGATCCCTAGGTTGGGAAGATCCCCTGGAGGAGGGAATGGCAACCCATTCCAGTATTCTTGCCTGGAGAATCCCCATGGACAGAGGAGCCTAGCAGGCTAAGTCCATGGGGTCGCAAAGTGTCAGTCATGACTGAGTGGCTGAACTGAACTGTACAGGGCAAGTCACATATCTTTTACCACTTTCACTTTCAAGAAAGCTTTTTTCGTCTTAAATTATACAGAGTTTGATTTCACTTTATCTCTGTGTCAATCTTTTTTGTATTTATCCTTCTTGGAGTTTGTTGAGCTTCTTGGGTGAGTAGATTAAAGTTTTCATCAACAACAACAACAAAAAGAATAGCCTGTCAAGAAAAGCTGTGAACCTTACCTTAATGAAGATGTTCTTTACACATTTAATCCACAGTTTAGTTTCCATAACATAATAGTACAAACCTAAATTGTAATGATGCATTTATTAACATGATTACCGAATGTATACATTGAAGGACCTCCTAACAGAATGTAATTTTTATGAAAGCAATAATTTTGCTTCAGTTCAGTTCAGTCTCTCAGTCGTGTCTAACTCTTTGCGACTCCATGAATCGCAGCATGCCAGGCCTCCCTGTCTATCACCAACTCCTGGAGTTCACTCAAAGTCATGCCCATCAAGTTGGTGATGCCATCCAGCCATCTCATCCTCTGTCGTCCCCTTCTCCTCCTGCCCCCAGTCCCTCCCAGCATCAGAGTCTATTCCAATGAGTCAACTCTTCGCATGAGGTGGCCAAAGTACTGGAGTTTCAGCTTTAGCATCAGTCCTTCCAAAGAACACCGAGGACTGATCTCCTTTAGAATGGACTGGTTGGCTCTCCTTACAGTCCAAAGGACTCTCAAGAGTCTTCTCCAACACCACAGTTCAAAAGCATCAATTCTTTGGCACTCAGCTTTCTTCACAGTCCAACTCTCACATCCATAAATGAATATTGGAAAAACCATAGCCTTGACTAGATGGACCTTGTTGGCTTTTTAATATGCTATCTAGGTTGGTCATAACTTTCCTAATATATCTCAATATACATGACACATTGCGACACTTAATAAATATGTAATATATTTTTAGAGTATATACCAGGTTTTTAGATTACAAATAATCATTTATTATTTGTTCAATAAAAGGAAAATAATCCTTTGATTTCATTTAATTTCTTACATAACATTGCAAATCCAATCTAGAGTTTTGATTAGACTTTTGTCCGTGTTTAAAGAAAATAAAACAGATATCCATCAGAAAATTTTCAATGAATTTAAAGCATTCTTGCTTCTGAACATTTATTGTAGAATATGTTCATAAAACTTCTACTAAAAAACACTGATTCTTTAGAAAGATTAAAGTATATAAATAAATAAATGAAAATATACTTAGAAATATTCAACATATGGCTTTTCTGACGTTAGATTTGTCAGCTAGAGCTAACCTTCTATCCTCCAAACTGTAGAATCTGCTAGTTTTATCCCAAAATCTGTTTCCCCTTTTTCCATAGTACTGCATTTATTCAGTACATAAACTATTCAAAATACACAATATATGCCTCTTATCTTTTTGTTGTAACCTGTGTCTATATTCTGGCAAGAGATGTAAGTGAAATTAATGTGTGCAGTTTCCTGGTTGTTTCTTTAGTAGGTAGGATTCTGCCTTTTGACTTCTCTTTTTTGCCTTCCTGTTGGTGCTATAAAAACCAGGTGGTCAGCCATCTTGTACTAGGTAAGTAAGAGACATTCCATAGAGACGGTGAAGTCATATACAGAGGGAGCTGGATACCAGATGACTTCATGAAGCTGCTCACACTTTTACATGTCAGAGAATTTATTTTCCTTTAAAAAATTTTTCTCATATTTGGTCTCAATCACACTCAGTTAATGTCATATCTAAATTTATCCATCCCCAATTGCAATGTTTAGATTTTAACAATAAAGATATACTGATTTGGTGCTGGGTAAGTTATATGTAATGAAGTAGGACAATATAGTTTTAAAATACAGGTATATATTTTATTATATATTTCCCTCAAAGTAATTAAGATGATCCTAAGCTTGGCTTTACTAATATCTCTGTATAATTGATCACTAGAGTACTAAAGTTGGTCTTTTGCAAATATGAACATTTCAAAAAATCTAACGTGCTCTATTAAGTATCTTGGGATTTCCTAATTCATCAACTCAATTTAGCAGGTTAATAAAAATTTCAACTCTAGCCAATAAATTTCATTGGATCTTAATGCTACTAAGTAAATTTGGAAAATGTACTATGAAAATACCTCTTTTATTAAAGGATGAACATCTTGAATGTGCTGCAGTAGACAGAGGCATCTGATCTGTGTGCACTTAATTTCACCTTCAATGAAAACATGGTTAAATATGTGACTTAATATCTAGTATCTTTTTGTTGTTGTTGTTGTTGTTTTTATCCTTTTCACAAAACAAAACAATGCAAGGATTTCTTGGTATAACTTCCTGAGAGGAAAAGGACATTCTCCTAGGCATTTTGAAAGGTATAAAATAAAATAGTATTTTTATTTTTATAGTGGTGAAGTTATTCTTAAAATTTATAAATATGGAAATAAAGATTTATTCTGGATGTTGAATGGCAAAATAATGTATAACAAGTAAGAGAAGAAGTATTCAGATAATTTTAAAAGAATACCATTTCTAGCCAAGAAAAATATTACACTAAACATGTTATATTAAAAATAAATGTATCAAAAAGAAATTAACAGACTTTACATAGAATAGAGTCGCCACTGGAAGAAGAGATTTAAAGATAGCAAAGCGTCAAAAAAACTATTGTTGGTGGATCAACAAAACTATTAACTAATGTAGGATTGCTGTGATCTTCAAAGCATATATATCATGATAAATCCAAGACTTCTGTGATCATAAATTGCCAGAGATAATTTCAAGTGAATCAATTTTTAGCATTTAATTTTTTCTATATTTTTTTCTGAAAGAAATTTGAGTATTGCTTTTTTAATTCTTATTTCCCAACATCTCTTTCAAAATCATCCTTTTTCTTTGAAAACCAAACCAAAACCAAAACAAAAAAAAGCATAATATACTCATACAAAAGTTAACATAATGCATTTCTGGAGATTTCTATGACACACAAAACACCAATTTGCTTCTCAATAAGTTGTCTATTACAATAAAGAAATAAATATTTAGGGGATAGTAATTGATTACATAAAAATGAGAAAATCACGTAAGACTCTATATATTAGTTAGTGGATAGCTATATTATACAGAGTTCAGAAGTAATGTGCTTGTTATTCAGGGTCATATTAAAATTTGTATTAGAGTTGAAAAATGAAGTGTTATTTTCTGACAGAAAATAAGTCTGATCCAAACACAATCTCTTTGACTATGGAGGCTGTCCTTGTCAATCAGTTCTTATGATGGGCACTTTCTGAATATTGAACAAAATAAATATGCTGCTCAGTCGTGTCTGACTCTTTGCGACCCCAAGGACTATTCAGTCCATGGAATTCCCCAGGCCAGAATACTGGAGTGGGTAGCCTCTCCCTTCTCCAGGGGATCTTCCCAAGCCAGGGATTAAACACATGTTTCCTGCATTGCAGGCTAATTCTTTACCAACTGAGCTATCAGGGAAGCCCCATTCTAAAATTTTAATTAAAATTTATTTAATGCTTATAATATACAGTACTCCAGAAATTACATCTTTGCAATTTTATATTGTAAAAAATTTTAGTCATCAACTTAGAGATGTGTTAGGGATTTTATTGTTATTCACAATTCTACTGTGGAGTATAAAAGTAAAAATTCATGAAGACTATCAAATTAAAACACTAAAGTTATGTGAAAAGACCTAACCTAGAAGCTGGAAATTGTGCTTTATTGTGCTCAGTTGCTCAGTTACATCCAACTCTGCGACCCCATGAACTATAGCCTGCCAGACTCCTCTGTCCATGGAATGTTCTGTAGAATACTGGAATGAGTTGCCATTTCCCACTCCAGGGGCTCTCCCAACCCAGGGATTGAACATGCAACTCTTGTGTCACCTGCACTGGCAGGTAGATTCTTTACCACTGCACTACCTGGGAATCCCCTATAGCCTTATTGTGGGCTATAGCCTGGGAAGTCAGTCTTTTTTTCAGTTCTGCAGGACTAGTCTCAAGAGATAAGGGAGGAGGCAGGAAATGAAGACGTCTTAGGAAAACAAAAAACGGTAGCTGAACATCAAAATACTGCTGCTAGTCAAAACAAAACAAAAACAAAGCTTCAGTCATCTCAAGTTAATGATTTGAGTGCTTTCCTATTTATGGGAAGAAGTAAGCATCTGAGCTTATTGAAAGTATTACCTTGATATGTACCTTAACTATATAGGGCCATTATTCTGCATTTCTCCGTTCTTAACTCCATCAGGGTGCACCTTAGGAAGCAACTGCAATGGCTGATGGTAGATGGTCACAATGCACTGACATGGCAGGTAACCTTCTTTGCCCTTTTACCATGTTGATGTTCCTGTGATGAATTAATAGTAGTACCTGTTTGTCATGCGTTATGATTTACTCTAACAGAACTCAGCAGCTTGAATGTAAGCAGGGAAGAAACAGAAGAATGTGAACATTCATGTTTGTTCTTTTATCACAGAGGACAATGAAGTAAGGAGCAAGTGAGATCAACATATTGTAACTAAAATGATTAACCACTCCTCATACATAATCTAGGAAGATGGATAAGATGAAATTTTGGGCTCAGGGGATGTATTTCTGATGTTATTACCTAATGTTCACAGTAAGGAGAGAGGAAAATGATTAAAGAGCCAATTTTAACTTTTAAAGGAAGATCCCCTGCAGTAGAAAATGGCAACCCACTCCAGTATTCCTGCCTGGAAAATTTCATGGACAGCGGAGACTGGCAGGCTACAGTATATGGCATTGAGAGGTTGGACACAATTGAGCAACTGAGCACACATTTGTATTGAGGTTCTCTGGGAAGAGATGGAGTTGCTAAAAACATAGTTAATTTATACAGTGGTGTGACAATTTAATATCATTTGGTAATTAATTGCCTGCAATTGTCATTAAGGCACTGGAATCCTTTTAATTGTCTTTTAGTTACAGGGCTGGGAAAATTTTAATCAGTGCATGGTCTTTCAACAGTATAGGAGTTTAACATCATAGGATAAATCTTGTCATAGGAAAACCATTTTATTGGGACAAAATTATAGCTTTCTTTGAAAATCGTATGCCTTATGGGTGATAAAACATTAAGCTGATGGATGTAATGTCTTAGATTTCACCTCATTATTAGAATATAACAAAGATCATCCACCTGCTGTATAAGACTAGAAACATATGGAAATTTAAGGTACTGGTGGTCCCATTTGAAAACTTGTGAATTTAAGAGAGAACCTCAAGAGACCATCTGAACCATATAGATTGATGATTTCTTTAGGAAGAAGCAAATGGATATAGCTATTGTGATCCAAACGAACACTGGAGAAAGCAGACCTGCAATTGTAAAATATATGGTTTTATTTTTTAGTATATTGTAAGGAAGACAGACAGATACTAAAATAGCTCCCTTAAGAGGTTCCTTATAAGGAATTCTTACAATCCAATAATACAAAATATATACAACCTTTTTAAAAAATGGCAAGTGACTTAAATAGTTTGGCAAATAAGTCATATACATTGGACAAAGACACACACAAAAAGATGTTCATGATCATTACATTAAGAGAATGCAGATATGCAATAATGACATGACATTTCACATATATTTAGTGGATATGAGCATGCTCACATGCAATAGAAAAGACAGACAATACAAGTGCTACTGAGAGTGTGCAGAAACAGGAATGCTCCTGCACTATTGCTGAAGATACAAAATGCTTCAACTTATTTGGAAACTAGTTTTTTAGTTTCTCAAAATGGCAAAGATAGTGTTACCATATGACCTAAAAAATTCACTCTTTTAAGCATAAATGAAAGAGATATTAAAGCATATGTCGATGGCACCCCACTCCAGTACTCTTGCTTGGAAAATCCCATGTATGGAGGAGCTGGGTAGGCTGCAGTCCGTGGAGTCGCTCAGAGTCGGACAGGACTGAGCGACTTCACCTTCACTTTTCACCTTCATGCATTGGAGAAGGAAATGGCAACCCACTCCAGTGTTCTTGCCTGGAGAATCCCAGGGACAGGGGAGCCTGGTGGGCTGCCATCTATGGGGTCGCACAGAGTCGGACACGACTGAAGCGACCTAGCAGCAGCAGCAGCAGCATTCATTGTATTAATATACTAAAAGTGAAAGCAACACCAAACCATTGAATGAATAAACACACCATGGTTACCCATACAATGAAATATTACTCAGCAAGAAGAAATGAATTTCTGATACATGCTTCAACATAAATGAATCTTGAAAACATGCAATGTGAGAGCAAATAGTAAGAAAAGATTACACACTACCTGATTCAATTTTAATGAAATGTCCAACACATTCAACTCTATTGAGATAGAAAGGAGATTATTGTTTGCCTAAGGGCTGGGAAAGTCAGTGGTAGGGTGGAGCTAGGGGGAAGAAAAACAGGAGCTACAGTATATAAAGTTTTTGGAAGGCTGATGAAAATATTCTAGACTTATTTTCTGATAATGGTTTTATAACTTTGTGAATTTAATTAAAAAAACATAACTGTCATTTCAAATAATGCAAACTATTCTCTGAAAAAATTAAACATTTATATTTAATATTTGAAATGTCGTTGCTCCTTTTCAATTCTAAGATACTCTTCAGGAAATAAAGTTTGTCTCTATCAAGTTTCTCCAATTGGCCGCTATAATTCTAAATTGTCAATAGTGAGATTATGTGATTTAAATAACAGTTATCCACAGCAGGTTAAAGTATAAATGCATTTATAAATTAACCATTGGTTCTGGAAAGGGTTAAGACTAAAACTTAGACTGAAATAGATACATTTAGGTTATTTTGAAACTCTTCTTGGTATTTTCAACTTCTTGCCCAAATAATTTTCACTTTGTGTCAGAAAGAGAGCATCGCTAAATAGAGAGCTCTCTTAGATTTAAATATTTACGGACAAAACAAAACATGACTATGGACAGTCTATAAATTTTTGTTAAGTGACCTGAGGTAGCTTAACTGAGGAATGCTGGTATAAGATTTTTCATTCATTAAATTTGGCTTGAAGAGTGGGCTTATTGGAGTTCGTCTGTCTTTCTTGTTACATACTTTCCTCTCATAACAAATAATAAAAAGGACAAAGACAGAGAGAAACAATAAGAGTGTCCTGACACAAAGGGATTTTCACATCTGATCTGATAAAGGAATTGTAAAAGTTTTTTTGTTTGCTTTTTTTTTGTTTAACTTAATTCCTTTTCATGTAGATATGTTTGTTATTTTGACCCAAGATTATAAAATTCATTTAGTGTTTGAGATTTACTATAAAAAAATGAAACTTGGATGCAACAAAATTAATTAACTGTCATCACAGTGTTTCAAGAGGCACTCAAGCCAGAAAGCCAAGAGAAGTACGGTTTCTGTGTTAAAAGTTCTTGGGCTTTAACAAGAATAAAGAGCTTGATTAGGTCTCTGTGGGCCTCCCAGATTGTTAAGTCATGGCTTTCAAAAAATACTTACAAAACTTGACAAGGTTTGAACAATCTTGGAGTTAATCATCTGATACTATAGATAGAAAAGTTGAACATGTTGATGCTTATTTAAACAAGGCTTGGGGAAGTTTCTAAAATGAGCGATAAAGTCAGAAATTTTTATCTACCTGGACAAGAATTTCCAGAATAGTAGAGTCACAAATCATGTTGATGAAGATAGAAGAATGACATTTATAAGGATAGCTAGAGAATAAATCCGGAGAAGGCAATGACACCCCACTCCATTACTCTTGCCTGGAAAATCCCATGGACGGAGGACCCTGGTGGGCCGCAGTTCATGGAGTCGCTGAGTCGGACACGAATGAGCGACTTCACTTTCACTTTTCACTTTCATGCATTGGAGAAGGAAATGGCAACCCACTCCAGTGTTCTTGCCTGGAGAATCCCAGGGACGGGGGAGCCTGGTGGGCTGCCGTCTATGGGGTCGCACAGAGTCGGACACGACTGAAGCGACTTAGCAGCAGCAGCAGCAGCAGAGAATAAATCATGTTATCATTAGAGGTAAGCTGAGCAAAGTACCTAGTTTCAATTTATATAGAGAGAGAAGAGTTGGGAAAACTGAAAGTTAAAGAAACACAGACTATAATAAATATACAGATATTTTTGAGAAGCATGATCAAGTAAGGTAGAAAATAAATCAATTGAGTAAATTCTATCAAAACTTTCCACTAAATTATAGAATCTTTGAGACTAGAGGCTTTTTTGTTAACTTTGAAAACTGACTGCAGTTAGCATATACACAGTATACACATATTATAAACACATTGGATAAACAAAGCTCAGCTTACTTCATAGGAATGTGAGATGTACCTGGTAAACTGAAGAAGCAGTAAGATTCTCCACATAAGTCATCATGAGGTGAGTTCCATAAAAACGTATTAATTGGATGACATAAAAACTTGAAGACAAACTACAAATGCCCATTTTAGAAAGTGTCTTAGAATGCTTTATGGATACTTCCCAGGTTTTCTGTTTAAGAACAATAAATTCTTCACCTTAGGCATTGAAGCCAAATTTGCATTACTATTTATAAATTCTTCAAAATCAAATTGTAATTTATAGGTAAACCATTTTGCTATAAAAACATTAATAAACAGAAGCCTAAATTAAATAGAATTTGGAGACCAGAGGGGTAGGTCCCAAGCCTTCTGACAATAGCCAATCCCAAGAGAAAGAAAGTCTCCTTTTTTCTGGCGAGAACTCAGCCAATGAAAAGTCATGGACTCTCTGTTTATATGGCCCTCCCAAATTCCTTTTCCTCTCTGTAAAAACATTCTCCTTCCCTTGCCCCACGGGGAACTTGCATTTGACTCAACATGGTTGTAGACCCCAAATTTCAATAATCTGCTGATCCTGAATAAATCTGTCTTTACTGGACAAATATTGGCAGTATATTTGTTTCAGGTCAATAGCACTATCCTTGACCTGGATGTATGACAAAGCTAAATGGCACTATAATTGGTATGTAAAAATCCCATCTAACCCATTCTGAAAGAATTCCCAAATTTTTACTTTGGAAATCCACAACCAATAAAACTCTAAAACCTCTCTCATTTTTTGATTATTATCTTTTCCCTTCACTTCTTTCACACATCGATGGAACTAATTTGATTCACATTGCCAATGGATTAAGCTGAGATAATGCCATCAAAAACATGGAAAACAGTGAGGCAGAGATACTGAATAAACAAAGCATTCAGAGCACAGCTGCAAATATGTGACAGCTATCTCAACAGAGCAGTGACACAGTGAGAGGTCAAGATCTGTCTTGCATGCGGAAGTCAGGAAAACAACAACAAAAAGGAAAACTAGTTTCATAGAAATGGTGAGAGTTGTATAACAATAAGTACAGGGAATAGGCATTTGAAGCTAATAATTTGTCATAGTCATATTAAAATCTCAGAGATAAGCACTGTACAATAAAAGTTACTCTGAAACATACAGGGAGCTTGTATATGAAACAAAAGAAATATTTAAATTATCTCTGTTCTTGAGCAAAGTTGTTCCATTATCTCTAATACAGCAAACTCTAAAATGTATTTTCTGCTTCATTGCAATTCACTGCAAATGGCCCAGATCAACATTCTGAAATTTTAAGTAGATTCCTTAGCCTTCTAATAGGATTTAGTTGTATGACTTCAGTGTCCAAATTTCTGCCTCAGTGAACAATAGCTCAGAGTTAAAATATTAAATAGACTAAGTATTAAACATGTAGTTTCTCCAAGGACATGTATTACAATACAAAGTGCTTTCTGGAAGAAAAAAATGAAGAAATGAAGAGAGAGTGCCTGCTGGGTCATCAGTTTCAGTATTTTGACCTCTCCAGAGCAAAGTGTTTGTTTAAATAGGTTAGCCCATTGTTTGTCTTATAAATATAATACTTTGACAGATTGATCTTCTGATGTTCATGGAGTAATATGTAAAGATAGATTCCTTTCTTCCTCCAGGTATTCAATATATACTGTGAGTATATTCAGCTTTAAAATGCTGTCAGGCATACATACCTTGGAAAGGACAGAAAATTAAGCTATGGTCTCAAAATACAGGTTTGTTGAATTCGCTGGAAATATACTAGCATCTGGCCATGGAGAAGCCATAGATTTTGGCATCAGGGTGACTTTGCTCAAACATTTATAAAAATATTTAAACTTTTTGAATCTCGATGATCTTAGCTGTTAGGTATAAGAATCTATACTCTCTCTTTTGTGAAATTTAATTCTAGATAATATGTAGAATTGAATAAAGTGATTGGGACAGGTTGGAAGACCACTAAGGTCAATCCTCATCATTAATCTTACTCTTATAGGTCAGAGAATGAGGAAATAATATTAAAGTAAACCTCAATAAAAAAATTCTATTAATAATATCTGGACAAAAATTTCCCCAAAAAATAATCCAAATGAGATATAATCATTCTAAAAAAAAAAAAGTACAATGTGGTCCAAAAGCAAATGCTAAAAGAAAATAAAAATTGTATAATAATCTACTAAATGGAGAAAATAGATACAGGGAAAAAAAAGAGTCCTAACAGATTTAAAGTAATGTTTGAAAAGATACAAGCAATCACTTCTTGGAGGAGGGCATGAAAACCCACTCCAGTATTCTTGCGTGGAGAACCCCATGGACAGAGGAGCCTGGTGGACTACAGTCCATAGGATCACAAAGAGTTGGGCATGATTGAAGCAACTTAGCATGCATGCAAACAATCACTTCTTATTAAATCTAGAAATACTGTCTTTTAACTTAGCAACTTATGACCATTTTCCATTGTAAAATCTGAGTATTATAAGTTAAAATGTAAATATTAAAAATTTAAAAAATTAAATTGACAACTGCTTGACAATTCCTTTGCCATAAAACCCCCATAGGTGTAATTGGGGTAGCCAGAAAAAAAATTGGTTTTATGGCAAAACGGCCCCCTAGAGTGGGTCCATCTTCCCGCTCAAACTAAAAAAGTAGTGGCTTCTTATCCAGGATTGATAGCTACTTTGATATTAAAGGAAAAAAGCAGAGCATTGAATTATTTGGTAAACAGCCATCAGAAATTGTAATTCCATATAATAAGGAACAACTTGATGCTCTTCTAATGTTTGATGAAAATTGACAGATTGCTATAGAAAACTGTTTTGGTCAAATTTTTGCATCATTTACCCTCCAATGTTTTGTTAAATTTTGTATCTAGACACCCAGTTATTTTCCCTGTTAGATACAGTTCCCTCTTCCAGATGCCAAAAATTTTGTATAAAATTTCAAATAAAACATAACACGGGCATCCCTTATTATCCCCAGGGACAAGCTATAGCAGATAGAGCACACCAAACATTAAAAACACAAATTCAAAAAATTAAAGGAAGGGGAATTTAAGTATAGTTCCCCCCATCAGATCTTACAACATGCTCTCTTTGTAATAAATAACCTAAATGCTGATTCATCTGAAACAACAAGATACAAAGCCATTGGTAAAATGGAAGGACCTCCTCTCTGGACAATGGAAGGGTCCTGACCCATTATTAACTAGCAGTCGAGGATGTGCTTGTATTTTTCCACAGGACGCAGATTCTCCAATTTAGATCCCAGACAGGCTGATTTGCCATGTTGCAGTCCCCCAGACATCCGGTTCCCCCATTGTTTCTATCACAAAAGAAGAGGGGCACTCCTCTGCCCCTGCTGCCGCAGCACAGAACAGCCGTGCGTTGGGAGCTGCAGGCCGGACCAGCCTGGCTGCCAGGGCCCAGAGCACAGTGCTCGCAGCTGGTAGCCCCACCAGCATCTGAGCTCGCTTGGCCACCGCTGAGCCCGAGTCTGGTTCAGCGAGGGAGCAGGGGCGGCGCCCTCCGGCAGGGGAGGCAAGATAAACATCTGAGATCCCAGCGAGACTGACGAGGCTGCTGCAGCGCGAACTCCAACCAGAAAATAATTCTACTTATTCTGTTTTGGCTTGTCTACCCTCTCCTTATGTTTTTCTCTTTACCAATGATTCTGGAAAACTTAATGTACATATGACTTTCACTGGTGGACCTAATGTAGTGACTTGTGAGCAATGCATATGCTCTCATCTTGTTTACACCCTCAATATAATGTTTGCTCCTTTGTAGAGTTACAACGTCCACCTTATCTTATGATGTAACCACTTATTGATGTAATTATGGTCTTGCTGTGTTACAACAACTGCAGGATTTAATGCGACAATGGAGATTTGTGGGCTTACTTATTTTAGGAATATCAGCTTTAATAGCAGCAATTACTTCTGTTACTGTGGCAGCAATATCATTGACTCAACAAGAGCATACTGCCCAATATGTTGATCCATGTCTAAAAATGTTTCTCTAACTCTAGCAATACAGGAAGTTATAGATAGAAAATTAGAGATGAGAGTAGACACTTTGAAAGAGGCAATAATACATATTGGGACTGAGTTACAGGCTTTAAAAGTGAAAATGGCTCTGTCATGCCATGCTGATTACCGGTGGATATGCGTGACATTTTTGAAGGTAAACAAGACAGATTATGAATGGGAAAAAATCAAAAATCATATTTCAGGTGTTTGGAACAGTTCTAACATTGGCCTGGACTTCGGGAAACTTCATAATCAAATAGACCTTGGAACACTCTCGACTGGATTTTACCACCGCTGGAGCAGCTAATGACTCTTTTCACACCTTCTCTAACTTTATTTCTGGAAAAAACATTCTGTCTAATCTTCTCCTAATCATTCTTCCTTGTATTGTCAGGATTCTTTGACAGAACATTCAGAATCTCGCGACTGAGATGCATCTGGCTGTTTTAAGAAATAAAAAAGGGGGAGATGCCAGGAGCCAGCGTGAGGAACTCTGCCCAGGGCAAAGGTCACAAGGAAGGAGGCTCGGCATACGCAAAGGCAGGATCGAGCCTCAGGAGTCCCCCTGGAAATTCTCGAGCATCTACCCCCAAAACCAGAGTCTGCCTACTTTACTGCTTTGTGCTCTCACCTACACTTCTGACTTTATGGGGGGCTGTCCCCCACCACTTCTCTCTGAAAAAGAGTTAAATTACAGCTCCAGTTAATAAAGTTCCTGGGCGTGACAAGAGTGTTTTAGTTCACAACTGTGAGAGGCATGAGATGTTCTAAACTGTCTGAATACAGACTCCTTTGAACAGTTAAAAGATTGATTAGAAATTGTATTGGTGAAGGGTTTTTCACTTGTTGGGCCAATGCTTGCTGCTAAGTCTCCATATCCCTTACCTACTGTGTCCCTGGCAGTGTATTGATTGATATAATTGGTGTATAGAAATGAAGGTAGTAGTTTTAATGTTTGTAACCTTGGACCCTTGAGTTAATTCTTTTTCTTGTTATAGCCCACCACACCTTTGCCCTGTAGGAATGCAACTTTATCTAATGCTTTTGGAGGGTGGCACCTGACTAATCACCTTTAGAGAAAATAAGTTTTCTGAAGAAAGGGTATTAAAATGTTAACAGGCCTCCGGGCCAGAAGATGATGCAAATCACCTAAACTTTTGCATATGATAAGTTTGCAGGAAGAAAGCCTGGCTTACTGCATGACTCTACCCCTTCCCCCATTATCCTCTATGCATAACTTAAGGTATAAAAACTACTTTGGAAAATAAAGTGCGGGCCTTGTTCACCGAAACTTGGTCTCACCGTGTCATTCTTTCTCTTACCTTCTGGCTGAATTATTCAGCCTCTTTTCTCCACTGCATTTCCTCACTGAGCTATCCTTATTTAACCACTCTTTATATCCTTAATTAACATTTAATTAAGCAATTGTTTCCTGATCCTCGCCGACACGGTCCCCGCTTCGAATTCCCTGGATCCACCGGGGCTGGACCCCGGCAATCATGTCCATGCATTTTTAAAACTTATCCATCCTTAGTGTTGCCTCTTCCAAGATGGCCTTTCAGATACATTAGAATTTACATTGGGCTTTATCTATATTTTGTTTAGAGCATTTTGTTCTACTTCATCCACTTCAACCATGTGCACAATATTCTCCTGTACTGATCTGTAAACTCTTGGAGGAAGGGAACAAATTAAACCAGATTAATCACAATTCCTCCAAGTTGCCTTGAATGATGACTTACATATAGCTTCACATACTGCAAGAACTAGAACTCTTCATGATCACTCTTGGCCTTTTTCTATAGCTTGTGTTAACTTTCCAGATTCAGTCCTCCCTAGAACTCACTCCTGTGAGTTCCTCCTGGGTATTTTTATTTCTTTCTTCTGCATTTGCATCTTGGTCATAGCCATTCTGAGGGGAATGCTAAAGCTCCCAGAGAGTCCCCTGGCTCCTTATGTAAATCAACTCATTACTTTTCTCAAACTTTGGGTTTTATTTCATAATGTAACTTCTTTTCAGTTGCAACATTTTATATATGTATACAATAAAACAAATTTATAAAATTAAGTAGCTTGAAGGAGTTAGTAATTTATTCCCATATTCTGGGAACAACAGTCAGCTTTTACCGAATGGTATATTCTACATGCCATATCTGTTTATGATTCCAGCTATTCTATAATCCAAACAATCTATGCAAGACCCACAAACATATCATTTGAAATGCAATCCAGATGGTGTCTTGACATCTTAAAATATTACAAAGAGTCATCATCCAGGCCATGATCAAATATCATAGAAATAGAAACACTTAAACGAAACAATTGCTTTTAAGCTAAAGTAAAATAGCTATAATGCATAATAAACTATTCTAACTTTGCAATGTTAATTTGCAATTGCTTTAAAATAAAAAAATTTAGTTTTTTAAAACTGACTAGAATTTCAGTGTACATCATTTATTCATAATATATATCATGATGTTTAACTTATTTAAGTGATGGGATATCAAGTTTAGTAAAACTAATCTCCTATTTTATTATTTTGATATGGATTTAACCATTGAAATCCAAATTATGAACTCATTTGAAATTAAACAATATTTAATTCTATTCTCTCCCTTTTTTTTAATTCAAGTAACAATAGATAGCATCATTATTAAATAAAAAATCTGCAAGTATTATATTAGATTTTCCACTATTTGTCAGTTATATATTTGTGTTACTGAAAAGCTTTGAACCACTGAATTCTGGAAAATTGTATAATCATCTCTAATAATATGTTCCTATCAAGATAATTTAATTTTCATTATGCAAAAACAATTGCAATCAGCAATAAGCCAATTTAAGAACTTTAATTTTTACTTAAATTAAGTTAATTATACATATATAAATTTACCTTAAAGATTTTAAGGTAAAAATGATGTCCTTTCATGTTGCTTTTATGAATTTAGAAAAAGATTGTATGTCCTGAACCAAACTAAAGATTATGAAGGAGAAAAGTAGTGTAGAACTGTAGTAATTTAAAAGAAGTAGGATGAGACACAGGCATTTACCTTTAAAGCATGTAATATAATCTGTGCAATTATTCTAATGAATTTAGTAAACAACTTAATTTCTTGTGTGTTACAATAACTAAAGCTGCAATTAAATTGAACTGAAAAGTTCTAAGAGAAGAATGCTCTAAATAAACACTAGTTTCTCTCATTATGCAATATAAGTCAGTGCCAACAAGATGACTATTGAATGATCAAGTTTTGCATATCACATAATTATTTTTTGGTCATTTTAATTTTATATAGTTGTCTTTTCATTTTCTTTAAAAAGAATTGCATCTTTCCCCTTATCTGTCTCTGTCTTTCAATACAATTTAGGCAACTATGGGAGAATGTGTGCATGAAACATCTATAAAGAAGTTTGATTTGGTCAGATAGTCAAGCATGCCATTAAAAAGATACCAGAAACCCACAGTCTAGAAAAACTTGCAACTTTACAATGAGCTCATGATTCTCTGAAAAATATAATGAGCCCACATAATTTCAGTGTACTCTTCAGTCCATAGGGTGTTGCCTAATAACTTTTAAAAAGTTAATACTCTAATTTTAAGAACATAAAACATTCATTAAATATTAATTCTCATCATCGAGAGAAATCGAGGTCAGACACATGAAAGATATTTTTCTGAATGATAATCAGATTAGAGAAATTAAAAATACATATATTCTTAATTCTCATCACTACATCACTTATTTGTAAATTCAAAATTTGCTCTTTTTTCCTTGTGAGACAAGCATAACTTTCCGAAATGAATTATCACAGGCCATATTATTGTAACCATAGTGATCATGGAAATGACTAACGGTTTCAAATCCTGTGACCTGGTAATTTGGTGGATTTCTGTGTGCTATTTTTGCTATTTTGGCCAAATGAAAGTAAATGTTAGAATTTACAAGTATCATACAAGTACCATTTGTTTCTTGAGTAGTAAAGTGTGGTAAGGGTAACCTTTCACAACTTGCCTCTCTTTAAGACTCAAATAGACCCCACAGACCTCTTCCCAGAGTTAATCAATATCCCATAAGAAGCTCTTCAAGGCATGAAGCCCGTAATGAAAGATCACCAGGCTCAAGGCCTAATTGTCCACTGTACTGGCCCTTGTAATAGTCCCGTTTTACTGGTGAGAAACCTGAAGACGAGGGGTGGAGATGTGGCCAGGATCTCCCAGGAATAAAGAGCATTGTTACTAGTGGACACACAGTTGTTCCTAACCCTCACACTTACTAACATTCATTTCCATTGGACATTTTTTTTTACTGTAATTGATTTATGCAGTGCATTCTTTAGTATTTCAGTTGATAAAGTTAGCAATACCTTGATGACTTCACTTGATAAGAAAAATTATCTACCAGGACAGTAATTCTCAGGGTTCTACTGAGAGTCCTTTTTATTCCTGACAAATTATCAAGGATGACTTGGATGATATAAAGTTCCCTAGCGGTTCTACTGTACTGCAATATGTGGATGATTTGCTTCTCTCTCCGTCTTAAGACTCTTTACAGGAAGACAGCATTTACTTGTTAAAGCTTTTAAATTTAAAGAGATTTAAGGTTGAAAAAGAAAAAATATAGTTTTCCCAAATCCAGGTTTAATATTTAGGACATCTGGTATCAGAGCAAGAGTTACACCTGGGTCTAGATAGATTTCAAGGTGTCCTTAGTGAGTCAGTCAGTTCAGTCGCTCAGTCGTGTCTGATACTTTGCGACCCCATGAATTGCAGCATGAGAGGCCTCCCTGTCCATCCCAACTCCCAGAGCTTACTCAAACTCATGTCCATCGAGTCGGTGATGCCATCCAGCCATCTCATCCTCTGTCATCCCCTTCTCCTCCTGCTTCCAACCCCACTCCAGCATGAGGATCTTTTCCAATGAGTCAACTCTTCACATCAGGTGGCCAAAGTATTGGAGTTTCAACTTCAACATCAGTCCTTCCAATGAACACCCATGACTGATATTAGGATGGACTGGCTGGATCTCCTTGCAGTCCAAGGGATTCTCAAGAGTCTTCTCCAATACCACAGTTCAAAGGCATCAATTCTTCGGTGCTCAGCTTTCTTTATAGTCCAACTCTCACATCCATACATGACTACTGGAAAAACTGTAGCCTTGACTAGACAGACCTTTGTTGACAAAGTAATGTCTCTGCTTTTTAATAAGCTGTTTAGTTTGGTCATAACTTTCCTTCCAAAAAATGTCTTTTAATTTCATGGCTGCAGGCACGATCTGCAGTGATTTTGGGCCCCCAAAAAATAAAGTCTGCCACTGTTTCCACTGTTTCCCCATCTATTTCCCATGAAGTGATAGGACCAGATGCCATGATCCTAGTTTTCCGAATGTTGAGCTTTAAGCCAACTTTGTCACTCTCCTCTTTCACTTGCATCGAGAGGCTTTTTAGTTCCTTTTCACTTTCTGCCATAAGGGTGGTGTCATCTGCATATCTAAGGTTATTGATATTTCTCCCAGCAATCTTGATTCCAGCTTGTGCTTCTTCCAGGCCAGCATTTCTCATGATGTACTCTGCATAGAAGTTAAATAAGAGGGTGACTATATACAGCCTTGGTGTACTCCTTTTCCTATTTGGAACCAGTCTGTTGTTCCATGTCCAGTTCTAACTGTTGCTTCCTGACCTGCATATAGGTTTCTTAAGAGGCAGGTCAGGTGGTCTGGTATTCCCATCTCTTTCAGAATTTTCCACAGTTTATTGTGATCCACACAGTCAAAGGCTTTGGCATAGTCAATAAAGCAGAAATAACTCTCTCGCTTTTTCAATGATCCAGCGGATGTTGGCAATTTGATCTCTGGTTCCTCTGCCTTTTCTAAAACTAGCTTGAACATCTGGAAGTTCATGGTTCATGTATTGCTGAAACCTGACTTGGAGAATTTTGAGCATTACTTTATATTAGCACGTGAGATGAGTGCAATTGTGCGGTAGTTTGAGCATTCTTTGGCATTGTCTTTCTTTGGAATTGGAATGAAAACTGGCCTTTTTCAGTCCTGTGGCTACTGCTGAGTTTTCCAAATTTGCTGGCATATTGAGTGCGGCACTTTCACAGCATCATCTTTCAGGATTTGAAATAGCTCAACTGGAATTCCATCACCTCCACTAGCTTTGTCCGTAGTGACATACTGAAACCATAATCACACTGAAACCATAATCAATGTGCCCTAAGTTTCCCCAAACTCAAAACTAAGTGCCAACCATGAGGTTTTTCTAAGATAGTTGGTTATTGCTTAAGTTGGATTCCAAATTTCTCCCTTATAACCAAACCTCTTTATGTTTTACTGAGCAATAACCCCCAGACCCAACTCTATGGGAAGAACCAGATAACATAATCTTCAGGGCTTTAAAACTGATTTTGATGAACTCAACTACCCTTGGGATTCACAATGATCAGATTCCCCTTTTCCTTATTTGCAAAGGAAGGGAATGCCTTGGAGTTTGGACCAAAATACAGGAAACATTATCAATTGATAGCATAGTAAAGCCAACAAGTGAACCCTAAAGCACAGGAATATACCCCTTTCCTTAGAGCCTTTACAGCTACTGCCCTTTTGGTTAAATCCACAAAGAAAAATTGTTGCAGGATCTCCTGTAACCATTGTTTATACCTCACACAGAAGAAGCTTTCCTGAATTTCATCATATTCAACATTTCTTAGTCAGCTAACTCACTCCTGTGAAGTCATTTTAACTGCTTCTCACATAACTCTTCTACACTGTAACAAACTTGACCCTGATACTCTTCTTCCCTTAATGAAGTCCCCCAAGACTGCCTTCCATTGAGAGATCACCTCTTGACTCCTTGCGATGATCTACAGGAAATTCCACTGGGTAAGGCTGACTTCTCAAGGTTTACTAAAAGTTCTTATTTAAGAGTGGACAATGGCAAATAGTATGTTGGGTATGCCATTACAACTCATTTTGATGTTGTTAAGGCAGAATATTTACCTGTGGTTACTTCAGCCCAACAGACTAAATCAGATGCTCTTAAAAAGGCTTGGACTTTAGCCAAAGGCAGAGCTTTTCATATTTATACTCATGGTAGATACACTTTTGGAATAGTTCATGATTTTGGAATATTATGAAACAAGGCTTTCTTACTTTCAGTGGAAATAAATTTAAAAATGCCTTGTATATTCAGGAATTATTGGCTGCAATACATTGACATGCAACTTTATCATTTAGATTATGAGGCATTCTAAACTTGACTTTTGGAAACTAAGGGAAATCACTTTGCTGAGATTTCCACAAGAAATGCTGCCCTTAAAGGAACCTGCAACAGTTAATCCTCTGTAATGGTCCAAAGGGATATTTCCCCACATGAAATCTTAGAAAAACTGTCTAGCAAAGTGTAACATTGGCCTCAGGAAAAAAAAAAAAAAAAAAGGAAGTTCAACAGTTATTGGTTTGATAAAAAGAGAATACTCTGTTGGTAGAGTTGCAGTAGTTTGACTGTGCTTACCACTTCCAATTCTCTGGTTTAGTGAAACACACCAATGGCATAATTAAGATGCAACTGACAAAATTTGTAGTGGCTCTCCAAATACTTTGGCCAAAATCATTGCCATGTGTTCTTCTAAAACTCAGACCCATTATTTTTGGAACTCATAAACTTTTACTATTTGAGATAGTCACAGCATGCCCAATGCACTTGGTTCCTGAGTATTTTGACCTACAATCAATAAAAGAGATATTCTAATATTTGAAAGTCTAACTGTTTATTTTAAAAATTATGTTTTGGAAGAGTCGTCTTTTCACAGTGTACTCTCAGAAGACAAAAACACTAAGCATTGCATCTTGCAACCTAGAGATTGTGTTTGTTAGAAAAAGAGCTCTAACAGAAGAAGGATCAGAAGAACTCTCTTGATCCTTAAAGGAAAGGCCTCCATTGGGTACTACTAACCAACTCTTGTGCAACAAAATTCCAAGAATAGACTCTTGGATTCATGTGACACTAAAGCTTGACTGAACTTGCACACCATTTGTTGACCCCAAAATAAGCAATTCTCAGAATTGAAGCACATGACATCTGATGATACAGATTCTGGATGAGAAGATATTTGGACCTGGCCTATTGGAAATTTGTTAACAAAATTCTGATGATGACATAACACTTCAGATGATCTCCAATGTGTATGACCTTGATAATATATGAACTTTAAATAAAAAAATGCCTGAGTGTTCTCCCTTCTACTTAATTACATGTGACCTCAATAGGCTTTCAATCTCTGCACTTTCCCTCTGTTGTGAGGAACTACCCCAAAAAATTATTTCCTGAGGGATCAAAACCACTGAAATTTGAAAATCTTATTGTCGCTCAGCAATGCTTTCAGAAAAAGATCTTGTTCAAAAGGTGAAAATGTTAATTATAACAGTAATGGGGGAAAAAAATACCTCAATTAATCAGGAGACCAGAAGAAGTAGTTTTCATGCCCTGTGATGACAGTAGAGCCCAGCAGGAAGAGCCCTCTCCTGGTACAACTCAATCAATGGAAAGCCATGGACTCTGTTAACTAAAGCCCTCCCAATCTCCTTTTCATCTCTATAAAAGAATTATCATTCACTTGCTGTGCAGGACATGCATGTGGATTGCCATGGTTGCAGACACTCAATCACAATTCTCTACTGATCCCAAATAAACCTTTTTTTTTTTTTTAATTTTTCTGGAAAAATAACTGGTGTCTATTTGTTTTAGGTCAACAACACCAATTAAACTTTGACAAGTAATATAATTAACCAAATAGTTCAAGATAGAAGCAAAATCTATTTATGGCTAGAATAAGAATGGACATTTCCTCAGTAACCTAGCATACTGCTGTTTTTAAAAAAAGAATGGAAATGAGTTAATTTACAACTCAAAGTTTTGTGAGTTTTTTGAATAAAGGATCAGATAGTAAATATGTTAAGTTTTGAGGTCTATATGGTCTTTTTTGGCCACCACTCAAATCTGCCATTGAAGCATGAAAGCAGACATCAAGATTAGTAAATAACAGTAAATAAATGTATGTGACTCCCATTCACCACCCACTTCTTTTTGTACCAAAACTGGTTGAAGGCAGGACTTGGATAGCAGAGCCATTGTTTGTCAGCCTATAAGGATGATTAAAGATGTATGGAAAATAAAACTTGAATAAAGTGGTACTTATATTTACATCTTCTTAATTTCATGACATTAAAATGACTTACTGAACAGAGACAATACACTCTAACTTCTCTCTTGTCAGGCAAAAATACATGTATATAAATTGAGGCAATATAAAGTACACAGTTACTATGGCCACACACTCCAGAATCAGGTTGCACAGGATTGTACCCTCTTTTCTAGACATTACTTGTGACTTCAGTAAAATATTGTCATCAAACTTGCTTGCTGAAAACTGTGACCTAATGCTAGTGACATAAAATGAGAAACAAAGAATATTTGGAGGGGGATACAAAATAATACCAATTTTTGCAAAAATATTGCTGATTATTCCAAATGTCAAAACCATATAAGAAATTCTGTATCTGTGTTTGAAATATAATTGTGACATATTGTGACAATAAAAGTGACATTTCAATGTCAATTTAATATATCTTAACAATAATTTCTGCCTTAATATGTTTACCAAGAAGAAAACAAATGTTTTCTAAATTAGCCATATGGAACTTAATAACAGAGTCACTTAGACATAGTACGCATGAGTTAAAACCAAAAATATTCTTAAGGAAAATTTAACATATCATTAAAGTTTTTTAAATCAAAGACAAAGTGACCCAGAAAGTATTTTGTCTATGTTCTGAACACAGAAGAGGCTTTAGTTGACAAAATTTGCTTTTATGCTAATAATACAAAAGGATATGAATGAGAATGCATAATTTTTTTAAATGGTTATATAAACATGTCAGTTATACATCGTAAACTGTATGGAATGTAACTCACTTTATGAATAAATTTATCCATGCTACAGAAAAATAGCCTGATATTTAAAAGCAGACTAATACGTAGAAAAAAATATGTCAAATCTATCTTCTTTGATGTATCAGGATGCTGAACATGTGACAAAAAATGGAACAGAATATGGCTTTCCTTGTCTGTATTTGTCAAATCTTTCTGATAAAATTCTATGTGACAAATCTTACTTCTAAGAGTAATATCAGAAGAAATATCCATTCTGCTGAAAACATGAACATACACAGCTTTCCATCAAAAGAGTTGAGATTGATTCATGTATTTTTAAACTCTTCCATTTCTTTTAATCATTAATGATATTTTTGTTTAAGATAAAGATACTCTGTCCTTACCTTGCAGTTTCTTCTTCAGTTAGATGTACAACCTATATTTTTTATAACATGTGTTTAGGTAAACATAGGTGTAATATTAACAAAAAATCCAAATGTATTACCAGATTAATATGTTGTAATGGGAGGTTATAAAATGTGTCAACTTACAATTTTGTGTTACTTAATGACACATTTAAAAATTTCTATTATTGAGTTTACCACTTTTAACTTATCTCTGTTTTGGACAGTTCAAATTTATTTTGTCTAAACTCATTGTGTGTTTGTGAGTGTGTGTGTGTGTTTTACACAACATGGAAGGCTTTTACAGTAAGGAAGTCAGGACAAGGAAAAAAGTCATCATGAAAGAGAAAATGAACATTTATTGGAAGAAAGTAAAAGTTCGGGTAACGGTGGATTTTCTGTAGTTGAGTGATGATGTTTTACATTGGCCTGGCTTGTTATTGGGCAAGAAGGAAGTCTTCTTTCCTCCTGCAGGGGAGGGATAGTAGTTGTACTTCCTGTTTTGTAGTAGGAGGTACATCTCTTTCTGTTGGGGTCAGTAACTGTTGTCTTCCTGTTGAGGAAACTGATATTTTCCTGTTCCAGTAATTGACCATGTGTGGTAGGACATAAGAGCTCCCTCTACAGGTCTTCACAGGTCCCAATTGTTGAGGTTTCCTTTTTATTAATTTTCACAGGGCATTCCCTAAAAATACAACTTGTCGTTTCTACACAGGCCTGGGGTTTAAAAGGGTACAAATTATTATTTCAATAGAGTGGAAATGGCAAACAAAATTTCAGAGTGGCATTAAGAAATTTTCAAAATTAACTAAAATAAAACAAGCAGAAGTCGTTAACTTATGAATAATCATAAACAGGAGAATAATTTTCTATTCTTAGAAAAATTGATCTAAATAAACGATGATATGTAGTCAACTGAGGGAAAATACAGCCTAAAGTAGTTTCAACATAGTTCTGTGCTATATGTGCTAAAATATTCTGAATCTAAGAGATTGTATATTGTAGAAAATGAAGAATTTTTAAACACAGAAGCATTAAAAGTAAAAACTACATAGATATTTTACTTGAAATTTTAGGAATTTACCTTCATGGAGTCAACATGCTGACTTAAAAGAAAATAAATATAAAATATAAGTAGTGCAATGCAATGTAATGTGTTATTGAGAGTATACATGACAAAGATTAATTTCATATTTATAAACACACTGTACAACCAAAATTGACTTTTGTTGCACTTGAAGATGAAAGTTCCTTGCACGCTTTGAAATTTTAGACAAACTGCATTATGAAAATTTTCACTTTAAAGATTCATATATTTAAGTATAAATTAATAATTCATAGAAACTTTCATTTTAAAAACATTGATAATAAGCCATCAATGTATATAATTACATTCAGAGAAATTATTTGAATCTCTTTTATTTGCAATGTAGATTTTATTTTATGCTAGTTTATGTTTATATTTTAGCTTTGTGGAGGTATATGTGACACAACAAAAATTGCACAAATTTAATATATGCACTTTGATGATTTAATACTTCATAGGTTTAATATATGTTGAGTGAAGCAATTTACTGGAGACAATTTTGTTTCATTTTATTTTAACTCTGTCCCTTATTTAGCTTCACTAGTCTCTTCTAACACTTAAGGTCCTATTATAAGTGTCTCCAAATAAACAAGAAGCTCCTAGACCATGACATTTAATCCTTTCTACCACCCTGAAAAGGGTAGATTACAATAATTATGCAGTATAAGCATGAAAATATTATTTGATTGCATGAGTACTAGATGAAAATTCTTACAAGAAAGAAATTGAGATTATATAATTTTCAAAAGTAATTTTCCCTTTCTATACCCAGAAAATCAGGATATACAGAATGTTTAAAATAAATATATATTCACTGAAAAGGAATGAAACAAAAATTCATAGTTAACCACACATGAAACAAAAATTCATAGTTAACTACACAGAACACAGATCTCTTTGACTTTATATAAATTAATAGTGCTATTTTGAAATAGGCCAATACAGTTTGTGACCCAGACAGCAACCTTTCTATGGAATCTTTTGAAAAATAGCTTGTTGATCATAAAGTAGTATTATTAGCCTTCTGATATTAACAAAATCCTTATTGTATCTACCAAGACTTCAGAATAATAATAAAAAAACAACTGGAAAGAATCTGTCTGCAAATTTAAAATTATAAGAAAAAATTAAAATTATAATTATAAAAGTTATAGTAATATATTAAAATTTTAAAGTTATAATTAAAAGAATAAAGCAGAAGACCCAGGTTGGATCCCTGAGTCAGGAAGATAGAAAGATCTCCTAAAGGAGGGAATGGCTACCTACTCCATTATTCTTTCTTGGATAATTCCATGGACAGAGGAGCTCGGCAGGCTACAGTCCATGCAGTGGCAAAGAGTCAGACATGAGTGAGTGACTAATACACACACACACACATAATGTGTAAGCCAATGTATATTTTCAGAAAACATGAAAAAAAATTACACATTTTAGTTGATAAAAAAGTATTAACAGGAAAATATGCTTAAGGTACCAGTGCTATGCTATGCTAAGTCACTTGAGTCGTGTCCGACTCCGTGCGACCCCATGGACGGCAGCCCACCAGGTTCCCTCATCCCTGGGATTCTCCAGGCAAGAACACTGGAGTGGGTTGCCATTTCCTTCTCCAATGTATGAAAGTGAAAAGTGAAAGTGAAGTCGCTCAGTCGTGTCCGACTCTTAGCGACCCCATGGATTGCAGCCTACCAGTCTCCTCCGTCCCTGGGATTCTCCAGGCAAGAACACTGGAGTGGGTTGCCATTTCCTTCTCCAATGTATGAAAGTGAAAAGTGAAAAGTGAAAGTGAAGTTGCTCAGTCGTGTCCGACTCTTAGCGACCCCATGGATTGCAGCCTACCAGGCTCCTCCGTCCATGGGATTTTCCAGGCAAGAGTACTGGAGTGGGGTGCCGTTGCCTTCTCCGGAGGTACCAGTAGCATATGTGAATAATTATTTAACATTATTACTTCAATCATATGCATTTAGGCATATCCTATATGCACATTTGACATATTCTAAATTTGTTATACTCTATACAAGGGGTTATAGGAAGATGAGAAAAAAAAAAAGAATGATTTGGAATTATAAGTTCAAAAATTTTCAAATGAAGAAACCTTGATGACAGAATTGCATAGTATTTAGAAGAACACAGAAAATATTCCCATATCTGACATTAAATGAGGTTCAGAAAATATGTGAAATTTTAATGAAAAGCAGTAAGATATCATATTGTGATGTTTCTACAGCTCTATTCAAATTAAGCCAAATTAATATTAATAATAATATTGGAAGAAAAGTTATGACAAACCTTCAGTTCAGTTCAGTCACTCAGTCATGTCTGACTCTTTGCGACCCCATGACCCACAGCACACCAGGCCTTCCTGTCCATCACTAACTCCTGAAGTTTCCAACAACACAAGGGAAGACTCTATACATGGACATCACCAGATGGCCAACACCGAAATCAGATTGATTATATTCTTTGCAGTCAAAGATGGAGAATCTCTACACAGTCAGCAAAAACAAGACTGATTAAATATCAGAGATATTACTTTGCCAACAAAGATCTATCTAGTCAAAGCTATGGTTTTTCCAGTAGTCATGTATGGATGTGAGAGTTGGACTATAAAGAAAGCTGAGCACTGAAGAATTGGTGCTTTTGAACTGTGGTGTTGGAGAATATTCTTGAGAGTTCCTTGGACTGCAAGGAGATCTAACTAGTCCATCCTAAAGGAAATCAGTCCTGAATATTCATTGAAAGGACTGATGCTGAAGCTCAAACTCTAATACTTTGGCCACCGATGCAAAGAACTGACTCATTGGAAAAAACCCTGATGATGGAAAAGATTGAAGGTGGGAGAAGGGGACGACAGAGGATGAGATGGTTGGATGGTATCACCAACCCAATGGACATGACTTTTGAATAAACTCTGGGAGTTGGTTATGGACAGGGAGGCCTGGCATGCTGCAGTCCATGGAGTTGCAGAGTTGGTCACAACTGAGCAACTGAACTGAACTGAACTGTGTTTTTAAATTTCTGTTTGTTACGTGAAAAGAAGAAAGCATTTGGTTCATTATGCTTGCATAACTTCTTAGATAAAATTCAGAAATAATAAAGCTGTAAAAATTCAATAGGAGGGACTTTCTGATGAATGTTCTGTGATGAAACCACTATGATTTCATTTGCTCTTCTGTTAGATTTTAACCTCTTTCCCTGATTTTCTGGTTACTTGGATGCAGATAATGGAATTTATATAAAGACAATAGAAGACAGCTGCATGCAAATGAAAAAGATAATAGAAATTTCAAGTGGAAGAAATAAGAGATTACATCATATTTGAATATAGGACATTATTCAGAGGACATAAATCCAGATTAGCTTTCCTTGCTTAAAGTATTAGACGAGGATAAGGATTAACACTTATAACATCTGAATAAAGTTGGTTTCTTTTATGCAGTGTTTCAGTAGCTTGAAAAAATATATTAAAATTTCCTATAATAAAACATATTCTTTAATATTGAAAATATGCTAAATAATATTTTCTTACAAATAAAATATTTCCTTTTTTTTTTCTTTTTTATAGGTAAATTACTTTCTTGGTTCAATAAGATCTTCCTTGTTGCCAGTTAGCAAACAAGCAGTGTGTTTTCTATATATTATTTAATCTTATCTAGCACATAAAGTTGGAGAGCTAGATTTCTTCCTCAACTTACGTTAAAAGAAAAATGTTGACAAACTGATTTTTGCAGTGAAAATTACATCTAAATCATAGAGAAACTGGAGTTGCAATCTATGCATCTATTTTCATAGAAAAGCTAAAGTCTAAATCTATAATCTCTTGATCTTTACAACTATTTTGGCTTCTGTCAATCCTGCTTAGGAATGCACACTGACCTGATTTTCTTAGTTGATTATCTTAATTTCTAATGCTAACATATATCACATATCCAAACTTGACCTAGTTTCATTTGGCATAGAAGGAACATGGTAGATTTATATCAGAGTAAAACAACTTGATATGCTATCATGAGTTTTATTTGTTCTCCATTTTATTATCATAAATAGTTTTAAATAAGAGGATAAGGAATTTAGAAGAGAAGGCATGAGACAGAATTCTAATAATGTTAACAAGATAATATGACCTAGTGATAGAGCATGTTCTTACACAATTTGTAGTTGGATAATAGAGATAATTGAATTTCATCATTCCATAGAGAAGGGAAAATCTTCAATATTTCTTCCTCACATAATCTCAGAAGCCACTGAATCAATTTCATGGTACTGGTAATTATATTCTTCCATCGTCATTTTTAGAAGTATAGTGATAATAATAATGATGCATTAGTTATTAAATTAGCAAAATTAATAGTTTGAACTATGAAGTGCTTGTGTTTATGATATAAACCCATATTCTTTTCCATATTACCAGATCATTTTTAACTTATATTATTTGTGTAAGGACACTATATTTGTGATAATAAATAATAATGATGCATTAGTTATTAAAGTAGCAAAATTAATAGTTTGAACTGTGAAGTGCTTGTGTTTATGATATAAACCCATCTCTATTACAACATTTCCTCTTTTCATATTACCAGATCAGATGTAAAAACTTATATTATTTGTGTAAAGGACACTATTATTTGTCTAACATTTAGAAAGTATATGACAAGTCTTTGAGTAGCTAACTAAATATTGGGAAATTTCAAAGAGCAGTCATTTAAATAATCATGTTTAAGTGTTTATAGAGAAATTTAACGTGCTTAGAACAAAGTAAAATAACCTATATAGCAGAGGCCAAGATTAAGACAAAATGTCAAAGAGAATTCATCTATTAAAAAAATTAGTTTGCTAATTATTTAATAGGAGGAAACATCAAGTAAATTTTTAAAGAAGTAAAATAAAGATAAACTATTCAAATAAATAGTTTTACTTAAACTTTTAAGTAAAACCTTATTAAAAAATTATTGAATGAGTAAATCTGATATTCTCCCATAAGGTAAACAAAGAACATTAAACAAAAAGTCACAGCATTCAAATAATTTGATATCTCTAATTGTCAATTTCCTCTATATGAAATGTGGGTGATAAAATTAACGTTTACATAAAATTCCTTGAAAAGCATCACTTGCTATTAAAATAAAATGTTTTACTTTTCCTGTTACTTTTTACTTCACCTACTTTGTACAACATTAAATTCCCAGCCTTTCAATGGACATGTAAACCAAAAAACAAGGTGTGCTAGTACAAAGTCATTTTAATATAAAACACACATTTTAATATAAAACACAACATCATATAAAACACAAATTGTATATTACGAGGTTCTTCTGCCTACTGAGTCTGAATACTTTCAATATGCCAAACAAATTCACCTCATTTGGAATCATGGTCTCTCATTCACTTTACTCCTCAGTAAGACTTCTCTGTAAAACTTTTTCAGTTTAGACTTCCATTGTCTTCAGTATAAAGGTCTTTATTAATGTCCAGAAAAACACTCTGTTTCATGGCTAATGTGAGCCCTTTAGCACTTCCACCACCTCCAGTGCAATACTGTAGGAGCAGTATGGGATATTTTCAGTTCTTCCTTTCTGGGTAATCATCCAAGCCACACATCCAAACAAATGTTTCTTTTTTTCTCTACTTAAAATCACTGTATTTTCTACATGTTTTCCACAAAATCTGCCTCCACCTCATGTTCACCCTGGGTCTTCCAAAGACCACATGTTTCAGAGAATCCCCCAACCGGTGCTCCCTTGTATATTTGTGTATTACTTAACAATTTTTTCCTACTCATTAAAATAAAAGATTGAAGATGGAGAGGTATGTCAGTGGTAGTAAGACATTATAATAAATACAGACATAAATATGAGACATTAAGGAAAAAATTCTGGGTTTATTTATTTCAACATTTTTTCACTGTAAATATAACTGTCAAATAGGAGCATTGGAAAGTATATTTTATGATTCATTAAATTAATTTCACAATCACTTTGATAGAAGAAAAAATAGTAAATAGATATGAAAAATGATTATTCCACTCTTTGGTTACATATTGACATACAACAAACAACTATACAACACAGTGACTTAAAACAACCACTAAACTAATTTATCTTGCTCACATTTCTGACAACATGATAAACCACTAAATTAATCTCCTCATTAAGTAATCAAATAGCAAGTCATGTTTGAAATGTAATATTCTGTGGGGTTCTTTAAACAGTTTAATAGGAAAGAGTCCAAACACCTTAATTTAAGGGTTTTATTTTGTTTGTTTGACAACAGGACTCAATGTTTCCCTTATGAATAAACACAATGCAAAGTACAAGTCAGTTCAGTACAGTTCAGTTGCTCAGCTGTGTCTGACTCTTAGAGACCCCATGAATCGCAGCGCGCCAGGCCTCCCTGTCCATCACCAACTCCCGGGGTTCACTCAGACTCACGTCCATCGAGTCAGTGATGCCATCCAGCCATCTCATCCTCTGTCGTCCCCTTCTCCTCCTGCCCCCAATCCCTCCCAGCATCAGAGTCTTTTCCAATGAGTCAACTCTGCATGAGGTGGCCAAAGTACTGGAGTTTCAGCTTCAGCATCATTCCCTCCAAAGAAATCCCAGGGCTGATCTCCTTCAGAATGGACTGGTTGGATCTCCTTGCAGTCCAAGGGACTCTCAAGAGTTTTCTCCAACACCACAGTTCAAAACATCAATTCTTCGTCGCTCAGCCTTCTTCACAGTCCAACTCTCACATCCATACATGACCACAGGAAAAACCATAGCCTTGACTAGACAGACCTTTGTTGGGAAAGTAATGTCTCTGCTTTTGAATATGCTATCTAGGTTGGTCATAACTTTCCTTCCAAGGAGTAAGCGTCTTTTAATTTCATGGCTGCAGTTACCATCTTCAGTGATTTTGGAGCCCCCCAAAATAAAGTCTGCCACTGTTTCCACTGTTTCCCCATCTATTTCCCATGAAGTGATGGGACCAGATGCCATGATCTTCGTTTTCTGAATGTTGAGCTTTAAGCCAACTTTTTCACTCTCCACTTTCACTTTCATCAAGAGGCTTTTGAGTTCCTCTTCACTTTCTGCCATAAGGGTGGTGTCATCTGCGTATCTGAGGTTATTGATATTTCTCCCAGCAATCTTGATTGCAGCTTGTGCTTCTTCCAGCCCAGCGTTTCTCATGATGTACTCTGCATATAAGTTAAATAAGCAGGGTGACGGTCTACAGCCTTGACATACTCCTTTCCTGATTTGGAACCAGTCTGTTGTTCCATGTCCAGTTCTAACTGCTGCTTCCTGACCTGCATATAGATTTCTCAAGAGGCAGGTCAGCTGGTGTGTTATTCCCATCTCTTGAAGAATTTTCCACAGTTTATTGTGATCCACACAGTCAAAGGCTTTGGCATAGTCAAAAAGCAAAAATAGATGCTTTTCTGGAACTCTCTTGCTTTGTCCATGATCCAGCAGATGTTGGCAATTTGATCTCTGGTTCCTCTGCCTTTTCTAAAACCAGCTTGAACATCTGGAAATTCACAGTTCAGGTACTGCTGAAGCCTGGCTTTGAGAATTTTGAGCATTACTTTACTAGTGTGTGAGATGAGTGCAATTGTGCAGTAGTTTGAGCATTCTTTGGCATTGTCTTTCTTTGGGATTGGAATGAAAACTGGCCTTTTCCAGTCCTGTGGCCACTGCTGAGTTTTCCAAATTTGCAGGCATATTGAGTGCAGCACTTTCACAGCATCATCTTTCAGGATTTGAAATAGCTCAATTGGAATTCCATCACCTCCACTAGCTTTGTTCATAGTGATGCTTTCTAAGGCCCACTTGACTTCTATTCCAGGATGTCTGGCTCTAGGTGAGTGATCACACTATCGTGATTATCTTGGTTGTGAAGATCTTTTTTCTACAGTCTTCTGTGTATTCCTGCCACCTCTTCTTAATATCTACTGCTTTTGTTAGGTCCATACCATTTCTGTCTTTTATTGAGCCCATCTTTGCATGAAATGTTCCCTTCGTATCTCTAATTTTCTTGAGGAGGTCTCTAGTCTTTCCCATTCTATTGTTTTCCTCTATGTCTTTGCATTGATCACTGAGGAAGGCTTTCTTATCTCTCCTTGCTATTGTTTGGAACTCTGCATTCAGATGCTTATATCTTTCCTTTTCTCCTTTGCTTTTCGCTTCTCTTCTTTTCACAGCTATTTGTAAGGCCTCCCCAGACAGCCATTTTGCTTTTTTGCATTTCTTTTCCTTGGGGATGGTCTTGATCCCTGTCTCCTGTACAATGTCACGAACCTCCGTCCATAGTTCATCAGGCACTCTATCTATCAGATCTAGTCCCTTAAATCTATTTCTCACTTCCACTGTATAATCATAAGGGATTTGATTTAGGTCATACCTGAGTGGTCTAGTGGTTTTCCCTACTTTCTTCAATTTCAGTCTGAATTTGGCAATAAGGACTTCATGATCTGAGCCACAGTCACCTCCTAGTTTTGTTTTTGTTGACTGTATAGAGCTTCTCCATCTTTGGCTGCAAAGAATATAATCAATCTGATTTTGGTGTTGACCATCTGATGAGGTCCATGTGTAGAGTTTTCTCTTGTGTTGTTGGAAGAGGGTGTTTGCTATGACCAGTGCATTTTCTTGGCAAAATTGTATTAGTCTTTGCCCTGCTTCATTCCGTATTCCAAGGCCAAATTTTCCTGTTACTTCAGGTGTTTCTCGACTTCCTACTTTTGCATTCCAGTCCCCTATAATGAAAAGGATATCTTTTTTGGTGTTAGTTCTAAAAGGTCTTGTAGGTCTTCATAGAACCGTTCAACTTCAGCTTCTTCAGTGTTACTGGTTGGGGCATAGACTTGGATTACAATTAAGTAAATATATATTTAAATACTCTGGTATTCTTGCCTTGAGAATCCCATGTCGGGCTACAGTCCATAGGGTCGCAAAGAATAGGACATGACTGGAGCAACAGAGCATGCACAAGTATATATTTATTCTAAATAGTATTTTATTTATGAAGATATTACCTGGAATACTTAATTTTTCATAATCCGTTAATCACTTCATTTCTGTAAAACAATATTTTTTTTCTATTAACATTACCTACTGCTATGGTCTAAATAATCTGGTTGATGGCAAAGTACTGGCATAATATTTCTCTGTTTTTAAGGCCTTTTTCATCTCCAACTTTTATTTTAGAACTTTTGAAAACTACAGTTAACTACCTTCTTAGCTTTTTTAGAGACAATACAACCTATGGTAGATTTAGCATAAATAACATTTTAGTGAATGTATTGTCATCAGATTTGACTCTAGACTTAGGCACGACTGTGACTTTTTGTCTTCCTTCCAGCCCCCTAGCTTCATTTTCGATAGTTCTCCCATTGTTTGACACTTTCTTCTTCTGAGGTATCAGTGTCCTTATTTCTTTTTCAGTTAGTCACAATCTTTTATTTAGTATTAATAAAAGTTGACAGATCAATTCACACTGATTTGTAAATAGTTGTATTGTTTAACATGCCTGTTACCTATCATCATTTTAAGGGATCCACTCCATACTACATCATCCATGTAAAGTATTTTCTTCTTGTTTAGTTGCTAAGTTGTGTCCAACTCTCTTGACACCCCATGGACCGTAGCCTGCCAGGTTTCCTTGTCCATGGGGTTTCCCAGGCCAGAATACTGGAATGGGTTGCCATTTCCTTCTCCAGGGGATATTCCCAACCCTGGGATTTAATCCAAGTATCATGCACCACAGGTGGATTCTTTACCACTGAACTACTAGGGGAGTCCCTGGAGGAGGAACTGGCATGCTCCAGTATTCTTGCCTGAAAAATTTCATGGACAGAGGAGCCTGGAAGGCTACTGTGAGGGGTCACAAAGCATTGGACATGACTGAGCAACTGATCATGCATGCAAGGTTAAATGAGGTCATAAGTGAGAAGCCATAATCTACATAATCTAATAGGACAGATGTCCTTTCAAGAAAAGGAAAAGACACCAAGAGCACACACAGACACGCACACACACACACACAAACATATACAGGAAAATGACATGTGAGAACACAAGGGTAGATATCTACCTAAGCTACTGAGATCCCTCACCAGTAACTGCCATTATTTCCATCTTGAACTTCCAGCCTCCACAGTTGTGAGAAAATAAGATTCTGTTGTCTAAGTCATCAGTTTTTGGTATCCTATTATGGCATTTTAAGCTTATTTACTAAAACAGAGTGAGTCTATGAATGAGGAAGCATTTTTTACATTTCGAGGTATAATGTGACTTACCTAAAATATCAATAAGCATCTACTTCCTTTCTGGTTCTGCAGAAATCCATCAGTCTACATTATGTGTTAAAATACTCAACTTTCATTGCACGTTCTCACAGTATAGTTTTATGTATACACATTATAAAAAAAAAGTGAAAAATAGTGTACAATAGTGGACATCTATGAAAAACAACCCAAAAATGGAAGCAGGAGTTGAAAAGTTATTATAAGAACTACAATAGGACAGTTGAGGGAAAGGGAGTGATTTTGTGTTATTTTGGCTTATTTACCTAAGTTTTATGTACATATCATCTTCCCTTCATATAATTTACTACTAAAGATAGAAAACTTGGCTACAATAATCATTTTTCTAAACCAGTATAACAATATTCTTTCTTATTTTTACTTGGAAATCCTTGAAATAGATTTTCACATCTAACTTGCATTTGTATTAGTTCGACCTCAATATTGAAATGATTTTGTTTTCCTAATGGAAAATATCAGATAAATAATAGGGGAATCAAATGGGAAATGTTCTCTTTTTTGCAAATAGGGCCAAAAATTAAAATGCATTACGGATTAGCCAATTGTTTAGGTCTATATAAAATGAACACAGTGTTATTCACAGAACTATGATATAAAATGTCTTGTTTCAGAGTGGTAATAAACGAAATGTCTAGTGAAAATGTTGCCATCAAAGAAGTTATTTAAAATAAGAGTATCAAACTTTTCTTCTAAATGTCAAGATCAGCCAAGTTTATTTTTAAAGCCTTTTCTAGTATTCTAAAATTATTCCATAATAATGGTTTTTAAAAAATAAAGTTCTTTAATTTATTTGTATAAATTCATAACCTTGCCCCCCCAAACTGAAAGTTAAACTGCATAAAATAGGTGCAATTTCAAATTTAGTAATTCAGTTGTTAATTTCAGCCTGGGAAAATATGCACTTAAGATATTGCAATAGAAACAATAATTTGGTACAATATTTTTTTTTCCTTTGAGCACCACACATAGGATATGCAAGGATCTTTTCTTTCACTTTGTTTTGCTTTCTGTGGAATTCTATTTAAAGCCAGTGTGATCTTTATGTTCAGATCAGTCTTGCAGGGCTGCTGAACAAAATGAATAATGAACCCAGTGGGATCTGACTAGCTATGTCTCAGTTTGTCATGCCGAAAATTAACTGCAAATGGGGAATCTGCAATAAAACTGCAACTTTAGAGTGTTAATTTCTACCAGTAGGAATTGACAACCATCAAATATGGTATATGCTATTCAGGATGTGAATTTAAGTTTGGCTGGTTCATAGCTTTCTTTAAAACAATTTTAAAGGATTTTACACATTCTGAAATACCATGTAAGCAGACAAAAGGTGGGTAAATTTATTCAGCAGACTATAACAAACACTGTTTCTATAACTTGCCGAACAAACGTAGGTTGTGTATTTACTGAAGCATCTGGATGAGAACTGAAAATGTGAATGTTTATCCATGCTATATCAGTATCCCAGATGATTTCTGTCTTATACAGAGATGAAAACTGAGTATATTTGATGCAAATTTTGTTTTCAACTGACTGATTTAGGGTTGTTTAAATAGTAACTATATGCATGAGTTTATGTAAATTTAATCATTTAACCTGACTTATCCAATATTTAGTTTTCTGTACCGCAGAATTCAAAATTATATTTTCAGTGAAAATGCCATCATAGAATATAAATTATATGCATAGACATATTCATTATAAGAAGATACCAAAAATAAATACAATATTATCAGAAAATAGTTTACAGACAAAAGAGACAGATACTGCCAATTCATCCATAAATATTACTTTCTACTAATTTCAACAAACACTTATATATTTGCTTTCTTATTAGAACATTATATTTTTAAATGCAATATATAAATTATTTTTCAAAACATCAAGAAAATAACATACTATTAATAGAAAAACAAGCAGCTTCTTCATTTCATACCACACTTAAGTCACAGTTATTATTAGAAACCATCACACCTAGCAAAGTATTATTAACATATGTCCTACTTTGGTAATCTGACATTGAAAATGGTTCATGAGTATTTATTGTTTTAAAAGAAGCCTATTGCAAATGCATTTTTGTGTATATGCATGTTTAGGGTATCTGGTAGAGCTATAAAATGAAGTAGTTATTTTTCTTTTGGAAAATTTTATATTGCTTCCCAGCTTTTATGTAAAGCTTGGAAAACATTTGCTATGCTCTATGTGCCCCAGCACACACCCAGAGTTTCTTGGCAAAGGGTGGAATACTTACTGATTCCAAGGGTTCAAAGAAACCTGTGACCAATCATTAGGTGAGTTAGAGGCTACTAGCTACACATGACAAAGAAAACAGACTTTATAGAATTAGTCCGGGAAAGTCACTAAATAAGCAAAGAGCAACAGCAGCAACAATAATAACAACAAAAATAATAACAAATGGCAAAAACAAGCCCTGAGGGGAATCTGATTTTCAAAGTGATCTAATTCTAATTTTACAATGGAAAAGAATAATTTTACAGTAATAAATGAGAAAATCCAGATTTAATGAACAAATTCCTAGAAAGACAAAAACTCCTGAAACTGACTCAAGAAGTAATATACCATTTGGATAGACTTGTAACTAGTAAAGAAGATGAAAGAATAATTTTAAAACTTTCTGAAAGAAGAGTCCAGGGTTATACTGTTTCAATGGTAATTTCTACAAGATTACTTAGAAATACTGCCAATACTTTATAAAATTTTCCCAATAATATAACAGGAGAGTGTATTTTCTGACTCATCCTATGAGCCAGGATTATCTGAATACCAGAACCAGACAATGACAAGAAAAGAAAACTACAGAAAAAAATGCCACCAATGAACAGGTGAAAAAGTAAGTTCTTAACAAACTACCAGCAAAGCAATTCCAGAAACATATAAAAACAATTATATCTCATGACCAATTTGTATCTCTTCTAGGAATTAAAAGTTAATTTAACATATGAAAATCAGTCAATTAATAGAATAAATGCAAACATGTGATCATTTCAATGCATTCAAAAACATTTGACAATATCAAACAAATTATTATGATAAATAATTTAACAAACTAGGAATATAAGGGATTTTCATTAACTGGCTAAAAGATATCCTTCAAAATCCACAGTCAACATCTACTTAATGGTGATAAACTGAAAATGTTCCCCTCGATATCAGGAACAAGCAAAGAGTCATCTATTCTTTACATTTCTATTCAACATTGTATCTAAGGTACTAGCTAGAGCAGCTGGGAAAGATAGAGGAATAAGAGCCTTCTAATTACAAAGGAAGAAGTAAATCTATCTCTAATTTTAGATGACATAATCATGTATGTAGAAAATTGGAAGGAATTCACTGGAAAACTTTCAGAATTAGTGAACAAGTTCACCACAGTTGGTCACAATGTTAATATATAAATATCATATTTTTCTATCTATTGGTAATAAACATTTTGAAAACAAAATAAAGAAAACAGTTCCATTTATAGTAAGGTCAATCATATTAAAATGCTAAGAATAAATTTAACTAGCTATATAAGACTTACTATGCATCAAAAAGTTGGAATCATTTTTGTAAGAAATTACAAATCTAAATAAATAGAACTCGTGTTAGTGGATCAAAAGACTTAGTATTACTATATTTGCAATATTCTACAAATAAATTTACAGAAGCAACACAATTCCTTTTAAAAACTCAGCAGCTGATTTTGCATAAATTAGTAAACTAACCGTAAAATTTAACTTAAATGCAAAGCACCTAGAATATTGAAGCAGTTTGAAAAAACAAAAACACAAAGTTGAATGACTCATACATGTTATTTCAAAATATATTACAAAGTTATAGCAATCAGAAAAAGTGTAGTATTGGCATATCAATAGACATACATAAATCAGTGGAATAGAGCTGAGAGTTTAAAAACAAATCTTTACATTTATGATTGATTGATTATATCAAAGATGTCAAGACAACTCATTAGGGAAGCACAATCTTTTCAAAAAGAGCTCAGAGACAATTTCATTTCCACTATGAAAATAATGAAATTGATTCTGCCTAACACCATATGCTAAAATTATCTTAAAAGGGAATAAAAATTTTAGAGTTAAAACTTTAAATCTTGTAGAATAAAACATACAGATATATTTCCATGATCTTAGGTTTCATGATGCTTTCTGAGATAGGACATCAAAAGCACAAGTGATATATGTGTGTACACACACACACACACACACACACACACACACAATAGACCAGTTAGGCTTCATCAGAATGAAATTATTTTATGTTTTAAAGGATATCATTAAAAAAAGTTAAAGGGCAAACCACAGAATGGGAGAAAGTATTTGTAAGTCCTATGTCTGAGAAAGGAATTGTATACAGACTACACAAAGAACTCTTGTATCTCAAAAATAAAAAGAAATAAAAAATTAAAATGATATAGGTATCTGAATACTCATAAACTACTGGTGAAAATGTAAATTTATGCAGTCACTTTAGTAAACAGTTTGGTAATTCATCAGTAAGTTTTGTGTTACTGTATGACCCAGTATTTCCACTCTGAAGTATATACCCAAGATAATTGAAATCAGATATTTACCCAATAACAAATTTTTATCATAAAATGGCAATTTAAATAAGAAATAGAGGAGAAGTTCATTTATCTGAGGAAACTTCCTTTTAACTCACTTTCCCTGGTGTTGGTAGATAAACTACTCCTACTGTTTCCTAACATACCACAAGAGCCATTCAGCATCTTATTTCTGGTGATACCATCTCTAAAAGGAAGTTTTCTTACATTACCTGGGATCCGATTTCCTATTTCAGTCCACTCGTAGGGGTATCTGTGACAAGATCATCAAGTTCCAATTCACTCTTCATTCTTGAAGAGTGCCAAATGTATACTGTATTCAAATTCTGGAGGGATGTGCCCTAACATTAGGCTGAATGGTGTTCCCAAATTTAAATTATCAGTGAAATTGAGGATACTAGTCAATATTACAAAATACATCAGAAAACTCATACCACTTGAAATGAGAGTGACAAATATAACAATCAGGAAATTTTCACACTATGGAATCTGGATGCATATTTCATAATATAAAATAAGTATTAAAAATGATTGAAGGCCTAGCGAGGCAACAAATACATTACAACTTAATACCCTTTAAAATACTCAATTTTTGAAAAATCAATGAAACAGTTATGAAGAGACACTTTTCCAAAACACACAGCAATTCCCAACTTTGAAACAAAAATTAATTATATTACTAAACAACATTGTCCTAATTATAAATATATTAATTAGAAATCAAAACTACAGAATGTCTGTCAAAATATTAGTGTAAAATAAATTTAAAATTTTAAATATCTTTGAGAGAAAAAAATCAAAGGATATATTCATTAATTTATATAATGTTCAATTTCTTGTGAGCTCAGGAAGTGCCAAGTACTATTAAAATTCTTTTAAATTCACTATAATATTTGATCCTCATAACTCTGTGAGCCATATTAGAATTATACTTATGTATGCATTGATACAAAAATAATCAATAGAAAGATAAAATCTGAAGGTGATATGAACATAAAATAACCCTGGGTGTTTAAATATGAATGTAGCTAGTTTAATGGCACTCCATTCCAGTACTCTTGCCTGGAAAATCCCAGGGATGGAGGAGCCTGGTGGGCTGCAGTCCATGGAGTCGCTAAAAGTAGGACACGACTCAGCGACTTCACTTTCACTTTTTACTTTCATTCATTGGAGAAGGAAATGGCAACCCACTCCAGTGTTCTTGCCTGGAGAATCCCAGGGACGGGGGAGCCTGATGGGCTGCCATCTATGGGGTCACATAGAGTCGGACATGACTGAAGTGACATAGCAGCAGCAGCTAGTTTAATTAGAGTTAAGTAAAAATCCAGTATCATGATTAGTGATTCGACTGAGATGGAACACAAGTACACATTGTTCCTAGTATGTGTTTGGCACTAACTCTTTTACATTCATTAACACATTTTTGCCCATAACCCTGTAAGCTACCTTAGGATATTTTTAGCTGCTGGCAATAGGAAAAATGAGAAAAACAAACTTCAAACTGGCTTAAACAAGAACAAAATTGATTTCATCACAAACCTGAAAATCCAGATACTTCAGATTTGGCATAATCCAGGCTCTCAACTCTATTTAAGATTGAGTGTATTTTGTCCTTTTCCACATCAGCTGGATATCAAAATATTTACTGGTGAACCTAGCATCACATCTCCTAAAAAAGAGAAGAGAAAAAGCAGACTTTGGTGGAGAGCTTTCCAAGAAGTTGCAGGAGGTTCTTTTTCATTCTGGAATAATCAACAATCTTCCCAGTTTGATTTCTTCACTTAAACTCTATTAGATGCTCCATTTTCAACTAATGGAGATCATCAGATTAACAAGGGAGATCATCAGATTATCCTTTAGCCAATAATCTGTATTACCTTGGGGGTGAGAATGAGCAAGTTGCCTTTATTGACCATGGTTTTGGTATTGAAGACTCAACCTGAAGTTTGGTTAGAAAAGTGGTAAGAGTAACTGAATGCTCTGTAGGAATTCAAAACTGCCCTTTACAGATATTTATTTTTGTAAATAAATTTCAAAATTCAGTCTGTGCACACTAAAATTTCTTTGTTCACCACATACATGCAGAATACTTTCTAACCACCACTGTTTCCCCATAGAAGGCTGATGAAGCCTTACTTCATCTGAGAGCTATTGTTGGGATTTTATTATATTATAATGAAGGGGATGACAGAGGATGAGATGGTTGGATGGCACCAACTCAATAGACATGAGTTTGGGTAAACTCCGGGAGTTGATGATGGACAGGGAGGCCTGGCGTGCTGAGTTCATGGGGTCCCAAAAGTTGGACATGACTGAGTGACTGAACTGAACTGAACTGATACCCACTCCCATAATTTACATTTCCAGATAACACGATTAGCCAGAAGGTTTTTTCCAGAGACTGTCCTCAAGCAGGATACATTATTGTTATATAATCCCAAGGAATGTAGAGGGAAAAAAAAAAAAAATTGTCCTTTCTTCCTCCTTGAGAATTCCAGACCCCTCTCTCCTTGGGGACCCCCAGACTTCTTATCAACCTGCCTAGGAATTGATTCTCTCAAAAGGAGCGTTGTTACAGTGTGAATGTTTGTGTCCCTCAAAATTCTTCTGTTGAAATTCTATACTCCATTGAGATGGTATTAGAAGATAGGGGTTTGGAGAAGTGATTATGTCATAACAGTAGAACTATGAATAAGATTAATGCCCTTATAAAAGGCCCCAAGAAAGCTCTTTAGCCCTTTCTGCCATGTGAGAACACAACAAAAAGTCCTCAACCATGAAAAGAATGTTCACTCAACAAATGCTAGCATCCTGATCTCAGAATTTCAGTCTCCAGAATGGTGATAAATACATTTCTGTTGTTTATAAGCTACCTAGTCTAAGACATATATTAACAGAATCAAGGTCTCACAAGTGATTCTATAATATTTCTCCTCAAAAGGAACCTTGTTCATTTTCTTGGTATAGAGTAATTGTTGGACAATAATTCACCTGTATGTATCTATTCATCTATTCAAATGCTTTTTTGATAGTAAACATTTTTACTTTTAATATTTTCTTGCAAAATCAGCCCCTCCTTTAGTATATTAGATCCAGATTTGAGAACTGGTTCACAATTAGAAATTAAACTGCAAATTGCCAGTTTTTCTTAAATTGACTTCTCTCAGCCTCCTCATCATTCATCATGGATTTTGGTTAATTGTGTAAATATAGCAATACTTTATTGGCACCACACATATCCATCCTATCACTTGGTTTTGGGCATTTCAGACTGTTTCTGGATGTCAGGGCAATTTGCTGCCCATAATGATAATGGCATACACTTTTATTTTGATATTTAATGCTACTTGTTTTCTATGTTTTGTAATATCCCCTTTACCCCAATAGTAACAAGATACTCAGTACTATCAAAGCATCTCTTGCCATCAGCCTACTTCTGAACTTCTCAAAGATGGAATTGGTACATTCCAAATTTGTTTTTGTAAATGTACTTTCCCACAGAGTATAATTAGCAAGTGGATTTTCTGAATATATATAATCATAACATGACCGGTTTTCCAAGGCTTATGATCTCTTTCTTCAGTATTTTTCATTTAAATCCTGTCCTGTCTACTTTATTTCATGTGGGGCATGATTTTTTTCAATATTTCAAAAGCCACTCAAGTTTAGCCCTGCCTCCCAGGACTTTGCCAGAGTTTTTAATCATATATCAATGGAGAATGCTCCCATATAGGTAAACGACATTACTCAGCTTTGTGTCCTGTCATTCTTGATCTAAAATCTTTATTTTTTTAAATTTAATTTTATTTTTTAACCTTACAATATTGTATTGGTTTTGCTATATATCAAAATGAATCCGCCACAGGTATACATGTGTTCCCCATCCTGAACCCTCCTCCCTCCTCCCTCCCCATACCATCCCTCTGGGTCCTCCCAGTGCACCAGCCCCAAGCATCCAGTATGGTGCATCGAACCTGGACTGGAGACTCGTTTCATATATGATATTATACATATTTCAATGCCATTCTCCCAAATCATCCCACCCTCTCCCTCTACCACAGAGTCCAAAAGACTGTTCTATACATCAGTGTCTCTTTTGCTGTCTCGTATACAGGGTTATTATTACCATCTTTCAAAATTCCATATATATGTGTTAGTATACTGTATTGGTGTTTTTCTTTCTGACTTACTTCACTCTGTATAATAGGTTCCAGTTTGACCCACCTCATTAGAACTGATTCAAATGTATTATTTTTAATGGCTGAGTAATACTCCATTGTGTATATGTACCACAGCTTTCTTATCCATTCACCTGCTGATAAATTCCAGTCGCTTGGCTCTTTGCAAGTTCATTTGTTTCATAAATCACACAGCGTCTTTGACATATATTGTTAGTTGTGTGCTTAGTCACTCAGTTGTGTCTGACTCTTTGCGACCCCATGGACTGTACCCCACCAGGCTCCTCTGTCCACAGAATTCTCCAGGCAAGAATACTGGAGTGGGTTGCCATTTCCTCCTCTAATATTGATAGCTACATCTTCTTTTACAAAAGTTAGCTCTTCCAAAGCTTGATTATGTTTTGATATAACCTACTGTCCAGGAGGAATGACAAAAGCAAACCCTGAGGCTGGAGGATAATTGGAGGCTGAATGCTTTCATGTCAAGCAAAGACCATGTATTGTTTTCAAGCATGAGGGAAGAGGTGGTTTATAAATTCTAACAGAAAGGAGCAAATCCTTCTGCAGATTCAGAGGGTTTAGGAGAGTATTGGGATTCAGATTTTCCAAATGTGTCAACTCATATGCCCTATCCCAAATCTCAGGGTTCTACTCTTTCTCAAGCATGGCACTGACCTTGGTATAAATATTTGCTGGAGTTAAAAAAGTCAATCTTTTCTGGAGCTCTGCCACCCTGATAATTAAGTCATGGGACTGATTCTCAGTTGTTTCTACCCTCTGGTTTCAGGAAATAATTATATTTTTATGAGGGTTTAACCTATTGCCTTTGCTGTTTAGTTGCTAAGCTGTGTCTGACTCTTTTGTAACCCCATAGACTGTAGCCCACCAAGCTCCTCTGTCCATGGGATTTCCCAGGTGAGAATATTGGAGTGGGTTGCCATTTCCTTCTCCAAAGTATCTTCCTGGACCAGATCAAACTTGCGTCTCCTGCATTGCAGGCAGATTCTTACCACTGAACATTAAAGCCCCCGTATTTCCTTTAGTTGGTGATTAATCATTGTTAGACTTTGATACTTTATCTCATGAAAATTTTAACAGTTGAACCAGGACAGGATGCCAGAAGCTGAGTACATGAACTGACATTGCAGGGTTTACTTTGCCTCCCAGATAATTGGTTATCCAGTTGTGAGATTGCATTTTAGAGTCAGATTTCTGGATGACTCCTGGTACCAACTTTCATTGGCCAGTGACCTCAGGAGGCATGCTATGGGAAAGGTGTTTGCATGCGGGAGGTTTACTGGGGGAATGTTTTGTGATCCCACATCTGTGAAGGTTATCCTGCACTGAAGCAAGAGGGTGGGGCTCTTATTATTATTAACAGACACAGACTGCTCACCAGGCAAATTCATCTGCAAGCTCTCAGCAAGCAAAACTCCAAGCAGCTGGGAAAATAAGGGGACATCAGGCCCACCTCCCACTAAGGTTCCTTTGACATATGAAAGTATTTTATATGTATTTAATATGCATTAATATTATGCATTAATATGTAATAATTATTTTTAATGTGGAAAAGAAGATGTGGTACATATGTACAATGGAATATTACTCAGTCATGAAAAGGAATGGATTTGAGATGTAGTGGCGTGGATGAACCTAGAGCCTGTTATACAGAGTGAACTAAGTCAGAAAGAGAAAAACAAATACTGTATATTAATACACACACATATATGTGAACTTATTTTCAGAGAAGGAATGGAGACACAAATATAGAGAACAACTTGTGGACACTACGGAGGAAGGAGAGGGTAGGACAGATTGAGAAAGTAGCATTGACACATATACAGTATCATGTGTAAAATAGGAAGCTGTTATATATAACACAGGGAGCCCTGTCTGGTGTTCAGTGACAATCTAGAAGGGGAGATTGGGCAGGGGATTCAAGAGGGAAGGGACATATATATGATTATGACTGATTCATGCTGTCATATGGCAGAAGCCAGAGAAGCATTGTAAAGAAATTGTCCTCCAACTAGAAAAAGAATAATGATAAGATAAGCAAGAGTAATAATAATGATAAAGAATAATAATAAAATATTGCATATTTGAAACTTGCAAAAATAATATTAGGATTAAAGTCATTATATTTTATAAATAATTGTCAGTTTCAAATATAAACATGATATAAAAGATGAGGTCATTAATGCTCTCATATTTCTTCCTGATTTTGCTAAGTCCCCTCTTCTCACTTTCAATATTGTTAATTATATTAATATTATTTTACTACAAAATTTGTAACATTTCTGTTCTACTATGCCCACAATTGTTCAATAATATTTATTTACATTAATGGCATTGCCTTATAACCTATCATTTTACCTAGGTATTTTTCAAGAAGTGCTTATGAGTGATATGTTCTTAAGTTTAATCATACTTTCTTATGTTTGTCCCTTGACATAATGCCTGATATTCTGGAGGGTTTATATTACATTTCTGTATAATCAGTTTTTTTCTTTAGCACTTCATAAGCATTGCTCTGTGGTTTTGGCACTCAATTTACTTTCTTTTTTTTTTTTTCAATTTACTTTCAAGAAATGTACTGCCAATCTGATTTCCCTTCTTCTCATGCTATTTGCATTATATTCCCTGGATGACTGAACAATAGTTTCTTCATTCTTTAATACCAGTATAGTCCATGGGGTCGCAAAGAGTCAGACACAACCGAGCAACTTTCACTGTCACTTTATTAAAATTTAAATGCAGTTTTATATTTCCTATTTTACACACTAGCAGAAAGAAATCAATTATAATCCTATGAGCTATATATAGAGGATATATTCTTATGTTTAAAATTTATTTTACATATGTGTTTGTGTACATATACATATATACGTGTGTGTGTACATGGAATTGCAGGCATAAGTAATATATTTGCTTACAGTTGGCTGGATTTTAACAGCGATGCAAAAAAAAAAAAAAAGATCAAATTCAAACTCTATGCAGAGGTCAGCAGTAACTTACCAATCTTAAATTTTGAATTTAGTGTTTTTAGTGTTTGAGGTATTATTGTCACTTATATACATATGTAAACAGAGTTGTTTGCTGTTGATTAGATTGCAGAGTTTTAAAACCTTCTGATAGTTTATGTCTATTTGAATAGAATTCAGTATTAGTAACATAATAAAATATTTAATGAGTCAGAAATTGCAAAATTTTAAGTTTTTCTAAATTATATAGTTTGTCCATATATATTGACATTTCAGTCATTTACTTAAAAAATCATGCTGTAATAAAAAAATTCTAAATTTTATGGTCATACCTATGCTTCTAAAGAATTGAGTCAGAAAATAAAGGGACTGGTATTTATCTTGTAGGTAGACACACACAAAAATGCTATACCAGAAATATTCACACTTATAACCAAAAAGAAATATGCACTTTGTTGGAAATTCAGTACGAGTTTTCAATGTCACAGTGTATCATGTTGTTATGCCACTTTGAATTCTGTTTTACTTTTAGATCATCTCACAGAATAAAAAAAAATGTATTTTAAATCATTCACTCTTTACCCTTATTCAGTTTCAGTTATAATGAATAAATAAAATATATTTTAATATAATCACTATTATATTTGTATATGTATATCTATCTGCTTTATTCCCCCATAGAATCACCATAATGATCAGGTAGATTAGGTAGAATTCAATATACAATACATCTATTCATAACTATTTCAGTGTCCAGAGGTATTTATAGACTTGAGATATGAAGAATATGAAGTAAAATTCTTTTAGTTTCAAACCATTGAGTTCTTTGGGGAAATCAAATTAATTATGCATTATATTAATTTACTGTTAGCATTTACTGCAGCCCATGGAGTTAGGCACAACTTAGTGACTAAACAACAATTTACTCTTTATGCATAAACAATAGCTGGACTGCCATGTTCCTAGCTAAGGCTGAACCCTCTCCTTGAATCTAATTCCCTCATACATTCTCAAGGACATGTTACTAATATATCGATTCTCCTGCTTTGCAGCTACCAATTTTCTTTTTTGTTATTCCTACCATCATAGAAATAAACTGTTTCTTCCATCTTAAAAGAATCCTTGTTTTTATCCTAGCTTCTGTTCCATTTATCTCCTCTTTACAGAAATTTTTCTTGTAAGAGTAGAAGAGAATTGTTGGCTTCATGTTCGCCACTTCCGCTGGTTTTTGCCCACAAACTTTACTAAAATATCTCTTTCCAAAGTCACCAGCGAATTTTGTGTTGGCAGTTTCAATGATCAAATTGCAGTAATCATACTTTATCTACTTAGGGTTATTACATATAGTATAATACTCTATTTTTCTTGAAATGCTTCTTTCACCTAAATTCTTAGACACCATTCTCAACCTTAAATTTGGGAGTGCCCCTGGACTGTTCAACATTATTATTTTTTATTATCTAACCTAAGTCTCTAAACTATCTCACATAGCTTGATGATTTGAATATATAAATTCTAAATCCTGGATTTTGAATCTTCAGTCTGGTTCTCTCATGATCTCCAAGTCCAAACATTCTATGCCTACTTGACATTTCCAACTATATATCTGCTAGTCATTGAAAACTTAGCCTGTTCAAACTTCATGGGGTAATTTTTTTGTACGTTTGTTATTGTTTGCTCAGTACCTAGAAAACTACCTGGTACATAGTAATGGGCAAATATATATATATATATTTGGTATTTGTTCCTGCAGCAGAGCCACTCAACTTGTTACACTTTTGAATAATAATGGGCTTCTCTCCAGTATTGTTCATAAATTTCCCCTGTGTTGTTGTTGTTGTTCAGTTTCTCTCTTCTGTCTGACTCTTTGCTATCCCATGAACTGTAGCACAGCAGGCTTCCCTGTTCTTCACTATCTCCTGGAGTTTGTTCAACTCATTTACATTGAACCAGTGATACCATCCAACCATCTCATCCTCTGTTGTCCACTACTCTTGCCTTCAATTTTTTTTCCAGCATCAGGGTCTTTTCCAATGAATTAGCTCTTTATATCTGGTGACCAAAGTATTGGAGCTTTAGTTTCAACATCAGTCTTTCCAATCAATATTCAGGGAAGATTTCTTTTAGGATTGACTGGTTTGATCTCCTTGCTGTCCAAAGGACTCTCAAGAGTCTTCTCCATCTGGCACCACAGTTTCAAAGTATTAATTCTTCGGTTCTCTGCCTTCTTTATGCTCCAATTCTCACATCTGTACATGACAACTGGAAAAATAATAGCTTTGACCATATGGACACTTGCTGGCAAAGTTATGCATCTGCTTTTTAATACACTGTCTAGGTTTGTGATGTCTACTCTTCCAAGGAATAAGCGTCTTTTAATTTCATAGCTGCAGTCACCATCTGCAGTGATGCTGAAGCCCAAGAAAATAAATTCTCTCACCGTTTCCATTTTTTCCTCATCTATTTGCCATGAAGCATTGGGGCCAGACACCATGAATTAGTTTTTTGAATGTTGAGTCTAAGCCAGCTTTTTCACTCTCCTCTTTCAACTTCAGCAAGAGGCTCTTTAGTTCCTTCTTACTTTCTACCATTAGGGTGTGTTTGCATTTTTGAGGTTATTGATATTTCTCCCAGCAATTGTGGTTCCAGTTTGTGATTCATCCAGCCTGGTATTTCACAAGATGTAATCTGCATATGTATGGATGTGAGAGTTGGACTGTAAAGAAAGCTGAGCACTGAAGAATTGAAGCTTTTGAACCGTGGTGTTGGAGAAGACTCTTGAGAGTTCCTTGCACAGTAAGGAGATCCAAACAGTCCATCCTAAAGGAAATCAGTCCTGAATACTCGTTGGAAGGACTGATGATGAAACTCCAATACTCTGGTCACCTGATGTGAAGAACTGACTCATTGGAAAAGACTCTGATGCTGGGAAAGATTGAATGCAGGAGGAGAAGTGGACGACAGAGGATGAGATGGTTGGATGGCAGCACCAACGCAATGGACATGAGTTTGAGTAAATCCTGGGAGTTGGTGATGGACAGGGAGGCCTCGCATGCTGCAGTCCATGGGGTTGCAGAGCCGGACACAACTGAGGGACTGAACTGAACTGAACTCTGCATATAGGTTAACTAAGCAGGGTGACAGTTTACAGCCTTGATGTATACTGCTTTCCCAATTTTGAACCAGTTCGTTGTACCATGTCTTGTTCTAACTGTTGTTTCTTGACATGCATACAGGTTTCTCAGGAGGCTAGTAAGGTAGTCTGATATTCCCATCTCTTTAAGAATTTTCCAGTTTGTTGTGATCCATACAGTCAAAGACTTTAGCATAGTCAGTGAAGAAAAAGTAGACATTTTTCTGGAAATCTCTTGTTTTTTCTATGATCCAACACATGTTGGCAACTTGATCTCTGTTTCCTCTGCCTTTCTAAGCCCAGCTTGTACATCTGGAAGTTTTCTTTTCAAGTACTATTGAAGCCTAGCTTGAACATTTCCTGCATTACTGTCTTTTACCAGAATCAAAGGCATTTATTTACTTCCATGTTACACCCAGTCACCCACTGATACCACAACCTTCAGTGCCCTCTAGGGTGTGCTATGGCTCTACTGTCCCTTCTCCCCACCCACATCTCGCCCCGTTAGTATCTTCTAAGTTCTTTAACACAGGACCTTTCTAAGTTACATTCTACTTTAGTCCAAATAATCTAATATATGTTAAGGCTTAAGGATTTAATTGTGCTTTCTGTACACCAATAAAATTTTACTAGGATTTCCTTGATTCAAAACCCTGAATTTTGAATGGCATTAGTTTCTTCAGGCTCAGAAGAAGACAGAAGGAAAAAGAGAAGTATATTCAGCAGGGAAATCATTATCTATTAAAATCACACAAATATATATATATATATATATATATATATATATAATACAACATTTCTTTGTATAATACACAAGTACCACATAAATATACTCTGGTAAAAGTTTCAGTGACTGTCTGTAATCTTATTTAACTTTAAAAAAATGGGTGTACACATACACATATTTTCAGGGCTAAAACATATGTTCATTATATGACTTTCAGCAGAATCCATCATTTCCTTTTGCTGAACTGACTGGCATACTTAGTTTAGAAATATTAGTGTAGTATCTCATCCTCATTTCTGAAGTAGTCTGAAGAATATTTGTTAAATAAAGCAGGCAAGATTTATGTCTGATTTTCCCTTGCAAATGCAGTATATTTTGATAAATTTAATAAATGGAGAGAGTATGACTCGTTCATAAAAATGAGATTTAAATATTAAATGTACAGATTATATCCCATTGCTAGAATTCTTATAAGATTCCTCTTCTTACTCAGGTTGAAATCTCTTGTTAGAATTCTAGGCATTAAAATAAAAGATGCAAAAGGAAGGAGTTCTATAGGTATCATAAGACTGTTCCTCAAAGCTGTTTGTGCTCAGACACTTAGGTCATTTCTAGTGGTGACTTCATAATTACGATATCCACAATTGTGAATTGACTCATTTCATATATGTATGTATATGCATATATGTTTAAGCATGTATTTATATACACATATCAATATTTTCGGCTTCTTATGTGGTGCAATGGTAAAGAATCCTTCTGCCCACACAGGAAATACAAGAGATGTGGCTTTCATCACTGGGTCAGGACGATCCCCTGGAGTAGAAAATGGCAACCCATACCAATATTCTTGACTAGAAAATTTCATGGACAGAAGAGCCTGGTGGGCTCTAGTCCATGACATCGCATAGCGTTGGACACAACTGATCACACAAGCACATGGACATGGACATGGACATGGATACACTTCCCTGGTGACTCAGATGGTAAAGCGTCTGTCTACAATGTGAGAGACCTGGGTTCGACCCCTGGGTTGGGAAGATTTCCTGGAGAAGGAAATGGCAACCCACTCCAGTACTCTTGCCTTGAAAATCCCATGGAAGGAGGAGCTTGGTGCAGGCTACTATCTGTGGGGTCACAAAGAGTCAGGCACGACTGAGTGACTTCACTTTCACAATATATATTAATATATCCATGAGTGTATTATATGTGTATAAGTAAACATATAAATGTGTGTATATATGTGTGTGTGTGTGTGTCTATAAAGAGAGAGCAGGTGGAATGAATCTTTTATATTGACCGAGGAACTACTGCTAGTTTAAACCTCTTAGGTTAGAGGAGTCAACTATGATGGATAAGATGTAGTCAGTTTCTCAGGGGAAAAAAATCTGAATTTGGAATTAATTGAAATATTTTATTAGCCTTGATAAATCTATCTTCTGTTTATCAGTTACTTCTGTCCCCCATGTCTGTCCATAACATGGATGAAAGTAAAGAACAAGATTTTATAAAGTATAGGCAAATATATTTGCCAGCCATCCTCACACTTAAGCAAATTACAATAATCATAGTGACCATTCATCTGTTTACTATCAAAAATAATTTGAGAATAGATAATACCTTACAACAAAGCATTAAAAACTTAAAATGTTAAAGGTATTTGACACTATTCCCAGAGAAAATGTCTTATGATTTGGGAATATCAACTACTGTGACTTATCAAGCTAAACTAATCAAAAGTAGTTTAGAAGGTAGGGAAATCTTTGTAATTAATAGTATATGAAAATGCTGATCATTCTAAATAACAAACTTCAGAAAGTATATAAATTATCCTTATTTTTTTTTTTTGTATTCATTAATCTTAACTTTTTTTTTTTTTTTTTTTTTTTTTTTTTTTTTATTAATTTTAAAAAATCACATGCTCCCCATCCTGAACCCTCCTCCTCCCAACCTCCCCATACCATCCCCTGGGCCTTCCCAGCGCACCAGCCCCAAGCATCCAGCATCGTGCACTGAACCTGGACTGGCATCTCGTTTCATACATGACATTTCACATGTTTCAATGACATTCTCCCAAATCTTCCCACCCTCTCCACAGAGTCCATAAGACTGTTCTATACATCAGTGTCTCCTTTGCTGTCTCGTACACAGGGTTATCGTTACCATCTTTCTAAATTCCATATACATGCGTTAGTATACTGTATTTATGTCTTTCCTTCTGGCTTACTTCACTCTGTATAATAGTCTCCAGTTTCATCCACCTCATTAGAACTGATTCAAATGTATTCTTTTAATGGCTGAGTAATACTCCATTGTGTATATGTACCACAGCTTTCTTATCCATTCATCTGCTGATGGACATCTAGGTTGCTTCCATGTCCTGGCTATTATAAACAGTGCTGCGATGAACATTGGGGTACAAGTGTCTCTTTCCCTTCTGGTTTCCTCAAAATGCCCAGCAGTGGGATTGCTGGATCATAAGAGTTCTATTTCCAGTTTTTAAGGAATCTCCACACTGTTCTCCATAGTGGCTGTACATGTAAGAGGGTTCCCTTTTCTCCACACCCTCTCCAGCATTTAATTTGTAGACTTTTGGATCTTCTGACTGGTGTGAAATGGTACCTCATAGTGGTTTTGATTTGCATTTCTCTGATAAAGTGATGTTGAACATCTTTTCAAGTGTTTGTTAGCCATCTGTATGTCTTCTTTGGAGAAATGTCTATTTAGATCTTTGGCCCATTTTTTGATTGGGTCATTTATTTTTCTGGAGTTGAGCTGTAGGAGTTGCTTGTATATTTTTGAGATTAGTTGTTTGTCAGTTGCTTCATTTGCTATTATTTTCTCCCATTCTGAAGGCTGTCTTTTCACCTTGCTAATAGTTTCCTTTGATGTGCAGAAGCTTTTAAGTTTAATTAGGTCCCATTTGTTTATTTTTGCTTTTATTTCCAATATTCTGGGAGTGGGTCATTCCTGCTGTGATGTATGTCAGAGAGTGTTTTGCCTATGTTCTCCTCTAGGAGTTTTATAGTTTCTGGTCTTATGTTGAGATCTTTAATCCATTTTGAGTTTATTTTTGTATATGGTGTTAGAAAGTGTTCTAGTTTCATTCTTTTACAAGTGGTTGACCAGATTTCCCAGCACCACTGTTAAAGAGATTGTCTTTAATCCACTGTATATTCTTGCCTCCTTTGTCAAAGATAAGGTGTCCATATGTTGGATTTATCTCTGGGCTTTCTATTTTGTTCCATTGATCTATATTTCTGTCTTTGTGCCAGTACCATACTGTCTTGATAACTGTGGCTTTGTAGTAGAGCCTGAAGTCAGGTAGGTTGATTCCTCCAGTTCCATTTTCTTTCTCAAGATCGCTTTGGCTATTCGAGGTTTTTTGTATTTCCATACAAATTGTGAAATTATTTTTTTAGCACAGTATAAACATTTACAGCAAAGGAAAGAAAATATACACTTTTAAAATTCCCTCCTTTTATTTTTTCATTTACTTGGATCTTCAGAGTAAAGATAAAAATCAGACTATTGCTAGACTACATTCCATCTTATTAAAATGACACTCTGTTTTACATTATTTTCTATTCATGCAGTAAGTGAATTTTTAATAGGTACAGAATCTGGTAAGATACAGCAGTGGGATAATTACATTACAGTGTTTTTATTAACAAGGTTCTTTATTTGTTTGTAAACTGAAGAGTCTAAGCCAGTGGTTTTAAATTAAAGGGGTGATTTTGTCCCCAGGGGACTTAAAAAATGTTTGGAGACATTTTGGTTGTTATGACTTCCTCTAGTGGGTTGAGGCCAGGGATACTGCTCACTATCCAACAATGCTCAGAACAACCTCACAATCAAAGAACTAATTGACATAAAAGTTCAATAGTGCTGAGATTGATAAATCATGGTCTAGGCAAATGTAAGCAGCAATTGCAACTGAATATACCACTCCTTGTTTAAAAAAAGGGGGAGCCAGCTTTTCTCCTTAAATCAAATATGGTGATTAAGAAAAGAGTGATTTTAACAATACATTTCCCTGTCCTGAGCTAATTTATGGATAATATTAAATTCACTTCAAAATTTATAATTGCTCCTTATAACATGTATTGATACTTTATAGTTGCCAGAACTAAATTTATTTAATACTCATTATTTAAAAGAGAAATACTTATTTTGTGTTCCTGGAAAAATACTAATTTAAATAATGATGAAATTGAGAGAACGTAAAATGTGTGGAATTGACAATATAGAGATCAATAACTTACTAAATGCATTTCAGTTGAATATTGTAGACAATTCTAAACTGATATTAATAGAAAATAGAAGTGTTTGACCAAATAAAGTATTTTGGTTTCAAGTCTCTGTATCATTTCCTTAGACTAATGTTCTATCAACATTTCACTAATGGCTGATAAATGCTAAAATATAATACTAACAAATGGGCATATGCAATGACACAGAATAAATATCATTAATAAAAAAAAATATTCTTTCTTACATACAGTTTTGAAGTCACTGAATAATCCCTTATGACAAAAGGTAGAGAAAATATTTGTCATATACTATACCTAAGTTGGAGAAGGCAATGGCAACCCACTCCAGTACTCTTGCCTGGAAAATCCTATGGATGGAGGAGCCTGGTAGGCTGCAGTCCATGGGGTCGCGAAGAGTCAGACGTGACTGAGCGACTTCACTTTGACTTTTCACTTTCATGCATTGGAGAAGGAAATGCCAACCCACTCCAGTGTTCTTGCCTGGAGAATCCCAGGGACGGCAGCCCACCCCTGGTCTATGGGGTCACACAGAGTCGGACACGACTGAAGCGACTTAGCAGCAGTAGCATACCTAAGTAATTAATTATAGCAATGTTTAGACTTTTCAAAACGTGACTTAGATTTAAGTGGCTGCAATCAGAAGCAGGTATACTTTCTCTTCAAGAAAATGTAAGGCAACATTTGCTATATATGAATAATAAACTTCTGGTGAGCATAAAGATAAAAGCATTAACCATATCCACACAAATAGATTTAATTATATAGCTTTACTATTACTTAAAATTATTTTTAATTAAATTTATTTTAAATAGAGGCTAATTACTTTACAATATTGTATTGGTTTTGCCATACATCAACATGAATCCACCACAGGTGTACACATGTTCCCCATCCTGAACCCCCCTCCCACCTCCGTCCCCATACCATCCCTCTGGGTCCTCCCAGTGCACCAGCCCCAAGCATCCAGTATGGTGCATCGAACCTGGACTGGAGACTCGTTTCATATATGATATTATACATATTTCAGTGCCATTCTCCCAAATCATCCCACCCTCTCCCTCTCCCACAGAGTCCAAAAGACTGTTCTATACATTTGTGTCTCTTTTGCTGTCTCGCATACAGGGTTATTGTTACCATCTTTCTAAATTCCATATATATGTGTTAGTACACTGTATTGGTGTTTTTCTTTCTGGCTTACTTCACTCTGTAAAATTATTTTTAAATGCATTAAGTAGCTTTTGAAAAATAAATAAACACTGTATATTTATATCTTTACTCGATTATAAAGTACATTCTACTAAATTAGTTCTTTTTATATATTAAGCTTTAGGAATCTAAACTTTAATATAAAGGAATACTTTTAAATAAGACTTTTAAACATCTTAGATACTAGTATTCATAAGTAATTTGCTAATAAATAAATTATACTATCAAATATGAGATTTTTCCATATCTTAATAATATTCCATGTGTTTATTTATAAAAATAAAACAAAATTCTTCAGAATTTTGTGTGTTTGTGCTTGAATTTATGTGCACGTTTCTGTGTGTTGAATAGTCATCTGATGAACTGGATATGTTTGTGTGTGTGCATGTATATATGAGTGTAAGAAGGAGTGTTTGTGTCTGGGTGTGAAAACAGCTTTGTGATGGGTTCAATTTACTTGAGATGACCTTTTAGAGTATAATTTTCAATGTAGTTCATTGACACTTAAATGTATACTAAGAACTAATTTGATTAAATAGCTTCATGACCTAATATATAAAATAAAATCATTCCTCTTAGAGATCTTCATTTTTCTAGCATACCTTTCTTCTTTGTGGATGCATACATTCTTCATAGCTACAATTATGTAGGCTGGATTATTTTGAAGTTAATGCATAGAGACATTATGCCACCTGAATTTCTCAGTTTTAGAGATCCCTGTCTCTCAGTTTCAGTGTCATGCTTCTAACTCTATTCACTTTTTTTTTCCTTCTTGAAGTAAAGGAAGGTATCTGAACCTTTCACTGAGTGAGAACAGCTTTACTTCATGAAGCTGAAAGATGAAGGAAAAAAGTAGTATTTTCTTTTGTTTTCAGGTCTTAGAGATAATTATTCTCAATTGATTTATTTCAAACTGATTTTTAAATCTTTTGTATATGTTTAAACATATTCTACTGAAAATATATATGGCAAGGGATGTTAATTTAACTTCAATCATTAGAATGGAAGATAAAATTATATGTTATTAGGAAACCCTTATATTTAATAGCATTTTATAGCTTTTTACTCAAATTGATATTTTAGGCTTAATAATATCTATTTTTTTCTAGTTACATATTTTACAGAGTGATTTTTCTGTACATAATATCCCATATATTTATTTTTACTAAAAGAAGTTGTGAAGGGAAATCATTTTTAGTACCAGAATTATAAATGTATAAGAATTTCCCAGTAAATGCAAAAAAAGCTAGGTATTAATGAAAAAAAATAAGCTAGAAAAATATTTCCAGTAGAAAAATCAACCTTTGATTTAGAAAATCACAAACTCTTATATAACTTTGGACCTTTTATTTCAGAACTATACAATGGAACTTAACAGTTGCTTAATTCTATGTTGTAAGCAAACATTTGCATTTGATTATATGGAAACTCACACAATAAATAGATACTTAAGAACACAATTCCTAGAAGACTTGTAGCAAAATAGTTTCAAAATTTTACCACTTACTTCCAGTAATGCGCAATTAATATCAGATGTTTTAACCAAGCCCTTCTTCACAGGTGCTATTCTTCTGCAATTGTACTGCTGTCATTCCAATTCAAACATGCTACACCTATGGCTCACTGTGGAAACCTCGCGCTCTTCCCTCCTTACGCGACCCTAGTATTTGTATTCTGACTTTTCCAGAATGCAAATTTAGGTAGTTTCTTGAAGCCAATTGATGTGAAAACCCAGGGTCTCATAAAAGGAAACTCAAAATTAGTAGTTTTCCCCAGTGTCTTTTGGTACCTCCTAGCTTAAACACACAAACACACACACACACATATACACATATTTACTTCTATGTATCTACTATCTACCTGGTGGCCCAAATGGCAAAGGATCTACCTGCAATGTGGGAGGCTCAGGTTCAATCTCTGAATTGGGAAGATCTCCTGAAGAAGAGAATGGTAACCCACGTCAGTATTCTTGCCTGGATAATTGCCATGGACAGAGGAGCCTGACACGCTACAGTCCATGGGGTCGCAAAGAGCTGGACAGGACTGAAAGTCTAACAATTTCACCTTTCACATCTACTATCTATCATCTATCACAGTCAATAAGTTTCTTCTCTAATGGGTATAATTATGGTTTGAGAGACAGGTCTTCAGAATATCTTAACACACACACACGCACACACACACACACACATATACCTATGCAATGAGTACAAATTATTAGCTGGTGATTAAAAAAAAGCAAGAGAGTTCCAAAAAAACATCTATTTCTGCTTTATTGACTATGCCAAAGCCTTTGACTGTGTGGATCACAATAAACTGTGGAAAATTCTGAAAGAGATGGGAATACCAGACCACCTGACCTGCCTCTTGAGAAATCTGCATGCAGGTCAGGAAGCAACAGTTAGAACTGGACATGGAACAACAGACTGGCTCCAAATAGGAAAAGGAGTACGTCAAGGCTGTATACTGTCACCCTGCTTTTTTAACTTATATGCAGAGTACATCATGAGAAACACTGGGCTGGATGAAGCACAAGCTGGAATCAAGACTGCCAGGAGAAATGTCTGTAAACTCAGCTATGCAGATGACACCACCCTTATGGCAGAAAGGGAAGAAGAACTAATGAGCCTCTTGACAAAAGTGAAAGAGGGGAGTGAAAAAGTTGGCTTAAAGCTCAACATTCAGAAAACTTAAGATCATGGCATCTGTTTCCATTACTTCATGGCAAATAGATGGGGAAACAGTGGCTGACTTTATTTTTTGAAGGACTCCAAAATCACTGCAGGTGGTGATTGCAGCCATGAAATTAAGATGCTTACTCCTTGGAAGGAAAGTTATGACCAACCTAGATAGCATATTGAAAAGCAGAGACATTACTTTGCCAACAAAAGTCCATCTAGTCAAGGCAATGGTTTTTCCTGTGGTCATGTATGGATGTGAGAGTTGGATTGTGAAGAAAGATGAGCACCAAAGAATTGATGCTTTTGCACTGTGGTGTTGGAGAAGACTCTTGAGAGTCCCTTGGACTGCAAGGAGATCCAACCAGTCCATTCTGAAGGAGATCAGTCCTGGGTGTTCATTGGAAGGACTGCTGCTAAAGCTGAAACTCCAATACTTTGTCCACCTGATGCAAAGAGCTGACTCATTTGAAAAGACCATTATGCTGGGAAGATTGGGGGCAGGAGGAGAAGGGGATGACAGAGGATGAGATGGTTGGATGACATCACTGATTCAATGGACAAGAGTTTGGGGAGAATCTGGGTATTGGTGATGTAGAGGGAGGCCTTGTGTGCTGCAGTTCATGGGGTCACAAAGAGTCGGACACAACTGAGCGACTGAAGTGAACTGAATTGAACTGAATATTTGCTCAAAGGCAAAAAAAAAAAAAAAAAAAACCTAAAAATTTTTGAAGAGGCTCTATCCTCAAGATATGTGCACCATTCATACAGTGGAAGAGAGAAGATTTGGATAGAACAGCCATTTAAATATTTAAAGCTCAGAATATATGTATATTAAGTAAACCCAATAGAAATTTTAACAATGCTCTGCAAATTTAAAAATGTCTTTATAAATATTGTATGAATTATTCTGAGTCACATGAAGCTACATGAAGAGTCCCATTTCAAGCAAACATACTGACACACAGCTTTCTGCTCTCCTTATTTTATCTTACTAGTTATCAGAAGAAATACTTCAATTCTCCCCATTTAATAACAATATATATTTATTTTTAATAAAATATTTATAAAAATACATAGTCATGCTACTCTGAGTCTATATACTAATATTATTTGTTTATTCTAGTAAATATTGAATCAGATATATTTTTAAGAGAGCTGATAACTTATTTCCCCAAAATGTTTACATGAGAGTCGGAGGTATGAGATACAAAAAAGAGGTTAGGTCAATAGAAGCTATATTGAAATGCTGGAATTTCATGCCTTTCTCTAAGATGAAGGGAAAATGACCAGGTATGGTATGAAGTAGAGAAAGAGAGTAGTCCACTCACTTTTATGGTGAGGGAATCCTGCCCAGCATTATGGATACCTGAACGTTCCCAATACTTCACAGCTTCAAGGGTAATACTTTTCAATTTTGCTTGTACATCAGACACACAATTGAGGGTTTTAAAAATTACAAGTGCTTTCATAATTTTTCAAAAAGCATTCCTCACTATTGCCAGTGAATTATAAAGAGTGGCCAAAATATATCAATAGAACTTACTGTTTGAGTTACTATATCAAGCAAATAATATATTTTTTAAAACTTAGTTTTAAAAATTAAATGTTGCTTTCTTTAGTGTCTAAATCTACAAAACATTTTACAATATTTATGTCATGTGTCATAATTATAAAGATTTTTTCATAAAAAATTGTGACTTAACCTAGAGAAAGTATATAACCACTTAATTGCTGGCTATATGAAAAAATATGTTAATTTTATTCCACAATTTAAGACCTTTAATCTTTGAAATATTTCTATTCCTTGATTCAATTAGAAGTTAGAATTTCAGATTTAATTTTAAAGATATTTTATCAATTTCTTTACAGCTATCTAGTGCTGAAGGCATACTAGATAAATTGAGTGCTTTTTAAACTTTAGTTCTCATTGCTTCCTTTTATCTATGAAGCAGTATGAAGTTATCTTGTCCAGATAATTGAGAGGGCATGTATGTGTATTTGAATTTACTTTACTTTCTTAACTTTTAATCCGTATATGTTATTTATAGAGCATTCATATATCTACTTTTTAAAGTTTAAATTTTAGGTTGACTACAAAAACGTACTATCACCATTGTTCATCCCAGATTACAATTCTTTCATTTACTCTTATATATCAATCCATACAAATACATGTGGCAAACATACAAAACAAAATATGAACAAAAATATTGTCCTAAGTGTAAAATCAATCATCCATCCAGCTTAATAATGATTTCAACTCCTTCTAGTTTTCCATTCTTAGAGAACAAAAGCTATCTCTTCAGTAAATCTTGGGCTTCCCTGGTGACTCAGCTGGTAAAGAATCTGCCTGCAGTGAGGGAGACCTGGGTTCAGTCCCTGGGTTGGTAAGGTTCCCTGGAGAAGTCTGAGAACTAAGCATGATTTTTATTGATACGTAAAACATGTGTTTAGGAAAAATAGAATGGAATATATTCACTGAATTAAATTAAATGAAAACCTGCTTCTTGAACTTATGAATCCTTGAGGCCAGTGGTGTGCCAAGGGGCAAACTGCAACAGTGGTCTGCCTCAAGATTGGTTAGGAAGAGTTTTGCTCTTCAGAATGTATAAGTAATAATGAAACAGACTAAAATTCAGCCCTCTGCTTATTATTCTATTTATCAGCAATTCATAATAATAATAATATCAGTGAATATTTTCATTGCTTGCACTTCTTTTCTGAACATTATTATTGATCATTTTATTTCATAATTATTACTGAAAATAATTTTATAATCTGCAGAGGGGAATGTGTGAAAAGTATTTGCTGGTCAGGAAAGGCAGTTTATGAACTCTGTTTCCTTTCTTTTGTTCACACAAATTCCCAATTACCTATCTTGAATTTTCTACCCATCAAAACCCAGAGTTTCTAAATTTGAATGTCTCCTCAGATTTAAAACATCCTCTAATTTGGTTAATGCACTGGGCTCTCTTGTTCACCTAAATATAGATGCCATTTTTGGGCAGTATCATTCATTCTCTATTTGTACAATATATCTTGTCTTACTTATGTTTGTGTCAGTCTTTTTTCACCATAACTGTGAACCATGGCTGACCAGGACTATATAAATCACAGTCTCTGTAATACCCATGGAATAACATTATTTTACACATTTGGATGTTAATTTAACAAGTGTTTATTGAGAAAACTGTATGTTGCAGAGTTTCCATGGTAAAAAGACAAAAATAAAATGATTTCTGTCCAGAAAACTTAAACAATAGTGCTGGAAATACCAAATATTTTGAGAGATACTCCAAATACTTTGTTAGACGTTCTTTCCCCAACTCTGGGAGGTAGCCAGCAGTGTATCATGTTTGAAAGTTAGACAACGCAAAGAAATGACTGTATTACCTGTCCATGGTGTCATACTAGACATGCATGAGTAATGCATACACTATGTCCACCATACAAGCAATGGACATAATGAGTAAGCAACCCAGCTTCTATCCTGCTGCTGCTGCTCCTAAGTCGCTTCAGTTGTGTCCGACTTAGTGCGACCACATAGACGGCAGCCCTCCAGGCTCCCCTGTCCATGGGGTTTTCCAGGCAAGAACACTGGAGTGGGTTGCCATTGCCTTCTCCGCTTCTATCCTAGATACATATTATTGTAATAGCTAAAGTAGTGACATATGTGGAAAAACAAAATATATTTTTTTCTATAGTTGAGCATATAGTATTTATTTGCATTTGAGGAAATATTTTGAACATGACTCACTTGAAATAAATGAAACATAGTCTTATCTTTATTATTTAGTCCCTATATTATCTTCTGTGATTTTCAGAATGTTAGAATTTTTTTCAAATAAGACAATGTTTAATATAGAGCTTCCTTGGAAATGTATATTTGAATGCCTGATTTCTTTGAACTCTAATCAAGAGAGACTTATGTTTTCTTTTTAAAAATAAGAGGATTACTATTGGCTTACTGTTTTAAAATGTGCTAGGTTACTAATTTTGAATAATTAAGAAAACTTTATAAAATATTTTAAAGAAAGATTCAGTTAAGTTTAGTTCGGTCACTCAGTTGTGTCCGATTCTTTGCAACTCCTGGAGTTCACCTAAACTCATCTTGTCCTCTGTCGTCCCCTTCTCCTCCTGCCCCCAATTTCTCCCAGCATCAGGGTCTTTTCCAATGAGTCAACTCTTTGCATGAGGTAGCCAAAGTATTGGAGTTTCAGCCTCAGCATTAGTCCTTTCAATGAACACCCAGGACTGGTCTCCTTTAGCATGGACTGGTTGTATCTCCTTGCAGTCCAAGGGACTTTCAAGAGTCTTCTCCCACACCACAGTTCAAAAGCATCAATTCTTCGGTGCTCAGTTTTCTTCACAGTCCAACTCTCACATCCATACATGACCACTGGAAAAACCATTGCCTTGACTAGATGGACCTTTGTTGGCAAAGTAATGCCTCTGGTTTTGAATATGCTATCTAGGTTGGTCATAACTTTCCTTCCAAGGAGTAAGTGTCTTTTAATTTCATGGCTGCAATCACCTTCTGCAGTGATTTTGGAGACCAAAACAAATAAAGTCTGACAGTGTTTCCACTGTTTCCCCATCTATTTCCCATGAAGTGATGGGATCAGATGCCATGATCTTCATTTTTTGAATGTTGAGCTTTAAGCCAACTTTTTCACTCTCCTCTTTCACTTTCATCAAGAGGCTTTTTAGTTCCTCTTCACTTTCTGCCATAAGGGTGGTGTCATCTGCATATCTGAGGTTATTGATATTTCTCTCGGCAATCTTGATTCCAGCTTGTGCTTCTTCCAGCCCAGTGCTTCTCATGATATATTCTGCATAGAAGCTAAGTAAGCAGGGTGACAATATACTGCCTTGACGTACTCCTTTTCCAATTTGGAATCAGTCTGTTGTTCCATGTCCAGTTCTAACTGTTGCTTCCTGACCTGCATATAGGTTTCTCAAGAGGCAGGTCAGGTGGTCTGGTATTCGATCAATATAAATGGAAAAATAATCATAGGTATTTAACTTGCCTTTGCATGTCTTCACTTGTGCTTCCTGCTAAATGATGTTTTACACAGTTTAGAAGTTCTAAAAATACAGTTGCTGAAGGAACACAGGGAATAGAACATCCTCAAACATGAATGGTTGGACTCCATGCCTGAAAATGTAAATGAATTTAACTGGATTCAAATCAAGCCACAGTACAACATAAACTATTTTTTTATTAAATACCTTTTGAAATGTGCTAAGCATATCTACTTAGGTTCTTTAAGATACCATTGGCAAAAATACAAATTCTTTTAATATCACAATAAAGTATGATATATTTCATCAGTAAAAACATGGATTTCGAGCTATTCCATTTTAAAGCATTGTCTACATAGTTTCCCCTTAATATAAAAATGATTTCAACAAGAGGTAGGGAACAGAGAGAAAATGCATTAGACTTTTAAATCAATATGACTTTTTTTTCTGAAAAAGGAATTTTTTTTTTACTTTACTTTACTTTCAAATGCCTAGAAAAGTAATTCATAAATTCTTGCTGCTAATATTAAATAGAATTTTGACTATATTTTCTACTAAATAATTTAGATCTTATTATTTTTGCTGTAAAAACTTTGGAACTCTTGGGTTCCGTACTTTTTAAGATTGTTCAACTATTAAAACACACAGAAATTTGAAGTTGAGCATATCAAAATTATGTCTTTTTTTTTTTTTTTCCAAAAAATGCTATCCTAATGGGAGCACACTTTCACATTCAGTGAACAAGGATAAGTATATATATCCATTCCAGAGACTTTGTCAGCCAAATATGTGTTTCTCAACAGAAACAAACTTTGTGCTACTGAAGAATATGAGTCCTAATGTTCTTAATTATAATAAATTCATTTTATTTATATATCAAGGATATAATTTACACTGAATAAAAATATTTTTTCCTAAATGCTAGTAATAAAAACTTATTTTGATATTCAGAAGTCATCTATATCAAGTATTTTAAAAGCATTCTTAGGGAATCTTTTCACAAAATATTATTAGTAAAACTTATTGTTAAATATTTAGCTGTTCTATCAGATTGCATTTCACTGAGTCAAGTAGCAAAGAGAGAGAGAGATGGAGAAAAAGAAAGGAGGAGGAGCACTAAATATTCTGAAGGAGATATTTGCTTAATGTTGTAGTCTCCTTTGTTATTAAAAACAAGAAGAATAATATTCTAATTCTTTCCTAACTCTAATTAGCATACTTGCTAACACAGTCTTCCCAGCTAGAGTCATGCAAAAACATGTTGGTTGTTCATTGTTTAGTCACTAAATCCTGTCCTACTTTTTTGCAAACACCAGGTTCCTCTGTCTATGGGATTTCCCAGGCAAGAATACTGGAGTGGGTTGTCATTTCCTTCTCCAGAGGGTCTTCCTGATCTGGGAATCAAACTCTTGTCTCCTGCATTGGCAGGCAGATTCTTTACCACTGAGGCAACAGGGAAGCTAGAGAGACCATAATTAATTAAAAAAAATTATTTATTGTGTGACATTCTATATAATTCATGTTAAACCATTCATTCATCAAAATTATATAGTCACATTGAGTTAAAAATATGTTGAAATGTATGTCTGGGCACATACACAGCATGTGCTAATTTTTATAAATGTGTATTTTAGAAGAAAATGTTGAATAACTAATAAAAAGTGGAATTTACCAAATTTTGATTGCTAAAGTTTGTATTGCTAATCTTTCTGATTGCTAATATTTGTATTGCTAATGTTGTTGGATGGCATCATCATGGACTCAATGGACATGAGTTTGAGCAAACTCCAGGCAATAGTGAAGGACAGGGAAGCCTGGTGTGCTGCAGTCCATGGGGTCGCAAAGAGTCGGACAGGACAGAACAACAACAACGTTTGTAATTACCTTAAACTTAAATGACCTTCTGTCTATATTTAAACCTTGTATTCTTCTTATATTCCTAGTTATGTTGCTTTTTAGAGACAATGCCTGTCATTATAATTATTCTCTGATCACTGAGAGTTTCACATTAGCATTTCAGTTTACCACTTAACTAAAATTTTTTTTTTTCAATTTTCTTGTATCGAGCAGATTTCTATCTACACAGAAAACAACTAAGAAAGCTTGATGGAAAATGTACTGTTTCCTGTCATCAAGGAACCACTGAAGCAACCTGAATTTAATAGGACAAAATTCTGGAGAAAGTGGCACCACAGAAAAATGAGTTGACATTCTGCAGTGGCCTTTTCCCATAGGGCATTTGCTGACTCTGAGCAAATTAAGAAGGTGAAGATCCAGGCAAAAGTTCTGGACAGAACATACCTATAAAGATTCAGAGAAACTAGTAATGCGTGCATCTGTCCATGCATGTACAGTCACCAAGAACCTGAACATTTTCTTTTTAATTACTCAAAGGCTCACCTAATTTTGATTCATTTAATTGGTCATATTTCCAAATATGGTTATGGTTATGTGGGATAATAAAATATCCCCTAATAATACATTTAATACATGTTTTAATTTCTTCTAAATTACTTCCTCATTGTAGATTACCAGGTCATGTTTGTTTCCAAAGGATTTTAAATTACCACACAACTTCTTTGATTATCAGTTTCTTGACAGGAAAGTAAAAATTCCAATGTTAGTGAAATATTTTATAAACAACTCTATGTAAATGAATGTTATCATTATTATAGGTAGTATTACTATTGAGAGAGGAGTACATTTTATAGGTACATTTCTAGCCAGGTGAACAAACAAATTAATTTTTAATCTGTCATATATTTTGAATACTTCTTATTATACTTGTATCTATCAAATCATATATCTTAAAGAAACTAAAATTCAGTTTGCCTAAATACAGATCACAATTACCAGTTTAACAATTATTGTGTTAATGATAAAACAATTCAAAATAGTCTTTCACCAAAATAGACTACTTATGATTCACTCTTATAGCATGGTAATACTGAGTCCCTGAATGAAAACTTGATTTGACAGGATGATTAACAGAAACAAATTAAGTAGGTAGAATTAGAATACTATGTCCTTTCCAGCCAAGTGTATGGCAGAAGCCAAGTAAAAAGTCAGCTTAAAATTCCAAAGTTTTTCTGGTAGCTCAGCTGGTAAAGAATCTGCCTGTAATGTGTAAGACCTCAGTTTGATCCCTGGGTTGGGAAGATCCCTTGGAGAAGGGAACAGCTGCCCACTCCAGTATACTGGAGAGAATACCATGGGCTATATAGATCATGGAGTCACAAAGTCAGTCACACTGATCAACTTCTCTTCACTTCCAATTCCAAATGGCAGGACTATTGACACAAAAGTGAAATTATAAGATCATATGGGCAGGTAAACAGTAGAATAGCGTTAGAATCCAGTAACAGTCAAATGGAAATATCCATGGATATTATAGTTAAAGGGATATCACCTGTGCTATTATCTTCAATACCTCCACCATAGTTTGGCCTCAGGTCAAATGACAGGGAGGGAACACAGCACTACACAACAACAGAAAATTGGATTAAAGATTTACTGAGCATGGCCCTGCCCATCAAAACAAGGCCCAGTTTCCCCTTCAGTCAGTCTCTCCCATCAGGAAGCTTCCATAGCCCTCTTATCCTTATCCATCAGAGGGCAGACAGAATGAAAACCGCAATCACAGAACTAACCAAACTAATCACATGGACCACAGCCTTGTCTAACTCAATGAAATTATGAGCCATGCTGTGTAGGTCCACCTAAGATGGATGGGACATGGTAGAGAGATCTGACAAAACTTGGTCCACTAGAGAAGGGAATGGAAAACCAATTCAGTATTCTTGCCTTGAGAACCCCATGAACAGTATGAAAGCAAAAAGATAGGACACTGAAAGATGAACTCCCCAGGTCGGTAGGTGCCCAATATGCTACTGGAAATGGGTGGAGAAATAACTCCAGAAAGAATGAAGAGATGGAGCCAAAGCAAATACAACACCCAGTTGTGGATGTGACTGCTGATCAAAGTAAAGTCTGATGCTGTAAAGAGCAATTTTGCATAGGAACCTGGAATGTTAGGTCCATGAATCAAGATAAATTAGAAGTGGTGAAATATGAGATGGCAAGAATGAACATTGACATTTTAGGAATCAGTGAACTAAAATGGACTGGAATGGGTGAATTTAACTCAGATGACCATTATATCTACTATTGTGGGCTGGAATCCCTTAGAAGAAATGGAGTATCCATTGGTGTCAAGAAAAGAGTCCGTAATGAAGTACTTGGATGGAATCTCAAAAATGATAGATGATCTTTGTACATTTCCAATGAAAACCATTCAAATCACAATAATCAAGGCCCTGACCAGTAATGCTGGAGAAGCAGAAATTGAATGGTTCTATGAAGACCTACAAGACCTTCTAGATCTAACACCCAAAAGATGTCCTTATAGGGGACTGGAATGCAAAAGTAGGAAGTCAAGAGATACCGGGAGAAACAGGGAAATTTGGCCTTTGAGTATAAAATTAAGCAGGGCAGGGCTACCAGAGTTTTGCCAAGAGAGCACATGGGTCATAGCAAACACCCTCTTCCAACAACACAAGAGAAGAGAAGACTCTATACGTGAACATCACCAGATGGTCAATACCAAAATCAGATTTATTATATTCTTTGCAGGCAAAGATGGAGAAGCTCTAAACAGTCAGAAGAAACAAGATGGAGAGCTGACTGTGGCTCAGATGATGAACTCCTTATTGCCAAATTCAGACTGAAATTGAAGAAAGTGAGGAAAACCATTAGACCATTCAGGTATGACCTAAATAAAATCCCTTATGATTAAACAGTGGAATTGACAAATAGATTCAAAGGATTAGACCAGATAGACCGAGTGCCTAAAGAACTATGGATGGAACTCTGTGACACTGAACAGGAGGCAGTGATCAAGATCATCCCCAAGAAAAAAAAATGCAAAAAGGCAAATGGTTGTCTGAGGAAGCCTTACAAATAGGTGAGAAAAGAAGAGAGGCTAAAGGCAAATGAGAAAAGGAAAAATATATCCATTTGAATGTAGAGTTCCAGAGAATAGTACAAAGAGATAAGACAGCCTTCCTCAGTGATCAATGCAAAGAAATAGAGGAAAACAAAAGAATGGGAAAAACTAGAGGTCTCTTCAAGAATATTAGAGATACCAAGGGAACATTTCATGCAAAGATGGGCTCGATAAAGGACAGAAATTATATGGACCTAACTGAAGAAGATATTAAGAAGAGGTGGCAAAAATACATAGAAAGTTATACAAAAAAAAACTTCATGACCCAAATAACCATGATGGTGTGGTCACTCACCTAGAGCCAGACATCCTGGAATATGAAATCAAGTGGGCCTTAGGAAGCATCGCTATGAACAAAACAAGTGGAGGTGATGGAATTCCCATTGAGCTATTTCAAATCCTGAAAGATGATACTGTGAAAGTGCTGCACTCAATATGCCAGCATATTTGGAAAAGTCAGCAGTGGCCACAGGACTGGAAAAGGCCAGTTTTCATTCCAATCCCAAAGAAAGGCAATGCCAAAGAAAGTTCAAACTGCCACACAATTGCACTCATCTCACAAGCTAGCAAAGTAATTTTCCAATTTCTCCAAGCTAGGCTTCAACAGTACATGAATTGTGAACCTACAGATGTTCGAGCTGGATTTAGAAGAGGCAGAGGAACCAGAGATCAAATTGCCAACTTCCGTTGGATCATCGAAAAAGCAAGAGTTCCATAAGAACATCTACTTCTGCTTTACTGACTATGCCAAAGCCTTTGACTGTGTGGATCACAACAAACTGTGGAAAATTACTCAAGAGATGGGAAACCAGACCACCTTACCTGCCTCTGAGAAATCTGTATGCAGGTCAAGAAGCAAGTCAGAACTGGACATGGAACAACAGACTGGTTCCAAATCAGGAAAGGAGTACATCAAGGCTGCATATTGTCACCCTGCTTATTAAACTTACATGCAGAGTACACCATGCGAAATGCCGGGCTGGATGAAAAACAAACTGGAATCAAGATTGCCTAGAGAAATATAAACAACCTCAGATACACAGATGACACCACCCTTGTGGCAGAAAATGAAGAAGTAAAAAGCCACTTGATGAAAGTGAAAGAGGAGAGTGAAAATGCTGGCTTAAAACTCAACATTCAGAAAACTAAGATCATGGCATCCGGTCCAAACACTTTATGGCAAATAGATGGGGAAACAATGGAAACAGTGACAGACTTTATTTTTCGGGGGCTCCAAAATTGCTGCAGATGGTGACTGAAGCCATAAAATTAAAAGACCCTTGCTCCTTGAATGAAAAGCTATGATAAACTTAGACAGCATATTAAAAAGCAGAGACATTACTTTGCCAACAAAGATTCATCTAATCAAAGCTATAGTTTTTCCAAGAGTCAGGTATGGATGTGAGATGTACACTATAAAGAAAGCTAAGTTCCTAAGAATTGCTGCTTTTGAACTGTGGTGTTCGATAAGACCCTTGAGAGTCTCTTGGTTTGCAAGGAGATCCAACCAGTCCATCCTAAAGGAAATCAGTCCTGATATTCATTGGAAGGACTGATGATAAAGCTGAAACTCCCAGAGTATGGCCACCTGATGCGAACTGACTTACTGGAAAAGACCCTGAGGTTGGGATAGATTGAAGGCAGGAGGAGACAGGGATGACAGAGGATGAGATGGTTGGATGGCATCACAGACTCAATGGACATGAGTTTGAGTAAACTCCTTGATTTGGTGATGGACAGGGCAGCCTGGCGTGCTACAGTCCATGCGGTTACAAACAGTTGGACATGACTGAACAATTGAACTGAACTGAACTGATTCACCAGCTAAGTTGTATAAGCATTAATTTTAAACTCACTTTTATACATTTTTATAATTAAAGTTACTTTAACTGTAATAGTGAATATATTCCTTTAAAATAATGAGCAATAAATATTATAAATATTTTTAATATTTATAATGATATTATAACCAAAATTTATTAATTGTATACAAAGATTGATAAGCATAGTTTCTGATTATAAAAAAGGTAATAAGTGAACAGATTCTGATATTATTATTAAAGTTTTTTTTCTTCTGGAGTTAATTAGCTATCAGCATTTTGAAAAATAAACACCTATATGTGCATAGAATGCTATAATTTATTTATTCAATAACTACAGAATGATATAGAAAGTTTATAACTAATAAACTGTTTATAGGAAGACGCATATTACAAATAGGTGTTGTAGCTATGAATGTGGAAGTCAGCAATGTGAATGTAGATTCAGGAGCAAATATAAGAATAATTGTCATCCAAACATTAAATTAAATTATTCTTCACACACAGAAAATGTTCTGAATTCAGGGCTGATTTTAAGAAATGTACCATATTACTATGCAGACTTTAAAAACCTCCCAATACTATAAGTACTTGCAAAATCTTGTCTGGATGTCAATTTTAGGTGACAGTTTTCAGCTTTAGCAGTCAGACAAGTTTGCCAGTGTCCCAAAATTTTACTGTGCAGAATCATACAGAAATGAAATATGTTTCCAAAATTATTCTAGCTCTCAAACAATTGGGAAGACTTAAGGTAAAAATCAGTAAAAGTCAAATATAGCCTGACAGACAAAATATATAGAAATAAAGATTTGGAAGGGACATAACAAAACAGAGAGGATTCATTGTTGAGCTTTTTTATTTCTTAGAAAAAGGAAACTGCAATGAAAATTTCCAAAAAATATTCTTCCTTAAGATATGAGTTTTATTTTAACTACATTTCTTTAATAGCTTATTAGCCTACATTTGCTTTACATTTAGGAATATAAACAATCTGTCATAATATGTACACAGACGAGGAAAACATCACTATCTCATTAAGTGGGTGGGATAATTAAAAAAAAATTATACTTAATGTTCACATTTTAGTTAACTGGAAATTCACAGAAAATCTACAAAAAAGCAATACACTTATCGAAAATAAGTCCCATCTCTAACTATTAAAGATAACAGAAGTATTAACTCTGTAAAGCCAAAGTATGAGTGAGTGCATGCTAAGTCGCTTCATTCGTGTCCAAGTCTTTGCAACCCCATCGACCATAGCCAGCCAGACTCCTCGGTCCATGTGATTCTTCAGGCAGGAATACTGGAGTGGGTTGCCAGTCTCTACCTCCAGGGGTTCTTCCTGAGCCAAGGATTAAACCTGTTTCCCTTATGTCTCCTGCATTGTCAGGTGGGTTCTTTATCACTAGCGCCACCTGAGAAGCTCAAAGTATAACTATTAAGAAAAAGGTTGTGACTCACACACAATGTTAGAGACAATAGTTTGAAATATCCTTACAATTGACCAATTGATTTGAGTGAGTTGGCTTAGCTTTATCATAAAATTATTTATCTGATGCTTGAACTGTGTTGTTGGAGACTGTTGAGAGTCCCTTGGACTGAAAGGAGATCAAATGAGTCAATCCTAAAGGAAATCAGTCCTGAATATTCATTTGAAGGACTGATGCTGAAACTGGAACTGCAATATTTTGATCACCTGATGGGAAGAACTGACTCATTGGAAAAGCCCCTGAGGCTGGGCAAGATTGAAGGCAGGGGGAAAAGGGGATGGCAGAGGATGAGATGGTTGGATGGCATCACCATCTTGATGAACATGAATTTAAACAGGCTCTGGGAGTTGATGATGGACAGGGAAGCCTGGCGTGCTGCAGTCCATGAGGTCGCAAAGAGTTAGACACAACTGAGTGATTAAACTGAACTGAAATTTTATTTCATTAAACTGAATAAACTATGGTATGCAGCCTAAATCCATGGTTATTTTTGTGCATTAGGCAGTATTTTCCTACTAAGAAAGGTTTTACTCTTCTCTCAAAACACATATAAAGATAGAAATCCTCCATGAAATATTCTGAAAGGGTTTGTTTGAAATTGTATAGTATATAAATTTTTTATTCTATGGTGGAAAATATAACTTCAACTTTTAAGAATTAAAAGACTCTTTTTAGAAGTAATTTTACTAAAAAAAGATTGCAAATTACCTTTTAACTATAGAATGTTATTTCCTATACTCTCAATCCTGGCTAGTACTGGTATACAAGATATCATTTCCCAAAATCATATGGCCCATGTATGGCTCTAGATCTTACAATTAACTAAGCTCTGAAATGAAGTGTTAGTAGCTCAGTCGTGTCCAACTCTGTTGAGACCCTATAGACCATAGCCTGCCATTCTCCTCTATCCATGGAATTCTCCAGGCAGGAATTACTGGAGTGGGTTGCCATTTCCTTCTCCAGGAGATCTTCCCAACTCAGGGATTAAACCCGGGTCTCCTGTGTTGGAGGCAGATTCTCTAACACTGAGCTACCTGAGAAGCTCTAACCAAGCTCTGAAAGTGAAAATGAAAGTGAAGTCACTCAGTAGTGTCTGACTCTTTGCGACCCATGGACTGTAGCCTACCAGGCTTCTCAGTCCATGGGATTTTCCAGGCAAGAGTACTGGAGTGGGTTTCCATTTCCTTCTCCAGGGGGTCTTCCTGACCCAGGGATCAAACCCGGGTCTCCCACATTGTAGGCAAGTGCTTAGAGTCAAATTCTGCTTGATTCTAAATTAAGAGCCTTGTATTACAATATTCAACTGCTTTGTATACGTGCTTAATTTATTTTGAATGTATCACATTATAGTCATTACAAAGCATATTTATTCCTTTTATTTCCCTATGACAAATTATAGTCATTATAGTAATGGCTGAGCATGGATTTCTTTTTAAATTTTGTTTTGCTATGTAAAAACAAGTGTTTCCTTATATGACAAATTTTAACACATATAATTTTGGAGAAGGCAATGGCAACCCACTCCAGTACTCTTGCCTGGAAAATTCCATGGATGGAGGAGCTGGTAGGCTGCAGTCCATGGGGTCACTAAGAGTCAGAAAGGACTGAGAGTCTTCACTTTGACTTTTCACTTTCATGCATTGGAGAAGGAAATGGCAACCCACTTCAGTGTTCTTGCCTGGAGAATCCCAGGGACAGGGGAGCTTCATGGGCTGCCGTCTATGGGGTCGCACAGAGTCAGACACTACTGAAGCGACTTAGCAGCAGTAGCAGCAGCAACACATATAATTTATTATATGTAATACTTATAACATGTTCAGCAACATTTTACTCTAATTAAAGTGTCATTATTAAAATGCAATTTAAGATGTAACCATCAGGCCAGTCTGACATTTTGTGGTCCTAAGTTATGCTAAAATTATTATATGCATATTCACTGAAGGCCCAAAAAGGAGCCATATGCCGGTAAATAAGTATCTCGGATTTGTATTTCAATTTCCATTGATTGCAGTATATTTAAAATATTATGCTTCTTAAAAATCAAAAGTTGATTAGAGTAATTTCCAGTTACTAGCCTATTATATTTGAGTTATATCGTTCACATGTTAACATCATGCACAGGATCACTAATTTATATATGGTTTGCAAGTATTTTAAATAGAATTTAAAAAGAAGTTATGGAGAAAACGCCAATTCATCAAGAATTTTACCATGTGTTACAGAGAAATGCTAACATTCTGTGCGGGAAGGTGTGTTGGGCAAGAGAGAGAGAAAGAGAAAGTGAAGGAATAAAGTAGTACATGTATAGATTTAGTATTGAATATGAAATGTTATAAATATTTAAATTTTATGTACTGTATTACTATTTGAATATTTTTCATCATGGGTACAAGTTAATTTTACCAAAGAATAAATATTCTTTGTAATTTCACTAACACAGTAAATTAATTTGTTAGTATGTGTAAACATCACACGTACAAGACACAGCTTTATAATGGCCACTTTATCATTACTACCTGAAGCTACATGGAATACATTGCTGGTCTAGCAGTTAGAATGAGAAATGAAGAAATGGGAAATGTAAAAAGAAGAAATAGAAAAATCACACACACATACACATATTTCTTAAAGAAAATGAAGATCTTTCTTCTCGCTTTTCCATTGTGATTTGGTAAGAAAGGAGACCCTGTAAACTCAGATCATGTGAATACATAAGCCAAGAAGACACTTCATATCCTTAAAACAGAAGTCCTCAGAGTCTATTCTGTGTTATCCATATGTTCTTCCAACCTGATTCTAGGCAAAAGAGCCTCGAACCCAAACTACTTGCTGTTCAGATTCTGAAACTGAGTGTAGAATTTCATGCTCCAGTGGAAGGCAGCTTGATTATCCTTATCCAACCCATGTCTTCATTAGTGAGGACTACAAAGAGACATTTTTACATGTACATGAATCCAGGATATCCATAGACATAGGGACATGAAATTATTTTTTTCATTCAAAATGCAAAGACTAGTGACACTCCTTATATGATATTCAGTTATCTAGTTCTGGGGAAAAGAAATGTATAGTAGAGAAAGTTTCCCGTTTGTATTATACTCATATCACTGCATGCACACATGAGTGCACACACACCCACACACTCACAGAGCACATCTCTGTAGAGTGCATGTGTAATATTATAAAATTGAAGATTTATTTTTAATGTGTCAAAGCATATTGATGTTAGATTAGATAATTCTATATTGTCACTGCTACAGTTCTGCCAAAATTGATAAAGTATCTGCTTCTGTTTTGGTCAGAAATGTCCTGATACCAAAGCAACTTGATCTGTTTCGGCACAGGTTTATTTGTTAGAATATTTTGACATAACCTATTTTTGGTCTGTTGACTTTCTGTGTGTGTGTCTGTTTGTGTGTGTTCATCTCTCAGTCGTGTCAGACTCTTTGTGACCCCGTGGACTCTACCCTACCAGGCTCATCTGTCTGAATTCTCCAGGCAAGAATACTAGAGTGGGTAGCCATTCCCTTCTCTAGGGGATCTTCCCAACCAAGGGATCAAACTCATGTCTCCTGCACTGGTAGATCGATTCTTACCACTGAGCCATCAGGGAACCCCAGTCTGTTCACACCAGAATCATTATTTTTCATAAAATTTCCCAAGAGATGCAGTGACTTGTGATCTATTTAAATTTAAATGTGCGTTTTATCCCTCATTTTTTAAAATGTTAGCAACATAATTTTTATTTTTAATTCCTTTAAATTCAGGATATTTTTATATTTTATATGGCACTCTACATATCATTTGGAGAAGGCAATGACACCTCACTCCAGTACTCTTGCCTGGAAAATCCCATGGACGGAGGAGCCTGGTAGGCTGCAGTCCATGGGGTCGCTAAGAGTCGGACACGACTGAGCGACTTCACTTTCACTTTTCACTTTCATGCATTGGAGAAGGAAACGGCAACCCACTCCAGTGTTCTTGCCTGGAGAATCCCAGGGACAGGGGAGCCTGGTGGGCTGCCGTCACTGGGGTCGCACAGAGTTGGACACGACTGAAGCGACTTAGCAGCACATATCATTATTTCTCTTACTATAAAACACAGTTGAATTTTGTGCTTGAAAATGTTAGCAAGATACTCATACATACACAAATCATGTGCAAAAGCTTTGCATTTCGCTGAAAATTGAACAGGTGCCACTTACAGTGAAACATTAAGTACAGCAACAGAAAGCATGAATAGTTAGTGTGTTTTAATAGAGGGGATATGGTCTACATTTATATTGTTATATAAATTGCCCCCAAATTTAGAGGCTAAAGCAACAATTTTATTATATTTAATGCTGATTATGGCTAGATTCATTTTCATTGGAAGGACTGATACTGAAGCTGAAGCTCTAATACTTTTGGCCAGTAAAGAACTGACTAATTAGAAAAGACCCTGATGCTGAGAATGATTGAAGGCAGGAGAGAAAGGGATAACAGAGGATAGTTCCAGGAGTTGGTGATGAACAGGGAAGCATGGCCTGCTGCAGTCCATGGGGTCACAAAGTGTCAGACACCACTGAGCAACTGAATTGAACTGATGGCTAAACTCAGCAGGGGTCAGTCGTGAGATTTTTTTTTTTTTTCTGTGTGGCATTGACTAAAGACATTCACTGGTAATCAGCTGGCAGATGGACTAGCCTGATAAGTTCAAAACTGCTCCTCTTACTTCTCTGAAACCTTATTAGAGAAGACAGGAAAGTTCAATTAGTTAGTATTCTCCTATCAGAGTGCTTACATGTGAAATTTTCAGCATGGTAAACACAGGATTCCTGGGTCTCTTACATGGTTGCCCAGGGCTCCCAAAGAGAGTGTTTCAATGATTATTGCTCTGTTAAATCCTGAGTTTGGAAACTGGTACAGAATCACTTCTTTCCCAGGATAGCTCAAGTTTGCTGACTGAGGGAGGCAGGGATGTAAAGTCTTAGATGTTTGGTCCTACTCTGACAGCTCCCGTGGGCACACTCAAACTGTAGCTTTCCACCAAGTTGGCTAAGCCCTTGTAGGGCCTGGATCATACTTTCGCTTCTTTCCCTGCCCATTTCTGCTTTCTCCTTTTTCCTTTCACAGGTGTGGATATTGAGCAAACATCTTCCATCTCCCTATGAAGTATCTTTTCAGAGATCTTAACCTGCAGGAAATACCAACTTACACATTGGAACTCTTTTCTAGCAACAAAAAACTGGGAATGATACTATTAAGTAAAGTTAATTGTCAGTGCCATAAAAATCTAGAAAGCATCAATAACCAATTCCTGAATATTCCAGATATTTTTCATAAAATTTTTTAAAATTTAATTAATCAGTTGTGTCAGAGAAGTCATAAATAAACTGAGAGAAATTTTCAGTGTTGGACTGATTGATGCCAAGTCATAAAGATGGTAATTAATATCTAAAATATATGAAAATAAGTCCAAGTAAGGAAGTATGGGATAAAGATGATATTTTTAAATACAGCTCAAGAAATATAGAAGGCATAATCACAATTCTAAGAAAATAATCTTCTGGTTTGTGAAAACTTTTATTTATTATTCTATAAAACCATTTCTGGATATGTATTCCTAGAAAAACTCATATAAAGTTCATAAGCAGATATGTAGAAAGATTCTTCTCATATTATATTTACAAAGACAGGGAGCTAGAGGCAATGTATGTGTCATTACTAGGAAAATAGGTAAGAGGAATAAGGCTGCCTCATACACTGGAATAACTTGTGGCTGTCAGAATAATGAAGTAAACATACATATAGCAACTTGGACATGTCTTACAATATATGGTGCTTGATGGAAAAGTAAGAAACAGAATGAAATCTTAAATAAAATTTATAAATTAAAAATAAACATATTATTTAAAATGAATATATATGCAAAGACTTAATTAAAACATAAAAAAGTATCAACCCATCAGCAGGAAAATTGCCCAGGGATGGGAAATATGAGAGGCTTTGCTTTGTTCATTGTGATTGCAATGAACAGAGTACAAGTAATTCAGTCGCATCAAAATACAAATCTAGTATACCCACCAACCAACAAAATCACACAAACTATTTTTTTTTTACTAGAAAATATAGAAAAGGAAAATGATATTCTGGATCACTCCCATTTAAATATTTAGAATTCCATTCACTGAAATTTTGACAAAGAGTTTAATTCATGTTACCAAAACCTGATTAAGGAGACAATGTTTTCCATTCATCTTACTTTTGCTCTTGAATCTTTTTTTTTTCCAACATTTGAACCATTTTTAGAATGTATGTTTAATATGTTAGTTTTCAGGTAAACACTCAGGCATGAAATTGAATCATGTTTTCCTCCAGAATTTTTTTTCCATACCACTAACTGTGCTTCTGTCAACACTGGCACAACAATATTGGTTACAAAAAGGAACTGTGGGATTAGGAAACTTGAATAATTTAAAACATAAACAAAAGTAATATTATTTTTAAAAATATAGTGTTGAAGAAATACGGTACATTTTTTTCTGAAAAAAAAAAAAAAACTATTTCAAATAAATGAGCAAATGTATAAAATATTTTAAGTTGTAATGGAAAATTGTGTGCATGCGTCCTAAGTCACTTCAGTGGTGTGTGATCCGGCAATCCTATGGACTGTCACCCGCCAGGCTCTTCTTTCTATGGGATTCTCCAGGCAAGAATACTGGAGTGGATTGCAACATTCTTCATAAGGAGATCTTTCTGATTCAGGAATCAAACTCACATCTCATGTCTCCTAAACTGGCAGATGGGTTCTTCACCACTGGCACCATCTGTGAAGCCCAGAAAACGCTGTACTTTCAATTAGTAGTTGTTTAGTTGCTAAGTTGTGTCTGACTCTTTGTGACCCTATGAACTGTAACTTGCCAGGCTCCTCATCCATGGGATTTATATAAATTCATTTTAAAACTTTCTTATAATAATTCATGATATATGATGCAAAGAAAATGTGTGCATGTATACGTATATTATCCCATTTACTTATACATTTGTAATTAGTTTGCAACATAATTTGCACTAAACTTATAGTCTTGTCTTTAAAATACTGATAATGAAGAGGATATAACAAACATTACAAAGACTATAAAACTCCATGCATCTATTATTAGTAAAATAACATCATTAATAATACAATAATAGAATAATAATATATGCTAAGTATTAAATAAAATTATTAAATCATAATGTGGAAAACAGTCTAAGTTATGACACAAAAATTTTAAGCACAGCTCTAGTAATGAAGAATGGTGGTATGTATGTCTTCAGGGAGTTTTCCATGTGGGTTTATAATAGAGTGGGAAAATTGCTAATTGTTTAACAAAAAATATTTGAGTGCTTTTCTCCGGCTGTTGTATTTCCAGCCTACAACAAGGTTTGTATTATTTTAAAATGTCAATCAAATAACTGAATTCCAAATTTACAGGTAGTTTTCTGATTTTTTTAATGAAATCTGGTTAGACTGTGTGCATTCATGTTAAATTTTTTAAAAACTAAATTGCATTTTTCAAGAAGAGAATACAGGAGACATCAATTGGGACAGTGATAGAAAATCTTGATTTCTATAATGCTATTTATTTTAAAAGAAAGAATTTTTCCAATAAGTTTTTCTCACATTCTGAAAGAAGAATTTTCTATTTTTAGATATGCTGGTATATTTAACAACTTAAATGTCAAGATTATAAAATTAAATTCAGAGATGCCCACTGGTAATGAAAATACAGCTCTTCTCAGTAAGCTCTATTGGCTTAAAATAAAAGGCAATATAAACTGCCTGAACTTACATACTAACACAATAACAAATATATTTAATATTGATGTGGATTTTCAAAGGGTGTTTCAGGCTTTTTTCATTTTGTTTTTAAACAGGAGAATTAGGGATTATGCATTAAGTATGTGTTCATATATAATGAAGTGAGTTCATCGCATCAGGATTTTCAGGCCTAAATCCCATACTTAAGAAAGAGCGTTCCAATTTAATCCATTTGAAATGTTGAATCAAAATATATAATTAAATCTACACAGGGTGAGGGATGAATACTGTATATTTTGGATGTCACTTTTTAAATTCATTAGAGCCATCCTTCACTTTCAATCATGACTCAATTTGATGACATCTATGTCATCTTTTCTTACGTCGTGGGAATGCGCATTTGGAGGCATGTTGATTAACATGCTAGCATGAATAAACATAGCCAAACTAGACTTAATATATCAAGACATCTACCTGAAATATTGGCATAAAATTATTCAGTTGATGCATATAAAGGTCAAGCAAAATTTCATGGATGCATAAAAGAAATTTGTATAGCAGGAGAGAATCAATGGGAATTCTTAGCATTTAAATGATTGGAAACAGACAATGTACAATACATCTTATTAGATTAAGTTATGTTAAATATAGCAAACAATTTTATAACTTAAAAGTCAAAATCTAAAAGTATCCTAATTGGGTATATGCTAAATTATTTTATTATCAAAGTTCACTACTTCCTTTCCAGTTTATTTGTATACTAAAATTAACAAAATCATGCTTACAGTCTAGCAATTATAACTGTAACTGGATTATAGGCTAAATTTTCTAATGTAATTTACAGTGTTATTTCATATTCAGATCATCTTGTCCACTTCAGTCCCATCAGACTCTGTGACCCCATGGACTGTATCGCGAGCCTCCTCTGTCCATGGGACTTTTCCATGCAAGAATACTAGAGCAGGTTGCCATGCCCTCCTCCAGGGGATCTTCCCAACCCAGGGATCAAATCGTCTTCGTCTTCTGTGTCTCCTGCATTGACAGGTGGATTCTTTACCACTGAGCCACCATGGAAGCCCCTCAGAGTATCTTAATCAACTAGAAATAGCACATCTGTCTTACATTGTTCTAGTGACTGGTAATGGAAGATGATGGTAAATATACTGTATTTCTTTTTTATGTTTCATTCCATAGTTCCTGTTTATGCTTTAGTAACCTGCTAAATCCTCTGGTAGTCTAACCTGTGTTGCCTCAAAGTGTTTGCATATGGGTGGAAATTAGAAAACATAAGGAAAGTAATTATGCTTTTAAATTTTTTCTTCTACCTCCCTCTCTTCCTCACTTCTGCAAGCCTCCCTCTACTAAAGGCTATAGTTCTTGTCACGAAATGTCCCTTGCAAATGCTACTGCTATCTTTGTGTTCCAGTAAACGTTCCTTCTCTTTGCCCCTCCATGCAACTAGCTCAGAGAAGCATCAACATTATTCCTAACCATTGCTGCAAATTTTGATATAGTCTTTCCATTAAATTCCCCTTATGTGATTATGCCACCTGTTTACAGCCAAAAAAACAAACAAACAAAAACAAAAGCAAAACAAAGAAACCAAAAACACCACACTAATTTATAATGTAGCTCAGAAACAGCCACTGAACATGGGATTCTAAGCTCAGGTTATTCACATATTTAAGGCAAAGAAAGATTGCTTTCTTGTTGAAGGAAATGAAATACTGGAATTCTAAGAAAGACAGAATTATAAGGTATCAATGTACAGTTCTTCACACAAGGGATGAAGGGCAGGTCTAGAGCAAGGCGTTGTGTCTCTCGTAGCTGTAGAACATAAGTGCCAAGGTTACCATAGTGACTTTAAGCTTGTCTGATTACTAAATGGCTTCTGACAAATCTCACTGTTTATAGAACAAATGAGTAATTTGAAGGGCTTTCATGCCCAATAGAGAGTATGACTGGAAAATCAGAAATCCTTTTTGGCAACTTTAGAGCAAGTTCCTCATCTCATGCTTATGCTTATGCTCAGTCGCTTGATGGTGGTGGTAGTTTAGTCACTAAGTCGAATCTGACTCTTGCGATCCCATGGACTGTAGCCTGTCAGGCTCCTCTGTCCATAGGATTCTCCAGGCAAGAATACTGGAGTGGGTTGCCATTTCCTTCTCCAGGGAGCCTCCCAACCCAGGGATCGAACCTGGATCTCCTGCATTGCAGGCAGATGATTTACCAACTGAGCTATGAGGAAAGTCAAGCGTGTTCAACTCTTTGCAACCCCTTGGATTGTTGCCTGCCAGGTTCCTCTGTCCATAGATTTTCCCAGCAAGAATACTGGAGTGGGTTGTCATTTCCTCTTCCAGCTCTCATATCATATTTATACAAAAAGAAAAGTTGAATACTGAGCCCACAACATGATTGAATTCAGAGTTTCAGTATCAGGTAAAGGCATTCAAGGCAGAAATCCAGACAACAAAATCCAGAATAATATTTGGAGACTTTTGCACTTATGGATGAATTGAGAACTTCAAATCTTCAAATCTCTCTCCTTTGCCAACAGAGGCAACCATCTATCTCAGCTTAAAGGACTTGCCTTCTCTTGTATAAACTCTTTAGAATGACTCCACCAAATGCATGATTAAGAAATAATATTTGTCTTCAGAACCCATAACAGATCACTCCTCATGTTCTCCATAAATGTAACAAAAGTAACATTCTAGCATAACCCAGATGGAGAAGCATAAGGCCTTATCCAGGAGGGCATAGCGTGACCGTAAACATTTAACAAGGTGTCACCAATTTATGTGGGTAAGTGTGTATACAATATGCAAATACATTCTGAGAATGTTATATCAAGGAAGATGAAATAGATTAGACTTGATTGTTGTAAGTGTACTGATGGAGAACTTACCCAGATATAAAATGTGATTGGGAGGAATATTAATATTCTGCTAACTTGGTTAATGAGACTCAGTGATGGTCTAGAGACTAGAAAGTTGAAATGCTGGAACTTCCTTGGCATACCATATGGGAAGGAATTTGAAAGCTCAGGGAAATAAAAATGTTAGAATGAAAATTATTACGTGCAACCCATTTAGCTAGTACAAATTGGTGACTAGGGGAGTTACCTTATATATTAACATGCCTTGTTGTTCTGGACACCTAAGCAAATGAGGGTACAGAGTCAATAAAATAAGGCTTGGAAAATGTTCCAGTATCAGGAACCTTCATTTTTGGTAATACTTAGGGAAGGAATTTAGAGTTCCTTTCCTATATATTGAAACATGGATATGTTTCAATCATCTTTGAATGTAAGGAATCTAACGTACTAAATACACACAAAAACATCTGTGTGTCATGTATCTATATTTATATTTATGTTCATCTTGATTAATCTAACAAAGTGTGTATTGCTCTACAGCAGAAAAACCTTTTCTTATATGTTATCTATTTTGTAACCATCATTGCTTCAGTTCCTATTAATTTCATGCATGATGACACTGAAGTGCACTGATATCAGAAGAAATTAAATGACCCGTATTAGTATATGTGTAATTGATATTTAGCACCTATTTTGACTTAAACACTAGGATAGATAATAGGAAAAGAGAGGTAAGCATGCTCTCTATTTAATGACAATTTAAAAAATATTCAAACTCCCATTCAGATAACAGCTGAGTTGATGAAACTGGTAATAAAGCTTATAGAATAAAGACAATGGAGATTTGAAAAAGGACTTCTAGAGAAATTAAGATATAAGTGGTGGCTAATTTACAATAAAATAACAAAGTGAACACATTCCACTTATCACTTCACCATTAGTAACCCTTCTTATGTTATACTTGAACATCTTTTCAAATTTTCACTTAATTTGAATTAAGGGAATTACTTTCATTTTTATATATAGATAGACAAATGGGGCTTCCCAGGTGGCGCTAGTGTTAAAGAACCTGACTGCCAATGCAGGAGACATAAGGGAGAGAGGTCCCATCCTTGCATCAGGAAGATTCCCTGGAGGAGGCCACCAGAACCCACTCCAGTATTCTCTCCTCGAGAATCCCATGGACAGAGGAGCCTAGCAGGCTACAGTCCATAGGGTCACAAAGAGTGGGACATGACTGAAGTGACTAAGCACTCACGCATGCATGCACAGATACATAGATAGATAGAGACACAGATAAATGCAAATATAGATATACAGGTATTTGATTATGTCATCCTTTGTAAAAATTTATTATTTCTTATCTCAAGAGCTTGTATCTTATTGTTTGATAACATAGATTTTGTATTTGATCATCATTATAATATGTTCTGCACAATCATGTAGCATAACTAGGTGATACCATTCTGTTTCTTTTTTTTTTTTCAAAATTTTATGTCATACTTCATTTAAAATCTTGATTAATCTGAAGCTCTAAGTTTCAAAAATATTATTTTCATTTTAATGAGTAAAGGGATATCTAAACATCCTCACCTGAAACACTTTTGTAATCCATTAGGTTTTATAAATAACTCCTCAGATCCCTTGTGATTAAAGAAAATATTTAAACTTTAACTCGAAGTGAATTGGTGCTTTGGCATATTCTGATGGTTTCTTTTGAATATAAATCAGCTATGTAAAACTATGTGAATGGAAAGCAAACATATTCTAGCACTATATTTTAGTCTTTATTCTTTAAGGACAGTTCCTATTATAATTGAAAATATTCTTCAGAAGTGAAACAGTCCTATGAGTTCAATAGCTCATGTAAATTTATAATGAATTATCTTCATTGTCTAAAAAAATGTGTCAGTATGTTCTTGAAGGAAGCAAACACTTTAACTTGCTATATTTGCATTGCTTGTATAATCCCTTCTCATCAGTTAATGGGATTAAAATAAAATTAAAACTTAACTGAAGGAAAGATTTTGTTGAAAGTTCAGGCTGTAATTTAGCAACAGGAGTTGCTGAAGTAGGTAGTTAAGATGCTACATAGTTTTGGGTTTTTAAAATTTTTTTTGTTTAACTGGAAGAAATATTGAGGTTATTCAGTCATTTCCCTCTTTTTCTATTTCTGTAAGTGTGAAACAAAATGACTCCATTGCTCATTTTATAACACACAAGCAGTTTATATAATATTTATGACTGCAATCCAGGTATTCCTATTTATTCAACCCTTTGTCTCATTAGGTTTTTAAGAAAAGTTGTTTCTTCACATTTTACCTAGAATATTACATTCTTCCAGCCTTGTCACTATCAAATTACTACATTGTAGCTGAACTAGGAGTTATAAAAGAGAACTAAATTAAAATTAAACTCTAATGTTTTTCTGCTGCTGCTGCTGCTAAATTGCTTCAGTCGTGTCCAACTCTGTGCGACCCCATAGTCGGCAGCCCACCAGGCTCCTCCATCCCTGAGATTCTCCAGGCAAGAACACTGGAGTGGGTTGCCATTTCCTTCTCCAATGCATGAAAGTGAAAGTGAAGTAGCTCAGTCGTGTCCAACTCCTGGAGACCCCATGGACTGCAGCCTGCCAGGCTCCTCCGTCCATGGGATTTTCCAGGCAAGAGTACTGGAGTGGGGTGCCATTGCCTTCTCCCACAGTAAACCATAATTGTGTAAAATAACCTAATTTGTATACTTCTCCTAAGTAAAGTCTACATTACCCTCTCCTTATCTCACTTTTTTCCTCCTAAGCAACCTGACCCCTACTCCAAATGCAGGTGTCAGATTCCTAAAAAGTCTGGAGGAAAGCTAGTTCCTTCCTTTTTGAGTGGAGGAACAAAACTGAACATTGACCCATTTCCATCATGCCCATAATTCCCCTAACACTGCATTGTCAATCATCAGCCACATTGTCAGAAATGTGCCAAAGACTCCAGAGCCACTCATGTAACACTGCACTACAGGACATACTGTTTAAGTCACATCTTAAATCTGATATCTCAGAACCCTAACCTGAAATCCATTTTGTACTTAGCTGTCTATGAGTGACAAGGCTAATTGGCGCACTCTGTTGTATAAGGTTACTTTGCAGTAGTCAGATGATGGATTTCTGAAATGTCAAGCTGACAAAGTTAGTTCTTTATTTTTTACCTTCTCATAGGTCTTGAAGGTATTCTTAAAAATTCATATAAAGGGGCACAAATCTCACTGTATGAACATCAGCATGGTGGGTGCCCCACAGTTTTAATCTACTTGAGATATCCTGAATTAGGATATATCAAAATGATCTAAAATTTTGACAAGATATATAGGATGCTAAAATAATCACACGAACACTCAAAATACCAGTAAAAATGTTATTTTAAACACATCACAAACTTACAAACCAGACTCTATCATATGCTTGTGTCATGTTTACTGAATTCAGTCTGTATGAAGAGACACATTATTAAATTCTGTTCCTCTCACAGTTTTCAAATCTGTATAGCCATTTCACTGAAAATTTAGATTCATAAACACTATTAGAGAACAATAAGAAGCAAGCATAATGATAAAAAGAAAAAAAGTCTAAGTTCATTCAGGTTGCTATAGCTAAATACTGTAGGCTGGATGATTTATAAACAAAAATATATTTTTCACAGTTCAGGAAGAGGCTTATGTCAAGATCAAGGCATTGCCACTTTTGATATCTGGTAAGAGTCTTCTCCCTGGTTCATAGAGGACTGTTTTTTCAGTGCGTCCACACGTGTTCTCACTAAGTCAGGGGAGCTCTCTATGGTTATATTTATAAATAGCATTAATCTCATTCATAAAGGCTCCACCTTCATGATCTAAAAACCAACCAAAGTTCTCACCTCCTGATACCATCACATTAAGGATTAGGTTTCAATGTGTAAATTCTGAGGAGACAAAAATATTTTGTCTATAGCACCAAAGAAAAACAAGAAAACAAATACTTTAAATGCACAAATCTCAATATAACATCTTCTTAACAAGAGTCACCATGCTGTGCATCATGTTCTAAAAACTTGTCTTGCATAACTAGGACTTTTTACTACTATCACCACACTATTTCTCCTCCTGGGGCCATGATAGGCCACTCTATTTTCTTAAATAGAAATAGTCAAATATTTGAGATACCAGGAAGAAGTGAGATAATTCAGTACCTGTCTTTCTATGTCTAACATTTCACTTGGCATAATGTTCTTCAGATCCATTCATGTTGTTGTAAATGAAAGAATTAGCTCCTTTTGTAAGGCTGAATAATATTCTATTGTATGTATATTGATTTTTCTTTATTCACTCATCCACTGAAAAATATTTAGATTATTTCCATATCTTGACTATTTTGAATTATTGTAAATTTATTCTATATATGGAATGTGTAGAATTATTTAATATTTTATAACAGCAATATACTGCAAAACATCAGGCAAATATTTATCCTTATGGATATTATATGCAGAGTACATCATGCAAAATGACAGGCTGAATGAAGTCCAAGCTAGAATCAAAATTGCAGGGAGAAATATCAAAAACCTCAGATACACAGATGACACCACTCATGGCAGAAAGCGAAGAGGAACCAAAGAGCCTCTTGATAAAAGTGAAAGAGAAGAGTGAAAAAGTTGGCTTAAAGCTCAACATTCAGAAAACTAAGATCATGACATCTGGTCCCATCAGCTCATGGCAAATAGATGGAGAAATAGTGGAAACAGTGACAGACTTTAGTTTTTGGAGATCTAAAATCACTGCAGATATGACTGCAGCCTTGAAATTAAAAAACGCTTGCTCCTTGGAAGAAAAGCTATGACTAACCTGGCATATTAAAAAGCAGAGATATTACTTTGCCAACAAAGGCCCATCTAGGCAAAGCTATGGTTTTTCCAGTAGTCATGTATGGATATGAGAGCTGGACTATAAAGAAAGCTGAGCACCAAAGAATTGATGCTTTTGAACTGTGGTGTTGGACAAGCCTCTTGTGAGTTCCTTGAACAGCAAGATCCAACCAGTCCTTCCTAAAAGAAATCAGTCCTGACTATTCAATGGAAGGACTAATGCTGAAGCTGAAACCCCAATACTTTGGCCACCTGATTGAGCAACTGACTCATTGGAAAAGACCTGATGCTGGGAAAGATTGAAGGCAGGAGGAGAAGGGGATGATAGAAGATGAGATAGTTGAATGGCATCACTGACTGAATGGACTTGAGTTTGAGCAAGCTCTGGGAGTTGGTGATGGACATGGAAGCCTGGCCTGCTGCAGTCCCTGGGCTTGCAGAGTTGGACACGACTGAGTGACTAAACAGAACTCACTGATGGACATTAGTTTCCATCACCTATGCAATTAGACAATAGACATAATTTATATGGAATGACTTTGCAGCTGTAAATGTCCCTATGTTTTTAGTTTTATTATCTTGTCTGTTTATTCTTGCTTATAGCTTTATAATTAGTTTTGATGTGTGGAGGTAATATTAAAATCTCCACATTTTTGTTTTTCTTCGAGTGTGTCTCAATCATTTTAGGTCTTTTGCATTTACAACTAGCTGGTCAATACCCTTACCCTCCTACTCAGACAAAATCTCTACTGGGATCTTTATTGTAATCTCATGAATCTATAGTTTAATCCTAGATAGTGTATTAAAAAGCAGAGACTACTTTGCTGACAAAGGTCCATATAGTCAAAGTTATGGTGTTTTTCAGTAGTCATGTAGGGATATGAGAGTTGGGCCATAAAGAAAACTGAGTGCCAAAGAATTGATGCTTTCAAATTGTGGTGCTGGAGAAGACTTTTGAGAGTCCTTTGGACTGCAAGGAGATCAAAACAGTCAATCCTAAAGGAAATCAGCCATGAATATTCATTCGAAGGACTGATGATGAAGCTGAGCCTCCAATTCTTTGGCTATCTGATGTGAAAAGTCAGCTCATTAGAAAAGACCCTGATGCTGGGAAAGATTGAAAGCAAAAGGAGAAGTGGGCAGCAGAGGATGAGATGGTTTGATAGCATCACCAACTCAATGGACATGAATTTGAGCAAACTCCAGGAGACAGTGGAAGACAAAAGAGCCTGGCATGCTGCAGTCCAGGGTGTCACAAAGAGTTATACATGATTTAGTGACTGAACAACACAAACAACAACACATATTTTAATTTGGGGAGAACTGACAAAGTAGGACTATTGAGTTTCTCTATCTATGCATGTTTTATACACTTTATTAAAGTTCTGAATTTCTCTCAGCAGTGTTTTCAAATTTTCACCATAGAGGTCTTATACATTTTTGTGTTAATTTTGTTTGTAGGTTGTTGATTTTTCTGTCATTGTTCCATTGCAAATGAGTGGTATTTTTTTCTGTCAGTTTCAAACATTTAGAAATACAATTGATTTTCACATATTGCTCTTCTAGTCACCATGTTAAATTCACTTATTCTTTTAAAATGAGAATGGGTTTTTCTTTTTCTTATAATTTTGTTTATATAGAAACATAGTTGATTAACAATGTTATTTTCAGATGTATAGCAAAGTGATTCAGTTATAGATAAAATATATCTAGTTTTTTTCAAACTCTTTTCCTATTTAGGTTTTATAGAGTATTGAACTGCATTCTCTGTGCTATACAGTAGGTCACTGCTGAATTTTAAATATAGCAATGTGTACAAGTCAATCCCAAATTATCTATCCTTACCCTTGATCAACCTTCCACCCTGTAAACTCTGTTTGTTTTCTAGGTATGTGAGTCTGTTTCTGATTGTACAAACGTTCATTTGTATATTTTTTCTTTTTATTAGGTTCCACATATAAGTGATATAATATATTTGTCTTTCTTAGTTGAACTTACTTTACTTAATATGACAATTTCTAGGTCTATCTATGTTGCTGCAAATGGCATTATTTCATTTTTAATAGCTGAGTAGTATTCCATCATATATATGCACCACATCTTCATGCATTCATCTTTTGATGGATATTTAGGTTGCCTCCATGTCTTGGTTATTGCAAACAGTACTGCAATGAACTTTGGGTGTATATATCCTCTCCAACTATGTGTTTCTCTGGACATGTGCCCAGAGGTGGGACTAGTAGATCATATGATAGCTCTAATTGTAGATTTTAAGGAAATTTCACATTGTTCTCCATAGTGGCTGTACCAATTTACACTGCCACCAACAGCGTAGGAAGGTTCCCTTTTCTCCACACCCTCCCTGACATTTATTGTTTGCAGATTTTTTGTGATTGCCATTCTGACTAGTGTGAGGTGATATTATAGTTTTGATTTTCATTTCTCTAATAATAAACAATGTTGATTATTTTTTCTTGTGCTTCTTGACAATTTGTATGTCTTCTTTGGAGAAATGTCTATTTAGATCTTCTGTCCACTTTTTTGACTGTGTTGTTTACTTTTTGATAATGAGTCCCATGAGCTGTTTGAAGACTAATCCCTTGTCAATCACATCATTTGCAAAGCTTCTGCCATTCTGTGGGTTGTCTTTTGATCTGGCTTATGATTTCCTTTGCTGTGGAAGAGTTTTGTGTTTAATTAGGTCCCATTTGTTTATTTTTGTTTTTATTTCCATTATTCTTTGCTGTAATTTATATCAGAGTGTTCTGCTTATGTTTTCTTCTTAGAGCTTTATAGTATCCAGTCTTACATTTAGGTATTTTGAGTTTACTTTCATATATGGTGTTAAAGAATACTCTCTTTTATTCTTTTTTGTGTGTAGCTGTCCAGTTTACCCATCACCATATTGAAGAGACTGTCTTTCTTCTTTTGTTTATTCCTGCCTCCTTTGTCATGGATTAACTGATCATAACTACATCAGTTATTTCTTGGCTTTCTATCCTGTTCCATTGACATATATTTCTGTTTTTCTGCCATTACCATACTCTTTTGATGACGCTATCTTTGTTGTAAAGTCTGAAGTCAGGAAACATGATTCTTCTGGCTTGGTTTTTCTTTCTTAAGATTGCTTTGGCTATTTGGGTTCTTTTTTGTCTCCATATAAATTTTTAAGATTTAATGTAGAGGAAATTATTCTATATATGGAATGCACTATGTTAATATTTTGTAACAATAATATAATGTAAAACCTCAGGCAAAATATTCATCCTTATGGTCATTAGTGTCCTTATCCCTAAAACTTTAATATACATGATTTATATTAAATGACTTTTCATCTGAAAATGTCCCTATGCTTTTAAACATATCATTTAATGAATATTATCTGATAAATGGTGGCTCAGACAGTAAAGAATCTGCCTGGAATGCAGAAAACCAGGATTCAATCCCTGGGTCAGGAAGATCCCCTGGAAAATGGGATAGCTACCCACTCCAGTGTTCTTGCCTGGAGAATCCCAGGGATGGGGGAGCCTGGTGGGCTGCCGTCTATGGGGTCGCACAGAGTGGGACACGACTGAAGTGACTTAGCAGTAGGATTCAAGTCTGTCCTCTAAAACTTAACTTGAATTAATTACCTTACTTAAAAAGTCATTTGCAATTATGCATTATTTCCTTTTCCATACCAATTTTAAAATTATACAAATAAAATATATGTATGATGCAAAGAATTTTTGAATATGATGATATGATCTGATGGGGTAAGTTACACACACATTTTAATTGACTTGTTACCTAAATCTTTAGGAAGTTAGATTGATATATCCTTGGAAATATGGATTTGGTTTCTTGTTTTAGCCCAGGCACTTCAAGAAAAGCTATTGATTAATATGTTTTAGTTCTTAATAATTTGCTATTGTTTTGCTTTATTTTTATCATTTTTGCCATTGTTTATTTTTGTTTATTTTCCTTCTATTTTATATTTTTACAGATATTTTCAATATTAAAGTCAAGTTGACTCAACAACTACATCTTTGGGTTTTATATTTCATGTTATTAAAATATTATGAAAAGTTATAAAGATAAACAATCTTGTATTTTTTTTTAATTCCCTCTTGAATAATTGGTTCAATGGTCAATTCTTTACATATCGTGTTATTCTGGCTTGAAAGAACTGTATATTTTTCTAAATATCTCTCCTTTCCTACTTTACTATAAAAGTAGAATAAATTTATACTTATAGTATTTGCTTTTTGTTTTTAGTGTTTTGTGGAGATATGTTTGGTATCAAAAAAATCACATCCCTGCCTGTGGTCAAGCCAAGGACATAAACTAAGTCACTGGACTTTTAGCTTCATGATTTTTGTGCTGTAGAGTATTTTCATTTGAGTTTGCTTTGGAACAACGAGTGAAAAAGCACTTTTCCAATATTGAGCAAATTTTTCTATCCCAAAGAACATTATAACAAGAAATTATATTTTTGCTTCCAGCTTCTTAGGGAAGGAAAGAAACTGGTGAGAGAAAAAAGAGAGAAACATTTTACAAAAGTTATAGAACACAATATTTGACAATTAAGCCTTAAATCTTGAGTGCAAAGAATTAGATTCTCAAACTTCCTTGATCAGGATGGTAAAAGTTCTGGTGGTTCTAAGTTTGTATGAAGGACGCCATTGACAATCTCATACAGGTAATGTGTCTCAAATCACTAGTCTTGCAACATGTTAGTGGCATATAGTAAGAAAAATATAACATTTCTTGACTCAATCTTACCTGTATCACATGTTTATGGTAACAAATAGTCATAAATGACCGTTTCTAAAGCATCATGATTGTTTATTCCACAACAACAATTATCAAGTCTAAGTTACCTAATTAATTATTGAGTAGAACCAGATACTATTGAACAGGCCTCTCTATAATAAACCAGATAGTATTGAACAGGCCTCTCTCTATGAATTTACTTTTTTAAGAAAATGGTTATCTAAGGAAGCTGAGCTTACTAATTAGTTTCCCATTAGCAGTTTGATTTGACTGTTTCTTAGTCTTCCTCTTTTTAGTGTATGCTCTTAAAGTGCATTTATTGGTTTCTCAGTTTGTTGTATTCAGTCTCCAACTTCCTATGTTTACTAAATTACACTCAGTTTTAGAATAAGCTTTATTTTTTTGTTGTTGTTGTTTGAGAACTCCATTACTCTATAAATGATAGTATCTTGTCTCATTATAAACTGTTATTTGTATTATATATCCAGTAATCAGAGCATGATGGGGAAGCTACTTCTGGCTAAAATACTGACTAGTGCAATCAAATAGAAATATAACAGATTCAAATATGTAATTTTAAATTTGCTAGTAGCCATGTTAAAAAGCTAAAGAGAAGTGAAATTTATTTTAGGTATATTTTTTTTTTACCTCATTATTCAAAATACTATCTTTTCAAAATTTAATCAGTATAAAATAATTCATTTTATTCATGAGAGTTTACATTCCTTATTTTTTGTCCTGTCTTCAAAATCCAATGTGTGATTTATAGTTAAGTACATTTCAATTAAAATACTTACATTTTAAATGCCTGAAAAGCATGTGACTAGTGATTGACATATCACTCACTACAGGTCCTAAATAATGATAAAACTCTAAGTGATTACAACACATTCATTTCAATGCTCAAGATGATGTGCACCCAACTGTTACTCCTTTGAAGCTTTCCTCAGCATTGCATGAAATTAAATAGAAAATCTTGTTGGTAAAGTCTAGATAACTACTGCAGATTATTAGTGCCGAGTTTTGTAATGATGGCAGGCACAGAGAGAAACAGGTCATCATCTAGTTCCCTTTCATAACATTCCTCCTGAACCTCTTCTTTTTTTTCTTAGAGTATCATAGCCATGAGTTGATACAAATATGTTCCCCTCTTTTATTCCACAGGGCACTTTTAACGTCACTCTTCTCTTATCCTCTTTTTTCTGTTCTGGCTACAAGCTGCGTTCAAAGGAAGTACACACTTTTAAAGAGATGCTGCTTTCCATGAGCACCCCTCTGGAAATTAAATCCTTTTCTTTTCTACTTTTGTCATAAGAAATTCGAGTGAATAAAAATCTCTGTAAAGAGGGAATTTAAAAAATTTGTTCAACTAACTTTTGATGAGATGTTTTCTTTCTTTTGATGAGCTATTTTAGTTATTTCCCAGAATAGTTTGAGAATGTAGTAATATTAATTGTTTCAAATGAAATACTTCTATTTTAATTAAGTAAACTACTCCAGGTTGTTTTTTTGTTTTCTTAAATAAGAATACTAATTTTGAAAACTACGCCCAACTATGTTTTACAGTGAATTAATATTGCAGCCTACATTATTATACATTTTAAAGTTTAAATAAAGACTTTTACATGTAACTTACCATTTTAATTACAGTACTAGAATTTCTTGTCAAATAAAAATAAAATATATTCCATGATGCCCTGAAAGGTAGATCTTTAACAATGCTTAAACTGCACAGTGATTAGCATCAGGGGATACTCCCTCCAAAATGTGGAAGTATTTTCATTTCATAGACTTTAATTTATGAGCTAAATTTTATTTTCAAAGCAATATCAACAAGGTCATTTTTTTAACCTAAATATCTCAACAGATGAATGGTATATATGTATATATATTATATTGTTGTTGTTTAATCTTTAATCACTAGGTCATGTTCATACTATTTTGCAACCCCATGGACTGTAGCCCTGCAGGCTCTTCTGTCCATGGGATTTCCCAGGCAACAATACTGGCATGAGTTGCTATTTCCTTCTCCAGGGTATCTTCCTGACCGAGGGGTCAAACACGCATCTCCTGCATTGACAGGCAGGTTCTTTACCACTGAGCCACCAGGAAATCCTTCATATTGATACATACATATATATAAAATAATAAATATAATATTTCATTACATTTATAAAAAATATCATTAACCTTTAAATAAGGAAATTCTACCATTTATGATACATGGATAAACTTGGAGGATCTTAGCTTAATTAAAATAAGCAAAATGTATAAAGACAAATACTACATAATCTCACTTATATATGTTAAGTAGTAACATATACATATCTATACATATATCTATACATATCTATACATAATATCTATGTATATCTATACATAATCTCTCTTACATATGTTAAGTAACATACACATATCTACCACCCTTATGGCAGAAAGTGAAGAGGAACTAAAAAGCCTCTTGATGAAAGTGAAAGTGGAGAGTGAAAAAGTTAGCTTAAAGTTCAACATTCAGAAAACGAAGATCATGGCATCACTTCATAGGAAATAGATGGGGAAACAGTGGAAACATGTCAGACTTTATTTTTCTGGGCTCCAAAATACTGCAGATGGTGACTGCAGCCATGAAATTAAAAGACGCTTACTCCTTGGAAGGAGGGTTATGACCAACCTAGATAGCATATTCAAAAGCAGAGACATTACTTTGCCAACAAAGGTCCATCTAGTCAAGGCTATGGTTTTTCCTGTGGTCATGTATGGATGTGAGAGTTGGACTGTGAAGAAGGCTGAGTGCCAAAGAATTGATGCTTTTGAACTGTGGTGTTGGAGAAGATTCTTGAGAGTCTCTTGGACTGCAAGGAGATCCAACCAGTCCATTTTGAAGGAGATCAGCCCTGGGATTTCTTTGGGAAGAATGATGCTAAAGCTGAAACTCCAGTACTTTGGCCACCTCATGTGAAGAGTTGACTCATTGGAAAAGACTCTGATGCTGGGAGGGATTGGGGGCAGGAGGAGTAGGGGACACCAGAGGATGAGATGGCTGGATGGCATCACTGACTCGATGGACGAGAGTCTGAGTGAACTCCGGGAGTCGGTAATGGACAGGGAGGCCTGGCGTGCTGCGATTCATGGGGTCGCAAAAGTCGGACACGACTGAGCGACTGAACTGAACTGAACTGAACTGATACATATCTAGACATATAATCTGCATTGTTCTTTTACAGGCAAAATTCATTACCAGATCTTTATAGAAAAAGAGAAGCCACGTATTAATTGTTCTGCCTAATAATTCTAGAGAGCTATAACTTCCAACCTAGTTAAGAATATTAAATTTAAATAGTAGTCTTTAAGACAACTACAGTAATATATATGATATATTATTTGGCCACCTTAATGAACATCTTTTAAAGAGTGAAGTAAAGGTCACTTTAATTTTTTTCAAGACAATATTAAAGCAAAATCCACATTCAATTAGGGGCAAGTTGGAAGATAAAATTTGTTCCTATCAAACAAACAAAATGAAAAAGTTTGTGCTGAAATACTATTTGAAAAATACTGAAAATATAAAATTGCCAAAATTCAACTTAACCAAAGAAATAATGAACCTATGTTGCTAAATATGGGAACAGCAATCTGTGCAAGACACTGAATGATTGATTCCCTAATTTCTAATACATGCGTAAGTGTGAGTTAACATATTTTGTAGTGAAAATACTAAAACACCTTTCAATTTTTGAATATTTGCAACATTTTCAATTTCTGAATATTTATTTCAAATAAATGTTTATTTATTTAAAACTCCCAGAGTTTACTCAAATTTATGTCCATTGAGTTGGTGATGCCATCCAACCATCTCATCTACTGTTGTCCCCTTCTCCTCTTGCCTTCAATCTTTCCCAGCATCAGGGTCTTTCAAAATGAGTCAGTTCTTTGTATCAGGTGGCCAAAGAATTGGAGTTTCAGTTTCAACATCACTCCTTCCAATGAATATTCAGGACTGATTTCATTTAGGATGGACTGGTTGGATCTCCTTGCCATCCAAGGGACTCTCAAGAGGCCTGTCCAACACCACAGTTCAAAAGCATCGATTCTTCGGTGCTCAGCTTTCTTTATAGTCCAACTCTCACATCCATACATGACTACTGGAAAAACCATAGCTTTGACTAGATGGACCTTTGTTGGCAAAGTAATGTCTCTGCTTTTTAATATGCTGTCTAGTTTGGTTGTAACTTTTCTTCCAAGGAGCAAGCGTCTTTTAATTTCATGGCTGCAGTTACCATCTGCAGTGATTTTGGAGCCCAGAAAAATAAAGTCTGACACTGTTTCCACTGTTTCCCCATCTATTTCCCATGAAGTGGTGCGACCGGATGCCATGATCTTAGTTTTCTGAATGTTGAGTTTTAAGCCAATTTTTTTACTCTCCTCTTTCACTTTCATCAAATAAACACATAAAAGAGTACTAATAAGTGCATCAACATTTATGAGCTTTGCAGAGAGTAAAACTATAGAAATACCTTCTCAAAATTATGATCTTGTGAGAATTTTAATTTCACTATTATATATCTAGCTATTATAAAAATGAATTATTTCTGAAAAACTACAGAAGATATATGGGAAATCAATGAACAGTTATATCGTTAAAAGAAAATAGCTGTATAAACCTTTATATAACTCTTCATGATTTATACAGACATATTGCTCAAAGAGTACACTGAATACTGAAATTAGCATGTATTGTGGAATATAAGTTAGAGATTAGAAAATATTCAAAACACTTCATATTTAATGGCCTATGAGATATATTATTCTAAAATGAATGTACATTTTTAGGATATTGATTAAAGATTTTGTTTGTAACAGGTTCCATTACTAAGCTAACTTTCTATGAGGCAGGAAGAATTCTGTACTGCCATTTTAGAAAAACAAATGACATGATACCTGTTTTGAAATTTTCACCATTATTAATCTCATTTTTATACTTAAAACCAAATGTCTGCATGTTAAGAATTTCAATAATTTGTTGCATTGCAAAGAACAGCCAATGGCACCCCGCTCCAGTACTTTTGCCTAGAAAATCCCATGGACAGAGGAGCCTGGTAGGCTGCAGTCCATGGGGTCGCTAGAGTAGGACACGACTGAGCGACTTCACTTTCATTTTTCACTTTCATGCATTGGAGAAGGAAACGGCAACCCACTCCAGTATTCTTGCCTGGAGAATCCCCGGGACGGGGAAGCCTGGTGGGCTGCCGTCTATGGGGTCGCACAGAGTCGGACACGACTGAAGTGACTTAGCAGTAGCAGTAGCAGTAAAGAACAGCCAAATGCATTCTTTTACAAAGCAGAAGTAGATAGATTTATTATAATAAAAATAAAGATTTATTAAAACAAAAAATACCAATAGTAGTTATTAGTTTTATCTTTATACTTCAGCTACAGCTATTCTATGAAGTGTGACCTCATCATCATACTTTAAGATCTAACATTATTTAGAGGGAAAAATTAAAAGAAGTTTCCAAAAATCAACAAAGAAATTCTATTGTTATTTAGCACTATAAGATATTTAATGGTGTGGTGGACAGACTTCAAAGGCCCTCATATTACCAGCCTTTTGCTTTTAGGCTTTCATGTAATCCCTTTCCCTCCACTGTGAGAAAGATCTGTGACTTACTTCTAACCAAAAAAATAAGGCAAAGGTAGGCCACCTATGTGACTGCATTATACATGACTGTTTTGTTAGCTGACTCATTCTAATTTCTACTTTGCATGGGTGGGTTTAAAGAAGCACACTTCCAGGATTCCTACACCCATAAAAATATGAATTCACCATTTCCTTTCTCTAAGATAATGGAGATATAGATTCTTTCCTGGTTGAATCACCGTATTATAACCCAACCCTGGAAAGCGCCTTGATTTCAGCCTTGTGAGAGTCAGCACTGACCCATCTAATCCACCCTTTGATTCATTACTGTAGTAACTGTGAAATAATGAATGTTTTCAGTAAGTAAAACTAACATAGTTGGTCTAAAATAAAAACAACAAGTAAGTTTCTAGAAAAATCTTACATCATTGCTTGTCTGGTAAGAAAGAGGTGTATCACTCAGGTATTCCATAGGAAGGATTCCCTGAGGAGATACCAAAAGCTGTAGATCTAATGTAAAAAAAGAGAAAGCACAGCAAGTAGTTCAGGAGTCTAAAGTTAGCTACAAGATAGCTCATGGAATAGACAGTGATACTGTTGTTAGGGCCAAACTTTCCAAGTTTTTAAATTAGATTTTGCATAACTAATGATTAGAAGCCTTGATCCAAAATTTTTGAGGCAAGGTGCATCAATACCAGAAGGACAAAGATCTTTCACTAGCTCTTTTATGCTTATGATGGAAAAGAAGCAATACTTCTAGTTAATAATGGTGATGTGAGACAGTCTTTCAATCTAGATCAGTGTTTCTCAAGCTATGATCCCTGGAAAAGCAGCATCAGTATCACTGGGGAACTTGTTAGAGAAGTAAATTATCAAGTCTCTCCTCAGATCTACTGAATCAGAAGATATGGAGTTAATGAGTCCTGGAAACTTGTGTTTGTCAGAGTCTCCAGATGATTTTGATGTTACTAAAGTCTGAAAACCAAAGCTAATACATTTCTGTTACATTGAATACATACAGGCTCAACAAAAGTTGGAGAAAATATCAAGCCTTGGTTTTTCCTTCTCTAATCTAGAGCTCTATAGATAACTAAGCAATCTTTGTGAATAGAAATACCAATGAAACCAGAGAAGGTGGAGGAAAAGGAAGCTAGAAGGAAAAGGTTGAGATGAAGGTGACCTAAGAGCAGCCATGAAGAACAAACACACGCATGTTTTGCTCCATAGATAGAAACATAAACAGATGTATGCTTGATCAGAAGAATTAAATGTGTGACAGTGACCCTATAGCAAGAAAGCAACCATAAGTTAGTCAAATGATATCCAGTAATTTTAACTGTTCCCAGTTCTATATTTCCCAACCTCTTACTGTACCAGATAAAACACTAAAAAGAACCAAATATTTATACCCTGATAAAGGATGAAAAATCCACAAAAAATCATATTTTGTAAAATGAAGAATTGATAAGCTCTTTTAAAATTAATAACTGAAAGAAAATGACCTAGAAAGCTGTTCAAGTAGTACTTCAGAAAAAAACAAAAAAATAACATTGAAATAAATTACATTGAAAGAGTTATTGAAAATAATGTATTATAGAAAACATGACACTACAAATAAATACAGAAAGCTAACATAACTCATTAAGAAATCATACATTTATATAGCTTGTAAATATATTGACAAAAACTCTTGACATGATTAGAACTTGTTAGATAGATTTGAGGGAACATTTCATGCAAAGACGAGCATAATAAAGGACAGAAATGGTATGGACCTAACAGAAGCAGAAAATATTAAAAAGAGGTGGCAAGAATACATAGAATAACTATACAAAATAGATCTCGACGACCCAGATAATCATGATGGTGTCATCATTCACCTAGAAACATACATCCTGGAATGCAAAGAAAAGTGGGCACTAGGAAGCATCACTACAAACAAAGCTAGTGAGGTGATGAAATTCCAGTTGAGCTATTTCAAATCCTAAAAGATGATGCTGTGAAAGTGCTGCACTCAATTTCCAGCAAATTTGGAAACTCAGCAGTGGCCACAGGACGGGAAAAGGTCAGTTTTTATTCCATCCCAAAGAAAGGCAATGCCAAAGAATGCCCAGACTACCACACAATTGCACTCATATCACATGCTAGGAGAGTAATGCTCAAAATCCTCCAAGCCAGGCTTCAACAGTACATGAACCAGAAATTTCCAGATATTCAAGCTGCATTTAGAAAAGGCAGAGGAACCAGAGATCAAATTGCCAACATCCACTGGATCATCAAAAAAGTGAGAGTTCTAGAAAAACATCTATTTCTGCTTTATTGACTATACCAAAGCCTCTGCCTGTGTGGACCACAACAAACTCTGGAAAATTCTTCAAGAGACAGGAATACCAGACCACTGATATGTCTCTTGAGAAATCTGTATGAAGGTCAGGATGCAACAGTTAGAACTGGACATGGAACAACAGACTGGTTCCAAATAGGGAAAGGATTACATCAAGGCTGTATATTGTCACCCTGCTTATTTAACTTATATGCAGAGTACATCATGAGAAACTCTGGGCTGGAGGAAGGACAAGCTGGAATCAAGATTGCAGGGAGAAATATCAATAACTTCAGATATACAGATGACACCACCCTTATGGCAGAAAATGAAGAAGAACTAAAGAGCCTCTTGATGAAAGTGAAAGAGGAGAGTGAAAAATTTGGCTTAAAATTCAACATTCAGAAAACTAAGATCACGGCATCCAGTCCCATCACTTCATGGCAAAGAGATGGGGAAACAGTGGAAACAATGAGAGACTTTATTTTGGGGGGCTCCAAAATCACTGAAGACGGTGATTACAGCCATGAAATTAAAAGACACTTGCTCCTTGGAATGGAAGTTACGACCAACCTAGACAGCATATTAATACCAGAGACATTACTTTGCCAACAAAGGTCCATCTAGTCAAAGCTATGGTTTTTCCAGTAGTCATGTATGGATGTGAGAGTTGGACTGTAAAGAAAACTGAGCACTGAAGAATTGATGCTTTTGAACTGTGGTGTTGGAGAAGACTCTTGAGAGTCCCTTGGATGGCAAGGAGATCCAACCAGTCCATCCTAAGGGAAATAAGTCCTGAATATTCAATGGAAGGACTGATGCTGAAGCTGAAACTCTCAATACTTTGGCCACCTGATGCGAAGAGCTGACTTATTTGAAAAGACCCTGATGCTGGGAATGATTGAAGGCAGTAGGAGGAGTGGACATTAGAGGATGAGATAGTTGGATGGCATCACTGACTCAATGGACATGAGTTTGAGTAACTCTGGGAGTTGGAGATGGACAGGGATGCCTGGCGTGCTGCAGTCCATGGGGTCACAAAGAGATGGACACGACTGGGCAACTGAACTGAACTGAGATAGTCTTTAGACCATCTCAAATAAATAGACAAAAATATAGTTATCACACACTGATTGACTATGATAAATTCATAAAATGAGCCACTTAAAAATATCACTGTCCCAGAGCTATATTTAATTTCTCTACTTTCTGTCTAGAATACTTCATTTGTATCAGCTCTGTCTCCACTTGCTTACAAAACTGTATCCCTTCACAAGAACATTTTCCTTCCAAAATTCATTGTAACTGCTATTTATCAATGTCACTATTTCCTTTTTGTTGCTACCTCCAGTCAGCATTTCTCAGTATCTAGTCTCCCTTCTTCTGATTTGTCTTCTTTGACACAACTGCTCTTGGCTTGCTGAAATAATTCTCTTTCATTACTGGCTGTTCATTTTTCTCCTTTCTGCTTCTATTCCTCTTCTAAAATCTAACTATTGGCCTGATAATAGGTATCATCCTAGGGTCCATTTGACTAATTATCTATGTTTTTCCTATTCAACCTCATCCAGAATTTATTCTTTAAATACCAACTAAAACGTATGCTGATGAGTCCCTTATTTCTTTCTGTAAACATGGCATCTCTCCAGAAATACAAGCCAATATGTAAAACTGACAACTTGACAAATTCAAATATATACTTTTGAAATTTTTTTCTGTTTTTTCATTGTAGTTTTCAATAAAACAAAATATGAATGTGCTTTTATGTGTAGGCTGGGGTTTGGAGGAGTTCTACCAGATCTCTCTAATCCAAATAACTGTGGTGAGGAAAAGTGCTCTTTGAGCTAGAATGGTCATTTAAAGCTTAATCACTTTTATACCTGATAGCTAGTTTTATTTCAAATGAATTATTCAAAATTACAGCACAAAGATACACAGATATTGATACCAAATAAAAAAACAAAGTTTAACTTTTAAAAAAAATTCTACCTATTACAACTGAAAAGCCAGGCTTGAGCAAAATCACTGCAACTTATAAGCAAAGCTAAAGAACTTTTATAAAAGTTGGATTCTAAAAAGGCCAGAAACAGGACAAAAGCCTCAGAGAAGGGCACAGTAGGAAGAAGAAAAAACATTTGTGAACATGAATCAGGTTTGTTCTGGCTTCATTTTTCAAGGTATAGCTTAGATCTTTTAAATAAATAGAAAGATATAAAGCAAAAATTATAAAAGTTGTATTAGTTTTAAAATGTGTAAGATCTCCATAAGACTATCAGAGAGTTATTTTTAAGACACAACATACATTTCATCATTAAAACTGAAGATATATAATGCATATTTTGAGTTTTCATTTAATCAGTTGGAACTGAACCCTGAACCCAGACAATGGGACTATCAGAGGAAGAATGGGTAGTATACTGGAGTTCAGAGATCATAGTTTGAAATCCTTTGCCTCTGATAACACTAAAATGACTGAAGAGCTGAAACACAGAAAAATAAAACTACTACTACAATTTTCATAAATTCAAAAATACGTATTATAAGAAAGGAAATGGAAAAAAGATCCAAATTCAAATATCTCAAAATTTTTAAGAACAATATGGTGGCATCGTGGATAAATGGTATTCACTTTTACTCTGTTTTTTCCTGAAATACGAATTTGACAGGTTCACAGTATGGCTTGCTTGAAAACTGACCATGCAGAAAGTTTCAGAGAACAAAGAAAATTTAATTTACTAGGCTTTATCAAAACTCTGATTTTCCTCTTGACTATAAGGAAAAAAACAGCAGTATGCTTAAACTGTCCCTTTTTACTTTAGGGAATATTTTCTTATGTCCAATAAAAGTGAAAAAAAAAGAAAAACAAGAGCAAAAGGATAAACTCCAAATGCAAAATGTACATGCATTTTAATTTCCCATTTTCTAGCCTTGTTTTGTAGTTACTGACATGGAAATTTAAGAAGCCATAAATACTGAAGATAATGGAATGAACCACTTTGTTACTAATCAGTCTATTGTCCTTTTGAAAATTTCTCTTTCTCTCTCTCTATATATGTATATATCGAAGCATAGCTGATTTATAATAGTATATTAGTTTCAGATGTACAACAGTGATTCAATATTTTTGGACCATTCTAAAAGTCTTTATTGAATTTGTTACAGTACCACTTTTTTTTTTTTTTTTAATGCTTTCATTTTTTTTGGCCACAAGGCAAGTGAGATCTTAGCTCCCTAGTCAGGGATCAAACCCCCATCACCTGCACTGGAAAGCAAAGTCCTAACCACTGAACTTCCAGGGAAGTCCTTGATCCAATATTTTAAAAGATTATCTCAAGTTATCACAAAAGTGACTATTTCTCTGCACTGTACAATATCATTTTGCTTACCTATTTTATTCACAGTAGGTTTTTTCTCTTAATCCCATGCCACTATTTCGGCCCTCCCTCCTTCCCTCTTCCCACTGGTAACCATTAGGTTGTTTTCTGTATCTATGAGTCTGTTTCTGTTTTGTCATATACATTTGATTGTTTTATTTTTTATATTCCACATATAAATGATAACACAGTATTTGTCTTTCTCTCTCTGATTTAACTCACTCAGCATGAGGCCCTGTAGGTCCACCCATAGTCTATTAAGACTTGACATTGCGATGAATAGCATCCACTGTAGACATCCTTATTACCAGTATGATTAACTAGCATTTGCCAAGATCATCAGAAACATGATTTCTTCTTTTTAGAAATTTAGAAGCAAAAGTCCTATTGGATTTGAATTACTTACTTCTGAGTAGTTCAATACTTATTTTGTTCATGTCAATGATCATATTTGCAGAAAAGTGAGATCAGAAGTAGGGTCACTTCCTCTCAGCCTTTTAGCCTGCTTTGCCTCAGATTCAACTCATTATAAAATTTCTGTCTTGCAAATTATTTTCAGTGCCATCTCTTTCCAAGTACCAAAGGGCCTCTTAGTAATTGAATGATCATTAGTCTATAACTATAAATAAAATTAAGATATAACATTATATTAGTATTTTTTCAAATCAGATTATGTTAAAATAATAAAATAAGATACCTCTGTTTAAGTTATGTACAATCATTATATTCTTTTACACCAATAGTCAAGTTTTTTAGCAGTGTGCCTATAAATTGGTTCCTTTTTATATGATGTAAATAAATTTCTTTAAAGATGTAGTTGAAAAAATAGAACATAAAAATGACAAAATATATCAAAAATATACTCAACTCATCAAAAATCAACTCATCTTTGTTTATTTGATTCATGAACATTTAGAATATATATTATTCTGATTGGTACAGGATCTATTTATGGTTTCACATAGCCAGGATTTGCTACATTTTCCTGATTAATAGCATTATATTTTGGGAAATAAAGTTAATTTACAATCAAGTATACTAAAGTAAAACAGCATAACATAAGGTAGAATAGTACACATATCTAAGATTCAAAATAACTAACAATTTCAATAAGTAGCTCTTTAATTTACCTTATATCTTTAAAAATTCAAATAAAGAGCTAAAATATTTTTAAATTTACAAAGCAAATATTCACCTGTATAATATTTTTATGAATCATTCAAAAGTAAATTTCAGACACTGAGCCATTTATTTCTAAATGTTTCCTGTATATGTTCCTTAGATTGGAGAATTTTCTTATATAACAATACAATTTCAAAATCAGAACACAAAATTGAAACCAGAGCTATCCTTAAGTTGCATTAAGACCCAAGGGAAATATTTTTATGATACCCCTTCCTATATATACAATTTATTTTAAAATGTATTATAAAAAATATGGGCTCATATTCTTGTCTGGAGGATCCCAAAACAAAGGAGCCTGGAGGGCTATAGTCCAGAGAGTCGCAAAGAGTCAGACATGACTGAAGGGACTTAGCACATGGTGATTTAATGGTGACTTGGAATCATAGGTAGAGAAGAGTATTTATTTACTACTGTCCAAAATCTGCATGTGGAGATTTTTCATATTGTCAAAATACCATCTCTTCCTGGTCAGGTCTAGGAAACATTGCTTCACCTTTTTGTCAAAAATGTTACCCCTGGCTCATTTATTGTCTTCCAATATAAAAGAATGGGGTACTGACTGTTTTTACCCAATGCCTTAGGCCTATAGACAAATATGCATTGACTAATAGAGATATTCTTGCCTCTGCTGCTTCAAAACACCTTTTACTGTATTGCTGGCTGCATCATTACTCATGATACAACAACTCATGTAATGCAACATTCATGAATATGGCTTCCAGGGACTCTTTGAAAGGTTGTTAGCAAAAGTCATTTCTACACCCTTAAGTCATGAAATACTTCAATCAGCCCACCTAAACAGTCCCAGCTCCTGGACATGTTTTTTTTTGTTTTCGTTTATCTTATATGAGTTACTTTCCATGGTTCCTTGACAGCTGACCACTTCTAAATTACAACATGCCTCAGGGCTCACCACTGTAATATTTTCTATTAGCTCTAAATATAAAATCATTTAGTGTCTCACTAATTTCATCAATTTGTATTCATATACCCACTGCCCAGAACTCTAAATCTCAGGCTTGTAAAACCTATGTACCTAATGCTTTCTGTTGACTAGCTAATAAACATGAAAATTAACATTAGAAATCCAGCATTTCCTAATCACCTCTGACAAAGTGAAACACAGCAAAGCACAAAACTCAAAACTAGCCCCTTTCACTGTTACCATCCATCCTTTATTAAGCCCACACAACATCCCCCACCTAAATAATCACAACAGTCATCCAATTGATCCTTCTGCTTCTGTCCTGTATAAAAAGCAGTGAAAATGGGCCACTCAAAGAACATGTCAGATTTTATCAGTTCTCTGCATGAACTCCTCTAAATAATTGCCCATCTTACTAACAACAACAACAAAGTCCTTTCTTTGGATCATAAAACTCAGCTTGAGTTAGATCATCTTCACCTCTAGTAGCTCTTCTGTTTACTCACTCAGACACAGCAACACTGGACTCTTTGCTCTTCTGAAGGGGAACAACTATCTTTTCTCTTCAGGTCTTTGCTTTTCTCTATGCCATGAATGCTTCCTCTGTAGATATCTTCATTTATCGTTCACTGATGTCACTACCAAACTTTCATCTTATTAGTAAATACTTCCCTATATGCGCTATGTAAACATTTCCCTAGAACACAATATATTGTTTACCTGACTTAATTGCCCTCATACCACTTTACCTTCTTGGCCATATTAATATGTTTATTTATTTATTTATTGAGATTCTGTCCTGATTAGAATAGTAGATTCATGAAGGTAGCACCCTGGATACCTAGCTCACAGTGGGCATCTCATAAACAATGCTAAATGAATAGATGGACAAATAAGTGGTTCCTTCATCTTCTAATTCTGCTAGTCCACAGAAAATAATGAATACCTATGAAATATATTAAGAAAAGTTCCATGGAAATAAAAATAAGTAAGAAGACAAATATATCAGAAAAAATAATATAACACTTGCTAAGTTTAAATCCACAATTGTTGAATGCCACTATACTTACATGTCTTCTGAAATATGGTTTAAAAAATATTCTTGGATCTAATTACAACAGAACCTGGTAAATGTCTTAGTATCCTTAGACTGCCACAACAAATACCATAAACTGGGTTGCTTAAACTACAAATATTTATGTCTCACAGCTCTGAAGGCTGGAAGTTGTAAATGAGGGTGCCAGCATGGCTGGGTATAATGAGAACCCTATTCTTGACTTCTTTAAAAGTCTGAGAGCAAGCTCTCTCCAGTCTGATACAAGTGCAGTTGCTCAGTTGTGTCCGACTCTTTGCGACCCAATGAATTTCAGCACGCCAGGCCTCCCTGTCCATCACCAACTCCCAGAGTTCACTCAAACTCATGTCCATTGAGTCGGTGATACCATCCAGCCATCTCATCCTATGTCATCCCCTTCTCCTCCTGCCCCCAATCCCTCCCAGCATCAGAGTCTTTTCCAATGAGTCAACACTTCACATGAGGTGGCCAAAGTACTGGAGTTTCAACATTGGCATTATTCCTTCCAAAGAACACCCAGGACTGATCTCCTTTAGAATGGACTGGTTGGATCCCCTTGCAGTCCAAGGGACTCTCAAGAGTCTTCTCCAACACCACAGTTCAAAAGCATCAATTCTTTGGCACTCAGCTTTCTTCACAGTCCAAATCTCACATTCATACAAGACCACTGGATAAACCATAGCCTTGACTAGACAGACCTCTGTTGGCAAAGCAATGTCTCTGCTTTTGAATATGCTATCTAGGTTGGTCATAACCCTCCTTCCAAGGAGTAAGCGTCTTTTAATTTCATGGCTGCAGTCACCATCTGCAGTGATTTTCCAGCCCCAAAAATAAAGTCTGACACTGTTTCCACTGTTTCCCCATTTATTTCCCAGGAGTGACCGGACCAGATGCCATGTTCTTAGTTTTCTGAATGTTGAGTTTTAAAGCAACTTTTTCACTCTCCTCTTTCACTTTCTTCAAGAGGCTTTTTAGTTCCTCTTCACTTTCTGCCATAAGGGTGGTGTCATCTGCATATCTGAGGTTATTGATATTTCTCCAGCAATCTTGATTCCAGCTTGTGCTTCTTCCAGCCCAGCATTTATCATGATGTACTCTGCATAGAAATTAAATAAGCAGGGTGACAATATACAGCCTTGACGTACTCCTTTTCCTATTTGGAACCAGTCTGTTTTTCCATGTCCAGTTGTGACTGTTGCTTCCTGACCTGCATACAGGTTTCTTAAGAGGCAGGTCAGGTGGTCTGGTATTCCCATCTCTTTCAGAATTTTCCACAGTTTATTGTGATTCACACAGTCAAAGGCTTTGGCATAGTCAATAAAGCAGAAATAGATGCTTTTCTGCAACTCTTTTGCTTTTTCCATGATCCAGCAGATGTTGGCAATTTGATCTCTGGTTCCTTTGCCTTTTCTAAAACCAGCTTGAACATCTGGAAGTTTACAGTTTACGTATTGCTGAAGCCTGACTTGGAGAATTCTGAGCATTACTTTACTAGCGTGTGAGATGAGTGCAGTTGTGTGGTAGTTTGAGCATTCTTTGGCATTGCCTTTCTTTGGGACTGGAATGAAAACTTTCCTTTTCCAATCCTGTGGGCACTGCTGAGTTTTCCAAATTTGCTGGCATATTGAGTGCAGCACTTTCACAGCATCATCTTTCAGGATTTGGAATAGCTCAACTGGAATTCCATCACCTCCACTAGCTTTGTTCGTAGTGATGCTTTCTAAGGCCCACTTGACTTTACATTCCAGGATCTGGCTCTAGGTCAGTGATCACACTATCGTGATTATCTTGGTCGTGAAGATCTTTTTTGTACAGTTCTTCTGTGTATTCTTGTCACCTCTTCTTAATATGCTCTGCTTCTCTTACTGATACAAAAAGGGCACCAATTCCATCACATTCATGATCTAATTACATCTGGAAGGCCTCATCTTCAAATACAATCAAAATGGAGATTATGTTTTCAACATATGAATTCTGTGGGTATACAAACATTCAGACACATGGGTAAGTCATGCATGTGTGTACTAAGTTGCTTCAGTCATGTCCGACTCTTTGTGACCCTATGAACTGCAGCCTGCAAGGCTCCTCTGTCCATGGGATTCTCCATGCAAGAATACTGGAGTGGGTTGCCATTTCCTTCTCCAGGCAATCTTCCCGACCCAGGGATCAAAGCCACGTCTATTAGGTTTACCTCCTTTGGCAGGCAGGTTCTTCACCACTAGCATTACCTAGGAAGCCTCCTTTGGTAAGTCTACAACGTTTATTGAATGACTGCTATAATCCTGGAATTATATTTGTTTCTAAGGATACATTATACTGAATAATTTGAATCCTTGCCCTAAAGAAAATACTATCTTATTGAAAAGACAGGTAAAGAAGCAATTAAAATATTTTTAGATAATAGTCAATAATGTAAAGAAAATAAACTTGGTATTATCATAGAAATAAATTGATGTTTTACTGTCATGACAAGGATCTCTTGGGTTCTCCAATAAAGTGACATTTCAATTCAAAACTGTACAACAAAAAGTAAAGCTACTTAAATATATGGAGTATTATAATTCTAACTGGATGCCAAAACTTTTCCAAAGGTTCTGAAACTGAAAGATGCTTGATATGTTCAAAGGAATGAAAGACTAGGGAATTCTGAATTGCAGTAATGGATATATGTCATCTTCTGTGAGAGACGAAATTAAAGTGGCATACTTTTGGGCCAGATCAGGTAGCACCTAAGTCATTGTAAGAAGTTAGAATTTTAATCTGATTAAATGGGAAGTTATTGGATTCTCTTACTGAGAGGAATTGTGTAATTTGTTTGATACTCTAGAAATGGCACCAGGCTGCTATCTAAAAGAACTATATGAAAGAACAAAATAAAGACAGAACCAATCAATTCAGTATATTATAGAAGTCTGAACAAATAGCTTAAAGTAGGGGAGAGTAGGAAAAATGAACAGAATGTCCCATGTATTGATGAACAACTTGCTGCTGATTGGTTGTGGGGGCATGGAAGGAAATATTAAGAATCAAGAATGACTCCTATATCTCTGAACAAGTATCTGCTGGGTAATGTAGAGAAGGAAGGTGCTTGATGGCAGGGCATAGATTTTGTGTGGTTAAAAACATATATTTCAATTTTATAGACTTAGATGCACAATACAAATCCAAACACAAGACATAAATATATAGTTCAGTTCAGTTCAGTCACTCAGTCTTGTCCGACTCTTTGTGATCCCATAAACCACAGCACGTCAGGCCTCCCTGTCCATCACCAACTCCCAGAGTCCACCCAAACCCATGTCCATTGTGTCGGTGATGCCATCCAACCATCTCATTCTCTGTCGTTCCCTTATCCTCCTGCCCTCAATCTTTCCCAGCATAATGGTCTTTTCAAATGAGTCAGCTCTTCACATCAGGTGGCCAAAGTATTGGAGTTTCAGCTTCAACATCAGTCCTTTCAGTGAACACCCAGGACTGATCTCCTTTAGGATGAACTGGTTGGATCTCCTTGCAGTCCAAGGGACTCTCAAGAGTCTTCTCCAACACCACAGTTCAAAAGCATCAATTCTTCTGTGCTCAGCTTTCTTTATAGTCATCCATACATGACCACTGGAAAAACCATAGCCTTGACTAGACAGACTTTTGTTGACAAAGTAATTCTTCTGCTATTTTAATAGGCTGTCTAGGTTAAGCATCTTTTAATTTCATGGCTTCAGTCATATATAATAGTCTATTGTGGTGGAGGGTAAGTCTATAAATTCAAATCATCAGTATATATAAACTTTTTAAAGACAGTGAGTTGAGTGAAATCACGGAAAAGAATACATATGGTAGTAGATATATACAGTTTGGAATTTGGGGAATGACCAAAGAGCAAGAAAAAAATGTTAAAATAGTAGAAAGATTCACTTTTTTCAATTGTTTTATAGGACAGGTAGTGAAATATGCATAAACATTTAAAATATCAAACTCTAATTTTTAATAAAGGTCATTAACATTTCCTTTATTGAAAGTCATACTTGACAGATGAATTGTGACGTTCAAGTTCTATCAAAGGTACTAGCCCAAATACTTCATTACTCTAATAAGAATTATAATTTTTAATTTAGAGAAATTAATATTTCTCAAGGAAGAACAATGTCAATATTCTATATAAAATGTCTAAATATGCAGACATACAGTTTAGTAAGCAAATCTTAAAATGTCCATAAGCACAAACATAAATATAACAAGTATGCTTATTCAAATAAAAGCAGCATAACATCATTATGGAAGACAGTATTGAGATTCCCTATAAAACTAAGAATAAAAATACTATATGACCTAAAAATCCCACCACTGGGCTTATGCCTTAAGGAGATCATAACTGAAAATGATACATGTACCCCAATGTTCTTTGCAGCACTATTCACGATAGCTAGGACATGGAAGCAACCTAGATGTCCATTGACAGATGAATGGATAAAGAAGCTGTGGTACATATATACAATGGAATGTTAGTCAACCACAAAAAAGAATGCATTTGAGTCAGTTAAAATGAGGTGGATGAACCTAGAGCCCATCATACAGTGTGAAGTCAGGAAAAGAAAAACAAATATTGAAATACTAATGCCAAATATGTAATCCAGAAAGATGGTACTGATGAACCTATTTTAGGGCAGAAAGGGAGATGTAGATATAGAGAAAAGAATTTTGGACATGGGATTGGGGGCTGGAAAGAGAGGGTAGGACAAATGGAGAGAACAACATGGAAACATACACTATCGTATGTAAAACAGCAGTGGGAATTTGCTGCGTGACTCAGGAAACTCAAACCAGGGTTCTGTGACAACCTAGAGGGATGCACTGGGGTGGGAGTTGGGAAGGAGATTCAAGAGGGAGGGCACATATGTATACCTATGGCTGAATCATGTTGATGTATGGCAGAAACCAATATGATATTGTAAAGCAATTATTATTTAATTAAAAATAACAAAAAAAAAAAAAACAGCATGGCATTGGTAACAGAATAGACAAATTCATGGACTGAAAAGAAAGGACAGAATATTCTATTATTGTCATAATAGACCTTAAATTTCATTGCACTTATAGCATGTCACTTTAAGAAAGTGATGCACTTATTCTGGTAGCTCTACCTCAAAATAGACATGTATGTAAAGTTGTAAAACCACTATTAAAATATAAGTGAACAGTGATTTTTTTTTTCCCACAAATAGTAAAAACTTGGGAGTTTTTTTGCATTGCATGCATGTAGGTTGCTGGAAAGGTTTCATGAGATTGTCAGTCTTGCTCATTGGGTAAATGACTCAGGATGATGGCCTTGTTATGTCCACATATTAAAACTCAAAATATTCCTAAGAAAATATTTCTTTTTATTTCTTTAACACTGATGTTGTTTTCACATAAGATGCATGTAAATTACTTGTATTTGAAATAATTTTTCTACTATCAAATGTCAGGTTATTAAATTTATTTTTTTATTTCTCTATGGAACAGGCTGATTTTCCATTGTGTAAAAATGTCACAGAACAGCTGTGACCTTATGTTTGGAGATGACTGGCACAATGAAGTGTCAGAGCAAGGGAAAATGCCATTCTCTGATGAAATGAGCTGCTTCTATCACATTAATCATTGTTTATAATTACTAACACAGGTGCAGACAGCTGAATCTAAGATAACTAATAAAATTACTATTTATTATAATATTCCTGGTAACCATTAAATTGGAAAAGAAATTAAACATGTAGTTAGGTCATCATATGTCACATAAATGAAAGAGCTAGGTTATTCACATGGGTAGGACTATGGGCTAATTCTAAGTCAGCGTCTATTTTTATCATGTTTTGGAACTTTAAAAAACATTTTTATTTCTTGATATTTCGTATTTTTTCTTAGGTTGGAAATAACAAGTGGAATTTTTAACATTCAGGTATCATTCCTCTTACAGACAAAAGCACTGAAAGCACTGAGCTTTTCCTTTCACTTTAATAGGAAATAGGGCACTTACAGCTAGGATGGTATATTGGAACATATTTCCACAAGATTTTTTTTTCTTTTTATCTCACTGACTGTTGAGAAGTGAGCCTGCTTTTAATTCCATGTACTCAACCTTGACAATCTTTCTCTTATATTTATGAGTATGTATCCACAATGTGTCATAGTTTGCATTATTTACAATCCCCAGTTTTAACAAGCCTATGAATAAAATGTAAATAGTAAATAAATAGATGACCACTAAATGTTTACTTTGGATAGATTCTTATACCTGCTTTAGAAATAGAAGTCTTAGTATGATTACTTGTTTACTAAAACTAAAAGAAATTATATCAAGACCTTAACTATATTCATAATTCGTTACTTCTAAAGAATGACAAGTATACTTCCTGTTGTTTAAATATAATGACATTAGGGAAAAATATAAATGGGAACATGAATAAAGAGCATGAAGTCATACTTAGGAAATGAAAATTTATTTAGTAAACTTTTTTTTAACTTTTATTTTATTTTTAAACTTTACAATATTGTGTCAGTTTTGACAAATATCGAAATGAATCCGCCACAGGTATACATGTGTTCCCCATCCTGAACCCTCCTCCCTCCCCATACCCTCCTTCCTCCCCATACCATCCCTCTGGGTCATCCCAGTGCACCAGCCCCAAGCATCCAGTATCATGCATCGAACCTGGACTGGCGACTCGTTTCATACATATTTTACATGCTTCAATGCCATTCTCCCAAAACTTCCCACCCTCTCCCTCTCCCACAGAGTCCATAAGACTGTTCTATATGTCAGTGTCTCTTTTGCTGTCTCGTACACAGGGTTATTGTTACCATCGATAAGTTCTATTTTGTACTTGTCACACTTTCAATTTTCTTCTCATTGGAGACAGCAAACCTTTAAACATTTAAAAATATAGTTCAATAGATTATTACTTAGAAAAATCAATTTGAAACCACAGTGAGATACCACTAAAACTTCTTAGAATGGCTAAGATCCCAGTCTTATTTGTACTAAGTGCTGATGAGGGTATGAAGGAAGTGGAAGTCACATACATTTCTGTTAGAAGATTCTGTATAGTCAATTTGGAAAACAAATTGTTCTTTACAAAGCTTGTGTAAACTGACTATAAGAACCAGAAATTCAAGGTATTTACTCAAAGGTATGAGTACTGTATTCAACTTAATTCAAAGCTACCAAAACCTGAAAACAGCCTAAATGTCCCTCAGCTGATGAAATGATAAAAAATCAAAAGCACATCAATACAATGAGGTACTACTGAACTAAAGGAAACAACAAATTACTGACACAGGAATGTCAATATCAATGTGGAATAATGTCACATTCATAACGCTAAGTGAACAAAGACAGAGCCAACTCTCTACATACTGTGAGAGTTCATTTGAATGAATTTTTGAGTTAAGCAAAAGTTACACTGACAGAAGTCAGGGCATTGGTTTCCAGGAGATCAAGTGAAGGCAAAGGTCATTTACAAGAAATGTAGGAGGGAATTTGAAGCACATAGTACTTTATCTTGACTTTGGCTGTAGATACACAATTCCATGTATTGTTAAAATTCTCCCACATCTATACATTAAAAATCACAACTTTTGTTGTAGACAATTTAGGTCTAAATCAAACTGTAACAAAAGTTATATACCTCTCAAAAGACAGAGACAGTTGTTAAGATGAAGAATGTCTTGTTTGAAAATTATAATTTGGAAAACTCTACCTCATAATAAATCCTTTTCTCTATAATGTTTTCTATTTTTTAAAATGTGTTCTTTCTTCTTATCCATGCATTAGATAAAAATAGAGTTTTAATAAATAACAGAAACAAAACCTAAAATCTTTGAGCAGGTAAAATAAAAAATAGTTTATCAGAACAATACTTATCCTTGGTGTCTATAAAGCTGATAAATGTAAACCATTATTTTTTCTAAAAATGCATTTGAGCAAACTACCCTAAGAAATAATAAATACAGAAATGATCAACCAAGGCACATATTTTTCCATACCAAAGCAACAAACCATCCATTTTTTTCTGTATAGTTAATTTATTTTAAAGTAATTAATATTTTCCATGACTGATTTTAGCCTGCTGGATTCTGATAATAATCTTTTACAAGCAACAGATCCAAACAACTGACAGAAAATATAATTCAATATCATAGAAGATATTTAGCATCCAAAGTATATAAAAAAAAAGATGAAAAACCTATAGGATTTAGAACAAAGTTCACAAATAGAATGGAACTCCCAGAATTAAAAGTCTTTAGAGAAATTAAAGATATGAAAGGGAGCTCAATCTTACAAGCTACCAGCAAACTATAAACTAAAGTAATTAAAAGCTATTATTTCAAACCAAAATTCTGGGAAAAAATAAAGAAGTATATAGATTCAGATATTGACAAGATTATAGATAAAATTATTTTTCTTAAATGATTCTGAGGGAGTGAATTGTTACTACTATTTTGAGAGCAACTGTCAGCAGCTGAAAACTTTGCAGTTGAAAACTTACATGAAAATAAAACTAGATCATAAAATGCAGTTGCAAGTGGACAATAAAGTGAAGATGTGGATTATACATTTTGTTGCTAAATATTCACATGAAATAACACACACATAATGCTCTAAATGGTAAATGGATATTTGACATGTATATCAAATTAAATTAAAGGACTAGGGTCAGAGTCTTTAGAACTTAGCCAGGGAAATGGATTTATAATCTTGAATAAAGCTAAGGTTAGCCATAGCCATATCTACATTGTTTGATTTAACACTATCAAAAATAAAATCGATTAGCATTATTTTTTTATTTTTGGAAAAATGTTGCCTTCAATTATTTCTAATACATTTCTTTATGCTTCTGAAAAGAGAGAAAAGTAAATTTTAATGAAAATTTGATTTTTCAGTTAAATTTTCAATGTGGTCCTTATGTATAAAATGAGGCAAGTCAGGATACTAGTTTTGTACAATTGTTGATGTCTCATGTAGAAACAATAGCATAAATAGCTAATTCTTTACTATGTTTATTTGACAAAATCTAGCTTGCCTGGAGAATCCCAGGGACGGGGGAGCCTGGTGGACGTCTATGGGGTTGCATAGAGTCGGACACGGCTGAAGCGACTTAGCAGCAGCAGCAGCAGCAGCTTAGAAGTAGGTTTTCTACTTGTAAAATATTGGTCTTTTTATATTTTCTCTATAAAACAGAATTTCACCAACCACAGATACTGGAAAAAAGTGTTCATCAATAGGCCTTGGTTTTAAAGATTTTAAAAACCTTGATTCTTAACAAAGAGCATGTATTTTATCATCCTGCTGAGATCTAGTAAGTGACAGATATGTGCAAAGACCCTATGATAGCAACAGTAGTTAAGACAGTTAAAAGCTAAAGTAGCACTCTGCATTTTGGATGACTAAATGAAGAACACAGTCAGCTAGTCATTAATTCTGCCTATATGTGCAGCTTTTGAGACTTTAGTACATTAGGTTGAACAGTATTTTTAGTAGTATAAAACTAAATGTAAGATAACCTCGTAAAAGGCAGTGAAGACAGAATATCAAATCATTAAAAATAAATAGGCTACTTTGAAATATCCAACTGAGAAAAAGTCCTAGGAAGTAAAAACTGTTATGATGTCCTACTTCCAAAGAAAGTTAAGACTCAGCCAAGAATAAGATTGACTGAATGTCTATTTTTTTCTCTTTGAATAAAAATACATGTTTAGGATTTAATATGTTACCTGAATTGTATGTCAGAATTTATCATTGTTCAAATTTGTGCTGTGTTTTTGATTCTCTCACATTTCCATACACATGTGTAAGCACAGACCCAATTATTTTATTATGTAGTGTTTGGTTCACTAAATAATGTTTGGATTAATTTGGTGTTCCAGCAATGACAGTCAGATAAAGAACTGAAACAAGTCAGGGGGGCTACATCATTTCACTCAAATGTAGGCAGAAGAATGAAAATTCATTTAAGCACTTTAATGATTGAAAAGCAACTTTTCACTTGTAGCAATTTAATTCATTGATTATAGTATAATCATAGGGTCTAAATTAACCAAAACTACAGATTTTAATTGGAAACCTTTCCTTTCCTGTTTATCAGATTTGTCTGAATATGATGAAGCAATTAGGAAAAAGAAGCAACTGCTACTGCTGCTGCTGCTAAGTCGCTTCAGTCATGTCCGACTCTGTGTGACCCCATGGACTGCAGCCCACCAGGCTCCTCCATCCATGCGATTCTCCAAGCAAGAGTACTGGAGTGGGGTGCCATTGCCCTCTCCAAAAGAAGCAACAGAGCCACTAAAATACAGGCAGAGCTAATTTATCATAACTCATAAGAGCTAAATTGATCCATTAAGTGCCTGGACTTTCCTGTTGGTGCTTTTCTTTGATATGCAAATGAGAATTCTATTTTTTAAAGCAGGAACAAGACAATGACTAGGTAGAATAGACATAGTTAACAAGTAAGCCTACCTACTAAACATTTATTCTCAATTTAGCACTCTGTTTTGAAATCTCTCTTTATTTCCCAGGATTAATTGCTTCTGCAGTGCATAATTATAAAAATCAGGTGACAATATAGTTTCATGGAATGACAAAAAATATATATTATTAGCCCCACTCCCCCTTAAGGTTATAAAGTACTATGACAATCAGGAGAAGTTTTGAATATGGAATGGCAGGTTTTCAATAACCTAGAATACAGAATATGATCAAAGCAAATTAACAAAAGAGGTCTTCTAGGTTTTTGGTCTGGGTGATGGACTGAAAGATCATGCCACTTATAAGTTGGGAAAAACTGAGCAATCAAGAGACTAGAAGACTGAATTAGAAAAAATAAGATTCTGTTTTAAAACTGTTTGAGTTAGGTGACTCTTGGAGATTATGGTGAAGACACCAAGTAGGGAGTTTTATACTGGAGCATACACATTGGGTGCACCCCGGATCTCATTTATCACCTGGTGCCACCATTTACCCACCAGACACAGGCACTGCCTTCACTGCTGCCCATACCTGCTCAAATATTGTTCTTGCACTATTAGCATCACCTTGGGTTAACCAATTTATTGCAAGGCAATAGTGAATGAAGAGCAAAAATCAATAGAGGCATGCCTCTTATTGTGCTTCACTTCACTGAGCTTTGTAAAGATTGCATTTTTTACAAATTGAATGTTTGTGGCAACAATGTGTGAAACAAGTCTACTGCCACCATTTTCCCAACAAGATTTGCTCACTTCATGTCTCTGGCTCAATTTTGGTAATTCTCACAATATTTTAAAATTTTTCATCATTGTTATATTTGTTATGATGGCCTGTGATTAGTTATTTTGATGTTACTATTGCAAATTATTATGACTTGCTGAAGTCTCAGATAGTAGCACTTTTTAGCAATAGAGCACTTTAAAATTAAGTTGTGTACAAAATTTTAATAGATACACTATTAAACACTTATGTAGGGTACAGTATATTACGAACATAACTTTTATATTCACTGGGAAACAAAAAATTCATGTAATTTGTTTTACTGAAATACTCACTCTACTGTGGTGGTCTGGAATAAAAGTTGTAATATCTCAGAGGTATGCTCAAGTGTCTTTCCTCCATGTGAAACAAACTCTATGGTTCAATATACACCATTATCCAAGGGCTGTTGTTGCTGCTGCTGCTAAGTCACTTCAGTCGTGTCCGACTCTGTGTGACCCCATAGACGGCAGCCCACCAGGCTTCCTGTCCCTGGGATTCTCCAGGCAAGAACACTGGAGTGGGTTGCCATTTCCTTCTCCAATGTATGAAAGTGAAAAGTGAAAGTGAAGTCGCTTAGTTGTGTCCGACCCTCAGCAACCCCATGGACTGCAGCCTTCTAGGCTCCTCTGTACATGGGATTTTCCAGGCAAGAGTACTGGAGTGGGGTGCCATTGCCTTCTCCAAGGGCTAGACTTGTCTAAAGTTATTTTTAATTATCCACAATAGCATTCCCTTTGAAAATAAATTTATTAAATGTAAATTCACTTCTCAGACTCACTTTTACAGAATCTGAACTAACATCCAAATCAAAAGAAAAACCACAATTAGAAATGCATATGTAATAAATCATAGCATAAAAGATATTTAAACAACTGGGCTCATACATCATTATAAGGATAATGAAAGTAGAGACTTAGTTGATCATAAAAACGTAATTCTTAAAAGAGCAAATGTATACTCATCTTGCATAATGACAGAAAAACTATCACACTGAATATTACATTGTGTAATGACATGAAATAAGTTGGCTTCTTCAACAGGACACAAAAGTGTTTCTAAGGACCCGGGATAGAAGACATTATTGAAGGCAGTTGAGAAGAAGCAGAGGAATGCAATTTTGAAAAACTATTCTGAAACTCACCAAAATAAAATCTACACTGGAAGTGATGAAGAATATAATTCCCTCATATAGGCAATAAAAATCTAAGATATGTAGACATGAGAAACTAATAGAATGTAGATGGAGAAAATACAAAGAGAAGAAAAGATGGATCACAGAAGAAAATGTGACAATAAACAAATAAAAATTAAATATTAATACATAATGGTAACCGTAAAATGTTATAATAAAGTCACACATGCTTTACACTAATCAAATTTTAACCAGAATGTGATGAGAGGTGCCTTGAAAAGTAACATTATTTAAAACTTTTTGACAATTTAGTTGTCCTTCATACATTGGGACCCAGATACTTCAGTGGTAAAAATCAATTCAAAGAACATTTAATATATTTCCTAAATTTTATATACAAGAATATTTTAACCATTTTCTTCTTGTATAAAAGCAATGTGAAATTTCAGAGTGAGTTATTTAATAACTTTTGGTACGTTCTTAAATATAGACAAACATTAAAGTTGCATTTTTTTCAACATACATTTTGATTACTCTGAAAATAACTCTAAACACTCCTATCTACCATAGGCAAATTGAAGTATTTGTATGCAGGCTGACCTACAACTGACATATGTGTGTGTGTGCCCACTCTCTTGTGACCTCATAAACTGCAGCATTCCAGGCTTCCCTGTCCTTCACCATCCCCTGGAGCTTGCTCAAACTCATGTCTATCAAGTCGGTGATGCCACCCAATCCAACCATCTCATCCTCAATCTTTTCCAGCATCAGAGTCTTTCCTAATAAGTTGGTTCTTGGCATCAGGTGGCCAGAATATTGGAGTTTCAGCTGTAGGGTCAGGCCTTACAATGAATATTCAGGGTTGATTACTTTTAGGATTGACTGGTTGGATCTCCTTGCTGTCCAATTGACTCTCAAATATATTTTACAGCACCACTGTTCAAAAGCAACAATTCTTCGGTGCTCTTATGGTCCAACTCTCACATTCACACACGACTACTGGAAAAATATTAGCTTTGACTAGATGGACCTTTGTTGGCAAAGTGATGTCCCTGCTTTTTAATACACTGGCTAAGTTCATCATAGCTTTTCTTCCAAGGAGCAAGAGTCTTTTAATTTCATGGATGCAGTCACTGTACACAGTGATTTTGGAACCCAAGAAAATACAATCTCTCACTGTTTCCATTGTTTTCCCATCTATTTGCCATGAAGTAATGGGACCAGCTGCCATGATCTTTGTTTCTTTCTTTTTTTTTTTTGAATGTTGAGTTTTAAGCCAGCATTTTCACTCTCCTCTTTCACTTTCATCAAGAGGCTCTTTAGTTCCTCTTTGTTTTCCGCCATAAGGGTGGTGTTATCTGCATAGCTGAGGTTATCTATATTTCTCCCAGCAATCTTAATTCCAGCTTGTGCTTCATCCAGTCCGGGATTTTGCATGATGTACTCTGCATATAAGTTAAACAAGTAGGGTGACAATATACAGCCTTGACATACTCCTTTTCTAGATAGTTAATAGTGATTTCCAAAACAATCAATGAGATTAGTTGCAAACAGTTAAAATCACTAAAAATAATAGGTTGCAAATTTCATTACTCTTCTTTTTCTGTCACATATTCTTTTCACAGAAATAATTAACATAATATACACTTGCAATTTCTTTAAGTAATGATGTGTGGACAAGTAAAATTAAAAACTTATACTTGTTCAAATCATTTTATTTAGTAATGTTCGTATTTTTTGAGAAAGTTAGGTAAATAATTATGTTTGATTTTGAAAGTGCATGTTGATTTTGCTAAGGATCATTGCTAAGTATAAAGATCAAGAAAACACTTTATGATTAAGGAAAGAATCTTACTATATACACTTCTATTCAGCATTGTACTAGATGTTCTACCCGAGTCAGTTTGGCTATAAATATTAATAAATATAAAGCACACAGGTTGGAAAACAAAAAGTAGAATTACATCTATTCAAGGATTATATAATCTTGTATGTAGATAATCTTAAGAATCCACTAAAACTATCTGAATTAACAAATACTCAGCAAGTTTACAAAACATAAAATCAATATAACAATCAACACTATTTCTATACACTAGCAATGAAATTCAGGAAAAATTCCACTTGCAATAACAGAAACAATGGACTATTCAGGAAAAAGTTAACCAGGAAGAAGTGCAAGACTTGTACACTGAAAGCTATAAAACACTGTTGAATGAAAATAAAGAAAAGCTACATGAATGGAAAGACATCTATCTTCATGGAATAGAAGACAACAGCAAGATGTCAATGTTCCACAAACTGACTTACAAGCACAACACATTCCCTATGAAAAACTCAGCTGCATGATATTTTAGCAGAAATTGAAATCAGATTTCTAAAATTACTATGGAAATGCAAGGTATCCAGATTAGCCAAAATAAATCTTGAGATAAAGAAAAGACCAAACTTGCTTTGGTCTTTTATCAGAACTCTATGTAATTGTAGCTACTTTAAAAATACTGTTAGGCAGTTCCCTCAAATGTTAAGCAGAATTCTCTTATGATCAAGTAATTTTACCCTGTTATATACCCAAGAGAAATGAAAACATATGTCTCAATAAGAACATGTACATAAACAATCTTAGTAGTTTTATTCCTTATAGCCAAAAATTGGAAATAATTCACATGTTGTTCACTGGATAAGTGAATAAATAAGATGTTTTTCATCCATATAATGAGATATTGTTTGGTAATACAAAGAATGATGTCCTGCTCCAGTCATAACATGGACATTGAAAACCTTATAATAAGTGACAGAAGCCAGATATAAGGCTACATACAATTCCAGTTATATGAAATATACATATTATCAAATTCGTAAAGATATAAAGTAGATTAGTGGTTGCCCAGTGCTGGGAGGGAAGGGTTAATGAATGGAGATTGCCTGCTAACGTGTGCCGGTGTTTTTTTTTTTTTTTTGTTTTTTTTTGGTATGATGAAATATCTTAAAATTAGACAATGGTGATAACTGCACAACTCTGAGAATATACTAAAAATCACTAAATTATTTTTAAAGGGTGAATTTTATGACATGAGAGTTATCTCAATAATGAAGGTTTTATAAAGATCAAACATAAATATATTAATACTTCTATTATTCTGGATACTAATGATACAATTTATAATTTTTAATCATTTCTTCCCATGTTTTTTATATGACTACATGTCTACATTAAGAGACTTTGCCTTTGTTATACCTCATTAAAACAGTATGATTATATAGATTTTCATTCAAGTTTTATTGATAATAAATATTTTCAATTTTTATGTTGACTTCAGATAATCATGGTTTTAATAATATTTATTAAAATACACACTTTGGCATATATCTTTTAGTCACATCTTGCTTATTTATTTTCAACATAATTTCCAAGTGATCTTATTCACCCTAGGCTATGGATCTTATAGTAGTTTCTTAAATCATTGAATTTACTTTTGGAGAATAAACAGATACTTTTGTTCCTTTCCTTTTATTAATTATATCAAGAGGATATAAATATATTATTTCTTTCAGTAGAAGCTTATTTTAATTACTAGATGACATTTTCCATTTCAGTCAGGCAATTAAGCAATGTACACGAATGAAATAAAGGGATGGATATACAAGGAGAAAGTGACCTCAGCTTTCTTTGTCTTTCTGTTTTTTTTTTTTTTCTTCAATAAACAAGTCAAAGCAAGCATGGAAAGGAGAAAATTTTAATTTCTTAAACACTCTCGAATGTTGGAAAATTCTATAAACATGATGTCAGTAACTTTCAATTTCTTTAAACTTAATTCCACACAAATTACAGTCATCTACATAATAAGTACTTAGGAATACAATATCTTTGAAGTCTGTCAAGTTGATCTCTAAAGAGCTTTGTTACTCATTTTATACCCTGCCATTACTGCCCATCAACTAACCTTTGTCTTTCTTTTACTTACCTTTTACCACAAAACTAACCCAAATTTAGGTGAAAGTGTGCAGTTTAAATGGTAAATAATTAAAAAGTAAGCTGCCAGCTCATCAATGGCAGTGTATTATTTTGTCACAATTTTAAGAACAAATCACTTGTTTCTTTAACAACAACAAAAAAATAGTTATTGCTATTGTAATCAGAGGTAAGGTATTTCAGGTATTTCTATTGACAGTAAATTCCACAGAAAAGTAATGGGCGTGTTCTAATGGATAAAATAGCTGACATGGCATATTTCCTAACAGTGATGTCAACAAAAAGCTTTTAGAATAAAAAGTAAATGATGTAACAGTTTACAGCCTTAAAAACTTCAATGTTATTTATCTTTCTGCAATGTGAATGGGACAGATTTATAAGCCATTTCTAGTCTCTGCTGATAATTCATTGAATAAACATGCTTTCAGGCCGTTGTATACAAAAAATCATGTAAGTGGTGACTCAGATGCCAGATTTTCAAAAAACTTTAAAACAAATAAGACTTTTAACATTGTAATTCACCAGTTACAAGTGGATTTCATGTTTGTTTTGTAACTGACATTTTAACAGGGGAAAGCACTTTTCTGAGTGACTCTCTAGCTGTTCATCAGACATTCATGTTCCTGCCATTTGAATGGGTGGGATCAACAGCTGATTAATATTATGATTCTATTCTCAGATAGTTTGTCCTTTTCGTCATTTCTGTTCACATTTTTGTTACCATAATAAATCTTATCAGATATCACTATAATTTTATTTTTTCATGGTAGTAAACAAAACCTGATTCGAAGAATTGACTCATTTGAAAAGACCCCAATGCTGGGAAAGATTGAAGGCAAGAGGACAAGGGACAACAGAGGGTGAGATGGTTGGATGGCATCACCGATTCAACTGACATGAGTTTGAGTAAACTCTGGGAGTTGGAGATGGACAGCTCATGGGGTCACAAAGAGTCGGACATGACTGAGAGACTGAACTGAACTGAAACAACAAAGTTCAACATAAATCCATTGATTAAAAAGTACAATAGTGAAGTGAAAGTAGCTCAGTCGTGTCCAGCTGTTTGTGATCCCATGATTTCTCCTGGAATTCTCCAGACCAGAATCCTGGAATGGGTAGGCTTTTCCTCCTCCAGCGCATCTTCCCAACCTAGGGATCAAACCCAGGTTTCCTGCATTGCAGGTGGATTCTTTACCAACTGAACCACAACAATAATCATTGACTAATTCTAGCATTTTTAGAATTGAGAAGATTTTAACTTAAGGTTTCAATACTATAGGTCAATTCTCTATTAATGCAAACTAAAGCAGACTAAGCATTTTTTTTTTTTTTGCAGAAAATACTAGATTTTATAATCCATTTGAAGGTGGAATTAATTCCCATTTAGAAGAAACTACACTTTAATAATATGGCATTAAATAACTCACACAGATTCAGTTACTTTTGTTTACATGTGTGCGTGCGTGCGTGCTAAGATGTTTCACTTATGTCCAACTCTGTGATTCTATGGACTGCAGCCCACCAGGCTCCTCTGTCCATGGATTCTCCAGTTAAGAATACTGGAGTGGGTTGCCATGCCCATGTTCGGGGATCTTCCTGACCCAAGGATCGAATCCCCATCTTTTATGTTTCCCAAACTGGCTGGAGTGTTCTTTACCACTATTGACACCTGGGGAGCCCTGTGCTTATATATGCAAATCAAATTTTAAATTTTGTTAGATTGTTACTGTCCATTAAAGATGGGTACTTCAGAGGGAAAAAAAATCATCAAAATGATAATTTTTTAATTTTTCTAATGCCAAATAGATATTTTTAATATTCAAAAGCAGATACATTACTTTGCCAAAAAGGTCCATCTAGTCAAGGCTATGGTTTTTCCAGTGGTCATGTATGAATGTGAGAGATGGACTGTGAAGAAAGCTGAGCGCCAAAGAATTGATGCTTTTGAACTGTGGTGTTGGAGAAGACTCTTGAGAGTCCCTTGGACTGCAAGGAGATCCAACCAGTCCATTCTAAAGGAGATCAGTTCTGAATGTTCTTTGGAAGGACTGATGCTAAACTGAAACTCCAATACTTTGGCCACCTCATGTGAAGAGTTGACCCATTGGAAAAGACTCTGATGCTGGGAGGGATTGGGGGCAGGAGGAGTAGGGGACAACAGAGGATGAGATGGCTGGATGGCATCACCAACTCAATGAACATGAGTTTGGGTGAACTCTGGGAGTTGGTGATGGACAGGGAGGCCTGATGTGCTGCAGTTCATGGGGTCACAAAGAGTCGGACATGACTGAGCAACTGAACTGAACTCAACTGAATGATTATCTTGACTGATAAGAGTGATAGAATTTTAAAACACATTGCATAATAGGCTTACTTCACTCTAGCCAGAAAGAAAAACACCAATACAGTATACTAATACATATATACGGAATTTAGAAAGATGCTAACAATAACCCTGTGTACGAGACAGCAAAAGAGACACTGATGTATAGAACAGTCTTATGGACTCTGTTGCAGAGGGAGAGGGTGGGAAGATTTGGGAGAATGGCATTGAAACATGTATAATATCATGTATGAAACGAGTCGCCAGTCCAGGTTCGATGCACGATACTGGATGCTTGGGGCTAGTGCACTGGGACGACCCAGAGGGATGCTATGGGGAGGGAGGAGGGAGGAGGGTTCAGAATGGGGAACACATGTATACCTGTGGCAGATTCATTTTGATATTTGGCAATACTAATACAATTTGTAAAGTTTAAAAATAAAATAAAATAAAAAAAAACCACATTGCAACTTAATAACAATATATAAACCATTAAATGTATTTTAATCATTTTACTATAGATTCTGTAAGTTAAGAGATGCATAGAACTAGTTTAGCCATCTGGCATTCCAAGTGGCTCAGAGGTAAAAAGAATCTACCTGCCAATACAGGAGACCCAGTTTTGATCCCTGGCTCAGGAAGATCCCCTGGAGAAGGAAGTGACAACTCACTCCAGTCTTGTCACCTGGAAAATCCTATGTAGAGAGGAGCCTGTATAGTCTATGGGGTTGCAAAGATTCTGACACATCTTAGCAACTAAACAGCAGCAGCAACAGCAATAATAGGATGAGGAAGAAAAAAAAGAGTTCTGTTATCTGTAAGAAGTCAGAAATTGCTTTATACCAATCTTCATAAATCTCCTTAAACTGCAGAAGAAAAAAAATGAGGCAAGTACATTTTTGTCAGTAATAGACAATTCTCCTTAACCTCCTTGCATTATCAGTTTCATTTTTGCTCTTTTTAGAATGGTCATTTTTCTCTCTGGTAAAATAAATCCAATATTATTAATACAGAATTGGTATATTTGTGTTTGGTAATCTATAATTCAAATAAGAAAATAAGCATCAAAAATGTCAAATATTCAGACACGAACAACTACAAGAGCTTCAATTCATCAAGTCTATGTTAAGGTACTCAGCAAAATTAGGTATAATGTGACAGTTACCTTTTCTTTAAATTATTAGCTCCCAATTGAAGTAGTCATTGTTTACCTAATATGACTCTTGTTATGTTATGTATTAAATATGTTATGTGCAATATATATGATACCTGCTAGAGACCCAAATATGCAAATATGTAAAGACACAGTCCTTGTTTCAAAAAACTTATAACCAAAATGGGAAATATATGCGCAAATTAACAATTGTTACTTTCCAGGATCAAATATTATCATAATGTATGTATGAGATTATGGAACATTTCATAGTATACCTTAACCCACAGTGTTCCTTTGATTGGCAACTGGGAAGTTTGCTTTCACAGGAATGTTAGAAATTAGTATTATTAATAAATTCCTATACAGCAATTATTATTCATTTTCAAATGAATAAATCCTTAATCTTTACCACAGTCCTTAGACTTTGGTGAACACTCTGAAAATAATTCTTCTATGAGTCTATTAGTCTTATATCTAGAATATTAAGAAAAATCTCAGCTTTTGTAGCTTTTCCATAGAAAACAGAACAGCATGTTTCAGAGATTTGTAAGCTGTTTATAAACAATGCATTAGCTCAGTGCCATATGAAAAGAAACCAGGAAATACTAAATCTATGGAGTTTGTAATATATATTGACTATTTTGCTTGTCCCTTTTAAAGGTTGAACTTAAATTTACGGTATATAGGCTGGAGGCTGGGATACTATTAGTCACTGGGGTTCTGTGATACGTAACGTTGTGCTATGTGTTGATGAATAGCAGTAGGGTTCGTGAGGGACAAGAAAATGCATTACAATTGTAAGCAATTGCACAGATCTCTGGAAATTCCTCTGTTTCTAAGAATTACTCAAAATCCATAAAATAACTTTGTAACAACCTGCTGCTGCTGCTGCCAAGTCACTTCAGTCCTGTCCGACTCTGTGCGACCCCACAGATGGCAGCCCACCAGGCTCCCCGATCCCTGGGATTCTCCAGGCAAGAACACTGGAGTGGGTTGCCATTTCCTTCTCCAACAACCTGCTACATCACACCATATAATCATTGTAAAAGAAATCTAAGGGACAACAGTGATAAGTGACTAGATATCTTCTTTTCTTGTGTTACTTGATCTTCATTGAGATGAGAGTTCCAAAATCTTTAAAAAGTATGCACTTCTTATCTTCACATTATGTTTTTCCCTTGATAAATATATCATGTGTACTTTGTTACTTTTTATAAAATTGAACTTGGATTTTAAGTTTATCCTCAAAATAAGTCATAACAGTAAAAAAAATACAAAGGGAAACAATTGCTTTTACACTGTTCACTGAGTCAGACACGACTGAGCGACTTCACTTTCACTTTTCATTTTCATGCATCGGAGAAGGAAATGGCAACCCACTCCAGTGTTCTTGCCTGGAGAATTCCAGGGATGGGGGAGCCTGGTGGGCTCCATCTATGGGGTTGCGCAGAGTCGGACACGACTGAAGTGACTTAGAAGCAGCAGCAGCAATTACTAGCCAAAGGTCAGGAAAAATCTTTTTCACTAGGCTTAAGTTAACTGATATCCTCAACTAACTTATGAGATTGCTACTGCTGCTGCTAAGTTGTTTCAGTCGTGTCTGACTCTGTGCGACCCCATAGATGGCAGCCTGCCAGGCTCCCTCATCCCTGGGATTCTCCAGGCAAGAACACTGGAGTGGGTTGCCATTTCCTTCTCCAAAGCATGAAAGTGAAGAGTAAAAGTGAAGTCGCTCAGTTGTGTCCAACTCTCAGCAACCCTATGGACTGCAGCCTACCAGGCTCCTCCATCCATGGGATTTTCCAGGCAAGATTGCTGGAGTGGGGTGCCATTGCCTTATGTATAATTACAAGGTACAGAAATCAAACAAGAATTTTAAAAGTAAGGAATCCAATATTACGTTAACTGATTTCTCAATCATTCAGTGTGATTTCATTCTTTTGTTTTAAAGACTGAAGTAATGCATACCACCATTTTTAACAAAAGTCAATAATGAGATATGAGGGAAGCCACTGATTCCAAACTAAAACATAAACCTACTATCCACTTTATGATTGAAAGTATCACTCAACTTTACTTTTGCTACTAAGAGTCAAACTTCCTTAATTTTATGGTTCAGTTCAGTTCAGTTCAGTTGCTCAATCATGTCCAACTTTTTGCAACCGCATGAACTGCAGCATGCCAGGCCTCCCTGTCCATCACCAACTTCGGGAGTCCACCCAAACTCATGTCCATTGAGTCGGTGATGCCATCCAACTATCTTATCCTATGTTGTCCCCTTCTCCTCCTGCCCTCAATCTTTCCCAGCATCAGGGTCTTTTCAAATAAGTCAGCTCTTTGCATCAGGTGGCCAAAGTATTGGAGTTTCAGCTTCAACATCAGTCCTTCCAATGAACACCCAGGACTGATCTTCTTTAGAATGGACTGGTTGGATCTCCTTGCAGTCCAAGGGACTCTCAAGAGTCTTCTCCAGCACCACAGTTCAAAAGCATCAATTCTTCGGTGCTCAGCTTTCTTCATAGTCCAACTCTCACATACATACATGACCACTGGAAAAACCATAGCCTTGACTAGATGGATCTTTGTTGGCAAAGTAATGTCTCTGCTTTTTAATATGCTGTCTAGGTTGGTCATAACTTTCCACCCAGAGAGTAAGCATCTTTTCATTTCATGGCTGCAATCACCATCTGTAGTGATTTTGGAGCCCCCCAAAAATAAAGTCTCACACTGTTTCCACTGTTTCCCCATCTATATTCCATGAAGTGATGGGACCAGATGCCATGATCTTCGTTTTCTTAATGTTGAGCTTTAAGCCAACTTTTTCACTCTCCACTTTCACTTTCATCAAAAGGCTCTTTAGTTCCTTCTTCACTTTCTGCCATAAGGGTGGTGTCATCTGCATATCTGAGGTTATTGATATTTCTCAATAATTTAATTCCAGTAAAAAATTTAATTTAATTTAAATTTAATTTAATTCCAGAAATTTTAATTAAATTAAAAATTTAATTTAACTCCAGAAAAAAACACATAATCATATAAATGATGTAATAAGTGTTTGTCAAAATGCAACACTCATTCTTTAAAAAAAAAAAAAAACTCTCAGAAAACTAGGAACAGATTGGAACTTTCTCAAACTTATGAGGAACATCAAAAATAAATAAATAACACCTAAACTGTCATAATACATAATGGTGAAAAGCTGCATACTTTACTTCTAACATCACTAATATGCCAAATATCTTCATTCTTTCCACTCCTATTCCCCATAGTATTGGAGTTTCTAGCCTGTGCTATAGATTACAAGTCGTTGGAGGTGGGGGTTAGGAGGAGAGACAGCCAGAATGAAGAGGAATCAATGGAAATGTTTCCCCATTTCTTATATAGTTACATATGGAGAAAATCCCAAGAAAATGAAAATTTCCTTTAAATAATAAGTGAGTTTAATATGGTTACAGGATAAAAAGTCAGCATGCAAATAATTATATTTATTTATAAGGGCAATGTAAAACTGAGGGTCAATTTTTTAATAACAACCAGTTAAATACCATTAATAATGGCTCTAAAAATTTAACATACTCTGCAAAAATGCAGAGGCTTTGTATACCAAAAACTATAAAGTCCTGACAAAAATAAATTTAAAAAATATAGATGCTTATGATATTCAAATATATAGCACATTTAAGAAGAGAAAATATGAAAACTATTTCATGAACTAGGATTAACAAAGATTTTGTTAACATGATACAAAAGGAAAAGCAACATTCCACCAAAAAAAAAAGTGGATAAAATTTAAATTTATCAAAATTAAAACTGTTGCTCAGGGAAAGTTTCTATGATGGAGACAAAAATGCAAAGAATAGGCTTGTAGATAATATTTTTAGCATATCTCATATTTGTCATGTGTCCTTAATATAAAAATTACTCTATAAAGTCGATAGTTGTCGCTGTTCAGTTACTCAGTTATATCTAACACTTTGCAACACCATGGATGGGAGCATACCCGGCTTCCATACTTTCACTATCTCCTGGAGCTTGCTCAAACTCATGTCCATTGACTCAGTGATGCCATCCAACCACCTCATCCTCTGTTGTCCCCTTCTCCTCCTGCCTTCAGTCTTTCTCAGCATCAGGGTCTTTTCTAAAAATAAGTCAGCTCTTCTCATCAGGTGGCCAAAGTATTGGAGCTTCAGCTTCAGCATCAGTCCTTCCAATGAATATTCAGGACAGATTTCCTTTAGGATCAACTGGTTTGATCTCCTTGCAGTCCAAGGGACTCTCAAGAGTCTTCTCCAACACCAAGTTCAAAATCATCAATCCCTTGGTGCTCAGCTTTCTTTATGGCCCAACTCTCACATCCATACATGACTACTGGAAAAACCATAGCTTTAATTAGATGGACCTTGAGAGTGAAAATCAACAGTAGAAAGCAACATAATTATAAGATGATCAGGATATATGAACAGACATTTGATTACAGAAGTTATAAAGATGGCAAATGAGTACTTCAAAAGATGTTCAATATAGTTACCTTTTTGATAAAGTAAAACCACAATAAGATACCACTATGTAAAGGAGATCAGTCCTGGGTTTTCATTGGAAAGACTGATGCTAAAGCTGACACTCCAATACTTTGGCCACCTCATGCGAAAAGTTGACTCATTGGAAAAGACTCTGATGCTGGGAGGGATTGGGGGCAGGAAAAGAAGGGGATGACAGAGGATGAGATGGCTGGATGGCATCACCAACTCAATGGACATGAGTCTGAGTTAACTCTGGGAGTTGGTGATGGACAGGGAGGCCTGGCGTGCTGCATTTCATGGGGTTGCAAAGAGTCAGACACGACTGGGCAACTGAACTGAACTGAACTGATGTACCTGTTTAAACAGCTAAGTTAAAAAAATTAAAATGTGAAATCCTGGAGTTATTGCAAGCCAACTTAATTGTCATACTTTGCTGGTGGAAAAGCAAAATAATGAAGCCATTTTAGAGGGAAAAAAAAAGTTGGATATATAAAATTAAACTCCACTTCTCTACAGGGTAACTATACTCCTGGGCATTTATCCTAGGGAAAGGAAACTAACGTCACACCAAAAGTTGTACAGACATATTCAAAAGCAGCATTTTATGAAATAGCACTGATTTAAAAAGCAACAACAACAACAAAAAAAATGTCTTGCCACATGTAAAGAGATAAACTTAATATTACAACCCAATAAATGTTTTTCACAAAAAAATCCTCTAAATTTTTTCTGTTTTTAAACTATCCTAAGGTTTACATCTAGATCTGTTAACCATTTTGATATAATTTTTGTAAAAGGTATCAAGTACTGCAAAGTGATCAAACTGGTCAATTCTAAGTAAATCAACTCTGAATTTTCATTGAAAGAACTGATGCTGAAGCTTATAAGCTCTAATATTATGATGCAAAAAGTCAACTCATTTGAAAAGACCCTGATGCTGGGAAAGATTGAAGGCAAAAGGAGAAGGGGGTGGCAGAGGATGAGGTGATCAGACAGCATCACGGATTCAGTGGACATGAATTTGAGCAAGCTCTGGGAGATAGTGTAAAACAGAAGAAACTGGCAGGATAGAGTCCATGGAGTCACAAAGAGCTGGACATGATTTAGCCACTGAATGAAGAACAATCAAGTATGATTTCAGGTATTTTCTAAAATATATGGTCACTTTTCCAATGCTATTTATTAAAATACCTATCTTTACTGAACTGCCTTAGCACCTTTTTCAAAGATCAGTTGATCATATTTGTTTGTATTGATTTCAGGACATTTTTTTTTTTCAAAATGTACAGATATCTTTGTCTATTTTGTTCACTAATATTACACTGTCTTTATTATCATAACTATATAGTAAATCTGAGGGGATGACCTGATGGCTTAGCAATAAAGATTCTGCCTGCAATGGAGGAGCCTCAGGAGACATGGGTTCGATCCCTGAGTTGGGAAGATACCTTGGAGAATGGCATGGCAACCCAATCCAATATTCTTCCCTGGAGAATTCCATGGACACAGGAACCTGGCAGGTTACAGTTCATAAGGTCAAAGAGAGTCAGAAATAACTGAAGTGACAGCATGCGTGCAGGCATCAGTTCAGTCACTCAGTCATGTCTGACTCTTTGCGACCCCATGGACTGCAGCACACCAGGCGTCCCTGTCCACTACCAACTCCCGGAGCTTGCTCAAACTCATGTCCATAGAGTTGGTGATGCCATCCAACCATCTCATCCCCTGTCCTCCCCTTCTCCTTCTGCCTTCAATCTTTCCCAGCATCAGGGTCTTTTCCAATGAGTCAGTTATTCTCATCAGGTGGCCAAAGTATTGGAGTTTCAGCTTTACCATCATCAGTCCTTCCAACAGATATTCAGGACTGATTTTCTTTAGGATTGACTGGTTTGATCTAATGCAGTACAGGAAACTCTCAAGAGTCTTTTCCAACAACACAGTTCAAAAGCATCAATCCTTCAGTGCTCAGTTTTCTTTATAGTCCAACTCTCACATCCACACATGATGACTAGAAAAACCATAGCTTTGACTAGATGGAACATTGTTGGCAAAGTGATGGCTCTGCTTTTTAATATGATGTCTAGGTTTGTCATTTCTTTTGTGTCATCTGCATATCTGAGGTTTTTGATATTTCTTTCAGCAATCTTGATTCCATCTTGTGCTTCATGCAGCCCAGTGTTTCACATGATGTACTCTGCATATAAGTTAAATCAGCAAGGTGACAATAAGCAGCCTTATGTACTCATTTCCCAATTTGGAACCAGTCAGTTCCATGTCTGGTCCCAACTGTTGCTTCTTCACCTGTATAGATTTCTCAGGAGGCAGGTAAGGTGGTCTGGTATTTCAATCTCTTGAAGAATTTTCCACAGTTTGTTGTGATCCACACAGTCAAAGACTTCGGTGTAATCAATAAAACAAAAGTAGATTTTTTTTTTCTGGAATTTTTTTTTTTTTTTCTTTTTCTATGATTCAACGGATATTGGAAATTTGATTTCTGGTTCCTCTGTCTTTTCTAAGCTTGAACATCTGGAAGTTCTTAGTTCACACACTGTTGAAGGCTTGCTTGGAGAATTTTGAGCATTATCTTGATAAGAGTGTGAGATGAGTGCAATTGTGTGGTAGTTTGAAAATTCTTTGGCATTTCCTTTCTTTGGCATTGGAATGAAAACTAACCTTTTCCAGTCCTATGGCCACTGCTGAGTTTTCCAAATTTGCTGGCATATTGAGTGCATCATTTTCACAGCATCATCTGTTTAGGATTTGACGTAGTTCAACTGGAATTACATCACCTCCACTAGCTTTGTTCGAAGTGATGCTTTCTAAGGCCCACTTGACTTCTATTCCAGGATGTCTGGCTCTAGGTGAGTGATCACACCATTGTGGTTTGCTGGGTCATTAAAATCTTTTTTGTATAGTTCTTCTATATATTATTGCCACCTCGTCTTTATATCTTCTGCTTCTGTTAGGTCCATACAATTTCTCTCCTTTATTGTGCCCATCTTTGCATGAAATGTTCCCTTGGTACCTCTAATTTTCTTGAAGAGATCTCTAGTCTTTTCCATTGTGTTGTTTTTCTCTATTTCTTTTCCTTGATCACTGAGGAAAGCTTTCTTATGTCTCCTTGCCATTCTTTGGAACTCTGCATTCAAATGGCTATATCTTTCCTTTTCTCTTTTGCCTTTAGCTTCTTTTCTTTTCTCATGCATAGTAAGTCTAGAAATTAGGTAGAATGAGAACTTTGTTCCTCTTATTCAAAACCATTTTTAATATTCTAGTTCCTTTGAATTTTTACACAAATTTATCTTTTAAAATTTCTTTTGATGTATAGTTGACTTATATTAGTTTCAAGTATACAATACAATGATTCAATATTTACAGACTATAAAAAGTTACTATAAAATATTGAATATATACCCTGAAATGTACATTACATCATATTATCTTATTTAATACTTAATAGCTTGCATCTCTTAAGCACCTTTCCTTCTTCCTCCTCTCCCAGCCATCCTCCCACTTGAAAAAACTAGTTTGTTCCCCATTCCTGTGAATATGTTCCTTTTTGTTATAATCATCCACTTGTTTTATTTTTTTTTGATTCCAAATATAAGTGTGAAAACATAAGGTGATTGTCTTTCTCTGCCTGATTTATTTCACTGAGCGTAATGCCCTCTAGATCCTCCCATGTTCTCATAAGTGGTAAATTTTAATTTTTCATAGCTGAATAATATTCCATTGTATTTACATAAATTTTAGTATTATTCATTGCTAGTCATTAGAATATGCTCGATATCTGTACACTGACCATGTGTCCAGAAACTTTACTGAACTTCTGTATTTTGTAATTAGATTGAATTACAGTAAATTTTACATATTTGATTAATCTTTTATACATTATATAATGTATCTTATACCTATTATCAGAGATGGCAATGGCACCCCACTCCAGTACTCTCGACTGGCAAATCCCATGGACGGAGGAGCCTGGTAGGCTGCAGTCCCTGGGGTCGCTAAGAGTTGGACACGACTGAGCGACTTCACTTTCACTTTTCACTTTCATGCATTGGAAAAGGAAATGGCAATCCACTCCAGTGTTCTTGCCTGGAGAATCCTGGTGGGCTGCCATCTGTGGGGTCGCACAGAGTAGGACACGACTGAAGCGACTCAGCAGCAGCAGCAGCAGCATACCTATTATATATAATGAATGCATGTATTATATAATGGATACATATATGTGGATTTTCCTACTTTCAAATATCAAAGTAAAAAGCTAATCTGAAAATATTGTTGCCAAGAAATAATTTCCTTCTTTCTTTGGAAACAAGATTCTGATAAGTAGGGAGTTTCGAAAAATTATTTCAATACTGATAATAGTGGATATGTTATAAATTCTCATGGCAAAATACTATAAATAAATAGCAATGTCAAATCACTTCTTTATGTTCACAAAAGTAAATCAACAACATTCTCATTACTATCAACACAAATTTCAGAAGTGAATACCCAAGGCAGAAATTATAAATAATAATTGTAAAGAGTTATATCAAAATCTTCTCTCACCAGCAAGCATGAAGAGGAATGAGCACCTTCCCAATGTCGGAAATTATCATTTAGCAAAGTCACCAAGATACAACAAACAATCCAATCAGAGGTTAACTTTACCAATGTCATTTGCAGAATAACATAGCAGGCAGTTGGAGTGGAACTAACTATGTACTGTAAGTGGTATGAGAAGAGCTCACACATTAACAATTTTGCTTTAGGAATAAAAAGAAGTGCAATCATACTTTATATCAAAGGCTACTAAGAGCGATGACCTACACATGTGATGACCTACTTGGTTGATTAACTTTTGAAAGTTTATGCAGACCTAATCAGGTTAGAGTTGAATTAGACTGCATTTATATTCATAATTATAATCACATCTGAATCAGTAGACCAAGAAATGTGATATTATCTATTCAGATACTGGCATTCTCATAATCCTTTGTCTGTTTATATTTTCAGAAGCCATATTTTGCCCTGGCATTTTAACAATTCTTTACTTATACTTTGTAAAAGCCACATTTTACCCTATTGTTACTAGCAGTACTGGTGCTCAAATAATTTAAATAAAAAATGATATCTTTTTGTATGCACCATGGTTTAAACTAAATATGCTAGAAAAATTAGGGATAATAATGAATAAAACAGACTAAAAAAACCAACAAAAAATGTGATATAGTTTCATATTTAAAACATGAAATGAAAGCTTTTATTTTTTTACTTTCTTCTCTCTCTCTCTCTCTCTCACACACACACACACAGAAATATACACACAGGTAAAACTAGAAAAAAGGATATTAAAGTAAGGCTGCTATTGAAACTCAGCTGAGTATGAAAGCATAGATATTGAAATATCCTGGCTCCATTGTAGGAAAAAAAATTATTTTCAAAAACCTGCTTGGGAAAAACAGCACTCTATGTACATAGACCAAAATGTATTTTTCAACACTATTTTCTCATTTGAATGTGCTTACTCTAATTAAAACATGCTTTATGTGTCAAGATGCCTTGTTTTCAGCTAATATGTTGATTCTTTCAACCACAAACAACCATTCCGTTTTTCCTATATTCCACGTTCAGGAAACATGTCCTTGTATAAGACATACAAGGCTCCTCCTCTTTTGGAGCTTAAATCCCAGTAGGATATGACAGACAATAAAGAACAAATGAATAGAACAGTTATGGCATCATCTGAGGGAAATGTTTCCTGGGAGAGAGAACAGCTGGTACAAATGAGGAAAAGCATATACGACACTGTGTGGTTCTAGAACTGTACACAATGGGACACTGTGCTGTGGAATTAGCGTGAACATAGAGATGCGCTTGTAGGTTAGTTAAGAGTGGTGGGCAAGTCCAGGGAGAATAGGGCCTTCCTGAGAAAGTGGGAAGGATTTATGGTCACTGAATCATAATAAAATACTATATATTATGAAGGGTAAAGCCAGTTTCCTTCATACATTACTTTAAAAAATAGCTTCCACAGCTAAATCCTAAGAGAAATACAAAAAAAAGAAAAAAGAAAGAAAGAAAAGAAACAATGGCCTGCTTTTCTTCCATAACCATAGGTCTTTATTTTTTAGGAGATACAGCAGTTCACTTACTAATGGTTTTTAAATACTGAGTAAAATAAACTTGTTGCTATGTAATAACATATTAGCCAGAATCGTAAAGCATTTCTAATTTGGATTTATCAGAAAAGAATGGTTTGCTGATATAGGCCTAAAATAGACAATTATTTTCAGGATGTAATGATTATGCTTAGATCATTTTCCAAGAGTTTCCATTGACCTTCTTTGACAGAGAGCTCAATAAACTCTGCCTGATAACACCTGTGATATGTAATTTCAAAGTAAGTGCCTATGTTTTTTATGGTTCATCAGATCATTTTGAATGGTCAATCAATGTGTATCAATAATTACTGCACATTCTATAAAAGAAGATTCTATAGAATTTATAAATTATAACTCAATTAGCCATCACAGAAGAGATATGATAACACAGAAGGTGAGTATGAACCATGACAAATCAGATAAACTCTCACACATCATTAAGCAGCCTCAGCAGTCATGTTAAGGGGAAGGCTTTTGCACTTTTTCATTTTGCCTTCTTTTAACTTGTGCCAATTATATCCTTCCATAAATGAGGTCCATAAATGTTGTTAAAAACAGAGTCATCTAATGCCAGTTTCCTGTTTTATAGTCATAAATAAAATAAAATGATAATAAAAGAGATAGTCCATTAAGATGAACTATCCATTACTAAATTTACTATATTTAATACATAGCACCATCTAGTGAAATTTGAGGGAAATGTGTAATATACTGAATATGTTGCAGACAACTTTGGAAATAATTGGAGATTAGCTCTTATGCATTAACGTATCATTTAAATTTCTCCTAGAAATTTTTCAAAAGATAAATAAAATGTTATGGAATTCTCTGGGCAAGAATACTGGAGTGTTGAGCCATTCCTTTCTCCAGGGGACCTTCCCAACCCAGGGATCTAACCCAGGTCACACAAAAAGTGTGTCAGTGATAAGAATACACTGGCTGACTTTCCAACTATGAGAGCATAACTGACCAGAAGCTCTAGTTGCTATCTATGAAATCCATGTCCATGTTTACTTCACAGCCATGATTTCCACAATTTCTTCCCAATCAACGACTAAGTATGGTATGAATACAAAGTCAGGCCTATTCCTGGGCTGCATGATAGTCTTTCGACAGCCATCTCTGACTCAAGAACTACTCTGTAGCTCAGATGAACTTTTCTTAGATTGTGTTGCTGTCTAGAAAGCATCCACCAACTTTCTTTCCCTCTTTCCTTTGCCAGGGTCAGACTTGTATTGCAATTTGAAGATTCTCCCAAATTCTTTTAGCTTCCCAACCTCACTCCATTTTTTCCCTCTTGGGCATTTTTCCTAATAAAATGCCCACACATTTAACCCCACTTAGCATCTACTTCTTGGAGAATTCCGAAATGAGGTCTAGAAGGTCCAGAATGACCTCAGAGTAATAGAAAGTGAAAGTTGCTCAGTCATGTCTGACTCTTCGAGAGTCCATGGACTATATAGCCCATGGAATTCTGCAGGCCAGAATACTGCAGTTGGTATCCTATCCCTTCTCCAGTGGATCTTCCCTACCCAGGAATCCAACCAGGGTCTCCTGCATTGCAGGTGGATTCTTTACCAACTGAGTTATCAGGGAAGCCCCAGAATAATAGATGGATCAAGTTCTCTGTGAGCTTCCATGTAGTAGTGTTGGCTAAACTTTGTGTACACTGAAAGCAAACAAATATTTGTGATATGCTTAGCCAACATTCCCATATGGTAGCTTATAGAGAACTTGATCCACAGGCTTGGAATCCCACACAGAATAGCATTTGAGTAGGGGACAGCAAGGGTCCCGTTTAGATGTAAGTTATGGAAACCAACTGGTGACCTTAGAATTAATATGCCCAGGAATCAGAAGATAAGCAAAGAGGTCATTTAATGTCAGAGATAATTAACCTTGATCAGTAGGAGAAAGAATAACTGTACTTAGAAAATGGGGCAAGTAAACACAAAACCCAGACGACCCACTTGGCTTGCTTCTGCCTCATTAATCCTTCATTGCTCTATTTAAACTGTGACCAGATACATGTACGTACCCTGGACGGAGAAGCAAGGTATGACTATCAGGGTCAGAGCCATCAGGAATGAAGTTTTGGTCACACTACTAAGTAGGCCAGCATGACCTCTGAAGAGATAACTGAGACTGGGAGGGATTTAGAATGGACAGTAGTGCTAGGACAGTGTATCCGCTATAACTTCAAGATCAATTCCATCAGTTAGAACTCAAGTTCAAAATAATAATATGTTTTAAGGTTTTTCTCAAGAAAATGGGCCATGGAGGAGCTTGTCTGTACAACACAAGTAGTAGAATTAGTAGCCTTGGGAATAGGAGTATAATTGACCAAGGGCCCGAGCTGCTGTGCTGAAATCCATCAGCCACACTTATAATGATAAGTTTCTTACTAAACATTATTGGCTAATGACTAAGACTGGCAAGGAGATTAGAGCTGCCCTTGGTTCCAGAATTCTCCAGTCTCCCTGTTAAACTTTTCTTAGACTTAAAGAGTCTACTGCTACTGCTGCTAAGTCACTTCAGTCATGTCCAACTCTGTGCGACCCCATAGACAGCAGCCCACTAGGCTCCTCTGTCCCTGGGATTCTCCAGGCAAGAGTACGGGAGTGGGTTGCCATTTCCTTCTCCAATGCATGAAAGTGAAAAGTGAAAGTGAAGTCTCTCAGTTGTGTCCGACTCTTTGCAACCCTATGGACTGCAGCCTACCAGGTTCCTCCATCCATGGGATTTTCCAAGCAAGAGTACTGGAGTGGGTTGCCATTGCCTTCTCCGTAAAGAGTCTAGGACTCGTACATATAAATTCCTTTTTTCTATCCTTTACTTAGAATCAATCTTCCATGGCAACATGATGGATCTTCCCGCTTTAGCAGTCTCCTATCTATTTCCTCTCAGGGTCAGTATCAGACCTTTGCTCTCATAAAATCCTTAAATGTTTAATTCTGACACTATAAAGTCAAATAGTTCAAGACACTTAGATTGCAATAGGTTAGGAATTAATAAGTATACTAAATTAGTTGTTTTTGCTGATCTACAACCAGTAACTTTGTAGGAAGAAATCCCTTCTATCTCTGAATCAAAACTCCCTGCATTTAAAAAGAGTAAAATTAAAGGAAAAAAAAAAAAACTTATCCTATGAGGTATAACACAAAAGAGACACATTGAGTGTTTTTGTTTACAGGGCATCAGTTTAGTTCGGTTCAGTTGCTCAGTCGTGTCCAACTCTTTGTGACCCCATGAATCACAGCACGCCAGGCCTTCCTGTCCATCACCAACTCCCAGAATTTACCCAAACTCATGTCCATTGAGTCGGTGATGCCATCCAGCCACCTCATCCTCTGTCATCCCCTTCTCCTCCTGCCTCCAATCCCTCCCAGCATCAGAGTCTTTTCTAATGAGTCAACTCTTCGCATGAGGTGACCAAAGTACTGGAGTTTCAGCTTCAGCATCAGTCCTTTCAATGAACACTCAGGACTGATCTCCTTTATGATGGACTGGTTGGATCTTCTCCAACACCAGAGTTCAAAAGCATCAATCCTTCAGCGCTCAGCTTTCTTCACAGTCCAACTCTCACATCCATACATGACCACTGGAAAAACCATAGCCTTGAAAGTGCTGCACTCAATATGCCAGCAAATTTGGAAAACTCAGCAGTGGCCACAGGACTGGAAAAGGTCAGTTTTCATTCCAATCCCAAAGAAAGGCAATGCCGAAGAATGCTCAAACTACCGCACAATTGCACTCTCTCACACTCTAGTAAAGTAATGCTCAAAATTCTGCAAGCCAGGCTTCAGCAATATGTGAACCGTGAACTTCCTGATGTTCAAGCTGGTTTTAGAAAAGGCAGAGGAACCAGAGATCAAATTGCCAACATCCGCTGGATCATGGAAAAAGCAAGAGAGTTCCAGAAAAGCATCTATTTCTGCTTTATTGACTATGCCAAAGCCTTTGACTGCATGGATCACAATAAACTGTGGAAAATTCTTAAAGAGATGGGAATACCATACCACCTGATCTGCCTCTTGAGAAATTTGTATGCAGGTCAGGAAGCACCAGTTAGAACTGGACATGGAACAACAGACTGGTTCCAAATAGAAAAAGGAGTTCGTCAAGGCTGTATATTGTCACCCTGTTTATTTAACTTACATGCAGAGTACATCATGAGAAACGCTGTACTGGAAGAAACACAAACTGGAATCAAGATTTCCGGGAGAAATATCAATAACCTCAGATATGCAGATGACACCACCCTTCTGGCAGAAAGTGAAGAGGAACTCAAAAGCCTCTTGATGAAAGTGAAAGTGGAGAGTGGAAAAAGTTGACTTAAAGCTCAACATTCAGAAAACGAAGATCATGGCATCCAGTCCCACCACTTCATGGGAAATAGATGGGGAAACAGTGGAAACAGTGTGAGACTTTATTTTTCTGGGCTTCAAAATCACTACAGATGGTGACTGCAGCCATGAAATTAAAAGACGCTTAGTCCTTGGAAGGAGGGTTATGACCAACCTAGATAGCATATTGAAAAGCAGAGACATTACTTTGCCAACAAAGGTCCGTCTAGTCAAGGCTATGGTTTTTCCTGTGGTCATGTATGGATGTGAGAGTTGGACTGTGAAGAAGGCTGAGCGCCGAAGAATTAATGCTTTTGAACTGTGGTGTTGGAGAAGACTCTTGAGAGTCCCTTGGCCTGCAAGGAGATCCAACCAGTCCATTCTGAAGGAGATCAGCCCCGGGATTTCTTTGGAAGGAATGATGCTAAAGCTGAAACTCCATTACTTTTGCCACATGCGAAGAGTTGACTCATTGGAAAAGACTCTGATGCCTGGAGGGATTGGGGGCAAGAGGAGAAGGGGACGACAGAGAATGAGATGGCTGAATGGCATCACTGACTCGATGGACGTGAGTCTCAGTGAACTCCCGGAGTTGGTGATGGACAGGGAGGCCTGTGGTGCTGTGATTCATGTGGTCGCAAAGAGTCGGACATGACTGAGCGACTGATCTGATCTGATCTGACTAGACGGACCATTGTTGGCAAAGTAATGTCTCTGCTTTTTATAGGATAGGCCAAATAGAGAGAAAAGAAAATTAGTTTCCCAAGTTGCAGCTCAAAGAAACATGGAAAGAAGCCCCAAAGAAGTTTAAATTAGGAGACCTGCTCAGAAAGTACTCATGGTCACAGAAATTAAATTATATACTTGTAAATAAAGGGGATATTATGTACTGAGCATAAACTTGAAATATCATCTAGACGGCTTTTTTTTTGAAACACAGATTGTCCTCTTTTGTTTGAAAAATATTTATAAGTGAAAGTAGATTTCCATAGAAGTCTGGATAATAAATTTCATAGGGTAGAAATTACAGTTAGTACTCATGGCACTTTCTCTGGTATGGTACATTTTCGTGAACAGTTTAAATATACCATGCAAGTCCCTACCTAATAAAATTGGGAAAATATAAAACAATTAGTTAGAATGTATACACTTTAAAGTATACAAGGGTACTAGGAACAGGAAGTTCTATCTAGATGCATGGAATCTGGCCTGCACAAGGTGAGATCTGGTTAAGGCAAACCTATGATGGATGGAAGGTATTGTGCCTGCTTTCTGCTACAGAGTGATAGGCTTCAGAAGACAGGGAAGACCATATGAGTGTTCCTTTTGTTGTTTTGTTAAACACTATGGCTTCCCAGGTGGTTTTAGCAGTAAACAACCTGCCTGCCAATGAAGGAAATGTAAAAGACAGGTTCCTGGGTCAGTAATATCCCCTGGAGAAGGGCATGGCAACCCACTCCAGTATTCTTGCCTGGAGAAACCAATAGACAGAGGAGCCTGGCGGGCTACAATCCACAGGATAGCAAAGAGTCGGATACAACTAACACGACTTAGCATGCATGCATGCATGGCTTAATAGCCAATATAACTTAGGAACTTAAGAGAGAAGAATGTGTCTCCATTAACTGTAATTAGAAACATGAAAAGTCATATCTGACACTTCAGGAAGTAATGCGCAAAGGAGGGTAGCAATGATGCAGAGCAGGGGTTGACTCAGATAGACAAACAACTTTCGGGAAATATTTAAACGACATAAAGGCATTTGTAGGTACTACCAAAGTGTGTCCTCTATGGTGAGGTTGGGGGTTTTATACTTTGGGGAGTAATGAAGTAGAAACAATTTTCCTGCACTGAAAATTGATGTGGATAAAACCATACACTAGACAGCCTCTACTGTACAAGCTAGCATATTGGATCTTTTTGATTTGACATAGGTTCAGAGTGCTGATTCTATTTTCTTAGCAACTTCTGGAAGATAAACATAAACTTTAATAGAAGGCACTACTAAAGTCTTGTCACAGACAAGAGAAATCATGATTTCCATATCTATTGTATGCCACTTTCATCACTAGAGAGGTTGCCAAGAACCACAGATCAAAATCCTTTAATTTGTATGGTAATTTGGACATTTGGACCTTATGAATGTGTATTTTGTTGTTCTCATAGGTGAGCTAAAGAAGAAGAAATCTGTGTCTCCCATAATGAAACAGCCATTTTCTTAGCCTAGCACCACATCTAGGAATGCAGGGCAAGATATACTACCCTAGAAAGGTTAAATGGATGGTCTTTCATTGGAATACAAAAGAAGAAATCGGGGGCATCCATACCACGAGTATTTTGAATTATGAGTCTATTTCTTAGCAAATGAATGCAGAAAAAATATTGTGCATATATATTTCTGGACATTATATATTAACTAAATATATTTTTGATTTTGTTTTTACTGTTTGTTTAGTTGTTAAATCATGTTCCACTCTTAAATCCCAATAGACTATAGTCCCCCATCTTTTCTGTCCATGGTATTTCTCTAGGCAAGAATACTAGAGGGGGTTGTCATTTCCTTCTTCAGGGGATCTTTCCAACACAGAAATTGAACCCATATCTCCTGCATTGGCAGGCAGATTCTTCAGCAGTGAGCCACCTGGGAAGCTCATCATATCCTTGAATTAGGAAGCTTTATATTTTTTTTTCCTACAGTAAATTGATGCAGCCTGAGATATTAAATAAGACACATTACTCATTTTCTGAAAAATTTTACACTTACTTTAAAGTTATTTATTTCCAGTCTCCCTTATCCAATTCTAAGCCTGTTGAAAACAGGCAGAGATTATTTTACCCACTTTTAAACCTGAATGTTTACTTACAGTAGTACCTAGTACAATCATTTATCTTGCAGGGAAATGTATGAAGAAAGTATATTTTTTTTATGTATTACAGTTAATAATTTAATAAAGTTACTTTTCCTCCATAATGAATTAAATTTTTGTTGATGGAAACAAAAATTATAAAATAGAAGAAAAAAACACTAGCAGTAAATGTTATCACTATTATAATTCTTAAGGACACCAGAACTAGTATCACTATAGTCTTTATCTCTGTTAATGCAAATCACTCTGAAAGATCTCAGAATACTAGGTTCTGTCTCATCTCTTACTTTTACAGTTATCCCTCATAATTTTATACATGTTTAATATTTCTCTGCACATATTTAATTTCCTCATAGCTTATGTTTATTAAATCTGAAAATGCTTAAATTATTTTAAGATTTCAAATAAAGAATTCAACATTCATCATCAAGAAAATTCCTAGGGACTTCCTTGGCAGTCCAGTGGGTAAGACTTGTGCTTCCACTGCAGGGGGCATGAGTTCAGTCCCTGACCCAGGGAACATGCTGCATAGCACAGACAAAAAACAACAAAATAAAAAACCAAAATTCCTAAATCATAAACCCCTTCTCTGAACATTCCTGAGTCTGCGCCAAGGACAATGATATTTCTAAATTGTATGGTGGCAGCTTTTTTCACTGAGCCTTTACACAAGGCCCAAAAATATGGCAAAAATACTTCTGTCCTGATTTCAAAATAAATTCTTCTTCCATAAATGCCCAAGATTTTGAATCTTTTGTCTTCAGATTTTATACTATACAATATCTATCTTGATTATGGTCATCTACTAACATGGATTTTATTCCTTCTTAGTTTTCAAACTAAATGCCAAATAAAAATGAATAAAAAATACTCCCATCAACAAATATCACCACAAAATTTTGTCTATCCAAGACAAAGAGAAGTTTCTAAAACAACAGAGCGAAGTAGGCAAAAACAGCTATACATGGTCAAGTATCAGAATGATAGAGAAATTTTCGACAGCAGAACTGGAAACTAATAAAAATAAAAAATACATTATATGATATTATACATGTTTCAAGCCAGTCCAGGTTCGACGCAGGATACAGGAAGCTTGGGGCTGGTGCACTGGGATGACCCAGAGGGATGGTATGGGGAGGGAAGTAGGTGGGGGGTTCAGGATTGGAAACCCATGTACACCCGTGGCAGATTCATGTTGATGTATGGCAAAACCAATACAATATTGTAAAGTTAAAAAAAAACCAATATATTAATATCCCATATAATATATACATATAATAATGCTAATAAACATAAAAATATAATTATTACTAATAAATATCTCTTCTCTGCTGAGAAAAGATAAATACTCCAATAATAATGAAAGCAATTTTTATGGAAGTAAGAAGACTAGATTTGGGGACACTGACTTTAAAAAATGCTGTATTATTAATATTTTTTTTTATTTTTACTATTGTAATGCCATTATATTATTGGCAAGAATCTGCCTCTGAGTCTAAAGGATATCAGTGTTGAGTGAAAATATCTACTCTCATCTAGGTTATTCTTGACCCATTTTCACACACTTTCCAGTCAGATAAAGTAGAAAAATCTTTAAAGATTAAATAGCAGAATAGTTTTTAATCAATGTCATTAGTTGGATGGGGATAGAGGAGGAAAGGTTGATAGCTAATAGCATTCATTTTCATTATGGATAAAAAATGTTCATTAATAGGTATGTTAGTTTCATATAGTTTCTCTTGTTTTGACTTCAGATAGACAATTCTGACATGGAATTTTTGGGACAAAGGGAAGTAGCCAGAGAAAGATAGACTCTTCCTGCAGTAAAAAACATTATTATCATAATGAAGGCCTACTTATTTCTTAAATTTTTATTGCTATCTGATAGATGGTAAGAATCCATACTCTAAAACTGGCTTTGTCAACTTATTCTAAACTCAAAACCAAATTGACAGCAAAATTTAGGTCTGACCTTTTTCACATAGTATAACAAATTAAAATTCTGGTTTGGGGGATACTTTTAAAAATTGGGCTGATATTTATTTCAGTTCTTTTAGGTCTGCTTCATATAGAAAGTAATAGAATAAAAAAAAAAGAGGATTCATAGTTTACATTTCATCTATAGTACTAATGAATGCAAATACTTTTGATAAGGCTTTATGATTAGAAAAAATCATTTATATATGTAACAAAATTTGAGTACACATAAAACCACTTATTTTTAAGTAGCCAGAGACCACCATCTTCATAATATAGCTTAATGAAACTAAAATCGTGGTGAAAATATTTCTCACATCCATCTGTCACATTAGCAAATGTTAAGTATTCCATTAGAAATCAGGATAAATTGTCACTATTATATGTAATCACATTTTTCAGTTATTTTCTTTTAAAATAGATCTATCTTTGAGTGATGTAGACTAAGTTCATGATAATGAAACACTGCCCCATTGGCACAGAATATCTGTTAAAATAAACATAATTCTGTCTGGTAAAATATAAATGAGTAATGATATTACTTAAGGTTTATTGTTTAGCTCACAGAATCTCCAAGGCTGAAGAAGCTGGTTTGGGCACTCCTTTTATAGCCAGAAAGAGTGATCACAGTCAAGTACAGGGGTGGTTAATGAAAGCTCTGCTCCTATCATCAAACAGCCCAGACCCTGGGCTATACTGACCTGTTTGTGTATTGACTCAGAATGCCCTCGTGAGAACATTGCCACTGCTAATCCTGTAAACTGAACATGGATGCTACTGAGTCCACCAACCCCACCATAAATTCCACGTGTCCATTCCCATTTATTTTATTTTGTTCTAAGTCAATGTTTGGGGTAAATGCATGCAATTAATAGAGTCTGGTTTCCCAAAACACCCTATCTGCCAAAAAGACTTGGAAAGCAAAATTCTGAAACTTTCTAATTCACTTGCTTGAATCAGGACCTTTCTCATAGCAGTAAAGATTCCCTAAAGATTAATTTACTGAAGAACAAAAAGTAATAATAATAAATATTTAACATCACCACCCTTGTCTGTATAATAACAGTATCATTATGTGCTCCTTATTTTAACTCTAAAATAAACATCAAAAATTAACTATTTTCCCAATATAATTATAAATTACACAGATAAATACACTTAACCTTCCCATTGAAAAGCTTAATATGAATCACTAAATACAAATTGAGTACTATAGTCATTCAGTCATGAATATTAAAATATTATTTTGTCAAATTTTTAATTTTGATATTACCAATAACTTATACCCTTCATGAAATAATAGGGAAAAAAAAGAAATGCACAGAAGAGGAAAATTATTTATACTATATGCACATGTATATTTCAGAACAACAACATAATATGAATATCTACTATAGTATTCATTTCCCAACTTGTCAATAGGTGATAACTGGTTTTCATTACTTTTCTACTTTACTAATTATATCACTTACCCTGTCTTTAGCCAGGAGCTCAGCTGTTAAAGAGTTTTTTTTTCCCCCTTTGAGATAAAACATATCTTCATTCTTAAAGGACCTGAGTCCTTATTGGTTTTACCTATATAAAGTGGTAGCATTTTTCAACTTACATCATTTGACTTAGCATCACAGATATAAATCTAGTGTCTTAATATATATTACTTAGCATCACAAATATAAATTTAGTGTCTTAATGTGCAAAAACCAAGAAGTTCAAAATTTAGGAGAAATTCTTTAGTTATAAAATGATATTATTAAACAAAGAATTAATATATGAAGCAGTAATTTTTAGTAATGGGCATGATATTAGCAAAGCTACCATAAAGTGTTAATCAGATGAATCTACTGGGCAAATTGTGGAAACAGTGAAAATGCACATTTCCATTTTACCATACTCATGGGATAAACATCATTGATTGAGGGCTGCTCCTGGACACTATAAATCTGTGGCATGCTCAGTCTGCTGCCAAAGCTGTGTAGGTGGCTAGCCTTTGCAAAAATCCAAGGTAAAAGGGATGCAGATATTGGCTGTTGAAAATCACTTGTAGCACATAAAAAGTCCAAGATATATGGGTAGAACAGGCCAGAGTATGCTAAACTCTTCTACATTTCCAGGGTTTCTCCTAGGTTTAAATTACTTCCCTTTTTGTTTCTACAGGAACAGACAACAAAAATTACATTACTGACTCCACGAACATAAGGTGTTGATGCTGTCATTCAAACAGCTACAGCTATAGCTTTATCTGTGCTGTGTATGCTCAGTGGTATCCAACTCTGCGATCCCATGGACTGTAGCCCACCAGGATCCTCTGTCGGGATTTTCCAGGCAGGAATACTGAAGTGGGTTGCCATTTCCTCCTCCTGGAGGTCTTCCAAATCCAGGGATGAAACCCACATCTCTTAAGTCTGGGGCACTGACAAGCAAGTTCATAACCACTACTAGGGCCACTTGGGAAGCCCAAAAACTATAGCCTTAGAAAGTAGATCTATTAATAGCTGCAGCTACTCCACAGTGGCCCTTGATTCCTCACTTTAATTAGACATTAATCTGAGTCTACGGTAGGTGTGTGGGTGAGGCCTAGATCATGGACCTAGATATTTATTGAAAGGAGGCTAAAATAGCTAGTATCAGAAATTTTTACATTTTGTTATATGAAGCATAGAGAAAAGTTATATTAAAAATATATAAAGAGAACACATTACTACTGATATCACATAAATATAAAGGATCATAGAAGACTAATATGAACAATTATATGCCAATAAACTGTATAATCTAGAAGAAATGGACAAATTCCTAGAAACAAACAACCTATAAGTATAGAATCACAACAAAAATCTGAAAATCAATAATGAAAATGAAGATTAAATCAAGCTATCAAGTTTTAAAAACTACATTCTCATACTATTCATTCATTTCCTTGCTTTCTCTTTCATTTTCCTCAGGCTGCACCACAAATAATTTTTCTCATGCAATTTGAGTTTCTAAAACACAAATATGATCAGGAACTGCATCAATTCCTCATGACTACAGATTTCAAATATACTCTTGAGACTTGAGTGTTCCACTGGAATTGCATGGGAGGATATAGAACCCCTAGCCAGTGCTATTGCCTCCAACTATTATACCCCATGCTTTCTTCTCTCTCCCCAGTCTTGTCATCTTCCTCAACATAAATGTTTCTCAGGGAAAAATTTTGTGAACATCTCCTTTTATGTTATACTCCTATAATATCCTGAATTTCTCCAGTACTATCAAATCATAATACTGTTATATTTAGTTTCTTTTTCTTTTCTCAAATATTTAAATTCTATAGTTGAATCTAATTTCTCTTTTATTAATTACTTATAAAACACCTAAACAAAATTTTCTTAATTTTTGTGTAAATGTTAAATATATACCCAAAGCAAGGAGAAACTTTTAAATGGATTTTTAAAAATATGTATACCTGTGGCGGATTCATTTTGATATTTGGCAAAACTAATACAATTTGTAAAGTTTAAAAATAAAATAAAATTAAAATAAATAAATAAATTGGTAGGACACAGTTTGTATTTTAGAAATTTCTCTCACATTGACACAAACTAACAGTGAGAATCTTGAGGCTAGTAGATATTTTATGAGGCTGGTGAGGTTAGCTAGGTGATATGGTGGCTCCAACCAGTGAAGTGACAGGGGAATAGAAAGGACTAGACAGATCCCATAAATATTTAAGTGGTAAAATTGATAGGACAGAACAAGAGTTGATGTGTAGAATAAGGTAAAGGGAGATGGTCAGCTTGAAAAAACTGAGTTACTGGATTGATAAAATCAGTTGGACAGTGATGTCATTGAGATAGAGAACAGAGGACAAAGTTAGCTTGGATAATGAGAAAATTTTTTCTGCCCTTTGCTGCACAGAATTAAGCATTCTAAAAAGAGTTCTAATGTTTTGTTTTTAACTTCATTAAGTTTATAGTTTTAAGATTGTAGGCAACAAATAATGTATCTCATTAATGGCAAACAGATTTTTAAAAAATGTCTCATTTTATTTAAATTTATTAAATTGTAATATTCTCTAAAAGATAACATCACTTAATATTCTGGAAATGATTCTGAGAAAAAATAATTTGGACAGAAATGAACAACTATTTTGAATTTTACTTTTCCCATACTTAAAAATAGCTTAGAATCATAAATGAAAATAAAGTTTTTCTGTAGTTAATACATATTTTTTCATGAAAAATTAGGTTTTACACTCCCTAAAAATATTTCTAAAATAGTCTGTGTTCTTGTGTTTTTATCATTTAGTTTTGCCTGTTTAAAAGTGCAAACTGAGATTCAAATAGTGACATTGTGCTGCCACCTGCTGGAAGGTATGGAAAACTATCTGTTTTAAATAATGGACTGATAGTGATGTGCACTGCACTAAATAAGAAAACTCATGTGATGTTTAGGATATTTTTCTATTAAAAGGGTATCACAACATGCAAAGCTATGCGCCCATGTATGGTGATGTTCTCTTTAATTGTGAGTAAATCTGATTTATGCATTCTCATCCACTAACGTCTCCATGACCTGTTTAATTTCATTTTTAAAAAACATTTATGTGGGTAATTACAATTTGATTTTAACTAAAAAGTAATACAGAAGGTCTTAAATAGTTAATGTAGTAAATCAAAAAATAATCTTTAAACACACCTGAGTACATAAATGGAGACCAAAAAAAAGTTTCTAGGAGGAGAAACAAAGTGATTCAATATGGGAAAGTGGAATTGAGGCGTACTGGAGAAGGAAATGGCAACCCACTCCAGTATTCCTGCCTGGGAAATCCCATGGACACAGAAGCATGGAGGGCTACAGTCCATGGGGTCACAAAAGAGTCAGACCAGACTTAGAGACTAAAAAACAAAATCGCAATACATTGATTTAGGACATAGGTGCAGAATTCACTTAGATTTTATTGCAGTTAGGAGGCTGAAAAAAATATTAATTTGTGAAAAATATTAATTTGTGTATTAATTTGTGAAAAGCATTCTATCTCAGATTCTTTGTACTTAAAAATTGGAATCATATATTATAACACCAGGCTTTTGAGAACATTAAATGAGTATCCAACGAGTATTTCCACATTAGTCTTGCATATGACATGAAAAGCATAAAAATAATGTAAGAGTAAGATAACTTGGACAGTAAAAGCACTGTAACATGTTTAATAGTACTTCTAAAATATAAAATAAATAACACAATCAATTATAGTTTTTTGATTGACACATATTTATATCAGAGGCCAAATAACCTTTTAGTATTCTAACTAGAATATGTCACTAGCAAAAAAAAAAAAAAAAAACAAAACTGTTTTTAAGTAGTGCTTTCATTTGCCTGACTGCAATAATGGTGATAAGTAAATATATGCGTGAATTTATAGAACTGAGTGGATTATTCAAATACTTTTGAATTTTAGTAATTTTTCCACTTCTATTTCATTTGACCAGAAGAAAATTGCCATTTCTAATGGTTCTGATTGCTAACAAAATTTAAAATCTGTCCAAATGTTTCACAAAATTTGGCCTATAGTTCACTGGTGGTTCATTTGTATCATATTTACTTATATTACATTAGCTTGTGGTTGCTGATGAATAGATTACCTCAAACTTAGTTGTTTAATACAACACAAACATACTGTCTTGCAGTTTTATAAGCCAGAAGTGAAGTGAAGTGAAGTGAAGTCGCTCAGTCATGTCCGACTCTTTGCGACCCCATGGACTGTAGCCTACTAGTCTCCTCTGTCCATGGAATTTTCCAGGCAAGAGTACTGGAGTGGGTTGCCATTTCCTTCTCCATTTATAAGCCAGAAGTTCAATATAAATCTTACTGAGTTAAAATCAAGGTCTTTGCAGGTCTGCGTTCATCTCAGGAGGCTTGAGAAGAGAGTTCCCTTTCTTAGTTTTTTACAGCTTCCACAGGCTTCTTGAATTCTCATTTGTGGCCTTGCTATCTTCAGAGCCAAGGGCACTGCATCTTTCTGACCAATCATCCTTCTGAAAGGTCACTTTTATTACTCTGCTTAACTCTTCCACATCTTAGGATTCTTGTGATTGCATTGGGTACCCTAGATTATCCCTTTAGGTTAATCACGCCTGTAAAGTCCTTTGTACTATGTAAGGTGCTGTTCACAAATTCTGGGAATTAGGACATGGACATATTTGGGGACATTATTCTGACTACCACATTTTTCAAATGGCATCAAGTGGCTTAGCAGTTTTTTAAAAATGTAGCTTTGTTTTGATATATAATTCACAATCTTGAAATGTTGAGTCATTACTGTTTTCATAGAAATCACATGAGAGTTTTCATTATTACTTCTAATAATGAAAATAATTATCAAATTAATTAATTAATTTTAATTAATTTAAAATAATAATTTTTATTTAAAATAATAATTATTTTAAAATAATTTAATTTTTAATAATGATTAGTTTATAATAATTAATAATTTAAAATAATTAATTTTTTGGCTAGAAATGTGATGAAAAATGTGTTTATATTTTCTGGTCCAAGACCAAACAAAAATACACAAAAAGGAAATATCATGTTTGAACATCAATTTACAGAAATAATAATTTGAAATTGAAACATATATTTGTGTATCACACAGTCCAAAGACTGAATGAAACAAAGTCTGCTTTGGGGTGTATGAGGTGCATCTGGCAGTTAATAAAGTTTAAACATAAAGAAAAATAAATATATCAAGCCAAAATGCTGTTTTATCTTGAAAATTATACTATACTACTAGTTTTAAAGGTCAGATTACATTGGAAACTTCTCTGTGCTTCTTTTTTAATATTATTTTTAAGAATTATACAACAATAAAATGTATACCATATGAAGACAAAAATTAAATCCAACCTAATTTTCATATTATGTCAAACAGTATTTATCAAACATTTGCTTGATGGTGCAAAGTAAGGGTTATATAGACAGATTTTCCTTTTGGGAAATAATAAAAGGAAACACAGAGTTGATTTGCATAGACATGGCCCTTTTAGATCAGTGTTCTGTAAATGTATTCAGGACTTCCTACATCAGAATTACCAGAAAATACTAAGCAAGGATTGACTCTGAATCTGTGTGGAGCCCGGGGTCCTCAAGAATCTGCAGCTTGAGAAATACTTGTTATGTTGCATGTCAGTATGTCATATTCTATCCATATATCATATGGGAGAATAAGAGGATGTTAAAAATGGAGTGAGAATTGTCATTAAAATCATGATGATGTCATTAAAATTTTTGAGAATCATTTCTGTAGTGAGGAACTAAGTTTTTTTTCTTATTTTTATAATTATTCAATTAGCTTACTTTCAATGGAATAAAAGTATGAATGCAACTGAATGAGTAAACAGATTACTCATATTCCTTCATAAATAAAGAAAAATATATAGAATTTTTAAAAAGAGAGGAAATCTTACTTGAATTATTTGAAAACAAAGAATTTGCATGCATGGTATTGCTGTGCTGTGCTTAGTCACTCAGTTGTGTCCGACTCTTTGTGACCCCATGGACTGCAGCCATGGTATTAGAAATTTATTTTCATATCATGCTGAGTTTTCTAATAGCCAAGTTTTTGTAATAGCATATATTCAATTTGTTGTTGTTTAGTTGCTAAGTTGTGTCTGACTATTTTGAAACCCCATGCACTGTAGCCCACCAGGCTCTTCTGTCCATGGATTTTTTCCAGGCAAGAATACTGAAGTGGGTTGCAATTTCCTTCTCCAGGAGATCTTCCCAACCCAGGAATTAAACCCCAGTCAATCTATATGAGTATCAAAATTCAACTCATGAGAATTAAGGAGAAACATCTCTATAGACCCTACAGATATTAAAAGAATTATAAGAAAATATTATGAACAACTTTACGCTAACAAATAAGAAAAATTTGATAAAACTGACAAATTTCTAGAAAGCTAGAAATTGCCAAAATTAAAGCAAGAACACTAAATAGAATGTGTATGTAAACTTACATGAGATAATAAAATTGAATTAATAATTAAGAATTTCTCACAAAAGAAGCTGAAGTAATTCTATCAAATTTTTAAGGTAGAAAAGATATCCCAGTCCTACACAAGGTTTATAACTCATTTCACTGGGCCAGGATTAACTCAACATGGAGGCAAGATAAAGACATCAAAAGAAATCAAAGCCACACATTAATTTGCATTATGAATATACACATGAAATTCCTTAAAAACACGAACAAGTGAATCCAGTAACATATAGAAATCTATGTACATCATGATCAAGTGAAGTTTTGCCCAAGCAAAGTTTGGCAATTTAAATACACAAATCAATGAACATACACAATTGTAAATTAAAAGGCAAATGACAATGGCAATACAAGCAAAGGAGTTAAACACCCACACATCTGTGTAAGTGCAGAAAAAGCACTTGAAAAAATGCAACATCTGTATCTGTAAAAAGTAGTAGTTTCTGGAAACTAATAGAATTGAACTTACTCAAACAGCTAAAGGACTACTATGGAAAACCTGCAGCTAACATCATAGTTAACTGTGAAGGAGTAAAAGCTTTCCGCCCAAAATAGAAAATAATATAAAGACTGCTTTTTCCTTGAAAGAAAAAGTGAAAGTAGCACAGTCAAGTCCGACTCTTTGCAGACTGAAACCTGCCCAGCTCCTCTGTCCATAGAATTCTCCAGGCAAGAGTATTGGAATGAGCTGTCATTTCCTTCTCCAGGGGATCTTCCCTGACCCACAGATCAAACCCAGATCTCTTGCATTGCAGGCAGATTCTTTACCAACTGAACCACAATAAACAAAAACACTGGAGGTTGAGTTGAGCCAGTCAAATAAGACCATAAAAAGAAAATTTATGCATACGGGGGAAAGAAGGAATAAACTTTCCTTATTTTCCTTATTTGCAGATGGAACAGATTTTTTTTTTTTTTTTTTTTTAGCGAAAACCTCAAAACAGATTTAGTGATATTAAAACAAGTCAACAACAGATAACCAAAAATTAAGAGCAGCTGAAAGTGCAGAAATTTCTTATCTACCCCTCTTTATCACAACCCTTGGCACATAGTTGGAGAAGGAAATGGCAACCCATTCCAGTATTCTTGCCTGAAGAATCCCATGGACAAAGGAGCCTAGGGGGCTATAGTCCATGGGGTCACCAAGAATCAGACATGACTGAAGCTCTCTGGTGGTGGCACATAGTGTTCCCTACCTTTTTTGCCTATATTTGTTATAACTGATGAATCAATATTGATACTTTATTATTAACTAAAATTCATAGTTTTCATTAGTGTTCAATTCATGTTGTACAGTTCTGTTCTGACAGGCACATGATGTCACTTTCCAGCATTACAGTCTCATACAGAAAACATTCATTGCCCTAACAATCAAATATTGCATGCTAGCTTGAGAAAAATGTATATTCTGCTGTTGTTGGATAAAATATTCCTTAAATGTCAAGTACATCCACTTGATAGTGTTGTTCAGTCAGTGTTATCCTCGTCGATTTTCTGCCTCCTGGATCTGTCAGATACTGATAGGGAACATTGCTGTCTCCAGCTATCATAGTAGCTTTGTCTATATCCTTGCACAGTTCTATCAGTTTTTGCCTTACACATACCCATTAAGGATTAATATATCATCTTGGAGAACTGACCCCTTTTTATTCATATAATGTATCTCTATATCCCTGATAATTTTCTTTGCTCTGAAGTCCACTGCTGCTACTGCTAAGTTGTTTCAGTCATGTCCGGCTCTGTGCGACCCCATAGACGGCAGCCCACCAGGCTCTCCCGTCCCTGGGATTCTCCAGACAAGAACACTGGAGTGGGTTGCCATTTCCTTCTCCAATGCGTGAAAGTGAAAAGTGAAAGTGAAGTCACTCAGTTGTGTCCAACTCTTAGCCACCCCATGGACTGCAGCCCACCAGGCTTGGCTGTCCAGGGATTTTCCAGGCAAGAATACTGGAGTGGGGTGCCATTGCCTTCTCTGGCTCTAAAGTCTAGTTTGTCCAAAATTAATATGGCTACCTCTTATGACCCAAATTGTGTTCCCCTCAAACTCTTGTTTAAGTCATAGGCCTTAGTACATTATAATGTAACTATATTTGGATTTAAAGTTTTTGAAAAGGCAATTAAGCTAAAATGAAGATTACTAAAATAATCCAATATAATTTGTGTTATTTATGTATTTGGATTAATACCTACCATATTTGTAACTTTTTTCTGTCAGTGTCCTTGCTCTTCATTCCTTCAACTCCATTCATTTATTGCTTTCTTTCTCTGAAATTAATTGCTCATTCCAATTTATATACTCTAAGCATATTAATTATACTTCTCTTTAGACCATGGCACCCCACTCCAGTACTCTTGCCTAGAAAATCCCATGGACGGAGGAGCCTGGTAGGCTGCAGTCCCTGGGGTTGCTAAGAGTCAGACACGACTGAGCGACTTCACTTTCACTTTTCACTTTCATGCATTGGAGAAAGAAATGGCAACCCACTCCGGTGTTCTTGCCTGGAGAATCCCAGGGACAGGGGAGCCTGTTGGGCTGCCATCTACGGGGTCGCACAGAGTTGGACACAACTGAAGTGACTTAGCAGTAGCAGTAACAGCAGTGGTTGCCTAGAGTCTGTAATATAATTTACAACTAATATAAATTTCTTTTCCAATAGAACTATACCATTTCAATTATACTGCACACACCTCACAACGAACCATTCACAATTTTTCCCACCTCTCTCTTCTAACATTGCCGTGATTTATCTCATTTATTCACATGCTATAATCATCTGATACATTGCTGCTATTATTATTTGAAACAAAATCTTATCTGTTAGATAAGTTGAGTTAGAAAATAAAATATTTTATTTTACCAGTACATATTCCTTATCTAATGTTCTTGCTTTCCTTATGTGTATTAAAATTTCTGAATTATAGCATTTTTCTTTTCTGTGAAGAATTTCTTATAACAGTTACTTCAAGACAGGCTCACTGGCAAAAATGTCTTCAACTCTTGTCTTAGTATATCTTCTTCATTTTTGATGGATAATTTCACTAGATACATAATTTTAACTTGGTGTCTTTTTTCTTTGAACATTTCAAATATTTTACTACATTATTACTTTATTTTGAGTGAGCTTATTATAGACCATACCGCTTATAATAAGGTTGACTTGATAACAAAGTAGAAGAATAAATGTTTCATGTATGGGTTTTAATTTCTTTTCTTTTTTTTTTTTTTAATTAAAAAATTTTTTCCGCCCGCCCAAGACCTCCCTGGCAATTAACTGGAGGGCGGGAAAGACGCTGGGACGCCAATCCCAGTCCGATCTGGGGCGTGGGCCCCGAGCGCCAAGGGTGGTCTGGCGTCAAGCTCGGCGGCACCACCCTCCGCGTGGAACCTCCTCCCCGGCCTCCTCCTGGGTTTTAATTTCAATGAACATTGAAGATGTGCCTCTTTATCTAACATTAATACAGATTTCAGAATTTATTTCTAAATAAAAGAATACTTACTGCTGAATTATTCAAACCAATCAATTCTAGTTTTAAGAGAATAAAAGTAAAACATTAGCTGCTTAAAATAAATGAAAATATTTCTATTTAAAATTAAATAAAAATACTGCAGTCCCTCAGGAGAGATTCTTAGATTTGACTTTTCCAAGTGACCTACTTTTTAAGCAGTTGTAATTACTTCCAATCATCTTTCTATTCAATTTATTAAATGAAGGCTTTGCTTTTTAATGGATAATCTGCATTCTATTAAAGATTGAAAGCAATGCCTATGGCTTAGTTATTCTTCACTGAAGCAAACTCTTTTTGGGGACTCAATGCTTATCTTATAGTTAAAATGCACATTTCAGGAAATTAATTTCAGACTTGAAAGACAAGAGGCATGCATATATCCGATATGGTTACAGCACAAGAAAGCAAGCAACTTTGATTTCTAAAGTACTAATTGTCACGTTCTGGAACTCCCTTGAGATAATGTAAGTTAGATCCTAATTTTCAAAGAAGCCTACATAGAAATAATAAGTACAAAATAACAGACCCAGTATGTGTGGTTGATGTCATTAGAATGCTAATAGGAAATGCTTCAGTTAATGAAAGGCAAGAGTTCACATCATATTTAAACAAAGGCACTGTGAACAATTAAGGTTTTGAAATACTTAATAAAATAATTGTATTTTCTTATTTTCTTTTTAAATCTGAAATAGTTATCATATACTTAGATAAATGAAGGAGATTTGAGGGCACATCGTTTCTTTTCTTATCAAGTCTAAATTGTGAATAGGTAATGGTCATGACTGGGGCTTCCTTGGTGGCTCAGTGGTAAAGAATTCACCTGCCAATGCAGGAGACCCCGGTTCAATCCCTGATCTGGGAAGATCCCCTGCAGAAGGAAATGGCAACCTGCTTAAGTACTCTTGGCTGGGAAATCCCATGGACAGAGGAGCCTGGCAGGCTACAATTCACGGGCTTGCACAGAGCTGGACACAACTTAGCAACTGAAAAACATTAACAATGATAGTCGAGAAGTGTTGTATGTTTTGTTTTGGAATCCAGTGTTCTTTGAGTTTTGTTTTGGCAATATCTTGACTTTATAAAAAGCAGGATATTAAGCTTAATTGTCAGAGCCATAGTTTTCTCCTCTATAAAGTGAAGATGATACTAAGGCTGGTAGTAATAGAATTGTTTTGAAGACAAATGATATATATTATGAAACAATCCAATTTATTTATATAGTAAATAAACAAATTTAAGTTTCAAATTTGTAGTTAAATGAAAAGCTGGTAAACCACTTTAAAAAAGAAAATCTTTCAATTTGCTTACCTTCAGTAGGCTCTAAAAACCAGTAATATTAGGTCAAGTGATGAACTGATCTTAGCCAAGTTTTATTTGTTAAGCAATAGAGTTTTATAAATAAATAATCCTAAAGGACTATGATTCCTTCCATAATGTAAAAGAACAACAAAATTTAATATAAATTAAAGTAATAATTCTTTGATTTGGTTTCTACTTTACTCAATTCACTACTAAAAAAATAAGCATTCAAAAAATGAAGTTAAGTATACACCTATATCTCCAGGCAAGAATACTGGAGTGGGTTGCCATTTCCTTCTCCAGGGGATCTTCCCAACTCAGGGACCAAATCCTGGTCTCCTGCACTGCAGGCAGATTCCTTACTGTCTGAGCTACTTGGGAAGCCCATACACTTATCTAATGTCAAAGCTGATATCTGATATGGGTTTTCTTAGCTCTAAAATCCATATATATATATTTTAATTTCTAGTAGACCATCCCAGTCTTTAATTTTTTTCTTAAGATTTTAGTGTTCTTGGCAAGTCTTGGAAGTTTACTTATTTTCTCATGGAGTTCTAGTTCTATGTTCTTCTTTTCAGTATAATAAAGAATTTGATGCATGCTCAGATTATCTGAGCATTATTTTAAGTGCATTTAAGATATATAAGGTTATTTAAACAAATTTTTAAATTACCAGAGTCTTCTTTATTCCCTCATCACCCAGGGCCATCTGCTGCTGCTGCTGCTGCTGCTGCTGCTAAGTCACTTCAGTCGTGTCCAACTCTGTGAGACCCCATAGACGGCAGCCCACTAGGCTCCTCTGTCCCTGGGATTCTCCAGGCAAGAATACTGGAGTGGGTTGCCATTTCCTTCTCCAATGCATGAAAGTGAAAAGTGAAAGTGAAGTCGCTCAGTCATGCCCGACTCGTAGCGACCCCATGGACTGCAGCCCACCAGGCTCCTCAGTCCATGGCATTTTCCAGGCAAGAGTACTGGAGTGGGGTGCCAGTGCCTTCTCCGAGGGCTGTCTGCGGAAGCTTGAAATAGGAAGTTCTAACAGTCTGTGATTAAAAGTGGTTTTGTAAATTGGAATAAATGTAAATATAAATGTGCAGCCTTTAATTTCTGGGGATCAGTGAAGCATTTGAGTTTGACAGTATCACTTTGTAGGTGATTTGGTACTTGATTAATTAATTTATATGTAGTATTTTTTTAATTATAGTTAAAAAGTTATCTATGTAGATCAAACACTTACCTAGGTTTTATCTTTGCTCTTTTATTCTTGGAAAACACGTGAAAGCACAGTAGTCTAAAATAATTTTACTTGTGAATAAGACATTGCTAAACAGACAGTTATGAACTATCAGGGAATATTTTATCAAGGATGGAGAGCAAAACCAAAATGCAATTATAGTCCTAGGGAAAAGTTATAGCCACAGACTTAACACAATAGCATATTCAAAAGCAGAGGCATTACTTTGCCAACAAAGGTGCGTCTAGTCAAGGCTATGGTTTTTCCTGTGGTCATGTATGGATGTGAGAGTTGGACTGTGAAGAAGGCTGAGCCCCGAAGAATTGATGCTTTTGAACTGTGGTGTTGGAGAAGACTCTTGAGAGTCCCTTGGACTGCAAGGGGATCCAACCAGTCCATTCTGAAGGAGATCAGCCCTGGGATTTCTTTGGAAAGAATGATGCTAAAGCTGAAACTCCAGTACTTTGGCCACCTCATGCGAAGTGTTGACTCATTGGAAAAGACTCTGATGCTGGGAGGGATTGGGGGCAGGAGGAGAAGGGGACAACAGAGGATGAGATGGCTGGATGGCATCACTGACTCGATGGACGTGAGTCTGGGTGAACTCCAGGAGTTAGTGATGGACAGGGAGGTCTGGAGTGCTGTGATTCATGGGGTTGCAAAGAGTCGGACACGACTGAGCAACTGAACTGAACTGAACTAACACAATTTATAATATTCATGTAAACTTTAGACTTGCTATTACTTTTCCAAACAGTTTACTCTAGGAGTTTTAAGGATATTTAAACTGTCAGATGCCCTGATTAACCAGCATAACTTTTTTTTTTAATAAGTGAACATCTAAAATTTTGGAAATAAAAATCAAGATTGGTGAATTATTTCTCAAAAAGCGAGAGAACTCTCTCTTAGAGACAGAGAGAGATAATGACATAAAATACCCTGAACTTCCCTCCTCACACAGGTGTATGGAATGTACAACCACACATGGAGCCATTTACCTCTGAAAGAAATGCAGAAATTGGCTGAGTGAATCCTACAAGTTGAGCAAATGAAAAACTGCTGCATCAAAACGGGTAGGAAATGCTGAGTCACGCTCCCGCTGTAAACCCCAGTCCCACACAGCACTATCCAATCAGGTAGGCACCGTGAGGGGCTTCTCCCTTTGGAGCGAAAGGCTTGTACTTCACATTTAGTGCCCAAATCTGTGAGACTGCCATGAGGGGAAGGGCCCAGAACACCAAGTTGTGAAAGCCGAGGGCAATGAAAGCTACGAAAGAGTCCCACAAACAAAGAAGCAGGTTTTTTTGCGCACCCCCACCACCCCCCCTCCCCCCCGCCTCCCCATAGAAACTTAGAAAGTATGTATTTTCTGTAAATCTTATTTCCATTTCCTGTATAAACCTCTGGAAAAGCAAAGTAAGACCACTCAGTGGCCCTTCTCACCATTCAGAGGCCTGAGCAGCGGGAGCGGCAGCGTTGACTCCAGCAGTGGCCTGAGGCCCAGTCAGTCCTCAGTGGTTTCAGTGCCTTCCGCAACAGCTGGTTGAAGAACAGTAATCTTGGGGGGAAAAGAAGTCGAATCACTCTCAAATTCCTTCCCATTTATGGCCTTTATGGCAGACCCCAGCCCTCCTTTTCAATCTCTGCAGGATCTGTGGAGAACAGTAGTGAACGCCTTGTGAGTTTTCCCGCCAAAAAGTGCCTGGCGAGCACAGAACTCCAGAGCCAGACTGCTTCCGGTTAGACGGACTGAGGGAGCCAGCTCCCTTGTAGCTCAGATGGCAGTGTCTGCTTAGCAGAGAAGAGAGCCTGATACTCGCAGCAGTGGTTGACAGACTGACACCAGACGCCTCAGTGAGAGCTAGTGGGAAGCCCTGCGATCGGTAACCAGAGTTGCAGCTCCTGGAAGGCTGCCTGGATCTGGTGAGTGGAGGCCCAGGGAGCAGAGTGCAGGTCCAGAAGCCAAGCCGCGGCAATACCAGTGGCTCCAGTGGCCCCGGCAAACGTCAGCACAGCTCCCTGGTCAGTAATCCTGGAGGATATGACTCAGGTCAGCCAGGTTGTCAATGACAACAGTGGCGCAAACTGCTGGCTATAGCGTCTCTGGGGGTTTTCTCAGGTTTATGAAGTAGACGCCATCACTTTCCCTCTAGTGGATGTACTGTTCCATTGGGAAGCCAAGGTTGGTGTCCTAAGCAGATTCGTCTCCCAAAGAATTTGAGAACATCCTTATCCTTTATTTACAGGATGTTAATTTCTTTGGAGGTTGTAAACCTTCCCTTTAATTTAGTATGGGAATCCGGAGTAACTTCATGGGGACCCTGCCTGTATCTCTTATAGTTTATTGTTTTGTGGTTTCCTCAGAGCTTACATAAAACTTAAATGCCTAAGTCCTGTGGGCATTTAATAAAGTTTTCAAGAGGCATCCAGGAAATTCAGGAGAAGGCAAAAACCTATTTTTGGAACTTCTCTTGCTTTTCATAATTATTAAAATATTTGATCCTGTTTTTATACTGTGGGCCATTCCCAAGCTCTTTTTAAATTATGCATGCACAATATGCGTGTAATGTAGGACTTGTTATTATCCCTGCTGTAGAAAAGGATATTCAGAGGGTGATGATCTGTCTAAGGTGATCAACTTGATAACTAGCAGAGCAAAAAACAGGACCCAAGTCTCCACGTTACAATTTGGTACTGTATGTTTTATACAAATAGAACCTTACAAACAACTTTCTGAAAGCATGAGAACTCAGAGTTTACAGGAAAAACCTACCCAAGAGTCTGCATGTGTGTGTCTGTGATGTGTGTATGTGTGTTTGAATGTGCATGTGTGTGTTTAACAGCTTCATGAGTCCTTGAAATTCCCAGTAAATTGACTTTAAAATTTGAAGTCAGCCCATGAAATGATTTTTTAAGCAACCTAATAACCCTAATTTTATTAACCTGTAGTAACCAAGGATTTTATCTTTTCATTTCAAGAGTGCTTTACTATTCTAATAGTAGAATAAAATAATATTATTTTGTATGCTTATCATAGTATAAGCATATATAATATGAAATATAGATAGTAAACAAATATATATATATATGAACAACTATATATATTAAAAATTATATATATATTATATATATATATTGAAAATCAACTTTTCTTCATGATGAATAAACTTGCCTATACTCAAAATACCTGAAATGAACCACCCCCTACACACACCCCAAATTGATTTAAGATGAGTATATTTTGTTTTTTCTACCTTAAAATTACAATGTTTGTGAAAAGGTATATAATCAAAAATATTTTAATTTTGGTAAACATGATTATTTTCATTATTCTTATAATATTGAAACATATTTATTTGACTCTTGGTACATGATCTTTTGCCAGTCATGTTAAAATCTTCCTGTTTTATACTAAGTTTTTAAATAGCAATAGCAATGATGCTAATGCAATAAAGGATGATTTTAATATTACTTCACTTACAATGAAAGTACATTTTGAATCATATGTCTTTGAAGTTCTATTTTATATTATATTTTTTCACCTTGTAAATTTTTTACACATCTCTTCTATTTCCAAAAGAAAACTGTGAATGGAAGAGCTCTAATATGTGAAAATAGATGAAAATGTCACATTCCTAGCATGGTCAAAGTAGGTCAAAGTAACTTTTTATTGTGGTGAGAACAGTCTGTTGTAGTATTTCCAACTCAATTATTTATACAGATAAATCATGATTTGGTCAAATTTCTATCACTTTTTATTTTTCATTCTTTCATATCTATTTCTCTTTTACTAAATTATACAATAGTTCCATGATTAAAAAAAAATAACTGACTTCTATTTGATAAATAAAATTCCTTTTTGACTTATTTCCACTAGAAAACAATAATCTTCACAATTATTTGGGTTCCTCTGAAAACAAATAAAACATATCTATGCTTATTTAAAAAACTTGTCCAAGTGATTGAGAAAAGTTAAAAGTAAAAGTTACTGTAAAAAATTATTTCTAAAATATTGAAAGCTATTTGATAGTTTCAGTTCTTCATTAATGCATATTCAATAATTTTGAATTTTTTTTTGCATTTTAATTTCTTGATTCCCCTCACTGAGGACACATTTATATCATCAGATTATTCTTTAAATAATACATTGGTAAGTATTCACAGTTATTATAATAGTCAAAGATATTAATAAGGAAATACGCTGTCCAATACCATGCCTTATACCATACTGGCTTATACAAGATTTGGCTTTGCTCTGTTAAGTAATTGTCAGAATAAGCTAAGAGTGGTCCCTTAACTTTAATACTGCTGTCGTCCCGGTTCTAGCACTAACTGTAAGGCTATATATTTCCCCACACATAGTAAAATAGCAGGGTTGAAGAAAGACCTAGACAGCTCCTTATGTTCTCTCTGAGCCTGCCATTTTTCTTTACTTCCATTCACAAATATCCTGCCTAAGTGTCCAGTCCTATAAAAAAGAGATGTGGATGACCAAGAGTCTATCAATCAGAGTGAAGTAAGTCAGAAAGTGTATGTATGGATGTGAGAATTGGGCTGTGAAGAAAGTTGAGTGCCAAAGAATTGATGCTTTTGAACTGTGGTGTTGGAGAAGACTCTTGAGAGTCCCTTGGACTGCAAGGAGATCCAACCAGTCCATTCTAAAGATCAGTCCTGGGTGTTCATCCGGAGGACTGATGCTAAAGCTGAAACTCCAGTACTTTGGCCACTTCATGCAAAGAGTTGACTCATTGGAAAAGACTCTGATGCTGGGAGGGATTGGGGGCAGGAGGAGAAGGGGATGACAGAGGATGAGATGGCTGGGTGGCATCACCGACTCAATGGACATGAGTTTGGGTAAACTCCGGGAGTTAGTGATGTATAGGGAGGCCTGGCGTGCTGCGATTCATGGGGTCGCAAAGAGTCGGACATGACTGAGCGACTGAATTGAACTGAACTGAAGTCAGAAAGAGAAAAGCAAACGTTGTACATTAACACTTATATGTGGAATCTAGAAAAATGGTACTGATGAACCTATTTACAGGGCAGGGATAGAGACAAAGACATAGAGAATCGACATGTGGACACCAGGCTGGGGAGGGAGGGAATGAACTGGATTAGCATTGGCATATGTATGTGTGTGTGTGTGTATATATATATATATATACACACACATGTAGTATTGGCATATAGTGGGAACCTGCTCTATAGCACAGAGAGTGCTATACCCCAGTGCTCTGTGTTGACCTAGAGTGGGATGATGGGGAGGGCAGGGCTATATGCATTCATATAGCTGATTCACTTCATTGCACTGCAGAAACTAAACAACATGGTAAAGCAACTATATCCCAACTAAAAAAAGAGAGACTATAATTAGCATAGCTAACTACATTTCCATGATCATCATGACTAACTCCTTAATTTAGATGAGAGTTAGACTCATCGTGCCCTTTATTCTAGGTTATCTCAGTTCCCAGTAGTTAGTCAACCTCCCCCAGATTCTTTAATATCTATACTCTCAGAAGACCAACACTTTGATTTGCTTGTATTTGCATATTATAATGTAATCCAACCTGTTTGCAGTCATCTATCCTTCTGTAATCTCCTCATTCAGCAAAGATTTTAGTGTGCTTCCTTGTATTTTGCCAGTTATATCATTCAATATAAATGTATGATCTATTCTCCATAGTTTCTTGATGTTTTCTCCTCTAAATTTTCTTCCACCAGACCTCAGACATACTAATTGTCACACTTAGATTTTCAGTGAGAAATAATTGAACCACCTCCTGAATTTCGATATCTGCTGTCTTTCTATTAATAACTAACTCCTTCTATCTTCATAATGCAATCACTATCATACTCCAATTCTAAAATTTTTATAGCATTTCCATAACCTACAAGTTACTGCAATGTTTACTTTTCATCAGCCCCTCACTGCCTGACTTTTCTGCATACAGAACCAGTTGTCAACATTTATCTCCTTGCATATATCTTCAAACTTGCTCTCTCCCTTAATTAAATTTCTGAGATTGGAGGGGGGGTGGTGTGTGGTTTAAAACCACATCTGAATTTTACATTCTGCCTGAAAGGCAGCTTGTGAATATATCTAGGGACACATATACATAGGGTGCACATTCTCACCTCTCATTAATCAATATAACCCTCAAGGAAGTCTCCTATATTTATATCAATTCATTTCTCCTATTTTTCTATGCAACTAGTTTTCTAAGCCTTCTTTTCAGTCCTCAGTCAGTTTTGCTTCTAAAGTCACTGAGCTAATGTACACAATCAGAAGAGATCTCTCATACCTACTCACTGTTAAAATTATCAATTTTTTTCCTTTGTTTTCCTTTTAAAATGAATGAATTAGAAATATTTCCATCCAAGGCCAAAATCTCCACGTGTGCATTGAATCCCACTGGTGCATCTCTACAAAGAATTTCTATTTTAAAGCCTCCTCAAGAATAATTCCTATTAAAATAAGGAAATTCTTTAATTTTTTTGCTGCAAAACAAGTAAAAAAAAAACAGCATCCTTAATCCAACATCCTCCTCCACTTACCAATATCTTGGATGCTCCTGTTTTGAGGCAAATCATCAAGGAGTGCTCTATTTACATTATTCTCCTTTCTCACCTATTGAATTCTCTGGAATCCAGGTCAGTCAGATCTTTGTCCCCACTACACAAAAGAAAAGCCCAGTGATCATCACTATGCCAATATAATGGCAACTTTCATTCTACAACTCATTCAATATATTAACTGCATTTGACATAAATTGGTTTTCTATGATAACCAGTTTATTTTGGATAACTTACTACCATGATCATTTAAAAATCTTTCTCTCTAGGTAGATTGGTAGCTAGATTGACAGATATGATTACGCATTTTTCTTTTGTTTCTTTCCAAAATCTGTACTCTATAATAACTCAAAAAGTCTGAGCCTCTTCTTTGTAAGTGATTCTCTACCAACGTATTTGTTTAATAGACATTTTTTACAGCAGTTTTAGATTCACAGCAAAATTAAGAGGAAGGCACAGAGATTTTCCATAAACATCCTGTCTCCACACATACATCAACTCCTCTATAACCAATGTTCACCAGAGTGGAACATTTGTTATAATTGCTGAACATATATTGAGACGTCAGTATCACCCAAAATCCACTCTTGGTTGTGTACATTTGTTTTGTATGGAGATGACATATATTCTTCATTTTAATATCATATAGGGTTTATTCATATCTGCAAAAATCCTGTGTTCCAACTATTCACCACTCATCCCTACCCAATACCTAGAAGAACTCAGTGATAATTTTATTATTTCTATAATTTTGCTTTTTCCAGAATGTCACATAGTTGGAATCATAGTATTAGCCTTTTCAGATTGGGTTCTCCCGCTTATTAATATGCATTTAAGGTTCCTCCACCTCTTTCATGACTTGATAGCTCATTTCTTTTTAGTTCTGAATTATATTCCAATATCTGGAATACTACAGTTTAGCCATTCACCTATGGGTTACTTCCAAATTTTGGCATTAATAGATCAAACTGCTCTAAAATATCCACGTGCAGGTAATTGCATGAATATAAGTTTTCAACATCTTTGGGTAACTATGTTTAATAAGTTGAATTGGTAGATTGTATAGTAAGAGTATATTTAGTTCTGTAAGAAACCACCAAACAGTCTTCCAAAGTTATTTTATTATTTTGCATTCCCACTAGCAATAAAAGCGTTCACATGGCTGCACATCCTTGACAGCATTTGGTGTTATTGGTGTTACAGATTTCTGCTATTCTAGTAGGCAGGTAACAGTATCTTATTTTAATTTCTATTTCTGTGACAGCATATGATGTGGAACATCTTTGCATATGCTTACTTACCATATGTATATCTTCTTTGGTAATGTGCCTATTAAGATCTTGGTCATTTTTAATCAGGTTGTTTTATGTCTGTTGAATTTTAAGATTTATTTGTATATTTTGAATAACAATCATTTATCAGATATGTCTCTTGAAAACATTTTCTTCCAGTCAATGACTTGTCTTCTTATTCTCTTGACATTGTCCTTTGCAGAGCAGGGGTTTTAATTTTAATAAAGTCCAGGTTTTCATTTCTTTCTTTTATGGATCATGTCTTTAAATTTTTATCTAAAAGCTCGTCATCATACTCGGTATACCCAGGTCATCATACTCTTAGAAATTTTGTAGTTTTGTGTTTTTAATTTAGATCTGTGAGCCATTTGGAGTTAAGTTTTGTAAAGGGTATAAAGTCTATGTCTAGTTTCGTTTTTTGCATGTGGATGCCCTACAGTTCCAGTGACATTTGTTGAAAGACTATCTTTGTTCTATTGTATTACCTTCATTCCTTTGTCAAAGATCAGTTGACCATATTTTTGTGAGTCTATTTCTGAGCTGTCTACTATGTTCCATTTATCTATACATCTATTATCTTGCCAACACCACACAGTCCTGATTACTTACCTTTATAATAAAGTTTTGGATTCTGGCAGTATTGCTTCTCCAACGCTATTCTTCAAGTTTTGTGTGGGTACTCTGGGAATTTGCCTCTCCTATATAAAGGTTAAAATTTCTTTTTATATCTTCAAAACAAATTGCTGGGACTTTGATCAGGATTGCATTGAATCTATTGACATATTGACAATATTGAATCTTTCTATATGTGAATGTGGAATATATCTCCACTTATATAGCTTTTCTTTGATTTATTAAAGTTTTACAGTTTTTCTCATGTAGAACTTGTCCAAATTTTGTTAGATTTATATTGAAGTACTCAATTTTGGGGGTGTGAATATAAATAATATTTTGTTCTTAATTTCTAATTTCACTCATTTACTGCTTGCCTATAGGAGAAAATTGACTTTTTTATATGAACCTTACATCCTGTGACTTCTTTATAAGTTAGTTCCAGTTTTGTTTCATAGATTCTTTTGGATTTTCCAATAGACTATAATGTTATCTGAGAACAAATACAGTTATTATTTCCTCCTTCCCATTTTTCCTTCCTTTTCTAAATATATTAGTTAGGACTTCTAATAAGATGTTGAAAAACAATGGTGAGAGGGTACATCATTGCCTTATTCCTGATTTTAGTAAGAAAACAGAATTTCTCACTTTGAGTTTCTAAGTTTGATATTGCTGCTGCTGCTGCTGCTAAGTCGCTTCAATCGTGTCCGACTCTGTGCAACCCCATAGACGGCAGCCCACCAGGCTCCCCCATCCCTGCGATTCTCCAGGCAAGAACACTGGAGTGGGTTGCCATTTCCTTCTCCAATGCATGTAAGTGAAAAGTGAAAGTGAAGTCGTTCAGTCGTGTCGGACTCTAGCGACCCCATGGACCGCAGCCTACCAGGCTCCTCTGTCCATGGGATTTTCTAGGCAAAAGTACTGGAGTGGGGTGCCATTGCCTTCTCCGAAGTTTGATATTAGATGTAAGTTATTTGTAGATATCGTTTTTCAACTTGAAGAAAGTTTACTGAGAGTTTTTGTCATGCATAAGTATTAGAGTTTTTCAAATTCATTTTCTACATCAATGATTAACTTTTAGGTTTGTTATCCATAATGGATTCTATCATAAAATTTACCTAAGAGAATTTTCCTTCTGCAACAGAAAAGAAAAAAAAAAATGTGATGGTCACACTCAGTCCTCCATTGTACTAGCTATACCACGAGAGTTCTTTAGCCTCATATATATACAGAGAGAGAGAGAGAGAGAGTAATAGCAATCTGGAGAAATCTAAATACCTATATAAGGGAATGAGTGAGAAAATCCAAGAGCTTTAACTCAGAAAGTTCTGGCCTAGTCAGCCGAAAGGACTTTTAATTTAATGTAATAATGTTGAATGGAACTACTCACTTTGGAAAAAAAATAGCTGACTTAGGTCAGTTATTCTCTAGGAGTAGATCCTGAGGGTGGGGATTCTTGTTCAAGTATTATTTGGGGAATGCTTTCAGATGGAGGGAAATTGAGAAAGCAAGAAGGGATATAAAAAGAAAGTTAAGCAAGAATATATCCTTAGCTTTAGAAACTCAGACAAGTCCTGGAGCACATCTTAGAACTCTTTTTTTTTCTTTTTTTTTTTTCTCACCTTGAGACAACAGGTTGTCTTTGGCATCCCCATGCCGGTCAGGCATTAGGCAATGTCGTGTCTTCTTTGCAGCCCCATGGACTGTATATTCCATGGAATTCTCCAGGCCAGAAGACTGGAGTGGGTAGCCTTTCCCTTCTCCAGAGTATCTTCCCAACCCAGGGATCAAACCCAGGTCTCCCACATTGCAGGCAGATTCTTTACCAGCTGAGCCACAAGGGAAGCCCAAAGTATCTCATTTGGCCATGCTCAATTCTTAAAAAAAGAGGGAGGCAACAATAACAGAGCTGAAGGATGGAAAGCAGGCCAAAAAAGGGGCTGGAGATTGAAAATAGCAGCATCTACTCTTAGAACTGATACTAAAACAGTTTCTTTTGGACCAAGATTCCCTACAGAGAGATGCTTCTGAGCTTTTTTATTTTGGATATGCCCCCCATCAGACCACCTTTTGCTTAGCAGTCAGTACTCCTTGGTAAGAGTGAGTCCAGTAAAATTGAGTCCAGAAGGTCTGGAGTCCTGCATCGCATGAAATTTGTAAACACTTGAGCATATCTCAATGCATATCAAATACAGATTGCTTCTTAGGAAGATGTCAGATTTAATGTGTGATTTCTGCTGTCACTAACTAGGACATGGATTTAGCACCTCTGAATCACTAAGAAATGGTAACCAAGGTGCATACACAGTTACCAAAACACTAAGTTATTCTCTCTTGGTAGCGTCTGTGTGTTTGAATTCTTTGGACTACTCTTAAGTATAACATTTTTTTTTTAATCTATTGTTCCCATGGCTCAACTATATAGAGGAAAATGTTATTTTTAATCATTTGATTGTATCCTGCACATATGAATATTATTCTGTGTAATATTTTGCCATAGTTAACATGTTAAGCTCAATAAGAAATCATGAAAGTAACATAACTATGTTTATATTTGGCCAAGATTTTATGTATGTTAGTAAAGGAAGCCTTGAGCCCTCAGTTTTTAACAAAAACACTGGGATTGCACCATTCATTCCTTCTAAGTCACTCCCTCCTGAAAACAGGTAAACATTTTTCTCATTCCTACTTATCATCCCATATTTTTCCCTTCTGGTTAATTCTTACCTCAATAAATATGATCAATATCCTCCCAGACACTTAGCAAAAAAAGTAAATTCTTCCTTCTCTCCTTTCTCACACATTCATTCACAGAAGCTCTTCTAGCTTCATAAAATTTTCATTCACATGCCCCATATTATTCTTTCTTTAACATGCTTATTTGCCTCTGATTACAATCTATCCCCAAAACTGTTATAATATCTCTTTTAGAAATACAATCTGAATATCAACTAGCTACTTAAGACCTTCCCCTATATTCCCTTGCCTGGTTAATAATACAACATCTTCCTGATATAGTAAGACATTGTAACATGGATATTACTAGCTTTTGATACTGAAATCTACATATATCCTCTGGGTCTGTCCTCTGATCCCATTCCTGTACCTCAGGATGACCTTTCATATATCTGCAATGCATTTCTTTTCATGCCTACTCTATTCCCCATTTTCTTTCCACTTGGCTAACCTTATCTTTTATTCATACATCCCTCAACTCTTACTATATGAGAGAAGCATTTATTATGTAGTAGTTATAAAGGCAGTCTTATTTTTCTGCATACACACCTTGCACTAGTTCTTAAAATGAGGGTCTACCAATGCTAAACTTTATCTCTATTTTGATATTAACATGTTGTTGTTTCATGTATCCTTTTAACTGGAGGAGGTGTTTTTTAGCAAGAAAAATTCAGATTAGCTAACTTGTTATGTTGTTAAAAACAGGATCAGAACCTCTCCTTATCACAATAGCCTTTATGTAGACCTTTATCATGGTACATTTTTGCTATTTGTTAACTGTGTTTTGCATTCCTTTTCTTCCTGATCTAAAGTAAAAGTCCAAGAGAAAGCAAGCTAGCTAATGCAATTTTGTTACCTGATTAATGAATTAATGAGGATGTAGAACTAGAATATCAATTCCATGTGCCAAATAATATATTTTATGTTTTTGTTTTGATCATTAGCAGTTTCATACAATAACAGTTTGTGTAGAAATACATATATATATATATATATATATAATATATATTCTTTTTTTTTTCTTAAGTAGAAAACCAAAGACTATTTGTACTGTATTACGTATTATAGGACAGATTTGTAGATGTGTTAGAATAAAATAAAGCAACTTTAAAATAACAGTAAATAAGTAAACTTTTTAACTGTAGTAAAAAACATTATAAAATTTACTTTAGAAATTACATTTCTAAGTGTTCTAACCTAAGTTCAGTGACATTAGGTACAGTCACGCTGTTGTAAAACTCATCTCCAGTATTTTTTCATCTTACAAAACTGAAATTCTGTACCTTTACCCCATCCCCCCAACCCATGGTAACCACATTGCTTTTGGTATCTATGAATTTGATTACTTTAAATACCTCATGTAAGTGGAATCATATAGTAATTGTCCTTTTATGAAGGGTTTATTTCACCAAACATGAAATCTTCATTTAGTAGTGTGAGACAGAATTGTCTTCCTTTTTTAAGGCTTTGCACCACATTTGTTTAGATATTCATTTGTCCACAGACCTTTGTGTTGCTCCCACCTCTTTGCTATTGTGAATAATGTTGCTATGAATATGGAAATGCAAATATCTCTTTGAGATCCTGCTTTAAATTTCTTAAGAAATTCACCCAGCAGTAGGATCACCTTCGACATAAACTCTACATATCCCTTAGGCTCCCAAGTGGGACAAAATTTCTTTATAGTTATGAGATTGAGGTCCAAATCCAGGGTATCTCGTTGGTGCTTTGGTGTCTTCGTGAAGAAAGGGGACACTTGATGAGACCTTAGTTTTGCTCCCTGGAAGTAGAATCCCTGTTCATTATTCTCTAGAAACCCTTTTCACTTTCTAGAATATCTTTTTACTTATTTTGGTTTTTGGCATTAGCAACTCAATAAAGTGAAAATATTTTTATCCTATTTCCTTTCAGCAGATTATTGAGGTGGAGCACCAAGGCAAGCTTTAAATTTCAAAAGTTTTTAGCCTCTTTGATTTATGCAGAAGTGTCAGTATAACTCTCCTTATTTTAACTGGCTTTTATTTTTATTTCTTTGTTTTTTTTTTAATTTTATTTTATTTTTAAACTTTACAATATTGTATTAGTTTTGCCAAATATCGAAATGAATCCGCCACAGGTATACCTGTGTTCCCCATCCTGAACCTTTGATTACAGATACTACTCATGATAATTTTCATAATCTCTACTTATATTTATATACATCTTTGCTTTCCTATTCCTATACCTCCCTTTATGATTCAGTCTTGGGTACTATGGACCCACAATGCTAGACTGGAAGAAATGATTAGCTTTTTTCCCCTAAAGTATTCTGTCCAATTAAAACACCAGGTTTATTGCAAACCACACTATTAGTCCTTCAATCTGAGACTTCTTAATCTAAACAGAGATTTAAACAGTAAGTGTTATATATGTATGATTGATTTCATGATTAATATAATGATGAATTTTAAATGATTTTGTAGTCCAAAGCTTTCTTTTATATATATATATATATTAGAAATGTGTGTGTGTGAAGCAGCTGTTTTTTAAAACAGCCAAGAATTTCTGCTCTTTATATCTTTCCATTCCTTTTATCAAACATGAAAATTTATATATGATACCTGATTTTTTTTCTGTCAATAGCCAATCACACATGCTTCTAATATTTTTTCCAACTTTTTGTCCAAGAGTTATAAGGTCATTACATCCATGATGTCTTCTCATTAACAAAACTAGCCAGTTTACCAGTTCTTTTTATCACTCTATTGCCTGAGTCATTATTTTCCCTGTACTGCAATAAGAGTTCTCCCTTTTTCTGCTCACTGCAGGACTTGTGAAATGTGCCACACATTGCAGTTATTTGTTAAAGCAGCATCTCCTCTGTGACTGCCTATTTCTATTTATAGCAAAATGGGGTCATCTACGCTAAGGTAGTAAGTAGCAAACTATTTTAAAGTCCAGTGGCTTCAGCTCAGTCCCTCAGTCATGTCCAACTCTTTGCGACCCCATGGACTGCAGCACACCAGGCTTCCCTGTCCATCACCAACTCCCAGAACTAGGTGAAACCATCCAATCATCTCATCCTGTCATCTCCTTCTCCTCCTGCCTTCAATCTTTCCCAGCATTGAGGTCTTTTTGAATTAGTCATTTCTTTCGCATCTTCAGGATCAGTCCTTCCAATGATTATTCAGTGCTGATTTCCTTTAGGATTGACTGGTTTGATCTCCTTGCAGTCCAAGGGACTCTCAAGAGTCTTCTCCCACACCGCAGTTCAAAAGCATCAGTTCATCAATAAAGCTTTCTTTATAGTGGCTTTCCAGTGGCTTAGTAAAACAACGTTTTATTATACTTTTCCCAACATGAGTTGGTTAGCTTAATGTTAGCCTTGCTAGGAAACACAGATCATTTTCATTTCATTTTGACTTTGCTTTCAAGATGCAGTAGAAACAAACAATATAAATAGCATTGTGACTTTTAATACTTCTGCCAGAAATGTCTCCTGTCACTTAAATTACCCCATTGGCCAAATCAAGTCATAGGTCCATTCCTAACGTTAACAGGTCAGAGAAACACAGTCCAATCATGTGCTTCTTTATCGAAACAGCCCAGAAGTCTTTGGTGAATAGCCCTGAAATCTAATACAACGTCTATATACCAATGACACAAAGGGAAGTAAAAAAGATCTATACAGAGAGTGAAGCGGAGTTTAGAACTTACCCAGCATCATTTTTTTATAATAAATATTCTCTTTCATTGCAAATGTTTGAATAGATCTTTTGTAAATTTAATTTTATGATTTTGAACATTTAGCAAACAGTTGAAGATATAGGAATTGCACTTCAGTAGGGGTTTTGTTTTGCTCACAGATCGTAGAGCTCAGAACCCATATCCTTAGAAAAAAATAATGAATAATTATATGTTCTTTTGAAATATATAGTTAATTCTGGTTAGTTGTATCATTTTATAATAATATCATCTGTTTTGTCTAGAATGTAGTGATTAAGCTTTTTTTTGGAATAACGATATATTCTGATTTTCATTTGTGTATCTTTTTCTTTTTGAAATGCATCACACCAATATACTTTTTCAAACTTTTAATTTAAAAAAGAAGTCTAGTCTAAAAATGTTTTTTAAAGTCTGTATGGTAAGCTATTTGATTAGAAGAAGATGAACATTCTTTTTATTCTTATAAATTTTGTCAACCATTACCACCTCATAAAACCCTGCAGGTAAATTTGATATTCTCTGTTGTTTTTCCTTAATCCTGCTGAATGAATCGATTTAAATGTCTTATTTAGAGGCTCAAAATGCCACTGAACATGCCAAGATTTGTCTTCTAAACTGTGATTCTGCTTGCTTTGTTTTTTGTTATTTTTGTTTCCTTCTCTATCAATTCAGATGCAGTGGATGCCTGGCTTCCAGTCATTTGCATCGCAATGACACCCAGTGGCAAGCTAGAGAGCCCTGGCCTGGAGCCAGAGAAGCAGGCTGCCCTGGACTTCCTCGTGCTTTCACTGCTCCTTCAATGGACCTTTGGTATTAGCTGAAAAAGGTGCGATACATTGGGCTGTTTCTTTAGCTGAAACTCTATGATTGAATTAGAGATCATTTTAATACTTTATAGGACTCTCAGAACATATGTTAAAAATCTAGCTGGATGTGCTGTGATCTAATGGACTGGAAAGGCATCTTGTCCACTCTAGTCATTTTCTTGGCTACCTTTTTTATTGGTAATGTTTCAGCAGTTGCATTCTGTGTCACTGAGTGGTCAGAGCTATTTTCACTCACAAGTGGAATGTATGTCAAAACTGATTCACTTAATCTCTTAGTGGAACTTTTTATAAGCAATTATATTCCAGTTCTTTTTTTACTGAATTTCTGAAACTTCCAAAGGCACAAAACAAACAAACAAACAAACAAACAAAACAAAACAAAACAAAAAAAACTAGGCAATTATTCTCTTCTTTTAATTTTCAATTTTTTCTTCACTTTTTTTTTAATAGTGAATTGTGGCAAATACCTTTATCTTAAAACCTTGGCCCCAGAAGACTGAAAGGTGTTTGATTATAGCTGAAGAAAGCTTGAATTCCAAACAAAAATTACTACTCTACTACTAGAAAAATTCATCTAAGAATTCTCATAACACATACCTAAGAAGTAAAATTTTTCCAGAATTGAAGTCTAGAGACAAAAAATAAAAATAGTTTTGACATTATCTCCTTCTCACACATACTCATAACTGAAAATGAATAACTTTTGTTTGTTTCATCATTTCAAAATAAAATGTGAAAAAGATGCTACTTTAAAACCTGAGTTTTATGATCTCACCAATGTAAATTTGTTTCTCTCTTTATCAATTATTATTTATTGCTTGCTACATTTCAGGAATGATGCTAGATTCTGTGCCTAAAATAAATTTATAATCTCCTAAATAAGAGAAACTGGTAAACAGACAGTTGAATATGGTATTCTTAAGCATCAAACTTTGGTTGGGTCAAAGTTCCATTTACAAGTGATTTTGCTTTGTAAATATGTCAATCTAAATTTTAATCTCTTATAGAGAAGGAATCTCTTCAGATTGTATTTATCTAGTGCCTAGCATCCAATATTGCAAATAATTTTCTTCATAATCTTGTTAATTGATAATTTCTTACTATATACAGCATAATTCATAGTAGTAATGCTATTTTATTTTTTCTATATACCTGTAGTTACTCTGCAATGCTAAATTCATTGCTATGCCTTCCAACAAGAATAACTTGATGTGAAAGTATCATTAGTCACCAGTGTACAGTTCTCTTCCAATTTTTTGCATAGGAGAGGATCATTATGAAGTTAGGGGTAGCCAAGTTTTTGCTTTGGCCATAAAATGTGAGTGAAAGTGCATGTTGTACCTTCTTAGTGAAGACTGTCTAAACGACACGCTTAAAAGTTGCAAGTTCTCACGATCAACAACCCTTATGACACTGTTGGCTTTGTTTTCTGCATAGTATTTATTACCATTTAGAAAACAAAGTTATAATTGTTGCATGCTTTCCCATTCTCTGAAAGGTATATATTTGAACGTGAGATCAACAAAGGCAACGTATTTCTTCAATTTTTCAACTGATATCTGTTATTTTTCTTTAGGTCTAATATAGTGCTTGGAATATAGAAAATACTGTGTAAATTAACAGTTGTCACTGGGAGGGTATTTGATAAGGCAGGTGTAATGCTTATTTACAAAACACTGGAGATACACATAAATGTATATATGTGTGTGCATGTATATAACACACACATATACATACTTTGGAGTTCATATACACACATTTTATATATATTATTTACACATTATATATCAATATACATTAAAAGTATGAAATACATTTATTTATATAAAAGAAATATGCATATATGTATATATAGAAAGCTAGAGATACATACAAGTGTACACACATACACTATTGCTTGTGTGCTTGAGTTCTCTTGTTATTACTGTTTACATTGTTCATTTATATTACACAGATTTTTATAAATGGTATAGTTCACTAAGAGCGTTAAAAGAGTAAGTGTAGTGCGAGAGTGAGTTTAGGAGGCTTAGATGAGAAAGGATTAATATTATGCCAAGTGGAATATTTCATTTTAAGAGTTCAGAGACTGTGTATTTCTGATTATGATGTATCGGTGTGCAGTGGGATATAAAGTTAAAGTGGAATGAAATGAAAATTGCTGCAGTGGATGGGTTTAAGGCCAGGTTTAAAAGCTCTTGACATCATGAAGGATGGTGGCAGGTTAGTTGATTGGAATGAGTATCATTCAGGAACCCAAACTAATTTAGAAGAGCAGCCATGAGTGTGGTAGAATCATCTGATTACTGTTTTACAAAGATGTAGAAATTTTATGGTGTGTTTTTAACAATAGCCTTAAAATCAGTACAAGTTTTCAGCCTCCTGTCATTTCCCTTACCTCTCTTTTTCAAAGAATTGAATTCTAGAAAGCCAGACAGGAATCCAAACTTTGATTAAAAATAAGACAAGGATGTTGAGAAAAGTTAAAAATAAATTTAAATCAAGTAAACCATAAAACAGATTTTTTTTTTAACTTTCACATAGTGGAGAATATAAACATACTCTCTAAGAATCAGTTCTGTTAACTTGAGGGAAAAAAGCTTTTTGCTGAGCAAACTACTGTTTTCAAGAAGTGATAACAAGAGAGACATTGAAAGTCAGGACAGAACATTCACTCCTATACATTTAGTCAAGAGAGAAGGAAAATATAATTTAAGCATGACCTGACACTGCATAACAGCTCCAAATGCCACAACTCAATTTCTGAATTTGAGTGGAATAAATTAAAATTTATGAGAAATGTAGTGGTCCGTAAGTCATTTGATGTAGTTTTTAGACTGTGACTTAACATGAGCTAATTGGAAGGGGTTGTCATTCCATTCTTCATGGGATCTTCCCAACCCAGGGAACAAACCCAGGTCTCCTGTATTCCAGGGAAGCCTGATAAAGACAGAATTTTTTAGTTATTTCTTGATTGACTCAGAATTGAAATGTTTTGTGGAATAAGAAGACAAATAAGAACCAGCTAGTGGCTCCAATTGTTGAATAAATAAAATAAACTAAAAATTTTGTATCCATTCTTCTGTCAATGGACATCCAAGTTGCCTCCATGTCCTAGCTATTGTAAAAAGTGCTGCAGCAAACATTGGAGCACATGTATCTTTCTCAACTATAGTTTTTTCAGTGTATATGCCCAGTAGTGAGATTGTTGGGTCATATGTTAGTTCTATTTCTAGTTTTTTAAAGAATCTCCATACAGTTCTCCATGGTGGTTGTATCAATTCAGCCCAGTGCTCTGTGACAAACTAGAGGGATGGGAGGGGTGAGGGATGGGAGAGAGGTTCAGGAAGGAGGGGAACCTATGTATGCCTGTGGCTGACTCATGTTTATGTATGACAGAAACTGGCAGAATGTTGTTAAGCAGTTACCCTCCAATATTTTTTTTTTAAATTTCAACACTGATAAAATCCAAACCCAATAATGAGAAATGTATGGGGAAAAAAAGAAAAGAAAACAGCCCTGAAGAATTAGGCAGTAGCCAGGTTACAATTATTGTGAGAAATGGAAGCTTTTGTTTGGAGAGGACTAAGGAATCAAATTGTAGGAATATTCCAGGAGAGAAAAGTCTAGAGTTTTCCCCTTTACCTTCATTTTGTGAGTCTGAGGGCTTGAAGCTAGAGGTAACAAAACGTGATATTGAGGTCAAAGTTGAAAACCTGACCAAGGTGGTACTCACAAATATCAATTCATACTTTTGAGGCAGTAGGGATGTTTGTGATGCTACAAACTCTCTAAAATAACACAAAACATGGGAAATGATTTCATTATTATGCACCGTGTATTCAGACTTTGTAATCCTAGATTCCTGCCAGACCCACTCATACCAAAAAGGCGGCACAGCCACCTTTCGAACCAACAGGTAGAGTAATATTAAGAAGATGATAGACTTTTATTATTAGTTTAAGGAGGCAAGAACTTGAAGATGACTGGACTGCAGACCTCTGAACACTCTTTTACATAATCCTTGGAATACGGAATAATGAAAAGGAAAGCTACACTTAAAAGCAAGGGTAAAGTCTATAGTACAATGATTTGGACATAACTTGAGTTCACATGGAATGATGAGGTTTACGTAGCAATCTTAAATGTACACCCCTCCTCCACTCATGTGATGAACTCATTGTAGGGAATAATTTAGATTTTTAGTTACAGGGGGATATAACTAGCCTAGGCATGGAGAATATAATGCAAATCAAAATATATTCACATGGGAAAAATTAGAATTAAAATTAAGAAATAAAAATTAAAATCTAAAAAGATAGTTAAAACTTGGGAACACGAAGGAAGAGCAATAGTATTGAAGAAGTACTTAATGAAATATTGACCATGGAAATGATAATCCAGTGTATAAACTGAATATACACTGAAAGGCTGCAAGAAATAGTCCAAGTCACTGTAATACAGAATAAAAATTAAATTAGTGATGACATACAAAATTATATCCATCCAAATAAAGATAATCATACACCTAGATTATCAAAGAATTGTTTTGGATATAGACAATTTGGAAGTACAGTATTTTTGTAAAGAGAGCATTGTCTTGAAAAGTTAATAAGTTGAAATAGTCATTCTTAAAGGGAATTTTGCAATATTTACATTAAATATGGATATGCCTTTTGTCCTGATGAGCCAAACTTAGTATAAATATGTATGAAGTTATTATGGAGATGTCCATGTTATTCATGTAAGCAAAGTCGTAACTTAGTGACCATCAGTAAGAAATAATCATCTAGGAAAATATCAGTTATTTCCCTACAAAAACATGGAAACATGTTTAAATTTCATAGCACAATTTCAATTATGTGAAAGCAAAACTACAAAACAAAACCACAAGTGTGCATTTTTTGCAGACTCATGAACACTTAAGGGTTTCTGTCAAAAATATCAGAGTATATTTATATAGCACTGCTGGAACGATGAGAGGAAAATGAGTGGGAAATCAGTTTTCAATGAAAAATTAAAATCATAAAGGATTTTTTATGAATCTTTGGCATCACTATGCTCTTAAGAGTAAGATTAGTTAAACTCTACATCAGAAGTCTAAAATTTTAGTTAAAAACGTATTTTTAAGAGAAAAATATTTTGTTTAAAAAAGGAATCACCTTCTTTGAGCAGTTATTATATTAGTAGGCAACATTAAGTATAGAGAATTATGCATTGTTTATGTTGATTATATCTTTGTTCTAAGAAGAATGATAATTGATCTGAAGATGGTAAAATGAGTAATATGAAATAATTCAGTTGCAAAGGAGATAGCAAGATTAAATAAAATGCATTACTGTTACATATGCATGGACTTCTTCCATTGTGTAATAGTTGGTAATTGTCCTACTATATAATGATCATAATTGTAAGATTGGCACACTATCCAATTAGTTTTAAGTATTTGCTTAAAAAGATAAAGATGGAGAGGGTGAAAAGTGAAAGTGTTAGACTTAGCTGTGTCGAACTCTTTGGGACTCTATGGAATGTAGCCTGCCAGGCTCCTCTGTCCGTGGAATTCTCAAATGTACTATAACAGATATTGTAAATATACATTTGTTGAATAATTTAGAAAAAATAGGCTTACCAAGAAGAAATATATAAAAAATACACAAATAGAAGTTCTGGAGATGAAAAATAAAGTGTCTGAAATAAAAATACAATAGATGAAATGAATATCAGATTAGATATTACAGAAGGAAAATAATTACAGAAAATAGAGCACAGATATAAGAGTAAAAACAAAAAGAAAATTGAACTTCAGTGACTTGTGGGACAATATCATACAGGCTCTCATATGTTTAAATTGAAGCAAGAGAAGGAGGCAAAAAATTAAACAGGAAAATCATGGCTAAAAGACTTCCAAAAGTAATAAAAACCAATAAGTCAATAGATACAATAATTTCAGCATGAGTAAATCTCAAATTTATTATGTAAAATGAAAAACTAGACAAAAGAGATTACATACCATAAAGTCTACATTAAATTCTAGAAATGATAGAAATATTGTGATAGTTAGAAGATCAATGGATGACCTAGGCTGGAGGATGGCAAAAGAAAATCGTCAGTGGGGCATGAGAGAACTTCCCAGGGCTATGGGAATCTATAGTAGGATTTTACTGTGTATACACAATTGTATATACAAACATGCTATATTGTATGTTAAAATATCATGTTTGCTAACAGATTCTTTGTTATTTTGAAGTATGCACATAACACAATAAAAATATTATTCATTTATAGAAATTTTGTAAGAAAAGCTTGATTTATCTTTCACATAAACCAATAGTTCTATATTTAACAAAATAAATGGAAAATAGAAGATAGACGTCATACATATAAAATCAGAAAACTATTAGATTATTGTTAAAAATAATTCAAGATACATTTATTTGGTGAATATTTTAAAAGCAATTAATTTGGAAATAAAATAAATCATATCTTTCATCATTTAAAGAAAAACCTGTAATTTTGCAATCTGTAGTCCATTTAGCAGTTTAGGAGTATCTAAGTATTATTCTGGAGAAGGAAATGGCAACCCACTCCAGTACTCTTGGCCGGAGATTCCATGAACGGAGGGGCCTGGTGGGCTACAGTCTATGGGTTGCAGAGTCAGACAAGACTAAGCAACTAACACATACACACAGGTATTATTCTGATGATCAAGGCTTTTTATTTCTGTCTTAATATAAAATATTAAAATTCAGATTGGATATTACATGTGTGAATATACCAAAAATATTGAAATTTATGACTTTAAGATTATATAGATATAAATATACTGACGCATACTGGGGCTTCCCTGATAGCTCAGTTGGTAAAGAATCCGCCTGCAATGCAGGAGACCCGGTTCCATATCTGGGTCAGGAAGATCCTATGGAGAAGAGAAAAGCTACTCACTCCATTATTCTTGGGCTTCCCTGGTGGCTCAGCTGGTACAGAATCCACCTGCAGTGTGGGAGACCTGGATTAGGAAGATCCCTTGAAGACAGGAAAGGCTACCCTCTCCAATTTTCTGGCCTGGATAAGTTCATAGGGTTGCAGAGTCAGACATGACTGAGCGACTTTCACTTACACACATATATTAATAATAAATACCATGCACATTATGATACATTGAAAAATGTAATGTTAGATGGAAAAGGCTATCAACAAAGGCAAAATAAATTAGATTTCAGTTTAATCCTTACTGTAGAACCTGGCATTTAGATATTCAGTTCTTTATCATCACCATAATCATGTTTATGAATTATATCTATTAAATGCATAAAACTGCTAATAATATGTAAAGTCTGAAAATTATATCACTTTAATTGATTATATTATTTGCTTTTAAGTGATGTCTGTTATCTAATCTAATATTAATTACAAAATATAATTTTATGGATAATGTTTTAATTGGAAAGTAGTTAAGCACATTAGAATATGAAAATATATAGGCTAAGTTTTTTTCTAAATAAGCTTCTTAAAAAATAAATGCAACTCTTCCTAATATTATGAAAAGAAAGCAGTTTAAAAAATCAAGTGTAACAACACAAAATTTTCATAGAGTACTGAATGGTTTTCTATGAAGGCATTTCCATATTTCTTAGTATAGTCTTCATCAAATAACATTGAGGATTTTAATGGAACAGTAGGCAAGAGACTGGTTTGGAATTGCCAATTGCCATTCAACAGTTTTTGTCTTCACTATGTCTTCTATTGTATTGCACTCATAGAACATTAAAATATCACAATATTTCTTGTCAACTGGAAAGATGATAGCTCTGAGAATAGTTGTACAGCCACTTAGAAACTAATTAGCATTATTACAGAGGATTGTATATGATAATTAACAATTAAACTTTCAGAACAGAAGCTGATCCTCCCTAGAGGAGACTCTACATAGATTATGGCTAAAGAAGGAACTTAGTGAAATCTTCTTCACACAACAGTTACATAATGATGATTCTTTGCTACAGTAATTACTATTTAAATGTGCTATATATGTGTTCCTGTAACTTTGGATACACATTTCTATATACTTAAGTAATAAATAATATTTGTGTTTTATCAGCGACACTGTCTTGTATCTATTTTTCAGAATTCTAAACAAGGTGCTCTTATAACATTTGGCCACACTTATTTTAAATAAATATTTTAATAAAGTGGACACTGCATAAAGATCGAACTACTGATTCATAACCATATCCCAGAAGAATTTTTGGACATCAAGGACCAAATTTTCTGATAAAACATAACCTCTACTTACTTTTTATCTTTGTAATAAGAATATATGGTAATTTCAGGGAAATTATGTCCCTTTACTCTCTAATAAGCAGCATAAAATTTTAGATGGGGTTAATAATGATGTAGTATAAGTACTGTCGGAGAAGGCAATGGCACCCCACTCCAGTACTCTTGCCTGGAAAACCCCATGGATGGAGGAGCCTGGTGGGCTGCAGTCCATGGGGTCGCACAGAGTCGGACACAACTGAAGTGACTTAGCAGCAGCAGCATGGGTACGCTATCGTCAATTAACAGTTTGGCACACTTGCACATAATTAGTAATTTTAACAAGTAAAGAAATTTATTTTTTCCCTTAAAAATGTTACTCAGCCTGTAGAAAGGTTCAGTTCAGTTCAGTTCAGTTGCTCGGTCGTGTCCGACTCTTTGTGACCCCATGAATCAGAGCACACCCGGCCTCCCTGTCCTTCACCAACTGGTGGAGTTCACTCAAACTCATATCCATCGAGTTGGTGATACTATCCAGCCATCTCATCCTCTGTCATCCCCTTCTCCTCCTGCCCGCAATCCTCCCCAATATCAGGGTTTTTTCCAATGATTCAACCCTTTGCATTAGGTGGACAATGTATTGGAGTTTCAGCTTCAGCATCAATCCTTCCAATGAACACCCAGGACTGATCTCCTTTAGGATGAACTGGTTGTATCTCCTTGCAGTCCAAGGAACTCTCAAGAGTCTTCTCCAACACCACAGTTCAAAAGCATCAATTCTTCGGCGTCAACTTTCTTCACAGTCCAACTCTCACATCCATACATGACCACTGGAAGAACCATAGCCTTGACTAGATGGACCTTTGCTGGCAAAGTAATGTCTCTGCTTTTGAATATGCTTTCTAGGAAGGTCATAACTTTCCTTCCAAGGAGTAAGGGTCTTTTACTTTCATGGCTGCAATCACAGTCTGCAGTGATTTGGGAGCCACCAAAAATAAAGTCTGACACTGTTTACATGGTAGAGAGGTTCAGTTCAGTTCAGTCGCTCAGTTGTGTCCGACTCTTTGCAACCCCATGAATTGCAGCATGCCAGGCCTCCCTGTCCATCACCATCTCCAGGTGTTACTCAAAGTCAGCTCCATCGTGTCAGTGATGCCATCCAGCCCTCTCATCCTCTGTCGTCCCCTTCTCCTCCTGCCCCCAATCCCTCCCAGCATCAGAGTCTTTTCCAGTGAGTCAACTCTTCGCATGAGGTGGCCAAAGTATTGGAGTTTCAGCTTTAGCATCATTGCTTCCAAAGAACACCCAGGGCTGATCTCCTTTAGAATAGACTGGTTGGATCTCCTTGTAGTCCAAGGGACTCTCAAGAGGCTTCTGCAACACCACAGTTCAAAAGCATCAATTCTTCGGCACTCAGCCTTCCCCACAGTCCAACTCTCACATCCATACATGACCACTGGAAAAACAATACCTTGACTAGACAGACATTTGTTGGCAAAGTAACGTCTCTGCTTTTGAATATGCTATCTAGGTTGGTCATAACTTTCCTACCAAGGAGTAAGCGTCTTTTAATTTCATGGCTGCAGTCACCATGTGCAGTGATTTTGGAGCCCAGAAAAATAAAGTCTGACACTGTTTCCCCATCTATTTCCCATGAAGTGCTGGGACCAGATGCCATGATCTTTGTTTCCTGAATGTTGAGCTTTAAGCCAATTTTTTCACTCTCCACTTTCACTTTCATCAAGACGCTTTTTAGTTCCTCTTCACATTCTGCCATAAGGGTGGTGTCATCTGCATATCTGAGGTTATTGATATTTCTCCCTGCAATCTTGATTCCAGATTGTGTTTCTTCTAGTCCAGCGTTTCTTGTGATGTACTCTGCATAGAAGTTAAATAAACAGAGTGACAATATACAGCCTTGACGTACTCCTTTTCCTATTTGGAACCAGTCTGTTGTTCCCTGTCCAGTTCTAACTGTTGCTTCCTGACCTGCATACAGATTTCTCAAGAGGCAGGTCAGGTGGTCTGGTATTCCCATTTCTTTCAGAAAATTCCACAGTTTATTGTGATCCATGCAGTCAAAGGCTTTGGCATAGTCAAAAATCAGAAATAGATGCTTTTATGGAACACTCTTGCTTTTTCCATGATCCAGCGGATGTTGGCAATTTGATCTCTGGTTCCTCTGCCTTTTCTAAAACCAGCTTGAACATCAGGAAGTTCACGGTTCACATATTGCTGAAGCCTGGCTTGGAGAATTTTGAGCATTACTTTACTAGCATGTGAGATGAGTGCAATTGTGTAGTAGTTTGAGCATTGTTTGGCATTGCCTTTCTTTGGGATTGGAATGAAAACTGACCTTTTCCAGCCCCGTTGCCACTGCTGAGTTTTCCAAATTTGCTGGCATATTGAGTGCAGCACTTTCACAGCATCATCTTTCAGGATTTGGAATAGCTCAATTGGAATTCCATCACCTCCACTAGCTTTGTTCGTAGTGATGCTTTCTAAGGCCCACTTGACTTCACATTCCAGGATATCTGGCTCTAGGTGATTTATCACACCATCGTGATTATCTGGGTCGTGAAGATCTTTTTTGTACAGTTCTTCTGTGTATTCTTGCCATCTCTTCTTAATATCTTCTGCTTCTGTTAGGTCCATACCATTTGTCCTTTATCGAGCCCATCTTTGCATGAACTGTCCCCTTGGTATCTCTAGTTTTCTTGAAGAGATCTCTAGTCTTTCCCAATCTGTTGTTTTCCTTTATTTCTTTGCATTGATCACTGAAGAAGGCTTTCTTATCTCTTCTTGCTATTCTTTGGATCTCTGCATTCAGATGCTTATGTCTTTCCTTTTCTCCGTTGATTTTTGCTTCCCTTCTTTTCACAGCTATTTGTAAGGCCTCCCCAGACAGCCGTTTTGCTTTTTTGCATTTCTTTTCCATGGCGTGGTCTTGATCCCTGTCTCCTGTACAGTGTCACGAACCTCATTCCATAGTTCATCAGGCACTCTATCTATCAGATCTAGGCCTTTAAATCTATTTCTCACTTCCACTGTATAATCATAAGGGATTTGATTTAGGTCATATCTGAATGGTCCAGTGGTTTTCCCTACTTTCTTCAATTTAAGTCTGAATTTGGCAAGAAGGAGTTCATGATCTGAGCCACAGTCAGCTCCTGGTCTTGTTTTTGTTGACTGTACAGAGCCTCTCCATCTTTGGCTGCAAAGAATATAATCAATCTGATTTTGGTGTTGACCATCTGGTGATGTCCATGCATAGAGTCTTCTCTTGTGTTGTTGGAAGAGGGTGTTTGTTATGACCAGTGCATTTTCTTGGCAAAACTCTATTAGTCTTTGCCCTGCTTCATTCCGTATTCCAAGGCCAAATTTGCCTGTTACTCCAGGTGTTTGTTGACGTCCTACTTTTGCATTCCAGTCCCCTATAATGAAAAGGACATCTTTTTTGGGTGTTAGTTCTAAAAGGTCTTGTAGGTCTTCATAGAACCATTCAACTTCAGCTTCTTCAGCGTTACTGGTTGGGGCATAGACTTGGATTACTGTGACATTGAATGGTTTGCCTTGGAAATGAACAGAGATCATTCTGTCGTTTTTGAGATTGCATCCAAGTACTGCATTTCGGACTCTTTTGTTGACCATGATGGCTACTCCATTTCTTCTGAGGGATTCCTGCCCGCAGTAGTAGATATAATGGTCATCTGAGTTAAATTCACCCATTCCAGGCCATTTGAGTTTGCTGATTCCTAGAATGTCAACATTCACTCTTGCCATCTCTTGTTTGACCACTTCCAATTTGCCTTGATTCATGGACCTGACATTCCAGGTTCCTATGAAATATTGCTCTTTACAGCATCGGACCTTGCTTCTACCACCAGTCACATCCACAGCTGGGTATTCTTTTTGCTTTGGCTCCATCCCTTCCTTCTTTCTGGAGTTATTTCTCCACTCATCTCCAGTAGCATATTGGGCCCCTACTGACCTGGGGAGTTCCTCTTTCAGTATCCTATCATTTTGCCTTTTCATACTGTTCATGGGGTTCTCAAGGCAAGAATACTGATGTTGTTTTGCCATTCCCTTCTCCAGTGGACCACATTCTGTCAGATCTCTCCACCATGACCCACGCATTTTGGGTTGCCCCACCGGTATGGCTTACTTTCATTGAGTTAGACAAGACTGTGGTCCTAGTGTGATTAGACTGACTAGTTTTCTGTGAGTATGGTTTCAGTGTGTTTGCCCTCTGATGTCCTCTTACAGCACCTACTGTCTTACTTGGGTTTCTCTTACCTTGGGCATGGGGGTATCTCTTCACGGCTGCTCCCGCAAAGCAGCTCCTTACCTTGGACAAGGGGTATCTCCTCACTGCCACCCTTCCTGACCTTCAATTTAGGATAGCTCCTCTAAGCCCTCCTGCGCCTGCGCAGCCACCACTCCTTGAGCATGGGGTTGGTCCTCTCAGCCACCACCCCATGTCATAGCAGGCTTCCTCATTTCCAAGCTATTCTCTTAGATGACTTGTTGTGAAGAAAGTTTATTACCATGCAACTAAAACAAATAAAAACAAAAATACCAAAGGAGAGGTACAAATAGAAAAACTAATGTCCATAGTTAACAATCAATACCAGTTTGCTGACTATGTGAGTGAACCTCCAATCTCCATTCAGGTTTTCAAATGACTGTGGTCCCAGCTGTCATCTGATTACAAATTCATGAAAGAGTCCCAGTAAGATATTTGAAGCTGAACACTTACCATGGACCCAAAACTACATGAGATGCAATAAACGATTAATTTGCAAAAGTTATTAAATTCTGTGTTAAATGTAATGTGGTATTACTAATTAGAACAAATATTAATCAGCTTCTTGAAAGTGTAAAATCTGTTTTTGAGTATTGTTATGTTTAAATCACCAGATGGTCAACACCGAAATCAGATTGATTATATTCTTTGCAGCCAAAGATGGAGAGGCTCTGTACAGTCAACAAAAACAAGACCAGGAGCTGACTGTGGCTCAGATCATGAACTCCTTCTTGCCAAATTCAGACTTAAATTGAAGAAAGTAGGAAAAACCACTAGACTATTCAGGTATGACCTAAATCAAATCCCTTATGATTATACAGTGGAAGTGAGAAATAGATTTAAAGGCCTAGATCTGATAGATAGAGTGCCTGATGAACTATGGAATGAGGTTCGTGACACTGTACAGGAGACAGGGATCAAGACCACGCCATGGAAAAGAAATGCAAAAAAGCAAAACGGCTGTCTGGGGAGGCCTTACAAATAGCTGTGAAAAGAAGAGAAGGGAAAGGCAAAGGAGAAAAGGAAAGATGTAAACATCTGAATGCAAAGTTCCAAAGAATAGCAAGAAGAGATAAGAAAGCCTTCTTCAGTGATAAATGCACAGAAATAGAGGAAAACAACAGAATGGGAAAGACTAGAGATCTCTTCAAGAAAGTCGGAGATACCAAAGGAACATTTCATGCAAAGATGAGCTTAATAAAGGACAGAAATGGTATGGACCTAACAGAAGCAGAAGATATTAAGAAGAGATGGCAAGAATACACAGAAGAACTGTACAAAAAAGATCTTCACGACCCAGATAATCACGATGGTGTGATAAATCACCTAGAGCCAGATATCCTGGAATGTGAAGTCAAGTGGGCCTTAGAAAGCATCACTACGAACAAAGCTAGTGGAGGTGATGGAATTCCAATTGAGCTATTCCAAATCCTGAAAGATGATGCTGTGAAAGTGCTGCACTCAATATGCCAGCAAATTTGGAAAACTCAGCAGCGGCCACAGGGCTGGAAAAGGTCAGTTTTCATTCCAATCTCAAAGAAAGGCAATGCCAAAGAATGCTCAAACTACCATACAATTGCACTCATCTCACACGCTAGTAAAGTAATGCTCAAAATTCTCCAAGCCAGGCTTTAGCAATATCTGAACCGTGAACTTCTTGATGTTCAAGCTGGTTTTAAAAAAGGCAGAGGAACCAGAGATCAAATTTCCAACATCCACTGGATCATAGAAAAAGCAGGAGAGTTCTAGAAAAACATCTATTTCTGCTTTATTGACTATGCCAAAGCCTTTGACTGTGTGGAACACAATAAACTGTGGAAAATTCTGAAAGAGATGGGAATACCAGACCACCTGACCTGCCTCTTGAGAAATTTGTATGCAGGTCAGGAAGCAACAGTTAGAACTGGACATGGAGCAACAGACTGGTTCCAAATAGGAAAACGAGTTCGTCAAGCCTGTATATTGTTACCCTGTTTATTTAACTTCTATGCAGAGTACATCATGAGAAACGCTGGACTAGAAGAAACACAAGCTGGAATCAAGATTGCAGGGAGAAATATCAATAACCTCAGATATGCAGATCAATAACCTCAGATATGCAGATAACACCACCCTTATGGCAGAAAGTGAAGAGGACCTAAAAAGCCTCTTGATGAAAGTGAAAGTAGAGAGTGAAAAAATTGGCTTAAAGCTCAACATTCAGAAAACAAAGATCATGGCATCTGGTCCCATCACTTCATGGGAAATAGATGGGGAAACAGTGGAAACAGTGTCAGACTTTATTTTTCTAGGCTTCAAAATCACTGCAGATGGTGACTGCAGCCATGAAATTAAAAGACGCTTACTCCTTGGAAGGAAAGTTATGAGCAACCTAGATAGCATATTCAAAAGCAGAGACATTACTTTGCCAACAAAGGTTTGTCTAGTGAAGGCTATGATTTTTCCAGTGGTCATGTATGGATGTGAGAGTAGGACTGTGAAGAAAGCTGAGCGCCAAAGAATTGATGCTTTTGAACTGTGGTGTTGTAGACGACTCTTGAGAGTCCCTTGGACTGCAAGGAAGTCCAACCAGACCATTTTGAAGGAGATCAGCCCTGGGATTTCTTTGGAAGGAATGATGCTAAAGCTGAAACTCCAGTACTTTGGCCACCTCATGCGAAGAGTTGAATCATTGGAAAAGACTCTGATGCTGGGAGGGATTGGGGGCAGGAGGAGAAGGGGACGACAGAGGAAGAGATGGCTGGATAGCATCACTGACTCAATGGACGTGAGTCTGAGTGAACTCCGGGAGTTGGTGATGCACAGGGAAGCCTGGCATGCTGCGATTCATGGGGTCGCAAAGAGTCAGACACGAGTGAGTGACTGATCTGATCTGATGTTTAAATTTTTAGAGTAAGAGCAGATTGTTTTCTCTTTTACTTTATTTTTATTATCATTTTTATTTTTGAGATGGCTGTAGATGCACATACAATTTTAAAAAATACAGAGAGCTCCCATAAACCTTCTACCTAGTTTTGCTAAGTAATTAAATCTTTAAAAACTAAAATGCAACATTAATATAAAGACCATTTTAAACCCACAAGGATCCTTCATGTTATGTCTGGAATAAACCCACTGAAGAACTGAATGGGAATTTTAAAATAAAAAAATAATTATAATAACATAAAATCTCAACAAATGATCTCAACAACCAATGGTGGAAACAGAGAAAAGAATCAATGTACTTGAAGACAAAACAGAAATAAAATATGAACACCATAGAAAAAAGAATGTGAAGAAAATATGGGCAGGGTGCTAGAACCTGTTGGACTATAACCCAAAAATCTAATGTCATTGTTTTTACAGTCCTGAGGACAGGATAAAAATAGTTTTGCTGCCAAGTACTGGAATAATGACTGATTCCTCTCCCTAACTTTGACACAAGCCATAACCCTACAGACCCAAATAACTGAACCAATCACATATAGGATATACTTAAATCTAAACCTATCTAGATCATAATCAAACTTCTGAAAACTAAACAGACAAAAAATATTGAAAGCATACAGATAGAAATGGAGCTTTAGTGGTGGTGGGGTGAACAATTTGAATAACAGTCAATTTCTGATCCAACACAGTGGAAGCCAAAGGGAAGTGGAAAATATTTTAAACAGCTGGAGAAAAGGACACAATAATTTTATACCCAGTGAAAATACCCATCAGGAATGAAGACAAACTCATTACATTCACACATGAAAAAAACCTAAGAATTTGTCAACAATCGACCTACCCAAAAATAGTGGCCCAAAGCAAGTTCTGTGAAAATAAAGGAAATGATAAAAGAAGAAAGTTGAGAGCATCGGTAAAGAAGAAAGAATAATGTAAAAAGTGAAATGTGACTGAAAACAATCCACTTTCTTTCTCCTGATATGTCTTCTCAGTTATGCTTGATCGTTGAAACCAAAATTAAAATGCTGGATTCAAATATATGGAGAGGAAAATTTTAAAGACAATTATAAATATGAAAATCAAAAAGACAAAGTTGCTAAGAATTTTGTAGTTTTTTTTCAAACTGGTAGAATATGAACACCAGTAGACTGATAACTTTTGTATGTATAATGTAATCTCTGGAGCAACCACTAAACACTGTAAAACAATGCATGCAAAATACCAATAAGCATATTAAAAGGGAAATTATTTAAATGTTAAAGTAGCCCACATTAATGTAGAATAAAAGATATGAAAACCAGAGATAATAAAAAATACAAAACAAAATAACAAACTTTGCCAGAGCTTATCAATAATTATCCTAAATATGTATGACTTAAGCTATTGAAAGAGATTGAAAAAGTGGATTTTAAAAAATGATCCAACTCTATATTATCTACAAAAAATACTACAAATATACATATAAGGTAGGTTTAAAGTACAAAGATAAATATATAGAAACATTAATAAATATGACTACCATTTAAATGTTATAAATATCTATTAGTTCAAAGAAACAAAAATGTAGTGGGTACTTTTGGTGATTATATGGTATCATATGAGGTTCCCTCTGACTTCGCCCTCAGCTCTGGTGGGCATTCCTATACAATTTACAGATTGATTCAACCAACAGTACCCCACAATATTTCTGTCTTCAACCTCAGTTTCAGTGCTCATTTCTATACAATTTCCAGTTTAGAGTCAACCAACAGTATCCCACAATATAGCCGTGTCACATATCTTTCTAATTGAAACCATGACAAAAAACTCACTAAATATGCTTTATCTGAACTAAAAGGCAATTGACATCAGTGGAGGTGGGAAATACCCAACAAATTGAGGTAGGATTAATGCTTTGGCTACCGTACCTCAGGTACACAATTTGGAGTGGCACAATTTTTGAGTGACGTCCTCACAAATGAGCTGCCATTAATAAAGCAGCAGCTTTAATAACAGCTTTTAATTTATTTTTTCATGTACCTACCTCCTTCTTCCTGCATCCTCCATCTTGCTTCCTGAGATCATGATCCATACAAAGTACCAGCACTCAATCCTGGCCTCCTTTCTGTTTTCAGGGAAGAAAGACTATAAAAGCCTATTTCTTTTTTAGAGATAATTAGCTGAGTATACTGTTAGTAATTATGTTAGTCACTTAGTTGTGTTCAGCTGTTTGCAATCTTATGGATTGTAGCCCTCCATATTCCTCTCTCCATGGACTTCTCCAGGCAAGAATACTTACTGGAGTGGGTTGCCATTCCTTTCTCCAGGGATTTTTCCTGACCCATGTATTGAACCCAGGTCTCCTGCATTGCAGGCAGTTTCTTTACTGTCTGAGTCAGCAGGGAAGCCCTGTAGTAGCAGTCTATTTTCTTATTTACTTAGCTATTTAAAATTTTCTTAATGTTAATCACAAATATTTAATCATAACATATTTTCTTAGTCATTAACTATTACAAATTTCTTATTGCAAAATAGATACATATTTATATGCCAATTGATAACATTCCAAAGTGTTAAATATAAACTAGATTTTGTTCTCAGATTGCAGTAAGAGCTGAATTGAAAGCAGAATTTCACCCTAAGCCAAATTCAATCTATTCTTGGTTTATGAAAACACTATGGTGGTGCTCAAAATTCTCCAAGCCAGGCTTCAACGGTACATGAACCATGAAATCCCAGCTGTTCAAGCTAGATTTAGAAAAGGCAAAGGAACCAGAGATCAAATTGCCAACATCTGTTGGATCATTGAAAAAGCAAGAGAGTTCCAGAAAAACATCTATTTCTGCTTTATTGACTACACCAAAGTCTTTGACTGTGTGGATCATAACAAACTCTGGAAAATTGTTAAAGAGATGGGACTACCAGACCACCTGTCCTGCCACCTGAGAAATCTGTATGCAGGTCAGGAAGCAACAGTTAGAACTGGACATGGAACAACTGACTTGTTCTAAATAGGGAAAGGAGTATGTCAGGTCTGTATATTGTCACCCTGCTTATTTAACTTCTAGGCAGAGTACATCATGAGAAACGCTGGGCTGGATGAAGCACAAGTTGGAATCAAGATTGCTGGCAGAAATATCAATAACCTCAGAAATGTGGACACACCACCCATATGGCAGAAAGTGAAGAACTAAAGTGCCTCTTGAAGAAAGTGAAAGAGGAGAGTGGAAAAGTTGGCTTAAAGCTCAACATTCAGAAAACTAAGATAATGGCATCCTGTCCCATCAATTCATGGCAAATAGATGGGGAAACAGTGGAACCAGTGACTGACTTCATTTTGGGGGGCTCCAAAATCACTGCAGATGATTTTGTAACTGCAGCCATGTAATTAAAAGATGCTTACTCCTTGGAAGGAAAGTTATGAACAACCTAGACAGCATATTAAAAAGCAGAGACACTTTGCCACCAAAGGCCCGTCTAGTCAAGGCTATGTTTTTTCTAGTGGTCATGTATGAATGTGAGAGCTGGACTATAACGAAAGCTGAGCACTGAAGAATTGATGATTTTGAACTGTGGTATTGAAGAAGCCTCTTGCGAGTCCCTTGAACTGAAAGGAGATCCAACCAGTCAATCCTAAATGAAATTGGTCTTGAATATTTTTTGGAAGGACTGATGTGAAGCTGAGACTCCAATACTTTAGCCACCTGATGTGAAGAACTGACTCAATAGAAAAGGCCCCAATGCTGGAAAATATTAAAGTCAGGAGGAGAAGGGAACAACAGAAGATGAGATAGTTGGATGGCAGCACAGATTCAATGAACATGAGTTTGAGTAAGCTCCACAAGTTGGTGATGGAGGGAAACTAGGTGTGCTGTAGTCCATGGGGTCACAAAAAGTCAGACACGACTGAGTGACTGAACTGAATTGAACTGATGGTGATGCTCTGACTTAAAATTTAAAACCTTGGTTATAAAATATTAAACTAACTCTGAAGACAAAATTCATTTCTATGCATCTGTTATTGTCATGTATTATACTAATGTTAGTGACCTTGGAAGGAAAGTTATGACCAACCTAGATAGTGTATTAAAAAACAGAGGTATTACTTTGCCAACAAATGTCTGTCTAGTCAAGGCTATGGTTTTTTCCAGTGGTCATGTATGGATGTGAGTGTTGGACTGTGAAGAAAGCTGAGCACTAAAGAATTGATGCTTTTAAACTGTGGTGTTGGAGAAGACTCTTGAGAGTCCCTTGGACTGCAAGGAGATCCAACCAGTCCATCCTTAAGAGATCAGTCCTGAGTGTTCATTGGAAGGACTGATGCTAAAGCTGAAACTCCAATACTTTGGCCACCTCATGCGAAGAGCTGACTCATTGGAAAAGATCCTGATGCTGGGAGGGATTGGGGGCATGAGGAGTAGGGGACGACAGAGGATGAGATGGCTGGATGGCATCACCAACTCGATGGACATGAGTCTGAGTGAACTCCAGGAGTTGGTGATGGACAGGGAGGCCTGGTGTGCTGTGATTCATGGGGTCGCAAAGAGTCAGACATGACTGAGCGACTGAACTGAACTGAACTGAGTGACCTTTGAATAAGCATTTGCATTTTCTCTTCAGGTTGAAGAAATATTTTAAAAATCTTTTTCATGTTTAGATTATGATATACGTCTAGCATGTGGCATGTACTATATTACATATGTTTTTATTTGGTCTTGTAAGGGAAATTTTGAAAAACTATACTAGAATTTTGAATAACAAAGTTAAAATCCCATTTTTGTCTTTTTGCTTGTTTGAAATTATGCCAATGGAAAATATTAAACCAATAATTTAGGCTAAGGAATCTTGTAGTCTCAATTTATCTCTCCTTTACATCCCTTAGGGATTCCCTGGTGGCTCAGACGGTAAAGTGTCTTCCCGCAACGCGGGAGACCTGGGTTCGATCCCTGGGTTGGGAAGATCCCCTGGAGAAGGAAATGGCAACCCACTCCAGTACTCTTGCCTAGAAAATTCCATGGATGGAGGAGCCTGGTGGGCTACAGTCCATGGGGTCACAAAGAGTCGGACATGACTGAGCCACTTCACTTACATCCCTAAGGTTAGAAGATAAAAGATGTATTGGTTCAGGGAAAATGTGCTTTCTATCACTATTGCAGGATAGTAAGCATTTTTGTTTCAATGATTTTCTGTCATTACGTGAGAAAATAACGTTGTAGATAAAAGGTTTTCCTAATTTGCTAAGTACCTTAGCACACCCAATGTTATTACTTAATGTGAAGAGAATAGGGTTTTTAGTGCTGCCTAAAATGAACAAAGATCTTCAACAAACATGATTTGACTTCATGAAGAATAACATAGGAATATCTTTCTCTGGGTTACAGAGGCTTGTTTCTGTTCTTAGGAAAAGTATTTATATCTCTGAAAGAGACTAAAAAGTGCTTGATTTTTAATGAATAAAACATAACATTAATGAAAATAGTGATTTTTTAAAAAAATTTAATGACTGAAAGTAAAAATATTTTTCTAAAAATAAGACTTAGTTTATTTAGTCTGTTTTATAAATGGAATTTCACAATCTAACACAATTTCCCATTAAAAACATTTTCATATCCATATATATATATACACATATGTGTATATATTTATACATATATTCATTATGTTTAGTGGTAGTGTTAGTCATTCAGTCTTTGGTCTATATCTATAAATATATATACATAGTTTATATATATATAAATATATATATATACATACACACAAAATAATCAGCTTTGTATATTCAATAATAGTTTACCTTTTGAGGATATTTCATATAAATGGTCTTGTATGATTGCAATAATCTGAATCTTCTTGCTTTTTTTAATCTGAATAACTTAAATTTTATCATTTTTCTCTGTTTTTTTTCATGGAACCAACTCTTGATTTTATTGGCTTTGTTTTCTCTTATTTAAATTTCTACTCTTCTATTTATTACTTTGTTCCTGTGCTTGCCTTGAGTTTATTTTGCTCTGCTGTTTTGTAGTTGTTTCTAGTGGAAGATTGGTTATTGATTTGAAATCTTCCCCCACCCACCAGCTTTACTGAAGTAAATTGACAAAATTGTCCATGTTTAGTGATCAAAGTGGGACTTCCCGGATGGCTCAGTGATAAAAATCTGCTTTCAGTGTAGGAGAGGAAGGAGAAGCTGGTTCCATCCCTGGGTGGGAAAGATCCTCTGGAGGAGAAAATGGTATTCTTGTCTGGAGAATCACATGGATAGAGGAGCCTGGCTGGCGGGCTACACTCCATGGGGTCTCAAAGAGTCGGACATGACAAGTGACTGAGTACAGCACAAGTATACAAAGTGATGATATGGTGTATGCTTACATTATGTAAAGATCACTGCAGTCGGGTTAATTAACACACCCATCAGCAAACCTAGTTGTCATTTGTGTGTGTTGAGAATGCTTAACCCTTAACTTCTCAGCAAAGTTCAAGTATTTCAGTTCAGTTCAGTTTAGTTCAGTCGCTCACTCGTGTCCCACTCTTTGTGACCCCATGAATCGCAGCTCACCAGGCCTCCCTGTCCATCACCATCTCCCAGAGTTCACTCAAACTCATGTCCATTGAGTCAGTGATGCCATCCAGCCATCTCATCCTCTGTTGTCCCCTTTTCCTCCTGCCCCCAATCCCTCCCAGCATCAGAGTCTTTTCCAATGAGTCAACTCTTCGCATGAGGTGGCCAAAGTACTGGAGTTTCAGCTTTAGCATCATTCCTTCCAAAGAAATCCCAGGTCTGATCTCCTTTAGAATTTAATACAGTACATTTAAAACTGTAATTTCTCTCTGGACACTGATTTAGTTGTATCCCTTAAGTTTTTATGTGTTATATTTTCATTTTTATTCATTTGAAAGTATTTTCTAGGTTCATCATGATTTCTTTTTTGACTCACTGTTTAGCAGTTTCTGTGAGTTTTCAGTTACTTGTGAAATTCTGAAATTTCCTTCTGATACTGACTTTTATTTCTTTCCGTTATGAACAGATAAAATTCTTAAAGGATTTTACTCCTTCTAAATGTACTGAAGCTTATTTTATACCCTAGAATATGGTCTTTTCCAAACAATATTAACTATCACAGAGAATAAATATCTACTGTTGTCAAATAACATATTTTAGACACGTCTGTGAGTTCTCATTGGTTTTCTGTATTGTTTTGATCTCTACTTTGGTGTCACTTTTTGCCTCATTTTCCCAAATGTTACTTTTCAGTTGCCAATTTTGTTGGCAAAAATTGCTGTAACGTTTTATGTATTTACTCTTTTACCATTATGTTCTTTACCTCTAGAAAAATTTTTGTTCTAAATATCTTTTGGTCTAATATTAATATAGCTACTCCAGCTTTATTAAGGTTACTATTGCATGATACATATTTTCCATCCTTTTTCTTTCAAACTATTTGTTTCTTTGAATTTAAGACAAATCTCCAGTAGAGAACATATAAGTGTTACATAAAAAAGATTCTGACAATAATTCCATCATTCATTCAAATTCTTTTATCCATTCAGATTGCATGTAATCATTAATATATTTGAATTTATATCTGTCAATTTACTTTTGATTTTCTATATACTTCATGTCTTTTAATCCTCTCACTTCACTGCTTTCTTTTGCATGAGTATTTTCTACCTTAACATTTTATTTCTCTTAAATTTGTTCACTATATTTCTAAGTTATATTTCTAAGTTATTTTTTTAAATCATTGTTCTAGGTCCCAACAAACCTCTTAACTTCACTATAATCCACTTCAAATGTATACTAACTGTATTTTAGTAGATAAATATTACTTATATTGCTATATTCTGTGTTATTTTAATGAGCATTTTAAAATATCTGAATATAATATAAGTCCACCAGTACTTTGCTATAATTATTACTTCATATAATTTTCTATGTTTTAGCTAAAGTGAAAGAAGAAATTGAGGATATGTATTTTATAGAATTTGACATGCATGTTAATTTTCTTGTTTACCATTTCTATTTCTCAACATTTGATACTGTGTGATTTGAGTTACTATCTAATATTAATTATGTACTCTTTGTTTTGCTCTCACCTGTCTCCTTTGTGCCTCTTTTATTCCAAGATATTATGTCTCTATATGTTAAAGAATGAAAAATTCAACTGTATTGATATTGTTTATAAAATTGGCTTTTGCCTTGGATAACAGAAGTCAGAAGAAAACATGCATTTGTATTATCTTTTACAATTACATATTTTTCTTCATGATTACATTGTGTTTTCAAATTTCTATCTTGATTCACTTATTTTCATTGGAAGAACTTATTTCTGCCAGCAGTAGTCTTTTTGTTTGTGAATGCCTTTATCTTTTTATCTTCTTTTGTGAAAGATATATAAGATTCTTGGTTGACAGCTCTTTTGTGTTTCTTTTCTCCTTTTGGCACTTTGAATATGTCATCCCACTGTTTTCAGGCCTCATTTGTTTCTGACAAGAAGTCACCTGTTTATCTTATTAGTGTTACATTGTATCTGATGAGTCACGTTTCTATTGCTCTTCCTCTTTCTCTCTCTTTGTCTTTGATAATTTTTAATATGTTGGCTGTGGATCTCTTTGCATTTATCTAACTTTTAGATTACTCAAACTTCTTGAAAGATTAGATTAATGTCATTCATCCAGTTTAAGAAGTACTCTGCAATTTTAAAAATATTTTTTCTCCTTCTGGTACTCACTTTATTCACTTGATGTAATTAACAATGTCCTTCATTACTGTGAAGGTCTACTCATTTTTGTCTTTTTTTGCCTATTTGTTATTCAGATTGCATAATCATTAACAGTCAATCATCAAATTTATACTCTTTTTTCTCTTTCAAATCTGCTTTTGACACCTTCTAGTAATTTTTCATCTGTTGTACTTTTAAACATCACAACTTTTATTTTAAAATGATTTTCCTTTCTTGATATTCAATATTAGGTATTATATTGTTACCATAACTTCATCTACTTCTTTATGTATGACTTCCTTTAGTTCTTTGAACAAATTTATAATAACTGCTTTCAAGTCCTATATGGCAGCCCTCTTAGAGTTTCTTTTGCCTGCTTTTCTTTGTGCATATTCACTTTCCCTTATCTTTGCAAATCTCATAATATTTTTTGTTGAAAACTGGACAAGTTAGATAATAATCAAATATATACTAATCTCCCCCTCTTTCTAGGGCTTTTTGTTGCTGTTGTTGTTTGCTTGTTTGTTTGTACCTTTTGGTCTTCTTGACTTGTCTCTTTTCACATTGAACTGCCATCATGTAAATGAGCTAAGGCAGTTAAAATTGGGGCCCTGATATTTTTAATTTGCCACACCTTAGGTTAAAGCCTCAGTCCTTCAAATGGGAGCTGGGTAAAAGAAGGAAATCCCCAGCACTTTGGCTGCACTCACTATGCCTCAGAAATATAGTGTTGGGGTTATAAGAAATCAGGGTGGCCACTCCCCTGTCCACTGGCATACTGTAGCTCTTGAATAGGAGCTGAGGCAGGGATAAAAAGAATACATTTGAATCAGTTCTAATGAAGTGGATGAAACTGGAGCCTATTATACAGAGTGAAGTAAGCCAGAAAGAAAAACACCAATACAGTATACTAATGCATATATATGGAATTTAGAAAGATGGTAACAATAACCCTGTATACGAAACAGCAAAAGAGACACTGATGTATAGAACAGTCTTTTGGACTCTGTGGGAGAGGGAGAGGGTGGGATGATTTGGGAGAATGGCATTGAAATACGTATAATATCATATATGGAATGAGTCACCAGTCTAGGTTTGATGCACGGATACTGGATGCTTGGGGCTAGTGCACTGGGACGACCCAGAGGGATGGTATGGGGAGGGAGGAGGGAGGAGGGTTCAGGATGGGGAACACATGTATACCTGTGGCGGATTCATTTCGATATTTGGCAAAACCAATACAATATTATAAAGTTTAAAACAAAAAAAGCCACATTTTCTTACCCCATTCAACCTGAGTGAGGTTTCATTCATGCTAGTCCTGAAGCAAGTATTGAACTATATAACCTAAGAGCCACAGACTCTCATTGTTCTTATCAAAGTTTATTCTATTTGTGTTGAGTAATCATGTCTTCCTTTGTGCATCTTCTTAAGATAATCTCAAAAGCTTAAAATATACTTTTTAAGGGATTTGTTTTGTTTTAATAGTTTCCATCAGTTTATATTTGATTTCATTGATTGTGGGATCTATGGAGTTTCTCACACTATCATTCAGTAAGTAATCCCCAATAGTATATCTTTACATACTTTTTGCTGAAATCATTTAGAAATGCTTATGAAATGAAATGACTTCAAAGAAACTTTAAATTGTTCAGAGTTTTGTGCAAAAGGTGGTTTTTAATCGTTTAAAATAAATTATGTAATGATGTTGTCTCTAACTTTGTATTTCGTTTTATAATACAACAAACAAATGTTACAGTTTGCTTAAAATTACCACACCAGAAGAAAATGTTAAAATATATACTCCATAATAGGACAGAGTTTTTTTTTTTAATCTTTCTCACCAAGGCAATTAAATATTTAACTATTAAAGATATGCTCCGTTTCTTTCATCTTTACATAATTTAAAGACACTTCCTTTCATCAGTTACTGAAACCTATCAAAGCAGCTGCTAGAATTTGGTCATTTTCATTAACTGTAATTGCTTTGAAGTAGAATCTCTAGCTATTGTAATATAATTCCATGCTAATACAGAATGTAAAACTGGTTAGTCAGCCAAAAAAAAATCTTTACTTTTTGCTGTAGTTTGTTTTGAATGTCACATAATATTCAGACAAACATATTTATGAGAAGCAAAGAAAATATTATTGGAAAATTATGCAAATGTATAATAATCTTGGATTTTACTGTGAAAAAGCAAAAGTACTCTTAGGGTGCCCTGTTTAGCAGGTGATTTATTCTTTTGTTAGGTTAGAGCTCCCCTATGTGGCTATTTGGTTGAGTCACACTAACGACAATATATTCTCAAGATTAAGTATCATTTAATCTCAGAGATATCTTCCAGTAAAAATATATTGAGATAATCATCTATAAATAATTTTGAGATTCATAGACAGTAACGTTTTTCTCCCTTTGACTAACACTGCATAAAGAATATTGACTGGATGGAATATAAAAAAGGGGAATTAAAATTCAGTGTTTGCATGAACATAAGCAAATTTCTATCTAAGTCAACATCCTCATACTTAACAGGCTATTTAAGTTTGAAATAATTTTTCCAAACAATTATTAGTAACATTTTTCTATTCATTTAATTAGCTTACTGGGGGCAGGGGTGGGGCTTCCCTGGTGACTCAGTGGTAAAGAATCTGCCTGCAATGTGGAAGGCCTGGGTTCAATCCCTGGGTTGGGAAGATCTCCTGGAGAAGGAAGGAAATGGCAACCAATTCCAGTATTTTTGCGTGGGAAATCCCATGGACAGAGGAGCCTGGTGGGCTACAGTCCATGGGGTCACAAAGAGTCAGACACAACTGAGTGACTAACACTTTCACTTCCATATATACTTTTGAAGATATGAGAGCATATTAAAAGCTGTGTTGTCCTCAGTATATTGAAGATTTAGTAGGAAATACAATTTGTGTAAGCAAGTGTTAAATAATTCAACTGTGAATATTTTTTCCTTGTAATGGGAATTTAGTATTAACTCTCAACAGTTTTTGTGTATAACATATAGATATATTAATTATATTAATAGTTGTTGTACCTTACATATCTAGTATATATTTTTCTTATAACTGAAAGCAGATATCTTTATACTCCCTGCATCCAATTACCCTTCCCCTGACTCCCACCTCTGGTAATCACAAATCTGACCTCATTTTCTATGTGTTTGTTTGTTGAAGTATAATTGACCTACAATACTGTGTTAGTTATTGGTCATGACATAGTGACCAGGTGTTTTTTATATATCACAAAATGATTACCAAAATAAATCTAGTTACCATCTGTTATCATACAAAAATATTACATTATTATAGACTACATTTCCCATTCCGTATATTTCATTCCCATGACTAATTTATTTTGTAACTGCAAGTTTTGTCTCTCTGAATCAGAATTATTTTAATACAAATTTAATTTTTTCTGCAATTCAATTGGCAATATAAACTTCTGTTCAGTGGTTTAAATTTTTAAAATTTAAAATTGTGTGTGCTATTTCTGTGCTTTGCTAAGACTAGGAAAGGAATTTTATAGGAAAGAACTTTGAGCAGCTTGCAAACAATCTGAACATTAAAAAGTCTCATAGATTTATTAACATCGTACATCATTAAAATATAGAAGCAAAGAGGCATCACTGAACTGACAACGAGGACAATAAGCCTTCAGTGAAATTTAGTTTAGAAAAGTTTACTGGAAATACATTAGCCTGATTCAACCTCTCAATAAATATATCTGGGTGTGATTGAATGAATGACTGAGCTAGTTGCAAATCTAATATGTAGTTTATGCCCAATGAATCTAACACAAATCCCTAAGGAGATTATGTTTTGCAGATAATTTCCAGACCAAACTATTACCACTGAAGTCCAAACTGAAGTTATTATCAATTAATAATTCAGGAACAATGAGTTTACATTCCCTGAGGGCTATGATAAAAAAATTAGTTGATGGTAAATTTTTAAATATCCTGAATCATGCAAAAATAGTCCTAGAAAGAATGGGTCAATTAAGAAAATCATTTCTTGATCCAGTAAAAAGATATTCAAACAGTACACTGATTTTATACTTTGGAGTCAGTAGAGAATTTTAATTTCATTTGCCTACTAATTTAAAAATAAGATACCAGGGAAATTATTTAACATATTTGAGCATCCTAAGGTCAGCATGTGGAGAAGGCAATGGCACCCCACTCCAGTACTCTTGCCTGGACAATCCCATGGATGGAGGAGCCTGGTAGGCTGCAGTCCATGGGGTCTCGAAGAGTCGGACACGACTGAGCAGCTTCACTTTCACCTTTCACTTTCATGCATTGGAGAAGGAAATGGCAACCCACTCCAGTGTTCTTGCCTGGAGAATCCCAGGGATGGGGGAGCCTGGTGGGCTGCCGTCTATGGGCTCACACAGAGTCAGACACGACTGAAGCGACTTAGCAGCATCAGCAGCAGCAAGGTCAGCATGTGTGTCTCAGAACCATTGTTTTCTCATCGTTTTGATTTATTGAAAAATTTCTATTTTTGTGTTCTTTAGCCATAAAACCTGCAGAATAATACCCTAAAGGCTAACACTAGTTCAAAGACATCCAAATTATTTACTGCTGTGGTTTATCTGAAAGCTACAGGAAAAAAAGTTATAGGTATGAAATAATTTTTAAAAAACTACAGAATGATCAATCAAAGAATCACAATATATTTTCTATTAATGAAAATTCACAATATTAAATCAGTAGGTAATAAATATATATGTTACACAAGTGGACAAAACTTAAGAATAAATACAAGACTATGAAATGTTGCAGTCACTGAAGCTGCCATGTTTATTCTTTGGGTATCTGCTATGAACTCCTAACCCTTAAGGCACCAGGGCATAATGTCATATGAAAGGATGTGGAAGGAATCTTTTATGAAATAATTATTATTAGGTTTCAAGTATACTAAACACAGCACAAAGCAGTGCTGGTATTATCCATGAGTAAAATAAAAAAGAGGGTAGCAGAGTCTCTGAAATTTAAAACGAGGGTATAGACTTTCAGTGTGGAAAGCCAAAGTTTATAGAAGAGTTAACTATGGTAGGATTGGCTCATGATCATCTCTCAATAAATATATAGTTGTATAGAAATGCATTAATTACATGTTAAAATATAGTGCTAAATAAAAGATATAATTGTATGACTGGAACAGTCACTGGGCCAGTTTGAAAATGACATTTAATAAAATACACTAGTTAATGAATATCTTGGAGAAAGCAATGGCACCCCACTCCAGTACTCTTGCCTGGAAAATCCCATGGATTGAGGAGCCTGGAAGGCTGCAGTCCATGGGGTCACTGAGGGTCGGACATGACTGAGCGACTTCACTTTCACTTTTCACTATTATGCATTGGAGAAGGAAATGGCAACCCACTCCAGTGTTCTTGCCTGGAGAATCCCAGGGACGGGGAAGCCTGGTGGGCTGCCGTCTATGGGGTCACACAGAGTCGGACACGACTGAAGTGACTTAGCAATAGCAATGAATATCTACTTCATACCAGCCAATGTATCAAACACTTTACATATATTAAACTCTCTAATTCTGAAATAGCACTGAAATTAATTATATAACAGCATTATGAACTATGGTCAGCTTAAATTTGCTTGTTTTAATTTTGTAGTGAACTATTAAAATACAAAACCAAAAATTTTTGCATAATACTGTAAGAGAAAATTATAGTACATGATTTTGAATAAGTATCCATGGAAAATAAAAGGAAATCCATTACATTTTGATAGGAAAATGACCAACTCAACTAAGAAACTAATATCTAATATATTAATTATATATTATGTTATATCTTGATAAAAGGAATAAAAATCTAGACATTCTCAAGCCAATCTTTAACCTTTCATGAGACATATTTCTAAAAAGTTAATTTCACAGTTTTAACGTGGATAAATAATAGAAGTAAAGAAAAGCAGAAAATGTAAGGTTTCTTAATGTGAGATGCTATCAAATGAACAGGAGGGAAAGAAAAGTAATGGGGCATGAAGCTTAAATTTTAATTTTTTTTCCTCGGGTATTCAAAATAACTCCACTTTGGAATTTCCATTACTGAAAGAAAAAAATTCTATTCTAGATGAACACTCTATTATCATACTAACATGTGATTTGTGAACTTACAGGTTTATATATTTTCATAAATTAATATTATGAAATAATAGTGATTGAAAATGATATTTTGAAATAGCTATAATTCAAAATAACATTTTCAATCACTCCCTTGAAAAATAAAAATCACAACAATATATTTGTGTTTTTTAAAGTTGAGAGGGTTCAAGTACAAAAAACTGTATCTAAAGAAATGCTTTACTCTTATCACCATGCCACTCGGCTAATTCTTCTGCTACATTTTCGTTATTATTCCTACTTCATCAAACTGTGCCAACCATTAATTTTTCTGTAACTAATTCCTCAATTTGTGCCACATATTCCAGCAACTGAAAGCAAGAAAGGGAGAAAGCTATTTTATATTAACTACTATTGACTCACCAAAAATTATTAGATGAAATAAAACTATGTGCTTATTTTTTAAATTAACTTATTTACTTAAATTGGAGCTATCTACTTTACAATATTGTAGCAGTTTTTGCCATACATTGACATGAATCAGCCACAGGTGTACATGTGTTCCCCATCCTGAACCCCCCGCCCACCTCCCTCCTAATCTCATCCCTCAGGGTCATCCCAGTTTACCAGCCCTGAGCAGCCTGTCTCATGCATTGAAGCTGGACTGGCAATCTGTTTCACATATGATAATAAACATGTTTCAATGCTATTCTCTCAAATCATCCCACCCTAGCCTTCTCCCACAGAGTCCAAAAGACTGCTCTTAACATCTGTGTCTCTTTTGCTGTCTCGCATATAGGGTCATCGTTACCATCTTTCTAAATTCCATATATATGCATTAGTGTACTCTATTGGTGTTTTTCTTTCTGACTTACTTCAGTCTGTATAATAGGCTCCAGTTTCATCCACCTCACTAGAACTGATTCAAATGCATTTGTTTTAATGGCTGAGTAATATACCATTGTGTATATGTACCACAGCTTTCTTATCCATTTGTCTGCCAGTGGACATCTAGGTTGTTTCCATGTCCTGGCTATTGTAAACAATGCTGCAATGTACACTGGGGTACACATGTCTCTTTCAATTCTGTTTTCCTTGGTGTGTATGCCCAGCAGTGGGATTGCTGGGTCATATGGCAGTTCTATTTCCAGGTTTTTAAGGAATCTCCACACTGTTCTCCATAGTGGCTGTACTAATTTACATTCCCACCAACAGTGTAAGAGGGTTCCCTTTTCTCCACACCCTCTCTAGCATTTATTGTTTGTAGGCTTTTTGATAGCAGCCATTCTGACTGGTGTGAAATGGTACCTCATTGTGGTTTTGATTTGAAATTCTCTGATAATAAGTGATGTTGAGAATATTTTTATGTGTTTATTAGCCATCTGTATGTCTTCTTTGGAGAAATGTCTGTTTAGTCCTTTGGCCCATTTTTTTATTGGGTCATTTATTTTTCTGGAATTGAGCTGCATGAGCTGCTTATATATTTTTGAGATTAATTCTTTGTCAGTTGCTTCGTTGGCTATTATTTTCTCCCATTCTGAAGGCTGTCTTTTCAACTTGCTTATAGTTTCCTTTGTTGTGCAAAAGCTTTTACATTTAATTAGGTCCCACTTGTTTATTTTTGCTTTTATTCCCATTATTCTGGGAGGTGGGTCATAGAAGATCCTGCTGTGATTTATGTCAGAGTGTTTTGCCAATGTTTTCCTCTGGGAGTTTTATTGTGTCTGGTCTAACATTTAGATCTTTAATCCATTTTGAGTCTATTTATGCGTATGGTGTTAGAAAGTGTCTAGTTTCATTTTCTACAAGTGGTTGACCAGTTTCCCCAGCACCACTTATTAAAGAGATTGTCTTTTCTCCATTGGATATTCTTGCCTCCCTTGTCAAAGATAAGGTATCCCTAGGCGCGTGGATTTATCTCTGGGCTTTCTATTTTGTTCCATTGATCTATATTTCTGTCTTTGTGCCAGTACCATACTGTCTTGATGACTGTAACTTTGTAGTAGAGTCTGAAGTCAGGCAGGTTGATTTCTCCAGTTCCATTCTTCTTTCTCAAGGTTGCTTTGGCTATTCGAGTATTTTTGTATTTCCATACAAATTGTAATATTATTTGCTCTGGATCTCTGAAAAATACCATTGTAGCTTGATAGGGATTGGATTCAGTCTATAGATTGCTTTGGGCAATGTACTCATTTTCACTATATTGATTCTTCTGATCCATGAATTGGTATATTTCTCCATCTATTTGTGTCATCTTTGATTTCTTTCATCAGTGTTTTATAGTTTTCTATATGTAGGTCTTTTGCTTCTTTAGGTTCATTTGTTCCTAACATTTTATTCTTTTCTTTGCAATGGTAAATGGAATAGTTTCCTTAATTTCTCTGTTTTCTCATTGTTAGTGTATAAGAATGCAAGGGATTTCTGTGTGTTAATTTTATATACTGAAACTTTACTATATTCGTTGATTAGCTCTAGTAATTTTCTGGTGGAATCTTTAGGGTTTGCTATGTAGAGGATCATGTCATCTGCAAACAGTGAGAGTTTTACTTCTTCTTTTCAAATCTGGATTCCTTTTATTTCTTTTTCTTCTCTGATTGCTATGGCTAAAACTCCCAAAACTATGTTGAATGGTAGTGGTGAGAGTGGGCACCTTTGTCTTGTTCCTGACTTTAGGGGAAATGCTTTCAATTTTTCACCATTGAGGATAATGTTTATTGTGGGTTTACCATATATGGTGTTTATTAAATTGAGATATATTCCTTCTATGCCTGCTTTCTGGAGGGTTTTTATCATAAATGGATGTTGAATTTTGTCACAGGCTTTCTCTGCATCTATTGAGATAATCATATGGTTTTTATCTTTCAATTTGTTAATGTAGTGTATCACATTGATTTGGGAATTTTGAAGCATCCTTGCATCTCTGGGATAAAGCCCACTTGGTCATGATGTATGATCTTTTTAATATGCTGTTGGATTCTGTTTGCTAAAATTTTGTTAAGGATTTTTGCATCTATGTTCATCAATGAAATTGGCCTGTAGTTTTCTTTTTTTGTGGCATCTTTATCTGGTTTTGATATTGGGGTGATGGTGGCCTCATAGAATGAGTTTGGAAGTTTACCTTCCTCTGCAATTTTCTGGAAGAGTTTGAGTAGGATAGGTGTTAGCTCTTTTCTACGTTTGGTAGAATTCAGCTGTGAAGCCGTCTGGTCCTGGGCTTTTGTTTGCTGGAAGATTTCTGATTACAGTTTCTATTTCCGTCCTTGTGATGAGTCTGTTAAGATCTATGTGCTTATTTTTAAAATGTAAATGAGGCATAAAAATTTGTATGTTCCATTTAGTGTCATCTCATTTTTCAACCATGCTAATAATTCATTCAAATTTCTTCCATGTAATGTTTTACTTTTACGTATAATAGGTATTTTATCTATGGGGCAGTTATATATTTCTTTATATCTATGAATTATAAGTATGTATAATTCTTTACCTTGCTTATATCAGTTAAAATATTGATACATTCCTACTCCTGGATCCATGAAGATGATGGCTTTGCAGGCAGAACTATCAAGACAACAGGCTACTAGATGATTCTGAATCCTGGCATAAAGCATAAGGAGAATAAACTAAAATAGTGTATTTTTATTTTAATACTCTGCAGTTTTGCTGGAGTAATGTCAAGGTGATAACTAAAGGATAACTAATGGGTTTATCACCTACAAGTGAAGCCAAAGGAGAAGCAAGAGTTTGTTCTTACCTGGGCACTATTTTTCCATTAAGGCAGCTCAATTTAACCCTTTTATACACATGATAGATTTACCTTGTATGACATCACATTTGTGAAACTTACTAATCCCCAGTTTATCCTAGACCATAAATTAACCTTCTCAAGGGTGAAATTTAAATTGTGTAAAAGTAGTTTCAATAAAATATGAGAGATACAAAGTTTGTTATAAATTAAATGTCATAGGGATGAAATATATGGCATGAAGAATATAAACAAAAAGCAAATTTAGTGCATAGAACTGTCCTATATAATGGGCACAGGCTAGATATTAGTTTCTAGCAACTATCACATTTGTGTGTTTTTTTTTTTTTTTTACCATTAGAATTTCATTATGGTAAAGTGAGAGTCTTGTTATCAAAATATTTGGATGAAAAGTTTATGAAGAACAAGCTACAACCAAGACATTTAAGATTTTCTATTATCAACTTTTCTTTAAAACATAGGCAATTCTTATTTCCTGTCTGTTTTATCTTCCTTATTCAAAAAAACAGGCTGAAATGAAATTTCTTATGGATTTGTTGTCAACTGGATCAATTTCTGTAATTAAAATGAATTTCTTTGATTTCTCCTAAATTCAGATTCCCTGTTATCAAAATTTCTTCTTGGTATCCCCCTAGGTTTTCCATATGTTTTTCTGGAGTTATAGTCCCATGTAAAATGAAGTACATTAAAAATATACCCAGTTTCTATATCTTATTTTACATATTTTCCCATCTTATTATTTTCCTACCAGAATATACCAAGAAAAGAATAACAAAAACTGTTATAATGAAAAGTAAACATAGTAAAATATTAAAGTAATATTGTGCTGATCCTTCTTTTTTTTTTTAATTATGTATTCTTTAAGGTATCTAATTACTACAGGTAGAGGCAGTGATTTTTTTACTATAATAAATATCTGACTTAACATTTTAGCCTTGTACTAAATAGAAATATATTGTTAGTGCCATTTCTCAAAAAATAATTAATACCTGTATCCCTTCTCTAACTGAAATATTCTTGACAATTTTGATAGCTGGGAGCATAATTTCCCAATATGGGTGGACATCATCTAACCCATTGGAGGCCTGACTAAAACAAAAAGCTTGAAAGGATAAATTTGCCCCCTTTTCCCCTAATCTTTGATTAAGCTGAGACATCTCATTTTATCTTCTCATGTCCTGAGAAGGATTTATACCTTTGGCTTAGCAGCCTAACAGATTGTAGCACTATTCACAATAGCCAAGATGTATAAACAACTTAAATGTCAAGCAACAGAAAAATGGATAAAGAAAATGTGGTATATATTCATGATGGAATATTATTCAGCCTTTCATAAAAAAACAGCCTTGAACCAATTTCTTGAAGCTACTGAAAGTTGGGAGGAAATGAGCCTTGGAATTCTCAGAATTTAGTTAAATAACAATCATACTCATCTCTTCACTCTTTAGTACATTTTATAGAGAATGGCACAGTTTAAAACATTTTCAAAATATTTGGCCACTCATAAATGTTTTTCATTTTTTCTTTTCTTTAAAAAAAATCTATATATTCATTTATTTGGCTGCACCAGGTCTTAATTGAGGCATGCAGGCTCTTCAATCTTCCGTTTGTCATGCGGGATATTTAGTTGCAGCATGTGAACTCCTAGTTGCGCCATGTAGAATCTAGGTCCCTGACCAGGGGTTGAACCTGGACGCCCTGCATGGAGAGTGTTATGGACCATCACTGGATCACCAGTGAAGTCCCCACCATTTTTTTTTCCTATGTTTTGCTTTGACATTTACTTTTCAGTCTTCATTGCAACTAATTTCAAAGTCACTCTATCACCTACTTTTTAAGAATGTTGTATCTGCACTTCTGTTTAGTTCAGTTCAGTTGCTCAGTCATGTCGGACTCTTTGCGACTCTATGGATTGCAGCACGCCAGGCCTCCCTGTCCATCACCAACTCCAGAAGTTTACTCAAACTCATGTCCATTGACTCGGTGATGCCATCCAACCATCTCATCCTCTATTGTCCGCTTCTCCTCCTGCCTTCAATCTTTCCCAGCATCAGGGTTTTTCCCAGTCAGTCAGTTCTTCACATCAGGTGGCCAAAGTTTTAGAGTTTCAGCTTCAACATTAGTCCTTCCAATGAACTGATTTCCTTTACGATGGACTGGTTGGATCCCCTTGCAATTCAAGGGATTCTTAAGAGTCTTCTGCATTTAATATATGTAAAATAAAGCATTTATTAGAAGTGGTTCCTGATGCTCAGTGATGTTCCTAACATGTTAGAGATTTTCCAGGCAAGAGTACTGGACTGGGTTGCCATTGCCGTCTCCAGGAGATCTTCCTGACCCAGGGATCGAACCCTGGTCTCCCACATTGTAAGCAGACGCTTTTACCTTCTGAGCTATCAGGGAAGCTCATTAGTGATGTTACTGATATTAAATGATGGTGACAGATAACAGAAGAGGCTTCACACAGCTCCATATGATTCAGTTAGTCCATGTGGTAGCCAGAGTGATTTAATTAAGGCCTAATTCAAGGTCAAAAAAAGCAAAATAAAAGATATCTTTCTAAAAGTCTTCAATGTTTTTATTATAAAATGTCAATATGTATAAATGCCAATGATTTTATCTTTTAAAACTAGGTATACTTAATTAGAAGATTTAAGACATTAGTCTTAAGAATGGTTGTCTCAGTATATAAAGTTTACAAACTATTTAGTAGATATGTGCAAATGTTGTAGATCACTATTGTGGCTTATGCATTTAGATTAAAAACAATTTGAATATTATGAGATAATATAAAATAAATTTTTGAGTCATTGTACTAATTTATATTTTTGAAAGTTCAACTTGCTTTACTTCTTGAGGAACAGATGACCTGGTTTCCACAGTGGTTGTATTTTAAATTTCTTCCATTTAATATTCCTACTAACAATGTAGTAACACTCAAATTTTTCCATATTTTTGCCAATACTCATTAATTTCTGTGTTTTTATCACCCTAACTGCTATCCACTACCTCAACCAGATAAAATGTTAAAATAGCTGCTTTAATTAATTGTGAACAATATCCCTGAACTGGGTGGGGGGGTGGTGCTTTCACAGTGGATGAGCTTTAAGTCACCTCAAATAAAACCAGTTTTCTAATGGAAGTTGGACCTTTCATGGAACCATCATACTAGTGTCAAATAATGACATTTAGCAAGTAGTGAGTAAAGATAAAGGTCCAAACTAGTTTTCACACCTTCAGTGGCTGCCAGGGTGCTGATTTTTTTTTAGTTCCAGCTGTTAGATTGAAGGCAACCACAAATACAGAGAGGGGTGGATGGAAATAAGATAATTTAAAACATCAAAAAGCTATTTTTGTTGTTACAGAGATTCAGGCTTTTTTCCCCCAAACTGCTGCTGGATTTGCTGCAAACCTCTAGTTAATTTCCAGAGTTCTGAACAAGTTAATTCTGATAATTTTTGTCAAATTTCTACTGATTCTCTTAGGTCTTTATCTTGTTTGAACTTTTGTACCCTAGCTACCCACTAGGAGAAACACAAAGCAGAATTTTGCCTGATAATGACAATGCTGTCAGGGTAAAAGTTACTTCTACATCTTCACTTTATATATTCACACACCTTTTGGTCTACTGTGTCCATTCTGTCTTGAAATATCTTTAATGTTTTGAAGAAGATATATTTACATGGACTTTTTACAGCGTGGTTATTTGAATTCAGTTTCATTTTTAACTCTAATGTGTAGGGAGCAGTCTGACAGAAGTGAAAGTCTGAATGATTGCTCTATAATTTAAGACGCAAAAAAAAAAAAAAGAGCATGATTGTGTTTAAGAGGGAATACCTGAGAAAAGAGAGTGATTGAAAGCACTTGAAATCAGGTATACATGATGAAGCATTTTCACAGGGATGATTGCCTTAAAAGTGGAAGAATATTCTTGGATTGGAAAAGCTAGACCTTAACCATTCTTGTTATTTGCAAAGTTGCTGTTGTTCAGTTGCTAAGTCATGTCTGATTCTGTGAACCCATAGACTGCAGCATGCCAGACTTCCCTGTCCTTCACTACTTCCCAGAGTTAAAACACCAGAGGGGAACCTAGTATAATGCCTCCAAAAGCAAATTTCTGGTGGAGGCCTTAAGTACAGTTGATCCTTGAACAATGTGGGGGTTAATCTGACTATAGTTGATCCTCCATATCCTGGTTCTTCCACGTCCACGGATTTGTCAAGTCAGTTTATTTCTTTTCCTAGGTTCTTGTCTCATCACAGAAAAAATTTAGAATGATGGACTAAAGGGTTCAGCTCAAGCCAACAGATCTTTTACTAGATACTCTAAAGACATGGGAGCCAACTGACTCCAAAGGAGTCATCCTCCTCCCAGTCCCTCTTGACTTTTACATTTTTATACTTCCCATCTCTTCATTTGGTTGTGCTCTCTGCAAAACAGGGCTTGTACCCACCACTAATCAAGAAACGGAATGCAAATGGGCATACACTCAAGGCCGATTGACAATTGCAAGTTATATAATAACAGGTTCTGTTGTGTATGTCTTCCCATAATTCAGTCTGTTATAATCAGACAGAGGAGCCTGGAAGGCTACAGTCCATAGGGTCGCAAAGATTTGGACATGACTGAAGCAACTTAGCTTGCATGCATATATGTATAGAATATTTATGATCCCTTAACAGGCTCCCAGCTGCATAAGGTTACTTGAAGCCCCTGTGGTTAGTTTGTATGCACTGTGTGCTTAGGGGGCAAGTGCAGGAATTGTAAAAGTCTCTGTTGTTATTTTTGTAGCATATCCGTGAGCTCTCCTGGAGTATCTCAGATAGAGTTTAACTATCAGCTTGCATCCTTTTTGGCTAGACCACGACTACTTGCTCATGCCTAATTTCCTACTTAACAGTTTCAACCAACCTCAGACTGTGTAGTACTGTAGTATTTAACTCTTGAAAATTATTGGGTATAAGTAGACTCATGCAGTTCAAATCCATGTTGTTCAAGGGTCAACTTAGCTGTGTCCTTTGTCTTGTGCATATAACAAGTATGAGTGCACCATAGTAACATACTCAATAATGAGAATTATTTTCTTTCAACAACAGGAGACAAATGTTTGAGTATCTGAGAATGACACTATCAACTTGGTGATTGAATGTTGTTTCTCTTTAGAGATTTATTGACTAGATTCTTTAGAAGTTATCTTTCAATTTTAAGTGATGAAATGTTACCAAATACAAGTTTGTGTGCCTTACATACAGTGAGATCAAACAAACTAAAACACTGAATTTGAAGCAGAGAAAAGTTTACTGCAGGGCCATGTAAGGATATGAGTGGCTTGGGGCTCGGGGCCAAAACCCCATAAACTCTCAGAAGGGTTTCAGCAAAGCACTTTTAAAGGCAAGCTGGGGGAGAAGTGTGGTCAGTTGTTGGAAATGTCTTTGTTCTTGCAACTGTCCACGTAGGTCAGGTCCTCATGTTCCTGTAAAACTCCAATAAGACAAATGTTATTCTCTGTTCTTCAACTTTTTTATCTCTGTATGAATGGACTCAAAAGTCAGAGTCCTGAGAATAGGCTATCCTATATATTTCAGGCTTTAAGCAACATTCTTTCACAAAAGATGCAAGGCCAGCATGACTAAGCACGAGCAACAAAGCACAAAGTTAAAGCAAAAGGAACAGATCTAATATGGAATCAGAATTGTTCTTCCCTTTTACACACACTTTAAACTACTTTAAGGCAAAATATGGAAGTTATGAGGGATGATGGAAGAAAAATGAAGTGAAAGGAAGAAAAGAGTATGGGTTAATATAAATAAAAGAGAGACTTCCCTGGCAGCTTAGAGGGTTAAGTGTCTGCCTGCAATGCAGGAGACCTGGGTTTGATTTGGATGGGAAGATCCCCTGGAGAAGGAAATGGCAACCTACTCCAGTACTCTTGCCTGGAAAATCCCAGGGATGGAGGAGTCCAGTAGGCCCCAATCCATGGGGTCGCAAAGAGTTGGACACGACTGAGCAACTTCACTAGAGAGACTAATATAAATAAAAAGAAATAAAACATTATGGCTTTAAAAAAAAAAAAATTCTGGCTTTAGACACAGGCAGATCCAGATATTCAAGTCACATTCTGACTTCTCTTTCTGTTATTTTTTCCATTGCTTATATCTTCTTTCAGTCTGAGCAATCTCTTTCTAAAATGTAGGAAATATATTCTGCAGATACTTCACTTGTAGATGGATTAAACCAGAAGTCCCCAACCCTTTTGGCACCAGTGATCGATTTCCTGGAAGATAATTTTTCCATGGAGTGTATGGGGGCATGGTTTGGGGATGACTTTAGCTGCTTACATCACTTCATGGCAGATATCTGGGGACACAATGGAAACAGTGACAGACTTTATTTTGGGGGGCTCCAAAATCACTGCAGATAGTGACTACAGCCATGAAATTAAAAGATGCTTGCTCCTTGGAAGGAAAGTTATGATCAACCTAGACATCATATTAAAAAGCAGAGACATTATTTTGCCAACAAAGTTCTGTCTAGTCAAAGTTCTTGTTTCTTCAGTAGTCATGTATAGATGTGAGAGTTGGACTATAAAGAAAGCTGAGTGCCAAAGAATTCATGTTTTTGAACTGTGGTGTTGGAGAAGACTCTTGAGAGTTCCTTGGACTGCAAGGAGATCTAGCCAGTCCATCCTAAAGGAAATCAGTCTTGAATATTCATTGGAAGGACTGACACTGAAGCTGAAACTCTAATACTTTGGCCACCCGATATGAAAAACAGACTCATTTGAAAAGACCCTGATGCTGGGAAAGATTGAGGGCAGGAGGAGAAGGAGACAATAGAGGATGAGATGGTTGGATGGCATCACCGACTCAATGGATATGAATTTGGGTAAACTCTGGGAGTTGGCAATGGACAGGGAGTCCTGGCATGCTGCAGTCCATGGGGTTGCAAAGAGTCAGACAGGACTGAGAGACTGAAGTCAGTGACTATACTATGCAATTTATTTCTAATATAAGCTGCCTCTGATCTGATACTAAATACTGATCCACAGCCTGGAGGTTTGGGACCCCAAGTCTAAACTGCTCACAGTATCATAAAGAATGTGTGATTGTCTCTCTCTCTCACTATCAAAATCTATTTTAAAAAATATGCACGGGTGTATGTGTGCTTTCACATTTTGTTGGAACACATTTCCTAATTTCTTCCTGAAAAAGAGAGAGCAACCCAGATACATTTGGAAGATCTTACATATTAGAAAATTTATAATCATACTTGAATAATTATTCTCTATATTAAAATACCAAGTTGAGAAGCATTTTATCTAAGAATGAGCTTTGGTTTGCATTATGTTTTTTAAGTTTTCAATTAAAAAATGCACTGTTACTCTTATTCTTGATCTTTTGTATATATTATTTGCTTTGCTTGATCCCTCTCTTAACTTGCAAGTTCTCCTTAAAGATTGCAATTGAACCTTCTACTTGTTTAAAATGTGACTCACTATATTTCCTCCTTTCATTGTGTCTCTTCTTTAAAATATCTTAGTCTTTATGGTGATGTAATAGTTGAAAGCATCTTACCTTCTGTCATTCTTACTGTTAAGCACTTAGGTCTTAGTTTATTACTCTGTTACTTCAGTTAAAGCACTTCTATAAATATTTATTTCCCCTAAATATATTTAAAACTCTCCAGTGCTGCTGTCTCCTGTCCTTTCTCTTTACCAGTAGTTATATATGCAAGTTATATATGCAAGTGGTTCTTGCAAGTGGAGGCAGTGACAGATTTTGTTTTCTGGGCTCCAAAGTCACTGCTGTTGGTAAATTGCAGCCATGAAATTAAAAGATACTTGCTTTTTAGAAGGAAAGCTATGATAAACCTAGACATCATGTTAAAAAGCAAGGACATCACTTTGCCAAAGTGTTGTATAGTCAAAGCTATAGTTTTTCCAGTAGTCATGTACAGATGTGAGAATTGGTCCATAAAGAACACTGAGTGCCAAAGAATTGATGCTTTCAAATTGTGGTGCTGGAGAAGACTCTTTAGACAGCAAAGAAATCAAACCAGGCAATCCTAAAGGAAATCAACCGTGAATATTCATTGAAAGTACTGAAGCTGAAACTCCAATACTTTGGCCACCTAACGCAGAGTGCTAACTCATTGGAAAAGACCCTGATGCCGGGAAAGATTGAAGGCAAAAGGAGAAAGGGTGGGGGGCGGGCAGCAGAGGACTAGATGGTTAGATAGCACTACTGACTCAATGAACATGAATTTGAGCAACCTCCAGGAAATAATGAAGGACAGGGCAGGCTGGTGTGCTGTAGTCCATGGAGTCATAAAGTGTCAGACATGACTTAGTAACTAAACAACAAAAATAATATGTGATCTTGTCATGTATTCTTAGGATGAAATGTACTAAATGCTTATGTTTAAAATGCTAAGTTTGACCAGAAGTCATATGAAGTTAGGGCTTCCTAGGTGACATTAGTGGTAAAGAACCCACCTGCCAATTCAGAAGACATAAGAGACTTGGGTTTAATCCCTGGGTTGGGAAGATCCCCTAGGGGAGGGCATGGCAACCCACTCCAGTATTCTTTCCTTGAGAATACCATGGACAGAGGATCCTGGCAGGCTAACAGTCAGTGGGGTCACAAAGAGTCACACACAACTGAGCAATTAACACTTTCATTTCATATATATGCATGCATATGTGTGTGTGTGTTCACACATACATGTGTGCTTAGTCACTTCCATCATGTCTGACTCTTTGCATCACTATGGATTGTAGCCTGCCAAACTTCTCTGTCCACGGGATTCTCCAGGCAAGAATACTAGAGTGGGTTGCCATGTCCTCCTCCAGGGGATCTTCCCACCCCAGTGATCAAATCCACATCTCCTGCATTGAAGGCAGATTCTGTACAACTTAGCCTCTGGGGAAGCCCAACTAAGTGCATATTTATATAAATTTGAATACTTTTTAGTTCCTTCCAATTTTAAGTGTTTAAAGTATGAATTTTTCCTAAGGACCTCTTCATGGTAACAGTTTTATGAATCAATTCCTACCAAATATAAAGTTGGAATCAAAGCCACAAGGCAAACATCATGTCCGGTATAAGATGAAGGATATTTAAGTATATGAAATATATGTATCTTTCATCTAAATCTGTAACTATATCTATGTATATATGCATTATGAGAACATGACATAGTGTGGTTGCATGGCAAAGCCAAGATCTCTTAATTGAAATAGTTAGACTTCTGATGCTGAGATGCCCTTAATACATCTCCATATCAAAACTAACAACAACTGAGCTTCAGTTAGCTGAATAAATTTCTCATTCCACCTGAGTTATATAATATGAAACATAAAAGCTCTGGTGTACTTTGTGTGGACCAATACAAGAAATTCAGATTGGTTATTATGCTCTTTTGTTCCTGGTCTTGTGTTAATTCTCTCATATGTCCTTTTCATTGCTTGTTGGCAATCCTTAAACTAAACCATCATTCTCATTAAATTTTTAATCCTATTCTGTTATTATCTGGCTTATCTCAACTCTCCACTCTCAGTAATCAATAGAAAACAAGTACAATATTTCTGTAATCATGGTTCATAACCAGGCTTTCATATTGAGATGTAATAAGTACACCAAAGTACTTACTTCACATATTCTAAAATGTGTATTACCTCAGTGCTATAGCATTTATCATTGTGTATGTCAAGATTTATGAGACTTGTTAGGCCTTTTCTGCTTTAGCTTACTGCTCTAGAACTAAATCACTATAGATCCTGACCCAAAGCTTACAGCTGAGTAGACCTGTCATCTCTTCCCGGAAACAAACCTTCCCCTCAATAATCTATGACACCTACCTGGCCAGCTTTCTCTTGTTCACATTTATTCCTTGGCATGATAACTCTTTGATTCAAAACTCTGTGAATTACTGCCGCACTGGGTGAAACCTTGTTTTTATAGGAACATTGGGAGGGAAAAAATGTGTTGTTATGCTCAAAAATAAATCAAGGTCATATGTCAGGAATTAGAGAGGACATCAAAAGCACTTTCAGGAGAAAAAATTTTCAGCAGCAACACAGAGAAACTGTAAAATCTGATATCTCTCCATATCTAGAATGCTATGTTTATTAACTAGGTTGTAAAGCAGATTACACTTTTAAGCTGATTAAGGAAAAGTTGGAACTGCTAAATTAATAACAGTATATATGCCAAAGAAACATAAATCAGAATAATACAACAGAGCTGAACTTCTTGAAATTTTTTTAGTCTTCCTTCATGCACTTAGGCAAAATATCCTAAACTATCTGCATATGCATTTATCAATTTTGTTTTTATGTGTTTGGCATTTTAGAAATCATGTTGCTCATGAGCTAAATCTCAGGTGATATATGTATGTTTCCACAAAAAGTTTTTTCTATTTGGCTCATAATTTTTAACCGTACTGTCTTCATTCATACAGAAAGCAATAGGTTTGTGGTAACTTGATTACACATCTATCCTCTAAAATCATATTTTTAGAAATGTATATGTTTATCAATTCATCTATAAAAATTCAAATACTTTATTTCAATAAGAATTTGAACAGCATTTGTCTGTGAAGATTTTTACCTTTTGGTTTTCTGATAGCTTCTATATCTTATAAGAATATAGATTTAGAAAATATAGATTTAGTGATTTGATATTTGTTCAAAAAATGACTAACATGATAAAAAAAGAAATGAAATAAGCATAGGGAAATATCTGTGATATTAAACATATTTTAAATATTGTTTAAACAAGAAATAATGAAAGATAAACTCAGTTTGACTATTTTTTCTAAACATCAGTTCAGTTAATTCTCTCAGTCATGTCCTACTCTTTATGACCCCGTGAATTTCAGCACACTAGGCCTCCCTGTCCATCACCAACTCCCGGAGTTCACTCAAACTCACGTCCATTGTGTCGGTGATGCCATCCAGCCATCTCATTCTCTGTCCTCCCCTTCTCCTCCTGCCCTCAATCCCTCCCAGCATCAGAGTCTTTTCCAATGAGTCAACTCTTCACATGAGGTGGCCAAAATATTGGAGTTTCAGCTTCAGCATCATTCCTTCCAAAGAACACCCAGGACTGATCTCCTTTAGAATGGACTGGTTGGATCCCCTTGCAGTCCAAGGGACTCTCAAGAGTCTTCTCCAACACCACAGTTCAAAAGCATCAATTCTTCTGCACTCTAAGTTTTCTTCACAGTCCAACTGTCACATCCATACATGACTACTGGAAAAACCATAGCCTTGACTAGACGGACCTTTGTTGGCAAAGTAATGTCTCTGCTTTTGAATATGCTATCTAGGTTGGTCATAACTTTCCTTCCAAGGAGTAAACATCTTTTAGTTTCATGGGTGCAGTCACCATCTGCAGTGATTTTGGAGCCCAGAAAAATAAAGTCTGACACTGTTTCCACTGTTTCCCCATCTATTTCCCATGAAGTGATGGGACCAGATGCCATGATCTTCGTTTTCTGAATGTTGAGCCTTAAGCCAACTTTTCCACTCTCCTCTTTCACTTTCATCAAAAGGCTTTTTAATTCCTCTTCACTTTCTGCGATAAGGGTGGTGTCATCTGTGTATCTGAGGTTATTGATATTTCTCCTGGCAATCTTGATTCCAGCAATGCTTCTTCCAGCCCAGCGGTTTCTCATGATGTACTCTGCATAAAAGTTAAATAAGCAGGGTGACAATATACAGCCTTGACATACTCCTTTTCCTATTTGGAACCAGTCTGTTGTTCCATGTCCAGTTCTAACTGTTGCTTCCTGACCTGCATATAGGTTTCTCAAGAGGCAGATCAGGTGGTCTGGTATTCCCATCTCTTTCAGAATTTTCCACAGTTTGCTGTGATCCACACAGTCAAAGGCTTTGGCATAGTCAATAAAGTAGAAATAGATGGGAAAGACTAGAGATCTATTCAAGAAAATCAGAGATACCAAGGGAACATTTCATGCAAAGATGGGCTCGATAAAGGACAGAAATTGTATGGACCTAACAGAAGCAGAAGATATTAAGAAGAGGTGGCAAGAGTACAAAGAACTGTACAGAAAAGATCTTCATGACCAAGATAATCACGATGGTGTGATCACTCTTCTAGAGCCAGACATCCTGGAATGTGAAGTCAAGTGGGCCTTAGAAAGCATCAGTACGAACAAAGCTAGTGGAGGTGATGGAAATCCAGTTGAGCTATTTCAAATCCTGAAAGATCATGCTGTGAAAGTGCTGCTCTCAATATGCCAGCAAATTTGGAAAACTCAGCAGTAGCCACAGGACTGGAAAAGGTCAGTTTTCATTTCAATCCCAAAGAAAGGCAATGCCAAAGAATGCTCAAACTATTGCACAATTTCTAAGCATAAATTTTATCAAATTATTCATATTTCTAATTTTGTATTTGTAAGGTTTCTTTTTGGAGAAGGCAATGGCACCCCACTCCAGTACTCTTGCCTGGAAAATCCCATGGACAGAGAAGCCTGGTGGGCTGCAGTCCATGGAGTCACTACAAGTCGGACACAACTGAGCGACTTCCCTTTCACTGTTCACTTTCATGCACTGGAGAAGGAAATGGCAACCCACTCCAGTGTTCTTGCCTGGAGAATCCCAGCGATGGGGGAGCCTGGTGGGCTTCCGTCTATGGGGTCACACAGAGTCGGACACGACTGAAGTGACTTAGCAGCAGCAAGGTTTCTTTTAATAAGAGATGTGAAGGGAGAGGCAAATATACCTACTCCATATTTCTAAACAAGATTTTGAATTCTAGGAACTCAGATTTAAGACACACACATGTAAGTTAATAACTAAGAATTCTGAGCAAAAGCTATGTTAGGAAGAGTAACTTGGTATCAGTCAGTTGGGTTCTAATCTCAATATCATTGCCTACAAGGCCCTGTATCCTTCATGTAAAACAGGATAAAAATTATAAGAACTAGCTTGGATAATACACATAAATCTTCTAGATAAATTATAAATTCAGGCTCTCTCTTTCCTTTCTAAAAATAAAGAAAACAAACAAACCAAAAATCCCAGTTAAATTTTATTACAAATTCTCACTAAACTGTCAAAGTCTTTGTTGAGTATACTTGGTATTCTACAAAGAATATGTTTTATTAAGGAAAGTTTATTTAAGAAAGCATATATTTACTTACATTAACCGCTTTTATGCTAATCAGAGTCTGTAACATATAAGTTGTTCCACGCCAGCAGTCAAAATACTGGGTTCTCATTACCAACAAATCAGGTTAAATCTGTTTAAACAGTATCACTTGATCATATTTTCTCCATCAAATTTATGCTAATCCATCATTCAACTTTGCAACATAAATAGAATTATCCTCAGTGTTCTATTAATGGAAACATGTTGACTTATTTTAAATAAAATAGTCAGTAGCATGTACACATACAATATACCCCTTTGAACAGAGTTGAATATTTAATCTAATTTGAATTCTAAGAGAGTTTTAAAAAAAGTTTCTTTTCAATTCAAAACTCTGCTTTCTTGAACTAAAAATCTACATCTTAGAAATCATTCCAAATGTAAGTCGAAAGATAAACAATTTATTCTAGAGGTTAAATAACTTGGGAAGTAAACATTAAATTAAAATTCTGTCTTCAGATAAAAGTTAAATATATCAGAATGTTTCCAAATTATGAATAAATATTTTCTTTTTATAGTTTTTATTTCCCAGCTTCTACTATAACTAAGTTGAGATTTGAAATCTTTGAGAGTTATATGCTGAAAGATAGCATAACAATCTATTAATATTTACATGGATTTCAATTATTGTAATTAGCAGATACATTGACATATCACTTAGAGAATGCAGTAAGCTCTATAGTGAAAATCATTTCAGTAATAATATATAAAATAGAATTACCTACAATGTACACAAACTTCGCCCAAATTACACTTTTCCCAATTGTCATTATAATCAAATAATTGACATTATAAGCATATAAGGCATGATCACATACATAATTAATATTGAATATATTCATATCAAAAAGTAATTCTCAATTAAATAGAATCTTATTTTTCAGGATTTCAGTTCTATCTCTGATTTTGCTTATGATACAATTCTTAGGAAAAAAATAATGATTCAGCTTATTAACAAATAATATTTTTAAGAAAATATAAATGAATACTAAATGTAATCCATTGGAATTTCAAAATACTTAAAAACCTGTGAAATATTTAACATCTGTTTGCTAATGGTCAAATTCATGTCATTCAAAAAAATCTATTAATAAATTAAAACAAAATGAAAGCTAAGTATTTTATCTCAGAACTCTATTGCAAATCATTTTATCAGCTATATTTTTTCAGTCAGAATTATTAGAATATTTTATATTAACGAGATAACAAGAAAGTAGAATTATCATTGATTAGGGGAAACAGTGGAAACAGTGTCAGACTTTATTTTTGGGGACTCCAAAATCACTGCAGATGATGACTGCAGCCATGAAATTAAAAGACGCTTACTCCTTGGAAGGAAAGTTATGACCCAACTAGATAGCATATTAAAAGTAGAGACATTACTTTGCCAACAAAGGTCCGTCTGGTCAAGGCTATGGTTTTTCCAGTAGTCATGTATGGATGTGAGAGTTGGACTGTGAAGAAGGCTGAGCGCCAAAGAATTGATGCTTTTGAACTGTGGTGTTTGAGAAGACTCTTGAGAATCCCTTGGACTGCAAGGAGGTCCAACCAGTCCATTCTAAAGGAGATCAGTCCTGGGTGTTCATTGGGAGGACTGATGCCGAAGCTGAAACTCCAATATTTTGGCCACCTCATGCGAAGAGTTGACTCATTGACTCTGATGCTGGGAGGGATTGGGGGCAGGAGGAGAAAGGGATGACAGAGGATGAGATGACTGGATGGCATCACCAACTCGATGGACGTGAGTTTGAGTGAACTCCGGGAGCTGGTGATGGACAGGGAGGCCTGGCATTCTGCAATTCATGGGGTCACAAAGAGTTGGACACAACTGAGTAACTGAACTGAACCAAAAATTCAAAAACATATTCACCCAGTTTCACAGTAAAAGAAAATCTTAAAGGCATGGAAAGTATGCAAAGTCAAAATCTGAGTTACGTGTACTCTATTGAACTAAAGAAAAATTTACTGCGAATAAATATCAGGCACAAATTTTTTGACCCAAGTTTCTAAAAATTGCACAGGTTGCAGTTAAATGCATAAAACGAAACATCTACACATTTCTCATTGCTGCAATACTACTCAGAATCTATATGGCTTATTCAGCGGGTTCCCCATGGGATACTTAATAATTTAATAAGCCTGACCCTTTATATCACTACTGTACACTCTTGGGACAATGTTAGTCCAAAGAAAAATTGTATGTTGATGCTGAATATACTGAGCTAGTCTTAATTGTAAGTGAGTGAATCACATTTCACTGCTCTTGGTTTGTTTAAATTGGTTAATTTCCATGGAGAAATGTTGAGCTCAGCAATTTTTGCAGCGTGATTTTTTTTTTTTAATGTAGTGAAAAGAAGCCAAGTTTTCACACTCTAGAGGAAACTTTTTGAGCCTTAGCACAACGCATCAGTGTTTTGAAGTTTTAACTCTGTTTTGCTGTAATATGTTCTCCTGGGAGCCTGTATATACTGATATTGTGGTTTAATTTTACTGTCATCAAATATCCATTTTTTGTTTCTGCTATTGAAGTAGCAATTTTTTTTGGGGTGTGTGAATTTCCCTTGCTCTCACCATCAGCCAGTACAGATGGCTTTTTCAAATTCATTGGTCCTACAGTGGTCTCACTTTTTCTCCAGTGTTTTCTTCCTTGTTAAATTACTCTGGTCAGCTTCCAAATATGACACAATGACTACTAAAGGTAATACAAAGAAAAAAAAAAATCTTCCCTTGCTCTCAAATCTTCCTGTAACTACAGTTTTTCCTCTGATAAAAATGTGTTCAAGAGATGTTCATTGTAGGATTTAAAGATTCTTTTATGGCAAGACACTGCAGAATGACACTGATTACATTTGGATAGATGGAAGAACTGTAACTTGCAGTTCTAAAGGAGAGAAGGCTGTCATGCAGGGCCACATAGAAGAGAACCCCAGGGTAGAGACAGAGTACCAGTAACCAGGAGCTTAGGGGCCATTTATGTAGGGCAAGTGGGTGAGGTTAGCTACATTTCATGGGTTCCCTGTGAACTGGCTAATTCAAATAATTCTGTGGGTTTTGAGGAATAGAGGCTGTCCCTATATTTCTGACATCGGGGTGATAAGAGTAGATGCATTGTGGTCTCAGAGAGTAGATGCAAGTTAAGGGAGTTTGTTGGGTGAAATTTAATCCTACTCAAAGAAAATTGAAGGACCTCTAATTTGTGCCTCAAAACAAGGTCAAGACATCATTTTTAAGGAGGAAGCAATTGTATTACACTGGTGATATTTGGTATCACCAGTATTTCAGTGTTTTGTTTTTTTAATTTTTTTATTACCACTTCAATCAGAATTTTATTCACCACTTACCACACCATGATTTATAACTGAGGTCAGTGACAACATCCACACTGACAAATTCAAAAGCCAATCTTCAGTCTTGATCTCTGAGTAGCTGGTCTATCCACATCTGTCTTTGAACATGTTCTTCACTTGATTCTCAGTATAGAACTCCATCTTTAGCCATTGTCTCAGTTTCCCATGACTATTTCCTCATTTAGCAACATTTAAGCATTGTATCAGTCTTCCATCCATTTTTCATGTCTATATGTATTCACTCCCACATTTCCTTCATTCATCCCAGGCTGTTCCACGTTTAAACTGAGAATTCACAAATGGGTCTCTCAAGCCCAGAACTTCATCTAGAATTGTGTTAGCTAGTGGCTGGGGGAAGGAAAGTGGAGAGTTGCTAATCAGCAAGAATAAAAGTTCTGTTATGCAAGGTAAGTTATAGAGATCTACTGTACAATAATGTGCCTGTAGAAAATTTACTGAATTGTACACTTAAAACATATAAAGAGGGTAGATCTCAAGTTAAGTTTTCACAAAAACTTTAAAAAAATTAGGACAAACCACCATTTGATCATGAATTTTTATACTAAATGGAAACATCCAATGAAATGTGTATTGGATTGCCACAATGTTTTAAATGATGTGTGTCACTCAATCAGATGTGTCTGACTCTTTGTGACTCCATGGACTGTAGCCTGCTAGGCTCCTCTGTCCATGAAATTCTCCAGGCGAGAATATTAGAGTGGGTTGCCTTTCCCCTCTTCAGGGGATCTTTCCAACCCAGGGATCAAACCAGAGTCCCCTGCATTGCAGGCAGCTTCTTTACCATCTGAGGCACCAGGGATGATAAATACAGGTGAATGGTCACAATCTTGAAATATAGTAAAATATATAGTAATCTTTAAAATATTAGAGAGGTAAAATCTTTACAAAGGAGAACTCTTGATATGGAACAAAAATACAAAAATCGCATTGATTTACTTTGTTATTTGCTAAAGATCCATATAATCAAAGCTATGGTTTTTCCAGTAGTCATGTATGGATGTGAGAGTTGGACTATAAAGAAAGCTGAGTGCTGAAGAATTGATGCTTTTAGACTGTGGTACAGGAGAAGACTCTTGAGAGTCCTTGGGACAGCAAGGGGATCAAACCAGTCAATCCTAAAGTTAATAAACCCTGAATATTCATTTTAAGGACTGAAGCTGAAGTTGAAGCTCCAATAATTTGGCCACTTGATGCAAAGACCCAACTCATTGGAAAAGCCCCTGATGCTAGGAAAGATTGAGAGCTGGAGGAGAAGGGGCAGCAGAGGATGAGATGGGTGGATGGCATCACTGACTCAATGGACATGAGTTTAAGGTAACTCTGGGAGATGGTGAAGGACAGGGAAACCTGGTGTGCTATAGTCCGTGGGATCGCAAAGAGTCAGGCATGATTTACTGACTGAATAGCAACATTTGATTTACATAATTAATTCAACTTTCATAAATTGAAATTCCTGAGAATTCAACTTTTTTTCTGTTTTGAATCCATTTTCATTTGGGTAGATCTTCTCAAATGTTAGTGTAGAGTATACCAGCAGCCCCAAGAAAACCGTGTTTCAAATTCTAGTGTCCACAAATATATAAGTACACTGATGAGAATTTGGGGTTTCATCCCGAAAGGATAAAGCCTTAGTACCTTTCGAGAGGAATGTTGTGATAATGAGGGGAGAGGATAGCCGATTATGGAGTTAGTGCAGAAGCTCTAAAATAAGAAGAGTTGAAAACTTGAACTTGCTGTTACCAAAACCTATAATTCCTCTATTATCTCACTTTCATATATTTCCAATCCAACCTGTTATCAATCCAGTTTAATCCTGAGTTCTCCAACTCCAAACTGCTTTCATCCTATTTAAGACTTAAAATCCTTTGTTGTTGCTACATTTTTAAAGCCCCTTATTTCTCATCCCTATGATGATATTTCTTTCCTGATTTGTAGGTTAAGTTTTATGAACAATTATTTTAACCATTCCCTTGCATAAACTCTCAGCTTTTCATCTCTTCACTCTGAATCACTGCTTCCCCGTTATGCAGAACAAGGCATGTACATGGTAGCTTTTCAAAAAGCATTCATTGAGTGAATGGGCTTTTTATGCACTGGATAAATAGAAATGTGCCATACGTATGTGTGCTTCTAATTGCTTTTTCTTTTTCACCATGGGGAACTAGAAAATTTCATGGGAAAATGATGTATCTCAATTCCTACAACATATCCCCAGCAAGACTAGGCCTTATACTCAAGTTTTTTGTCTCCCAGTTCATCAGTCTTTTCTTTCCAGTCTCTGAGTTCTCTGAAAAACTGATTCAATTTCTCACAGACCATTTTTGGCTATATTTAATGACCTACCTTCCACCACAATGGTTGCAGAAAGACTTATGTATGAATAAAGTATTTTCATTTTTAATTTATAAACAAAACTTGCAAAAATTTGACAGTTATATACTATAAGACAGGCATAGAGTCATTCTAAGAATGATTTTATTTATTCTTAAAATAATGTAGTTTTTCTTAACTGAACAAATTGAGGAAATTGATTTTGATCATCTTTAATGTATTTGATCTGCTTCTGGAATAAAGACATGGGGATGATAAGGGTCTTTCTGTGAGAAATCTGAGGATAAAACTAAGATTTGGTTGTACATATTGATTTTAGTTAAAACATTAGTAAACAAGAATATTGTATTGCAGTGTTCTTTCTGTAATAAAATTGTTCAATAAGTTCAATTATTTCTCAATAGAATGTTAAAACTGTTTCAATAAAGTATTTTAAAAAGTGAGTTAGATGAGTTAGTAACAACTATCCTTTTCACCTGACAACCTAAATCTTTTAAATAAAGCACATGAGGGAAGGTTTATTGTTTGTATTTTTTGTTATTCTAAGCATTGGTTAAGCAGTTTTAAAGTTGAATCTCCAAACCTAATACAGAGCAGAATTATCACATTTTGAAAGGTGAGCCTGAAAGTAGAAAATACTGCTGAATCGAATCCCACTGTGAGCTAGACCCTATGACATGTGCAACTGTCCATGTACTTCAAACTAAACTAAGTAGGAAATGTGCATTCTCACTAGCAATTTTATACTGGAATTTTAACTTCCTTAATCACTTATCATGTGGTTATGCTAGCTTTCCTGAACTATGGGACTGTTTTCTTTCTTTAACTCATGCATACATAATTGAGTTAAAAATACATTTCAGTATTCATATCATGAAGGCATACACTCTTCATCCATCAACTCTATTATATTTTACTCAATATTTATTACCCCATTCATTCCATTTTTCTTCCCCTTTCTCACTCTCAATCACGTGTCTCACAGGTAGTCTAATATTGTCAGCATTTATCCTTGAATTTTATATGTATTTTATATGGGGAATAGATACATTTTTAAAATACATAAAAAACAGAAATCTAAAATGTTTTCTTTTTTTTTCTGTTTACATACAAGAGGTGTACATATTCTAGTTTATTTCTACTGATTACTGCATTTTATTCTATAGACTTTTCTATTTTATTTATCTCCATCAAAAATAAAAATTTAAACACTTTCCAAATACGAAAACTATAAGAATGTTGCAGTAAGCTTCTGACATATTTTCTTACAGATGTGTGTAAGAATTTCTCTGGGCCACATATGATGGGAGAAGATTTCTAGTCATAGGGTGTATTTTGATTGTGTATATCAGGCTACATGCCATACTTACTGCACCAGTCAAATTTCTAGCAGTGAAGAGTTCCTGTCATTTCACCTAGAAATGTTACCCAGTATTTTATATTTTAATATGTCATGAATATAATGTAGTACATTTTTATTTTAATTTACTGGCTAGCTGTGATTTTTTTGTACCTTATATAGAATTTGAGTTTTGTCCTCTGTAAATATATATTTATATACTTTCTCCATATTTCTATTCTTTCCTGGTTTATTTCTTGGTGATTTGCAGAATTTCTTTATTATTTTTTATTTTTACCATTTGTAGGTTTTTCAGTTTGAATATGACTTTTCTTAAACTTCATGTAAGGTATGTATATAATTAAATCCATTAGTTCTTCATATTATTTTATATACTTTAGACATACTATTTTAAAAATCCTTTCCTAAATTCAGCTTGATTTATATTTTCATGTATTTATTTCATGATTTATTTGCTGACATTTAAGTCAGGCAAGTCTGAATTCCATGTTTGTAGATGCTGTAGAGATGTCATTTTATTCTTTTTCTGTGAAGTGAGCCCACTTTCTTGATATGGTAAATTAAACAGTTTGTCACTTACATATTGATTTATTTCCTCTATATTTATCCTAGAATAAAATTAGAAGAGAGTGGAAAGATAGATAGTTAGATATCATCAGTTTTTTATTATTCTTGAAAACAAATCCAACTAATTTCTGTGAATCAATTTTCATCCTCAGAACATTATTGACCTTATTTCTAACCTTTTTAGATTAGAGTGAGATTAAATCTTTTTTAGATTGCCTGCTCAGTTCAGTTCAACTCAGTCGCTCAGTCATGTCCGACTCTTTGCAACCCAATGGATCACAGAACACCAGGGCTCCCTGTCCATCACCAACTCCTAGAGTATACTCAAACTCATGTCCAATTGAGTCGGTGATACCACCCAACCATCTTATCCTCTGTCGTCCCCTTCTCTTGTCTTCAATCTTTCCCAGCATCAAGGTCTTTTCAAATGAGTTGGCTCTTCCCATGAGGCAGACAAAGTATTGGAGTTTCACCTTCAATATCAGTCCTTCCAATAAACACTCAGGACTGATCTCCTTTAGGATAGACTGGTTGGATCTCCTTGCGGTCCAAGGGACTCTCAAGAGTCTTCTCCAACACCACAGTTCAAAAGAATCAATTCTTCTGCACTCAACTTTCTTTATAGTCCAATTCTCACATCCATACATGACTACTGGAAAAAACAGAGTTTTGACTGGACAGACGTTTGTTGGCAAAATCATGTCTCTGCTTTTAATAGGCTGTCTAGGTTGATCATAGCTTTTCTTCCAAGGAGCAAGCATCTATTAATTTCAAGGCCGCACACAATCTGCAGTGATTTTGAAGCCCGCCAAAAATAAAATCTGCCACTGTTTCCACTGTTTCCCCATCTATTTGCCATGATCCCAAGTGATGGGATGGAGAAGGCAATGGCACCCCACTCCTGTACTCTTGCCTGGAAAATCCCATGGACAGAGGAGCTTGGTAGGCTGCAGTCAATGGGGCCGCTAAGAGTCGGACACAACTGAGAGACTTTACTTTCACTTGTCACTTTCATGCATTGGAGAAGGAAATGGCAACCAACTCCAGTGTTCTTGCCTGGAGAATCCTAGGGACGGGGCAGCCTGGTGGGCTGCTGTCTATGGGATCACACAGAGTCGGACATGACTGAGGTGACTTAGCAGCGTCAGCAGCAAGTGATGGGACCGGATGCCATGATCTTAGTTATCTGAATGTTAAGATTTATACCAACATTTTCACTCTCCTCTTTCATTTTCATCAATAGGGTCTTTAGTTCTTCTTGACTTTCTTCCATAAGGGTGGTGTCATCTGCATATCTGAGGTTATTGATATTTCTCCCAGCAATTTTGATCCCAGCTTGTGTTCCATCATGCCCTGCATCTTGTACTCTACATATAAATTAAATAAGTGGGGTGACAATACAGCCTTGATGTACTCCTTTTCCTATTTGGAGACAGTCTGTTGTTCCGTGTCTAGTTTTAACTGTTGCTTCCTGACCTGCATACAGATTCTCAAGAGGGAGGTCAGGTGGTCTAGTATTCACACCTCTTTCAGAATTTTTCACAGTTTACTGTGATCCACACAGTCGAAGGCTTTGGCATAGTCAATAAAACTGAATTAGATGTTTTTTCTGGAACTCTCTTGCTTTTTATATGATACAACAGATGTTGGCAATTTGATCTCTGGCTCCTCTGCCTTTTCTACAAACAGCTTGAACATCTGGAAGTTCATGGTTCATATATTGTTGAAGCCTTGATTGGAGAATTTTGACCATTACTTTACTAGTATGTGAGATGAGTGGAGTTGTGTGGTAGTTTGAGCATTTTTGGCATTGCTTTTCTTTGGGATTGGAATTAAAACTGACCTTTTCTAGTCCCGTGGCCACTGCTGAATTTTCCAAATTTGCAGGCATATTGAGAGCAGCACTTTCACAACATCATCTTTCAGGATTTGAAATAGCTCAACTGGAATTCCATCACCTCCACTAGCTTTGTTTGTAGTGATGCTTCCTAAGGCCCACTTGACTTCACATTCCAAGATATCTGGCTGTAGTTGAGTAATCACACCATCGTGATTATGGTTCATGAAGATCTTTTTTGTACAGTTCTTCTGTGTATTCTTGCCACATCTTCTTAATAACTTCTGGTTCCGTTAGGTCCATACCATTTCTGTCCTTTATCGAGCCCATCTTTGCATGAAATGTTCCCTTGGTATCCCTAATTTTCTTGAAGAGATCTTAGCTTTTCCCATCCTATTGTTTTCCTCTATTTCTTTGCACTGATCACTGAGGAAGGCTTCCTTATCTCACCTTGCTATTCTTTGGAACTCTGCATTCAAATGGGTATATCTTTCCTTTTCTCCTTTGCTTTTTGCATTTCTTCTTTTCACAGCTATTTGTAAGGCCTCCTCAGACAACCATTTTGCTTTTTTGCATTTCTTTTTCTTGAAGATGGTCTTGATCCTTGTCTCCTATACAATGTCACAAACCTCCACCCATAGTTCATCAGGCACTCTGTCTATCAGATCTAGGCCTTTAAATCTATTTGTAACTTCCACTGTATAATCTTAAGGGATTTAATTTATGTCATACTTGAACAGTCTAGTGATTTTCCCCACTTTCTTCAATTTACGTCTGAATTTGGCAATAAAGAGTTCATGATCTGAGCCACAGTCAGCTTCCAGTCTTGATTTTGCTGACTGTATAGAGCTTCTCCACCTTTGTCTACAAAGAATATAATCATTCTGATTTCCATTTTGGCCATCTGGTGATGACCATGTAGAGTCTTCTCTTGTGTTGTTGGAAGAAGGTGTTTGCTATGACCAGTGCATTCTCTTGGTAAAACTCTATTAGCCTTTGCCCTGCTTTATTCTGTACTCCAAGGTCAAATTTGCTTGTTACTCCAGGTGTTTCTTGATGGCCTACTTTTGCATTCAGTCCCCTATAATGAAAAGGACATCTTTTTTGGATGTTAGGTCTAGAAAGTCTTGTAGGTCTTCATAATGATAATTCTGTTCCCTTTATCTCCATCTCAATATCCTTCCTTTTTTTGAGTTACAGTTGTGCTTATAACACATCCTTCCATGTGAACAGTGAGAGATTTTAGTAGACGTCATTGTCTTATCTCCATTTTAGAGAATAAAGGTACCATTTCTCTATCACTTATATTGTTTGATGTAGGTGTGGTATTATTTCATGTTAGAAATTTGAAATTATACATCAGTTCAGTTTACTGATAATTACATTGATTTGAAGTGACTTAGCAGCAGCTACTAGTTACTAATATGTCAACATGATTTTTATCCCTTCAGATTTTTGGGTTATGCTTTTGTCTACTTACCTATGTATTTGTCTGTCTTTTTTTTTTTTTTCTTTATTCTTCAGTAGTCTCTCTGTTTTTTTGTGACTTACATGTGTTCCATGCATCATCTCCAGGTTTGCAGTTTTCTTTATACAATTTCATGTCATCTCTTGAGTAATACATGTTTCTTACATTTAATATGATAAGTTTTATTTTCAATATTTTATTACCATTTCAAGTTTCTGTTTTGTTAAGGTAGTAACCCCTCTAAAAAGGATATGGACATATTCTGGATTTTAAAAAAATATTTTATACACATCTTGTACATTTTAAATTTTAAACTATCTAGAAGTGATTTTTTTATGTGATGTGATGTTGAGATCAAATTTTATTTGTGATTCTATTAAGGTTTTTAACAGCATTATTTTTATTTTATGTCCCCATATTAACTCTAATCAGGGGCTTTCCTGATAGCTCAGTTGGTAAAAAATTCATTTGCAATGCAGGAGACCCCGGTTTGATTCCTGGGTCAGGAAGATCCACTGGAGAAGGGATAGGCTACCCACTCCACTATTCTTTGGCTTCCGTTGTGGCTCAGCTGATAAAGAATCTGCCTGTAATGTGGGAGACCTGGGTCTGATCCTTCGGTTGGGAAGCCCCCCTGGAGAATGGAAAGGCTACCCAGGAGAATTCCATGGACTGTGTAGTCCATGGGGTTGCAAAGAGTTGGACAGGACTGAGCGACTTTTACTTCACATTAACTCCAGTCAGGAAGTTGTCCCTACCCGCTACACACTCACTCAACATGCACTTAATGTTTGTTTTAGATTGTCCATTATGCAGCCACTCTGGAAATCACATTGATTTTCAGTAGTATGGCAAAACATGTTGCAAAAAAAAAAAATCTTGTTTGAAACGAAGGCACTAGCTTTTGGGGCTAGTCAGCCGCAGGCAATGAAACTTCTGGTCTGAATCAAATTAAACAGAAAATCAGAGAGTAATAGGAAGATAAATCCTTTCTTCTTTCTCCAGGCAGTTTTGCCATGGAGCTAGTCCTTATGAGTCTATAGAAGTATTTGCACTGTTTTTTTAAGGCTTCACATGGAACAGTACCCAGAAGAGTGATATTTCATCATGCTTTTCTTTTTTCCTGTCTTATGTCACTTATAGTCTTACTCTTACTCCTCTAGGATTGTACCTTTTGAATAAATTCTTGACATTTTCTCCTTGTGTGAAGTTTGATTTTGTTAGGAATCTGAGGCTCAGAAATTGCCAGTAGGGCCTGTTTTAAAAAGCAAGCCTTAAGGGTCAGATTCCTACCTGATTAAAGACAATGATAAACCCCACTGATTATGATGTTTTAAATTATGGTAGTCATATCTCAATTAGCTAAGATGATATTTATTATTAATTGACATAAAATGTAGGAAGAGAAGGAAACTTTGGGGAATTAATTCAATGTATAGTCACTATGGGACAACAAAAACCATAATTATTGTGAAATTGATTGAAGATTTTGATGCATACTGAATACCTTGCAAAAGAACGTAATAGGTTCAGAGAAGTTATTTCCTACCCTAGTGAACAGTTTTAAACCAAAGGACCTTTATGCCAACTTTAAATTAGACTTACCTCTTATAGTCACAGGAGTGGCAGTGCTGGAAAATTTGCCCCCAAGTCTTGAAGAACTCCAAAGGGAATATTATATGTGCAATACTAAATAGACTTCTATTACTTAATAAGAGATTGGTAAGTAAGTTTGCATACCACCAAAGATATTTGAAGTATGAAAGCCATAGTGTACTGCCATGACCTCAGTGCCATTCTGAATTCTAGTGAATATAACACAAGAAAATCATACAACTGTACAGGAAAATTTCTATTAATTTGTAAGTATAGAGTTATCTTGGTAAATAACACATATTACTAGACAGTGTTAGGATGATGATATAACAGATGCTTGTATTGTCATAATATAGTTCATTTTTTAAACATTTATTGATTTGGGTGTGTCGAGTGTAGTTGTGGCATATGGGATCTTCCATCTCTGTTGTGGTCTGAGAGATCTTTAGTTGCAGCATATGGAATCTGTAGTTGGTGGTATGTGGGATCAACTTCCCTCACCAGGGATCAAACCCAGGCCACTTTCATTGAGAGCCCAGAGTCTTAGCCAGTGGACCACCAGGGAAATGCCTTATAATATAGTTCTTGCTCAGGGACACTAGGGGTCCATGTTTGGTTTGAATTGATTAAAACTAGAATTTAAGGCAAATATAGAGATTTTGTATTGTGGCGGTTCATATAGGGAACTGCTTTCCAGATCTATAAAATGCTATTTTTTTCAGTTACATAATCCTAATATAATTATACAAGTTGTACCCCATTATATTTGTTGGAGAAACCAACAGTTAATTAGTTGCTATCAACTAGTCTTTCTGATCATTCTATTCTGATTAGAGACAAGACCTAGTAGCTAAGATTACCTGTGGTGGTTTAGTACTAGTACTAGAATTCTGCTGGATTAGCATCTTACCATCCATATTGAAACCAAGCAAAACATTTTACTGACAGCATTAAGACCCACATCTCTGTTCTTTAGAAAACAGCCAAAAGAATATTTTATAAGATGCTTGCTGTCCCAGACTAAAGAATTTCTAAATGCCTATTAAAATGATTGATTTTTAAAATCGTATCCAGAAACATATCTAAATGATAAATGTGTACATCAAGCCATATTAAGTCCACTCCAAAATCCCTATCTTTGTTAGACTTGGACTCTTCCCTCTCCAATTTGACAAGGAATTTCTGACATCGTAACTTTTCTGTGCAGAAACCCACTGAATTAGTTTACTGTCTACACTTACTGAGAAATCAATCACCACCACTTTATAAGAGCACACTTAATTCAAAGTCTCTGGTAAGTGAACTCATACTTATAAGCTTACCATATAGAAAGTTATATTCCCTTGTCTAGACTGCAATCACACATGTATTCTTTTGATTTGTAAGCCTTCTTAAATTAGATTTGCAGTTGGCATTGTGGAGTATGATATACTTCTGAATTTGTAAAAAAAAAAAAAAGGGCATGATAGTTAGGGTAAGATGTGAAGAAAATACTGTTACTATCAGTAGGTAACTTTCTCAGGCAAGCACAATAATTACATGGTCTTCAAGTTACAATGAGCAGAAGGGGAGTACTTTTGTTGGTGAGAAGACTTTCATATGTTGGGGATTGTAAAAAATTACTTAAACTTCCAGATCATCTTTAATTGCAATTAATTACCAAAATCACACACAAGAGACTAGAAAACCTAAAAAAATAAAAAATTTATTTATAATTCCAAAATTTGCAGATTTAGACCATAGATTTGATTTTCAGTATCATTGTCCCTTTGGCTGGAGGAGATTAAAAAGTTGATCATAAAAATCTCCATTTTCTGTGTCTGTGTGTTGAGGTAAGAATTTAAATACTGAGTGCTCTATTTTATCATTAAATAACTGGTGCAATCTAAAGTAGTCCTTGGTTTGTCAAAGTCTTGCTTTCCATAGCGTTATGATTCAGATGAGTAAATGTGAGAGTTTGAATAATTTGTTCATCACTGGATGCTCTTGACTTCCAAGTTTCTATCCTATAGTAGCGAATTCAGACAAGGTCAGATACAAAATCCAAATTTAGCATATTCTGGAATATTTATTACTTGCAATAATTTTGCAAACTTGTTATTTCTGCCTAGAACTCATACACACAATAGTAAAAGCCATCTCTTGATAGTTAAAAAATATTGGTACATGTTAAATTGTTCCAAAAACTTTCCATATAGCCAGGGAATCCATGAGAATACACAGAAAACCTGTACAAGAAAAGGTCTTAATGATCCAGATAACAATGATGGTGTGATCACTCACCTAGAGCCAGACATCCTGGAGTGTGAAATCAAGTGGACCCTAGGAAGCATCACTACAAACAAAGCTAGGGCAGGTGACGGCATGCCAGCTGAGCTATTTCAAATCCTAAAAGCTGATGCTGTGAAAGTGCTGCACTCAGTATGCCAGCAAACTTGGAAAACTCAGCAGTGGCCAGTGGACTAGAAAAGATCAGTTTTCATCCCAATCCCAAAGAAGGGCAATGCCAAAGAATGTTTAAGCTACCGCACAATTGTACTAATTTCACATACAAGCAAGTTAATGCTCAAAATCCTTCAGGCTAGGCTTCAACAGTACATGAACCGAGAACTTCCATATTTGAAGCTGGATTTAAAAAAGACAGAAGACGAAAAAAAAAAAAAGAAGACAGAAGAATGAGAGATCAAATTGCCAACATCCACTGGATCATTGAAAAAGCAAGATAATGCCAGAAAAGTGTCTGCTTCATTGACTATGCTAAAGTCTGACTGAGTGGATCACAACAAACTGAAAAATTCTTAGAAATGAGAATACTAGACCACCTTACTTGCTTCTTGAAACACCAGGTTTGCAAGTCAAGTAAAAGCAGTTAAAACCAGACATGGAACAATGGACTGGTTCAAAATTGGAAATAGAGTACATCAAGGCTGTTTATTGTCACCCTGCTTAGTTAAATTATAAGCAGAGTACATCATGCAAAATGCCAGGCTAAATGAAACTCAAGATGAAATCAAGCTTGCTGGGAGAAGTATCAATAACCTCAGATATGCAGATGACACCACCCTAGTGGCAAAAAGTGAAGAGGAACTAAAAGCCTCTTGATGAAAGTGAGAGAGTGAAAAGGCTGACTTAAAACTCAACATTCAAAAAACTAAGATCATGGCATTCAGTCCCATCAGTACAGTTCAGTTCAGTTCAGTCACTCAGTCGTGTCCAACTCTTTGCGACCCCATGAATCGCAGCACGCCAGGCCTCCCTGTCCATCCTGGAGTTCACTCAGACTCACGTCCATCGAGTCAGTGATGCCATCCAGCCATCTCATCCTCTGTTGCCCTCTTCTCCTCCTGCCCCCAATCCCTCCCAGCATCAGAGTCTTTTCCAATGAGTCAAGTCTTCGCATGAGGTGGCCAAAGTACTGGAGTTTCAGCTTTAGCATCATTTCTTCCAAAGAAATCCCAGGGTTGATCTCCACTTCATGGCAAATAAATGGGGAAAAACTGGAAATAGTGACAGACTTTATTTTCTTGGGCTCCAAAATCACTGGGTAGTCACTGTAGCCATAACATTAAAAGACACTTGCTCGTTGGAAGAAAAGCTATGACAACCTAGACAGCATATTAAAAAGCAGAGATATCAGTTTGCTGACTAAGGTCTGTCTAGTGAAAGCTATGGTTTTTCCAGTAGTCATGAACGGATGTGATTCTTGGACCATAAAGAAGGCTGAGCGCTGAAGAGTTGATGCTTTTGAACTGTGATGTTGGAGAAGACTCTTGAGAGTCCCTTGGACAGCAAGGAGATCAAACCAGGCAATCCTAAAGGAAATCAATCCTGAGTATTCTTTGGAAGGACTGATGTTGAACCTGAAGCTCCAATACTTTAGCCACCTCATGCAAAGAGCCAAGTCATTGGAAAAGGCCTTGATGCTGGGGAAAATTGAAGGCAGGAGGAGAAGAGGACAACAGAGGATGAGATGGTTGGATGGCATCACCAACTCAATGGACATGAGTTTGAGTGGCCTCCAGGAGATAGTGAAGGACAGGTAAGCCTGCCATCCTGTAGTCCCTGAGATTGAAAAGAGCTGGACCCCACTTAGAGACTGACCCAGAACAAGAACCACATAGTGCAGTAACCAGTGTATAGAAAGCACGATTCTTACGTTTGCCTCTAGTCACTAGGTAACAGAAAATAATACAACTACTTCAGAACAAACAGCAACTCTGCCTCCATGATTGCCAGAAAGTCATTTTCCCTGAAATCTGTGACATCATATTTCACACCTCAGAAAAGAAACCTTAGTACATCCAGTTGGTGTAATGTAGATTACACTTTTCCACTGCAGCAAGGAAGCCCAGGAATAAGAATTTACAGATCATATACTAGTAAGTAAGTTTGAACTGTTTTTGACATTTTAAAAACATAGTAATCATTTCCAATTATTTTGAGTAGCCTCAATGATATTGACTCTAGGTTCCTTCATTATTTAGTTCCATAACATATTTATTTCTTTTTTTATCATTATTGATCCCTTTGGTCAGAGAACAAATGAATAATTTTGGTCAGTCCAGTCACTAAGCATTATCTTTCATTGCATACTATGAATATTTGAGTACGGAAGTCAATATTTTACCCTTAACTGGATATTAATTTTCAGAGAAGCATAATTTTAATCATCTACCTGATATTTACTTTTTTCAGTAGGATGCACAGAATCTGGTTGGAATTAGCTAAAGAAATCACTTCTTATATTCTACTTTCAAAAGGGTTTTTGTTAATATTTATATAGTAATCTAGTAGATATATTTAGAAATATAATTATTTCCAAATGTTTGATTCTTAAATGATATTGCCACTTCATTAATGAAATTCAAATGTTTCCTTTACAATAATAGTGTTCAACTGATAATTGACAAGATAAATTTTGGTTTTAAAATGGATTAAATGAATATTATAAACCAATATTACATCAATTTAAAATAGTCAATTACATGTTTCAATGTCAAAATATCACATAAGAAACGAGTTGCCAGTCCAGGTTCGATGCAGGATACTGGATGCTTGGGGCTAGTGCACTGGGACGACCCAGAGGGATGGTATGGGGAGGGAGGAGGGAGGAGGGTTCAGGATGGGGAACACATGTATACCTGTGACGGATTCATTTTGATATTTGGCAAAACTAATACAATTATGTAAAGTTTAAAAATAAAATAAAATTTAAAAAAATAAATAAAATAGTCAATTAATTTTAAAAGCTTCATATTCTATAATCTCTTCACAGTAATAGGTCAATATCTACACTCACCTAAAGTGATGTAAAAAATTTAAAAGACTTTAAAATATTACAAGAATCCTACTAACAAGTTTCTAAATAGCTCTACAGTTTTTGTGCAATTATTAAAGTGAATTTCATTAACCCTATGTCTTGCCTTGAAATATTGTTTTTATCACATCTAAAACCCTCTTGATGCATATGCATTTCATGACTTCTCAAGTTTTAAATATATATTTTAAATGTCCCTCCTCACTATTCATAATTTATATAAACACATATATATGCACGTATATATGTATATATACAACACACATATATAGGTATACATACATATGTGTTTGTGTCTGTGTGTGTGTAAATGGATAGAAGGATAAGTATGTATTCATATGGCCAACTAATAATACTGAGTGTTTAGACAATATACAGCAATATATTACAATCAGGAATAAGAGATATTAATAGTCAACAATATCAACTATCATATCATTATAAAAATTGAATAATAGCAACTAAGACAGAAGAGTTTGTCCCTGACAAAATTTGTGTAATGCTCCATTAGAAAGGCACCAGTAGTGTCACATAATCTTTACCTTACCAAATATGAGAAAAACAAATAAGAAATAATGACATAATATATACACATCATAAAATTTGGCTTTAGGAGAGAATATACATTGGATAAACTTGGAAACTATGTTTGAAAGAAAGATGAGTTTAGTATTTGACATACTTTACTCATGCTATTATAAAGTCCTAGTTAAAAGAATATCCCAAAGCTAAAGTATGTGTACAGAATACATTCAGTAAAGTGTTTTAGGGTATATATTAAAGAACATTTTTTAAGTGACTGGCATCTTTCAGTTACAAAATCTAAATTAATTACATGATCTGTTATATATTCCCCACATTTAAAAAAAAAAATCCTGATTGTAAATCATGTTTTTAATTTGAACTCAAAAACTGAACGTTCATATAATTGGTCAGTAGAGCAAAAGTTTCCTTCAATGAGCTCAGTATTTAAGTTTTAATTATTAGCTGGCATAACTTTCATTTTAACATCTACTTTGTCTTGAAATGAACAAATCAACCTTGCCTTTCCTATGGTTCAAGCCCCATTGGTTTTGATGGAAAACTTTGTCTTTCAAAATATGTACTCTGAAGCAAACCTTATATTTTCTCTAGTCTTTAGAAAAAATAAGCAATCATAAATTAAGGGCAGAAACTGTGTCTTGGCAGTCTCCTTTTTCCTCCCTGTTCTGTCCAATATTTTATAGATCCTTGATGAATATTAAATCATGGTGATGACAAAATCCTAAGCTGTCTCATTCTTTAAATCAACAAACTGTGAAATTTTATCATTTACACATGATATTAAAATAGCTGGAAAAAAGAAAACCTTTTATATTTCCTTGGGTCATTTTGAAAAAGCAAAACAATTGGTGTACATGACAGGCTCCCATCTATCTGTGTGTTTAATAAAGCCAAATGTGGTGAAGACTAATGTACCATACTGATGTTTGCAGAATTTCATTAATGTATTTCTAAGACTAACATAACTCACTCACCTCTGTTGAGTTTATGAGCCATAGGTTTTGTGCCAGCACATAAAATCAGCTTGCCTAACACAATGCAGAGACTAATAATATCAAAGATGACACTTACTCACATTTTGAAACAAGGTGACTCATTTATTTCCCCCTCCCCAGTGTAGTAGGACAATGGAGTCATTTAAATTAGCACTGAAATTAAGAACTTATTCAAAGTCACTAAGTGATAGTAACTTGTCTCTCATAAGAAAAGTCTGGTATTCTTTCATCACAAATTCAGAGTGCTACAACAAAGCAATAAAATTTATCAGTTTTATGTACATAAAAACCTTTTTATTATATAAATTATCATTGTCCATTCTTAGTGCTATATAGAATATTTTTAAAATCCTCAAACAGCTTATAATAAATAGATACAGTTACTCATATATTTTACCCCAAATGAGAATTTAAGGAAGATATTCATCAACTATACAGAATTCATGTTTTGATTACTGCATTGAATCAAATAATAAGATCAGCTAAAGAATATTTTCATAAGCTGTCTATTCACTACCATCTTGGTGATTCTATTAGGTTGGTTTGCTGTTCTCAGAAGAAAATAAAATCACCAAGTGTGTTGATAGCTGTAAATCAATTAAATAAAGAAGCAAACCAATCAACTAAAAATTCATGATCTGACTTCTGTATACTTCTCTGTTCTCTTATAGCCCTCTGCTCCCACCTGTTCCTAAACTCCTCATGCTCTTCTCCTGCCTCACTGGACTTTCTCTTTTGCTTCATTATGTCCAATTCATTCTCTCTCAGATATAATGCCCTTTCCTTCTGTTCTCTTTGGAAAGTGCAAATGCAGTTTTGCATGGCTGCTTCTCTGTGATCTTACAAGTCTCAGGTTATTTTATTCTGATGTAGCTAGAGAAAATACTAGAATAAATATCCTTCAAATACTAGGATAAAGTCAGTGTATTTTCATAGATTCTAGCACAAATAGCATAGAATACTGGAAAAAATAATGTGGCAGCAGTTCAAGTCTTATTTTACTGCCTAAAAATGGTGTAACAGTATAATTGTGTAAGTCACTGAATTGGTTAAAAATATTTTACAATGCCTATCAAATGCAGTGCTTATAGTTACACCACCAAATGCAAATTTTTGGGCAATATCTAATACTAAATCTATGAATTTAGATAGATGTTCAACTTAAGATTTTATCCCCTTCAGTGTCAATGATGTTCTCCAAAGATGCTTACATCGCCAAAAGATGTGGTAGAACAGAGGATTCCATTCAACTCCGTAGGCAAGCATTCCAGATACTTACAAAATACAAAAGCAAGTAACTATTTTCCTAACTGTCTACATCTTAAATTTAAATATATCCAATGATATATAAAACAGATTTAGATTTGCTGATAACTATTAAGTCTATAATACTCGAACAAATGCACACATACATATTTCTGTAATTATTTAACTCATAATCACACAATGGAATGAATATAATGAAGACAGCAGTATTAACAATGCAGTAAATTATTAGAAAACTAGTATTCAAGAAAATGGGGAAAAGAAAATTTAAAAGCAGTAAGGCAGACAGTTTCCTTAGAACTATATGTATGAGTCTCCCAAATAATCTAGTGAAGAGATAATACAGTCAGTCTTACAAATTCTTTGATTCCTGGGTTCACCTTAGTTGTGAAGCTGTGCTGGGGATGCTTCAGCACAGTCTGTTTGTGTTTATGTTTAAATAAACTTTTTCTCTTGCTGAAGATTTAAATTTAAGGAATTGCTTCTACTTTTTAAGTGTGTCACACAACTCATAAACAAGGATCATAAACAAGGACAATTATAAATTAAAATACATGAAATTGACAGCACAATCATGGAAAGTAACATACAAAGAAAATGCATAAGTAAAAATGGAAAAATATAGGCAACCCAACTCACAACTAAAGTACCAATTTTCTAACTATATTTCAAATTCTTAAAAATCAATAATGGAAGGAAAAAAATCTAGGTCTTAGTTGGCAAAATAAATGAACAGATACCTAAAAGAGACAAAGTGGAAATACTTTTGGAATATGGAATATTCCAAAATGGAAATATTCATGATTAAATGAAATATAATTTAACATAATACTGATATAAATGCTTCTACTTTCTAATTTCCTAAAAACCCATCAAGATTCACAGTGCAAAACATAGATGAAAATGATGTGAAAACAGCAACCTTCATAAAGAGGGAGCTTGCATATAAAAAAAAATTTTGGAAGACAATTTGACAATATCTGAGAGTTTTAACCAAGAAATATTTTTGACTAACTTTTTTGTAAGAGACACTTTAGGCCAAGAAATTACCTTAAAAAATAATAAACGTTCTAAACCTCATGTGATCTATATGCCAGGCACAGGAGATAAGCAATAAAAGAATTAATGGGTCAAGTGTATATTTCATCAGATGGTAATATGCTCTAGATAAACATAAAGTAAGAAAAGGACTAGTAAAAGGGTTAAAGGGTTATCACAGGGAGGATGAAATTTGATTAAGAATTTGGGAGGAATAAGCAAGCCATGTGGATATCTGATGAGAAAGTCAGTATTTGAAGGAAGGCCCTGGGTAAAGACCTTGAATGTAGCTGCTACCGCTGCTGCTGCTAAGTCGCTTCAGTCGTGTCCGACTCTGTGCGAACCCAGAGACAGCAGTCCACCAGTCTCCCCCGTCCCTGGGATTCTCCAGGCAAGAACACTGGAGTGGCTTGCCATTTCCTTCTCCAATGCATGAAAGTGAAAAGTGAAAGGGAAGTTGCTCAGGTTGTCTACTTGAAAGTTATACAGTCATGTCCAACTCCTAGTGACCCCATGGACTGCAGTCTACCAGGCTCCTCCGTCCATGGGATTTTCCAGGCAAGAGTACAGGAGTGGGGTGCCATTGTCTTCTCCACTTGAATGTAGAGCCATCCATATTTTTTAAAGGAAAAACAAAAATTCCAGTGTGTCTTAGAAGAGAAAATAAATGGGAGAGTAATAGGAGAGTACTAGAGGGGGAAAAAAAAAAAAACAGGGTAGGGAAGATAGATTAGGTACGTCATTGTAAAAACTGATATTTACTCTGAGGTGAAAAGTCAGTTTAAGGATCTGAAGTGTTAAGCGCCATAATATAGTTTAGGCTTGACCTAGTAGCTGACTCCTAGTGAGAAAAACTACATGGATATAAGTACTAAAGTGCTATAAGTCTAGTTAGGAGGCTACTGAAATATCCCGGATCAGGAATGATGGCTGCTTGATATATATTTTTAAAGTAGTGTCAACAATATATACTGATGGACTCACTGTGGAATATAAGAGGAGGAGAGAAGTTGATGATAAAAAAGCTTTTGGTATGAGCAACCAGGATAATGACACAATCAGGCACTGCGAATCAGACTTTTCAACGTTACAGTGCAGTAGGGAATGTGTTCACCATGGAAGTTACAGCGAGCCTGTTGTACATCAAGAGGTGATATTGATTACATAGTTAAACACAGAACTGAAGAGGAAAGGTTCTGACCGATTTAGGAGCCATTGCATTTTAAACAATATTTAAGCCATGAGAATGTATAAAATGATTAAAAACAGTTGATAAAGAGAAGAGGTATCAGAACTAAGCCATGAGGTACTAACTTATTAAATGTCAGAGATGAGAAGGAAAGATCAGACTGTGAAAAGTGGCATAAGAAATACACCAAGGGATGATGGTGACTTGGAGACAAAATTGAAAAGTTAATAAATAATATTTCAAATATCTTTGGCAAAGGAGCAAATGCAAAACAATGGAGCAGATATAGTGTTTTGTTTTTTTTTTTTAAACAAAATGATGCTGAAACAACTGGACATTCACATGGGAAAAAATGAGTTTATAAATTTATACCTTTCACAAAAACCAACTCAAAATAGATCATGGACATAAATCTAAAATTCACAACTATAAAAAACTTTAGAAGGTAACTTAGGAGAAAACTTAGATGACCTGAGATACGGTAATGAATTTTTAGATATAATACCAAAGATGTGAACCATGAAAGAAATAATTGATAAGCTAGATTTCATTAAAATTAAAACACTACTACTCCGCAAAAGTCAATGTCAAGAGAATAAAATAAGCCACCTACTTATGTTAAATGAAAGAAGCCACTCTGAAAAGGCTACATACTCTGTGATTCTGACAATATAGCACTCTGGAAAAGGCAAAATAGGGAGACATAAAAAGATTAGCGGAGAAGGCAATGGCACCCCACTCAAGTACTCTTGCCTGGAAAATCCCATGGACGGAGGAGCCTAGTAGGCTGCAGTCCATGGGGTCGCTAAGAGTCGGACATGACTGAGTGACATCGCTTTCACTTTTCATTTTCATGCATTGGAGAAGGAAATGGCAACCCACTCCAGTGTTCTTGCCTGGGGAATCCCAGGGACGGCAGAGCCTGGTGGGCTGCCGTCTATGGGTCGCACAGAGTTGGACACGACTGAAGCGATTTAGCAGCAGCAGCAGCAAAAAGATCAGTGGTTGCAGAGGTTGTAGATAGTTCATGCTCTGCAGAATATTATAATAGTTGATACATGTTGTTATACTTTTGTCCAAACCCAGAATGTAAAACACCAAGAGGGAAACATAATGTAAACTATAGACTTTAGGTGATGATATTATGCCAATGTAGGTTCATTAATTGTAACAAATGACCATTCTGTCATTTGTCATTTGCCTGGTGGGGAATGTTGATAATGAGAGATGATATGTGTGTGTGGAGACAGATGTATACAGGAAATTTCTGTCCTTTCCCTTCAGTTTTTCTGTGAAACTTAAACTACTCTAAAAAAACAAATAAATAAAGTTAAAAAACACTTTTTTCCAATTTTTCTTAATAGGCAAGAACATAATTGTTCTATAAATTCTCCTCTTTTACTTCTGTCTTACATCATATATATTTGCCTTATAAAATGTTAACACATCATCATTTTGCTTGAAATGTGCCAGGAAAATAGAATCACTGCATTTGTTAAGATGATCTGTAGTCAGGGGTCTTTGATATTATTACTATGGCTCCAAAAACCTTAGATGATGGTTAGCATTTTTTACCAATAAAGTAATTTGTAATTAAGGTACACACATTGTTTTTAGACATAATGCTATTGAACATTTAGTAGACCACAATATGGTATAAGCATTACTTTTATATACACCAAGAAACCAAAAAAATGTGTTTACTCATTTTATTGTCATAGTCTGGAACTGAACCCTGATATCTTCAAGAAGGTATGCCTGTACTTCACATTGTTATAATACAAATGGGGTAATTAAAAAAAATAGTAGTAACAAGATGATTTTAGAAGAAACTTAGAGGAGCTCCAGATGATTAGATTGAAGTTGCAGTGTTTGAGGATTCGACAGATGGAAAAATTTTTTAATGTTAACATGATTTTTAAAGTTGAAAAGTCTTCTCTGTGTCACAGATATTGCAACATACTTACTGTACAATACTGTTGTTCAGTTGCTCAGTTGTGTCTGACTCTTTGTGACCCCATGGACAACAGCATAAGAATTACCAAAATGTGACATAGAGATGTGAATTGAACAAGTGCTGTTGAAAAAATGACCCCAATTGCTCAATAGACACGCTCAATGCAACATTGCCACAAACCTTCAATTTGTAAAAAACATGATACCTTTGAAATATAATAACTAAAGTGAATAAAATAGTGAAGCACAGTAAAATAAAGTAAGTGGAAGTTTAATATACAATTAAGTGATGTTTTAGGATTTTCAGGATAAAAGTGAAGTAATGTAGACAAAATGAATTACATAATAACCTAAAACTTGATATATGCTATGTTGTCAGATACATTTATGAGCAAAAGAACATATTTTATTATACCCATTATGTCAAAATATTTAGTTAATTTAATTAAATGAATAGCTCTATTATATACTATTGGCTGACTCAAATATTTTTAAAAAGGTGACCGGTTTCAATGTATTTTTAGTAATTCACAAAATGTCTGAGGTTTAATTTCACTGAATTTTAATTATAAACATATTTTATTCATTTTTCTTTTTGGATAAGGCCACAGTAACAAATAATCTCAACACTTCAGTGTTTATGATTATGTGATGTTAATGTACTGTGGATTGGCAGTGACTATGTATTTGCCCTAAATGTGTCCTTTTTTGGAAAGCCTTCCTGGAGGCCAGTCTTTTATTGGGAGTTAATATTCTTCTGGAATAGAGAAAAGAGCAAAAATAATGCTGGAAATACTAGTATGTTCTTAAGCATCTTCTCAGAATAAGGGTATATCATTTAACACCCACTGTATTGACCAAAGCAAGTCACATGTAGAATATACTCCACTGATAAGGAGAAACTATAGATCCTATGGGATAAGTAGGTACAGCATATTCTTGAGGGGGAAAAGCAAATGAGCAGCTAACATGAAATGATTTGCTCCTACATTTAATTAGCTTATACATAGGATCATAGTGGTCCAACTCAGACTTGTCATATTGTGATAAACAAATATAAAGCCTATGTTATTGATAAAGGCGCTGAACTGCCTAACCAGCTCTCCAACTAAATACCATTGTATAACTTGTTGTGCGTATCTATTGTGCCATTCAAAGTTGGGTGTCTTGTAACTTGTGGCCTATAGTAGTTCTCAAAGAAAGTAAGCAATAATGACAAGATAAATATTTCCATTTGACAAATAATTTGGCTCATAATATTTAAAACAATATTTATTCAATTGTAAGAACTTATCAAGTGGCCATCACATGATAGATACACTTCTGTATACTGGGAGTATAGCAGATAACAAAAAGAAAATAGTTATCTTCTAGAGGTTGCATATTTCCATTGAATATTAAATTTGGAACAATTTATATTGACATGAATGATTCACAATATTAATGATTTCCTTATTTTTATATAAAGAAAACACATTCTGCAATATATATTCCATCTGAAATGTTCTTCTTCTAGGTAGCAGATGGCCAATTGGATTACTTCTGCCTTTTTCAGATCTTTGCTCCAAAATGATCTGTGAGCCTTTTCCTTATAACTCTAGTTAAAACTGTATTCCCACAAACTTGTCCTTTTGTAGTTGCTCCTCTTGTTATGTTTTTCTCTATAATAACACTATTTGATATTTGATTTATTTTAGTTTTCATTTATCATCTGCCTTCCCTGCTAAAATAGAAACTCTACAGTGGAAAGATGCTTGCTTACTGGTGTACTACCAGGGAATAGAAAATGGCAGAGCAAAAGTACATGTACTTTCTTGTACACTTTTGTTGGAAATGCAAATTGATGCTGTTACTATGGAAAACTATAGGAAGACTTCACAAAAATATAAAAAACAAAAGAAAGAAAGAATGTTATGATCCAGCAATCCTATTTCTGGATGTATATCCAAAAGAAATGAAATCACTGTCTTAAAGAGATATATGCCACCCCTTTTTTGTATCATTATTCACAATAGCCATGATATGGAAACAACCTAAATATCTATCAAAGGAAGAATGGATAAAGAAGATGTGATGCATAAATACAATGGAATATTGTTCAGATTTTTATAGAAAAGAACATCCTGCAAATATGTGACAACCTTGATTTCCCTCGAGCTAATTTCTTGAAGTTACTGAAAGCTGAAAATGAAAACTACACAAATAACTTAGGAAAGTAATGTTAAGAAGTGAAGTTTTAGAGATAAGAAAAAAAAGTCACAAATATTATTTAGTATTTGTAATTCCTTCAGTAGAATGCTTTACATGAATGGGGTTTGAATTAATTTATTTTAAAATATTATGATTATTAAACATGGTACCTTTATAGATGAACTTTTTAGATAAAATGTTTTCAGTTCATTGTATCATCAATATATGATAAAAATTGTTGCTAGAACATTTGGTCCTCAATCAACAGAGGGTAGGAAAACTTTATGTCATATTTCAGTTTGAATTAGGAAATAAATCGAATTAATTTCTCTGTTATTGACCTTCCATGCAAACTTACTAAGCTTTATTGGTTCCTTGATGGGTAGCCATTAAAATAGAATATAATTAATAGCATCCTAATTATGTCTTCTGCTGAGTCGCTTCAGTTGTGTCTGACTCTGTTTGACCCCATAGACCGCAGCCCACCAAGCTCCCCAGTCCCTGCGATTCTCCAGGCAAGAACACTGGAGTGGGTTGCCATTTCCTTCTCCAATGCATGAAAGTGAAAAGTGAAAGTGAAGTCGCTCAGTCATGTCTGACTCTTAGAGACCCCATGAACTGCAGCCTACCAGGCTCCTCCGTCCATGGGATTTTCCAGGCAAGAGTACTGGAGTGGGGTGCCATTGCCTTCTTGCTTATTTTCAGTATATAATCTTGTTCCTTGTATCCCACAGAGAGAAACTGAAATGACGTATTTTTATTTAGCAATTAAAAAATTACAAAACAATGAAAAAGAATAATTCCTGTGTATTAATTAAGTGGTAGATATAACTTACTGTATTTCACAAAATATATCATCACTTTTATATTGTACTTTTTAATTATGGAAAACAAAAACAATGAAAACTATGTATATAAACACATATATACATATATATGTACATAAATTATATACGTATATGTATGTATAAATTGTTTATGGAACAGTTGCAATTTAGTTGATAAAACGCTTTTATTGCTCAAAGTGGCAATTTACATTAGTTTTAATCATTAAAATAAAATAAATTATACTAATAAATGCTTCCGTAGCTCTGTAAACAGAGAAAGCACTTCTAACTAAGGAGATAGGGAAATTTTTCTCATTCTAATTTTGATTTGAGACAGACTTTATAGACTTAATGATTTGAATAAGATACATTTAAATTTTAGAAGGAATAAAGCTTTATGTAGAGGAGTGGAGCAAAGTGCAACACAAGAGTGAGAATATATAAAGATTATTTGAAAATCAGTGATTATATTTCCTTGAAGGATGCTAAGGAAAGTTTTTTTTTTTTTTCCCCATGACATCAGTTTAGTTCATTTCAGTCTGCTCAGTCATGTCCAACTCTTTGCAACCCCATGAACTGCAGCAAGCCAGGCTTCCCTGTCCAACTACAACACCCGGAGCTTGTTCAAACTCATGTCGATCGAGTAAGTGATGCCATCCAATGATCTCATCCTATGTCATCCCCTTCTCCTCCTGCCTTCAATCATTCCCAGCTTCAGAGTCTTATCTAATGAGCCAGTTCTTCACATTAGCTGGCCAAAGTATTGGAGTTTCAGGTTCAGCATCCATCCTTCCAATGTATATTCAGAACTGATTTCCTTTAGGATTGACTGGTTTGATCTCCTTGCAGTCCAAGAGACTCTCAAGAGTCTTCTCCAACACCAGAGTTCAAAAGTATCAATTCTTTGGTGCTTAGCTTTGTTTATGGTCCAAATCTCACATCCATACATTACTACTGGAAAACCATAGTTTTGACTATACAGACCTTTGTAGCTAAAGTAATGTCTCTGCTTTTTAATATGCTGTCTAGGTGTGTCATAGCTTTTCTTCCAAGGAGCAAGTGTCTTAATTACGTGACTGCAATCACCATCTGCAGTGCTTGTGGAGCCCAAGAAAACAAAGTCTGTCACTGTTTCCACTGTTTCCCCATCTGTCTTAAGTGATGAGACCGGATGTCATGATCTTAGTTTTAAGCCAGCTTTTTCACTCTCCTCTTTCACTTTCATCAAGTCTCTTTAGTTCCTCCTCATTTTCTGCCATAAGAGTGGTGTCATCTGCATATCTGAGGTTATTGATATTTCTCCTGGCAATCTTGATTCAAGCTTGTGCTTCATCCAGTCTGGCATTCCGCATGATGCACTCTGCATATAAGTTAAATAAGCAAGATGGTAATATACAGCCTTGATGTACTCCTTTCCCAATTTGTAACCAGTCTGTTCATTGTTCCATGTCCAATTCTAACTGTTGCTTCTTGACCTGCATACAGATTTCTCAGGAAGCAGTTAAGATGGTCTGGTATGGAAGAATGAAGAGCCTGAGATAAAGAGAAAACATGGCTCAGTTGTAGATGTGACTGGTGATGAAAGTAAAGTCCGATGTTGTAAAGAACAATATTACATAGAAACCTGGAATTCTAGGTCCGTGAATCAAGGTAAATTAGAAGTGATCAAACAGGAGATAGAAAGTGTGAACACTGACATTGTAGGAATCAGTGAACTAAAATGGACTGGAATGGGCCAATTTAACTCAGATGACCATTATATCTACTACTGTGCACAAGAATCTCTTAGAAGAAATGGAGTGTCTCTCATGGCCAACAAAATTCTGAAATGCCGTACTTGGGTGCAATCTCAAAAACAACAGGATGATCTCTGTTCATTTCCAAAGCAAACCATTCAATATCACAGTAATCCAAGTCTATGCCCCAACCACTAATGCTCAAGAAGCTGAAGTTGAACGGTTCTATGAAGACCTACTAGAACTAATACCAAAATTGATGTCCTTTCAAGAGTAACAGGCAAGTTTGGCCTTGGAGTACAACATGAAGCAGGACAATGGCTAACAACTTTTAGCCAAAAGAGCGCACTGATATAGCAAACACCTTCTTCCAACAACACAAGAGAGGACTCTAACATGGACATTACCAGATGGTCAACACTGAAATCAGATTGATTTTATTCTTTGCAGCCAAGATGGAGAAGTTCTATACAGTCAGCAAAAACAAGACTGGGCACTAACTGCCGCTCAGATCATGAACTCCTTATTGCAAAATTCAGACTTACAATGAAGAAAAACCTACTTTAGGTTTCACCTAAATCAAATCCCTTATGATTATATAGTGGAAGTGACAAGTAAACTAGATCTGATGGATAGTGCCTGAAAAACTATGGACAGATGTTCTTAACATTGTACAAAAGGCAGTGATCAAAACCATCCCCAAGAAGAATAAATGCAAAAAGGCAAAATGGTTGTTTGAGGAGGCCTTACAAATAGTTGAGAAAAGAAGAGAAGCAACAGTCAAAGGAGAAAAGGAAAGACATATCCATTTGAATGGAGGCATAGATATGTCAATGAGTGGAAACCAGAGGGAAGCAGGTGACAACTGTAAAACTACAGCCTATGACTAGTCCATCCTAAAGGATATCGGTCCTGAATATTCATTGGAAGGATTGATGCTGAAGCTGAACTCTGATACTTTGGCTACCTGATGCAAAGAACTGACTTATATGAAAAGACCCTGATGCTGGGAAATTTGAAGGCAGGAGAAGGTGATGACAGAAGATGAGATGGTTGGATGGCATCACCGACTCAATGGACATGAGTTTGAGTATATTCTGGGACTTGGTGATGGACAGGGAAGCCTGCTGTGCTGCAGTCCATGGGGGCACAAAGAGTAGGACACTACTGAGTGGTTGTTCAGTGAAATGCACTCAACTGATGGGCAAAGCTGTGAACAAATGGAAGAAGAATACAAGCAATCTGGAGGAGTGAGAAGGGATGAGATTGTGAATGGGACTTATCTGAAGGTTAATGGAGAGCCATGAAAAATAGGAGAAAAGGAAGAGCATTGAAGTTTGTCCAGATTTATATTGTATAAATAACATTGTGATGACCAACCAGATAATCCTATTGTCAGAATCAAGCCTGAAGAATCAAGTTAAACCACTTTTTTGGAGGGGGCGGGGGGAGCGGGTAGAGGGGGTCTCTCTTGTTGATCTCTCTTTTTTATAAAATCTGTATATTTTGTGAAAAATAATTATTTTTTGAAAATAAAAAAATAGTGACAAGAGTGGCATTGTTTTACATTGTCATTTTTAAACTAATCTTTACTGGAGTATATTTGTTTTTACAGTGTTGTATTAATTTTTGCTGAACAGCAAAGTGAACCAGCCATATATACTCTTGAGAATCCCTTGGATAGCATGGAGATCAAACCAGTCAATCCTAAAGGAAATTAACCCTGTGTATTCATTGGAAAAATGGTACAGCTTCCCTGGTGGCTCAGTCAGTAAGGACACTGCCTGAAATGCAGGAGACCTGGATTCAATGCCTGGGTTGGGAACATCCCCTGGAGAAGGAACGGCAACCCACTCCAGTATTCTTGCCTGGGAGATCCCATGGACTAAGGAGCCTGGCTGGCTACATACAGTCCATGGGGTTGCAAGAGTTGGACATGACTGAGCGACTACACCACATCACTGGAAGGACTGATGCTGAATCTGGAGCTTTGGCCATCTTATATGAAGAGATGACTTATTGGAAAAGACACTCATGCTGGAAAGACTAAAGGCAGGAGGAGGAGAGGGCAACAGAGGATGAGGTGGTTGGATGGCATTATCAACTCAGTGGACATGAGTTTGAGAAACTCCCTGAGGTAGTGAAGGACAGGGAAGCTTGGTGTGCTATATAGTCTATGGGGTTGCAGAGTCAGACACGACTTAGTGACAGAACACCAATACACACACACACACACACACACACACACATATTATATATATATATATATATATATATATATATCCCCTTTTTAAGATTTCATTCCCATTTAGGTCACCACAGAACATTGAGTAGAGTCACCTGTGCTATACAGTAGGTTCTCATTAATTATCTATTTTACACATAGCAGTGTATATATGGCAATCTCAGTCTCTCAATTGAATAAAAGAAGAAATTAAACTATTGTATGGAGAAGATGCAGTTGGATCCAGGAATATTTGTCAAGTGATAGGGATGCAGTATGGTGGATTGCTAAATGATGTGTGTAAAAAATGATGACAGAAAGCTATTTACAGACTGGCTAAAATGAGGGCACCTTCACTAAAAGATACAGAGCAAGACTAGGAACCTGACTGCTTCCTGCAGGTTTCAGAGCTCAGGCAGTCCCATTTGTTAGGACCAGTAGCCACTCCCCAATAACTATTGCTCTTCTTTCTCAATTTAACTTTTCTTTCTATTTCAGTGATTTAGTTCCTGTTTTGCTTTCAAGCTTGCTTAAATAAATATCTAAGACATGTTTATATCATATTTGATTCAGCCTCTCCGTGTGTGTGTGTGTGTTAAGGCAGAGTGATGGGTGGAGGTGGGAGTTCAGTTCAGTGTATTGACTGGAATTGCTGTACAACAAAAAAGTGCAAATTGTCTATGAAATTTTACTTTAGAATCTTGAAATACAAAAATCAGGGAAAGGGAAATGATTCACCATTACGTCTAAAATATCTCTGATCTTACTTGATAGCTGAAAGAAATATGGAAAGTATATGGGAGGAAATGTCATTTTATTACTGTATATTTTTATGAAATACCGGCAACTTTTAATTTAAAATGCCATCAAACTTGTAGTACTTGGAGCTTCTTCAAGTTAACACTAAAATCCCTATGGAAGCAAAGAAAAATAGTCACAACATTCATGAAGTTAAAGACATTGTATATATCCTGGATCAAGTTCTAACAATATACTCTACTAACTGTAATTTTAATAAGGTTAGTTAAATTACAGTTTTTCTTCAACTCAGTTCATAACTGAGCTTTCAGTTTTGAAACTGGCCTTCTGATTTCTCTCCAAGGGGAAGTAACTGCTACCATATCTGTGCTCTGTAGAGATGCTTTGTATTTCCCATACCATTTACATAATTCTGCTTTCAATGGAGTAAGCTTGGTTAGTATCTTTCTCACTAATGAACACCTTGAAGTTGAGGAAGCATGCATTGTCTGTGTATTTTCTGCACTACCCCTTATGAGTACTGCACTTGAAAATTATTGTTCAATTATTGAATGAAGTTTTGTTATCAGAATGGCATTATAATAGAGAGCAATTAAATTATGTTTTGTTGTATGTTGCCTTAGTGATTTGGGAGCTACTTCATCAAACAGAATGAAATAAAATATGCATGATTTTAAACTGCATCATAGTTAACTTGATGGTTCATTATCTTGACATTTATAAGTCAGTGTTTATAAATGTTTTTATATAGTTATCTTAGCTTGTAGCTTATTACATGCTATTTCCCCATAGCTTTGAAGAAGGATGCATTTTTCTCTAAATTTAATGCAGAGAAATAAAGTAAAATATTTTAAAAATTGCTTTTCACCTAATTATGACAAATCTAGAGCATAGCACTGTATACATAGCTAATTAGCTAAATACATTTTCTAGTATTCATTATTAGTTCTGGTGAAAAAAGACAGTCGGTGTGCACAGGACTGAAGGCATTCACTGTCATGGAATAATATTTATCTCAAAATCTCTATAAATATCTTGAATTATATACCATAAAATATATTCATATTTTATATAATTTAAAAATAAGTTTTAATCTAAAGTTTAATATAAATTTTTAAATAATATATTGATCAGTGAAACAGTGAAGTCACTCAGTCATGTCCAACTTTTTGCGACCCTATGGACTGTAGCCTACCAGGCTCCTCCATCCATGGAATTTTCCAGGCAAGAGTACTAGAGTGGGTTGACATTTTTTTCTCTAGGGGATTTTCCTGACCCAGGGATCAAACCCAGGTATCCCACATTGCAGGCAGACACTTTACCACCTGAGCTACCAGGGAAGCCCAATATATTGATAAATGTACCTATAAAATATGTGATACATAACACATGTCTCAGGAGTCCTATCTTAAAGGGAAATGTATAAAAGTATCGATAAATATTTTTAACCAATAAATTTACTAGTCAATGATAAACCTAAATATACATTTTAACATTACAAATGTTTAAGAACTAAACTGTGAATGCTTTTTCTATGAAGGATTATACCTACATTGATATTGTTTTCAATATTCATAGATATATTTATAAATATGCAAATAGTGATAGGTATACAATTATTGATCTAAAAGCATCAAAATCATACTTTTGTTATAAGTATGTAATTGTTATATAATTAATAGTTATATATATATAGTTGTTAATTTAAAGTTACCAAAATTATAATTTTAACTCAGTTATTTTGAATAATTATATATGTAACACAATATTACATTTTAAGCTTTTTATATTTAGTAAGTAGTTTCAGGAAGCAACAGTTAGAACTGGACATGGAACAACAGACTGGTTCCAAATAGGAAAAGGAGTACATCAAGGCTGTATATTGTCACCCTGCTTGTTTTACTTATATGCAGAGTAACATCATGAGAAACGCTGGACTTGAAGAAACACAAGCTGGAATCAAGATTGCTGGGAGAAATATCAATAACCTCAGATATGCAGATGACACCATTCTTATGGCAGAAAGTGAAGAGGAACTCAAAAGCCTCTTGATGAAAGTGAAGGAGGAGAGTGAAAAAGTTGGCTTAAAGCTCAACATTCAGAAAACGAAGATCATGGCATCTGGTCCCATCACTTCATGGGAAATAGATGGGGAAACAGTGGAAACAGTGTCAGACTTTATTTTTCTGGGCTCCAAAATCACTGCAGATGGTGACTGCAGCCATGAAATTAAAAGACGCTTACTCCTTGGAAGGAAAGTTATGACCAATCTAGATAGCATATTCAAAAGCAGAAGCATTACTTTGCCAACAAAGGTTCGTCTAGTCAAGGCTATGGTATTTCCTGTAGTCATTATGGATGTGAGAGTTGGACTGTGAAGAAGGCTGAGCGCCGACGAATTGATGGTTCTGAACTGTGGTGTTGGAGAAGACTCTTGAGAGTCCCTTGGACTGCAAGGAGATCCAACGAGTCCATTCTGAAGGAGATCAGCCCTGGGATTTCTTTGGAGGGAATGATGCTGAAGCTGAAACTCCAGTACTTTGGCCACCTCATGCGAAGAGTTGACTCATTGGAAAAGACTCTGATGCTGGGAGGGATTGGGGGCAGGAGGAGAAGGGGACGACAGAGGATGAGACGGCTGGATGGCATCACTGACTCGACGGACGTGAGTCTGGGTGAACTCCGGGAGCTGGTGATAGACAGGGAGGCCTGGCGTGCTGCGATTCATGGGGTCGTGAAGAGTCGGACACGACTGAGCGACTGAACTGAAATGAAGTAGTTTCATGTGATTATATTATAATAGATATTTTACCTGAGTTAGTATGATGTCAAAATGTCATGATTATTCCATTGATCTATAATATAAATTCACTAACAGACTGTGGAAGTAGAAGTAAAAGTAATAATTTCTATGACAGTATTTAAATTTGCACGTTACTTATTCACTTAAAAAACAAAAGCTTTTACAACTATACCTTTCTTCATAATTACCATTGTATAATTCTTAGAAAAGGAAGGAAAACATATGACTGTCTACTCTGTGCAAAGGAATTTTACATATGTTATCTAATTTAATTAGTTTCATAGCTTTTTATTAGAAAAATTTAAAGAATTTCTTTACTGGGCACATTTTGGATTTTACCATTGAAGTCAAACAATTGGATTATGTAACATAAAACTGTGCTGAACTCCACTAAGAATGTGGTAGAGATTTTGTTAATCTCTGTAGAGTTTATGCTTCACTAAATTATTTAAATAACACAAAATGTTTAAAAAATGAACTCTTTCTACCTTTGATGAATGACTGATAAGTTTACTCCATGTCAGTGTCTGTCATTGATTTACTCAAAGTGATGAGCATCCATGTTTGCCAATACTAAATCCATGTATTAAAATATTTGTTAAAAGCTATTAGAAAAAGAGAGGGGGGGAAAGCACTTATTTGATCATTTTAATATTTCTTCAAATACTCTTCTTAAACTGCATCCATGGATGTTGATCATGTGCCTTCCTAACCAAGCTTGCTTGATTTGTAATTATTCCTCTTATTTGTATTATTTTCTTTTAGTAGGATTGACATTTTTCTACAAAAACCTGGTTAATTTATCTGTGCCTCAGTGCCCTTCATGTACTTTTTATGTCACTCATCAAAATGTGATTTGTCTTATAATATCCTGCCACTATGATCTTTGCCTGTAAGAACTGAGTTATTCAGAGATGTTTTCTTTTTATATGGTAATAAGTGAAATGAAGAAGTGATAAGTATATGGTAGAAAAATAATAAATGACAGCATTTTGAAGGACCTCCCATGTACCAAGTACTTCATATTTTCAGACCCCTTGTTGGCTGTTGTGTCATATTTATGGATTTTAAATGCTGGGTCCCAGAAGCATAACCATCTCACAACTTATATCCAAGGCCTAAATGTGTCTCAAACATCCCTGACAATGTTTTGATTCCATTGGTTTCTTTTTGGAAAAAAGCAGTTAAAAGGTTAACTTCACTAGCTGAGATAATACATTTGTTCTGCAACCTGTAATGATTAGCTTGTCAAAGTACTCTTCATAGTCTGTATGCAGAAGCTACATTAATTTTTGGAATTTCAAATGACATTAATTTGAATTAAAGTGAATTTATTTAAAAACAGCTGTTAGTCATAAAATAAACCAAAAGCAACTCAAATATAGTAAGATAAGAAACTGAGTACTACAATAAGCTTATATTTTTTTATTACTTCATGCTTTTAAATTTTACATTTTACTATTATATTACAGGGCTTCCCTCATAGCTCAGTTGGTAAAGAATCCGCCTGCAATGCAGGAAACCCCTGTTTGATTCCTGGGTTGGGAAGATCCGCTGGGGAAGGGATAAATCACCCATTCCAGCATTCTTGGGCTTCTCATGTGGGCTCAGCTGGTAAAGAATCTGCCATGCAATGCAGGAGACCTGGGTTCAATCCCTGTGTTGGGAAGATCTCCTGGAGAAGGGAAAGGCTATCCACTCCAGTATTCTGGCCTGCAGAATTCCAAGGACTATACAGTCCTTGGGGTTGCAAAGAGTCAGACACGACTGAGCAACTTTCACTTTCATTATATTAACAATGTTTAAAATTTTATATTGATATCATTTTATTTTTAATCAATTAAGAGAATAATGTAAAACATGAAACTCTTTCATTTGAAATTAGCAAATAATAAAAGAGTATAGCTTTATTATTATAAATATTTTACTATGACTATAGTTACAAAATTTTAACAAATTTCTGAAAGTGAAAAGATACTATGACCAGGGAATTTTCCCCTCCTTTTACAAATGGTATTAAATTTCAATAAAAGTTTCCAAAATTGATAATAATTAAAAACAAATGACTACCTTTTTCATCCTGTACTAACATTTTTTTTTTTTTTTACTGATCCAGTTGTAACAATTCACTTTATATCCTAAATTTTAAAGCAGTATGTCTTTAATAATGATTAGTAGCTGAATCAAATGATTTTAGTGCTAATGTTTTGGTATTTTTGAAAAATCCTTACCAAACAAAGAGTTTATATTTTTTCAGAAGCAAAACAACAGAAAAATGACACATTACAATTTGAAAATTTAGAACTGGACATGAAACAACTGAGTGGTTCCAAACAGGAAAAGGAGTTTGTCAAGTCTGTATATTGTCACCCTACTTATTTAACTTATATGCAGAGTACATCATGAGAAATGCTGGACTGGAAGAAACAAAAGCTGGAATCAAGATTGCCAGGAGAAATATCAATAACCTCAGATATGCAGATGATATCACCCTCATGGCAGAAAGTGAAGAGGAACTAAAAAGCCTCTTGATGAAAGTGAAAGTGGAGAGTGAAAAAGTTGGCTTAAAGCTCAACATTCAGAAAACTAAGATTATGGCATCTGGTCCCATCACTTCATGGCAAAGAGATGGGGAAACAGTGGAAACAGTGACAGACTTTATTATTATTATTATTATTATTAATTTTTTTTGGAGGGTTTCAAAATCCCTGCAGAAGTGACTGCAGCCATGAAATTAAAAGACATTTGCTCCTTGGAAGAAAAATTATGGCCAACCTAGACAGCATATTAAAAGGCAGAGACATTACTTTACCAACAAATGTCTATCTAGTCAAAGCTATGGTTTTTCCAGTAGTCATGTATGGATATGAGAGTTGGACTACAAAGAAAGCTGAGCACTGAAGAATTGATGATTTTGAACTGTGGTGTTGGAGAAGACTTGAGAGTTCCTTGGACTGCAAGGAGATCCAACTAATCTATCCTAAAGGAAATCAGTCCTGAATATTCATTGGAAGGACTGATGCTGAAACTGAAACTGCAATACTTTGACCACTTGATGTGAAGAACCAACTCATTTGAAAGACCCTGATGCTGGGAAAGATTGAAGGCAGGAGGAGAAGGGGACGACAGAGGGCGAGATGGTTAGATGGCATCACCAACTCAATGGACATGAGTTTTAATAAACTCCTGGAGTTGGTGACGGACAGGGAGGCCTGGCATGTTTCAGTCCATGGGGTCACAAAAAGTCGGACACGACTGAGTGACTGAACTGAACTGAATTAAACTAGAGGAGAAGAAAGGTTGGCCAACATCTTCAGTCTTGACAGTGAGTAGTTTCCAGCTTGCACCTCTCTGATCTCTGCTCCAGATTTTGAATTCTCTTCTCCAATCTGGTTTCTCTTTCTGCATGGTACTTCTTATATCACTATATTGCATCCTTATAGTCACTCTGGTATAGGAAAATACAACTACCTAATCAACAGTTATAAAATAAATAACTGCCAAACATGATGTGCTGTTCCAAACTTGTAGGATACAGTAAAAAGGACAAATAAAATTCCTTCCCCATTGAGTACATCCTTGTCCTAGATAAATTTAATTACACATTCAATTACAATGTATTGAAACACTTACTAAGATACATGGTTACAGATTATTTTAAAACATTTTTCTAAAATCTACCAATATGTAAGCAATAGAGCATATACTGCAAACAGATATATTAGAAATATATTTAATTGCATTAAAATAGTTGGTAATATACTGGTCAGATAATAAAATGTAATAAAATACTGAGATATTTTTACATTTGGGACTCCAGACTAAAATGTTATGCTTGAATCTAAGCTCTGCTACTAATTGGTTCTTGAGACAATTTACTTAACCCTCATTAATGGTAATAATATTGAAAACAATAATGACAAAGGTAAGAGTAATAGTGGTATTTAACTTATAGAATTGCTGTGAAGATTAAGTGGCATAACAAGTTTTGCATACTGTCTGGCACAGAACATATGCTCAATAAATATATGATAAATTTTCTATCATAATGAGTTGAAAGAATAAATAAAATGAGTCATGTGAAAGTGAAATATCCATTCCAAAAACAGTGCAAATATAAAATTTTACTGATATACTACATTTAAGTTTTATCAAATACCAAGAAAGTTTGAAGGTGAATTACCTGAAAGTCTAGTGTTTGACTTTCTAGTTCAGTATCTAATGCTAAATTATAGTATATTATGAATTTTATGAGATAACAGTGAAAAAGTAGGGGAATGAAAAATATTAGTGTCAGAAACTTAAAATAAGAAAAGAAAAAAAAAAAAAAAGGGAATTTCTATATTGCCAAATATTGGACTTATTAAAATAGACTACATGTTCATGATATCATTTTTTTATTCCTCTCTCAGACTCCACATGTAAATGCAAAATAATGTCAACTCATTCAGTTGAGTTGATGATCGAGGCTTACAATGAGGTGAACTATTCAGAACATCAAGTAAAATGCCTGCCTCATAATAGACACTCTATAAACTTCATATCTACTCTCATTTATTTCTTTACTGCATCTTGTTGATGGCAGAGGTAGGAGGGATGAGAAAGAATGACTGGAATAAGAAACAGGCTTCTCAGAGTCACTTGAATTGCTTTCTCAGTATATCACTCCATTGCCAATATCGAAAATGCTTTTTTTCTATAAGTAAAAAATTAGTTTCCCACTCAAAGACAAAACTCATAAATTTTGTTATTTTATGAAGTTAAAAACAGAGAGACGAGAGGCAGAAAAAAGAAGATATCAACTTTATGTCAGAAAATGTAATCATAGATACAGCCATTCAACAGCCAATATATTCCAAGGTAAATCCCAGAATAAAATGCCTCATTTGTCTGGAGACACTGAGTCATTTGTTATTTTCTGACAAACGATGAAATTTCCTGAAACTGAGGAAGTATCATAAATTTATTATTACTGTAGATATATAAATGTTATTTATGTCAAAATATTGTCAGAACTTATAAATATGCTATTTTCTTTGAATTTCTCTACCTTACAAATGATCAATTCGTATAATGTACTACTGATATGTTAGGATATTATTGGCATTTGAGAAATACTATACAGCAGAAAAAGATTAATTTAAGGGCTCATATTTTTAAAAATTTCTTTTCTAAAGATTTTTAAAAAGTCTTTAAATTTTAAGAAACAATCTGTGTTTCACCAAGTAGAATTCATCACATTTACTGAAGGCCTAGAATATGTCTGTGATTATTTTACACAGTCTTCGTGGCAACCCTTTGAGACATATGCCATCCCCATTTCATAGATGAGTACATACATTTACAGCTAATGTAATATATATATAAAATTGGTGACTTCCCTGGCAGTCCAGTGGTTAAGATTCCTTGCTTCCAATGCAGGGAGTATGGGTTTGATCCTTGTTTGGAGAACTGAGATTCCACATGCTACATGGTATGGCCAAAAAAAGAAAAGTATATAATTATTTAAACGTTATTTGCTTTTTTAATAATGAAAATGGGTTTCCCTTGTGTCTCAGCTGGTAAAGAATCTGCGTGCAATGTGAGAGACCTGGGTTCAATCCCCGGATTGGGAAGATTCCCTGGAGAAGGGAAAGGCCACCCACTCCAGTATTCTGGCCTGGAGAATTCCAAGGACTATATAGTCCATGGGGTTGCAAAGAGTCAGACACAACTGAGTGACTTTCACTTTCACTTTATATTGAAAATATACACTAATAAAAAATGAGAAGATCATAAGAAGAGAGGTGGAGAATGGGTCACTTCTAGGGCAGCAGACCGCTATAGAAAAATAAGAGTTAATGCTTACTTTGTGAAATCCTTTGGCATAAAAGCAAAACAAAGACAAAAAAATCAAATTACATGTATCAGGATGTTTTTACTTGCAGTAAATATATATATATATATATATATATATATATATATATATATAAATACTAACAAAATTGCACACAAAGCAGAATGGGAGATAGGTGCTACTAATTGTTAATAATCCATTCAGAACCTCTTGGCTTCCTATATTTCCTTTTTGCCAGTCCTAGAGTCTCTTCTCTCTTCCACAGGCTTGTTATATCATGATAAAAATGGCTACATTACCTGCAGGCCACTCTTGCTTACATGACTGCATCCAAAGGAAGGGGAATGTCTCTCTACACACTTTTTCAGTTATAGTGGAAATCCTATATAGTAGAATTCCGTGAGACCTATATAGTGGAATTCCATAGGTCCAACCAGCCTAACACCCCTAAAATATCTTTGACCAGAACTGGGTCAACTTGCCCATTCCTTAAACCTATTTCTGGAAAAGGGGAATAAGATTGTCATAGTTTAATTCAACCATCAGTCATTTCCTGGGCATAGGAAGGAGCCCATCTTTCCCAGACACAGCACCTTCATATTTCTAAACTATATCTAAATTATTTAGCAAGAATGGAGAAGGCAGCGGCACCCCACTCCAGTACTCTTGCCTGGAGAATTCCATGGATGGAGGAGCCTGGTGGGCTGCAGTCCATGGTGTGGCTAAGAATCGGACATGACTGAGCAACTTCACTTTCACTTTTCACTTTCATGCATTGGAGAAGGAAATGGCAACCCACTCCAGTGTTCTTGCCTGGAGAATCCCAGGGACGGTGGAGCCTGGTGGGCTGCTGTCTATGGGGTCGCACAGAGTCGGACAGGACTGAAGTGACTTAGCAGCAGCAAAGAGAAAATAATGGCTTCTGAATAGGCAATTAACTGTGTCTGCCACTTTAGGTATGATTGTCTTAGAGATAGGATCTGATCTTAAGTTGAGAAGTTTATGGTTTTACTCTGTTACAAGCTAAGTTCAGAGAGTAGTACATTTGCCCTACCTTAGGTTGTGCCATATATATTTCAATCTGCATGAATAATGCTACTGGGCTTTCTTGTATCACCTAGGTGGCTGTGGTACATCTAGGTACAATGTTTTATAATGATTTTGCTAGAGATGTTGTATAAAATACCATTATATCCCCCAAAATTGATACTGTGTATTGAACTTTGAGTGCCACAATTCAATAACCCTTTAATATTACAAAGTGTGTATTAAATGAAATGTGCCACAAAATGAGATAATCCTTTAATAAATTTTCTAATTTAGTTCTTATAACAGCCTTATGAGAAAGGTAATTGAATTTTCCCCACTTACAGATGAGGAAATTGAGTGCTTTACAATTTAAGTATTTTTTCCAGTATTGCAGTTAGTAAGGGATAGAGATAAGGCTGCACCTTGTAAATATCAATTACACTATCAAATCATCACTGTCAAATCATTGCTGTTAAATGCCACTCTAGCATATAAAAGAAATATAAGTAGGGAGAAACAGGAGTAATCAATAGGCCAGATGAATAAGAACTAGAATATAAAATAAGAATATTGGCCATAAAAATAAATAAGAATTAACTAGAAAATAATGCAGAGCTGAAAATGCAAGGTATGATCCTGTAAGCCATATTAGCACTGATTATGAGAATGTTGGTTTTTATAAATGCTGAGTCCAGAAGTAGGCAATGAAAATGAGTCCAGAAGTAGGTGATGCTGTGTCTTCAATCCAAATGTAATCATAATTAATATAAGCAAAATATTTATGATCTCGCTATCCTTTTTATTCTATGGGATTGCAGTAGAAGCAGTGATAGCAAGAGTAAAAGCATTTCAAGGTTTTTCAAAAAATAATGAACACAATGTATTAGCAAAGAAAGATAAGGTAATGTTAAACCATGTTATATCAGTGTGTTTTCAGATTCAGATTATTTTAAACCACTTTTGAAAAGGCTGTTGATGCAAACTCAGTCTTTTAAAGAATGATGTCTTTTAGAAGCATTGCTTTTGAGGCCTTGTAGTCTTGGAATCTTTTCTTTGTCATGTCTTAGCACATTACATTAGGACAAGTTAGCCCCTTGCAATTTCAATTATCGATTTATCTTTGTCATTTTGAGGCTGAGGGTAGAGAATGTATGCCAGTCCTCTAGCCAGCTTGCTGCTTGGCACAGACCAGGGATAATTTCTCCATAACTGGAAGAAGAACTATGGAAAAGATACTTAAATTTCCATTGGTGCTTACTTTCTTTTGTCTTTTATCTTCCTCCACGTGTAACTTGCATTCAAAAATTTTTGTGACCTATACCTCCTAGGCAATTATTAATTCATTAACTTAAATAAACTTCTTTAAACAAAATGTCATTCCTTAATATAGAGAAATACTTGTATATATTTTCTTCAGAAAAGTCTCAGTCAACACATGCACAGGACACAGAGTTATGCATTAGGGAATAAGAAAATATAGAATAAGCTCTTCTTTCAGACTGCTAATTGGTAGCAAGATGGCAGATAACGGCACTAGTTCTTCCAAGCAGTAAAAACATCTTATTCATATATTTATTAAATTACCTTCTCATTCTATGTGATTGTGAGTTTACACTGCTGGCCATATTATTTGGTAAGAATTATTTTTAGTTTCAAGTATATTTTTAAGTTTAATATTAAAATATAAACATAAAGTATATTCCAAGTGAGTTTCCACAAACTTTCAATGTTGTATAGTATTAATAGGAAAGTTAAACTTGGAAAAGAGAAAGCTCTAAAATATGAGCTCTGATTTTTATTTTTATTTTATGAAGCAAAAGTGTTAAATGGGGGCAAAACAAAGAGCTGCATCTCAAATAAATATATTGTACAATCTACTATGTAAATTTCCAACTAAAGAATATGAAAGTCATAATCTCAGTGTAAGAACCTTTTAAACCTTTTTAACCTTTAAGTACATGAAGAATTTACTATGTTATCATTAGTTTTCTCATATAATTGCATTTTAAAAAAACACACACATCAGCAGCAGCTCTTGGGTCTTACTATTCCAAAAGACTAATGTATATACTACACACATACACACACACACATATATACACTAAATGAATATGATTTATTAATTTAAATCTTAGCAGTTTTTCAAAAATGAAGATTTAAAATTTAAACATGAAGCAAAATAATGTTAGGAGATTAAAAATAGTAAACCAGTTTTATGAAGTGCATTGTTAAATCTAAGATATTCAATAATTTCTTATTGTACAATATCTGCTTCTTTAATCTGGAAACACCAGGAATATGATCATCACTATCAGAATAACAGTAGCCTCAGGTACATCCCGGTGGTCCACTGATTAGGATTTGGTGTTTTCACTGCCATGGGCCTGGGATTCAATCCCTAGTTGGGGAACTAAGATTCCTCAAGCTGCAAGGTGTGGCAAAAAAAAAAAAAAAAAAAAATGATAATAGTCTGGATTTGGAAGCAGTAGCTTTTCCACATTATGCTTTAAGAATGCAAAGAAAATAAACTCTGGAGTTCAACTGATCTGTATTTCAAGCATTGCAGTGTTGGGTAAAATCATTGTACTTTGTACTCCATAACTGAAGGAGTTGGCATGACCATAATAAGAGTCAGACTCAAAGATCTATTTTAATTAAAAAAGGAAAGTGAATTAGGGTTATATGTATATGACTTACTATATGGAATTGGCTCTCATGATTATGGAACCCAGGAGATTCAAAATCCGTAGTGTAGGCTGGCAGGCTTGTGGTGCATAAAAGCCAATGTTCCAGTTCCACACTGAAGGGAATCTGCTGGAGAATCCCCTCTTGCTCAGAAGAGCCAGTCATTTTCTTTTCTTCAAGCTAATCGGATGAGGCTCACTCATATTATGGAAAGCAATCTGCTTTACTAAAGTTCACTGTTTTAAATATGGATCTCATCCAAAGACACTCTCCAATTCGACACATGAGACTGACCATTATACAAGATAAAGATTTCAAGTGAAGGTCAGTAAGACAGTCATGCTTTTTAAACATATGAACACTGGAATTATTTTTTTTTGAACACTGGAATTAAATGGAGTTTATTTTCTTGCAATTATATATTTGCATAAAACTATATTTATTTAGTTACTTTTCTTCAAATATATTTCATGATATGGCTCATGATTTAGCTTTATTTTTACACTCACATTGCCAACAGGGAATGGAGTAATAAAGGCAAACAGGTAGAAATTTGAATTTACCAGCAGCTATTTTTGATTCAAAAATGGATAAGGAAATGTTGGAGTTATTGGTTAAAATGAAATTTAGAAAAAAAAAAAAGAAATTTAGGTTTTATGGTAGATTTCATATTCTTCTTATTTAAATAAACTTATGAATCATTTTAAAATAGCTATTTAATGCTTGTGTGTTCAACATTAGATTAAATGTAGAGAAAAACACTACATACTTAAAAACTAGATTAAAAAAGTTTAGACAATATAAAACAATAGCATTTCAAGGCATTATAATAATGTGGGTTAGTTAAAATTATGAAAGAATGATCAGTCTGGAAAGAGAACAGTCAAGAAACAGTATCAAACCTATGAACAGTGAAAGAAACTACACAGTACACATGAAATTCATGGTACTGATGGGACTACTGAATTTTACATCCTTGCCAAGTCATAAATAATAGAAAATTAGACAGATTGATCTTTTCCATCCTTCACCAGTGCAGCTCTATATTTCTGTTCTCCATAACAACTTCTGGTAGCATTCCAGTTAAAAAAAAAAAAAAGGTACAAACAAAAAGCTGTTAGAGTAAATACACTTGACAAACCAAGAGTAAAAAAGCAAAAATACAAACATTTATTCTTGGAAAATATTTTCACCCTGTTTTTTAATAAAATTTCTCATTGTACAAATCACGTAGGTGTAAAGGCAATTCAGAATTTTTTTTTTTCTTTCCTTACTTTATTAATCCTGCGTTCTTGTTTCTGGAAAGAATAATATTATGCCAGAGGATACACAACACCTGCTAATGACCTTAAGTGGGGTTTGCAGATGGTCAGAAATAAAAGAATGACTCCCAGTGCCCATGGAAATGAGAGAAATACAGCTGTGTAAAGTCATAACAGCTTGTTATTTTGTGATGGTTGGTTGTCTGTGATTCCCCATTTTTGAAAATTTAAATTATAAAAACAAACACCTGTTTAAGCAACTCGCAGCACATCATTAATTCACACTACTACAGGGAAAAAACTATGTTCATCCTTGAGATTGTGCTTTCCAGGTGATATGCATTCAAGTAGTAACAAAAGCAGATAAGAATTATTAAAATATTCTCAACTTCTAACCTGAAAATGTCCACTCTCTTCACAGTAAAAAACAGTTCTTTGTGTTTTTTTTTTCTTTTTATATACATAAAAGGAAAATCTAGATCTTTCTTATAGTGGCTAGCAGTTATTAAAGTCTATTTAAAAGGAACTGTGCTATTATTCATATATATAAGCCATTTTGAAGAATATAAACACTAATAAGATTGCCTTTTGTCTAAATCTTCAAACATGCATTATCGTTAATTTATACACATAAAATGGCTTTTTAGGAGGTGAACAGCTGTCTTGTCCATAGATGTGATTAAATTACTGGATAAAATTTCACAGCAGATAACCTACTCAAGGACGGCACAGGAGCAGCAGTTTTAGAAAAGGTAGAGGATCCAGAGATCAAATTGCCAACATCCCTTGGATCATCAAAAAAGCAAGAGAGTTCCAGAAAAACATCTATTTCTGCTTTATTGACAATGCCAAAGCCTTTGGCTGTGTGGATGAAAATAAACTGTGGAAAATTCTGAAAGAGATGGGAAACCAGAACACTTGACCTGCCTCTTGAGAATGTGTATGCAGGTCAGGAAGCAACAGTTAGAACTGGACCTGGAACAACAGACTGTTTCCAAATAGGAAAAGGAGTACATCAAGGCTGTATATTGTCACCCTGCTTATTTAACTTATATGCAGCGTACATCATGAGAAACGCTGGGCTGGATGAAGCACAAGCTGGAATCCTGGAATCAAGATTGCCGGGAGAAATATAAATCTCAGATATGCAGATGACACCACCCTTGTGGCAGAAAGCGAAGAAGAACTAGAGAGCCTCTTGATGAAAGTGAAAGAGGAGAGTGAAAAAGTTGGCTTAAAGCTTAACATTCAGAAAACGAAGATCATGGCGTCTGGTCCCTTCACTTCATGGCAAATAGATGTGAAAACAGTAGAAACAGTGGCTGACTTTATTTGGGGGGCTCCAAAATCACTCCAGGTGGTGATTGCAAGCCATGAAATTAAAAGACACTTACTCCTTGGAAGGAAAGTTATGACAGACCTAGACAGCATATTAAAAAACAGAGACATACTTTGTCAGCAAAGGTCCATCTAGTCAAGGCTATGGTTTTTCCAGTAGTCATGTATGGATGTGAGAGTTGGACTATAAAGAAAGCTGAGTGTCAAAGAATTGATGCTTCTGAACTGTGGTGTTGGAGAAGACTCTTGAGAGTCTCTTGGACTGCAACGAAATCCAACAAGTCCATCCAAAAGGAGATCAGTCCTGGGTGTTCATCGGAAGGACTGATGTTGAAGCTGAAACTCCAATACTTAGGCCACCTGATGCAAAGAGCTGACTCATTTGAAAAGACCCTGATTCTGGGAAAGATTGAGGGCAGGAGGAGAAGGGGACGACAGAGGATGAGATGGTTGGATGGCATCACTGACTCAATGGACATGGGTTTGGGTAGACTCCGGGAGTTGGTGATGCACAGGGAGGCCTGGCGTGCTGCAGTTCATGGTGTCACAAAGAGTCAGACACGACTGAGCGACTGAACTGGAACTGGAACCCACTCAAGTCTGAAAGTTAACTAAATGAATATTTCTCAGTTTTTATAACCTTAGTAAGTTCTACAGCATCATGATCTATTTATTTGTCCCTTCTTCAAAATGACAATAATTAACAGAATCAAAACATTTTTATGTAATTATATTTACTCAAGAATTGGTAGGCTAATAAATATAGTTATATTTAGGATTCAAAGACATTTATTCTTACTCATTATTTTGTTTAATACATGTAAAATGTACATTCACATATCAGATTCTGAATGTGAATCCAAACACTTTCCTTCATGCATGTGCTTTTCTTCATTCATGATTTGAAGTTTTGAGTTGTAACTTTTGCATAAACAGTATTTAGAAATTTCATTTTCCATTAAAAAAATTTGAAATTATACATGGATCAGCTTTAAAGCAATCTGATCCTGTTATCTTTTTAGACTGACACACTTTGCCAATTTTTTTAGTCGACTCAACCTACCCACATCTACCAAGATGCTTTAGCAGTTCCCCTTTATTATGTTTTCCACAGTTGTCATAGACAAGATTATCTGTCTTACATATGGATATGAAATTCGTTTATGATAAATTTAACTAATCTAAATGATTATAAAGCAAGTGCAACATAAACAGGGGAAAGTATGAACACCTAACCTGAAGCACTCTATTCAGCTTGGAGAAAAGGGAAAGCAAAAGTGCGCAGATGTTTTAGAGGAAACTTCTGCCACCAGCTCACCTTTGTATAAAAATCAGTCAGCATGTTTTCATAGGCAATGGCAAGTGGTCAACGTTTGGTCAAGAGGCTTTCTAATGTGACTTGATCATTAATTGTTTCATCATTTTTCAATTTTTTTTTTATATTGGGAAATCTGAGTAAAGCAAATGAATTCAGGTTACTTGCTCTTCTTTGGTTCAGTGCCTCAGGGATTTTCCATTGATTCAGGAAATGGATGTTTATGTTCTTAGGCAGTAAAACTTTGTGTAATGTGAATAAAGGAATGTATCACTAGTAATCTGACATGGATGTTGTCCTACTCATGCTTCTGAAGTCAGCCCCATCACATCTTTCCCGACACATTCAGATAGAGATCAGTGAACATTTCATCTGCTCTCATAGCATCTCATTCATAGATCATTTAGCAGGGATAAACCTTTGCTTAAATGTCCACTTTCCAAATCAGTGATGAGCAACTAATCCTTTGTGATTTTTATTGTAGGAGTGCCCAGTCATTGAAAGTGTATATCACTGTGCAGAAAAGCAAAGATTATAATCTTCCCATGGTGTTCTGTTATGATAACTAATGTATAATTACCCTTATGGCTCTATTAATTCTTCCAATCAAAAGTGGCACAAACTAATATGATGCACCCACATGCCTGAAATGTATAGATATAATTGGCTTAATTAAATCAGATTAACTTATAAAAAGTTTTTATATATCAAATATATTGTGTTTAAAGAACATGGTTTCTTGGGTTAAAGTTCTCCAGTAAAATACCGTATTTCAAATTAATACATAAATTTAAAATATATGAGGAAAGTTATTTTTTTTATTTCTGGTATAGCAATGGTCATAAATAAATTCAAGGTAAATTATAACATGGATGTTTAACATGAGAAACAATATAAAGACTGTGGCAAGGATTCTATTGGGAAAAGTACTAGACCACAGGCATAGAAATTGGGTTAAGATTTAGAAGTGACAGGCACAGAAAATTTTGATGTATCAATTTAAAAATGTCTAGGGTGCTGTCTCTAGAACAATGATTTTATACCAGGATTGATTTTCTATCCCCAGGTAAATTTTGGTAATATTTGGAGATGATTTCAGTTGTCACAACTGTTGGAGAGGGGAAGTTGTTACTAATACTATCTAATCTATAAAGGGCAGAAATGCTGCTACATATCCTAAAACCCCCAGGATAGCCAGCCACACTGTTCCCTAAAAAGAATCATTCAACCCAAGATGAAAATAGTCAAGGCTGAGAAATCTTGCTGTAGAGGTGATGATAATGAAAATGACAATGATGACGTTTATTTCATTATTAATTTTCCCTGAAAAGACAAGATATATTTCTATCAATTGTAATTATAGTATGTCAATTGTAATTATAGTATAGTTAATGTAATTATAGTGTAGCATTTTAAAAGCTGTTAGATTGTGAAATTTATTTTTAAAACATGAATTTGTTTATTTGCTGTTATTCCATAAGAAAATGTTTTTGCATTTATTAATGTTCTAATGTCATTTTCTGAGTATGAAGAAAATTTATGAAATTGTAACCAACTCACTAAAAATCATACATAGTCCTAGATGTATCCTTCAATCATATAAATACCACTTGAATTGCAGATAATAATTTTTATCCTTTGGCAATTGGCATTGTCACTTCCACTCTATAGTAGTAAGGGATTTGATTTATGTTATACCTGAATGGTCTAATGGTTTCCCCTACTTTCTTCAATTTATCCTTTAATTCTTCTGAATTTTGCAATAAGGAGTTCATGATCTCAGCCACAGTCAGCTCCGGGTCTTGACTGGATAGAGTTTCTCCATCATTGGCTGCAAAGAATATAAACAATCTGATTTCAGTATTGACTGAAATACATTCAAGGGATTAGATCTGATAGACAGAGTGCCTGAAGAACTATGGGTGGAGGTTTGTGACATTGAACAGGAGGCAGTGATCAAGCTCATCCCCAAGGAAAAGAAATGCAATAAGGCAAAATGGTTGTCTGAGGAAGCCTTACAAATAGGTGAGAAAAGAAGAGAAGCTAAAGGCAAAGGAGTAAACAAAAGATACACCCTTTTGAATGCAGAGTTCCAAAGAATAGCACGTAGAGATAACAAAGCCTTCCTCGATGATCAGTGAAAAGGAATAGAGGAAAACAATAGAATGGGAAAGACTAGAGATCTCTTCAAGAAAATTAGAGATACCAAGGGAATGTTTCATACAAAGATGGGCACAACAAAGGACAGAAACAGTATGGACCTAACAGAAGCAGAAGATGTTAAGAAGAGGTGGCAAGAATACACAGAAGAACTATACTAACTAAAAAGATCTGCATGACCCAGATAATCACGATGGTGTGATCACTCACCTAGAACCAGACATCCTGGAATGTGAAGTCAAGTGGGTCTTAGGAAGCATCATTACGAACAAAGCTAGTGGAGGTGATGGTATTCCAGTTGAGCTATTTCAAACCCTAAAAGATAATGCAGTGAAGGTGATGCTGCCCTCAATATGCCAGCAAATTTGGAAAACTCAGCAGTAGCCACAGGCTGAAAAAGGTCAGTTTTAATTCCAAGCCCAAAGAAAGGCAATGCCAAAGAATGTTCAAGTGAAAGTGAAAGTCATTCAGTCATATCTGACTCTTTGAGACCCCATGGACTGTACTGTCCATGGAATTCTCCAGGCCAGAACACTGGAGTGGGTAGCCTTTCCCTTCTCCAGGGAATCTTCCCAACCCAGAGATTGAACCCAGGTCTCCCGCATTGCAGGCAGATTCTTTACCAGCTGAGCCACAAGGGAAGCCCAAGAACACTGGAGTGGATAGCCTATTCCTTCTCAGGTGGATCTTCCCGACCCAGGAATCAAACCGGGTCTCCTGCATTGCACCAACTGAGCTATCAGGGAAGCCCAAAGAATGTTCAGACTACTGCACAATTGCATTCATCTCACATACTGGCAAAGTAATTCTCAAAATTCTCCAAACCAGGCTTCAAAAGTAGGTGAACTGTGAATCTTTGGATGTTCAAGCTAGATTTAGAAGAGCCAGAGGAAACAGAGATCAAATTGCCAAGTCCAATGGATAAATGAAAAATCAAGAGTTCCACAAAAACTTCTGCTTTACTGATTATGCCAAAGCCTTTCACTATGTGGATCACAATAAACTGTGGAAAATTCTTCAAGAGATGGGTATACCAGACCACCTTACCTGCCTCCAAAGAAGTCTGTATGAAGGTCAAGAAGCCACAGTTAGAACTTGACATAGAACAACAGGCTATTTCCAAATAGGGAAAGGAGTATGTCAAGGCTGTATATTGTCACCCTGCTTATTTAACTTAAAAGCAGAGTACATAATACAGTGTTTCCCAACACTAAGGGAATGATTGTTCTCTGCATTAGTGCTTTTCACTTTAGTTTTTAGAGTTCTCCAATATTTAACCAATTCTTCTAACAATTTTTCCCTGCAGAAATCATGTGGTCTATGTTTGCCTGACTGGACCCAGAAATAATAGAGACCATTTAGAGAAGGTCTGGAGCCCTTCTAAGAATCAGCTTCCTCAGCAGCATGGGAACACACCTGGCAAATGTAAACTTTTCGTATTCACAGATTTCCCGAAAAACATAAAATATATAAAACTTTTACATAATTTCATTATATACTATCCAGAAATTCTTTTTCTCCCACATAATGGTGTATATAACGCATAATTTTTCCCAGCTTAACATCACTTTAATAGGCAGATTGGGGGAAAAAAACAACAACTAGGTTATAAAATCAGACAGAACTAAGTTTCGCTGTGTTCCTGAGGCATTTTCTATAGACTTTCATTATCTATATTCTCATTGTATATCATTGTAACCCTTTTAGGTTTTTGACTCACTGGTATATGAGTAACTTAAAGATAATGGTGATTAACCTTTGTTTTAGTATATGTAAAATAACACAAAACATAAGGTAGGTGCTCCAAAGATGTTAAGAAAATTCAACCGTGCATATTGTAAATTGTAACATGGTATAACCCCATGAGCTGATATTTTTTCAATGGTACTAGAAATTCATGTGAAAAGAAATTTGATTCAGTTTATACTATGAAGTGATACACACATATTCTCTCTTGCAAAAATATCTTTCATGATTTTCCAGGAAAAAATTGGAGGCATATAGATTGGCAGCATATTGTCTATCCATAAAGTCCCTAAAATGACTCGAGGGACAAAGATGATTCTCTCAAAGATCAATTAAGTTCAGTTCAGTTTCAGTTTAGTCGCACAGTTGTGTCTGACTCTTTGTGATCCCATGGACTGTAGCACACCAGGCCTCCCTGTCCATCACCAACTCCTGGAGTGCACCCAAACACATTGACCCAGTGATGCCATCCAAGCATCTCATTCTCTGCACCCCCCTACTCCTCCTGCCCTCAAGCTTTCCCAGCTTCAGGGTCTTTTCAAATGGGTCAGCTCTTTGAATCAGGTGGCCAAAGTATTGGAGTTTCAGCATCAGTCCTTCCAATGAATATTCAAGACTGATCTCTTTTAGGATGGACTTGTTGGATCTCCTTGCAGTCCAAAGGAATCTTAAGAATATTCTCCAAGACCACAGTTCAAAAGCATCAATTCTTAGTGCTCAGCTTTCTTTATAGTCCAACTCTCACATCCATACATGACTACTGGAGAAACCATAGCCTCAACTAGATGGACCTTTGCTGGCAAAGTAATATCTCTGCTTTTTAATATGCTTTCTACGCTGGTCATAACTTTTATTCCAAGGACCAAGTGTCTTTTAATTTCATGGCTACAATCACCATCTGCAGTGATTTTGGAGCCCCAAATATAAAGTCAGCCAATGTTTCTACTGTTACCCCATCTATTTGCCATGAAGTGATGGGACCAGATGCCATGATCTTTGTTTTCTGAATATTGAGCTTTAAGCCAACTTTTCACTCTCCTGTTTTACTTTCATCAAGAGACTCTTTAATTCTTCTTCACTTTTGCCATAAGGGTGGTGTCATTTGCATATCTGAGGTTATTGATATTTCTCCCAGCAATCTTGATTCCAGCTTGTGCTTCTTCCAGCCCAGCATTTCTCATGATGTACTCTGGATATAAGCTAAATTAGCATGGTGACAATATACAGCCTTGACGTACTCCTTTCCCAATTTGGAATCAGTCTGTTATTCCATGTCCAGTTCTAACTGTTGCTTCCTGAACTGCATGTAGATTTCTCAAGACGCAGGTAAGGTGGGCTGATAGTCCCATCTTTTGAAGAATTTTCCACAGTTTATTGTGATCCACACAGCCAAAGGCTTTGGCATAGTTAATAAAGCAGATATAGATATTTTTCTGGAAATCTCTTGCTTTTTTGATGATCCGGTGGATGTTGGCAATTTGATCTCTGATTCCTCTGCCTTTTCTACAAACAGCTTGAACATCTGGAAGTTCATGGTTCAGGTATTGCTGAAGCCTGACTTAGAGAATTTTGAGCACTACTTTGCTAGTGTGTGAGATGAGTGTAATTGTATCGTAGTTTGAGCATTCTTTGGCATTGCCTTTCTTAGGGATTGGAATGAAAACTGGACTTTTCCAGTCCCGTGGCCACACTGAGTTTTCCAAATATGCTGGCATATTGAGAGCAGCACTTTCATAGCATCATCTTTTAGGATTTGAAATAGCTCAACTGGAATTCCATCACCTCCACTAGCTTTGTTCGTAGTGATGCTTCCTAAGGCCTACTTGACTTCACATTCCAGGATGTCTGGATCTAGGTGAGTGATCACACCATAGTGATTATCTGGGTTGTGAAGATTCTTTTTCTATAGTTCTTCTGTATTCTTGCTATCTCTTCTTAATATCTTCTGCTTCTGTTAGGTTCATACCATTCTGTCCTTTATTGATTCCATCTTTGCATAAAATGTTCCCTTGGTATTTCTAATTTTCTTGAAGAGATCTCTAGTCTTCCCCATTTTATTATTTTCCTCTATTTCTTTGCACTGATCACCGAGGAAGGCTTTATTATCTCTCCTTGCTATTCTTTGGAGCTCTGCATTCAAATGGGTGTATCTTTCCTTTTCTCCTTTGGTTTTCCCCTCCCTGGTTTTCAAAGCTATTTGTAAGGCCTTCTAATTAGGGTGTGCAATTATCTTAATGTACTATGTAGCAACAATATGATATGTAGCCATAGTGATTGCTTCTATGACTTTTTTATTGAAAATAAAATAATAAAAAGACAGCCATTAAAATGGCTTTATTTTTCTTACTGGTAAATATAAAACTTTCAGTGCATCTTCAAAGTTTTTCACCTGTTAATGCCCACAAAAATTAATAGATTTTAAAACAGGTAGAGAACTTTTGTCTCCTTTCACTTAAATTTTTTGCTCTCTACTCTGCTTCTGCTAATCTCATTAATTGGATCATCAATCTCTAATATTTTCAATTTATCACTCAAATATTCAATGGCTTCACTGACACAATGAAGCATGGATGTCATACACACTGCAAAATTATATGAATTAATAGTCATCAGAGAATTAAACTTCACTGAACAAATTCCCTCTACAGTAGAAGAAACTGATTTATTTTGCTAGAGGTCTTCATCCTCTTATCTATCATGTTTTGTTCTTCTTGTCTCATCTGGAAAACTACTTCTCAACTTGACTGCAACTGCTTCAAAAGTTCTATTTCACTACTAAACTTTCTGGTCCCACTAAGAAATCCTTTTTAGACAAATATAAGAAGGATGCCATGAAAAACTGCTTATCTTGCAAATGAAAAGTCAAATGATACTTCAATTACATCCCAACACTTTAGGGACATTCTACAATTATCCTTTGTGGTATGCTTTAAATCAGCCATCTGGATTTCAATAATATTTAGGCTCAAAATTTTGAATGGGGAATTAAGCCTTTCTATAACAGCTCTCCCAATGCTCAAATCCTCATACTGATTCTGCTTTGCAGCATGAATTAAACTATGTTATGATCCATGCTGAAAATGATATGTCTTTACTAAGCTGATGGGAAAATCACCGTAACATTTATCAGTATCACACCAGGCTATTATGTCCACTGCTGGAACAGACATTACTTGTTCAAGCACTTCTGTCATAAGCAAGCAGATTGTATTTCCTTGCTACTCATTTTTGGCCAGAGGTCTGGTCTCTCCAGTGGGAAACTAGAGTTTTGAGTTATGCTAGTATTTCCCACTACTGTGATTCAGAGCCCTTATTGAATACATAGTAATCATGTGTCTTTTTCTGTTTGGAATTAAAGTCATTAACAAATGCTAGATATTCATTTCAATCCTGAACTTTAAAAAATGAAATTAAATCCAACATAAAATTTTTGAGCATCAATTTTGCTTCTCAACATAGGTTATAGAAACATATGAACTTAGGAAATGGTCTCTTCCCTTAATAAATGTTTAATATTTCTTGAACTGAAGTGATATTGAGTTGAACAATTGATAGATACAGAAGATAGAATATCACATTAGCCAATAATCATAAATTTGTTTGGTATACATTGTCTATATTTTCATTAAATTAAGACAAAATAGCTGATTTTTATTTATTTTAACTTAAAACTTTCATTTTGTTTATGTGCACACTCACCTGCTGCCCAAGATTTATCTTAGATTAAAACATATTTTATTGGGTTTCCCTGGTGGCTCAGAGGTTAAAGCATCTGCTGCAGTGTGGGAGATCTGGGTTCGATTCCTGGGTTGGGAAGATCCCCTGGAGAAGGAAATGGCAACCCACTCCAGTATTCTTGCCTGGAGAATCCCATGGACGGAGGAGCCTCCAAATATATTTTGGAGGCCTGACCTGATGATATTCTCCTTATATAGTTCAGATTCATCACCTACATTCTTTACTTTATCATTTACCTCCATTGAAGTGCTTCACAGCCTTTTTTGATGCCAATGGTGTCCTTGCATAAATTCAGTTCGGTTTATTTCAGTTGTTCAGTAGTGTCCGACTATGTGGCCCCATAGACTGCAGCATGCCAGGCTTCCCTGTCTATCACCAACTTCCAGAGTTTACTCAAACTCATGTTCCACTGAGTCGGTGATGCCATCCAACCATCTCATCCTCTGTTGTTCCCTTCTCCTCCTGCCTTCAATCTCTCCCAGCATCAAGGTCTTTTCAAATGAGTCAGCTCTTCTCATCAGGTGGCCAAAGTATTGGAGTTCCAGCTTCAACATTAGTCCTTCCAATGAATATTCAGGACTCATTTCCTTTAGGATGGACTGGTTGGATCTCCTTGCAGTCCAAGCGACTTTCAAGAGTCTTCTCCAATACTACAGTTCAAAAGCATCAATTCTTCTGTGCTCAACTTTCTTTATAGTCCACCTCTCATCCATACATGACTACTGGAAAAACTAGATGGACCTTTCTTGGCAAAGTAATATCTCTGCTTCTTAATATGCTCTTAAGTTTGGTTATAATTTTTTTATTCCAAGGAGCAGGCATTTTTAAATTTCATGGCTGCAATCACCATCTGCAGTGATTTTGGAGCCCAGAAAAATAAAGTCTGCCACTGTTTCCACTGTTTGTCCATCTATTTGCTATGAAGTGGTGGGACCAGATGCCATGATCTTAGTTTTCTGAATGTTGAGCTTTAAGCCAACTTTTTCACTCTCCTCTTTCACTTTTATCAAGAGGCTCATTAGTTCTTCTTCACTTTCTGCCCTAAGGGTGGTGTCATCTGCATATCTGAGGTTGTTGATATTTCTCCTGGAAATCTTGATTCCAATTTGTGCTTCCTACAATCCAGTGTTTCTCATGATATACTCTGTATATAAGTTAAATAAGCACGGTGACAATATACAGCCTTGACATTCTCCTTTCCCGATTTGGAACCAGTCTGTTGTTCCATGTCAAATTCTAACTGTTGTTTCCTGACTTGCATACAGATTCTCTAGAGGCAGGTCAGGTGGGCTGGTATTCCCATCTCTTTCAGAATTTTCCACAGTTTATTGTGATCCACACAAAGGATTTGGCATAGTCAATAAAGCAGAAATAGATGCTTTTCTGGAACTCTCTTGCATTTTCGATGATCCAGCAGATGTTGGCAATTTGATCTCTGGTTCCTCTACCTTTTCTACAAACAGCTTGAACATCTGGAAGTTCATGGTTCAGGTATTGCTGAAGAATTTTGAGCACTATTTTGCTAGTGTGTGAGATGAGAGCAATTGTATGGTAGTTTGAGCATTCTTTGGCATTGCCTTTCTTAGAGATTGGAATGAAAACTGACCTTTTCCAGTCCTGAGGCCACTGCTGAATTTTCCAAATTTTCTGGCATATTGAGAGCAGCACTTTCATAGCATCATCTTTTAGGATTTGAAATAGCTCAACTGGAATTCCATCACCTCCACTAGCTTTGTTCATAGTGATGCTTTCTAAGGCCCACTTGACTTCACATTCCACGATGTCTGGCTCTAGGTGAGTGATCACACCATCGTGGTTTTCTGGATCATGAAGATCTTTTTTGTACAGTTGTTCTGTGTATTATTGCTATCTCATCTTAATATCTTCTGCTTCTGTTAAGTTCATACCATTTCTGTCCTCTATTGAGTCCATCTTTGCATGAAATTTTCCCTTGGTATTTCTAATTTTCTTGAAGAGATCTCTAGTGTTTCCCATTCTATTGTTTTCCTCTATTTCTTTGCACTGATCACTGAGGAAGGGTTTCTTATCTCTCCTTGCTATTCTTTGGAACTCTGCATTCAAATGGCTGTATCTTTCCTTTTGTCTTTTGGGTTTTGCTTCTTTTCTTTTCACAGGTATTTCACAGCCCTCCTCAGACAGCCATTTTGCTTTTCTGCATTTCTTTTTCTTGGGGATATTCTTGACCCCTGTATCCTGTACAATGTCATGAACCTCCATCCATAGTTCAGGCACTCTGTCTATCAGATCTAGTCCCTTAAATGTATTTCTCACTTCCACTGTATTGCTTTACACTTATTGGTCCCTCTTTGTGAGTTTTTTCTCCTGATCTCTTACTCCTGAATTACTTATGTTAGGTGTTAACTCAGATGTCCCATTCCAGAATTCTTTCCTCAATCATGTGCTGTGGGTGTGCTAAATCTCTTCAGTCATATCCCACTCTTTGTGACCCTATGGACTTTAGCTCACCAAGCTCATCTGACCATGGGATTCTCCAGAAAGAATACTGGAGTGGGTTGCCATGCTCTCCTCCAGGGAATCTTCTCAAACTAGGAATCAAACTTGCATCTCTTACATCTCCTACATTGACAAGCAGGTTCCTTACCAGTAGCACCACCTGGGAAACTCTTTCTCAATCATATTATATGTAAGTTTCACTACTCAGCTTAGTCAACTTCTATCCTATTGCTTTATTCCCTTCATAATTCTACTATATGAAATTTCTCCCTTCTTTTCCTTCTTTTCTTTCTCACCCTCCTCTCCTCCCTCCTTATTTTCTTCCTGCCTTTTTTTTTTGTCTTCATCTCATTCTGATGCACTGTCTCTAGCCTCATTTTTAACTATTATATTGCTTTATTAACTCTTTCCCTTTCTCTGAAAGATTACTTAAAAAATAAAACAGAAACCATGCTGGATATTTCAGTAAAGAAGTAAATACATGGAATTATTTTCACAAATATTGGAGAACTGGAAAAATAAAAGACAACACTCAAGTATCACAGACATTTGCAACTTCAGGCATCAGCCTGCTACCACTGTAGGCATCATAAAAAAAAAAAAAAAAAAAAAAAATCAGAGGAAAAGACCACAAGAATCTAAGAACTCAAAGAATTGGTCCACAAAGACAGGCTCAAACTTCTGGGAAGACAATAAACTGACTGTTGGTGGTAATTTAAGAACTTGGAGAAACGGGTCCAGTGGAAATGAGACTGCTAAGCATGGATATTATCTGGTTAGTGGTTAAGAAGCTGGGTAGCAAATGATATGTTGCAGCAGAGATAAATGTTTAATAACCAATATATCTCATCCTTTTTGTACACTATATCCACACTTATATTCATTATAATGAACTTATATCCAATAACAAATACAACTTTATTCTTTTACCTAACATGATGCAATTGTTTTTCATGCATAGACAACAAGATGCTTTCCAAGAGACAGCACAGGATGCTAAGGCTCATTTTATTCAACTCAGAAAATATCATATTATCCACCTCTTATTTATTTTGATTAATCCTCTACTGGTGTTATAACACCTCTCTCATATTTATATATTGCAATATAAAGGCTGTAAAATTCACTATTAACAGACAACTTTCCTTTTACACAGTAATAAAAGAAAAATAAGAAGTGGAAATTAAAAAACTGGATGGTATAGTCGTGTGTGTGTGTGTGTTACAAGAAAAGTGAGTATATGCATACCTGCTACAATAAGTTTTTTTTTCCTCTAAACATAAGCCCATAGTTGATATGCCAATATTTTTTAATTCCTTATTTTTATCACCAATTTACATTCTCAGTAGGCTGATGTTGTTTAGTTTATGGGATGATCTAAAATCTGAATTTCAAAAATTCATTTCTAAAAGATCTAACATTTTTGTCTTCTGGCTTTTATAGGTTGCTGTAGTTTATTAAAGTATTATTAGTTTATTAATGTTTACTTTTAAACATGGAAGTACTAAGTTAAACCTGTGGGGTCTAAGTTAAACCTGTACTAAGTTAACCTGCAGTACTAAGATAAATCTGTGGGTCTAGCACACTCGTCCTTATCCCCAATGTGTATCAGCAACATATCTACCTTATGGGTATGACAGTCAATCACATCAGCCCATAACTATCCCAGTCTTTGCTCATTCAGTGGAACAAGGGGTTCAAAATGGTAAAGTGATAACTTCAACCTCCAGTTCAGTGAACCATTTTTCTATGCCCTGGTAGAAAGAAAAAAAACTAATGTTTTGGTACAGGAAAAGCTTTCTAAATGAATTGTTAGGTGTAACAGTATGACAGATAGGATTATAGAAATGTCTTCCCCCACCAAGATACTCATCTCCTAGTTATTCAACAGACATTAATCTTGGTAATTCTGTGGAGACATTAGTAATGTCTAATTGGATGACCTTAATATGACATTATCCTGGATTATCTAGGCGGGTTCAATGTATTCACATGAATCTTTAAAAACAGAATATGAAGGCAGAAGGGTCATTCGGACAGGTGCAGAGGAGAAATGAAGCATAAGGTTCCAGAGGTCAAAGAGATTGAAATTTAATGTAAGATAATACTCATTGTTGCCTTTGAGATAGAGGACAAGTACGATGAGATAGAGTATGTATGTAAATTGAGATGAGAAGAAACCCTGGATGACATCCAGAAAAGAAATGGGACCTTAGTCCTACAACCAAATTGAACTGGATTCTGACCCAAAATTTCTGCATGAGCTTTGAAGTGGATTTGTCTCCAGACAATCTAGAAAAGATTGCATCTGCTGCCACAAGAGTTCAGTCTTCTTGGACGCTAAGCCAAGAAAGTAGCCAGGCCCACCAGACATCTGATTGACAGAATTCTGACATCATAAATTCGTACTATTTTAAGTGAATGTTTGAGTTTGTGACAATTTGTTATGGCAGCAATAGAAAGCTAAAACAATAGTAATTTAAGCTTCTCTCATTTCACTCTTTGATTCTTGGATCTATACTTTCTGGCAATGGAAGAATATTGCCCATATTTTGATATCCATCTTAAAACATAGATCACACACCTGTAATATAGAATAGTAAAGCTTCATGGTATTACTTGTCAACTGGCAGTATAACTGAACCTTTACTGGGTCATTCTCTTTTCTGTCAAAGCAGCTGCTTGGGATGATTAAGTGTGTGAAAAAAAAGCCTGTGAATTTTATGGCACAAGCCCATTTCCACATTAATTTGCTTCAAATATTTCCTTTGTTCAAAAGCAACAAATCTATAGTTGGTGACGCTACCAAAACATTAGCAGAAAAGCCATAGCAGAGCCTCAGTATCTTTTGTTCTGATGTTGCCAAGTTAGACATTTAGCTGTGGAGATAAGCGAAATGAGTCTTATAGATGAAATTCCATATTGTTTGGCCCATGCAGAACTGCTATCCTTTCTACCACAGCCAATTTACAAATAAATATTAAGTATTAAGTTGGTTAGAAAAAAGAGATTGATATCCAAAAGAGGGGTCATTTATCCAGATGATTTTTTTTTTTTTTAAAAAAATTTTTTTATTATTATTATTTTTACTTTACAATATTGTATTGGTTTTGCCATACATCAACATGTGTCTGCCATGGGTGTACACGTGTTCCCCATCCTGAACCCCCCTCCCACCTTCCTCCCCATACCATCCCTCTGGGTCATCCCAGTGCACCAGCCCCAAGCTTCCTGTATCCTGCATCAGACCTGAACTGGCGATTCGTTTCTTATATGATAATGAGGTGGATGAAACTGGAGCCTATTATACAGAGGAAAGTAAGCCAGAAAGAAAAACACCAATACAGTATACTAACGCATATATATGGAATTTAGAAAGATGCTAATGACAACCCTGTATGCGAGACAGCAAAAGAGACACTGATGTATAGAACAGTTTTTTGGACTCTGTGGGAGAGGGAGGGGGGTGATGATTTGGGAGAATGGCATTAAAACATGTATCCAGCTGATTACTGAAAGCCTTCTCTGAATTAGGTGAACTTTTGTCAGGTAAGCATTCAGTGGTAGACAAATGGCTTCATATTCTTCTCAGTCCAATAAGGGTATTGATATAGTCCTCTGAAGCCTTTGTCACCAACTTTCCAATTCTATTTCTGACTCATTTTCCAAATTTCTGATCATACAGCCAAACCATTAGCCACTGTTCCACAGATAAATGCGTATAAATCTATATATCTATTTACTTATTGATCCAGACAAAGAATCTACAAAAACATTGTGGATTGATGCTCTGCCCACTCAGATGATTTCCATTTACCATTGTCTTCTCAAGGACACACTTGTGATTGAAGTTATATTACTGCAGCAGTCTCTTCAATGACTAGATACATTATGTGCAAAAAAGGCCTATGTTACTTCCCTTTCAGTCAATTTGTCATAAGAGGCTGTGAGAAGAGGAGTGGCAATGTTTCAAGAGAAGATACTAAAGGAATCTGAGCCCCCTGCTCATTAAACTTCTTTGTACATTATTTACCTGCTTGAACCTGATCTCTAATGAATCATTTACATAGGATGATTGATGGCTTATGATTTGGTAGCCGGAAGATACACAACCAAATTGTTAGGATAAGCTGCATGATCCGATGTCTTGTGATAATTAAAATTTCCAGTTAGAAGCCAGAAAGTATTTCTCATAAGGAAATTTTTTTTAATGTTATATGTAGAAGAGGAAAATATGTTGCTTCATAACAATCCTAGGAGTTCTCAGTGCCCTGTTGGGCTTTGCCAAGTATTTCACAGAATAGCCCTTTATTTTTCCACAGACATTTATATATTAATACCAATGGAACTGCTGTGCGAAAGTTCATATGACATCATAGCTGTTATTACAGTGGCACTTCCTAAAGAATTTTCTCTTGCCCTCGGCCTCACTCACTAAACCTTGCCAGTCTTATTAGTTACACAAAGTGTGTATAACATATTGTTTTGGAAGTAGATGATATAAAGTGCCTTTGGATAGGTTGTATTTATATGCTGTAGTTCAGTGGATATTCATATCATTCAACGAGATGGCAAGACCCTCATTTTTATGGGATTTAACTCTAACCTTTGGTTCACACTTTTCTTACTTTTTATTTACATTTTATGGCCATTGCTACTTCTTGAACATTATATTTCATAAGCAAAGTTTCATAAATATAGGTGAGCTGTGTGAACTGTTCTGTGGTTTGTTAATGCTATCATTAACAAAAGATTATGACAAAAGAAGACTAGAATATGACAAAAGAAGAAACATTAATATGGCCTTGAAACAGACTATGAAGGTGTACAGTTGTACCTGTCAGGCAACAACAGTCTGCATCTGGTGGATCTTATATGCTGGAAAAAATAATAAAGCATCTCCTTGATCAGTAGTTGTATACTTTCCTGCAGGAAAAATAAATCTAAAGAATAACTCACAATCAATCTTTTTCTGAGATCCATCTGTTTCCACACAGGACAAACAACTGAACTAAACTTAACATGTTAGTAATCGCCAATCCAGAATTTTCAAGTATTTTATACAGTAATCTTTTAAATCCCCTCAGAGATGTGATTTTACCTCCCACTGTCAAATATCCTTTCCAATTTGTTGTAACTACTCATTAGGGAAATAATATCAACATTGCTTTTTGGTATTAATTGTTGCCACTCAGTCTCATCATCCTGAGCTGCTATCTTGGATACTGTTGCCATCCTGAAGTCCATCTTAAGGACCGCATCTCCCTCCACAATATCCAGCCTTCCAAGGAGAGATGCCACAGAGATTCCTAGTATGCTGGAAATCTGCTCAAAATTGTAGTTCTCATTGCCTTGGTAAATGACTCACTCTTTTGATTAGGGACTAGAATTAATGAATGGATAGGCATAACATACGTTAAACATAATTACAAAATTTCAAACTCCTTAAGGCTTTGAATCCTGTTCTCCTGTACTATAGGAAGAAAGTATTGACCTCCCAGCTTCACTGAATGTAGCCCAAAGTAAGTTGAAATCTCAATCAAACAATCACGCAAACTCTTAGAGCCAATTCGTCAATGCAAACTAACATCTTTATGCATACCTGAAATGTGCTTTTATATTCATTTGGCTTATTACAGAGTTTTATTCCACATCTCTTTTATAACTATTATTAGAATCTAAAATATGTTAATATTAGTATTCTAACATATCAATTTAATAAATTTTATTATCAAGACCATCTATTAATATTACATTTTCAGTTTAAAAAAACTCAGTACTGCCTCCAACACAAAACATAACCAAGCAAATCCATAATCACATGTTTATGGTTCTGTTTTCTTGGGATCATTTCTAATATCAAGTACTGAATCTAATACCAATTAGAACACAGTCAGGGAAAGTGAAACCAAACTAAGTATTTCAACAGAGAAAATTTAGTATAGGCTATTTAATTGATTGGTTACATAATTTGGGGGTGTAAGGAAAAATAAACTGAAAATTCATGTAAAACAGGTAATATTTGGATTATCCAAGGATAGACACTCAAAAGGAGACTTTCTGTCAACCAGAGAAGGGGTACTTCCTGGTGCTGATTACCTTAGGAGTTATAAGCTTACAGAACGGGCTCAGAGCAGGGGGTTACTGTCTGGATAGTAATGATTGTCCTGAGAGAGTATAACAAGACTGGTTGTGATTGCTATACAAAGTTGGCAAATGGATCAAAGTGCTTCTTCCAAGGCCAATATTCAATGACATAGTGATATCAACTGGAACAGCAATCAAACAGAAAGAAACCCATCTTTTTCCTTTCTACCTTCCTGTAGTATGTTCATTTGGCAAAAAATAAAAGAGGTCAGATGATGAGAAAAAAGAGTCTGGTTTGAAAAATCTTAGTCCAAATATTTCAAAGTAGAATATCAAAAGGTTGATTAGAAGCTGAATAAGAGCTCAATTACTGATACAGTTTTGAACTAGAATATACATTGTGTATAGTGAAGCTTTGTCAGTTTAGCTTATGTTCCTAGAATCTTGAGACTCTCAATCGAAGGACCTTAGTACTTATTTGTTGAGTAACTTGCTCTAGAAAAATGCCTTGATACAAATGCAAAGTGATAATATAAACTAGAATCTGCCACCTTAGATAATTTTACTGGAATATGATAAAATATTAACAAAATAAAAATCACAGAAGATGTATTAGTATGTAATTTTTTAATTGTTATTTATTTATTATTATTATTTTATTTATTTATTTTTTAAATTTTATTTTATTTTTAAACTTTACATAATTGTATTAGTTTTTAATATACTAAATTAATATCCATATGATTACATGTATTATATAGCCCACCAGGCTCCTCTGTCCATGGAATTCTCCAAGCAAGAATACTGGAGTGGGTAGCTAGCTATTCCTTTTCCAGGGGAATATTCCTAGGGAATATTCCTGCATTGAAGGCAGGATCAAACCAAGGTCTCCTGCATTGAAGGTGGATTCTTGACTGTTTGAGCTAACAAGAAAGCACATTATTATATTATACTTTATTTCAAATAGAAAAGCAAATACAGGAAATACAGGTGGTTATCATTTAATTTAAAAGTAAAATATTAACACTGGATATCAGAGATGAAGTTTTACTAGCTTATTTATCCTTCAAATATCTAATCAATAGTTATAAATACTGTATCTGAAATATTTTACAGAAAGCATTTCAGCTAGTTTTCCTCTTCTAAGTTAGTCATTCACAAAATAATAATGTATAAAAGCAAATTGTATATACATATAAACAGGATAAAAAAATATGTGCTTGATCTTTTGATCAGTTCATTAGTTAATAAATTAATTAATTCATGCATGTTTCATTGAAATGGGTTTGAAACCTAGTGTATTAGAAAAATAAATAAATGTGGAATATATTGTAAAATTTGGTAAGAACTATAATCATTATTTGTACAGAATGTTACTGGAGGATAAAAAAGTTAGTATCTTACTCTAGATGGGCAAATTGAAGAAAGCTTCGTGAAAAGAGACCACACTAAAATTTCAGCAAGGTATTTTTCACAATATTATTTTACTTTACACTGGAACTTTTATTTTTAAGCCACATTCTATCTGCAACTTGCAACATTTAACTGGGTGACAAGTTTACACTGGGCTATCATGCCAACCACATGGTCTACCAGGTGCTATTATTTTGTTGAAATACAACCATATAAAATTTGATTTGTTCCTCTTTTTTTTAGATAGGTATATGGTGCAATGAATATTTGTAACCATTCATTTCAGTCTCTTATTTTGTCACATTTCCTTTTAATATCTCATTTGCACAGCCTTTCCTGTTTTTAAATATTTTTGAAATAAAGTATGGCAGTCTCTTCTGAACTTGTTGATGCGTTGATGTTTCTTACAGAGCTCAAGTCTTATTAGAGATTGTAGATAATAAGAATTAACAGCTGAAAGACCCAACTAGCAGTTCTACAACTTGATCCTATGTCTCACAAACAGGAAAGTCTTTGTCTCACAAACAGGAAAATTTTGAGTGATGCATCATTTGGTTTAGAGAATGGTGTATAGTCTTTCTCTCCTCCATAATTCATACTTTTTCATTAACCTAGAATGTCATTTTACTGCAATTCTTACTCGTAAAATATACATGTTAGTGGCACTAGTGGTAAATAACCCACCTGCCGATGCAGGAGACACAGGAGACATGGGTTTGATCCCTGGTTCAGGAAAGATCCCCTGCAGTAGGAAATGGCAACATATTCCATTATTCTTGTGAGGAAAATCCTATGGAGAGAGGAGCCTGGCTGGCTACAGTCCATGAGACTGCAGAGTTGGACACAATGCTCGAAAGAGCACAACACAACAGTTGTGTTTCAGTACTTTAGCATCTCTTTCTATAGGAATATTTCCCTGAATCTTAGTAGACTTGGTTTGATTCTTCTTAACTCTCATGTTTACTTCTACCAAATAACATGTAAATTATAGATAAATTTTTATTTATCTGAATCCTACACATTGCTTAGTCATGTCCGACTCTTTGCAACATCATGGACTATACAGTCCATGGAATTCTCTAGGCCAGAATACTGGAGTGGGTAGCTGTTCCCATCTCCAAGGAATCTTCCCAACCCAGGGAGTGAACCCAGGTTTCCCGCATTGCAGGAGGATTCTTTACCAACTGAGCCACCAGGGAAGCACAAGAATTACTGGAGTGAGTAGCCTATCCCTTCTCCAGCACATCTCCCCTACCCAGGAATTGAACTGGGGTCTCCTGCATTGCAAGTGCATTCTTTACTAGCTAAGCAAACAGGGAAGCCCTAAATAGCATGCAAATTATAGATTTTTTTTTTTAATTTTTCTGCATTCCACACAGTACTGCATACTCTGTGTTGGTAAGGATTACATCTTAATTTCTGTTTGCTATTCACTTAGGAAAGGTACTTGGAAGATACTGTAAGTTATCCACATTTGGGCTGAGTATATAAATGAATAATCAGTGGTATTGAGTCTTGAGGATGTAGCAAAGAAGAGTTAGCAGAGGAAAAATCCAAATATTAAGTCTAGGAAAGAATCTGTTGCAAGATATTATGGCTATAATGTGGACTGAGGGAGTTGATGAATAATCACTTTTTTGTGTACTTGGAGCATTTTTTTTTTCTCTCTCTCTTTTCTATCTGTGAACCTCCTAAGCCAATTTTGAGTGTGACTGCAGATGGTGATTGCAGCCATGAAATTAAAAGATGCTTACTCCTTGGAAGGAAAGTTATGACCAACCTAGATAGCATATTCAAAAGCAGAGACATTACTTTGCCAACAAAGGTTCGTCTAGTCAAGGCTATGGTTTTTCCTGTGGTCATGTACGGATGTGAGAGTTGGACTGTGAAGAAGGCTGAGTGCCGAAGATTTGATGCTTTTGAACTGTGGTGTTGGAGAAGACTCTTGAGAGTCCCTTGGACTGCAAGGAGATCCAACCAGTCCATTCTGAAGGAGATCATCCCTGGGATTTCTTTGGAAGAAATGATGCTAAAGCTGAAACTCCAGTACTTTGGCCACCTCATGTGAAGAGTTGACTCATTGGAAAAGACTGATGCTGGGAGGGACTGGGGGCAGGAGAAGAAGGGGATGACAAAGGATGAGATGGCTGGATGGCATCACCGACTCAATGGACGTGAGTCTGGGTGAACTCTGGGAGTTGGTGATGGACAGGGAGGCCTGGCGTGCTGCGATTCATGGGGTCGCAAAGAGTCGGACACGACTGAGTGACTGAAGTGAAGTGAACTGAACTGAATTTAGTTAAGCTTTCACTATTCCCAGTTGTAAACAACATTCTTTCTTGTGTTCTTTTGCTATTTTATTTTTATTTGATTTATCTTATAGTTTCTATTATGCTAGAATTACCTCTTGACAGAATATAGCATAGTTGTTCAGAGGCAGTGGAGTATAATGTTCAGGGACTACCAACCTCAGCTCAGAATAACCACTTTGAACCTTATCAAGGTTGACAATTACTTATGATACCGTGGATGATTTATTAAAAGTATTTTCATCAAGTTCCTCAAGAACGAATGGGGCCAATAATAACAGCTACCTCATTGGGCTGTTTTAAGGATTAAAAGATACAAAATTTACAAAACACTTAGATCATTACCATATAATAATATTTGCTGCTGCTGCTGCTAAGTCGCTTCAGTCATGTCTGACTCTATGCGATCCCAGAGACTACAGCCCACCAGGCTCCCCCATCCCTGGGATTCTCCAGGCAAGAACATAATATGTTAAATATTATCATATATTTATTCTCCCCTTTGTATAGTAAACATGTTGAGGACCTCAATAACTTTTTACTTAGATTTTTTTACAGTAAATAATGCAATGTCTATCAAAATCTCTTGGTTTGTTGTTTTTACCATTTGATCTTTGAAATATTCTCTTCTACTTGCAAAGTTATATTTATTTTCTTCCTCTTTCCTTATCTAAAATCATTTATTCTCCCTTTAATAACACTCAGAAGCTTAGAAATAAAAACTCAGCATCGCCACCTTTATTGTGTATTGCTTTTTAATACACATTGGCCACACTAAGCCTTCTTAGTAATAATTGTGTTGCGTTATGATAACTTGTCTACATTATACTTTTGTGACTAAGCTCTTGACTATTGTGTGATGGTATTTCAAACATTTATAAGGCAACCAAATAACACGTCATTAACTTTCAGGGAATTAACTTTCAGACTGTTCTGAAAACTTTGAACCTCTGGGCTATTCACTAAACTCTGACAATCAACTCACCCAGTCCCATTCATTCTTCATTTTTGTATTTGTTCTCACTCAGAAGAATGGTCCAAGAAGGGAAGTAGAGGGCTCTAAAAGATAATGTACCAGATTAGATTCTAGAAGACTGGACCAGTTCCTGGCTCTAACATTAATTAACTGTGTGAGCAAAAAAGGGATTTAAAGTCTCTGGACCCAAATAGCTTCAGCTACTAAATGAAATGGCTTGTCTAAGTCAGTGGTTTGCAGTTTTTGAAACATAGAAATAACATAGAGTTGGCGTTAGTATTTTTTAAGTTAGTATTATTGAATGTTTACAGAAATAAAAACTGGTTCAACACAAACAGTACTTTTTATGACACCAGATCCTAGTTGGATTTTCATCATTTTTGCTGTTTGAAGAATTAATGGAAGCAAATGTAGATGTACTAATTACCACATCAATTATTCCTAAGATATTTTACATTGTATTCTAAAGATCAATAAAATTTTAATTTTAGTCATTCATTCAATGGACTCATTTACTTATTCATTCAATGTATAATTAATGAAAATATATTTTCTAACATTCAGTTACTGTGGAAAAATCTGAAAGAGATGGGAATACCAGACCACCTGATCTGCCTCTTGAGAAACTTGTATGCAGGTCAGGAAGCAACAGCTAGAACTGGACATGGAACAACAGACTGGTTCCAAATAGGAAAAGGAGTTCGTCAAGGTTGTATATTGTCACCCTGCTTATTTAACTTATATGCAGAGTACATCATGAGAAACGCTGGAATGGAAGAAACACAAGCTGGAATCAAGATTGCCGGGAGAAATATCAATAATCTCAGATATGCAGATGACACCACCCTTATGGCAGAAAGTGAAGAGGAACTCAAAAGCCTCTTGATGAAAGTGAAAGTGGAGAGTGAAAAAGTTGGCTTAAAGCTCAACATTCAGAAAAGGAAGATCATGGCATCCAGTCCCATCACTTCATGGGAAATAGATGGGGAAACAGTGGAAACAGTGTCCGACTTTATTTTCCTGGGCTCCAAAATCACTACAGATGGTGACTGCAGCCATGAAATTACAAGATGCTTACTCCTTGGAAGGAAAGTTATGACCAACCTAGATAGCATATTCAAAAGCAGAGACATTACTTTGCCAACAAAGGTCCGTCTAGTCAAGGCTATAGTTTTTCCTGTGGTCATGTATGGATGTGAGAGTTGGACTGTGAAGAAAGCTGAGCGCCGAAGATTTGATGCTTCTGAACTGTGGTGTTGGAGAAGACTCTTGAGAGTCCCTTGGACTGCAAGGAGATCCAACGAGTCCATTCTGAAGGACATCATCCCTGGGATTTCTTTGGAAGGAATGATGCTTAAGCTGAAACTCCAGTACTTTGGCCACCTCATGTGAAGAGTTGACTCATTGGAAAAGACTCTGATGCTGGGAGGGATTGGGGGCAAGAAGAGAAGGGGACGACAGAGGATGAGATGGCTGGATGGCATCATTGACTCGACGGACGTGAGTCTGAGTGAACTCCAGGAGTTGGTGATGGACAGGGAGGCCTGGCATGCTGCGATTCATGGGGTCGCAAAGAGTCGGACATGACTAAGCGACTGATCTGATCTGTTCTGATCTGAACATTCAGTTAAGTTTAGTCGCTCAGTTGTGTCTGACTCTTTGCGACCCTGTGGACTGCAGCATGCCAGGCCTCCCTGTCCATCACCAACTCCTGGAGCTTGCTCAAACTCATGTCCATCGAGTCGGTGAGGCCATACAACCATCTCATCCTCTGTCATCCCCTTCTTCTCCTGCCTTTGATCTTTCCCAGCAAAAGGGTCTTTTCCAATAAGTCAGTTCTTCACATTTGGTGGCTAAAGTATTAGAGCTTCAGGTTTAGCATCAGTCCTTCCAGTGAATATTCAGGACTGATTTCCTTTAGGATTGACTGGTTTTATCTTCTTGCAGTCCAATTTGCAATATTAGTAAAATAAAAAAGGAGTAAAGCATGGATCTCAAATTTAGAATATCCTGGATATATTATCAGTGAAGATACATTATAGTGCATAGAAGGAGAGAATAATGTACATGAATAACTTCTCTGAAGATACAGGTTGAAATGAAATATATAATGTACTATATTAAATAAATATGTAATTTTATATATATATATATACATACATATAAAATATACAAGCTCTCTAAACAAGGAATATGGTTATTTAACCCATAAGAATTTCTGTGACTAACAGTTAGAACTGGACATGGAACAACAGAATGGTTCCAAATAGGTAAAGGAGTACGTCAAACCTGTATATTGTCACCATGCTCATTTAACTTATATGCAGCATACATCACAAGAAACTCTGGCCTGGAGGAGGCACAAGCTGGAATCAAGATTGCCAGGAGAAATATCAGTAACCTCACATATGCAGATGACACCACCCTTATAGCAGAAATTGAAGAAGAACTAAAGAGCCTCTTGATGAAAGTGAAAGAGGAGAGTGAAAAAGTTGGCTTAAAGTTCAACATTCAGAATACTGAGATCATGGCATCTGGTCCCATCACTTCATGGGAAATAGATGGGGAAACAGTGGAAACAGTGGCTGACTTTATTTTTCTGGGCTCCAAAATCACTGCAGATGGTGACTACAGCCATGAAATTAAAAGATGCTTACTCCTTGGAAGGAAAGTTATGACCAACCTAGACAGCATATTCAAAAGCTGAGACATTACTTTGCCAACAAAGGTCCGTCTAGTCAAGGCTATGGTTTTTCCAATGGTCATGTATGGATGTGAGAGTGGGACTGTGAAGAAAGCTGAGCGTTGAAGAATTGATGCTTCTGAACTGTGGTGTTGGAGAAGACTCTTGAGAGCCCCTTGGACTGCAAGGAGATTCAACCAGTCCATTCTAAAGGAGATCAGTATGGGTGTTCATTGGAAGCACTGATGTTGAAGCTGAAACTCTAATACTTTGGCCACCTCATGCAAAGTGCTGACTCATTTGAAAAGACCATGATTCTGGGAAAGATTGAGGGAAGGTGGAAAAGGGGACAACAGAGGATGAGATGGCTGGCATCACCAACTCGATGGACATGGGTTTGGGTGGACTCTGGGAGTTGGTGATGGACAGGGAGGCCTGGTGTGCTGCAATTCATGGGGTCTCAAAGAGTCGGACACGACTGAGTGACTGAACTGAACCGAACTGTGTTCAAGAAGCTTCTGAGTTTGAAACTTTTGCCAGACAATTCTGATCTAAAATTTCACCAATTTCTTAAATACATTAATGTGCTCCTGTAGATTGGAATTTATTCTCATGCTTTTAGTAATTTACTGAAATCTCATAAAGCCTAAAACAACTGATGAGTTGTTTTTTTGTTTTCTAAACTCATTTTATTAGTTTTCTTAGAAATCAAAGTCAATTCTTGCAATGAGGTATCTTGTTTTGTGGGCAATGGAATGAGTGTTTTCATTGCTGATTCAGAAAATATTCAATCAAATATTATTTTAAAATGGCACAATTGTAAATATATTATTATCTCTACCTTGTATTATAGATAATCATCAGTTATATAGACCATTTCATATTTTAACTTCTGTTTACCAAATCTGAAGCAAATTCATTTTTTAAAAATTGCATTTGATTTACAGAGTTTTAGTCTTTAATCCCAATTGTCCATTCTAAATCCCAAGCATCTCAGGGGCAAATAGACCCATAACATTTATATTTTGATCCATTTCTTACTATCCAATTAGGGGAAAAAATACACTACACAAATGTTTCTTTTCCTTTTAAACACATGCCAAAATTCCCCTTCTTTCATTCATTGCAGTACGTGGAAATTTATCAAACAGTGTGGCAAAGACAAATCCTTTCATAGCAAAAGAATGTCTCTAGGGCTTCCCTTAAAGTGGGAACAAACTGCTTTGTAGCTCTATTTGAAGCTGGTTAATAAGACACAAATGTAATAGTCGTCATTGCATTTAACTTCAGAAAAAAACACCACCAGCTTCAAAAGTGAACTTCGGATTATTGCCTCTGCAATTTGTTTAGGCAGCCAATGCACCACAACTCATTCACAGCCTACAAATTGCATTTGTTGGTGGAAGCAGCATACAATAAAGCTAGATTTCCTGGTGCTTTATTGATTCATCATCAAGTAGATGTTGGAATTTGTGTGTGTGTGTCTTTTTTCAATGACTCAAGTATTCTAAATGTTTTCAAAATAATGGCATGTATAAGGAGCTTCAATTCAGTTCAGTTCAGTCGCTCAGTCATGTCCAACTCTGCGACCCCATGAATCGCAGCATGCCAGGCCTCCCTGTCCATCACCAACTCCTGGAGTTCACTCAGACTCACGTCCGTCGAGTCAGTGATGCCATCCAGCCATCTCATCCTCTGTCGTCCCCTACTCCTCCTGTCCCAAATCTCTCCCAGCATCAGAGTCTTTTCCAATGAGTCAGCTCTTCACATGAGGTGGCCAAAGTACTGGAGTTTCAGCTTAAGCATCATTCCTTCCAAAGAAATCCCAGGGCCGATCTCCTTCAGAATGGACTCGTTGGATCTCCTTGCAGTCCAAGGGACTCTCAAGAGTCTTCTCCAACACCACAGTTCAAAAGCATCAAATCTTCGGCGCCCAGCCTTCTTCACAGTCCAACTCTCACATCCATACATGACCACAGGAAAAACCATAGCCTTGACTAGATGAACCTTTGTTGGCAAAGTAATGTCTCTGCTTTTGAATATGCTATCTAGGTTGGTCATAACTTTCCTTCCAAGGAGTAAGCATCTTGTAATTTCATGGCTGCAGTCACCATCTGTAGTGATTTTGGAGCCCAGGAAAATAAAGTCAGACACTGTTTCCACTGTTTCCCCATCTATTTCCCATGAAGTGATGGGACCGGATGCCATGATCTTCCTTTTCTGAATGTTAAGCTTTAAGCCAACTTTTTCACTCTCCTTTTTTACTTTCATCAAGAGGCTCTTTAGTTCCTCTTCACTTTCTGCCATAAGGGTGGTGTCATCTGCATATCTGAGGTTATTGATATTTCTCCCGGCAATCTTGATTCCAGCTTGTGTTTCTTCCATTCCAGCGTTTCTCATGATGTACTCTGCATATAAGTTAAATAAGCAGGGTGACAATATACAGCCTTGACATACTCCTTTTCCTATTTGGAACTAGTCTGTTGTTCCATGTCCACTTCTAACTGTTGCTTCCTGACCTGCATACAGATTTCTCAAGAGGCAGGTCAAGTGGTCTGGTATTCCCATCTCTTTCAGAATTTTCCACAGTTTATTGTGATCCACACAGTCAAAGGTTTTGGCATAGTCAATAAAGCAGAAATAGATGTTTTTATGGAACTCTCTTGCTTTTTCCATGATCCAGCAGATGTTGGCAATTTGATCTCTGGTTCTTCTGCCTTTTTAAAACCAGCTTGAACATCAGGAAGTTCACAGTTCACATATTGCTGAAGCCTGGCTTGGAGAATTTTGAGCATTACTTTACTAGTGTGTGAGATGAGTGCAATTGTGCAGTAGTTTGAGCATTCTTTGGCATTGCCTTTCTTTGGGATTGGAATGAAAACTGACCTTTTCCAGTCCTGTGGCCACTGCTGAGTTTTCCAAATTTGCTGGCATATTGAGTGTAGCACTTTTACAGCATCATCTTTCAGGATTTAAAATAGCTCAACTGGAATTCCATCACCTCCACTAGCTTCTTTCATAGTGATGCTTTCTTTCTTTTTTTTTTTTTTTTTTTGAGTGTTTGTTTGTTTGTTTTTAATTTTTTAAATTTTATTTTATTTTTAAACTTCACTAAGGCCCACTTGACTTCACATTCCAGGATATCTGGCTCTAGATGAGTGATCACACCATCGTGATTATCCGGGTCACAAAGATCTTTTTTGTACAGTTCTTCTGTGTATTCTTGCCACCTCTTCTTAATATCTTCTGCTTCTGTTAGGTCCATACCATTTCTGTCCTTTATCTAGCCCATCTTTGCATGAAATGTTCCCTTAGTATCTCTAATTTTCCTGAAGAGATCTCTAGTCTTTCCCATTCTGTTGTTTTCTTCTATTTCTTTGCATTGATCGCTGTTTTTTCTTTTTTTTTTAAAGACGCTTGTAATTCTTTGGCATTTTTGTTTCCTTGAAATACTTTAGTATTCTATTTTCAAATTGCCTATGTGTGTAGGAATTTTAGAACTACTGTAAAAATTATTTATCTAAATGTGGAGAGTTGCCCTTTAATATCAATACATCAATGTTCCTAAACTTTGTGATTATATTCTAATGGTAGTAAAACATTATGATTTTTCATAAGTATTAACTGAAAGTGTGCCATTATAGCATATTTTGTCAGTTGTGTTTTACATTACTTTTGAGAATTATAGTTTTATGAGCATATCTGCGATGCAATATATTACTACATGCCATCAACACAACTGATTTTCCTAGCATATTTAGTTTCCATAAAATTTGTTCACAAAACATAATTTAACAAATAATTGTGTACCTTAATAGTTTCTATTTGTTAGGGCTTCCTTTGTGGCTCAGCTGGTAAAGAATCTGCCTGCAATGTGGGAGTCTGGGTTCGATATCTGGGTTGGGAAGATCCCCTAGAGAAAGCAAAGGCTATCCACTCTAGCATTCTGGCCTGGAGAACTCCATGGACTTTATAGTCCTTGGGGTTGCAAAGAGTCGGACATGACTGAGCAACCTTCACTTTCACTTTCACAGTTTCTATTTGTTAGGCAAATAATGAAATACTTGAATGTCAAGCTTGCTTTGGAAGTTTAGGACAAGTATTTTTATATCAAACTTCAAATTACAGAAATGCTTAAAGGCATTTACTTTAATAATAGTATTAATTTATAATTCTTTATAAACATATATTAACCATTGCTTTAAAATACTTTTAGTTTACTTGTGAAAATATTAAGATTAATGTTACTTGTACTGAATAAATTTCATATTAAGCTGATAATTGCATTTAGAAAATAAACATTAGATTGCATCACTTTGTAATAACACTATCCTGAGGATAACATAATAAATGGAGTTCAGTGGTTTTCTAGTACCTGTGATATCTGAATACTGTAAATGCCCAGTGTTTTTGACAACTTGTAGGCAGTATTCTGGCAAGGTATCAGGCTTAGTTATAAGATATTAAAGCATCTGAACTTCAGGAAAATTTTTACTTGAGATATGAAGAAGATATCCAAAAAGCAAAGATACAAGCAGATCTAGAGCTCAGTATATAAGTTGGGAATGGAAATCAGGTACATACAAGTACCCCTTTCACCACGGGAGCATCCTTTTTTTTTTTTTTTTGGATAAATGCAGCTAAAATATTTAATATGTCTGTTTTGTTTTATTACTGCTGTGGGTTCTGACTTGCACTTGAGATACACCCTAAAGGATCAGTATATAAGTGATAATAAAGTTGAAATCTTTGTTGTCAAATAAATTGCACAAAAATGACAGCATTCTTAAGAATAAGCTACAAAATGCACTTCATAAAAGTATCCTAATAAAAAAGTGGAACTGATCAGTAATGTGGATGGCTAAACATTTTGAAGTCTTTTATTTCAAGGACACATAGTAGAAACTTAAAAAGAAATCCATTTCTTATTTTGATAAGTGCAAAACAAAATTGCTATTAGCCTTTGAATCAAATGTTGCTGTCAGTGAACTGAGGACCCTCAAATCAATATACATACCTTACATTAACATGTAACCCTAAAATCAATATAAATGCCTTAAATTAATATGGAACATAAAATTGAAGATTCAGGTGGATTTTTGAACAGATGCAGAGAATAAGAGATTGATCTGAATTTGCAAATGAATTCACAGCAAGTCCTTTCTGTTCCAAAGAATGACTTTCCCTGAGAAATTGTCTGCAATTGAAATCACTCTCTTTTAATAATTTTTATCCATATATATTATATATATGTAAATGATGGATAATGAATTATTGATACATGAATTAGTAAATAATAAATTGGCATTGAATATTAACTTTTTGTGTATATATATATTATCTTCTGCTGCTGCTGCTGCTGCAGCTTAGTCACTTCAGTCGTGTCTGACTCTGTCCAACACTATGGATGATAGTCCACCAGGCTCCTCTGTCAGTGGAATTCTCCAGGCAAGAGTATTGGAGTGGATGGCCATGTCTTCCTCCAGTGGATCTTTGCAACCCAGAGATTGAACCCTGGTCTCCTGAATTGCAAGCAGATTCTTTACCACTGAGCCACCAGGTAAGCCTATATATATTATCTAATATATATCAAATAAAGTATAAAATAAAATATACATCAAATTACATATACATAATATATTATATATATATCTGAATAATATATATATATATATAATTATTTAGTACTTACTAATTGAACAGTTACTATTCACTTGTAAACACACAATGGTGCACAAAATACAGACATATTACCTATACCATGGAATTTATAATCTAGAATGACACTAATTGTAAAGCTAGTTGTAATATGGAGAGATTATAAAAACACATATTATTAATAGGAAGTACTGGGTCTAAAAAGCGCAAATAATTGAAACAGAAAATATAAAGTTGAAAGACTTCTGTGTCCTTCATTCTCCTTCCTCAACTCTGAACATCAACCCTTGACAGCATGGACTTTTGAACTACAACAACAACAACAAAAAATCAGAGAGATTATCTAGAATAAATATGAACAGAATTTCATTATTTGTTATGATTGTTAAAGTAAAGGGTATATATTTTTGATTAAAATGTATCTGGTAAAATACGTATGATGTTAGAAGTCATCTCCCAGCTAACATTCCAAGTGTTAACATCATGAACTTACAAATTCGTAAAGTCTAGCTTTAAAGATTGTAGGCTTAAAAAAGTTAATTTCAAAATACACTGAGAATGACTATAATCCCTATGCATAACTTCATACAAAAGCCTCAGAAGTAATTTATCTATAAACCAGAATTCAAGTTTAACCACTCACAATGAGAAATGTAATAACTATGATTATATGATACCCTTATCTATAGACTTTATTATAGGGCTCGCAGATTAGCTATATGCACCCTTCTCCTCAATAGATACCTACTTATTACCAAAAATTGTAAAGATCTTTAGTCATCTGATTTCTCTGAATAGAGATGGATACAGAACATAAAATGCAGGGCTTCTTTTGTGCTTTTCACACTAAATAATCCTTCAACAATTACCTCTCCTCACATTCTTTCTTGAATCATTGGTTCTGTGTTCTATGGGGAATTTGACACCTGTTGTGGTAATTCTCAAAACCTTCATTTTTTCATCAGAAGAGAATTTTATTACTAAGTTCTAAAAGGACAAACTTAAATTCAACAGAATAAAATTATGTGATTTTTTTGAAAAGAACATTTTACTATGATTTATTTGTATGACTCACATTTTTAAGTGTGATCTTTGACTATTTAGAAAGTGTATCACCTCCATTGTATGCATTTGTGTCATGCACTTTTAGTTGACACATTGCAATGCTATCACTCGTTGCCCTCTTACTATAACAAGTGAAGGGCGTTACAGATAAATTAAGAATTTTGAAACAGGGAGACTGTACTGAATAATTCAGATGAGTTCACTGTCATTATATGAGCTTAACAAAGTGGAAGCAGGAGAGCCAAAGTCAGAGAAGATGGGGCAATGGAAGCACAGGAAGCAGAGATCCGACTCTTATAATTGCTGGCTTGTCACGACAAGTTAAGGATTCCAGTCAGCCTCTAAAAGCTGTAAAAATCAAGGGAATAGACTCTCTCCTAAAGCCTTTCAAAGGAAGCCTTAGATTTTAGCCCATTGAAGGCCATTTAAAATTTTTGTCCTACAGAACTATAACATAAAGAAAATATTAGTACATTTGCATTATTTTAAGCCACTAATTTTATGATAGTATTTCATAACAGCTACAGATAACCAATCTATATAGTTAATCAAAATAAGTTCTTGTGAGTGAAGTAAATTTAGAAATGCAATATCTATCTAGGAAAACATAAATGAAACATAATTAAAAGCACTATTCTGAGCAATAGCTATATCATACAAAACTATTCATGTATTTACTCAATGCTAAACAAATATGTATTGAGTAATATTTATCATGTTGACAGATCATTTTTGAATCTCAGCCTCACTAAATCTAGTTATGTAACCTCAGACACGCTTGAGATTCCTTTTCTACAAAATGAGTAAAATGCTTATGCAAAAAACTATAGCAGTGCATCACACATTATAAACGATAAACAAAGCTACTCATCTATTTGTTTCTTAGTATTATTGCTGGTCATTACATTTTATCACATACCTTGCAAATAAAAGCTATATTTGTAAAATATAGCTCGTAATAAACTGTAACACATTTGTAGATCAGGTTCAAACTTCAAACTGAAAATTTCAAAATTCTGTATGATAGACTTGAACATCTAGTTATTTTGGCATTATAATAATCATTTAATCAACATGAGAACTACATAATTACATCAGATGAATAATAGAAAAAAACATAGTGTCCCCCCAAATTAAAAACAAGATAGAAAAATGCAATAAACATTCTAAATAAATTGTCTTTCTTAATATAGTATTGTAATATATCAAGCCTGAATTAACAACAAGTCTAAACTACTATTTAATGACTCTGAGAACATACAATCTCTTTCATCTCCCAGCATAATAGAAAATAGATATAGGCATAGTGTCAGCCTATAAACTGAAAATTCAGAAACCTAAAAGAGAGTAATAAATTTCTTTTTAACAGCATGCTACCATCAGAGTAGTTAATAATAATTGTAGGAAATTACTTACCCTTTCCTCAGCTCTGGCTTAGAAAGTAATTTCATCTAAATGTATTGTATTTTAGCTGACACTAAGGACCTGCCTTTGTGAGTTCTATTACATTCTTATGTACTGTGGAATTGTACTTCAGGGTAATTTACAAACTATATGTGTGATTGGTGATTAAAATTATCTTCGAAGACTGAGTTCTATATCGATAACATTTTCCTGCCTATTTGAAGAGGAAATGAACAATCAGGAAGGCAATAAGCTATTCTTATGTGCTCCTGCACAAAGGTGTTCAGCAGATCTCTTCTCAAGATAACCATAGATGATTCAATTAATTTCTTCAAAGAGAACCTGTTCAAAGTTTTTATCATTATCTTCATTATTGCCATTGTCATTATTATTTTACTCTGTCTCAACAATAGACAGTAATAGTTTTCCTATATTGTATAGTATTCCTGTACTTGTCCCTTTTTTATCAAACAAAAAGTCAAATATATTGGATAGGGAAGTAATTTTGTATGCAATTTTAAAGTGATCCCTGGAATTAATTTAGGCATAATAAGATACAAACATTATAATACACATGATATTATATGAATACCATTAGTATTAGAGATAAATATAAAAGTAAATATGAAGCATTAAAATAAAATATATCAACATTCAAACACTATAGAGTAGTGTTCAGAGTATGACATCTGTATTGAAACTAAGTAGGTTGCTTTTTAGCTTTCTTCTTTTAACTGAAAAACTATTTTAATGTACACACATTCACATTTTTTATTTTCATTTTTTTTATTTGAAGTATAGTTAATTTAAATGTTTTGTTAGTTTCAAGTGTACAGCAAAGTGACTCAGGTATACACACATACTATATATATATCGGAGAAGGCAATGGCACCCCACTCCAGTACTCTTGCCTGGAAAATCCCATGGACGGAGGAGCCTGGTGGGCTGCAGTCCATGGGGTCACTAAGAGTTGGACACGACTGAGCGACTTCACTTTTACTTTTCACTTTCATGCATTGGAGAAGGAAATGGCAACCCACTCCAGTGTTCTTGCCTGGAGAATCCCAGGGACGGCTGAGCCTGGTGGGCTGCTGTCTATGGGGTCGCACAGAGTCGGACATGACTGAAGCGACTTAGCAGCAGCAGCAGCATATATAGATATACATATATATATTATATATATGTATAAATATATATATATATTCTTTTGTTAGCCTTAACATAGATCCTAGCAAGTAGGAGATGGTCAATACATTTCTCTCTGTCTTTCTCTCTTTCCTTTTTTCTTGTGCTTTCTATGTATATATATATATGTATATGTAAGGGCTTCTTCAATGGCTCAGTGGGTAAAGAACCTGCCTGTAATGCAAGAGACACAGGAGGTGTGGATTCAATCCCTGGATCGGGAAGATCCCCAGGAGAAGGAAATGGCAACCCCCTCTATTATTCTTGTCTAGGAAATTCCATTTTTAGAGAAGTCTGAGGGACTAGTGTCCAAAGGGTCACAAAGAGTCAAGGATGACTGAGCAACAAAGTATGAATGAATACATATGTATTTATATGTTTCTATATAAAACATACACATCACATAAATATATGCTTACAGGCAGGCACATGCATGTTTATATAATTATATATTTTATTTCATGTATAAAATATATCTATAATATAATATATATATATTCGATAAATAAGTAAACATATCCCAACATTCTACAACATATACTAAATCTTGCTGATGATGGCAATTTCCTTCTTTTTTAGCAATTTATCTATCTCTACCTATAAAACTACTGCCATCACAGTACAGATGAAGCAAAAATTAAGGACAAAGTAATAGCTACAGAAAAAGTGAAGCAACAGTCATTATAGTACTGTCCATTTCACAATATCCCCTTCATAGAGCACAGCCTTGTCATCATGAAGGGGCTGCATAATCCAATGAAGTTATAAGCCATGCCATGCAGGGCCATGCAAAATGGATTGGTCATAGTAGAGAGTTCTGGCAAAATGTGGTTCACTGGAGGAGGGAATGACAACCCACTCCAATATTCTTGCCGAGAGAACCCCATGAACAATATGAAAAGGCAAAAAGATATGACACTAGAAGATGACCCCCCCCAAGGTTGGAAGGTGTTCAAATATGCTACCAGGGAAGAGCAGAGGACAATTGCTCATAGCTCTAGAAAGAATGTAGCAACTGGGCCAAAGGAGAAGCAACACTCAGAAATGAATGTGTCCCAGTGGCTAAGATAGTAAAGGATCTGCCTGCAATATGGGAAACCTGGTTTCGATCCCTGGGTCTGGAAGATTCCCTGGAGAAGGGAATGCAAACCATTCCAGTATTCTTACCTGGAGAATTCCATGGACAGAGGAGCCTGGCGGGCTACAGCTTACAGGGTTGCAAAGAGTCAGACACAACTGAGTGACTAAGATGTTCACTTTTTTCACTGGTGGTAAAAATAAAGTCTGATGCAGCAAAGAACAATATTGTATAGGAACCTGAAATGTAAACCCCATGAATTAAGGTAAACAGGATGTGGTCTAGCAGGATAAGGCAGGAATGAACAATGATATCCTAGGAATCAGTGAACTAAAATGGACAAGAAGGTGCAAATTTAATTCAGATGAACATTATATGCAGTACTGTCAGCAAGAATCCCTTAGCAGAAATGGAGTAGCCCTCATAGTCAACAAAAGAGTCCAAAATGCAGTGTAACCTTGAAAAATGGCAGAATCATCTCCATTCATTTCCAAGGCAAATCATTCAACATCATCACAGTAGTCCAAGTCTAAGCCCCAACCATTGATTATGAAGAAGCTGAAGTTGACCAGTTCTCTGAAGACCTATGATACATTACAATACTAACACCAAGAAAAGATGTCTGTACACCAATGGGGATTGAAAGGCAAAAGTAGAAGTCAAGAGATACCCCAAATAATAGGCAACTTTGGCCTTGGAGTGAAACATGAAGCAGGGCAAATCTAACAATGTTTTGTCAAGAAAGCTCACTGATCAGAGCAAACACCTTTTTCCAGCAACCCAACAGACATCACCAGATGGTCAGTACCACAATCAGGCTGATTATATTCTTTGCAGCCAAAGATGGAAACGCTCTATACAGTTAGTGAAAACAAGACCTGGGGGGTGATTGTGGCTCAGATCCAGAGCTCCTTACTGTAAAATTCAAGCTTAAATGGAAGAAAGTAGGGAAAACTACTAGACCATCCAGGTATGACCTAAATCAGATTCCTTATGATTATATATTGGAGGTGAAAATAGATTCAAAATAGATTCAAGGGATTAGATCTGGTTGACAGGGTGTCTGAAGTAATATGAACAGAGGTTTGTAACATTGCACATGAAGCAGTGACCAGAACCATGCCAAAAACAAAGAAATGTAAGAAGGCAAGGTCATTGTCTGAGGAGGCTTTACAAATAGCAGAGGAAAGAACAGATGCAAAAGGCAAGGGAAAAGGAAAAGATATACCCAACTAAATACAGAGTTCCAGAAAATAGCAAGGAGAGAGAAGAAGGCCTTCTTCAGTGAACAATGCAAAGAAACAGAGGAAAACAAAAGAATAGGAAAGACTAGAGATCTCTTTAAGAAAACTGGAGATATCAAGGGAACAGTTCATGCAAGGATGGGCATAATAAAGTATAGAAAAGGTAAGGACTTAACAGAAGCAGAAGAGATAAAGAAGAGGTGGCAAGAATATACAGAACTGTACCAAAAACGAACTTAATGACCCAGATAACCACAATGGTGTGGTCATTCACTTAGAGCCAGATATCCTGGAGTGTGAAGTCAAGTGGACCTTAGGAAGCATTACTAGAAACAAAGCTAGTAGAGATGATGAAATTCCATCTAGGCTAATTAAAAACCTAAAAGATGATGCTGTTAAAGTGGTGTATTCAATAGTTCAGCAAATCTGGAAAACCCAGCAGTAGACACAAGACTGGAAAAGGTCAGATTTCACCACAATTCCAAAGAAGGGCAATGCTAAAGAATGTTCAAGCTACTGGACAATTGCACTTACTTCCAATTCTACTAAGATTATGCTCAAAATCCTACAAGCTAGGCTTTAGCAGTACTTGAATCGATGTAAAACCTGGGTTTAAAAAGGCAGAGGAACCAGAAATCATATTGACAACACTCACTGGATCATAAAGAAAGCAACGGAATTCTAGAAAAAATCTACTTTTTTATCATTGGCTACGAGAAAGTCTTTGACTATGTAGATCACAACGAACTGAGGAATATTCTTAAAGTGATGGGAATACCAGATCACTTGACCTGCCTCCTGACAAACCTGTATGCGGGTCGAAAAACAACAGTTAGAACCAAATGTGGAACAATTGACTGATTCCAAATTGGGAAAGGTGTACAAAAAGGCTGTATATTGTCACCCTGCTTATTTAACTCCTATACAGAGTATATCAGGTAAAATGTTTGGCTAGATTAATTACAAATTGGAATCAAGATTGCAGGGAGAAATATCAACAACTTCAGATATGCAAATACTTCCACTGTAATGGCATAAAATGAATAACTAAAGAGCCTCTTAATGAGGGTGAAAGAGGAGAGTAAAAATCTGGCTTGAAAATCAACATTAAAAAACTAAGATTATGACATCCAGTTCCATCACTTCATGGCAAATAGAAGGGGAAAAAGTAGAAGCAGTAACAGACTTTCTTTTGGGGGCTCCAAAAATCTGCAAACAGTGACTGAAGCTATGAAATTAGAAGATGCTTGGTCCTTGGAAGGAAAGCTATGACAAACCTAGACATCATATTAAAAAGCAGAGACATCACTTTGCCAACAAAGGTCCATTATAGTCAAAACAATGCTTTTTTCAGTAGTTATGTACAGGTGTGATAGTTGCTTTCAAACTGTATTGCTGGAGAAGACTCCTGAGAGTCCCTTGGACTGCAAGGAGATCAAATCGGTTGATCTTAAAGGAAATAAACCCTGAATATTCATTGGAAAGACTGATGCTGAAGCTGAAGCTCCAGTACTTTGGCCACCTGATGTAAAGAGCCAAATTATTGGAAAAATTATTGGATGCTGGGAAAGATTTCAAACAAAAGAAGAGGGTGGCAGAGAATGAGATGATCTAATAGCACCACTAACTCAATGGACATGAATTTGAGCTAACTCCAAGAGATAGTGGAAGACAGAGGAGCCTGGCATGCCGCAGTCCATGCAATCAAAAAGAGTTGAATTTGACTTAGCAACTGAACAACAATGACAATTTCACAATATATTTTGAAGGTGGTCTTCTGATTCAAAGCTGTTATTGGAGCTCCAGCTTCAGCATCAGTGCTTCCAATGAATATTCAGGTTTGATTTCCTTTAGGAGTGACTGGTTTGATCTCCTTGCAGTTCAGGGGACTCTCTGGAGTCTTCTCCAGCATCACAATTCAAAATAACCATTACTTCAATGCTTAGCTTTCTTTATGGTCCAACTCTCAGATCTGTACATGACTACTGGAAAACCATAGCTTTGACTCTAGAGACTTTTGTTGGCAAAGTGATGTCTCTTCTTTTGAATATGTTAGCCATAAGTTAGCCATAGCTTTCCTTGCAAGGAGCAAGAGCCTTCTAATTTCACCTATTAAGACAGATGATTTGTTAATAGCTGGGGTATCTGGTTTAAATATGTAATAGAATTATTTACTACTTTTGCAGACCCACAAATAAGTAAATATTTTATTCAGGACTTGGTATGATGAAATTTATTTTGTTTCTGAATTCTCAGCCAAAAATTATTGTCTCTACCTTTTCTCCCTACTCCAATCCTGGGTAATATTGATATTTTGTTCAGACACTCAAGGCAACAGGCTTTGGTAGTCTGTTTTATAGGACTGAGATATACATACTCATGTCTCTTTAATAATTTGTGAGATAGTCTTCTCAACTGTCACAAATCCCATTTTGAAAGCTAATCAAAATATCTATTAATAACTGAATATTTCATCAAAATATAACTCTCTGGCTTTCTTCACTCATCTTTAATTCTGCTATTGTTTTCATAATCTCAAAGCATTTTTAGTCACAACTGAAAGTATAAGGAAAATATTTTATATACAAATGTAAGGTTACATTAGGTTTTAGTTGTATTATTTTATTTACAAAATTTTTGCTTATATTGATTGACGTATATTCTATCACTGAATAAGAACATTGCAGACTTTATCAGCATGATTAGAGAAAGAAGCCAATAATATACTCAGTCACAATCAGTAAAAACAGTCAATTGTTATACTATACAAATCAGTGTAGACCAGTTAATATGTTAATTCTATCAGTCAACAGAATTAGAATATTTATTCATTCACCTCATCAATCTGAAAATCATTTCTTACAAAGAAAAATATACATAAAGTAACAACACTTACCTCAGAGTTAGCAGTGGCAAATGAAATAAAGCATATGCAAGTTCTTTATGAAGGGCAGAGCATTTTCACATGATAGAAATATTGAAGATGCTCTCTCAATAATCCAAAATTATGCTATGGGGCTTCCCATGTGGCACTAGTGGTAAAGAACCTGTCTGCCAATGTGGGAAACATAAGAGACACAGGTTAAATCCCTGGCTTGAGAAGGGGACAGCATAAAAACCCACTTCAGTATTCTTGCCTGGAGAATCCCAGTGAAAGAGGAACCTGGTGGGCTACAGTCCATAGGATCACAGTCGGACTTGACTGAAGTCACTTAGCATGCACATAGTCCACATATCTCTAAAAGTTGTATGTGTGTGTGTGTGTGTGTGTGTGTTAGTCACTAAGTCATAGGATTCTTCAGGCAAGAATACTGGAGTGGCTTAGCCATTTCCTTCTCCAGGGGATCTTCCAGACCCAGAGACTGAACTCCAGTGTCGTGTTGAAGACAGATCCTTTATCATCTGAGCCACCAAGGAGGCCCATAAATAGTGTATAGCTCTTATTTTTTTTGTTTTAATTTTTCATGATGCTTGTGTTTACACTTGGATTTGCACTTAGTTGAAAAAAAACATGCACCCCTTATCTCAGAAGGTTTTTTTCATATGAGCCTACCAGTCTCTTTGGCATAGTAGGTAACATAAAAAATTAAATGCCAATATTGGTAATCCATGGCTCAGGTGAAAAGCACCTCTGTACTTCAATTCACAATGGTATTTCATATCTAAAAGATATTTGATTTTCTGCACCCAATGAAGCCAGGGAGATAGCCAGAACATGTCTAGAGAGTCATAGAATTTTACAGCTGGAGGTAAATTTATTGTGAAACCCCAAATACATCAGATAAAGAAATAGACTTACAAAGATTAAATAACAAGCAAAATTTAAGTTTGGGCTAACTGATCTCAGATTTCAGGGAAAAAATCTAGATTTCTTTTTTCTTTATTCCCAGTTCAGCTACCCAAGTTTCTTTCAGACTCAAATAACATTTGATAGCCTATTTCCATTTCATTTGAGATGTACAAAACTATGTAAATACTTGCTTTAAACTCTTGCTGGATAAAAATTATAACTAGGTATTTTATAAAAAGGACTTTTTTTCACTATCAAAAATATGTTAGAATTATTTTTGAAGGTAAATTAAGGTATGTTGTTTTGTGGAATGACTAAGACAGTAGTGTTAAATAAACCAAGAGAGGTAATGATTCTATGTCTGCTTTGCTAGAAGAAAGCAAAATTATTAGCACAAATATTTTGGGATGCATTAATAAAAATCCTGACCAACTGACTAACAACTATTTTCTCTACCTAATTGGTCTAAAATAATTATAATTATTTGGAGATTTTTCATTTAAGAAAAGTGTTAGCCAGTAAAAGATAAGAGGAGAGTGCAAAAGCTAGCTTAAAACTCAACATGTAAAAAACTAAGATCATGGCATCTGGCCCCATCACTTCATGGCAAATAGATGGGTAAACAATGGAAACAGTGAGAGACTTTATCTTCTTGGGCTCCAAAATCACTGCAGATGGTGACTGCTGCCATGAAATTAAAAGAGGCTTGCTCCTTGGAAGAAAAGTTATAACCAACCTAGACAGCATATTAAAAAGCAGAGACATTACTTTGCTGACAAAGGTCCATAGTCCATGGTCATAGTCATAGTCAAAGCTATGATTTTTCCAGTAGTCATGTATGAATGTGAGAGTCGGACCATAAAGAAGACTGAGTGCTGAAGAATTGATGCTTTTGAACGGTGGTGTTGGAGAATACTCTTGAGAGTCCATTGGACTGCAAGGAGATCCAACTAGTCCCTCCTAAAGGAAATCAGTACTGAATATTCATCAGAAGGACTGATGCTGAAACTAAAACTCCAATATTTTGGCTACCTGCAAAGAGCTGACTCATAGGAAAAGAGACTGATGCTGGGCAAGTTCGAAGGCAGAAGGGTAAGGGGACAACAGAGGATGAGATGGTTGGATGGCATCACCTACTCAATGGACATGAGTTTGAACAAGCTCTGGGAGATGGTGAAGGTCAGGTAAGCCTGGTGTGCTGCTGTCCATGGGGCTGCAAAGCATCAGATGTGATGGAGGGACTGAACAACAATGACAACAGCGAAGTGTAACAAGGGCTTCTAAGAATACAGTTTTGTTAAATTTTAGTTCTTAAAGGAAATCCATAAGAACTCAACCTCTCAGTTTTGCTGAATAACAATGAATTATCATCTAGCCCCAAGTGCTAATGTCAGCCTTCTTGCATGTAAATAAGAAGGCACCATGTGGATATGTTCAGTATATATAATAGTTGGCCAGACAGAGACTGAAAAATGCTCAGTCTTTCAGCATCTGGGGGGGAGGGGTTGATGACTTTGTGGACATTTTTGAGTTATTGAATTACCTCTCCTGAAGTCTTTACTCCTTGTGTCTTTCATGAGCCAACAATAATAAAGCAATACCCAAAATAATAAAACATGCTATTTATTTACCAATACCTAGAATATAGATTTACTTACAAGACAAAAGATACTACGGAGGTAGGAAAAATCATAACTGAGTAGCTTATGTTTGCAACAGAGGATTCCTCTTTACTGAAAATTATGGGTATATTAATACAGATGTATTTTGTATTGAGAGCTTCCTGGCAGCAGAGATGATGAAGACTCTGCCTGCAATTTAGGAGACTTGAGTATGATCCCTGGGTAGGAAAGATCCCCTGGAGAAGTGAATGGCTACCCACTCCAGTATTCTTGCCTACAACTCACATCAAATACTCATTACCTTGTAGTGCTTGATACAAAAATGCTGAAATCTTCCCTTTAATACAAGTTGAAATAGATTTTATCCTAGAACTAACAGAAATATTTCTTTAATCTATATGGAATGGATCTACTTACTCAGTCACACATAAGATTTACTACTAGTTTCAGTTAGAGTTGAAAGTTCATATATATATATATATATAAGTATTTTTATATATTAAATATATATTTATATAATAGATTTAAGGGTCTAGATCTGATAAACAGAGTGCCTTATGAACTATGGATGGAGGTTTGTGACATTGTACAAGAGACAGGGATCAAGACCATCCTCAAGAAAAAGAAATGGAAAAAAGCAAAATGGCTGTCTGGGAGGCCTTACAAATAGCTGAGAAAAGAAGAGAAGGGATGAGCAAAGGAGAAAAGGAAAGTTAAAGCCATTTGAATGCAAAGTTCCAAAGAATAGCAAGGAGAGATAAGAAAGTGTTCCTCAGTGATCAGTGCAAAGAAATAGAGGAAAACAATAGAATGGGAAAGGCTAGAGATCTCTTCAAGAAAATTAGAGACACCAAGGGAACATTTCATGCAAAGATGGGCTCAATAAAGGACAGAAATGGTATGGACCTAACAGAAGCAGATGTATTAAGAAGAGGCAGCAAGAACACACAGAACTGTACAAAAAAGATCTTCAAGACCCAGGTAATCACGAAGGTGTGATCACTCACCTAGAGCCAGATCCTGGACTGTGAAGTCAAGTGGGCCTTAGGAAGCATCACTACAATGAAAGCAAGTGGAGGTGATGGAATTCTAGTTGAGCTATTTCAAATTCTAAAAGATGATGCTGTGAAAGTGCTGCACTCAATATAGCAGCAAATTTGGAAAACTCAGCAGTGGCCACAGGACTAGAAAAGATCAGTTTTCATTCCAATCCAAAAGAAAGGCAATGCCAAAAAATGCTCAAACTACCACACAATTGCATTCATCTCACATGCTAGTAAAGTAATGCTCAAAATTCTCCAAGCCAGGCTTCAGAGAAATACGTTAACCATGAACTTCCAGATGTTCAAGCAGTTTTTAGTAAAGGCAGAGGAAACAGAGATCAAGTTGCTAACATCCTCTGGATCATCAAAATAGCAAGAGAGTTCCAGAAAAACATCTATTTCTGCTTTAATGACTATGCCAAAGCCTTTGACTGTGTGGATCACAATAAACTGTGGAAAATTCTGAAAGAGATGGGAATACCAGACCACCTGACCTGCCTCTTGAGAAATCTATATGCAGGTCAGGAAGCAACAGTTAATACTGGCCATGGAACAACAGACTGGTTCCAAATAGGAAAAGGAGTACATCAAGGCTATGTATTGTCACCCTGCTTATTTAACTTATATGCAGTGTACATCATGAGAAACACTGGGCTGGATGAAGTACAAGCTGGAATCCAGATTGCCACAAGAAATACCAATAACCTCAGATACGCAGATGACATCACCCTTATGGCAGAAAGTAAGGAAGAACTAAAGAGCCTCTTGATGAAAGTGAAAGAGGAGAGTGAAAAGGTTGGCTTAAAGCTCAAGATTCAAAAAACTAAGATCATGGCATCTGGTCCCATCACGTCATGGCAGATATATGGGGAAACAGTGGAAACAGTGGCTGACTTTATTTTTTGGGGTTCCAAAATCTCTGCAGATGGTGTTTGCAGCCATAATACTAAAAGACGCTTACTCCTTGGAAGGAAAGGTATGACCAAACTAGACAGCATATTAAAAAGCAGAGACGTTACTTTGCCAACAAATGTCTATCTAGTCAAGGCTATGGTTTTTCCAGTAGTCATGTATGGATATGAGAGTTGGACTATAAAGAAAGCTGAGCCCTGAAGAATTGATGCTTCTGAGCTGCAGTGTTGGCAAAGACTCTTCAGAATCCCTTAGACTACAAGGTGATCCAACCAGTCCATCCTAAAGGAGATCAGTCCTGGGTGTTCACTGGAAGGACTGATGTTGAAGATGAAACTCCAATACTTTGGCCACCTGATGAGAAGAGCTGACTCATTTGAAAAGACACTGATGCTCGGAAAGATTGAAGGCAGGAGGAGAAGGGGACTACAGGGGATGAGATGGTTTGATGGCATCACCGACTCAATGGGCAGGAGTTTGGGTAGGCTCTAGGAGTTGTTGATGGACAGGGAGGCCTGGGGTGCTGCAGTTCATGGGGTTGGAAATAGCCAGACATGACTGAGCGACTGAACTGAACTGAATTTATATAATATATATAATATTATATATAATTTTATAGAATCGATATATGTTATTTATATATTATTATAATATAAATAAATACTAATTATATTAGATTAATATAATCATATTTTATATAATATATATATGAAAAAATTGAGATCTGAAACATTATGCTCAATATCTTATTTCAAATAGATATTGAGAGTTAGTGTTAAGTCCTCTGGTAGTTGAGTTTAATACATTAAAATATACTGTCCCTTTCATCAAAGCAGATGATACCTACAAAAACATAGTATGGGTTGGAAAGGCCCATGGAAGAAATACTTCCCAGTAAGGTGTATAGACAGAAGCATGTGTTTAAAAATATACTACTTGATATATAAATAATACCACCTAAAATAGCCAAGTGAAATTGAATGCATGTCTGCAGAAGCATAAAATGTGACTTGCTTTCCAGATTCACTGCTCAGAAATTTCAGGGTAATTTCAAATATAATTTAGAAAAAAAGTTTTGGAAAAGTGAACAATGTGTGAAAGCCTAATAAAGTCAAACCCTATGTTTGAAGCAGATTAGACTACTCAAAAGACACAGGTTATTATTATCATTGGTCATTTAGAATATGTCTGCAAGACATAGAACACTTGGGGGCTTTGACAAAAGTATTAAGAACCTTAAATGTTTCATGTGTTATGTTCTTAGTAAAAACAGTTAATTTTGTTTCTTCTGGTTTGTAAAAGCTACAACTAAGAACCAATTTATATGGAGAAGCTATAAAAGCTGTATAACCCTTGGCATTTCTAGAAACACTAGGATCTGTCCTACAGAGAAAAACAACCAAAATTCAGATGCACAGTTATGTCCCTCTGATTTAGGAAATATATTAAGACTTTTCCAATAGATCTTCTATTCTTTGAAGATAAGTGATGCATTTGATAGTTATGAAAATATTGTCCAGATGCATAAAAATAAGGATTCATAAAATATTTTATACTGAAGAAAATTCACTCATGCAGTAATTTTTGATGGCAAGTAAAAAGATTTATAATGAAGTCTACCATTTGAGTACTTGCTAAGGAAAATTTATCTTATTCTTGTAATGACATGAAATTCATTCCACAAAAAAAAGACTTAACAATTTAGATTCCGATCATCAAAAAAGTACTAGTACAGATTTTAAGGTTGATGTCAGCCTATCTGGCCTTCAAAGTGAATAATTCATTATCATTAATATAATTATTTCATTGTACTCTGCTAATTTAATATTATGGCATTAGTGGAAGTATATGGCCTTGTGCTGGAGAAGGAAATTGCAACCCACTCCAATACTCTTACCTGGAAAATCCCGTGGACCAACAGAGGAGCCTGGTAGGCTACAGTCCATGGGGTCACGAAGAGTTGGACACGACTGAGCCACTTCACTATGGTCTTGTGCTGACATTTACCCTTTGCTGTAACAATAATTAATTTTGAATTTTTTTGTCACTTTAAAAAAAAATTCATAATTTCTCTTGTTAAAAGAAAAATGGGTTTTGGTTATGAGGAGGCAGGGCCTTAGGGAGGTAATAAGATCATGAAGACAGACTTCTCATAAATGGAATTGTTGTTGCTGTTCGGTGACTAACTCTTGTCCGACACTTTGCAACCCCATGAATTGCAGCATGCCAGGCTTCCCTGTCCTTCACCATCTCCTGGAGTTTGTTTGAACTCATGTCCATTGAGTCAGTGATGCCACCCAACCATCTCATCCTCTGTTGTCTTTTTCTCTTCTTGACCAATTAGTGTCCTTATAAAAGAGACCTCAGAGATCTTGCTTGCCCTTCTCACCACGTGCTGTGCTGTGGTTAGTCACTCAGTTGTGCCTGACTCTTTGTGGCCCCATGGGCTATAACCCTGCAGGTTCTTCTGTCCATGGGATTCTCCAGGTAAGAGTACTGGAGTGGGTTGCCAGGACCTCTCGCCAAGTGAGAACACATCAAAAAAGTGGCTGAGAACCAGGAAGGGGGCTCTCACACCGTACTAAATATGCCTGGCACTTTGTTTTTGAACTTTTCAGGCTCCAGAACTGTAAGAAGTAAACCTCTGTTGTTTATAATCTTCTCAGCCTATGGTATTTTGTTTTAGTGTCAGAACTGAATATGAACCACAAGTAACTTGTGGAGATTAAATTTTATTTTCCTTGAAAATGTATATACAATTACTCTAATAATATTTACTTAAATTGTCCACATAAACTCATTCACTTGAAGTGCCCTTACAAAAAACCTAATTGCTTTTCATTTTATGTCTCTTCCATTTCCTTACTCTATTATAATTGTCTATGATTCTTTATTCCTGCACTAATATCAAACTCATAGTTGTTCATATCCCTTAATAACTGATAAGCCAGGATTCTCTATTTTTCAACATACTCTGAGTTTTCCTAACTGTATTCTATATTATTTAACAGAATTAAAAATCATCTTGTCCTGCTCCATAAAATTCCTGTTTAGAACTCATAATTGCTTTAAATTTTGCATTTTTTAGAAGAGAAAAGCCATTTTGCAATATTAATAACATGTAGGGGATTCAAGAGATTTGTTTATCCATTTGCTTACTGAAGAATATTTGGGATACTTTCAGCACTGGCTATTATTAATAAAATGACTATGAAATTCTCAAGAAATCTTCTTATGGACAATGTTTGTATTTATAATATATCAATAGCCACAAATGAAATTTCTATGTGATAGAGTAGACAGGTATTTATTTTTATTAGAAAATTTGAGTTTTTTTTCTAAATTGAGAGTAACATTTTTATCCCTGTTGTGAATATACCATGTATAATAATATATAGGCATTGCATTCTCTACATTTTCAGCAACATTTGGTTTTATCAATCTCTTTATCCATCTAGTGAGAGATACCTGGCATCTCGCTTTTAGTTTGTATTTCCTTGAGGAAGAGTGTGTCTTGAGTACTTTTTTTAAAAATTATTTTTGTGCCTTCCTAGTATGCATTTTGCTATTCTTAGATATTCCTTTGTGAAGCTTCTGTTCTAATCTTTTGCTTATATTTATTGAATTTCTTGTCATTTCATTATTGACTTGTAGAAATTTGTTGCATAATTCTGGGTTCAAGTCGTCTTGCAAATCTATGTTTTGCAAATATTATTTTCTTGGACTTAATTTTAAAATTTAAATTTAAAATTCTTCTAAAATTTATTTGCTTAATGTTTTATTTTAATGAACAGAATTTTTATGATTTACAATATATTTTTTAAGGCTATTGTTTCTGGATCTATCAAATAAAACTTTTCTTCTCCAAAACTGTGCAAATATTTTCTTCTGAAAAGTTATAGTTTCAAATTTGTGATAATATATATAATCCATTTCATATCGATTTTTATAAATTTGTAATATGTAAGAAAATATCAAAGAATTGTTCTTTATAAAAAAGGTTTCCAGTTATTCCAGCTCCAATAATTTGAAGATTTTTTTTTCCCCAATGATGACTTTGGCATCTTTTAGAAAATCAAAGTATCATTACATAAAAGTGGATCCATTTCTAACTATTTTCCATTGATCTATTTGTTAGGACTTCAACATACACATTTTGGGGAACATGATTCAGTTTATAACATAGGATCTCATGTTTTCTTGAGAAGGCATTATTCAGCTTTTAGATTTTCAAGTTTATTTATTTATTTTTCCCCTCTCTGTTCTTCAGAAAGAATTATTTCCATTGGTCATAGCACTCCATTAAGTGCTATGCTTATGTTAGGGCTTCCCTGTTGGCTCAGATGGAAAGAATCCACCTGCAATGCGGGATACTTGACTTCTATCCCTGGGTTGGAAAGATCCCCTGGAGGAGGGCCTTGTAACCCATTCCAGCATTCTTGCCTGGAGAATCCCCATGGACAGAGGAGCTTGGCAGGCTACAGTCCATGGAGTCGCAGAGTTGGATACCACTGAGTGACTAAGCAGCAGCAGAGGCAGCAAGCTTAGCTCATTGGATCTCTATTTTGTTATTTCTGTTTGTTCACTAGGCCCATCCAGTGAAGTTTTTCTTTTCTCTTTTTTTTTTTTTTAGATATTCTACTTTTCCATTCTAGAATTATAACTTTATTTTTTTCTTATAATTTTTTTTCTCTGCTGTAATTTCCAGACTGGGTTATCTCATGTTAGTCTTTGTTGGTTGTCTTACTTTCTAGACAATCAGCCATATTTTCCTATGTATTTATTTGTTGAGTAATTTTGACTTCTATCTTTGACATTGTTGTTGTTCAGTTGCTCAGTTGTGTCTGACTCTTTGAGTGAGTATTTAATTTTATTTTATATATTTTTAGAATTTCTACTTTAAGTTCTTTCTGTTCCTCCTATGAATATTGATTTTGCTTTTTAAGCAAGCATTCAATTTTCCCGAACCACAATTTTGTCACTCTTGTGGGTACAGAAGTTCAAATCTCAATATTTTTTAGCCTTTTCTGCAGTTCTTGTAATATGCCTCAGTAATTCAGACTTCAAGGGTAAGTCAGAATCTGGCAAATTCTATATTTAGATGTGGGTCTCTTTCTCTCTGGTCCTCTAATTTCCCTCTAACTGAGAGATATTCCCTCTCAGTATTCTTTGACTCTGGTAGTACAAACTTTCTTCTAGTTCTTCAATTGTTTAAGTCTTTTTTTTTTTTTTTAATAGAATTTGACTTATTCTTTTTGGATATTACTAAGGATGAATATCAAGAAACTATCTGTGAAAGAAGGAACTCTACTTAGTGCTACTGTTTATTCTCAGTTTAACTTTTATTAAATAGTATCTGAGTGCTTTTGATTATGCTTTGTGCCTTCAGGTTTATTTTTGTTTACCAAAATTTATAGGTTTTATGTATGGGAAGAGGGGTCTGATAGAAGATGTTCAGCCATGGCCCTAGTGAAGTATGTTTATTTACAAAGGAAAAGAGTACTACTATTTTATCTCTCAGGTACATTTGACAGTTGAACAAGACCGAGGTTGGACCATTGACCTCTCCCCCTGCCCAGTCAAAAATCCATGCACAATTTGACTTCCCCAAAACTTAATTACTAATAGACTACTATTGACTGGAAAATTTACTTATAAGCAGTTAACATATATTTTGTATTTTATTCTTATAATAATGTAAGCTAAAGAAAAGAAAAATTAAGAAAATTATAAAGAAGAAAAATTGTTTATAGGCCTGTACTCTGTCAATATTGTTAAGTTTACATCATCTATTTATAAGAGGATTGTCTGTTGATACCTACAATATTGTTGTTTTACGATATATAACACTGTAGATAATACACATATATTGTTTGTGTGTGTTAGTCACTGAGTCATGTCTGACTCTTTGAGACCCCAAGGACTGTAGCCTGCCAGACTCCTCTGTCCATGGGATTTTCCAGGCAAGAATACTGGAGTGGGTAGACATTCCCTTCTCTAGATACATATATTACTACATTAAATTTTTTTGAAAAGAAATATCTCTTACAGGTATAACAATTCATACATTGTTGATTAAGAAGCAACAACAGGATTGCTTTATTGTAGCCTAGGATGATCTATATGATTTCTTCATGAGGCCTAGCCCATACACTAGTGAATGAATCACTATAACATTTGTATGGTATACAGTATGACAGTCATTTTCATGAAACAGTATTTGGAACATTAAAAAAAAAGTTTATCTGTGATAATAGGCTGACAAGAAGTTTCTTCAATTAGAGAGAGAGGTATAACCTAAGGTAATGCAATTCTTTGTAAGCAAAGTAAAACGACAGTAAGAAAATAGAACATTTTAAATTTTATATAAAATATTACTCACCGTATGCCTATATAAGGATGGATGGTATAGACATATAATTTATACCTTTGTGACCTACCTGGTTTTATTTTTTTAATAGTTCTAACTATGTGGTTCATGCTATATAATGTAAATATCTCTAAGGATATAATCTTAATTGAATGAAGGTCAGAGAATACATATTTATTGCATGATATTATTGAGTTGTACCAAAACAATAGTTCAAGGTTTTTTTGTGTTCTTCTGTTAGAACATTGCTTTTTCATTTTGCTTGACTCTCTGTTAGTTCTTATATATTAGGTAAATGAGCCACCTCTCCTAGTCTTGAAGGAATGGCCTCATGCAGGATATAATCTTAATCCTGGCCTAGCTCTAGGTTGTCCTTCAAACTTCTGCAATTGGCCAAGCAGCCTATTTTTATTTTTAATGCCCCCCAGTAGTTGAGTGTGTGTCAAGATCTTTCAGTTTCCTAGAAGAGAGGATCTCAGTCTGTATGGAGATTCAGCCTGATTGGGAACACATGCTCAAGCAGCAGCTTTTAAAGTGTACAAATGTATACAGTCCTGTGGGACTACAAGCATAAGCCATGCTGACCTCCAGAACTGGGCAACTGGGTGGTCTGGAGGTGATCCCCAGGTATCAGTTGCAAAAACTGTGACTCCAGATGACTGTGTAAATTTCTTTCTGGGAGTTATTAATATAAGTATGCTGTAGTGAGGCAGAGGAACACTATGCTGATGGTGCCTTCCAGCCTCTGCTGCTGCTACTGCTGCTAAGTCACTTCAGTCATGTCGGACTCTGTGTGACCCCATAGATGTCAGCCCACCAGGCTCCCCCGTCCCTGGGATTCTCCAGGCAAGAACACTGGAGTGGGTTGCCATTTCCTTCTCCAATGCATGAAAGTGAAAAAGTGAAAGTGAAGTCGCTCAGTTGTGTCCAACTCTTAGTGACCACATGGACTGCAGCCCCACCAGGCTCCTCCATCCATGGGATTTTCCAGGCAAGAGTACTGGAGTGGGGTGCCATTGCCTTCCAGCCTCTAATGTGTATTAAATTAGATATTAATACCTCCCAGGACTTCCCTAGTGGTCCAGTGGTTAAGAATTGATGCTTCCACTGCACGGGTGCAGGTTTGACCCCTGCTCGATCCCTTGGTCTGGGAGCTAGATCCAATATGCCAGAAAATCAGATGCCTCCATCACAGGTTAATGCTTTAAGATTAGCAAATAAGCCTCTCCATCTATTGCCTCCAGGCTGTGCCCTAAGGCTATGGAGACTGATCTTGCAAGCCTTTTGGGTCCTTTGTCACACTATTACAGCCTTGGGGTTTTGCAGACTTGAGTCTGCCTCTTTGGATTTCAAAGCTATATGTATTAGGGGTTCATCTTTTAAATGCCGGTTTGAAAAGCTGAGGTGTTGTAGGGAAAGAGCAAATTAGCGAAGATGGCTTGGTCAGGTTCTCTCGCCCCATGGCCTCTCGCTTTTGCCCCACATTTTGTAAATAATGATATGTAACAGCTGAGATCACTTACTGCACTGAGCATGCATATCACACGGTTTATGTAACAACTGAGATCACCTATAGGACTGCGCATGCCCCTCAGGAGGTACTTATTTGGTCACAGGTTGTGTTGTTGTAAAGCAGCGGCATTACTGCTGCATCACGACCGTGTCTGCGGGGTCAGCCATGAGAGGAGAGACTTGTGGTATGGCTGCCATGCCGGCCAGAACAGAATAAGTGTGTCTGCGATTGCTAGGGCTCCTGGAGTCTCCTTCTGGCCTCTTAGCTCGCGCCTTGCCTACCCTGGATTCAGCGAATAGTGCGGCAGTGGCTACAGCAAGACAACTGGCGTCACCAGCAGGCTCAGCAATACAGGTGTCCAATGTGCAGTTCAAAGCTTTCACTTTTCAGTGTGGAGTTCCCTCCTGATTATGGGTCTCAGTGCCAGGGATGGGGCTTGTGGAGAGATTGTGTCCCAGCCTCCTTAATAGATATGAGCTTTCTCTCATTGGCTCAACTAGAAGTTGCTCAGAATTTTTCTTTTTTTAGAGAGAGGGACTTTTTTTAGAGAGAGAGAGATTTGTTGAGTCCCTGAAAAGAGGTGAGTCCAGGATCCTCCTAAGTAACCCCTGGAACTGGACCCCCCCGAAAATATTTTTAAATGGTTAAAGAAATATACAGTAGGCATTTACTTATGTTCTCTTGCACTTTCCACATTTTAAAGCATATTTTAAAATTTGTGTTAGGTAATTCGGGAAGAATATATCAGCAAATTCACAATTGTAAACAGCACAAGACATATGTAAAAAAAAAAAAAAGCATTGAACATTTAGAATGTTAATTAGCTATTTAATATTATAGAGTAGAAAGTCTAGAACAAGACTGGGAACTAGAACTGGATGTGCTAAGGCAAATGCACATTAGAGAGCCATTACAGTAGCATGGAAGGAATTGTTGTCCACCCCTGTGAGTCCACCCCCAGCAAGGGTTCTTCTACCAGGTGTCTTTAGAGCCTATGGAATGAGATTGAGTTCAGTTCAGAGGCAAAAGAGATCTTTATCAAAGAATGGACAAATGCAAACTCCTGCTCTAGAGCAGTGCCAAGGACCAAGGGTTCCAGAGGATAGTTGGGAGATGATCAAGCATGTTACATTTATCGTGCACTTTATTTCTAATCTAATGCCGCCACTGATCTGGCAGCACGAACCAGTCAGCCTGGAGGTTGGGGACTCCTGCTCCAGAAGAAACGCTGTCCTCAAGAGGCTGCAGGTGGGACTGTTTTGTAGGTTTCTGTCAGTGAGGAGAGGGCGGGGTTCTTGCCTATGAGGCGCAGGCGTGTCGCTTACCGCCCCAGACCCAGGTGCCTGGCCCAGCTTCTCTGCACAGGGCCATCGCCATCTTGAATTGAGGCACTGTGCACAGCGCTTGTCCTGCGGGCACACCGCGCTGGTGTGTTATGTGCAGCAGTTCCTCTATGGAAACTCTAACTGGACTTGTTACTTGCAAGGCCTCTGCACGCAACCCACTATAGGTAAGAAAAACCAGCTGTTGTTACTGTTTAGTCGCTAAGTCATGTCCGACTCTTTTGTGACCCCCATGGATTGCAGCCCGGCAGGCTCTTCTGTACATGGGATTTCCCAGGCAGGAATATCAGAGTGAGTTGCCATTCCCTTCTCCAGGGAATATTCCAGATCCAGGGATCAAACCCACATCTCCTGCATTGGTGGGCAGATTCTTTACTAAGCCACCAGGGAAGCCCAAATGAAACTAGACTAAGCCCAAAAGAAGAGGTTAGACCTCATCACCCAAATTACATCTTATTTTTTCACCCATGGAGACCAGTCAGCTTTGCCAGTGACAGAACTATCCATAAATTGAATTGGCAGCTGGAAATGAGCTAAGTGACAAAGATGACTAAAGGTTTATTCATGATTTGTGTGCATATTAGTGCCAAAATCTATACCATGGGAGTCTAGATTGAATAAGGCTCACCAGGACACTGTAGTAATAAAATGCACCATTTTCCTGTTAGTTTAGTGACATCTGTTGATCGAACAGTCATAGTGAATGTATAACCATTGTATATTTAGGTCTAGATCATAAATGAGTAATGATTTCATGGAAGTAATATCTGAAGCCATATATTTGGTTAAACTCACCCAGGGGTAAAATTACAAGAAAAAAAAAAAGTGAAAAATCCATACCTATACATTCACTTATCATCTAAAAGAAGAGAAACTAACACATTCCTTAGTATAGAGGTAAGTATATATTATGTATCTTTAGAAAGTTCGGGTACAGCATATGTAACATTCTGAATATGGGCTTAAAAACCTGGATCAGGAGTTGGCTGCCATAATAGGTCTTATTAGTCAAGGCAGGTAACATTTCAGAACTTCAGTTTTCACCCTCTGTAAAAGTTATCTACTTTGTCAGGTTAAAAGCTCCTTTTTTTTTTTTTTTTTTCCATTAGGCAGTGAAGAAAGGAAAGTATATGGGAATGGGGCGAAGATAATGATTAGCAGGTGAGTTAAAAACAAGGGCTTCAGGTACCTTCAGCTTTTTCCCCAGGATATCCAGCTACCCCAGAGACAGTTCTGAAACCAGAGGGAGGCTCATTTGTATATACTTACTTGGTCATGGCTTGTTAAAGGTACAAAATTCTCCACAAGCTTACCACCCTATGTTGGCTTTGCTTTTCTCTATCCCATCAGGAATCAACATAGGAAACTACTGTTTCCCAGAGGGAGCACACGACCTATTCCTAAGCTGCTCTTCTCCCAAATGGTAAGATGTGAATCAGTCACTTTATCTTTAATTGTAGTAGTGTATGTATATTCATATGTCTATTGAAAATGAAATATTCTAGCAGTGCCAAGTACTTCTGAAAGTGCCATTCAGACATATGGTACAACATGTTTATACCTTTTGCGGACCATCTGCTGTCTAGGCTCAATTGCACATTTATTTTACTTTTAATTCACAAAGAAAATGGAAAATAGAACTGGCCCATGTACTGCAATTTGGCTGGGCTTTAAGCAGGTGCAAATTCAATAAGAAAACTTATTTGGAACTATAAAAACCTCACTTGTCTGTCCCCGTGTGGGTATATATTCTTTCCAAACCAATGCAAATGTCTCAGTTTTTTATGCTTAGATCTGTTGCACTGTGTTTTAATGGGGTCAGATGGGATGAGGCTAATTTAGAAACCAGAGAACTCTATATCCTTTTGCTAAAGAATAAGGAATGTGTATAATAATACTTGTAATACGATTTTCTTGGTGTCACCCAGGTTTTATACTTATAAGAGAAGTAACAATTATGAAAACTTTATTCTTTCTAAACAATTTTCCTTTTAATATAGTATATGCTGTACACAGAATGAAAATACATAATATGAGATTTCTGTAGGCAAATCATCTTGCTTGTTAAAAATGTGAAAATTTGTCAGAAACCAAGTCACAGATACATACCACAAGAAAGAAAAAGAGAAACAAAGGAAGGGAATGAGGTAATATACTCATGTAGCAATGAAAACGTACTTGCAATTTCTTTATTCTTAACTATGATACAAAGTATTTTTCAATAATAAGTTCTTTTCAGGGACTTTCCTGGCCTTCCAGTGGTTAAGACTTCACCTTCCAATGCAGGTGGTGCTGGTTTGGTATCTGGTTAGGGAACTAAGCTCCCACATGCCTTGTGGACAAAAAATCAAAATACGAGACAGAAGCAATATTGTAACAAATTTAATAAAGACTTTAAAAATGACTGACATCTAAAAAAATCTTTAAAACAAATACTGCTGCTGCTGCTGCTAAGTCACTTCAGTCGTGTCCGACTCTGTGCGACCCCATAGACGGCAGCCCACCAGGCTCCCCCGTCCCTGGGATTCTCCAGGCAAGAACACTGGAGTGGGTTGTCATTTCCTTCTCCAATAATTATTGACTCTAAGTAATCTTTTAATAACTAATGTTTTGGGTTGAGTTTTAATATAACTCTTTCAATTTTAATATGAGATAACTTTTTCAAAATTTCAAAGCTATTTTTTTGACAGAAAATTTTTGAATATTTAAATTTGATGTGCTTTAACCTAAAATATTATTCACTGTCTAGGTTCTTTAGGTAAGAATTGGTGAATTTTTCAGATAGAGGCTAAATATATCATATGTCAATAGGAGACACTTCTTTCACTGATATGGTCATTGATAAATGAAGGATATATATCAAGGGTCACTTGATATATGTAATTTTTTTTATAAAGTTTGTCCTTGAAATGTTTTGTTTGAGGTCGGATGTTTCATTTGTGGCAAATACATACATACATAGATGTGTACATATAAATAAATGATGCCTCAGAAAGAAGTGTGAAGTGTGAAGTCGCTCAGTCGTGTCCGACTCTTTGCAACCCCATGGACTGTAGCCTATCAGGCTCCTCTGTCCATGGGATTTTCCAGGCAAGAGTGCTGGAGTGGATTGCTATTTCCTTCTCCAGGGGATCTTCCTGACCCAGGAATCGAACCTGGGTCTCCCGCATTGCAGGCAGACGCTTTACCCTCTGAGCCACTAAGAAAGTACAGGCATATTGTGAGAACACATAGGTGTAGGTTACTTTTCAGTTTCAATGGCTACACAATACTATTTTAACAGAAAAGAGTGGGGATCCATAGAGATGTCCTAAGGAAATCCACTCTATCAATAAAAGTAAGTCTTGACTGAGTATTTGCCATATGACATGTTGAAATGAGGAATAATACTATAATAATAAACAAGAGCTGAGACTAACTAGTTTTATGTGGAATATTTAAATAAATACTTGCATTACTTTCAAACCCTTACTACTTCTAAAATTTAAAGGCAAAGAAAAATGAAAACCAGTGGCATTGATTTAAAATTTTTGCCAAATCAAGGAAGCATTAACACCTTTAATCAGGGTGGTGAATAGGTTTAATCTCATGGACTGCTACTGCTGCTAAGTCACTTCAGTTGTGTCCGACTCTGTGTGACCCCATAGACGGCAGCCACCAGGCTCCCCCATCCCTGGGATTCTTCAGGCAAGAACTGGAATGGGTTGCCATTTCCTTCTCCAATTCAGGAAAGTGAAAAGTGAAAGTGAAGTCACTCAGTCGTGTCCGACTCTTCAAGACCCTATGGACTGCAGCCTACCAGGCTCCTCCATCCATGGGATTTTCCAGGCAAGAGTACTGGAGTGGGGTGCCATTGCCTTCTCCAATCTCATGGACAACTTCTGTCAATTTATACTGGTCTTCAAAAATGCTACCCTGCGAATCATTTGAGTTCTTCTCTTATGGTCATTGGAAGCAAATACAATAATTATTCATGTTGCCTTCCAAGATCCTTTAAAGCACTTTTCAAACTATCTTTAATTAACAGCTCCAACCATTCCCCCAGTAATATAAGACTTCTATTTGGAGTGAAGCTGAATCCTTTTACTACCATAATTTCTATGTATTCAAATAAGTTAACATGGATTCAAAGTTATCCTACAAAAAAATTAAATCAGCTAATTAAACATCCTGACTTTTCAAGAAATCCTAATGTTACTAGTTTCCTCTGTCTTTCTCTAAAGTGGCTACAGGGGTAAATAAGATTTTAATTCTAGATATGAGAATATAAAGATGGGGCTGAATTATATTTAGTGGCAGTGTATTTGAACTGTAGCTAAATGGGAATAAGGTTTAACATTTGTTATTGAATTTCTATCTCTCAGTTAAATCATACAAAAATCGGCTTTGTTTTCTGCCTTTTTCTTCTGCATTGTTGTTACTATGTGTAACTTCCCAGGTGGAGTAGTGGTAAATAACCTATCTGCCAGTGCAGGAGACATAAGGTACATGGGTTCAATCCCTGGGTTGGGAAGATCCCGTGGAGGAGGAAATGGCTACCAGTATCCTTGCCTGAAAATTCCATGGACAGAGGAGCCTATAAGGCTATAGTCCATAGAGTCACACGGAGTTGGACATGACTGAAGCAACTTAGCATGCACACACCCATACTTACTCTGTAATGTTTGTTTGTTGACATTATTCTTTGAAAATGAAACACCCAGTGGGAATAAGTTATTATCTGGGATGGTATTTGTTTACCTAATAATCTTGACATGGGTCTATATGGTGTACATATAGATGTATTTAACAGGAGTCTTCTAAATTTCAAGCATAAAATATAAGTTTAGAGTAACTAAACTCTTACTGAGAAAGTGAAAGTTGTTTAGTATAATTGAATGTATATTTAAGATCTATATGTACACACACATGTATTTAGATTAGTCATTTATACATTGTATGTAAAATATACATATATATGTTTGTGTATCTGCAGTAAAACTGACATGTGTGTACATACATAAAAATGTACCTTACAAAATTTACAAATAATATATGGCATGGGTTTGGTCAATGCAATGTTTAAGTAGCTTTGGCTTACTAAAACATCTTTGTGAATTCACACAAAAACAACTTGAAATTGAATATTTGCAATCCAGATTCCTCAATTTCTCCTGATACACCTCTTGTTGACCTTGATGGATGTTGGAACTTGATGTCATCAAAATCAATGCTGATATTAAAAGGAACTTTAGGAGCCCTGTCAAAATTAGCTAAAAGGTCATTCTCCATGGCAAACATCAAGTATGTAGCAGTAGAGACCACTGCTCATAAAGCAAGAGAAAATATACTCTCCAATCATCTGCTTTACCCAGGAAATGATATCTCCCTTACTGCCACACAGAAACTTTCTGTTAAAATTGCTTTTTTTTTTTTTTTTCATAGCTGTAATTTATTTGGCATCTTCTATGAGTCTGTTGCTAGGTTAGAGAGTCTAGAATGCATTTAATTTCCAACTCTAACCCCTATTCATACCCTAACTCATGCTGTCATGGTGTTTAAGCCTTAATTTTAGGTCAATAAAAGTTTTTTTTTTTTTTTTTTTATATTTCTCTATGTAAAGAATGTCATTTGTATGTGTGTGTGTGTGTGTTTATTCATTCAAACAATGACTTACAGTCAGTACTCATGGTTATTTCCTGCTCCAGGGAGTTTTTATCTTCTCCTTCTTAAAATGTCTGCTCTTCAAGATCTTTGTATATCACAACATGCCAAAGACAATTCACAGAGTAGACAAATGAGTCTTAAGCTGTGCTATGAAATCTTGGATTTTTGTCAAGATTTTATTGTATCATTAAACATGAAAAATAATAACTTGAAAATCAGGTACCTTTATCTTTAAAACACTGTTTCATTGATTTCCCTTTTTTCTGGTTACCAGTGTGAATTCTGAATAGAAAAGACTGATTTTCTTTCTGAACCAAGATTTTTAAAAACATATGAGATGCTTTTTTCTTTTTTTCCTACTTTAACCTGTATATTTAGGAATTTAAAAGGAAATGAGTATGTATCTCTATTGTCATTAGTTTCACTAGAGACTTGATTTATCCATTCAGTTACTGGACTTAAGCCTTTCTGTAGAGTATCAGTCCAATTATACCTACCTGTCTTGCAAAATTCCTTTTATACATATGATTCATTTCTTGGCTCCAAAATCACAGCAGAGGGTGACTGCAGCCATGAAATTAAAAGACACTTTCTCCCTGGAAGAAAAGCAATGACAACCTAGACAGCATATTAAAAAACAGAGATGTTGCTTTGCTAACAAAGGTCTGTCTAGTCAAAGCGATGGTTTCTCCAGTAGTAATGTATGGATGTGAGAATTGGACTATAGAGAAGACTGAGTGCCAAACGTGTTGGAGAAAACTCTTGAGAGTCTCTTGGCCTGCAAGGAGATCAAACCTGTCAATCCTAAACGAAATCAGTCCAGAATATTCATCAGAAAGACTGCTGCTGAAGCTGAAACTCCAATACTTTGGCCACCTGATGTGAAGAACCTACTCATTGGAAAAGACCCTGATGCTGGGAAAGATTGAAGGCACGAGGAGAAGAGGACCACAGAGGATGAGATGATTGTATGGCATCACTGACTCGATGGATATGAGTTTGAGTATGATCTGGGTGTTGGTGATGGACAGGGAAGCCTGTTGTGCTGCAGTCCATGTGGTCGCAAAGAGTCGGACATGGCTGAGTGACTGAACTGAATGTATGCATACATACATATCTATCCTTTTGATAATTAAGTAACTGAGAAATCTAAATAAAGCATGTTTCCATACTTCATATGTGTTTTTTCCTTGTAGGTTTTTTTCTTTATGCATATACCGACATTGGGCGAAGGCTCTTTTTAATATTTTATACCATAGAATTTTTGCAGCGATTAAGAACAGAAACCTGCTTTGCACAATGTCTAGTGTGTGCTAAGTGCCCAGTTAATGGTAAACTAAAACCGATAATCAAACATTATTAAGGTAAATCATTTTCTAGCAAACTGTTCCTCTAATGGCATTCAACATTATTCAGACTAATTTATCCATTGAAAACAACTAAAGATGTTGGATTAAAATATCTTTACAAATCTTACTGATAAATCAAAGACTGATAAAATAACAAGAAATCATCAGGCAAAATATAACAGAAAGCAAGAATTCACTCTTAAGTATACATAGAGCCTGAGCTCATATGCCAATCTTGCAGTAATTGAGCTTTTGAGAATCTAATAGGGCAAGGGAGATTGAAGTATAAGCATAAAGCTTTGTAAGGTTACTAAGCCAAGTGCAAATTCCCTAAATTAAGGTTGCACTCCTAGGGTAAACTTGAACCAGAAATAAATATACCCCATCCCAAGCCTCAGAAACTTAAAGACAAATACAGACTTCCATATGATTTAACACCCTAAGGACACATTCTGGGAGAACCAAGGGAAATCAGATATCGAATCTGGTCAAGGAGGTATCTAAATCATCATTGTGCCTACTGGAACTATCAGACACAGATTGTAAAAATAAGTAATTTTTATGATGTTAAAAAGACAAACCTTGGCCATATTTGCAGAGAACAAGAATTAGATGATTTGAAAAATATTCAAATAAAACTTGTAGAAGTATTTTTTAAAAATACATGACCAAATCAAAACGCAGTGATTAATTTTGACAGCAGACTGGGATTTCCCTGGATATTAAGTGATTAAGAATCTGTGTTTCTTCTGCAAGGGGCATGGGTTAAATCCCTGGTCAGGGAACTAAGATCCTGAATTCTGTGCAGCACAGCTAAAAAAAAAAAAAAAAAAGTATTTAGCAGACTAAAAAAATATTGGACATTAGGTCAAAATAAATCATCTAGATAGAGCATTCAGACTCAAAACAATAAAAGTATGGGATAGCAGTAATGAAAATGTGCAGGACAGAATGAAGTCTATATTGTTTAATGAGAGCCATAGGCAAAAAAGACAGGGGACAGAGACAATATTAGAAAAGACAATAAGGATTTTCCAGAAATATTATATTAGAAAGGCATAACAACTCACAGCCAGCTGAATGACCATAAATCATCAGCATCTACTTTGGAAATTCAGGTATCTTTTTCCTTAAAGTTCTGTATTGATCTTTCCACTTGGCCTGGGCCATTTCTCGAGATGCAGTAAAACACATTTGTAATGGTGCAAACTCTACTTTGGCTTCTGAGGAGGAAGTATAGCACAATTCTCATCAGAATCCTAGCCAGTTATTTGAAGTTGACCTGAATGCCTTCAAGGACCCAACTTTTGTTAAGCTATAGTAAGGGATAGATTTTATATCATCTTTTCTGATTGGATGACTCTGCTGTAGAGAATTGGAAAAGGAAATGGCAGCCCGCTCCAGTATTCTTGCCCTGAGAATCCCCTGGGCAGAGGAGCCTGTCAGGCTACAGTCCATGGGATTGCAAGAGTTGGATACTACTTAATGACTAAACCGCCACCACTGTAAAGAATAATGGCCATAGTGGGTACACAAATTTTGAATCTGTTATCCTTCTAGGAATTTTCCCCAAGCAAACAAACAAAATTATATTCTCTATAGATTTTCCCAGCCAACTGAGGGATAATTGATCTACATGGGGGAATTTCTTAGATATTTGAGGTCTCTTAAGGTCATCACTAAGGTGGAAACAGTTGTGTTTAGGGAAGAAAGGTGATTAATGATTGGTTTTCCCAAAAGAAATATGATTCGAAAGGTGCATATGGTACTCTGTGAAGAACTTGTTTATTTTGTTGGGATTTAATCAGCTGCAGGTCACAGGTTGATAGTGCGGTCAACATAGCCTGCCAGCCAATTGGTAAACTTTGTAATAACCAGTTACTCAGTTTGTGTAACTGAACCTAGTTCTTGTATTTGGAGGGACTGCCTGAGAGCATTGAGTGCAATCTGTCCTCTTTATCTAAGACAGATACTAGGTAGTATCCCTGTGTCACATTTCAGTATCTATAACTAATTTTTTCTCCAATAAATTGCTCACAGCTAAACTTTTAACAAAAAAGGGTCAGATAGAAGAAAACATCATTTTCATAAAGCATAATTGGAAGTAATTTTGAGTCCATTTGCCTTCTTTTGACTATATTTTCATATGAAGAATGTGTCAACCAGGCTGGTCTGAGATTGGTGATAGTAGAAAGATGTATCATCTCCAGGAATGAAATGGGTGGGATAGAATCCACTCATGTGTCTCTAACTGAGATGGGATGGTCACTTTCTGAAAAGAGCTGGATTCAATGACCAAGTTACTCTAATGAGGTAAATTAAGAAGAGGTGAAGTAGAAATCTGTTTAAACTAATTGGTAAGGAAACTGTTCCAACACTTAATAGTAGCAGATGCTTGCAGATAATGGGAAGCATGGAATTTCCATCAAATAGCTTGACTATAAGCTCATTGTTGAATGACTTTTCCAATAAATTGCATATTATTTCCAGAGTACAAGTGGTCTGAAAACCCCAAAAGAGAAAAGAAAATAAATCTTAAAGCCAAAGAATTAAAAAAAAATTATTTAGAAGTACCAGCTACATTGACTTCTCTACAGTAAAAGAAGAAGAAAAAAGAATGGACTAATATATTTTGTATATTGAAAGAAAATTGTTCCTAAATTGGACATTTATACTACACACAATTATCTTTTAAGAGGAGAGGCATTTATCACTGGTTGGATAATACTAAGGGGGAGAAAAGGAAAATGATCCAAGATGTGACATTGGTAACTGAAAGTGAAGTGTAAAGAGTAATGAAGAGGCAGAGTTTTATATATGATTGAAGTTAAGCAGGTATAAATTCAAATTAGAATTTTACAGCTTTAGGATGTTAAATGCAATTCCTGTGATAAAAACTGTTAAGATTCCTTTTCATACATGTTGATATGCTAATGATTTAAAAATACTGACAAGCCCAAGACTGGTAGAAAGCAGAAATATTTTAACATGGATGCACTAATAGTAGAAACTTAAATTGGAAATGGTTTGGCTTTATACAAGAATGGTGAACATGTGAATTCCCTAAAATCAAGCTATTCCACTCCTCATACTAAAGAAATGGCAGCCCACTCCAGTATTACTGCCTGGAAATTCCCATGGACAGAGCAGTCTGATGGGCTACATTCCACGGAGTAGTGAGGTGTTGGACACGATTTAACGACTAAACAGCAGCAGCAGCAACAGCAGCAGCATGATAAAGTTAGCAGAATTTAGAGAACCAGGATGGATGTACAAGAATAATTAGAGGAAGATTCTGAAATAGGGAAAATTTTGTAAATAGAGTGAATATATAAGTTGTTATTAATTCATAAATATCAAGATAATTAAAGACAAACCAAGACTGCATTTCGGTGAAAATAAACTCGTTAACATAAAACAATTGAAAGAGTTTTAAAAATATATTGTCAGTTGAAAGGACAAAGAAAAATGACTGCCTAGAGTATGGAATCTAAATGTAAAATGTTCAGTAATAGACAGTATTAAACTCTAAAGTTTTAAGGATAAATACACAGGAAAACCATAGAGGCAAGTAAGAAAACGAGTATCACAAGATCAGTGTAATGGTAACTTCTAAGAGTAGCTAAGTTTGTGCTTGGAAAAAGTCATGAGGTGAAGGAAGAGGACTGTAAGTTACTGTTGATATTTTATTTCTTGATTCAGGGTGGTGTTTATGATTTATTCATTAAACAGTATAATTCATTATTTTATTATGTTTATCAAACATTATTAAATATGATCCAAGTAAATATTTTCTTTTCATTACTCTTCCTATTCTCTTTAACTACTGATACATCTAAAAATAAGTATATGTGTCATTACATTCAGGGTCTTTAATAAGTGTTTTACCTATAATTTCAAAAGATTATCACATGAAATTTTTTTTTTAACTTTACAATATTGTATTGGTTTTGCCGTATATCAAAATGAGTCTGCCACAGGTATACACATGTTCCCCATCCTGAACCCTCCTCCCTCCTCCCACCCCGTACCATCCCTCTAGGTCGTCCCAGTGCACCAGCCCCAAGCATCCAGTATTGTGCATTGAACCTGGACTGGCGACTCATTTCATATATGATATTATACATGTTTCAATGCCATTCTCCCAAATCATCCCTCCCTCTCCCTCTCCCACAGAGTCCAAAAGACTGTTCTATACATCAGTGTCTCTTTTGCTGTCTCGTATACAGGGTTATTGTTACCATCTTTCTAAATTCCGTATATATGGGTTAGTATACTGTATTGGTGTTTTTCTTTCTGGCTTACTTCACTCTGTATAATAGGCTCCGGTTTCATCCACTTCATTAGAACTGATTCAAATGTATTCTTTTTAATGGCTGAGTAATACTCCATTGTGTATATGTACCACAGCATTCTTATCCATTCATCTGCTGATGGACATCTAGGTTGCTTCCATGTCCTGGCTATTATAAACAGTGCTGTGATGAACATTGGGGTACACGTGTCTATTTCAATTCTGGTTTCCTCAGTGTGTATGCCCAGGCAGTTCTACTTCCAGTTTTTTTAAGGAGTCTCCACACTGTTCTCCATAGTGGCTCTACTAGTTTGCATTCCCACCAACAGTGTAATTTTTACAGTACATTTAGAGAGCACTGAAACCAAATTTTTTCCAGTGAAAATTTTGTGTATAAAATAACACCCAAAGGCAGAAAGAAGCAGCATGATCTAAATTCCCAAGTAGTCATGAAGATAGTGACTTTGAGACATATGTCTGTAATATTTTAAGAACTGAGGAAAATAGAGATTTGAATACATATGTACACAAGTTATACTGTTAAAAATTGTGCATATAAAAGTAAAACATACTCTAAATTAGCAAAAAACGCCTACAAACACAAATTAATTTTAGGTTTATATTTCAGGAGTAGTTTGCACAAATATATATACATAATTATTTTTTATAAATATGATCAATTGATTATTCATAATTCCAGTTGTAGTATATAATGAAATACCCTTAAAGCTGAACATATGGATTTTTCTCACCTTAGATACCACGGTATTTTTCTATTTAGTTTGCAAAACCTTATTGCAATAAAAAAAAAAGCATATGCAAAATTTTTTTTTTTTTGGTAAACCTTTTAAGTATTTATTTAGCACCCATTACCATGATATTTTTTATAAACCACTTAAACATTTCTTTAGCATTCATTACCAAAATAGTTTTATAAACAGCTATGTATATAAATATATATAAGTGCATGCTCATGTGATCAGTTGTATCCTATTCTTTTTGATCACACGGACTGTAGCCTGCCAGGCTCCTCTGTCAATTGAATATTCTGGGCAGAAATACTGGAGTCAGTTGCTATTTCCTACTCAAGGGGATCTTCCCGACCCAAAGATTAAAACTGTGTCTCAAGTCTCCTGAATTGGCAGGCAGATTCTCTACCACTGAGCCGCCTGGGAAGGCCGTATATATGCATACCTGCATATCAAATTATTCCCATATTATATAAATGATGAAATTGATTTGATAAATTATCCAGTCACTGATTGTGATCCTAAAACTAGTACATGCAATCTTACAATAAAGTCTCAGGTGGATTGTTATATAATTTAGACATGACCAAGAAGTACTGCTTTGATATAAAGGCCGACTGTTTTCTAAAAGTGAGTACATTAACAAGTCAACTTATTTTCCCAGATAAAGGATATACTGCCTTAAATAATATATGATGCCTTAAATAATAATATATGATAAATTAGGAGGTAAGTTAGCAAGCAGGATTTATTTTCAAGGGAAAAAAAAGGAATTGGAACAGCTCTCCACAGCAGATATTGGCTAAAGAGGCATTGCCTAAGGCCATTGAACTTGAAAAAAATGAAGCAAATGTGTTGAAGTTCCCCACACTCAGTATGGTATGAGGGTGAAGGCTGGATTTGCAGCTTACCACAGACACCACCCTTATGGCAGAAATTGAAGAGGAACTAAAAAGCCTCTTGATGAAAGTGAAAGAGGAGAGTGGAAAAGTTGACTTAAAGCTCAACATTCAGAAAACTAAGATCATGGCATCTGGTCCCATCACTTCATGGGAAATAGATGGGGAAACAGTGAAAACAGAGTCAGACTTTATTTTTATGGGCTCCAAAATCACTGCAGATGGTGACTGCAGCCATGAAATTAAAAGACGCTTACTTCTTTGAAGGAAAGGAATGACCAACCTAGATAGCACATTCAAAAGCAGAGACATTACTTTACCAACAGAGGTCCGTCTAGTCAAGGCTATGGTTTTTCCAGTGGTCATGTATGGATGTGAGAGTTGGACTGTGAAGAAGGCTGAGTGCCAAAGAATTGATGCTTTTGAACTGTGGTGTTGGAGAAGACTCTTGAGAGTCCCTTAGACTACAAGGAGATCCAACCAGTCCATTCTGAAGGAGATCAGTCCTTGGTGTTCATTGGAAGGACTGATGTTGGAGCTGAAACTCCAATACTTTGGCCACCTCATGCGAAGAGTTGACTCATTGGAAAAGACTCTGATGCTGGGAGGAATTGAGGGCAGGAGGAGAAAGGGATGACAGAAGATGAGATGGCTGGATGGTATCACCGACTTGATGGACGTGAGTTTGAGTGAACTCCGGGAGTTGGTGATGGACAGGGAGGCCTGGCGTGCTGCAATTCACGGGGTCACAAAGAGTCGGACACGACTGAGCGACTGAACTGACTGACTGACTGATAGGATGCCAACAAACACTTATCTGAAATATGAGGACTAGTTTACCTTGATATAATTCTTGTTCCTCAAAAAAGTTTTAGCCCTTTTGCAAAGAGAACAGATCATCCCAGACATGATTCTGGGTTATTTTTTTTCCCCTTAATCTTTGCTAGCTCTCAGATTTAGAGTATAGGAAGGTGTCAGTTCACTGAAACACTACCGTGAGCATGTGTACATCATCTTCCCCTACACTGTCTTCTTCTAATATATTTTCAAGCTATCATTCACTGTTTCCAAAATCATCTGTATAACAAAAGTCAGTTAAATGTTATCTCTGTAAAAACTTAGTGTTTTCAATGTCTTATAAGAATAGTCCTGCAGAAATCTACAATAAAAATTTTATCCACCAGTACATTCTCTCCTTGTTTTGATCTACAACCCTGCATTAAGACAAAACCCAGTCCCAGTGTCCTAGTCTGTTTGCTATGATAAACCCAAAACCACACATTGTGCACTGGATTTCTGTTTAGAATGTATTTTCAGAACTTTCTTTAGGGTATCTACTTTGGAAAATTGGTAATGGAATATTTTGCCTTGCTGTATAACTGAAATTCTTTGTTGCTTATTCATTTTTTTTGCTATTCTTCCTGGTGACCAACCCAAATGACCATTATCTATTGTGAAAGGAGAAAAGCCAAATCATTAGGTCAAATTTATACTAAATATTGCTAAATGAGATCAACTTTGTTATGAATGTGAGGGAGGTAAGCAAGATGCTTAAATATATTGTTTGACAGAGAGGAGATAAGTCAAAATTTAGTTTTGTTCTAAGTCCACTATGGAAATTCTCAATATTTATGAAAATTAAAATATCATTAATTATAGGACAGGAGGGCAGAGCGGCAAAGCTGTGGTTGCAATTTATCAGCTATTGAATTTAGGTCATCTTGAATTTAGCAAAATTTTGATGGGAAGGAATAGTTGGAGACAAGTTTTTCAGGGGTCATGTTGAAACAGTTTTAGTCTTTTAGAGACTTTTACAGTTATTCTTTACCAGCATTTGCCTCAGAGAGACCATTTTTATGCTGAATGTCAGAGTCCAGTTTCTCACCTCTAACTAGGAATCCAAGTCTGAAGAACAAGTGAAGTCCATGAGCGTAAGAAATGTTAGAGTTTCAAGTGTAATTTTTTTTTTCCCCCTAGTGAATTCATTCATCAGATACTGGCTAGTTCTCAGATAAAAACACTCATGGGTCTGGATAAGATACAATACAGAATTGCAGTGCTAAGGAATACAAGAAGTGGATCGTCAATACACCCTGAAGTGCTTCCTTTAGAAATACTAACTTTTCTTAATGCTCACAAAAAAAAAAAAAAAAAAAAAAATCCTAAGCCCCAAATTCCCCAGTTTAGAAAAGCCACAGTGGCCAGATTTCCAAGGTTTCATTTCTTTCTCTTTAGTTCTTTATTCTAACCGTCAAATGTCAAATGCCAAGCATTTAGAAACTAAATAAAGTTTTATAAATAAAAGGAAAAAATCTTAAAAATTTTCATCCTTGATGCTTATTAAATTTTATATTTTTAAACCACAACAGATGGTTTAAAGATAGTTATTTTTTTAGCTTTTTAAAAAATGTTTATTTTTAGTTGAAAGATAATAGATTTACAGAATTTTGTTGTTTTCTGTCAAACCTCAACATGAATCAGCCATAGGTATACATATATCCTCTCCCTTTTGAACCTCCCTCCTGTCTCCCTCCCCACGCCACCCCTCTAGGTTGATACAGAGCCCCTGTTTGAGTTTCCTGAGCCATAGAGCAAATTCCCGTTGGCTATCTATTTTACATATGGTAATGTAAGTTTCCATGTTACTCTTTCAATACATCTCCCCCTCTCCTCCCCTCTTCCCATGTCCATAAGTCTATCTTCTATGTCTGTTTCTCCATTGCTGCTCTGTAAATAAATTCTTCAATACCATTTTTTAAGATTCCGTATATATGTGTTAGAATACAATATTTATCTTTCTCTTTCTGACTTACTTCATTCTGTATAATAGGCTCTAGATTCATCCATCTCATTAGAACTGATTCAAATGTGTTCCTTTGTATGGCTGAATAATATTCCATTGTGTATATGTACCAAAACTTCTTTATTCATCTGTTGATGGACATCTGGGTTGTTTCCATGTTATAGCTGTTGTAAATAGTGCTGCAATGAACAGTGGGATATATGTGTCTTTTTCAATTTTGGTTTCCTCAGGGTATATGCCTAGGAGTGGGATTGCTGGTCATATCGTGGTTTTATTCCTAGTTTCTTAAGGAATCACCATACTGTGTTCCATAGTGGCTATATCAATTTACATTCCAACCAAGAGTGCAAGAGCATTCTCTTTTCTCCACACCCTCTAGAGCATTTATTGTTTGTAGACTTTTTGATAATGAAGGATAATTATTTTTTTAAAAAATGGAGAAAGAGACAGCAATTCAGATTCCCTAGTATTCAAAATCAGTGTCTGAAAGTCTTAGGAGTCAGAAATGTGACTCAAAATTTTTGGAAAAACTGAATTCTTCATGAAGCTATCTGCTTTTAGAGAATCTGTAAAGAGTGTCAGTTTTACATTTCCAATCACTGAGGACAGCTGGTTCATGGGCGTATGATGCATTGTGACTTTGGAAATGTAAATGCAGGGCTTTCAAAGATAATTGCTGGGTTAGTAAGACCAGGTATGATCTTTTCCAAAGAGGTTCAAGAGTATTTTTACATTGTTTCTGAGGTTTTCCTTTAGTTCAGTTCAGTTCAGTTGCTCAGTTGTGTCCGACTCTTTGCAACATTATGAACCACAGCACGCCAGGCCTCTCTGTCCATCACCAACTCCCGGAATTTACCCAAACTCATGTCCATTGAGTCGGTGATACCATCTAACAATCTCATTCTCTGTCATCCCCTTCAACTCCTGCCTTCAATCTTTCCCAACATCAGGGTCTTTTCAGATGAGTCAGCTCTTCACATCAGGTGGCCAAAATATTGAAGTTTCAGCTTCAACATCAGTCCTTCCAATGAACACCCAGGACTGGTCTCCTTTAGGATGGACTGGTTGGATCTCCTTGCAGTCCAAGGGACTCTCAAGAGTCTTCTCCAACACCACACTTCAAAAGCATCAAGTCTTCGGTGCTCAGCTTTCTTTATAATCCAACTTTCACATCCATACAGGACCACTGGAAAAACCATAGCCTTGACTAGATGGACCTTTGTTGGCAAAGTTATGTCTGTGCTTTTTAATATATTGTCTAGGTTGGTCATAACTTTCCTTCCAAGGAGTAAGTGTCTTTTAATTTCATGGCTACAATCACCGTCTGTAGTGATTTTGGAGCCCAGAAAAAAAAAGTCAGCCACTGTTTCCACTATTTCCCTATCTATTTGCCATGAATTGATGGGATTGGATGCCATGATCTTAGTTTTCTGAATTTTGAGCTTTAAGCCAACTTTTTCACTCTCCTTTTTCACTTTCATCAAGAGGCTCTTTAGTTCTTTTTCACTTTCTGCCATAAGGGAGGTGTCATCTGCATATCTGAGGTTATTGATATTTCTCCTGGCAATCTTGATTCCAGCTGTGCTTCCTCCAGCCCAGCGTTTCTCATGATGTACTCTGTATAAAAGTTAAATAAGCAGGGTGACAATACACAGCCTTGACGTACTCCTTTTCCTATTTGGAACCAGTCTGTTGTTCCATGTCCAGTTCTAACTGTTGCTTTCTTGGTTGTTTGTTTGTTGTTTGCATACAGGTTTCTCAAGAGGCAGGTCAGGTGGTCTGGTATTCTCATCTCTTTCAGAATTTTCCACAGTTTATTGTGATCCACACAGTCGAAGGCTTTGGCATAGTCAATAAAGCAGAAATAGATGTTTATCTGGAACTCTCTTGGTTTTTCCATGATCCAGCAGATGTTGGCAATTTGATCTCTGGCTCCTCTGCCTTTTCTAAAAACAGCTTGAACATCTGGAAGTTCACAGTTCACCTATTGCTGAAGCCTGGCTTGGAGAATTTTGAGCATTACTTTACTAGCGTGTGAGATGAGTGCAATTGTGCTTGAACATCTGGAAGTAAAGCTACCTAGGTCTGTTGGTGATAAGTTTTTGTATACTGCAATAAACCTTTAAAAAATAACAGTTGTTGGATATATAATTGCTAATATCACTGGGTTAGAGTTAAGAGAATGATGACTTATGATTTCCAGTCAGTGAATTTTTGATAGTCAAGGAAGTTAAGGATGATACCTTAGGTCATGGCAGTGAATGCTTTAAATAATTTTCCAAGCATTATTTGTTCTTTTGTCTTTCACTACTGATAGACATGATAAAGACAATGGGGTTTCTAAATAATGAAAGGTATCATATACAGTTATTGTGAAATAATTTCCTCTGTCTCTGAATAAAATGGTTCATAAGGGACCAAGTTGAAAATACAAAGTCTAGGAGGCTGATTGTTATTATTCATTTGTTTTCACCTTATTTGTTTTCTAGTTGTTAATGCAGTTGCCTTTGCCAGATAAAATCTTATGGCCATCTTGAAAATACATACTAAAATGTATTCATATCAGTTTGAGGGAAGCAATTGCAAAATACCATTTTTAAATTTCACAATAAACTTTGAGGCTTGGTTCTTGGTTACTGCTTTGAGGTTGTCCTGGATTACAAATTTGGCAGGTGGGTGTGTGCCTGAAACATCCTAAGAGTTTTGAGTAAAATTATTCTGCTGCTGCTGCTAAGTCACTTCAGTCGTGTCCGACTCTGTGCGATCCCATAGACAGCAGCCCACCAGGCTCTGCCGTCCCTGGGATTCTCCAGGCAAGAACACTGGAGTGGGATGCCATTTCCTTCTCCAATGCGTGAAAGTGAAAAGTGAAAGTGAAGTCTCTCAGTCATGTCCGACTTGTAGCGACCCCATGGACTGCAGCCTACCAGGCTCCTCTGTCCATGGGATTTTCCAGGCAAGAGTACTGGAGTCAGGTGCCATTGCCTTCTCCCCAAATTATTCTAGCTATAGTGATATTAAGCTGCCAGGTAATTTACCTTTGCTACGGTGATCAAACTGAATAGTTCGTTAATAAATTATGTTATTTGATTGATTATGTTAATATATTATTATAATAAAATTTATCCTGGGAATGAGAATATATTATAAACTGTATGGAGATGGACAAGCCTCTGTAGCAATTTTATTTATGTTAAAAACCAAACTGATTGCTATTGATTGTACTGATGGTCATGCACATTGTATTTTAAAACAAAAGTCATCTTGTAGATAGCTGTTATGCATGCCTTTCTGCTTGTCCATGTGCGTGTATATGCTCAGTCTCTTTAGTCATGTGTGACTCTTTGTGAGTCTATGGACTGTAGCCCACCAAGCTCCTCTGTCCAAGGGATTCTCCAGTCAAGAATACTGGAGTGGGTTGCCATGCCCTCCTCCAGGGTATCTCCCCAAGCCCGGGATTGAATCCATTTCTCCTGTGTCCCCTGCATTGTCAGGCAGGTTCTTACCACTAGTGCCACCTAGGAAGCCCCTGGCTTATACATGAGTATATTTTTAATCTGAGGGCTTCAATATATATTTTTGGGGAAACACAATTCAAACCATAAGGGTCCACTCTTTACCCTCTCTGAAATTCATGTCTTTCCCATGTGTGAAATACATTCACTTCATCTCAACATCCCCAAAGTTTTAGCCCATTCCAGTTTAACTCAATGTCCAAAATTCACATAAATACAGTTAGCTCAAATTCACTTAAATTAGTTACATGAACGGCATTGAGTATGGTCCATCTAGAGAAAATATTTCTTGTCATCTATAGCCTTGTGAAATTACAAAACAAGTTATATCTTTTAAAACAAAATACTGGAGCTCTTATTGGATAGATGTTTTCATTCCGTAAGGTAGAGATTGGAGGAAAAAGGTCTCAGGTTCCAAGTAAGTTTGAAAACAAGCAAGGCAGATTCCATTAGATATCAAGGGTTGAGAACAATACCATGTGGCTCAGTTCCCTGTTCTGGCAGCTCTCTTGGCCCACTGGAGTGCAGCCTTAGCCTCTCTGCCCTGGGAAATACTGTCATCTCTGGCTGCTTCATCCGTGGTTCTACCCTCAGAGTCCTTTATTGCATTCTGTCTCTGACCCTCTCAAGCCAGGCTGGCAATGTTTCTTCTTGCATAATTCTAAAAATCTTGTCAGTCTTCTGAACAATTCATGGGAGTCCAAACCATCAAACAGAAAGGTACTCAATATATCATTCCTGATTATTTACATCTATATTCCCAGGTTCTTAGAGTTGACTGGATCCACAATTCACATAACCAGTCTCATTAGCAAATGTTTGTCCAGCCACATTCTTAGGTTCCAGAATGTACAGGATTGGATTTGAATTTTCCAAATCATTAACTGATGTTTTGTTTTTTGTGTAAGAGTTCATTCCTCAACTTATGTCTTACTTTTGCATTTTATTATAAGCAGCAAGAGAATCCAGGTCACACATTTCACACTTTATTGCAAGTTATTCTCAGTTAAAATCCATGATTGTCACTTATAAGCTCTACTTTCCACAAAATAGTGGAGCATAAATCCATCAAGTTCTCTGCCACTTTTTTTAAAAAAATAAGTATCACTTTTCCTCCATGTTCCAGTAACATATTCCTCATTTCCATCTGAGACATCATCAGAAGTACTCTTAATGTTCATATCTCTTGTAGCATTCTTCATGACAATATATGTATTGTCTAAGAAATAGAAGCTTTGTATGCAACTCCTCTTAACTCTTTCTTATTCTTTCTCAGAATTTTCTTTGATGGCCATATTTCTATCAACAATCTCTTCAAGGCAATCTAGCTTTTCCTATTAAGAGGTTCAAAAAATTTCCAACCTATGCCCATTACCCGTTTCCAAACCCACTTTCACATTTTCTTAGGTGTTTGTTATAGCAGACTGTTGGCCTTCTAAACTATGAGAGAATTCATTTTTGTTGCTTTAAGTCAGTTGCTTTATAACAGCTCAGAGACTAATATAGATTTTACTAAAATGATCAAAGTGCTGCTATAACAAATACTTGAGGAAAAATACAAATATAAAATGAAATGCACACATACTAAAACCAAACACACAGAGATATCTATAAAGCACCAATAAGATAGGAAAGGGGAGTATTTTACCTATATTTATATTTATAATTAAAAATAGCAATTACTTTTAAGCAAGACTTTTGGAAGCCGGATGTCACTGAATGGCAGCTTTATACTAATGGAATACTGTGGTGCTGGAGAAGACTCCTGAGAGCCCCTTGGACTGCAAGGAGATCAAACCAGTCCATCCTAAAGGAAATTAGTCCTGAATATTCATTGGAAAGACTGATGCTGAAGCTGAAGCTCCAGTACTTTGGCCACTTGATGTGAAGAGCCAACTCATTAGAAAAGACCCTGATACTTGGAAAGATTAAGAGCAAGAGAAGGAGATGACAGAGGATTAGATAGTTGGATGGCATCACTGACACAATGGACATAAGTCTGAACAAACTCCAGCATAGTGAAGGACAGGGAGGCCTGACATGCTGCAGTCCACGGGGTCTCAAAGAGTCAGACAAGATTTAGCAACTGAAGAACAACAATGTACAAAGAGGTTGTACAGGCAGTAAGTATGTTCACTGTCTGTAACAAATTTAAATATGTAGTAGATCTGAATAGAAACCACTCTGCTCTTTATATCATAAAGCACTGGAATTTCTAAACATTGTTATTGGCAAAATATACCTTCTTGCCTTGGTTGATTATTTGTGTTCTCCCCACTGTTTAAAAGTAGTGCGGAAAACTGTGTCAATTTAGAATTATATACTCTGTAAAATTTCTCTTAAAGAACAAAAGTTAACATCTAGGCATTTTTGTATATTGGCCATGTTTCCTGTGGACTTCCCAGATAAAGAATCTGCCTGCCCGCCAGGGCAGGAGAATTAAGAGACATGGGTTCGATTCTTGGATTGGAAATACCCACTTGAGGAGGACATAGTTACCCAGTCCAGTATTCTTGCCTGGAAAGTCTCATGGACAGAACAGAGTTGGAAACAACTGAAGCAACTTAGCATGTACTCAATCAGTTCCCTGCAAACTTGCTAAACTCATTTATTCAGGTAGCTTTTATGTAAATTTTGTAGCATGTTCTAAGATAGAAAATCACTTTGTTTGCAAATAAAATAGATATACTTCTTCCCGGTAGATTGTAATGGCTTTTATTTCATTTATTTTATTATTATTCTCACTAAAATTTCTAGTAAAATTTTGAAGAGAAATAGTAGATCATCATCATTGCCTATTCCCTGATTTTAAATGGAAAATAATGTTAGCTGTGAGATTTTCCCAGTTGCCTTATATCAGTTTGAAGACATTTTCTTCTAATGAAGTGAAGTGAAAGTCACTCAGTCATGTCCGACTCTTTGTGACCCCATGGAGTATACAGTCCATGAAACTTTCCAGGTCAGAATACTGGAGTAGGTAGCTTTTCCCTTCTCCAGGGAATCTTCCCAACCCAGGGATCACACCCAGGTCTCCAGCATTGAAGGCGGATTCTTTACCAGCTGAGCCGCAAGGGAAGCACGAGATTACTGGAGTGGGTAGCCTATCCTTTCTCCAGTGGATCTTCCCAACCCAGGAATTGAACCAGGGTCCCCTGCATTGCAGGCAGATTCTTTAGCAACTGAGCTATAAGGGAAGCCCACCTTTCTTCTAAGAATGACTTTTAAAACAAAAAACTGAATAAAATATGTGACGATTCTAAATGTTGGCAAGGATGTAGCGCTCACACATTTCTTGAGGAGGAATCAATTTTTATAACCTTGGAAAATTCTTTGAAATCGTCTAGTGATGCTGGAAACAACTTTCAAACCAAATTGTATGCACATGCTTAACAAAAGATACATACAACAGTATCGATGGCAAAATGATGTATAAAAGTTCCAGACTGGAAAACTGAAGTATCAGGCCCAAATTATCAATTTGAATATATTTACTCAACAGAATAATGTACAAAAATTACAGTGGCATAGCTAGAGCCTCAGTCAGTGATAAGCATGAATCTCACATGCATAACTTTGAGCAAAAGAGGCAAAACCTGAAAAACTGTATACAGTTAATTTGTACACATTTTAAACATAGTTGAAACCATAATGTGAATTAATCTGTTAGAAATCATTATAGTTGTTAACTTTTGGCATACAGGCAGCTCTGACATACTGTTATGTACCCTTTCCTTACTTGGATGGTATATGTACACTTAAAATATGCAAAAATCTCTGCATATATGTTGTGCTGAAGTTGAAAAAATAAGAAAATTTGTGCAAATAGATGTATGTTGTAATAAAATTTAGACCTATAAGCCAAGTTTTTACTTACATATCTATTTCTTTCCCTTCATCTTCTGTATTCCTGCAGTTGAATCAGAAACATTCATTGCTTTGAAGAACATGCTGTTAAGAGAGGTCCAAAATGAATTCATAAAGAATAGAATGAACAAGTCGCTTTGTGTTCCAAATTAGATTTTTTTTTGTATTTAAAGCAGGGACAATAACCTCAAAATGAAATGCTTTTCATTTTCAAGGGTCTTCTATTTTAAAGAACCAAAAATTAAACTTTGAATGATGCCAAGATGAATATGTTTGCCATACAAGAGATAAGAGCAAGACCCTATGAACTGCAGCTCATCAGGCTTCCCTATCTTTCACTGTCACCTGGAGTTTCTCAAACTCATGTCCATTGAGTTGGTGACACTGTTGTAATGTCATGATCCATGGTTTATTAAAGTCTGATTATAATATAGAGAAAAATAAACATTTTTGCACTTCACAAATAACACATATTTGTGGCACTTGATGGTTTTGCTATGTCTAAGGCTGGTCTTGGAAAATCATAGGATTTTGAATTATTTATTATCTTTATATGATAAACAAGATTTCATATGCAGATTTCTAAGTGGTTTTAATTATACCATCACCTGAAAAATAAATAACCAATATGAAGTCATAAGTAATAACCAGTTGACTAAGGTAAATAAAAATAGTCAAGTTTGGTGCATGTATGATGCATGTGTGAATAATTGAATCAAAGACTTTTATATTAATATACAATACATTAATCTAAATTAGCATAATGAAAGTTAACAACTTTGGAAGATAATTGGAATTATAAAAGCTTACACACAAATGTAGATGTTTAAATTAACAAATAGCAAAATAGAAAGTAACATCAGTTTTTAAATGCTATTGACATCAAGCAAAAAGTGAACAGTTTTCTTTACAAATCAGAAGTCAACATGCTCATAGAACACATGCTCATAGAAGAAATGTCAGAGGGCACTTGCAGTTTTTAATATCCATACTTTAATAAAGATGATATATAATATATGCTATGATGGTGTAAAAAACATCTTATTCAGCCATCCTGCTCTAGAAATATTTCTAAAATTGTGTTATTCTTATAATAAAAGTAACTTGAATTCAACTTTAGAGTGGGATCTTATTTAGGCTCTACTTTTAGCATTTTCTGAAGAATATTTTTAGTTAAGAAAAGCATAATTAATTTCAATAAGAATGACTTATTGAAAACTGTTAACTGCATAATATAAAATAGAAAATGCACTGTAAAATATGTAACTAATATTAAATAAAAGTATAATTACTATGACCAATTAAAAGAACAATAGTAATGACTTATCCATTGGAGTCAGGGAAAGAGGTTAGAATTTTTATATAATATTTTTTCAAGAAGAAGAGAATAATATTTTTTTAATTTATTTATTTTCATTGAAGTCAAGAGGATAATATTGTTTCAGTTCAGTTCAGTTCAGTCACTCAGTTGTGTCCGACTCTTTGCAACCCCATGAATTGCAGCACGCCAGGCCTTCCTGTCTATCACCAACTCCCGGAGTTCACTCAAACTCATGTCCATCGAGTCTGTGATGCCATCCAGTCATCTCATCCTCTGTCATCCCCTTTTCCTCCTGCCCCCAATCCCTCGCAGCATCAGAGTCTTTTCCAATGAGTCAGCTCTTTGCATGAGGTGGCCAAGTTACTGGAGTTTCAGCTTTAGCATCATTCCTTCCAAATTTAGATATTATTAAATTACATGAGAGGGATAAGAGTTGACTGGCAAATGAACTGATGTTCTGTCTTCCTCTCTGAGGATATCTGAATGTTCAGTTCTTAACTGTTGGTCAAGATAAGGACCATAAATCTATGATGTGTTGTTTAAGGTCCAAACATTCACTGGTGATCAGTTTTGTTACTGCTGGTTTGGTCCTGGCTTAACTGATTTAATAAGCCTAGTGGTGAATGGCCAATGGTCTTAGTCTTCCCTAGGAGTGTCAGCGTCTCCTAGACATGGTCTACCAATGCTTGCCTGCATTGTATTCCTCTTGCCATAATGGCCACTTTGCCTTAAAAAAGAAAGCCTAATGTGAGTGTATTCTGTGAAGTCAAGTCTTTTCACGTATCTAAAGGAGAGAAGTGTTTGCAGCATCTATGAGTTAATAATAAGCTGATTGAGAGAGTGAAGATAAAACAACAAAATATCTCATTCAAAAAAAGGCAGTGTGGAAGGAGTAAAACAGAATCAGAAAAAGGATAAGACAGAGAATATAAAAAGTAAGATGCTAGAAAGTCCTCCAAATATTTGAGCAATCACTGGTAAATATAAATATGTGGAAACATAACTAAGTATACTATGGATTCTTGCTTTGCATTTTCTCTCTTTGAAAATGTTACTCCAGAACTTTTCCAAATGCTTAGATTTCATCTGAAATAGATATTTTAGAATAAAAACATTTTGTCTCCAAAATAAAAGGATGTTTACTTATAATGTATTTTCTTATAGTTAATGCTGGAAGGTTGACCCCCCAAAAAAGGAGATTCAACAGCCTATTTTCTTAACCTACAGCTTCACCATTTATGATTGCAGGTACTGAAAAAGATGAATTTGACATTTCAGTGAGTATTCTGACTCATTGGTAAAGGAAACTGGTCCAAATAAACTGGGCCAACTGTAACTAAGAAAAGAAAAATATGACAAAGACCATCTTTCTCTCATCTTTCTCTCAGCTTTATAAGGTGTTGATCATATGACGGTTGTCTTATAGCACAGATTTTTTTTTTTTGAATAGTATTATGTGTCAGGTAAACCAATCATTCTAAGCGCACACACAAAAAACACTTGAATGTTTTTTGAGCTCTTTTCAAGAACTAACTCATTTGAAAAGACCCTAATGCTAAGATTGAAGGCAGGAGGAGAAGGGGACAACAGAGGATGAGATGGTTGGATGGCATCACTGACTCAATGGACCTAAGTTTGAGTAAACTCCGGGAGTTGGTGATGGACAGGGAGGCCTGGTGTGCTGCAGTCCATGGGGTCTTAGAGAGTCAGACATGACTGAGCAACTGAAATGAACTGAAAGATGAAAGTCATTTGAAAGTCATACAGTTTCTTCCGGGGTACATTTTCATAATTCACTGGTTGGATAAATGTACATGAAGGCTGAGAGACTGAAAAAGTTTTGAACAGTTGACACCGGTAAATGCTTGTTGAAAACTTAGTAATGAAAGGAGAAAGTGGGAAAAATGCAGAAAGTAGCATCGACATATATACACTACCATATGTAAAATAGATAGCTGGTGAGAAGTTGCTATATAACACAGGGAGCCCAGCCTGAGGCTTTCTGATGACCTAGAAGAGTGGGATGAGGGGAAGGGAGAGATACTCAAGAGGGAGGTGATATATGCATGATTATGATTGATTTGTGTTGTTGTATGACAGAAGCCAACACAACGTTGTAAAACGATTTTCCTCCAATTAAAAAAGAAATCATGTCCATGTACTTTTCAATGAGGGAGTGGATCTTCAAATTAATAATTTAGCTGAAAACATGAAGTCAGCATTTTGTCTTTAGGATTGTACTTTTGACTTATGTATTGACTAATACAGATGTGGCTGTATTGTTTGTTTGCACTGGTCCAAAATAAGTGTAAGTTCAGTTCAATGCAGTCGCTCAGTTGTGTCCCACTGTTTGCAACCCCATAGACTGCAGCACTCCAGGCTTCCCTGTTCATCAACAATTCCCAGAGCTTACTCAAACTCATGTCCATGGAGTCAGTGGTGCCATCCAACCATCTCATCCTCTGTCATCCCTGTTTACTCCTGCCTTCAATCGTGCCCAGCATCAGTCTTTTCCAATTAGTCAGTTCTTCGCATCAGGTGGCCAAAGTATTGGAGTTTCAGCTTCAGCATAAGTCTTTCCAATGAATATTCAGAACTGATTTCCTTTAGGATGGACTGGTTGGATCTCCTTGCAGTCTAAGGGATTCTCAAGACTCTTCTCCAATACCACAGTTCAAACGCATCAATTCTTTGGTGCTCAGCTTTCTTTATAGTCAACTCTCACATCTATACATAACTACTGGAAAAACCATAGCTTTGACTAGATGGACCTTTGTTGGCAAAGTAATGTCTCTGCTTTTTAATATGGTATCTAGGTTACAAAATAAGTGTAAGCTAGCCATCATAGAAGAAAATGTATGAAATGCTTGGCAATAAACACAAGTAATACTGAAATATACAAAGTGCTAAATAACCCTCTGAATGGTCCCTTTTTATCTATAATAATTGTACTGACATTTGCATTTTGGTGCAGAAATAGTAGTGAGTGAAACTTTTTGTGTCAGTACAAGTCAAGGTAGAGATACCAAATTATGGCAATAGTCAGTTTTCTTCACCACGACAAACTTACAGTTAAATAACTGATACTTCAAGCAAGTATTGGAAATGTAGAAACCTGTGTCCATCTCCATGAGTTTATATCCTCTCAGTAATTTAGGGTTTTGTTGATAAGTTAATGGATATATTTATGAATAGTAAATTATGTCAATATTAGGAAGATTTGTATAATTCATGGAAGTATTTTCCAAATGAACAATATATGATGATACAAATTCATATATGGGTAAAAGACACATTCAAAGATAGCAATGACTTACTCAAGTATGAAAGATTTATCGATATGGTTTCAGATTTCTACTGAATATAAATCACTGAATCTTTAAAATCTTTAAAGATTTTAAATCTGAATCACCAATCTTTAAAAAACTACCTCTTGTCAAGCTGGAGTATAGAATCAAAAATAGCCACAATTATCTGAAAAAGGCTATGAAAATACTTCTCATTTTTTTCTACATTATTTCTAACTTTTTTTTTGTAATCTTCAAGCAGAAAAAAATGAAAAACTTATTGCAGCAGAGTGAATGCAGGAATGAAAATGAGAATCTAGCTCTGTTCTAGTAATGTATAAAACAATGCTATTCTTCTCACTAAATGTTTCAAATAATGTGTAATTTTCAATAGAATGTATTGACTTAGTGGGCAAGGGTTATAATTATTTTAAGAATGTTAATAAGCAAGTATTATGAAAGATCTTAATTTTTAGCAAAATTTAAATTTAAGAAAATGTGATGATTTTAGTCATAATGCAAATCCTCTGACATTACCTTTTCATAAAAAATTTAGCTCTATATGGGTGCAGAAAGAGCTCCATGTTTTTTTTTTTTTTTGTTTTTTTCCTTCTAAAGGTCTGCTCATTTCTGTTAGAGTGCATGTGTGCTTGCTAAGTTGCTTCCATCTTCTCTGACTCTTCGGGACCCTGTGGATTGTGGCTCACCAGGCTTCTCTGTCTATCGGATTCTCCAGGCAAGAATACTGGAGTGGATTATCATGCCCTTTGTCAGGGGATCGTCCTGACCCAGGGATCAAACCTGCATCTCTTACATCTCCTCCTTTAGCAGTCGGGTTCTTTTCCACTAGGAAAACCCTTCTGTTTCAGTTGTTCTAGGTTATGCTCTGTCTCCGCATAAGAATGAAAACTCTCCCTTTAACTTTCCATCTTTCTGTTTGAAGGTGATAAATTTTAGAGTTCAAAGACACCCTCTATTATGTTCTTAGTTACTGTTGTCAAGATTTGATAGAGCTCTTCTGTTGCAAATCTAGGTATTAAAGAATTTCACACTCCCCTGCTGAGATTTGGGCAAAGCACTCTTTGCAGTTACTTAATAGCTGAGAATGGCTTTTCTTTCTTTTCATTACACTGGTGGAATAGAAGTAACTATAACATTTTCAAAGACTTTGAAGAATGTATATCAAGGTATGATTCAGGTTGCACTCCATTATTTTTATTTATATATATATATTTTTATCTGAAAAGGATATATATATATATATATATGTATATTTCAGTTCAGTTCAGTTCAGTTTGGTTGCTCAGTTGTGTCCGACTCTTTGGGACCCCATGAACTGCAGCATGCCACTCCTTCCTGTCCATCACCAACTCCCGGAGTCCACTCAAACCCATGTTCATCAAGTCGGTGATGCCATCCAACTATCTCATCCTCTGTCCTCCCCTTCTCCTCCTGCCCTCAATCTTTCCCAGCGTCAGGGTCTTTTCAAATGAGTCAGCTCTTCACGTCAGGTGGCCAAAGTGTTAGACTTTCAGCTTCAACATCAGTCCTTCCAATGAACACCCAGGACTGATCTCCTTTAGGATGGACTGGTTGGATCTCCTTGCAGTCCAAGGGACTCTCAAGAGTCTTCTCAAAAGCATCAATTCTTCTGCACTCAGCTTTCTTTATAGTCCAACTCTCACATCCACACATGACCACTGGAAAAACTATAGCCTTGACTAGACGGACCTTTGTTGGCAAAATTATGTCTCTGCTTTTTAATATGCTGTCTAGGTTGGTCATAACTTTCCTTCCAAGGAGTAAGCCTCTTTTAATTTCATGGCTGCAATCACCATCTGCAGAGATTTTGGAGCCCAGAAAAATAAAGTCAGCCACTGTTTCCCCATCTATTTGCCGTGAGGTGATGGGACCAGAAGCCATGATCTTAGTTTTCTGAATGTTGAGCTTTAAGTCAACTTTTGCACTCTCCTCTTTCACTTTCATCAAGAGGCTCTTTAGTTCTTCTTCACTTTTATATATAAATATGTAAACCCCCTTAAATATATATAGAAATATCAATGATTGGTGAAATCTGAAAATGTCTGTCAGTTGCTGGAATATCTTGTCTCCGTGTTACACCCTGTGTTATCTCTGGTACATTATTTAAGTTGCAGATAAAAGAGAATTTTGCTTTTTACAATAATTTAGATTATTATAAAATAAAGATAGTTCTATACACTGCAGTTGGAAGCAGCCTCTAATGAAATGACTGTAAGCCAATTAAAATAAATAAAGATAAATAGTATCCTAATTTCAGAACCAATGATCCTTTTGCATTTTACTTCCAAACACAATATATTTTTGTTGGAATTCAATTTCTAAATAAATATATAAACATTAACAAGTCACTGATATTTGGGTTGTAAAGTGACTCACTAAAAAAGGCCAGTGCTGGAATAAATTTATTAACACTAATTTTGATAAATATTTCTAATATTTGACTATGGAATTCTTTATAGAACATTTACCTATTATTTATATAGATACATCTTTATAAAATTAAAGTTTAGCACAATATAATGAGTACTGAATGTTGGAAGAATGTATAAAGATCATTTAATCTTACTTGTTATTGAATGTAATGGGTGTTAAGAATGCTCAATCATGTGGTTTTTGCATTATAGTAACTCCATTTCTAAATAAAATTTCAGCTGATATAATAAATGTTTCTCCACTTTTAATCCATTTTTTTTTAATCAGGAAGGCATTTTTCTTTCTTTTCTTTCTTGTTTTTTTTTTTTTGAGCAGAAAAATGACTTGATTTTATTTTCAAAGTAGCATACTGGCTGTCATAATAGTATGGACTACAGGAGAGGGTGGGATGGATTGAGAGAATAAAATTGAAACATATACCTTAACATATGTAAAATTAGATAGCCAGTGGAAATTTGCTGTATGACACATGGAGCTGAAATCAGGTGCTCTGTGACTTTTCATATTTTTACCCACGAATGATTTATGCCCTTTACTTTAAAAGGTATATTAAAATCAAACTAATACATTAAGTTTGATCCTGTTACTTAAATTCCTGTTCATATGTTGGTTGGCATTTATTAGACATGGAGAGGAGAGAACGCAAAGTGTCAGCTGCAGCTTGAAACATTAGCCACAAGAATAAAGAGCTCATTAAAATAGCAGTGCTTCCTCTCACTTCTGTTCCTTGACATAATACCCGCAGATACTATACCACTGTTAACCTCAGACTATAATAATGTTACTAACCATGGTGATTCCTCAACAGTTATAATCTGTTTTGCAAACTATTCACCTTTGAAACCAAAGGTCTCTTTATATTACCTTAAGCCTTTTTTTTTTTTTTTCTTTTTCACCTCCTATTTATTTAAGCAAACATTTATCTAGAACTCTCTAAAAATATTGCTCTGGTTTTCCTATTATGAAAGTAATGGAAGTTCATTAAAAATAAATATTACTGTAGTTCAACATACAAGGTGAAACCCAAATAGATTATAACACATATAATTTCAGCATAGAGCAGAAAGTTTAAGATGAATGAATCTGGAGCTTGATTCCTTGGGTTCAAACCCTGTCTCTGCCAGCCTTTAATGTGCATTTTAAAGCAAGGTAATTAAGCTTTCACCGATTCAGCCTCCAGGGGAATCAAATAGTTCTGACCTCATAGGGCTGGTGTGAGATTTAAAATAATTAATTAAAACTTTATTACTAATAGTGACCTCATAAGCTTGAAGTTGTCTAAAATTAAATTAGTTAATCGGTTGTGAGGATGAAATTAACCTCAGAGTACTATTTAATGCTCAGTAGGCATTGACTTTATATTAGCAATATAAAATAGAGTATTTTTACCACTTTAAACTCATATTAGGTATAATATTTGAAAACTGCATGATCATTTCCCTATGTTTCTCAATATCACTGTTTTCAGTAAATACTATCCCCATTGTATGAAGAAAATATAATCTAATCAATAGTATAATATGCTGGAATATATATGTTTTTTCCATTCTGAGTTTTGGAAAGGCCAAATTTAGCACTCTTTTACACATAATTTTTGCAAGGCAGTTTTATTTCTTAAAATGCGTTTCTACGATTGGGATTACTAGAACTTGGTATATTCAAACCATTTATTCAAAGAATATTTATTTAGTGCATGTGTGTACACTCATCCCTCAAAGCCATGAGGTGGATTGATTCTAGGACCTTCTCAGATACCAAAATCCATGCATGTTCAAGTCCCTTATATAAAATAGTGAATATAACCTTTGTTCTCTTTCCATGTATTTTGTCATCTCAAGATTAGCCCAGGTGGCGTTAGTGTTAAACCACCCCCCACCCCCCTGCTGCCAATGTAGAATACATAAGAGATGTGAGTTCTATCTCTGAGTCAGGAAGATCCCCTGGAGGAAGGCATGGCAACCCACTCCAGTATTCTTGCCTGGAGAATCCCATGGACAGAGGAGCATGGTGGACTATAGTACATAGGGTTGCAAAGAGTCAGATGTGACTGAAGCAACTTAGCAGGCAGGCAGATTACTTATAATGCTTAATACACTGTAAATGCTATAAAAATAGTTGCCAATGCAATAAAAATGCTATGGAAATGGTTACCAGTATGCAGCAAATTCAAGTTTTGCTTTTTTCTAACTTTCTGGAATTTTAAAAAATAAATTCAACTCATGGTTCGATAGAGCTTCAGAAGTGTGATCCACTGATATGGAGGGCCAAATGTGTAGTGGCTGGTATCCATCTCAGTTCCCTTGCAGATACTGCCAAAGTCTCTGTCCCCATGGAGATTATATCTCCTGGAAAATAATTTGAACTTTTGGTACATACTGCCAAATTCCCAAACTGACAAAGCTTGTTTCACATTATCTTTTCACCAATGATGTATGAAATATTGTTTCTTAAATGTCAACCAATAGTGGCTAGTCTAAGCAAGCAAGTAACAGCTAAATGAATAATAAAACAATAGGAACAAAAATAGAAGCTATGGAATAAACAATGAAAAGGCAGAAAAATTCATCATCTTTAGCCTCATTATGGCATGTAGGAGTGTAAATTAAAGACAAGTGTTGTATTTAGTCACTAAGTCATGTCTTATTCTTTTGCAACCCCATGGACTGTAGCCCTCCAGGCTCCTCTGTCCATGGGATTTCCCAGGCAAGAATACTGGAGTGGGTTGCCATTTCTTTCTCCAGGATATCTTCCCCACCCAGGGATTGAACCTTCTTCTCCTGCATTGTAGGCAGTTCCCTTACCACTGAACCACCTGGGAAGCCCAAGTTAAAGATGTATATTCCAAATAAAATATTTAAAGTGCTGATAATACCAGAAAACCATTTTCTCCTTTATTGCCTTATTTGTTATTATTATTGTGTTGTGGGAAATATCTTACCCAAAGAAGACTTTTATGAATCTTAGCAGGAACACAGGTCAGACATCATTTATATAATTCTTTTAAAGAATAGAAACAGTTCCAAATATGACAAGAAGGGAAGACAAATAATTTAAGTATGACAACATCTTTCACTTCCCATCTTCTTAGAATCTGTAAAATGCTTATAATTTTTCATACTATTATCATAATTGCTGTATAAAGATACATAATGTTGACAGGTTGTGGATAATTACTTCCAATTTACAATAGGAAAAATGGTGAGATTAAAATACAATTTCATTCTTTTAGCATATCATTTCAAAGATTTGCACTCTCTAAACAATGGTGTAGGATATGACTGAAGCAGTGGTATGAAAGATATATGATACAGATAACAATACATGATCTAGAGAAAAAATACAGGCTTTAAAGTGAGAAACTCTTGTTCTGAATTTCAGTGAACTGTGATGTGTAAAAATACATTTAATCATTCAGTCTTCTTTTCTCTCATTAATAAAAACCAGTTAATACACAGTACACCAAAGGTCTTCTGTGAGGATTTAATGAGAAAAAACTATGCAAAATTTCATTCAAGTTCTTAGCACATGATATAAAATCCCAAGCAATGGTTTTCCATTGCCATTGTATTTATATTAACCACAGCCACATAGATATTAGCCATTTTTTCCAGTCCCACCCAAGCATGCACATGCATATATCATTTAATCTTTTAAAAATATTGCACAAATAATTGAGGTCTCTGATTTCCGTCTTTGCTATAAAAAGCTTTCTCTTCTGATTTTTTTAAAGAAAACTTTCAAGCTATTAAGTCACACTTAAATCCATGTCTCTTTTAGCAGTGGACATGCTGTCTAATATTTTAAGAATAAATACATGTATTTTCTTTCCTTCTAACTTAATGGATACTTAACAATGAAGAGAGCCATTTTAAATACTGTAGATTATTTCTTCCTCAACTCAAGGTTGAAAATGAAATGTTATATGGTTTTATAGTGGCCCACAATGTTTAACTTATTCTTAAGAACATAAGACTAGAATTGCACTTGATTTCTTATGATCAAAAACATGAGTAAAAGGATTGGTAAGTGATCAGTTGATAATGATTTAAGTAACTTCTTCACAAGCAGCAACTCCATGTTGCTTTTACTTTATTTCTAACACTTACTAAAGGTGTTAAATGCCTGTTATCACTAGTTCAGAATTTATCTTAAGTATGTATTTGTGATTTTCATATTGTGTAGGTACTCCATCTTTGACAATCAGAGAGGACTTCTTTTTGAAAGAATAATACAGTAGGTACAGCTGTCATGGGCTCTACATAGCAAGTGGACAGGTTTCTAAGATCCAGGAGTGGTTAAGGTCAATATCTCAATTACCCTTTGTCTTGTAAATGATTCTTTCCATGTGTAAAGAAAAGTGTCTTGTCAGGATAACGTGATAGAAGATTGTGCACTTAGTGCCCAGGATCTATTTTTCTTCAGATAAACAGAGTGCTTTATTTTCTTTTCTTCCTGCCAATCTTCCTTTCACAAGAACTAAATTACCTAAATGGAGAGCAGGTTGTTAAATGTCTGAACTTTAAGATCCTAAAAGTACTGGCAGTTTGCCACATTGAAGATCTGACACCGACTGGCCTTGGTTTTAAACACTCCTTCCCATTTAGATATTGACAACATAGAGAATGGGAATGTCCTGTTATTTCTTGTCACAGTTTATGTTCATTGGAGAAATCCATATCTTTAGAACTTCTGTTTTTCTTTTCATCTGACTTCTACCAAAGTATTCACTGGAATGGTAACTTTCACAATTCTAGTTACTGTGAAAACAGAACCTGAAGATGCTGTCCCTACACTATTTTTTTAGTTGCTGATCTACCCAGAGTGAATTGGGAATACAGGATAAAAACAGGAAGTAGGGACTGGGAAAAGAAATACAAAGAAGATAGTATCATCTTCAACCTAGCCAATGCTCTATCTATGACCGGTCCTCGCATTCCTATTAAAAGGCAACCACTGCAGCATATGTACATTGGAAATTGTATTTTAATCCAGTTTCCAACATTTATTATCTCAGTGACTTTGATATGAAGAAATTACAAACTCATCTTGCTTCCATTTCTGTATTTCCAAAATAAAGGTAAAATGAGTCAATGTACAGAGTGTGTGTGCAGCTGGTATCCCAGGTGGCACTGTGGTAAAGAATTTGCCTGCCAAGGCAGGAGCTGCAAGAGATGCAGTTTCATTCCCTTGGTTGGGAAGATCCCCTGGAGAAGGAAAAGGCAACACACTTCTTTCTTGCCTGGAAAATCCCATGGACAGAGGAGCCTGGTGGGCCCTACTCCGTGGGGTTGCAAAGAGTTGAACATGACTGAGTGACTGAACACACACACATATGTAGGTAGCTAGCTTTAGGAGATTCAGGAGATTCCCTGGTGGCTCAGGGGTAAAGAAACTGTCTGCCAATATAGGAGATGTGGGTTCCATCCCTGGGTCAGGATGATCCCTGGAGAAGGAAGTGCTCAATAAATGTGCTAATATTGTCATGGCCCTGATTCTCTCAGATGTGTGCCCATGACAGACACCTTCAGGTCCAAGTCAAAAATTTGGCCTGTTTTCTTTTCTTATAGTAATTCTGTTGTGATTATATCATATCCCAAATCTTATGTAGCTTAAGGTATCAAAGTAAAATTTTCTTTCCTTATGCCTAAAAGTTATATGAATATGCAGAATGGTATTTTTTCACAGAGCTACAACAAATAATTTCACAATTAGTATGGAAATAAAAAAAACCTCAAATAGCCAAAGCAATTTTGAGAAAGAAGAATGGAACTGGAGGAATCAACTTGCCTGACTTCAGACTCTACTACAAAGCCACAGTCATCAAGACAGTATGGTACTGGCACAAAGACAGAAATATAGATCAATGGAACAAAATAGAAAGCTCAGAGATAAATCCATGCAGCTATGGACACCTTATCTTTGACAAAGGAGGCAAGAATATACAATGGAGAAAAGACAATCTCTTTAACAAGTGGTGCTTGGAAAACTGGTCAACCACTTGTAAAAGAATGAAATTAGAACACTTTCTAACACCATACACAAAAATAAACTCAAAATGGATTAAAGATCTAAATGTAAGACCAGAAACTATAAAACTCCTAGAGGAGAACATAGGCAAAACACTCTCTGACATAAATTACAGCAGGATCCTCTATGACCTACCTCCTACAATATTGGAAATACAAGCAAAATTAAACAAATAGGACCTAATTAAAATTAAAAGCTTCTGCACTACAAAGGAAACTATAAGCAAGGTGAAAAGACAGCCTTCAGAATGGGAGAAAATAATAGCAAATGAAGCAACTGACAAAGAATTAATCTCAAAAATATACAAGCAACTCCTGCAGCTCAATTCCAGAAAAATAAACGACCCAATAAAAAAATGGGCCAAAGAACTAAACAGACATTTCTCCAAAGAAGACATACAGATGGCTAACAAACACATGAAAAGATGCTCAACATCACTCATTATCAGAGAAATGCAAATCAAAACCACAATAAGGCACCATTTCACACCAGTCAGAATGGCTGCTATCCAAAAGTCTATAAGCAATAAATGCTGGAGAGGGTGTGGAGAAAAGGGAACCTTCTTACACTGTTGGTGGGAATGCAAACTAGTACAGCCACTATGGAGAACAGTGTGGAGATTCCTTAAAAAACTGGAAATAGAACTGCCATATGACCCAGCAATCCCACTGCTGGGCATACACACCAAGGAAACCAGAATTGAAAGAGACATGTGTACCCCAATGTTCATTGAAGCACTGTTTGCAACAGCCAGGACATGGAAGCAACCTAGATGTCCATCAGAAGAAGAATGGATAAGAAAGCTGTGGTACATATACACAATGGAATATTACTCAGCTATTAAAAAGAATGCATTTGAATCAGTTCTAATGAGGTGGATGAAACTGGACCCTGTTATACAAAGTGAAGTAAGCCAGAAAGAAAAACACCAATACAGTATACTAATGCCTATATATGGAATTTAGAAAGATGGTAATGATAGCCCTGTATGTGAGACAGCAAAAGAGACACAGATGTATAGAACAGTTTATGGACTCTGTGGGAGAGGGAGAGGGTGGGATGATTTGGGAGAATGGCATTGAAACATGTATAATATCATATAAGAAATTAATTGCCAGTCCAGGTTTGATGCAGGATACAGGATGCTTGGGGCTGGTGCCTGGGATGACCCAGAGGGATGGTATGGGGAGGGAGGTGGGGGGCAGGTTTCAGGATGGGGAACACGTGTACACCCATGGAAGATTCATGTTGATGTGTGGCAAGACCAGTGCAATATTGTAAAGTAATTAGCCTCCAATTAAAATAAATAAATTTATATTTTAAAAATTTAAGAAAAAAAAGAGCTTCAGTAGAACTAGTAAAAATTTTTGTAAATATTTTGTACTGCAGAACCTATTATTTCTTGTAGCTATTACTGAATCCCTAATTTTCCAAAAGCTTTCAATATTGTTAAACAACTGTTTTACATCTGTGAACCCAAAATGTCAGTCAAAGCAAAGGAGATGTTGCAGTATAAAAAGAGAGAGAAATTCATTTTACAAATATTATTCTGTTAAATGTATATGTTTTGGAGCAAAGCATTTTCTATTTGAAGTTGAAGTCCAAACAGTTGAAAGCCTAAACAGAACAAAAACATCAAGAGAGAATTTCTTCTGCTTCACTGGCTTTGAGTGAAGACAATATTTTTTTTCTTGCCTTTGAACTTTAACTGAATCATTGGCTCTTAATGAGTTTTAAGCCTACTGGCTTTCACACTGGAACTACATCATCTGTTCTTCTGGGTCTTCAACCTCCTGAAGATCTTGGGACTCGTCAACCTCCATAATCACATATGCTAATTCCTTAAACTCTTTAGGTAGATAGATATATAGGTCACTAAGTATATGATAATAAAATAGGTGATAGACAGATACAGATGATCCTCCATTAGTTCTGTTTCTCTGGTGAACCTTGACTAATACAGCCTCCAAACTGCACTTTGTCTTTTTCCAATGGGGAATAATAATAATTCACACCTCATAGGGTAGATTCAGTGACTCTATACATAAAAGTTTTAGTAAAAGTGGCTCAAAAATTGTGTTTTCAAATTAAAATTTTTATTTTAAGATTTCTATTTAAAGTCTTGTAAATTTTATCTTTAAATCTGAATGTGTAGTTGTGTCCAACTCTTTGCGATCCCACGGCTTACAGTCATGGAATTCTCTAGGCATGAATACTGGAGTGGGTAGCCTTTTCCTTACTCCAGGGGTTCTTCCCAACCAGGGATTGAACCCAGGTCTCCTGCGTTTCAGGGAGATTCTTTACCAGCTGAGCCACAAGGGAAGCCCAAGAATTCTTGAGTGGGTAGCCTTCCAGCAGAAGGCTGGGGAAGCGGATCTTTTCAACCCAGGAATTGAACTGGGATCTCCTGCATTGCAGGCAGATTCCTTACCAGCTGAGCTATCAGGAAGCCCACTGATAGGTAAAAGGAGAAGATAAAATTACCTCAATTTTATCTTAGGCTATTACAAACTCCTGACCAGTTTATTTGCCTAAAGCATGTTCTCCTCTAAAAGCTATAAATTAAAATTCTTCATTTGTCTAATAGTCTGATAACTTTATGATTCCATCAGATCAGATCAGATCAGTCACTCAGTCGTGTCCAACTCTTTGCGACCCCATGAATTGCAGCACGCCAGGCCTCCCTGTCCATCACCAACTCCCGAAGTTCACTGAGACTTACATCCATCGAGTCAGTGATGCCATCCAGCCATCTCATCCTCTGTCGTCCCCTTCTCCTCTTGCCCCCAATCCCTCCCAGCATCAGAGTCTTTTCCAATGAGTCAACCAACTCTTCACATGAGGTGGCCAAAGTACTGGAGTTTAAGCTTTAGCATCATTCCTTCCAAAGAAATCCCAGGGCTGATCTCCTTCAGAATGGACTGGTTGGTAAGTCATTTAGCTTCTTCATTCCCATCATCATCTGTTCCCACAGCTGGAATTTTGTTGTTGTTGTTCAGTCGGTAAGTTATTCTGACTCTTTGTGACCACACTGGCTGAAGCACACCAGGTTCGCCTGTCTTTCACTATCTCCCAGAGTTTGCTCAAATCCGTGCCCATTGAGTCAGTGATGCTATCTAACCATCTTATTCTCCGCCGCTCTCTTCTCATTTTACCTTCAATCTTTCCCAGCATCTGGGTCTTTTCTAATGGGATGGCTCTTCACATCAGATGGCCAAAGTACTGAAACTTCAGCATCAGCCCTTCCAATGAATAGTCAGGGTTTATATCCTTTGGCAGTCCTTGAGTCTGAACCCAAGTCTACTGGCTCTAGAGTCTTCATTTCTGATTGCTTCATGGTGAATCCTGTCAACTATACATTGACTTGTAAATCAGTTATTTAACACCTTGTCTACACCAAATGGAATACTCTTTTGGAAAAAAAATAAGTAAACTGACTAAAAAGATATTTTATTTACAGATTTACCTAGCTCTTACTCAATTTAAAAAGACTATAGGTTTGAGTTTCTAAGACATAGGAACAGAATTCTCAACGGGAGAGAGTTTAGTTGTTTTGTCCAAAAAAATAATGTATAAAAGTGTCATGAACATAGAACGCACTAAAGAAATATTCAACAAACTAATAAATTAAGAATAATTTGTAGAGTGGTTGAAAATAGAGCTCATCTGACAAAGTTTCTTAACTTCAAAATATAAACAAATTTAAAAGTCTTATGGACTTAGACTTGTTTTAAGTGTAGTACTCTTAAATGGAGCCTCAGTTCATTCAACATTTGTTTTCCTATAGTATTTAATGATTCAGCAACTTATACTGGTGGTTTCCATTCTAGCAGTATGGAATAAAGGATAGAATAAAGATGTTTTTCTTCTAATCATATTCCTCTAAATTAAATGTGGATATTATATGTATATATATATGCCTGTATTAAAAATATTAAATAAGTATCACTTTCACAAAATGCATTTGATTTTCTGAACTCTTTCTAGGTACTTCACACACTAAAGGGAAAAACTTGCTTGTGTTGGATGATTTAGCACCAGAAGAGATGTTAGCAAAGCCTCTAATATGTTGAGGATAAAAGTCAGATAACAAGTTTCCGGAACTTGGGAGAAAACATTATCCCTTAAAATGATCTTAGGATTTTAGAAATGTGATTTTATTATATTGTTTTTTAGTCTCCTATATAGATGGGACAAACTGTTCAAGTAAAATGGAAACTGAGCTTGGACGATGAATTGACTCCTCTTTAAATCATTTTCATTCTGTGACCTTGGCAATGAAAAGACAGGCTCAGATGATGTAATGTTTAAGGCTCTCCTAGCTCTAATGTTCTGTGAACAAAATAGGATTCTAGATTTTAAGCAACAGAAAATCATTAGATATCTTACATATGTGACTGATTTGTGTGGCTGTGTAAATGCATATGTATAAGTTTAGATAGAAAGTGGATTAGTGTTTGACTGTAGAGCTTTTTTTCTTTATTCTGCAATTTACTTTTATTGCCAAAATAAACAAAAAGAAATTTAATGTATTCTACTGAATTTCAAGTAATATATTGATTTCTTCCTAACTTCTAAGTAAAACTGTTGTTCAGTATAAATAATAGCCAATATTGCCAATAATTTTTTGCCCTGCATTTTGATGTTATTGTTTGTATCCATTTGTAAACCAAATAAACTGTCATATGTCAAGTGTGACATTACTACATCAATATAGTCCAAATCAAGTCTGTCTCTGTTCTCTTTTTTGCAGGAGATTAAGAAACTACTTCAGTAAATAAAGGGAGTCCATTCAAAGAATGAGAATGTGAAGCAGAATTACCTGAGTGAGTAGAAGAAATAAGGCACCATTTTATAATTTAGAAAATGGGAGCAAAAATGCAAAAATGAATCCCACTATTATAGAATAAAATATAAGAAAATTTTGGAAGTGGATATAGAATCAGTCAACATTTGATCAATAATTGCAAGTCTGCAATCAAAATTAGATGGCATTATGTGAAAACCAAACATAGGTGGGCAGGCAATGTGTCTAAAATTGATAATATTTTATCTTAAATAATTGTTATTAATTGATATAAGCATTTTACAGTAGTCCTCATGCAAATACCTGAGTGTGTACCAAGGCCAGGGTCTGCTTCATGTGTTCCTAGGACTTGGAGACATTTAGCAGATAGCAAACTCAACAATAATGAGTTTGTCTGTAAATGATACCCTCGTTGTTGTTGTTGTTTTCTTAGCCATTAGAGACCTTACCTGTTAAGTTCCAATTTTAAATTATTGTTTTAATTTGGATATTAATTCAAGTTATTTATTGTTGTTTATAAACTTCTTAGTGGTCTTTCTGAAATTCTTCACATTATAACATAGTAATTCTCCAAAAAATATATATATATAGAAACCAGCAAGAAAACAAATCCAAATTAAACTATAATTCACCAGAACTAAACAAGGATAAAAAGAAATCAAATGCAAGCACTATAAAAATAATTCCCATAATAACCCATTTTATCTAAGATAAAACTGTCTAATAACAGCTCAAGTCTTTATGTATTTTATATATATATGTATATATACATACATACATATCAGATCTTACAACATAGACCATTTTTCTATTCAGTATACTCTTCAAAAAGAAAGTCTTGTGGAAAAGTTTAACAAAGTCCTAAAATAACTGCTCTACAAATGTGGAAACAGGCAAGCAGAGTAATGGGATATGGAAACAATAGTATTAGTTATAAAAGTGCAACAGCCTTCCTTAGGACCTATCTATTGAGCATCTATGTCAGAATAACCCTGATCTGAGGACAGTTTGAATAGGCTAAAAAGGTTAAAATAATTTCCCACTACAAAATTCTATTGACCACATAAGTCTGTTTGGCTTTTCACTGTGTGACTTCTTTTTATTACCTTTTCGCAATTTTAAACTCATGAGGTATATGTGTGTGTGTATGTTCCTATGTATGCTATGCTATGCTAAGTCACTTCAGTCGTGTCCGACTCTGACCCCATAGACGGCAGCCCACCAGGCTCCCCCGTCCCTGGGATTCTCCAGGCAAGAACACTGGAGTGGATTGCCATTTCCTTCTCCAATGCATGAAAGTGAAAAGTGAAAGTGAAGTCACTCAGTCGTGTCCGACTCTTAGCGACCCCATGGACTGCAGCCTAACAGGCTCCCCGTCCATGGGATTTTCCAAGCAAGAGTACTGGAATGGGGTGCCATTGCCTTCTCCTATGTATAGATATAAACTTTATTTCAGATCTAGCCTAATCCCACTTGACAGTGCTATTTCCATTTTTGCGTAAATTCCAATAGACAAGTTCCATTTATGTTGCAAAATAAAAGTTCTAGAGATACCACTGATTTTGTAACTAAAATCATAGTTACCAATTAAGAAGGAGATTTAAATGCCAAAAAGATAAATTATAAAAACCTGAAGACATGCTTTTTCTCAAACATTATTAAAACTAGCCAATTCGAAGAAAACAATAATTTTAGTAAGGAAAAGTATGTAATATGTCATTGAGGAAATTTGTGAAAAGGAGTGCTATGGTCTGAATATTCATGGTTCCTCAAAATTCATACAATGAAATCATACAGTGAAGCCCCAAAGGTGATGTTAGTGGTGGATGAGGTCTTTGGGAAGCTCTTAGCTCATGATGGTGGAGCCCTCATAAATAGGACTAGTGCGTTAAATAAAAAGATCCTACAGATTTCTCTTGCCTCTTCCACCTTGTGAGGACACAGTGGGAAGCTGCTGGCATGAGCCAGGAAGAGGGCCCTTGCCCTGCCAGGCTGCTACCTTGATCTTGGATTTTCTGGCCTCTACAACTGTGAAAAAAAATAATTCCTGTTGTTTATAAGCTACCCAGCCTGTGGCATTTCTATATAGAAACATAAATGGACTAAGACAAGATGGAAAACACTTTCCAAAGTGTCCTTATAGACTTCTAGAAGGCATGGGTATTCTAAATATAAGAATATATAAGAATATAATATTATGAATATATTCTAATATAATAATTGTTATTATCTAAAGGCAATACAAAACCATAAATACCTCTGCATATTTTATATCTTTCTTGAACTCATGATCTATTAATAAATCTGGTTATCTCAATGATATCTCTTTAAGGATAGCCTAACCACATCTCAAAATCATTATCAATGCTTTTAAACAAAAGTATTATTTTTCCATGCCCTTCTCATCTTTTTAGATACAGTTACAAAGTGTATGTCAACTGAGATCCTTTCATAACTAAAAAAAAGTTGATCACCAAATACTTTCATTCCTACCCCCTTGAAATTGTTTTCTTTTTCTATATTCAAGCTTATGATTAAGCCACAATATATGATATTATTATTTCTTCCTGATATTTAAACCTTGAATCAGTTTCCTCTAATTAAATACTCTTCCACATCTGCAGTAAATTTATCTGTTAAAAATTCAAAGAAGATCATATTATTTTCTGCTCTAATGACATTTTTATAACTCTAGTCAACCCAGATTTAGTTCAAAATTCTCTGCATAAATTCAAGATAGTCCACCTTCTGTCACATCTTCAACTTCTATTGCACTGAAGTATCCTCTTCATCTGTCTAGACCAGGTAAATGTGTTTTTGTTGTTTCTGTGATAGACAGAATATCCCCATAGTTATATCCATGCCCTAACACTTATAACCTAAGAACGTGCTATGTGACATGGCAAAAGAGTTTCTCAAACGTACTTAACATTTATACACCTTAAAATAGTGAGATTATTATGGATTACTTGGGTAGGTGCACTATAATCACATGAGCCGTTAAAAGACAAGCACATCTTCACGTGGACTTGAAGAGAGGTGGCCCATGAATAAGCTATTGGGATTGAAAGCACAGCAATGACTCGTCTTTGTTGCTGGAGGGGTCCACATGGAAAGTATAAGGAACTGGTCTGAACTAACAGCCGGCAGTACAACAGGGACTTCAATCTGATAACTACCAAAAAAATAAAAAATAAAACTGAATTCAGTCAACGACTTGAATGAGCTAAGAAATGCATCCTTCCTCAATCTCTAGTAGGAAACCTAGACCTGTGGTTAATTTGATTTTGGCCTTATAAGACCTAGAGCAGAGAAACCAGCTAAGACCTGTGAGCCATAGACCTGTGAGATGCCAAATAGAAGATGCCATTGGCCCTGAGTCTGTGCGAAATTTTATAGAAGCAGTAAAAAACTAAAGTCTCCCTTAGAAATAAGCATTACATTTTAAAATAAACATTTCATCCTATTTCTTCTTCCACAACATATTATATGTATATGTCGATTATGGTAATTTGTATATATTTTTGCTCTTAGGACATATAAATGCTTTGTTACAGATGTTCTTTGAACTAACTAGTATTCCAATCTTCCTAAATTTACCAACATGGGATGCACAGCAGATTTGTTTTCCAAAGGTAACCACAACAATGTCTCCCATTCCATATGTGCTGCTGCAAGGTGATTTGCCATTCCTCCAGCCAAAGGTAGAGTTTAATTTTCTAACCACTTTAAAACTGAGTGGGCTTTGTGACTACATTGATAAGAAGGTATAAATAAATAAAGGGCAGACATGTTTCTGTGTTAGTTCTAGATATCTTCCTGTTAGCTTCTCTTTCTCCCTCTTGGAAGCCAGCCACCAAAAAAGAAATCTAACTACCCTGGAATTACCAAGTTGTGAGAAATCATAGAAATCGCAGCACATGGAAGACCCTGGAAGATAAACCATCATAACTAATTTGAGACACTCTCACTAATTTGTGAGAGAGAGACACAGAGAGAGAGAGAGACTAACAAACACCGTGGCAACAGATATGTGAATGAATGGAGAGAATATTTAAGAATGTCATCATTCAGACACTACTACCCCAGCTGATACCAAAAGGACCACAGATAAACTATTCAGGTTAGTCCTTTCCAAATTCCTTACCCTCAAACTGTGAGAAAATTAAAATGACTGTTTATGCCACTAAGATTTGGAGCACTTTGTTACACAGCCAACTGTATGTTCGTTGCTAAATCATGTCCAGCCCTTTGCGACCCCATAACCAGGATCCTCTCTCCATGGAATTCACCAGGCAAGAATACTGGAGTGGGTAGCCATTCCCTTCTCCAGGGGATCTTCCCTATCCAGGAATTAAACCCAAGTTTCCTGCATTGCAGGCAGATTCTTTATCATCCGAGCCACCATTTATAGGGAAGACTTAGAAAACCTTGGATAACTTAAATAAACCTTAGATAACTTATAACTTAAATAAGTTAATTGGCTAAAAAATTCTGGTCATTAAAAATAATAATGACAATCAGTTCCCTAATGGCAACCCACTCCAGTGTTCTTGCCTGGAGAATCCCAGGGACAGGGGAGCCTGTTGGGTACCGTCTATGGGGTCACACAGAGTCGGACACAACTGACGTGACTTAGCAGCAGCAGTGTCAAAGCACATACATTTCTGGTCTTGTAAGTATATATTCAGAAGTTTGGCTCCTGGCCAAAAATCCAAGGAGTGATTTTTTCAGACCTGATTATAGATAATTTCAAGTCTTTACCAGTAGCATCATAGAACAAAGCTGCCCTCCCCACATTGGCTTAGAGCAGAGTCCATCCAGTGCATTCTCTGAAGGGAGTTGCAGTCAAGAACTCAGACCTCCTTGCTGCCCATACTCTGGTCTGCATCTGCAATTTCTATCCCAGTTTCCTTACTCAGAATCCTTTTTATCTGGGGCCTTTGGCCAAGACCTTCCTCAGGTGCCTCTGCTGAGGCCTTCTAACAGGGGAGAGGGGAAGGAAAACTTGAAGACACTTTTCTTGATTCTGATTCAGTTCTCAGTACTTTCCCACTCCTGCTGCTGCTGCTGCTACTAAGTCACTTCAGTCATGTCTGACTCTGTGTGACCCCATAGATGGCAGCCCACCAGGTTCCGCCATTGTTGGGATTCTCCAGGCAAGAACACTGGAGTGGGTTGCCATTTCATTTTCCAATGCATGAAAGTGAAAAGTGAAAGTGAAGTAGCTCAGTCGTGTCTGACTCTGAGCGACCCCATGGACTCCAGTCTACCAGGCTCCTCCGTCCATGCGATTTTCCAGGCAAGAATACTGGAGTGGGTTGCCGTCGCCTTCTCCGTTCCCACTCCTAGACATTCCCTTGCCCTTGCCCTTGGCACCTGAGTTCATCAAACTATAGGAAACTTTTATTCCAGGCTCTCTCTTCAGTGATACCATGCCCTTGACTGGACTGGTCCAATGGACCTTCAATAGGGGAAAATTGGAAGAGGAGGTGTACGTGTTTTCTCTGGTTTAACTGCCAGCTTAAACTATTATGGTTCGTGATTAAAGGCTTAACTGTTACTTTCAGTTTGGCTTGTTGTTTTACTGACAGCTGACAACTCAGGTCTTTCTCTCCAACTCAGCTGAGTCCCTGACATATCTTATTAGTGAAGATAGCTGATGGTTTTTGTCAGGGTATGCTGTGTTATGAGGTTTTATATTGAAATATCAGCCCCTAAATCTCAGTAGCCAAAGCAATGGAAGATTACTCTTCACCCACTTGACACATCCTTCATGGGGCATCGGATTATTGCTCAACACAGTCCCTGGGGGACCTGAATTGACAGAAGAGCTACCATTTTAGCTTTACTGGTTACTAAGTGACAGACAAAGTATGTCCTGGAGGATCTTGCATTAGCAATTAAAAACTGTGACCCAGACATGGCACTTATCTCTTCTGAACACACTCACTCACTTACTCATCAACTCTAGAGGGGCCAAATAGTATAACCATATCGTATTTCTGGAGTCTGTAAGTCAGAACTATTTGGCAGACAGTTGTTAAAACTAACTCTCTGAAAATAACTTTCTTGTTAATATCCATTCTCGTCCCTTAGAAGGTGTATTGCCTACTTCCAGGAACTCTACAAATTATTCAAAGTGAGGTTCCGTGGGTTCTACTGAGTCATTTTCTGATTAAATAATTCATTCCCAAGTCTCAATGCTCATGTTAAAACTGTGTAATCAGTAAGGAGTCATGATCATGAAGTTGAGAGGGGAAGCTTGGTCAGAGTTTCTTCGTTGCAAATAATGAACTCAAAGCCATTGCTTTTTTTGTGTTCATGGTTATGGGGTAAATATTTAAGATCCTCAGCTACAGCATCTGATTGACTAAGTGCTAATTATCACCTGGAAGTGGATGAAAGCATTGGGAAAAGGGTTGATCCAATAAAAGGACCCTCTGGGGACTCCCCTAGGATTCTCCACTGTGAGAATAGGCACTGAGATTTACAACTCTATCAAGGTTACACAAATTGAGGTGCAGTGATTCTCCAAAGGAAATTGGAGTTAGAAATGAGAACTGTAAAACAGCAAATAACAACTAATGTTGCTGGTAAGTCACTTCAGTCGTGTCCGACTCTGTGTGACCCATAGACGGCAGCCCACCAGGCTCCCCCGTCCCTGGGATTCTCCAGGCAAGAACACTGGAGTGGGTTGCCATTTCCTTCTCCAATGCATGAAAGTGAAAAGTGAAAGTGAAGACACTCAGTCATATCTGACTCTTAGCGACCCCATGGACTGCAGCCTACCAGGCTCCTCCGTCCATGAGATTTTCCAGGCAAAAGTACTGGAGTGGGGTGCCATTGCCTTCTCTGAGCAACTAATGTTAGGGAATAAAATTTGCTCAAGGCCAATTTTTACTTACAAGTTATCCCTGATTCATTTACTGAAAACAGTGCATTCTAAGGCAAAACATATTTAGTATGACCTTCTTTTCTCAAGGTGAAACACACAAACTCGTAGTCTACAGAAAATTCTCCATATCCTTGATGACAGAGATTGCCTTGCTCATTCTGGAATGTCCCCTGTGACTTGCTCCCTGACTAAATATCTGAGCCAAAGTCACTTCCTATGATGACAGCAGGTAATTGGAAAATCTCCACAGAAACATCATCACATTGAAGTTGATACTAAATTAGAACAATGCTGTTTGGCTTGATAGGAGTTGAAGCCATGTTTCTGGCATATAATAGATCTCCTATCAGTACCCTTCAAGAAACTCCCTGAAAGCATTAACTACGCTGTTCTTTCAGAAACTTGGTCAGATATAGAACTCTAAAAATAAAAGAGAAGTGTATTCTTTATTTTAGGACATAATGTGAATCCATGTCATTTATTAAAAACTTGTGACTTTGGTTAAGAAAAACGCCTTCTACACTGAATCCATGAATGGATACAAATAGAGAGTTGTTAAAATCAGTGATTATGACAGAATACTGATTTAGAATACAGCTACTGTGTCAAGTGGAATCAAGGACCACAGGGTCTCTTAGATCCATAGAAATCCCCTGAAACCTTTGCCCTTTCCCCATAATAACTTGAGTGATTATAAAGGGAAGACACTAGTTATTGGAGGATCCTATACTTAAAGGGGAACCATCCTGACTCTTTCAGGATAATGTATTGTCAGTAATGCCTAACGCAGCTCCCGACATCGCTTTAGGCATTACTGACAATTTATGTGCTTTTTTTTTTTTTTAATGTTTCTTTGGTTAGTTCATTGATTTTAATGTATAGCAGAACCATCATTTTCTTTGTGGACAAATATCATAATCAAGCAACATGAGGATAACTAGACCACCATGAATGAGCTTAAATACTAATTTAATATGATAAACTAGATCTGAAGTGGACACATGATTGAACATTGTCACCTTTGGTATTTTTCCCAAATGCTTTAGTAAATTTCCAAGATCCCATGAAAAGTAAATAGGTAATAAATTTATGATCCAAATGTAGATCTTCTGGTATGTAATCTAGACTTTTAAATAAGTTATACTTATTTAGTTTTATTGTTATTGTTTATTAACTTATTTATCATTGTTACAACTGCTTCATTGAAACATTTATGATATATAATTTGATGATAAACAATATTTAACCCTTGCAAAAAACAATAAAATTAGTATAAAAAATAAATTGAGTAGGTTACTTGGCCTAACCAAGTTTTGGTTGCCTTCCTACTAAAATGGGGTAGAAAGAAATGAAGTTATCTGTGTTATAGCGTCTGTTACAGGAGCTGGCATCAGATCAGATCAGATCAGTCCCTCAGTCATGTCCGACTCTTTGTGACCCCATGAATCGCAGCACGCCAGGCCTCCCTGTCCATCACCAACTCCCGGAGTTCACTCAGACTCACGTCCATCGAGTCAGTGATGCCATCCAGCCATGTCATCCTCTGTCGTCCCCTTCTCCTCCTACCCCCAATCCCTCCCAGCATCAGAGTCTTTTCCAATGAGTGAACTCTTCGCATGAGGTGGCCAAAGTACTGGAGTTTCAGCTTTAGCATCATTCCTTCCAAAGAAATCCCAGGGCTGATGTCCTTCAGAATGGACTGGTGGGATCTCCTTGCAGTCCAAGGGACTCTCAAGAGTCTTCTCCAACACCACAGTTCAAAAGCATCAATTCTTTGGCGCTCAGCCTTCTTCACAGTCCAACTCTCACATCCATATACATGACCACAGGAAAAACCATAGCCTTGACTAGACGAACCTTTGTTGGCAAAGTAATGTCTCTGTTTTGAATATGCTATCTAGGTTGGTCATAACTTTTCTTCCAAGGAGTAAGCGTCTTTTAATTTCATGGCTGCAGTCACCATCTGTAGTGATTTTGGAGCCCAGAAAAATAAAGTCTGACACTGTTTCCAGTGTTTCCCCATCTATTTCCCATGAAGTGGTGGGACCGGATGCCATGATCTTCGTTTTCTGAATGTTGAGCTTTAAGCCAACTTTGTCACTCTCCACTTTCACTTTCATCAAGAGGCTTTTGAATTCCTCTTCACTTTCTGCCATAAGGGTGATGTCTCTTCAATAAAGTTGTCTTCTCCTCCCTGCTTTTTCCTGCTTTCTCTTCCTTGATCTTTATTCTCATTTCCCCTTTCTTCCTTTCCTTTGCCAAACTTTATGTTCCTTGGGTTTGTTTGAATTCATAATTCTATGAATTATTATATTTTATTTTAAAGACTTCATGTATAGTTTAACTATCTAGTAAAAAATCAAACACCTATAAGAGAAAAATGCTCAAATTGACAAATTTTTTAAAATAGTTTTATTTCTAAAGCTGTTGCTGTTACTGCTTTATATTGACATTTGAAACAATATATTTTAAAACATGTATTCTTTATGTGTTCTCTGATTTAATCCATCAACAAAGATTTGTTAAGGAGTGTTTGTAACCCTGAATATGGTCATTTAGTGGTAATTAAATGCAAATGTTTAAATGTAAAGACCAGTGCAGTTTATTTAATTCTTAATCTACATGAAAATAATTTCTCTGTTGCTAAGGATAAACATTTTCATTGAGTTTCCAATATTTTTCAAGTTAAAAACGTATTAAAATTTAGAGTTTATTAAATTATGTAGTACACTAGATTAATATTGAATATAAGTCATATTGCCCAGATTAAAGCAGAAATCTATACTGAAGTTACCATTATAGAAGTAGCCATATTTCCTGAATCCTATACCTGATGTAACTCTTATACATCACTAGATGGCACTCTAAATTTAGACTGTGACAAATGTGTTTTCAACCAGAAGTACATTACTTGTGGTTTATAAAGAAGAATTCATCATACGAAATAAACAAATGATCTACCTTCCTCCCTATAAACAAAGTTAAGATTTCCTCTACTACTTACTGGTGATGAGTAAGAAAACCTACAGTACTTAATTAAAACAATTTTACAATGCCAAAGTATATGATGAAAGACTAAACTAAAAAGAGGATATGCAGGTAACTTTTAAATGTTTCTCATAAATTTTTCAAACCTTATTTTTAATTGTTAACTTTAAGGCTTAATTTATATGTATATATCCAGTAATATAGAAATAAAGTATATTTATTTCTGTAAAAAGAGATGACTTACTGTTTAAAAAGCTGCCTAGCTTCTTAAAAACTTTTTTTTTAATTTACAAGTAGATATACAAATAGACTGGATACAATAAAAATGAAAGTACTACTATTAAAATATGTTTTCCTAATCAAATATAATTAGGGGTTTCCCCAAATAGACAGTGATAACTTATGTGATTGTTTTCTCAGATGTAAATTCATCAAATTCTTAATTTCTCTAGAGTATTTTTAGTTTCATGAAAAGACTAAGTTCATACTTGTCTTACTTTCCTACGTAAGTGATTGCTTCCCATATAAAGTGATACGACTGAACCTTTGGAAACGTTATCGTGATCATTTGAAAAGTAACCAGCCAATGATCTTATGACCCCAGCATAATTGAAGCCGTCAGCTATTCTCTGTCCAGGAACAAGGCCCTGGATGGTTAGCAGAAGGGGCGATGAGGTGGCTCGGCCTCACATTCAGGCTGTCAATTAGACTGCATTAAGGAACACTTTTAGCAGGGTTAATGCCATTGCTAGAGAAAGGCAGGCATCTGAAGATAGCCAGTACTTAGAAATATTCTACATTAGAAACCAACTTCTCCATGGATGGAAGTCAATGTATTTATCTCTTACTCTATGGTAAGGTCATGGCTCCAATTACAATGTAAAAACGCATGAATTCTGAATGGTTTTCCTTTGCTGAAGACCACAGATTTTTTTTTTTTTTTTTTTTCCTGACTGCACACTAAAGATCAACTTTTTAATTGTCTGGGTCAGATATGTGGGAAATAGCTATTATATTCTTCCCTTCCAGAGTAAAGAATGAGATCTTTGAATAAAATCCCTTCTGAAAAAATGGAAAAAAAAAATGTGGAGCTCTGTTGCACTGCAGCAAAGTTTGTTTTTCACTAAGTCTCTATATTTTGAGAGGAAGGGAAAAATCCATCACTGTTAACACTGATAAATGGGTAGAATTTTAATATTCATATTTCTGATTCAATTACAGTTACTGTGACATAAAAGGAGATGGCAAACTATTATGTTACTTTGGGATATATGAAATCCATACAAAACCCATAAGGGGGAAAAATATTCTTAGAATTGTTATTTTCTTTAAATACTCCAAAAATGTTCTAGTGCATTATGAAATATAAAATGAACTTATTTTAAATTCTCACTTCATTTGAAGCTAAAATTTATCTTTGTCAATACTGATCTGTTATAGAGATAGTAGGAGATCAAGAATTCAGGGAAATGTATTATTATAATTGTGAAGAAAAAAATTAAAACAAATATTCACTTACCAATGTTAAATTTACTGATATTTGGTGTTGGATGCAATAAAAGGGCTATAAAATTAAAACGCTTTGTTAAAAAAATAAATTATATTGTTCAAATTGTCATAAATTAAGAGAAATAATAGTTTCAGAAAATAAAACTTTAAGAAAGATATGTAAAACAAGCACAAGCTTTGGCCCCAAATTCTTCTCAGAAATCAAATTGGAAGCTACCAATGCCAAAATTCAATGCATCAGTGTATCAGAAGTCTTTCTAATAACCACAAGGATATTTGTCAAAAGAATGAGGGACTTGGAATTAGACAACCTGGATTTGAATCCTAACTTTGTTCTTGCTAGCTTTTAGAATTTGGACAAATGATTTAATCTACTTAAGCCTAGGCATCTCTTGTCCTAAAATAATAAAACATAGCACCTAAACAATCCTATCATCAACTGCTTATTTGGCTGATGGCCTAGAATTGAAATGTCTGGAAAACATGACCAAGCATTCATTTTATAGATTAACTCTAGTTTCTTCAGGGATATAACTGTTTATTTTTATGGCCCTTCTTCAAATTCCAATTCAGCTGTAGCATTGTTCCAAATTCTGTCAATAGTAGGATTTAAAACACACCCCAGATTTTCTTAGAATAGAGTAGAAACATATATTTGAATTATTTTAAAATGCAGCAAGTAACTCTTTTTATTACATAATGTTCTATATATTCTAAAATGTATTTGAGGCAGATACATATATCATTTACTCTAAAATACACCTGGTTAATATGTTTTGTAAGTTGGATCACTTACCATTATCTTTAGCAACCCAAGAATTTACAAGATTTAGGCTACAGGGTTTTTTTTTGTTGTTGTTGTTATTTTTTTCTTTAACCAATCAATATAAAAACTAAAAAAAGATACTTCCTTGATAAAGAATCCCTGTAGCAATGTAGAAGACACCAGTTTGATCCCTTGTCTGGGAGGATCCCACAAGCTGCAGAGAACCTAAGCCCATGCACCGCAACTATTGAATCTGTGTTCTAGAGCATAGGAGCCATAACTACTGAGCCTATATACTGCAGTAACAAAGCTTGTGAACACTAGAGTCTGTACTCTGCAATAAGAGAAGCCACTGCTTAAAACTCAACGTTCAAAAAACTAAGATCATGGCATACTGTCCCATCAGTTCATGGCAAATAGATGGGGAAACAATGGAAACAGTGAGAGACTATTTTCTTGGGCTCCAAAATCACTGCAGATGAGGACTGCAGCCATGAAATTAAAAGACGCTTGTTCCTTGGAAGAAAAGTTATGACCAACCTAGACAGCGTATTAAAAAGCAGAGACATAGCTTTGCTGACAAAGTTTGGTCTAGTCAAAGCTATGGGTTTTTCCAGTAGTCATGTATGGATGTGAGAAGAATACTCAGTCGTGTCCAACTCCTTGTGATCCCATGGACTGTACAGTCCATGGAATTCTCCAGGCCAGCATACTGGAGTGATTAGCTTTTCCCTTTCCCAGGGGATCTTCCTAACTCAGGGATCAAACCCAGGTCTCCTGCATTGCAGGCAGATTCTTTATCAGCTGAGTCACAAGTTGGACTAAAAAGAAAGCTGAGAATCAAAAATTGACACTTTTGAAACGTGGTATTGGAGAAGACTCTTGAGAATCTCTTGGACTGCAAGGAGATCAAACCAGTCAATCCTAAAGGAAATCAGTCCTGATTATTCATTGGAAGGACTGATGCTGAAGCTGAAGCTCCAATACTCTGGCCACCTGATGCAAAGACTGACTCATTGGAAAAGACCCTGATGCTGGGAAAGATTGAAGACAGGAGGAGAAGGGGATGACAGATGTGAGATGGTTGGATGGTATCACCGACTCAATGGACATGAGTTTGAGCAAGCTCTGGGAGTTGTTGATGGACAGAGAAGCCTGGCGTGCTGCAGTCCATGGGGTCACAAAGAGTTGGACATGAATGAGTGACTGAATTGAACTGCAGTAAGAAGCCCATGCACCACAACTAGAGAATAGCCCCTAGTCCCTGCAAATAGAAAAAGCCCATATGCAGTAACAAAGACTCAGCACAGCCCAAATAAATTAAATTTTTAAAATACTAAAATTTATGTAAATTATTTAAAAAGAGAATATGAAAATACAGTAAGCATGTATTTTTTTTCTCTTGTGAGTCCCTTGGACAGCAAGGAGAGCAAACCAGTCAATGCTAAAGACAATCAACCTGAATAATCTTTGGAAGGACTGTTTAAGGAGCTCCAGTATTTTGGCCACCTGATGCAAAGAGCTGACTCATTGGAAAAGAACATAAAGCTCAGAAAGATTGAAGGCAGAAAGAGAAGGGGGTGTGACAGGATTAGATTGTTGGATGGCATCATTGACTCAATGCACATAAGTTTGAGCAAACTCTGGGAGATAGTGAAGGTCAGGGAAGCCTGATATGCTGCAGTAATGGAGTTGGAAAGAGTTGGACATGACTGAGTGACTGAACAACAACAACAATTATTTATTCTAAGTTATTGAACATGAATAGCATACTGGAGCTCAAGCTGGGCTCAGACAAATCTGATTCTACTACTTGATGATATTTTCTAAGCTTTTGTTGATCAAAATATTACTTCACAGAACTGTAGCATCCACACCAACTGGGAACTTGTAACAAATGCACTCTTTTCAGGTCCCAAACCATACCCACTTCAGTTTAGCAACATCTGCAGTTGATTTATAAATACAAGTTTTGAGAAGCATTGCTGTTTATGTAATTTATGTAGGTTCACAAACTAAATGACCTATTCTATTAATTACATCTTTGTCATCATTTTTAAAGGACCTGTAGAGTGCAATAATCTGTCAGGCAAAACTGTTTATGCCAGAGTAGCTTTAACCAACTTTTCTAAAGAAATAGAAAGTTGGAACTTATGTATTTATGTTATATATAGGATGTTAACCAATTAGACAAGTTGAAAAATTCCTTTCCATACAAAGAGCAAAAGAAATCATTCAACTACTGATTTTCCTGAAATGAAAAATCATTGAATATATATGACTTACATCTCTGTGTATCAGTCTGTTTCTTTCTGAAACAGTGGTTTCAGTGTGTATATATATATATATATATATATATATATATATATGAACACACAATGGTTTGGTCACTCACCTAGGGCCAGATATCCTGTAACATGACGTCAAGTAGGCCATAGGAAGTGTTAACTACAAGCAAAGCTACTAGAGGTGATGGGATTCCAGCTGAGTAATTTTAAATCCCAAAAGATGATGTTGTTTAAAGTGGTGTGCTCAATATGTCATCAAATTTGGAAAACTCAGCAGTGGCCACAGGAAGGAAAAGGTCAGTTTTCATTCCAATCCCAAAGAAAGGCAATGCCAAAGGCTGCTGAAACTACCATACAATTATACTTATTTCACATGCTAGTAAGGTAATGCTCAAAATCCCTTAACTGCTGCTGCTGCTAAGTCACTTCAGTTGTGTCCGACTCTGTGCGACTCCATAGACGGCAGCCTACCAGGATCCTCCGTCCCTGGGATTCTACAGACAAGAATACTGGATTGGGTTGCCATTTCCTTCTAAAATGCATGCATGCATGCTAAGTCACTTCAGTCATGTCCAACTCTGTGCAACCCGACAGACAGCAGCCCACCAGGCTCCTCTATCCCTGGGATTCTCCAGGTAAGAATACTGGAGTGGGTTGCCATTTCCTTCTCCAACTAGGTGTCAGCAATATGTGAACCTAGAACTTCCAAATATACAAACTGGGTTTAGAAAAGGTAGAGGAAGCAGAGATTAAATTACCAACATTCACAAGATCATAGAAAAAAACAAGGGAATTCCAGAAAAACAACGATTTCTGCTTAATTGACTACACTAAAGCATTTGACTGTGTGGAATATGACAAACTGGAAAATTCTTAAAGATATGGGAATACCTGAACACCTTACCTGTCTTCTGAGAAAATCTGTATACGGGTCAAGAGACAACAGTTAGAACAGGACATGGAACAACTGACTGATTCAAAATTGGGAAAGGAGTATGACAAGGCTGTGTATTGTTGCTTGTTTATTTAACTTATATGCACAGTATATCATGTGAAATGCCGAGCTGGATGAATCCAAGTTGGAATCAAGATTGCAGTAAGAAATATCAACAACCTCAGATATGAAGATGATACACTCTATGACAGAAAGTGAAGAGGAACTAAAGACCGTCTTGATAAATGTGAAAGAGGAGAGTGAAAAACTTGCTTAAAACTCAACATTCATAGTTTTATATATATAGGTCTTTAGTTTCTTTAGGTAGATATATTCCTAAGTATTTTATTCTTTTCGTTGCAATGGTGAATGGAATTGTTTCCTTAATTTCTCTATTTTCTTGTTATTAGTGTATAGGATGCAAGGGATTTCTGTGTGAGGGTTTTATATCCTGCCACTTTACTATATTCATTGATTAGCTCTAGTAATTTTCTGTTGGAGTCTTTAGGGTTTTCTATGTAGATGATCATGTCATCTGCAAACGGTGAGAGTTTTACTTCTTCTTTTCCAATTTGGATTCCTTTTATTTCTTTTTATGCTCTGATTGCTGTGGCCAAAACTTCCAAAACTGTGTTGAATAGTGGTGAAAGTGGACACCCTTGTCTTATTCCTGACTTTAGGGGAAATACTTTCAACTTTTCACCATTGAGGATAATGTTTGCTGTGGGTTTGTCATATATAGATTTTATTATGTTGAGGTATGATCCTTCTGTTCCTGGTTTCTGGAGAGTTTTTATCATAAATGGATGTTGAATTTGGTCAAAGGCTTTCTCTGCATCTATTGAGATAATCATATGGCTTTTCTTTTTCTTTTTTAAATTTTATTTTATTTTTAAACTTTACAATATTGTATTAGTTTTGCCAGATATCGAAATGAATCTGCCACAGGTATACCTGTGTTCCCCATCCTGAACCCTCCTCCCTCCTCCCTCCCCATACCCTCCCTCTGGGTCGTCCCAGTGCACCAGCCCCAAGCATCCAGTATCGTGCATCGAACCTGGACTGGCGACTCGTTTCATACATGATATTATACATGTTTCAATGCCATTCTCCCAAATCTCCCCACCTTCTCCCTCTCCCACAGAGTCCATAAGACTGATCTATACATCAGTGTCTCTTTTGCTGTCTCGTACACAGGGTTATTGTTACCATCTTTCTAAATTCCATATATATGCATTAGTATACTGTATTGGTGTTTTTCTTTCTGGCTTACTTCACTCTGTATAATAGGTTCCATTTTCATCCATCTCATTAGAACTGATTCAAATGTATTCTTTTTAATGGCTGAGTAATACTCCATTGTGTACATGTACCACAGCTTTCTTATCCATTCATCTTCAATGTGTTAATCTGGTGTATTGCATTAATTGATTTGCAGATATTGAAGAACCCTTGCATCCCTGGGATAAAGCCCACTTGGTCATGGTGTATGATCTTTTTAATGTGTTGTTGGATTGTGATTGCTAGAATTTTGTTAAGGATTTTTGCATCTATGTTCGTCAGTGATATTGGCCTGTAGTTTTCTTTTTTTGTGGTATCTTTGTCAGGTTTTGGTATTAGGGTGATGGTGGCCTCATAGAATGAGTTTGGAAGTTTCCCTTCCTCTACAATTTTCTGGAAGAGTTTGAGTAGGATAGGTGTTAGCTCGTCTCTAAATTTTTGATAGAATTCAGCTGTGAAGCCGTCTGGATCTGGGCTTCTGTTTTCTGGAAGATTTCTGATTACAGTTTCAATTTCTGTGCTTGTGATGGGTCTGTTAAGATGTTCTATTCTTCCTGGCCCAGTTTTGGAAAGTTGTACTTGTCTAAGAATTTGTCCATTTCTTCTACGTTTTCCATTTTATTGGCATATAATTGCTGATTGTAGTCTCTTATGATCCTTTGTATTTCTGTGTTGTCTGTTGTGATCTCTCCATTTTCATTTCTAATTTTATTGATTTGATTTTTCTCCCTTTGTTTCTTGATGAGTCTGGCTAATGGTTTGTCAATTTTATTTATCCTTTCAAAGAACCAGCTTTTGGCTTTGTTGATTTTTGCTGTGGTCTCTTTTGTTTCTTTTACATTTATTTCTGCCCTAATTTTTAAGATTTCTTTCCTTCTACTAACCCTGGATAACACTGGTGAAAGAAATCAAAGAGGACACTAATAGACGGAGAAATATACCATGTTCATGAATCAGAAGAATCAATATAGTGAAAATGAATATACTACCCAAAGCAATCTATAGATTCAATGCAATCTCTATCAAGCTACCAATGGTATTTTTCACAGAGGTAGAGCAAATAATTTCACAATTTGTATGGAAATACAAAAAACCTCAAATAGCCAAAGCAATCTTGAGAAAGAAGAATGGAACTGGAGGAAACAACATGCCTGACTTCAGACTCTACTACAAAGCCACAGTCATCAAGATAGTATGGTACTGGCACAAAGACAGAAATATAGATCAATGGAACAAAATAGAAAGCCCAGAGATAAACCCACGCACCTATGGACATCTTATCTTTGACAAAGGAAGCAAGAATATACAGTGGATAAAAGACAATCTTTTCAACAAGTGGTGCTGGGAAAACTGGTCAACCACTTATAAATGAATGAATGAAACTAGAACATTTTCTAACACCATACACAAAAATAAACTCAAAATGGATTAAAAATCTAAATGTAAGACCAGAAACTATAAAAACTCCTAGAGGAGAACATAGGCAAAACACTCTCTGACATAAATCACAGCAGGATCCTCTATGACCCACCTCCCACAATATTGGAAATAAAAGCAAAAATAAACAAATGGGACCTAATTAAAATTAAAAGCTTCTGCACTACAAAGGAAACTATAAGCAAGGTGAAAAGAAAGCCTTCAGAATGGGAGAAAATAATAGCAAATGAAACAACTGACAAAGAATTAATCTCAAAAATATACAAGCAACTCCTGCAGCTCAATTCCAGAAAAATAAACGACCCAATAAAAAAATGGGCCAAAGAACTAAACAGACATTTCTCCAAAGAAGACATACAGATGGCTAACAAACACATGAAAAGATGCTCAACATCACTCATTATCAGAGAAATGCAAATCAAAATCACAATGAGGTACCATTTCATGCCAGACAGAAGGGCTGCTATCCAAAAGTCTACAAGCAATAAATGCTGAAGAGGGTTTGGAGAAAAGGGAACCCTCTTACACTGTTGGTGGGAAGGCAAACTAGTACAGCCACTATGGAGAACACTGTGGAGATTCCTTAAAACACTGGAAATAACTGCCTTATGACCCAGCAATCCCACTGCTGGGCATACACACTGAGATAACCAGAATTGAAAGAGACACGTGTACCCCAATGTTCATCGCAGCACTGTTTATAATAGCCAGGACATGGAAGCAACCTAGATGTCCATCAGAAGATGAATGGATAAGAAAGCTGTGATACATATACACAATGGAGTATTACTCAGCCATTAAAAAGAATACATTTGAATCAGTTCTAATGAAGTGGATGAAACTGGAGCCTGCTATACAGAATGAAGTAACCAGAAAGAAAAGCACCAATACAGTATACTAATGCCTATATATGGAATTTAGAAAGATGGTAATGATAACCCTGTATGCGAGACAGCAAAAGAGACACAGATGTATAGAACAATCTTTTGGACCCTTTGGGAGAGGGAGCGGGTGGGATGATTTGGGAGAATGGCATTGAAACGTGTATAATATCATATAAGAAATGAATCCCCCGTCCAGGTTTGATGCAGGATACAGGATGCTTGGGGCTGGTTCACTGGGATGACCCAGAGGGATGGTATGGGGAGGGAAATGGGAGGGGAGTTCAGGGTGTTGAACACGTGTACACCCATGGCAGATTCATGTTGATGTATGGCAAAAACCAATACAGTATTGTAAAGTAATTAGATTCCAATTAAAATAAATAAATTTAAATTTAAAAAAAAAAAAACTCAACATTAAAAAAACTAAGATCATGGCATCTGGTCCCATCACTTCATGGCAATACATGGGGAAAAGTTGGAAACAGTGACAGATTTTCTTTTCTTGGGTTCCAAAATCACTGCTGTTGGTGACTGCAGCCATTACATTAAAAGATGCTTGTTCCTTGGAAGGAGAGCTATGACAAACCTAGACAGAGTATTTTACAAAAAGCAAAGTCATCCCTTTTCTGACAAAGGTCCATATAGTCAAAGCTGTGGTTTTCCAGTATTCATGTATGTATGTGAGAGTTGGACCATAAAGAAGACTGAGAGCCAAAGAATTGATGCTTTTGAATCGTGGTTCTGGAAAAGACTCTTGAAGAGAGTCCCTTGGACTGCTAGCAGATCAAACCAGTTAATCCTAAAGGAAATCAACCCTGGATATTTCCTGGAAGGACTGATGCTAAAGCTGAAGCTCCAATACTTCAGCCACCTGATGTGAAGGGTGAAACATTAGAAAAGTCCTTGAAGCTGGGAAAGATTGAAGGCAAAAGGAGAAGAAGGCCAAAGAGGATGAGAGAGTTCATTAGCATCACTGACTCAACGGACATGAAGTTGAACAAACTCCAGGAGATAGTGAAGGCTGAGGAATCCTGGTGGTCTCAGTCCATAAGTCATATCCAAATTATGGACTTAGTGTAATTATTACACTTAGAGTGTAAGAGTTGGATATGACTTAGTGACTATTCAACAAAAAGAACATGAGAACAATCATCTTTACTCAGTGCCTTTTCAACCTTTTTTTCTTTTCTTTATATCCTCAAACATGAAAATATATACAGTATTGTCAAGGAACCATAATGAATAAAGAGAATAATATCTTAAAATGTTTCATTTCTTCAGAAGTTTCATTTGGTAGCCATCTCCTCTGTCTCTTTTAGAAAAAAATGTGTTGTTACATTAAATTTAAATTCATTTTGTATTGCAGAGCATCCAGTGTTGATAACAATGGCTTATAATATAAAATAGTCTTTAAGCAATTATTAAATATTAGTCATAATGATTATCAATTAGCTTCCCATATTAGCTTCCCATAACCAATAATCATAATGGTTATGGTTATTATCCCCATTTTATAGATGAGAAAACAAAAATTCAGAGAAGTGATGTGACTTTTCCAAACCTTGACTCTTTATAGATCTTCCTAACTTAAAAAAAAATTGGTAATAATTTTGTTATACTATGCCTTAACTCAACAAGAGAATTCCCATCTTAAAAGGAAAAAATATATATCTTTCTATATTTTCCTCAGGGCTTAAACATATAGAATTTGAAACAACTATTTGTGACTGTTCAAAGGCTTTGCTTCAAAATATATTGGCTTGGAATTTTTATAAATAAAAAAGTGTGTATTGAATTATTAGATAAATGAATCATGTACATAAATTTTGTAAAAATGCATATACATATTAATTTTTTGTCCAAATATGTTTCCTTTCATGATTTAAGTTTCTTCCAAACAGTAGTTTATCTGCAAGCTGTGGACTAGTCTTCTCTTTAGTCAAATATGTGTGATGCTATGAAAAGAACCAAGAATAAATAGATGGTTATTTTAAAATAATTACCAAAATAGACCTAGACTAACTTATCTAAAATAGCACCATTGCTGTGTGTGTAATGCATTACAGTAGATATGTCTTAAATACTTTGTTTCACCAGTAGAGCTAGAGGGAAATGTGTTATTAACTTTTATTATCTTATTCAAATACAATCTGCAAAAAAATCATTAATAGTTTCTCTCATGGATGCACAGAGTGAGAATTACCTTTTTATGTATCAGTGCTTATGTTAATTTACTATTGTTTAAAGTTTTATTATCATAAAAGTATATATAAAATGATTTTACACAGCAACATCACCTAAGTGAGAAATAATTTATAGATAAATTTGAAGAAAAATTTCAAAGGTACTTAAAGATTATCACCTAACTTATTATGCATTCACAGAAAATTATATTTAGGATTGCTTGCTTTTTCTAATATAAGAAAATCTTCCAAAGAGGAGTGACTGAATAAAAATTCATTTTTTAGTACAGTAGTATACTACTGCCTTTAGAAAAGCAATTGTTAAATATTCAGGAAATAATTTTAGATGTTAGAATTAAGTACAATTGGAAATTCAGAATGACTTTGTTTCTAGTAAATGAGAGATAATATTATATTGTGATAATATCTCTTGATACTGACTGAAGTATTATAGTCTAGCATTTATAAAGACTATAAAGTGCTGATGATTTTAAACTATCTTGCAAACCTAGATTTACCCACTCTGATGTTTTGGAAGAATGCTAACTATATTCAGTTTTTGTTATTCCCAGTAATTATGTTCTATAAAGTCTCTGCAAAAACTGAATCATTCACTATTCAGTGAATAATGATCCATTTTTCGTAGGGCCCTCTCAGGTGGTGCTAGTAGTAAAGAACCCGCCTGCCAATACAGGAAATGTAAGAGAAAAGGGTTTGATCCCTGGGTTGGGAAGATCCCCTGTAGGAGGAAATGGCCACCCACTCTAGTATTCTTGCCTGGAGAATCCTATGGACAGAGGAGCCTGGCGGGCTTCAGTCCATGGGGTCTCAAAGAGTAGGACACAACTGAAGCGACTTAGCACAAACCATTGTTCCTAGGAGAAATACAGAATTAGTTTCCTGCAAGCTTCTAGTCCTAACATTTTTGTCAACAAATCAAAACATAGCTTTGTTTTATATATGCTTATTTTAAAGACACCTGATTTAATACAGCGTTGCTTTATTAAAATTGAACTCACAGCCTTCCCAGGTGGCTCAGTGATAAAGAATCTGCTTGCCAATGAAGGAGACACAGGAGACACCAGTTCAATCCCTGTGTCAGGAAGATCCCCTGGAGGAGGAAATGGCAACCCACTCCAGTATTCTTGCCTGGAAAATCCCATGAACAGAAGAGCCTGGCAAGCTACAGTCCACAGGGTTTCAAAGAGTCAGACATGACTGCTCAACCAAGCACGCACACATGCAAAGCCCACAGCACCATAATTAATGCCTGAACGTAGCTTTTCTAACATATGTATTCTCTTTAGATGATACATCAGAGATTTCCTGCACTTTTAGTAGATGGACAGCACTTTGATACTACCCTTGAGGGCAATTTAGAAAAGTGAAATAATCAACAAAAAAGCACAAAAAACAGAACTGTGGCATTTAAATAGACTACAAAAAGAACAATTGTTTATAGTATGAGAACTGAAACAAGAAGGTCAGCTGTCATCTTATTTGACATCAGCTGGAAATGTGTGTTGAGTAATTTGAACTTTTGTCATTCTGTGTATATCCCACAGTGTATAACACCACAAGTGTTTTGTGGTTGTTTCTGTTTTGCTTTTTTTTTTAATCGGAGTATATTTGATTTATAATATTGTGTTACAATATTGTGTTAGGTATACAACACAGTGGTTTAGTTATACACACACACACACACACACACATATATATATATATACACACACACATAATTTATACAATACCTATAAGTGGCTGGATGGCATCACTGGCTTGATGGACGTGAGTCTTTGTGAACTCCGGGAGTTGGTGATGGACAGGGAGGCCTGGCATGCTGTGATTCATGGGGTCGCAAAGAGTCGGACACAACTGAGCGACTGATCTGATCTGATCCGATAAGTGTATTTTGTATACATGTGTGTGTGTGTGTATATATATATATATATATATATTCATTTTCTAATTATTTTCCCTTGTAGGTATTATGTAAATTGTGTATGGCTCCTTGTGCTATACAGTAGGTCCTTGTAGGTTATCTACTTTATGTATAGTTGTTTGTATATGATAATCCCATGAGTGTTGTTCTGGGAGGGTCATGCAGAAGTTTTAGTGAAAAGAGAAATTCTCAAACATAGAATCCATGAACAATGAGGATCCACTGTACTTGGTTTTACTTATTTCACTTAGAATGACTATTTATTAAAAATTGAATTCTGCTCTATTCAGTGCTTTCTTTTCTGTGCTTTTGGTGATTTTACATAAGATGGATATGCTTAAATGAGATTCTAATGAGAAGAATCATTTTCTTGTTTTTGTCTAAGCTGAGAGTTATTTCACTAAGCACATCACTTCTCTGTATCACCATTAAACATCTACTCCCTTTAGTTCTTGGAGCTCAGGAGATATTCTTACATAGTCACTTCATGCTTAGTATTATACAGGTTGAACCACATCAGTAATACTATAAAGTTGAGAAAAATGATACACTTTGGCAATTATGTTAACTTAAAGATTTATCCCTGACAGTTATTAATTCTATGACTTTTGAAAATTGCTTTACATATTCAGTACCTTAGATTTCTAATTCTTAAATAAGCTTAATATATAATATACTTAGTATTTAATGAAAATATACATTTCAAATCATTCCTGGTGCTTGTCACAGAGTAGGCAGTAAATAAATGCTATACTTTCCCCTATACAGTAAAAATGTATGATATATATGAAAGGCACAATACAGAAAATGCTGTCTCACCACAGAAAATAAAGTATACTTTGCTGAAGGTTAAAAACACAAACGGTAATTAACTTATATCTCTTAAGGGTAAATTAAAAAGCAAACAAAGAATAAAGGAAGAATGAAAAATCCCATTATAACCACTTGTTTTTCCAAATGCAATGATTAGATGACTGAGCTCATATGGTCATGAGGGAAGTACAAACTTAGCTTGATAACATGTGAAATATATGAAGTGATATATCAGGTTTTTACCTTAAAACACAATAAAGTTAAAGGGCAATTTCTTAAAAAAAAAATGTAAGAGGCTTTACAAGTTTCAGCTGAACTAAGCAATGCATTTTGAAAGAGCACCATAAAGAGAAATGTGTCTAAGGAATTAGTTGGCAGGTATGGCAAAACAACTTAGAGAAAGTGGGAAAATATGTCCGTAGGCAAACTATCTTGACACAGAAAATTTCAAAAGCATCAAACACAACATGAACATTTTTCACTTTCTTGACTTATTTCATTTGAGCCACCTAACTCACCAAGGAGTACTTCTTGAAATTAACAAAGTTTACCATGCCTAAAGCCATTAAAAAAAAAAAGCAACAACAAAAAAGGAAAAAACCAAGTCAATAGATGGCATTTTTTTGCCTTTTATCTAATGATAATCAAAGAACTATGAGACTTAAAGTACTTCTGAGTTTTTCCTGATAATAATATTTGAAATGAGCTTTTTAAAGACATTGCAATGCATTATAAAATAGACACATGTTAGCAGAGGATAAGTAGTGATTGATTGATTGAAAATGGTGAATGTTATTTTCTAATCTCTCAAAAGAGAGTAGAACTGGCATTTACAATAATTCTAGCCTAGCGTATTTTAATCATCTGGAACAAATACTCCCCTAATTTAAGAGGTTTTGAAAATATAAACACTCATCTCCTATGCTAGCAAATCACACAACTGCACTTATCTCACATACTAGCAAAGTAATGCTCAAAATTCTCCAAGCCAGGCTTCAAAGGTACATGAACCGTGAAGTTCCAGATGTTCAAGCTGGATTTAAAAAAGGCAGAGGAACCAGATATCAGATTGCCAACATTCATTGGATCATAGAAAAAGCAAGAGAGTTCCAATAAAACATCTGCTTTGTTGAGTATGCCAAGGCCTTTGACTGTGTGGATCAGAACAAACTGTGGAAATTACTTCATGGCAAATAGAGAGGGAAACAAAGGAAACAGTGACTGATTTACTTTTTTGGGTTCCAAAATCACTGCATATGGTGACTGCAGCCATGAAATTAAAAGACACTACTTGGAAGAAAAGCTATGACCAATCTAGACAGTATATTAAAAAGAAGAGACATTATTTTGCCAACAAAGTCCATCTAGTCAAAGCTATGGTTTTTCCAGTAGTCATGTGTGGATGTGAGAGTTGGATTATAAAGAAAGCTGAATGCCAAAGAACTGATGCTTTTGAAGTGTGGTGTTGAAGAAGACTCTTGAAAGTCCCTTGGACTGCAAGGAGATCCAACCAGTCCATCCTAAAGGAAATCAGTCCTAAATATTCATTGGGAGGACTCATTCTGAAGCTGAAACTCCAAACTTTGGCCACCTGATATGAAGAACTGACTCATTGGAAAAGACCTCAATGCTGGAAAAGATTGAAGAGAGGAGGAGAAGGGGATGACAGAGGATGAGATGGTTAGATAACATCACCAACTCGATAGATATGAGTTGGAGCAAGCTTCAAGAGTTGGTGATGGACAGGGAAGCCTGGCACACTGCAGTCCATGGGGTCACAAAGAGTGGGACTTGACTGATTGACTGAACTGAACTGAAAATATAAACTGTATTACCTTAACAAGAATGTAAGGAGTGTTGTAATTTTGCTACATCAATAAATCAGAATTTTATAGGTGTCTAATTATGTTATTGTTTACAATGTTGCAAATATTTATAATAGAAACATTTGTGTTGTAGCCTTTAAAAATAGGAATGAGGGCTCTTTTAATTGATTCTTGATTTCAGTCCTTCATTTAAATAAATAGAAATTGAAGGTAATTGTTTTGATCAACTTAGGGCAAAATGAGTGGCATTGATAATTTTTATCATTAATCTAAAAATAGTGGGGAATCAAGAGTTTTGGAAAACCGAAACTAACAATTTCACATATCATATATATGAGGAATGCCAAAAATAATAACAAAAAAGTAACAGAAGTAATGCAAAGCCAGTGGATACTCTCTGTCTCTTTATGTTCCAAAACAGTGAATTTCAGGAGTAACCAAATTTGAATTGATTAAAATGCTTTTTATTGGAGAAAATATTAAATAACCAAGACAGCAGCAATGATTTCTTTTTAATCTCAAATTGATGTGTTTTCACTTCATCTGTTCAAGCTTTCTGATGCAGCCTGGGAGGATTACCTCCACTCCCTGTTCGGCCTTTAACATCCACCTGCAAAAGGAAGTTTCATAAAATGTTTGTCAGTTCTCTTTTGAAGTTTTACCTCTTTAGAAATGTTTGGTGGACTCCACTGCACCTATGTCAGGTAGCCTGTGGCCAGAGAAAAATAGAAAGTACCGATGGAATTGCTGACCTAAGTTAAACATCCTTTCACTGAGACTCAGAGGGCCACGTTGGCACCCAGATTGTGTTTTCTATCTTAGCCTACTTTGTGTATGCTTTCCTGAGCCTTTTACTCTGAGTTTGTTTATTTACTATCCTCTCCTTGACTCACTCTGAAATATTTTTCATGCAGATGATAAAAGGTATTTTGGACTAAGCAGAAAGCCCAAATGGGTTCTGTCTTCTGTGTTCTTTTCTAAGCCGCCCTAAATAACTCACATTGTGAAGCTCCTCCATTTAGTGACTCTTCAGTCCCTCAGAGCTAGTCTAGTGTGGCAGGCTAAGCACTTGCGCTAAAACAAATCCCTTCTGAACCATAGGTATTTCATAAAGGGTCTTCTCAATAGGAGAAATGCACAGAAATCCAAACCCAGGCTGTGCTGCTTCCTTTTGATTCTAAGGAGGTGGTTTCCACATCAAAAGACAAGACTGACCCAAGGGCAGCAGCCTCTACTGGAGCCTGGGTATGTCACTGTTACCATAGGTATTAAAAAAATAAAAATAAAAAGGAATTCAAATAAATTTTCACTAGACCAGTGGGAAACTATTTTCACCTTACATTTTAAGCTACCTTAGAATGACAGTAATGCAGAGGATCTAAGGAGGAAAATGAAATTTACCTTACATGGTTCAGTGAAATTAAAAAAAAAAAAAAGAACACTAGATTAAAATTCTGCCTTTTTTGGAACATCAGAATGTCTCTTCTTTTAAATGCTTGATATACTGGTGACTAAAGTTGCTATAATTAAAAACCAAACCACAAAGGATGTAAATGTGGATATTTAGAAAACTGGGAAATACTTAAGGTTTTGAAAGCATATTTACCCATTGTGTATAAAATTCTAAGAATTATAGAATGTCCACATTAAAATATGTAGTAAAGAATGTGGATACATTATTGAAAAGAACCTTGGACTAGTTAATTTTCTAAAAGTTTGTAACTAATACAAATTTAGCCATGTTTTCCTTGTATATTATTATTATTTTTATATATCTTTCTATAAGCTAGGATGTAGTCTAACTATTCTGTCAACTCTAGAGTCTTGTTTAAAGACAAAATAAAATGATGTAATGCCAAATGCACTTTAAAAAGAGCTGCCTTATCTTAAGGAAGTGTAAAACTGCAAAGAAAATATGAAATTGGAGCTTTTATTTTTTTTCTTTATTTTTCATTAGTCTACTTGCTCATAGTGACATTAAATGTAGCAAACAGCCACATATACTAAGTTTTATTATTACATCATAAAATTCAATTTGGTACTTACATGATATTGAAGTAAAAGAACATAATGTTTTCTGATGATGCCACTGAAAAGCAAGTTCTTACAATTGGTAACAATATTCAAATTTTGTTTAGGGCAAGAACATTTTCATGGTTACCAAAGGACCTTCATATTTAATTTTAGAAATTGTTCCCACTTTATAAAGAAAATAATTTGCCAACTTAGATTTAACACAGTCAGAACATTTGGCACTGAATTAACATTTTGAATTCTGCCTAGTCATTAATGTATTAATGGGATAGATTCCCAAAATTAAGGTCAGTTTACAAAAAATCACACTAAGGTAATATCATAACAGTATGCTATGAAGTAGGCTTTTATTTCAGTCTCTTTAGGGGGAGGAAGATGGTCATGTGAGAATCTATAATAAAGGCCCATGTTTACTATTTGGGCAACAAATAAAAAATTCATTGTCAGGAGAGTGTATTGGTTCTTTCTGGTACTGTAACTTTTATTTTATAGAATTATTTTTTATAACTATCAGCTTCTGTTTCTTTTTTTCATAATATCAACACCCACCTACATTATTGGTTTTTGTTTTTTTAATATGTTTTATGTATTACTGTTGTTTTATCTTGATTAAATAGAGTATGAACATTTATGCAAATTTATCACAATGCCTGAAAAAGAGGACAGGGTCACTTGTTCAGGTATAAACATTATATGTTAGTATGAAATTTTAACTCTTTCAACTCAGACTTAAAATATAATTTTCAGCTTCTCTAACTTTCTTGTGTATGACCACTGCTTTCTTTTGGGTATGGGGACAGGAAATAAGCATTTTGTTTCCTGATTATAAGTGATTCAAACTTGGTAAATACATAGATTTTTATCTATTGCAAGTAAATAAATATATTTTTATCTATTGTGAGTAAATACATAGATTTTTATCTATTGCTTCCTGAAATTCCAATAATGTAAGAAAAAGAAGGTTAAAAAGCAGAGGCAGAGGGAGATAGGGAGTAAAATTCACAAGGTCAAAGATACAGGAGAAAAAGCAACATAAGCAAAATGCTGGAAGCTGGTGATAAGTGCACCAGTGACAACTGATTTATCAGATAAGAAAAAACTGAGACTTAAGCTGGCAGGAAAAATGCCTAGGAACAAACCCATTTGCAGGGCAGTATCCCAGAAATCCACAGGAATTTTCGCACTGGTACTCTTGAAAGTACAGATATCTCTGGAGCTAAAATTTCCTTGTGTGGTGCATCCAGGCGAGAGGTTTACTCTCTCGAGAGTTCAACAGGCATCATATTGGAAGAATCAGATGGAGCTGATGGTAATAACACATGCTGAAAAGCAGAGAAAAGAGTAGAAGCTTGCATCCTTGAGCACAGAAAGGACAGAAATATTCCCATCCAAAGCCCTGCTACCCTCACAGAGATTCTGGTAGATTTTAGAGTTCTTAACTATCAACTATGGACAAAGAAGCAGGAATCCCTAGACAACTGAGGAAATCTTCCAATATGAAAGAATACTAACACAATGAAGGACTACTGTAGAAACAGACATATATGGAGTAGAAAAGATTTTTTTTTTAATCTATACTCAATATCCTAAAAAAAAAAATATATATATATATATATATATATCAATGGTATTCTATCCATCTACTCTAAAGTCTGTATAAAGTAAAATATCCCAAGGAAATGTAAATAAATCTTTGGTATGTATATATATAAAATTACATATATAATGACAGTTTTGAAAATAATCAAGATATGTATCAGGATATAAAATTGAAAAAAAAAAGTCATACTAGAGAACAAAGCTACCAAGATATTGAAAATAGCAGAGAAGAGATAAGAAAATTAGAGAATCAGTGCTGAAACTGTTCTATGTGGTTATTAAAAGGTCCCAAAACAGGGAGTACAGGAAATGCCAGAGAAGATATTTTGATTGTTTCTTGTTTAAAATTGCCCACCACTAAGTGGTGGGTGTGGATAAACAAAGAAAAGTCCACACTGATATAAACATTAGAACATTAGGATTAAAGCCCTAATGTCATTCAAATTTTAGAATAAAGCCCTTAAGTCATCTAAGAATAGGAGGAGAAATGACACATTTTATTTCATCACATCAATACCATAGTTAGAAATAGTGAAGCACTTTCTTCAAAATTTGATCCATTATCCCCCGCCCGCCTGGTCGCCGCCGCCGCAGCCGCCCGAGGGGAGCTTGGGGAGGACGGTGGCCCGTGAGGTTCGTCGCACACAACGCGGCGGCGATGTCCGCGAGCCAGGCAGGAGCCGCGGCGGCAGCGGCGGGGCCTCAAGCACGGCACGGCGGCCTGGGCTTCGGCCTCCCTCCGGTTCCTAGGAGGCGGGCCGACGGCCAGCGCGGCGAAAAATTAAAAAAAAAAAAAAATTTGATCCATTAAATGCCCAATCTTTAATTGATTATATAGACTAGCAACCCAGTTTACTCATGTACTTATCCTGTTATCCAGGCATTTTTGAGTACTTGTAATGCCTCAGTCATTGAGATAGTGGAGGTCAGAGGAGCCTGGTGTCACTCAGTCCATGGGGTTTCAAAGAATTGGACACAACTTAGTGACTGAACAACAATAACAAAATTATCCTCAGTCATTGTTATAGGTACTAAGGAGAAAAATATGTTCTAAAATCCTTTAGCATAATTTATGTTTTAATAGTAGGATCAAAATAAATAGGTAAAAATAGAGAATTTTAGACCTTGATAAGGGCTGAGTACAATAAATAAAGTCTTCATTGAAAATCGGTTTTTGAGTAAACAAAAGAAGTAATATAGTAATAGAATTTGGATAATTGTATTCCAAAGAGTTCTACAGGAAACAAAAGGCTTGACCTGTACGTACAATATAGCATATCCAAATTCTAGGAAGAAGTTAATATGCTTTAAGCTATGAGAGAAAGAGGATCGAGACAAGAGATCAGTAAACTAAGGGTAGAATTGGGGTTATATGTTAAATATTGACGATCATATTAAAGACTTTGGGTAAACTCTGAGTGAAATGGAAAGCTGGAAAAGAGTTTGAACATTTTAGACAAATTTTAGCACAAATATGATGCCAGGACAGAATGAAGGACATCAGTTATGAGGGTACTGCAATGGTTCAGGCAGAGACAAAGGTGGCTTAGACTGAGTTGTGGCAATAGGAAGGAGGAAACATGGGTGAATCCTGGCTATTTTAGAAGAATGCCAGGTTTTGAAGGTTAAGCTCTTATAATTTGGTGATGGACTAGATCTAGAGTATGAAGACAAGAAAGCTGTTAAAAATAATGTCGAGATATTTAATTTGAATAATTGAAATAATAGAGTTGCCCTGTAGTGGAATAGACACGATCACAGTATGCACATGTTTGTTGAGCCATCATTATCTCCATTTAGAAAAAGTATATGTGAAATGCCTGATTATCATTGAAGAGGCTATGTCAAGAAGGTCATTATAAATGTAGATATGGAAAGACAGAAGAGAAGTTCTGATTATAGTCATCATAATGTACATGGTAGTTAAAGACAAGAAAAATGCATATGATTGCATAGGTAGTGAGCATACAAAAAATGTGTTGTCCTTATTCCAAGAAAAAGGTAAACTCTGCATGATTACCTAGTATGTTTTGTATCACATTCCATTTCATTTATTAAAAATATTCCTCCATCAGTTTTCCTATCATCATGTACATGGTACCTGAAGACAAGGAAAGTACATTAAGATTGCCTAGGGAGTGAGCAAGGAGAGAAAACAAAGAACCAAGCCTAGAAGCACATTTTTACATTGGTGAGATGAGCCAGCTCAAGAGACTGACCAGCTAAAGAAATAAGCAGAAAGATAAAAGGAAAATTAGATTAGAATAATATCACAGAAACCAATTGAAGAAGGTGTTTCAGAACAAGTGTTAATCGATAGTGTCACATGCCACTGATTTTCAACAAAGGAAGGCTGAAGTAAGTTCATTGTATTTCACAACAAGAAATCATTGCTGATTTGATAAAGGAGGTTTATCTGGTAATTTTGAAGTGATGGGGCAGAAATATAACTGTAGTCAGTTTAAGAGAGAATAGGCTGACATAAACAAGATATGATATGTTTTAAAAACATATAAAGTTTTGTTCCATAGAAGAGAAGAAAAATGAGATAGTAGTTGAAATAAGAGAGAGATCAGGGCAATTTTTCTTTCTGGGAAAAATAATAGCATGATTCTATGCTGATGAAAATGACCCAGAAGAGAGAGAGAGAGAGAGAGAGAGAGAGAGATGATGATGATGATAAAAATACGGGAAAATTGATAGAGTGATATCTTTATGAATTTGAGATGAAATTGAGTCTAAGAAATGCCAGGCAATTATAGAGAGCTTACCTTTGCTTGGAATAAGGACAATGCATCATTAGTAACAGGAGAGATGAGATTCAAGATGATAGATGGAAGCTGATAGACTGAAGGTTCCTTCTGATTGTTTCAGTCCTCTTAGTGATGTATGGATCAAGATTATCATCATCTGAGAGTAAGGTTAGAGCAATTTAAGGAGAAAATAAATATAAAATAGATATTAAGGAGAGTTGGAGAGAAGAAGGAAGACTTTTTCAGACATTTGAGAATCAAAAAATTATTTGGCCCATTTTATCAGAAAGTCACACTGGATATAAGTTCTACTACAATGAAGGAATTAAACAAGGCTGAGAATATGAAGATGAAATACAGGTGAGAGCAGAGGCAGAGGAAATTTCAAGGTACATCTCAGAATATCAGCTCTGCCTAAATATCCAACTACTGGGGAGCTGGGTGAGGCATAGCCCCAGGAAGGAATACAGCCACACACAGACAATGTGTAACTTTTACTTCCTTAAGTCATTAAAATATTTCAGTAGTTAATGTCACTTCTAGCAGAGTTGAGTGAAAAAATACTGATAAGCACAAAGAAACCAACCACATTAACTATTCAGTTCGGTTCAGTCACTCAGTCGTGTCCAACTCTTTGCGACCCCATGAATTGCAGCACGCCAGGCCTCCCTGTCCATTACCAACTCCATAATCTCACAGAAATATATGAGATAGTTTAACAAAGAAAAAAAATCAGTCAAATATGGCTCAACTATTGATTGTATTTTATACTCCAAATATTGTAAGCCCTAATTGCTCATCTGTCTCACAATATCAAAATTATATCAGGTATATTTGAATGGATGTTGAAGGGGTAGGTTTTTAAAATGTTGAATCACGTATTCCCATGCAGTTAGTCAAAAAATGTGATGTGAATTGAAACATATTAATTAATAGTTGTAACATGACATATAAATAAAATGTAAAAAAAAATTGAAAACTAGATAAAAGAGGAATTACTTAAAAGTACCTCTGAGCAGCAGAATTAAAAAGAAGAAGCGGTACAGAAGAGAAATTTTTAAATTAGTTGGTAATCTAGGCATGCGTGCATGGTTGGTTGCTTCAGTTCAGTTCAGTCTCTCAGTTGTGTCTGACTCTTTATGACCCCATGAATCACAGCACGCCAGGCCTCCCTGTCCATCACCAACTCCCAGAGTTCACTCAAACTCATGTCCATCAAATCAGTGATGCCATCCAGCCATCTCATCCTTTATCATCCCCTTCTCCTCTGGCCCCCAATCCCTCTCAGCATCAGAGTCTTTTCCAATGAGTCAACTCTTCACATGAGGTGGCCAAAGTATTGGAGTTTCAGCTTCAGCATCATTCCTTCCAGTGAACACCCAGGACTGATATCCTTTAGGATAGACTGGTTGGATCTCCTTGCAGTCCAAGGGACTTGAGTCTTCTCCAGCACATAGTTCAAAAGCATCAATTCTTCGGCACTCAGCTTTCTTCATAGTCCAACTCTTACATCCATATATGACCACTGGAAAAACCATAGCCTTGACTAGACGGACCTTTGTTGGCAAAATAATATCTCTGCCTTTCAATCTGCTATCTAGGTTGGTCATAATTTTCTTTCCAAGGAGTAAGTGTCTTTTAATTTTATGGCTGCAATCACCATCTGCAGTGATTTTAGATTCTCCCTCCCCCCCCCAAAAAAAAAGTCTGACACTGTTTCCACTGTTTTCCCATCTATTTCCCATGAAGTGATGGGACCAGATGCCATGATCTTAGTTTTCTGAATGTTGAGCTTTAAGACAACTTTTTCACTCTCCTCTTTTACTTTCATCAAGAGGTTTTTTAGTTCCTCTTCACTTTCTGCCATAAAGGTGGTGTCATCTGCATATCTGAGGTTATTGATATTTCTCCCAGCAATCTTGATTCCAGCTTGTGCTTCTTCCAGTCCAGCATTTCTCATGATGTACTCTGCATATAAATTAAATAATCAGGGTGACACTATACAGCCTTGATTACTCCTTTTCCAATTTGTAGGTCTTCATAGAACTATTCAACTTCAGCTTCTTCAGTATTACTGGTTGGGTCATAGACTTGAATTACCGTGATATTGAATGGTTTGCCTTGGAAACGAACAGAGATCATTCTGTCGTTTATGAGATTGCAACCAAGTACTGCATTTTGGACTCTTTCGTTGACCATGATGGCTACTCCCTTTCTTCTAAGGGATTCCTGCCCACAGTAGTAGCTATAATGGTCATCTGAGTTAAATTCACCCTTTCCAGTGTATTTTAGTTCGCTGATTCCTAGAATGTCAACGTTCACTCTGCCATCTTTTGTTTGACCACTTCCATTTGCCTTGATTCATGGACCTGACATTCCAGGTTCCTATACAATACTGCTCTTTACAGCATCGGACCTTGCTTCTATCACCAGTTGCATCCACAACTGGGTATTATTTTTGCTTTGGCTCCATCCCTTCATTCTTTCTGGAGTTATTTCTCCACTGATCTCCAGTAGCATATTGGGCATCTACCGACCCAAGGAGTTCCCCTTTCAATATTCTATCATTTTGCCTTTTCATACTGTTCATGGGGTTCTCAAGGCAAGAATACTGAAGTGGTTTCCCATTCCTTTCTCCAGTGGGCCACATTCTGTCAGACCTCTCCACCATGACCCGTCCGTCTTGGGTGGCCCCACACAGCATGCCTTAGTTTCATTGAGTTAGATAAGGCTGTGGTCCGTGTAACTAGATTGACTAGTTTTCTTTGATTATGGTTTCACTGTGTCTTCCCTTTGATGCCCGGTCACAACACCTACCGTCTTACTTTGGTTTCTCTTACCTGGACCTGGGGTATCTCCTCAGGGCTGTTCCAGCAAAGCTCAGCCACTGCTCATTACCTTGGATGAGGGGTATCTCCTCACGGCCACCCCTCCTGACCTTGAACGTGGAGTAGCTCCTCTCGGCCCTCATGCAGCTGCTGCTCCCTGGACGTGGGGTTGCTCCTCTTGCTTGCTTCAGTCATGTCCAGTTCTTTGCAAACCTGCTTTTCTGTCCATTGGATTCTTCAGGCAAGAATACTGGAGTGGGTTGCCATTCACTCCTCCAGGATGTCTTCCCCACCCACAGATTGAACCCACATCCCCTGGGTCTCCTGAACTGCATGCAGATTCTTTACCACTGAGCTACTGGGGAAGCCCTAACTAGGCATAAGTGATTTAAAAACAGCTATTTAATGATATAAAGTTATTTTCAGTAATTTTAGAAGTCAGAAATACTACTATCAGTGCTCAATGATAACTCTACCACTAGGAGTATTCATTAGTCACGTTTGGACAAGTTTTAATTTTTCTCTACTTGTTTTAAAATATTACAAGAAGCAATAAATTGTTTGAAAATTGTTTAAAGTGATTATTACTGTGTCCCATCTATATTTCACCAATGCGACATAGCACCTCTCACTTGAATGCCTATATTCACCTTTGCCCTTTTATGAATACAAGCTATTAATTCATGTGGAATACTTGCTTGAACAATCTCAATTCTTAGTTATGTCTGGGATGACTATGATTTTGTATTCTTGATAGCCCAAATTCAGTGTCATATTAAATGAAATATAAATATTTATCTTACTAAAATAAGTTATTTTTCTTTTACTATGCCTTAGTTTGAGTTTGTTGATATATTATTTTACATACAAAGGCATCCACTTTTAAGATTCCATAGTTATTTTGTAATCAATACCTATCTTGGTCCATGAATTAAATGTGTTTCCTAACAATTTAAGGACTTTATCAGCATGGTAGGGAAAAAGGTAATATTCTTGCATCATTGTACCTGACAAGACAAGAACTATTTTATTTACTTCATTTCATGTTTTTAGCACATTCTAGATTAAAAATTACAAAAGCAAATAAAAGAGCACCTTTCAACACTTCACCTAAAAATAGCCATAGTGAAGTGAAAGTCACTCCGTCTTGTCTGACTCTTTGCCACCCCATGGAATGCAGTCCATGGAATTCTCCAGGCCAGAATACTGGAGTGGGTAGCAATTCCCTTCTCCAGGGAATCTTTCCAGCCCAGGAATCAAATCAGGGTCTCCTGCATTTCAGGTGGATTCTTTACCAACTGAGCTACAATGGCATATAATGCTATATTTTCTCCTAGGCTTACCTATTGTATGTGTATGTATGTGATAATTATATAATTAACTCCTATAACATATATATTTTTATCCCAATTTATTCATTTAATACTATCTCCCATGAATTTTTAAAGTTAGTACTGCTACTCAATATTCGTATGTGAATGAGGAAATATAACAATAATATCTCAATAAAGATGTATATATGGATTTATTTAAGTTTTACTATGTTATTGGATATTTAAATAGTTTTTAACATTTTTAATTTAAAATAACCCATTGTAAAAATTATTACATAAACCTTCAGTTATGTCAGCATATATGACATTGAAACTATACCTCATACCTAAGGTTAAAAAAAAATCCTGAAACCACACTTCAAATGTTAAGAGAAACCGATGATTAACGGAAATTCTTGAGCTTGTCTTATAGAACAACAGATAAGAGAACAGCTAGTTTAAAACACTCCCTTGTAGCACAGCAAAACGGTTGAAACTGGGTGGAACTAACGTAGTTTAATTTTTAAAGAGAGTTAGACCATAAAAAAAGCTGAGGGCCGAAGAATTGATGCTTTCAAACTGTGGTGTTGGAGAAGACTCTCAAGAATCTCTTGGACTGCAAGGAGATCAAGTCAGTCAATCCTAAAGGAAATCAAGCCTGAATATTCACTGGAAGGACTGATGCTGAAGCTGAAGCTCCAATAATTTGGTCAACTGATGTGAAAAGCTGATTCATTTAAAAAGATGCTGATGCTGGGAAAGGTAGAAGGCAAAAGAAGTGGGCAGCAGAGGATTCGGTGGTTAGATAGTATCACCAAGTCAGTGGACATGAACTTGAGGAAACTCTGGAAGATGGGAAGCCTGGCGTACTGCAGTCCATGGGGTCCTAAAGAGTCAGACACTCCTTAACAACCAAACAACAACAATGTGGATTACTGGAGTTGTGCAGAATAGACTTGCTTGTCTGAAAGATGCCCTTTTGTCATTTGAGGCCAAAACTTTACCCTCAGATCATACTCATGCCACCGTTTTCTAAACATGTATCCATGAAGAAGCATTTTATCTTCCACCACAGCTCCAGTCACGCTATACTCTTCACTTGTAAGTTTTCAGAGAACCTCACCTTCAAGGAGATGAGTTTGAGACTTATTCTCACTCTACTCTGTTGGTTGCCTTGTAAATAAACCCTTCCTGTGCTACAAACCTCAGTGTTTCTGTGTTTGGCTTGCTACTTGTTGGCAAGGAAACCTGGTTTAGTAACACAATCTGTAATAGTTCTCAATAGAAACTACCTAACTTACTTTTTAAATGTTGCAGCAATTGATATCTTTTTCTGAAATATAAGACAGTGTTTTGCTGGTTATCCCTGAATTTTTTCATTTAAAAAATGGCCAAGGGATTTCTGTGTGTTGATTTTATATCCTGCAACTTTACTATAGTCATTGATTAGTTCTAGTAATTTTCTGGTGGAGTCTTTAGGGTTTTCTATGTAGAGGATCATGTCATCTGAAAATAGTGAGAGTTTTACTTTTCTTTTCCAATTTGGATTACTTTTATTTCTTTTTCTGCTCTGATTGCTGTGGCCAAAACTTCCAAAACTATGTTGAATAGTAATGGTGAAAGTGGGCACCCTTGTCTTGTTCCTGACTTTAGAGGAAATGCTTTCAATTTTTCACCATTGAGAATAATGTTTGCTGTGGGTTTGTCATATATAGCTTTTATTATGTTGAGATATGTTCCTTCTATTCCTGCTTTCTGGAGAGTTTTTATCATAAATGGGTGTTGAATTTTGTCAAAGGCTTTCTCTGCATCTATTGAGATAATCATATGGTTTTTGTTTTTCAATTTGTTAATGTGGTGTATTACATTGATTGATTTGCGGATATTGAACTAATAATGAGAAAACAGAAAGAGAAATTAAGGAAACAATTCCATTCACCATTGCAACGAAAAGAATAAAATACTTAGGAATATATCTACCTAAAGAAACTAAAGACCTATATATAGAAAACTATAAAACACTGGTGAAAGAAATCAAAGAGGACACTAATAGATGGAGAAATATACCATGTTCATGGATTGGAAGAATCAATATAGTGAAAATGAGTATACTACCCAAAGCAATTTATAGATTCAATGCAATCCCTATCAAGCTACCAACAGTATTCTTCACAGAGCTAGAACAAATAATTTCACAATTTGTATGGAAATACAAAAACCTCGAATAGCCAAAGCGATCTTGAGAAAGAAAAATGGAACTGGAGGAATCAACCTACCTGACTTCAGGCTCTACTACAAAGCCACAGTTATCAAGACAGTATGGTACTGGCACAAAGACAGAAATATAGATCAATGGAACAAAATAGAAAGCCCAGAGATAAATCCACGCACATATGGACACCTTATCTTTGACAAAGGAGGCAAGAATATACAATGGATTAAAGACAATCTCTTTAACAAGTGGTGCTGGGAAATCTGGTCAACCACTTGTAAAAGAATGAAACTAGAACACTTTCTAACACCATATACAAAAATAAACTCAAAATGGATTAAAGATCTCAACGTAAGACCAGAAACTATAAAACTCCTAGAGGAGAACATAGGCAAAACACTCTCTGACATACATCACAGCAGGATCCTCTATGACCCACCTCCCAGAATATTGGAAATAAAAGCAAAAATAAACAAATGGGACCTAATTAACCTTAAAAGCTTCTGCACATCAAAGGAAACTATTAGCAAGGTGAAAAGACAGCCTTCAGAATGGGAGAAAATAATAGCAAATGAAGCAACCGACAAACAACTAATCTCAAAAATATACAAGCAACTCCTACAGCTCAACTCCAGAAAAATAAATGACCCAATCAAAAAATGGGCCAAAGATCTAAATAGACATTTCTCCAAAGAAGACATACAGATGGCTAACAAACACATGAAAAGATGCTCAACATCACTCATTATCAGAGAAATGCAAATCAAAACCACTATGAGATACCATTTCACACCAGTCAGAATGGCTGCGATCCAAAAGTCTACAAATAATAAATGCTGGAGAGGGTGTGGAGAAAAGGGAACCCTCTTACACTGTTGGTGGGAATGCAAACTAGTGCAGCCACTATGGAGAACAGTGTGGAGATTCCTTAAAAAACTGGAAATAGAACTGCCTTATGATCCAGCAATCCCACTGCTGGGCATACACACTGAGGAAACCAGAAGGGAAAGAGACACGTGTACCCCAATGTTCATCGCAGCACTGTTTATAATAGCCAGGACATGGAAGCAACCTAGATGTCCATCAGCAGATGAATGGATAAGAAAGCTGTGGTACATATACACAATGGAGTATTACTCAGCCATTAAAAAGAATACACTTGAATCAGTTCTAATGAGGTGGATGAAACTGGAGCCTATTATACAGAGTGAAGTAAGCCAGAAGGAAAAACACCAATACAGTATACTAATGCATATATAAGGAATTTAGAAAGATGGTAACGATAACCCTGTATACGAGACAGCAAAAGAGACACTGATGTATAGAACAGGCTTATGGACTCTGTGGGAGAGGGAGAGGGTGGGAAGATTTGGGAGAATGGCATTGAAACATGTGAAATGTCATGTATGAAACGAGATGCCAGTCCAGGTTCAATGCACGATGCTGGATGCTTGGGGCTGGTGCACTGGGACGACCCAGAGGGATGGTATGGGGAGGGAGGAGGGAGGAGGGTTCAGGATGGGGAACACATAAGAAATAAAGGAATAAAAAAAAAAAGTAAAAAGAATTAAGTTATACAAAACATGGAAAACGATGAAATCCCCTAAAAGATGATGCACTGTCTTTAAAAAATATATTATCCTGCAGTTTTCCTATCATAGTGCCCAAAGTACTGCTTTCATTTTCAAGAAGGAATAAAATAAGACTTGAAGGGACTATCTTTATGGTTTGCTTCAAGATTTCATACAAGTTGAGAATTTAGAATTTTTCATTTTCCATTCATAGTGGCAAATAAAAGGAAATTGATAGAGGAAGATGTTTCCAAGTTATTAGATGAATCAGAGGATAAATGGAAAGAGGCAGGTAGCAGCACTTTTAGACTCTGTTAATGATGGCAAAATTGGTCAGGTTATGAGCTTTCAGAGGAATATATTGTAGATGAATCTTCTCAAAACTCAGTAATCGATAAATGACCTACATATTCTTAAGGACACAAAAGAAATGTGGTATTTTCATCCAGTTAGTCATTTGACAGGAAAAATGTCACTATGCAATGTTTTGTGACAAGAACTTGGACCATCTTGTTTTGCCAAAATGATGTATGATGATACTCTTTAATATTTTTTATTGTTTGTGTGTCAATGTTTGAGTTGAGGTTTACTATGTTAAAATTCTTGTGAACACTTCAAATAAAGTTTTTTTTCTTATTAAAAAAAAAAAAAGGCCAAAATTTGATAGGTGAATAGTCTCAATTTTTTTCACATTTCACACTTTGCCTCTTTTTTGTTCATATTAATGTTAACATTGCTCTTATACTTATTTGATATGTGATTTTTTGTTTTTCTCAGCAATGATACAATTTCTTTTGTCAATTAGTATGAAATCTTTATTAATAGAAGCAATAACACTTAATTTAAAATATCTACTGCACACATTTTCCTCAATTAATTGTTTGGAGACTTGAAGTTAAAATGAAATACGAAATGCTCTATGCAGTATAATCTGCATTTATGAGTTACCTGTGAGCATTCTGACCAGCTTAAAGGCATTAAGATCTTGGTAAAATATAAGTAGTGTAATAGCATAGCTTTTGTGAAATGTCACTTCTATATTTTCAGCAACTAAAAGCATTGCCTTTATGCATTCATATACATGCATTTGTGAGATATATATATAGTCTTGGGCTTCCTAGGTGGTGTTAGTGGTAAAGAACCCACCTACCAATGCAGGAGATGTAAGAAAGGAGGGTTAAATCCCTGGGTCAGTAAGATGCCCTGAAGGTGGGCATGGAAACCCAATCTAGTATTCTTGCCTGGAAAATCCCATGGACAGAGTAGCCTGATGGCAACAGTCCATGGGGTCACAAAGAGTCAGAAGTGACTTAGTACATATGCACAGATATGTTGTCTCACATACATGATCATGATTTTGGAAGTAATTAAACAATTCTATTTAACTTGATAAATTAGCAGAACTTTAGTATAATAGATGACATTGCAATTTGAAAGCCTCTCGTGAAGAGAAAGATGTACATACATGTTCAGTCATGTCTGACTCTCTGCAACCCCATGGACTGTAGCCTGTAGCCTGCCAGATTCCTCTGTCCGTGGAATTTCCCTAGCTAGAAAACCGGACTTGCTTACCATATTCTACTCCAGGGGATCTTTCCCTCCCAGGGATTGAACCCATATCTCTTGCATCACCTGCGTTGGCAGGCAGATTCTTTACCACTGGTGCCACCTGGAAAGTCATGAAAAGAACATATAATATTATAAAAATAATTCATGCAGAAAATCCAAAATATCTAAACTAGATTATTATATATCTTGAATTGTAGCGCTAGTAATTTAAGTTCAAAGAGATAAACTTATACTATATCAGATAACTAAAATTTTGCTTATCAGTTTTTATACCTTCTGACTTTTTATAAACATTTCATACAGAAGATATCCTTAAAATAATTTTAATCTTAGTGTAACTCAGCATACTGAAATGCAAAGTAAGAGAGATATTTTTAGGAAGTTTATTATTAGAAAAGATATTTTGATAAATTTTCCTTCTCTGAAAAATATCTAACTAGAACCATTAGTCACTGAAAATTCTAGCATCTAATTAAATGTAAGAAGTTAGTAATAGATTTAAAAGGATGAGGCATCAGACAGATACAGAAAATAGCTGCCTCATTTCAGTCAACTCTAGACTTGTGCTTCTGGGTGAAAATAGAGAAAACTTTAGCAATCTTTCTCTAAAAACACTGTAGATTTTAAAACATTATTTTACAATGTGCTTGCTCTTTTAGTGGAGTAAGACGGGTTGCAGAATAGCCACACCCTACAACATGGTAATAATGGTCAATCTTTGAAGACTTGGAAGCTAGGTATCATAATTCACTTTGGTGACAGGGGCAATGTGAAGAGTCCTGTGGTCACTCAGACCTAAAATCTGGGTCTCCATTAGGCCATGTTCTCAAAGGGAGGGAATTTTTAAAAGTCCTGCAGAATTGCAGAAAAAGATACTGGTATGTTTAAATTTGTACTCTGTATGGGGCAGAACTTAATAAGAATGTGTACTAATGTTCTGGAGAATAACCAGATGTCATCATTTACTAAAAGGATGGAACCCAAAATTCATATTTTCTGTGTTGCCTGAGAAATTCCAATTTAAGAAAATTAAAGTCTGGATCACACAGAGCCCAGGCATAAGTAACCTAAAACCAAAAACCCTCTAACAGAATTTGCTTTCATATAACATGTATCAAATTATTTTTAAAAGAATGTTAACAAGGAAAATAATGTGCTTAATTGCTTCAGTCGTGTCCGACTCTGTGTGACCCCGTGGACTGTAGCCTGCCAGGCTCCTCTGTCCATGGGATTCTCCAAGCAAGAATACTGGATTGGGTTGCCATGCCCTTCTTCAAGGGATCCTCCCAACCCAGGGATGGAACCTGCCTCTCACACACCTCATGCATTTGCAGGCGGGTTCTTTACCACTGACTTCCCTGGTGGCTTAGATGGTAAAGCTTCTGCCTACAGTGCAGGAGACCTGGGTTGGATCCTTGGGTCAGGAAGATCCTCTGGAGAAGGAAATGGCAACCCACTCCAGTATTCTTGCCTGGAAAATCCCATGGACGGAGGAACCTAGAAGGATACAGTCCTCTTTGGGGTCGCAAAGAGTCAGACACGACTGAGTGACTTCACTTTCACTTTTCTTTACCACTAGCACCACCTGGGAAGCTCTGTAAGGAAAATAATATTCTCCATTAAAAGTCACTAAATGCTTAAGGAAAAAATATCCATTATGAATCATACCTCTTTCTTGTCAGCAAAGATTTTATTAGATGAGACCTTGGGAAAGTAGTGTTTGATATAATTGGGGGAGGATGGCAGGTGGACAGTAAAAACCACTGGGAGATTCATTAAGCAACAAACTGCATCAAATATTGCAGTGACAGGGAAGGGTATGATCGGTTGGTAGGACTGAGGACAGAGCATGAGACGGAGCAACAGAGCTACTGTGCAGGAAGTTTACATGAAGTTCAGGTGTCAGCTAGTCAAGCCAGTCCAAAATTAATGGCAAGCAAAAAGGTATATCAGCCCTGTCAATGGAGTTTGAAATTTTGACAAAATAATAAGAGAATACCAAAATTGACTAATAAAGAACCAAAAAGTATTGATACTATAAATGAACAGCATAGTGAATTATTAAAAGCAAAATAGACACTGCTGAGGAGAATATTAAGTAGAAGATAGATCATTAAAAAAAAGAAGAAGCAAAAATATTTAATTAGCAGAGTAAGGGCCAAGGTGGGTAAAGTGAAAATGTTAATGTGTTTAGCTGGCATTCCAGAGATAGTATCTGAGATATTTCCTCAAATGGTAAATAAGACCCATCTTCATATTCAGAAAGAACAAACAAAAAAAACCAGGCAGAATCCATAAAAATAAGTCAACTCATAGACATATTTATGTAAATCTGTTGAACACCTAACACCTATATGATTAGGAAATCATATAAACCCTCAGAAAGAAAGAACAAATGACCAAGAATGAAATATCAATTAAATTAAAAAGTAATGTTATTTTTTTTTTTTTAAAGAGGAAGCCAGAAGACATTTCACACAAATCTGTACAGATAAAATCACTTTCAACCTACAGCTTAATACTCAAATAAAAAATAAGGGTAAAAGTAAGATATTTTGAAATTAATAAAACCTGACTTTGCTACCAAAAGCTATATATTAAAAGAAAGCATAAAGTTATGATTCACAGAGAAGGAATATAGTTTCAAATGAAGCTCTGTGATGTAATAAATACACAAAGAAAATTACACTAATATGTATATCTATTGAATACATAAAACATTACAGCAAATATCTAAATAAGATTAAAATGAATTAGCCCTAATATGCTGAACATTTTATGAAATAAGTATTTAATAAAATGCTAATTGTAAGACAAATTAAGCATCAAGTTAGACTTAAGCACAAACATATCCAAATTTTTGGAAGGATCATTAACAGGGTAGAAACATAAATTCCAAATTAATCAAAAGATGACAGGAAAAGTAAAATAAATAATGTCAAAAGTGAGCTATAAAAGTAGCCTAGAGGCTTCCATCCAAAGCCAGTGATCCATTGAACAAAAAAGATGCTGTTTTTTTTTTAATTGAAATATATTTGACATATAACAGTGTGTAAATTTAAGCTGTACAGCATATTAATTTGATACAATTGTATATTGTAATATAATTGTCATAGCAATAATTAGGATCTCTAGCATGTAACCGGAGAAGGCAATGGCACCCCACTCCAGTACTTTGCCTGGAAAATCCCATGGATGGAGGAGCCTGGTAGGCTGCAGTCCATGGAGTCGCTAAGAGTCGGACACAACTGAATGACTTCACTTTCACTTTTCATTTTCATTGGAGAAGGAAATGGCAACCCACTCCAGTGTTCTTGTCTGGAGAATCCCAGGGACGGGGGAGCCTGGTGGGCTGCCATCTGTGGGGTCCCACAGAGTCGGACACAACTGAAGTGACTTAGCAACAGCAGCAGCAGCATGTAACACAATTATTATTTATTTTTAGTGTTGGAATAAAGTTCTAGACTCTTAGAAAATTTGATTATTGTAATATGGTGTTATCCATACTTGCTATTCTGTGCATGAGATCTCTAACTTGTTTTACTACTTTTTGCAAGTTTTTTCCCTTGAACAGCAGCCAGCCTGTCCCTCGACCTCCCTGTCCTCTTGTACCACTTACATGTGGAATCTAAAAAACTACATCTTTAAAGACACTGAGAAAGGATTTTGCCAAGTGTTTTCTAAGTCATGAAGAAACAAAAACCTTGCTGTTTGGAATTCTTTTCAGTTCTGTGTGTGGTCAGACATTATTATAAAGTCATCTTTTGTCCTATGCCATCATAATCACAGTGACTTTATAGAAGGTTATTGTTCTCTGAAATTGTTTATGTTGAAGAGAACATTATAGCTTCTCGATTCTCTCTTGAAAATGCTGATGCCTTTTTTTTTCTCAGTGCCTGCCCTTTTTAGTTTCAGTTTAAGAATAAGATTAGCTCCCTTTAAAGTTTGTTATTTGGGTCTACCATGAAAAAAGACACATAGAGCAATATGGACAAACAGAAAACACAAAATATAATCACAGAGTTGTAAATCAATATAAATGTAGTCAATTCTTGAAAGATGATATCAGTTGAATTCAAAACCAAAGTTATATCTTATCTATAGCACAGCTACTTACATTATAAGAACACATAGAGCTGAACAGTAAAAAACAAAGAAACTAGTTATATGATGAAAATACTGATATAAACCAAAGAGAAGTTGATACATGTAATTTAATAATAAATAAAGTAACCTTTAAAATGACATTACTGGAGATAGTCACTATTTCCCTATTAAAACTTTCAATTGAGCAGGAAGATATAGAAATAACAAACTTGCAGGGGAATTAATAGGGATAACAACTGAAAGCAGGTTTCTGTCATAACAAAAGCCTAAAATAAGAGGAGTTGGCAGGAGGAGGCAAAATTTTTGGTAAAACTGTCACTTGTAGTAACTGAAAATGTGCATTATTACCTATCTGTTTAACCAGAAGCTCTGGGGGAAGTGGTTAGAAAACTGAAACCTAATGTTGTGTGTTGACTGTTTTTGACCAGTTACACAGATGGACTCAGGAAAGAACTGGCCAGTTTTCCATTAGAAACAAAATGAAATAGGTCTTTTCTAACACTATTTTCAGAGGATGTAATTTTGCCTGGAGAAAATGAGTGGGGCTTCTAGGTGGTGCTGGTGGTAAAGAAATGACTTGCCAGTGAGGGAAACATGAGACATGGCTTTGATACCTGGGTCAGGAATATACCCTGGAGGAGGAATTGGCAACCCACAGCAGTGTTACTGCCTGGAAATTCCATGGACAGAGGATCCTGGTGGGCTACAGTCCATAGGGTCACAAGGAGTCTGACATGACTGAAGTGACTTAGTAAGAATGCAAATGATTTAGGGGTTGATTTAAATCATTTAGAGGAGCTAGTGCTGGAAAAATCTTTTGTGTTCTATAAACCCTTTGATCCCTGAAAACCACAAAGGCTAAAGCTATTAAATGATTCCGCTACTCTGCCTAAATCTGAAAATCCTTTCAACTAAAACTAATCTGTATAAGGAATTGGGATGATGTCAAATTTCTGGATTTTTGACTGACAAATGCAAGATAACGTTTAGGTCAGGTTTAAATTCTTGTCATTTAGTATTTTTGAGCTTTAACCTGCAAGACAGTTTTAGTTTTGAATATTTACTTTTACTCCAGGAAATTTCTTAATATATAGGATGACTATGTGATGACTTTTTTTTTTTTTCCAGCTCAGTACTTCTCATAATGACATTTTATTTCATTGAAGAACTTATAATACGCCTAGGACATTTTGCACTCTATCTATCAGATTTGGGCCCTTAAATCTATTTCTCACTTCCACTGTATTATCATAAGGAATTTGATTTAGGTCATACCTGAGTGGTCTAGTGGTTTTCCCTACTTTCTTCAATTTAAGTCTGAATTTGGCAATAAGGAGTTCATGGTCTGAGCCACAGTCAGCTCCTGGTCTTGTTTTTGCTGACTGTATAGAGCTTCTCCATCTTGGCTGCAAAGAATATAATCAATCTGATTTCGGTGTTGACCATCTGGTGATGTCCATGTATAGAGTCTTCTCTTGTGTTGTTGGAAGAGGGTGTTTGTTATGACCAATGCATTTTCTTGGCAAAACTCTGTTAGTCTTCGCCCTGCTTCATTCCGTATTCCAAGGCCAAATTTCCTGTTGCAAAAAAGCAAAATGGCTGTCTGGGGAGGCCTTATAAACAGCTGTGAAAAGAAGAGAAGTGAAAAACAAAGGAGAAAAGGAAAGATATAAACATCTGAATGCAGAGTTCCAAAGAATAGCAAGAAGAGATAAGAAAGCCTTCTTCAACGATCAATGCAAAGAAATAGAGGAAAACAACAGAATGGGAAAGACTAGAGATCTCTTCAAGAAAATCAGAGATACCAAAGGAAAATTTCATGCAAAGATGGGCTCGATAAAGGACAGAAATGGTATGGACCTAACAGAAGCAGAAGATATTAAGAAGAGATAGCAAGAATACACAGAAGAACTGTACAAAAAAGATCTTCACGACCCAGATAATCATGATGGTGTGATCACTGACCTAGAGCCAGACATCCTGGAATGTGAAGTCAAGTGGGCCTTAGAAAGTATCACTACGAACAAAGCTAGTGGAGGTGATGGAATCCCAGTTGAGCTATTCCAAATCCTGAAAGATGACGCTGTGAAAGTGCTGCAGTCAATATTCCAGCAAATTTGGAAAACTCAGCAGTGGCCACAGGACTGGAAAAGGTCAGTTTTCATTCCAATCCCAAAGAAAGGCAATGCCAAAGAATGTTCAAACTACTGCACAATTGCACTCATCTCACACGCTAGTAAAGTAATGCTCAAAATTCTCCAAGCCAGGCTTAGCAATATGTGAACCGTGAACTTCCTGATGTTCAAGCTGGTTTTAGAAAAGGCAGAGGAACCAGAGATCAAATTGCCAACATCCGCTGGATCATGGAAAAAGCAAGAGTGTTCCAGAAAAACATCTATTTCTGCTTTATTGACTATGCCAAAGCTTATGACTGTGTGAATCACAATAAACTGTGGAAAATTCTGAAAGAGATGGGAATACCAGACCGCCTCATCTGCCTCTTGAGAAATCTGTATGCAGGTGAGGAAGCAACAGTTAGAACTGGACATGAAACAACAGACTGGTTCAAAATAGGAAAAGGAGTACGTCAAGGCTGTATATTGTCACCCTGTTTATTTAACTTATATGCAGAGTAAATCATGAGAAACACTGGACTGGAAGAAGCACAAGCTGGAATCAAGATTGCCGGGAGAAATATCAATAACCTCAGATATGGAGATGACACCACCCTTATGGCACGAAAGTGAAGAGGAACTCAAAAGCCTCTTGATGAAAGTGAAAGTGGAGAGTGAAACAGTTGGCTTAAAGCTCTACATTCAGAAAACGAAGATCATGGCATCCGGTCCCATCACTTCATGAGAAATAGATGGGGAAACAGTGGAAACAGTGTCAGACATGATTGAGCGACTGATGTGATCTGATCTGAGGACATTTTACAGATAATTTGAGAAACTCAATCTTGAATAATGTGTGAATTTTGGAGAAGATTTAATTAATTAAGTTAATCAGAGGGCACACCTCTGATCCACTAGAGAGATTTCTGGTTCTAAAATCTATACATTCTATCACAGGTTTCTGTTTCCTCCTTTGTTCATTATGCCATTCATTTTCCCAGCTAATAGTAATGTAAAGTTGTTAACTACCATTAATTTAGGAACATACCTAGACACAGAAATTTCAGTCCATTCCTTTCTTCTTACTCAAACTAAATCAGCAGAAAAAAGTAGAGGTATAATTTACAGACCCTGCTTTCTGCTTGAATGTGATATCCTGAGTAGACTCTGGTACAATTAGGGAGATCTCAAGTCCACTAATACTTAAATCAAGCATGTGTCTTCCAATCTAGCTTTATAAGTCATAAAGATGATCTCTCTTGGTCTTTGTCTATTGCTGCATCCGCTGTCTATTTCTCAATTTATCTGTAACTTGAATAGAGACAATGAGTGTTATTTACAAATGTGAGCTTTAGATAATCATGTAAATGCCCTAGCTTGTGACAGAATCTTTAGGCTGATAATTCTGATTTATATTTTTCTTGCCATTCTCTCTGTTCTGGGCTCTAACTGCATTTATCTAAGTACTTATGAGATACCCTCTACACAGATGTCATAAGCAGCTCAATCTTGATACATTTAAAATTAAAGACATTCTTTAATGTTTATTTTACTATTTTCAGTGTTTTTGTTCATTACCTTTAAGCATCTAATCCAGAGGTTATATAAGACATTGATATAGTCTGTCATTAACTCAGGAGCTTTTAGGATTTCTAAGGGATTGTTGTTTAGTCTCTAAATAGTGTCTGACTCTTTGCCACTCCATGGACTATAGCCAGCCAGGTTGCTCTGTCCATGGAATTCTCCAGCCAGAAATACTGGAGTGTGTTGCCATTTCTTCTCCAAAGGATTTTCCTGATTCAGGGATCAAACTCTCATCTCCTGCTTGGCAGGCAGGTTCCTTATAACTGAGTTACCTGGGAAGCTTCTTCAAAGGTATACAAACAAATTATCTGGGAAAGGCTGACATAACATAATGTAACAACTAATGAAACTGAAGAGGTTTTCTTATCAGTAGTTTCCTTAATCTTTCCCAATAGGGATGTGTACCAAGGCATGGAGGAAGCTATTTTTAGAATTGAGACATATGCAGGTTGTTCTTGGACTACCTAGTTGGCCTCAGGGGTAAAGAATCCACCTGTGGTGCAGAAGATGCAAGAGACCTGGGTTCGATCCCTTGTAGGGAAGATTCCCTGGAGTTGGAAATGGCAACCCACTCCAGAATTCTTGTCTGGGAAATCTCATGGACAGAGGAGCCTGGTTAGCTCCAGGGAGTTGAAAAGAGTTGGACACGACTAAGCGACTGAACACATACACAGTTGCTCAATCTAGGAGGCTGATGCTGTTGGGAAAGTGAAATTAAGGGAAACAATTAGAAGGATTAGGAGCAGGTTTTATGTAGGGTGAAGAATGAGGGAGGGAAAAGTATACTTCCCATAACATGAGAAGTTATGAGTTTAGTATAGGCAAGCATGCTAAATCGCTTCAGTCCGGTCCCACTCTGTGCAACCCCATGGACTATATATAGCCCACCAGGCTCCTCTCTCCATGAGATTCTCCTGGAAGAATACTGCAAGAATACTGCAGTGGGTTGCCATGCCCTTCCGCAGGGGCTCTTCTCAACCCAGGGATTGATCCCGCCTCTCTTACATCTCTGGCATTGGCGGGAGGGTTCTTTACCACTAGGGCCACCTGTGAAGACCAGTACAGGTATACAGCCAGTTTCTCTGGGGCTTAGTGTCTTTGACCTGGCCACAGCCTATCTTGGCAAAATGTATTCAGTCAAGTAAAAAGAGCACACTATTCAAAGCCTTAACTGCTACTTGAAAGGAGTTTGAATGGAGTTTCTTTTTTTGTAATATACCAACATTTGACTTACTTCCTCAAAGGAATAAGACCTCTTCCAAATAGTCAATATAAAATGCTGAGCTATCTATAGGCAGAGAATCACCAGTAGAAGATTCTCTAATTTAGCTGAGACCCTCCTAATACAGTAAATTAGATCATGTTCACCTTCATTTATCTCTATTCCTCTTTCCCCAACATATCTGTCTAATTCTCTAGAATGTACTTGTCATGAAGTGGCTCTCTCATTCCAGATATCACAATAGACTCAATGCTACCTGTCAGCATCCTCAGAACTTGATTTAGTATAAACAACAAAATGCTTTTTCCTTAGCATCCAAGAATCCTTTTAGCCTTCACGTGTCCTCTTACTCCCTCAAAAGTCCAATGGATTAATGACAATGCCTTCACCTCTGGAAATGTTATTTTCCTTTAAAAGAACACTCAGTCTTCATTGAAAAGCTAGATAAGAAAACTGGTGAGAGCCTTATGCCCTAGACCAAGAATGTTTGATTCAAACCTGACTCTTCAGCTAACTACTTATGTGTCTCTGAAGAAGCTTTTTAAACTCTTCTTTCCTATAAAATGGGAAAATCAGCATTTATTTCATGAAGTTGCTGAAGACTGAAAAATTTAATATAATCCTTTCAATATTAACAATTCCACAGATATTTATCATTATTCTGAAGTGTTAATTTTTACTAAATGTCCATTTTTTGAAAGAAGAATTTGAAATGTTTTTCATTTTTGTTTCCCTGAGTACATATTTTGCAGCAACTAATCTTTTGAGTTGTCTAAATAATTACAGCAAAATATATATTTCTCAGGAAAGTTGTGCTGACAACTTATCTCACACTTGTTTTAATATATTCTGGGCCAAATTCATTTATAAAGATGCCATTTTCTTTCTTTCTTTTTTTTTTTTTTTTTACTGTATCTGTGTTTCTCCATTCTCAGTGATATTACTACCAAGTCAGACAGCAGATGGAACTGTTAGTTCCATCATTATTGGAACACTTCTAAACATTTAGAAAACAAAGGTTATTTTTTCTTCTAGATAGGGAAGACAGTAACAGAATTGACCAGCAGTTTCAAAGTTCCTTAGCAGACAACATTAATTTTATATAACAGCTTATGGAATGTTTGCTAGAGAGCATTATATATATATTTTTTCTGGTTATTAATGCTATTAAAACTATTAAAATATACTTTACTAATAATATATGGACTAGAAATTTTCTTTCTTTTCAATGAAAAATCTGGCTGATTACACAATGAAATTGCTCAGGCTTCCTGTTGGTTTTGTCATTTGAACATTGAATTAGCTTGTGAATAATACATAAAGGAAAAAGAAAGACCCAAATTCCATCCCACTGCCATCTGGCTGAAGAGGATAAATGTCACATGCAATTGGCATACTCTTGCCTAAGATTAATCTCTACCCTTTTTTGTAAATTCTAAACCATGTTGTCTTCTTAAGCACAGAGGGGAGAATGATCTTCAAGATTTATTTTTAGAACAGAGAATGCCAGACTAGATAAATCACTAGTGTTATTCCAAATTACACAGCCTATATTCCAAAATCGCAAGGTAATGGGAAAAGTTATAGAGTTGTCCATAAGGAAAATGAGAAATAGCTAAATAGACAGCCTAAAGTGTTTATTATTCTGGAAAGGTGAATCAAAATATTAGTGCAGCACAATTCACATAGAGATGTTTTTATGATTATTTCACACTGTTGTATTTTGTCATAATATCTTTAAAACATTTTATGTTGCAATTCGGCGTATGGTGGTAAATTAATTATGTAGCAATGTTTTTAAGAATTTCATTCAAACTCAGTTATATGTGATTCTATAATATTAAACTTTGAGCATAAAAATATAATAAAAATTTCAAGTCAGTAAAAAAATCTACATTTATTTATATTTTTTCCTTGCCCATACATAAGAACATCACTCTGTATTGTTATCAATATATTTTGTAGAAAAGATTGAACAACTGTTACAAAAGCTATAGCCAATTAGGTTGTTTAAAATGACTTTATGGATTCAAAAGTATAACCCACTCATAGTAAAATCACTACACTATGAACATTCATTTACATATAAATACACAGAGAGGATCACTTAGCACAAATCTATGAAAGTGTCATGACATCACCCAGAGACATAGTGTTTAAATATGATCTGTGCTTTTACATATTAATATGCACAGTTTACTATAAATGTATGTATACAAAAATTACAACACAATTTTTCCCCAATGGACATTATACCCTGAATTTTTTTATTCTTAGTGTCTCTAGAACTCTCATTGTTTTCACTAGTCCTATACAATTCCATTATATCATTCCACTATAATTTATTATGTAGGGGATTACATATAATTAACATTATTTTCCCAATATATAAATGGAAAGCTAGCCAAGGGATAGTGAAAGATGGCACAAAGTACCAGCACAGACAGATAGCAAGTGTGCTGGGTTACTGTGCAAACTGTAGTGTGCACTGCCTTGAAAGTAGAAACAAAGGAGGAGTGAAGCCAGTATTTTATTGTTCTTTCTTTGGCTAAAATATAGCTGTCAGGTATAAAGCTTTCCACAGTGGACACTTTGGGTCCAGGTAGTTTAAATTCTATATCGTCAATAAAGAAAAGTACTTCTTTTTTGACAAGAGAAAAAATATAGAGGAGAGAAGATGATAGATAAAATAGTAAGAAAGAAGATAAATTGTTTTGCTTACTTCAAGAATTGAACTTTAAAAGTCCTAAGGACACAGAATACATCACATTGTTATTTTTGATAGTTTTCTTGGAATCTTCTACCATGCCTTTTCTCCTGTGATACCCCAAAACAGCCATGATTTCTTTCTAATTCAGTCCTAGTGTTAACATATCCATCAGTTTGGTTCCTCCATTTGTACTTCAATTCCACAAAGAATGTTGAAAGTTCCTATTAGACTATCAGTAATATCTAAGAGTGCCCAACAACTTCCCAGAAATTATTGTTATTTTCAAGAAAATGTAGTAAATGGTAACATCAAATGAGGAGCTGTAGTTTTTCTGCTAAATTCTTCATTGGAAATTCACAGGGCGGCCTCTTTTACTTGCATATTTAATTAATAGTTATACAGTCTTAGGGGATAGAGTATTGGAATTTTGAGTGAATTTACATATTGATTTATTCCCATCCATACTTCAGTGATAAGTATCCAGCTTGTTCATACGGTAGGTCCTTAACAACCACAAGGTTGATGCCTAACCTGCCTTCCTGACAATAGCTGATAGAAAAGAAAAATGATGGGCATATGACCAGAGTTAAGCCAGTTAAATTCTGTTCTCTAGCATCTTCAAATTTGAGTATGTTAATGGTAGTCTTCATATGTACAAATTTTATTGGCTTTTAACCATTTGACCCCTTCCTCTGAATAAAACTGGCCCTGTAGTTAAACACAGTTTTAGTTAGCCAAGAATAGGGAAAAGCAACTGAACAAACAAAAGGTAATGAAAACAAATCACTGTCAAACCAAAAAAAAAAAAAAAAATTCAAAGCATTCAGACACCTGATGCGCAGATTCAAAGGAAAATACAACAATCATATCGGACTCTATACACCCTACACACACACGCACATACACATACATACCCCTAATTATTTTCTCATGAAGTGAAGAGAAGTGAAGTCGCTCAATCGTGTCTGACTCTTTGCAACACCATGGACTGTAGCCTACCAGGCTCCTTAGTCCACGGAATTTTCCAGGCAAGAATACCGGATGGGTTGCCATTTCCTTCTCCAGGGGATCTTCCCAAGGAAATATATTATGGCAGCCATCAGATCAGATCAGTCACTCAGTCGTGTTCGACTCCTTGAGACTCCATGAATCGCAGCACGCCAGGCCTCCCTGTCCATCACCAACTCCCTGAGTTCGCTCAGACTCACATGCATCGAGTCAGTGACGCCATCCAGCCATCTCATCCTCTGTCGTCCCCTTCTCCTCCTGCCCCCAATCCCTCCCAGCATCAGAGTCTTTTCCAATGAGTCAACTCTTCGCATGAGGTGGCCAAAGTACTGGAGTTTCAGCTTTAGCTTCATTCCTTCCAAAGAAATCCCAGGGCTGATCTCCTTCAGAATGGACTGGTTGGATGTCCTTGCAGTCCAAGGGACTCTCAAGAGTCTTCTCCAACACCACAGTTCAAAAGCATCAATTCTTCGGCACTCAGCCTTCTTCACAGTCCAACTCTCACATCCATACATGACCACAGGAAAAACCATAGCCTTGACTAGACGAACCTTTGTTGGCAAAGTAATGTCTCTGCTTTTGAATATGCTATCTAGGTTGGTCATAACTTTCCTTCCAAGAAGAAAGCATCTTTTAATTTCATGGCTGCAGTCACCATCTGTAGTGATTTTGAAGCCCAGAAAAAAAAAGTCTGACACTGTTTCCAGTGTTTCCCCATCTATTTCCCATGAAGTGATGGGACCAGATGCCATGATCTTCATTTTCTGAATGTTGAGCTTTAAGCCAACTTTTTCACTCTCCACTTTCACTTTCATCAAGAGGCTTTTGAGTTCCTTTTCACTTTCTGCCATAAGGGTGGTGTCATCTGCAAATCTGAGGTTATTGATTTTTCTCTGGGCAATCTTGATTCCAGCTTGTGCTTCTTCCAGCCCAGCGTTTCTCATGATGTACTCTGCATGTAAGTTAAATAAGCAGGGTGACAATATACAGCCTTGACAAACTCCTTTTCCTATTTGGGACCAGTCTGTTGTTCCATGTCCAGTTCTTGCTTCCTCACCTGCATATAGGTTTCTCAAGAGGCAGGTCAGGTGGTCTGGTATTCCCATCTCTTTCAGAATTTTCCACAGTTTCTTGTGATGCACACAGTCAAAGAATAGTCAATAAAGCAGAATTGGAGGTTTTTCTGGAACTCTCTTGCTGTTTTGATGATTCAGCGGATGTTGGCAATTTGATCTCTGGTTCCTCTGCCATTTCTAAAACCAGATTGAACGTCTGGAAGTTCATGGTTCAAGTATTGCTGAAGCCTGGCTTGGAGAATTTTGAGCATTACTTTACTAGCATGTGAGATGAGTGCAATTGTGCAGTAGTTTGAGTAATCTTTGGCATTGTCTTTCTTTGGGATTGCAATGAAAACTGACGTTTTCCAGTCCTGTGGCCACTGCTGAGTTTTCCAAATTTGCTGGACTATTGAGTGCAGCACTTTCACAGCATCATCTTTCAGGATTTGAAATAGCTCAACTGGAATTCCATCACCTCTACCAGCTTTATTCATAGTGATACTTTCTAAGGCCCACTTGATTTCACATTCCAGGATGTCTGGCTCTGAGTGTTCACACCATCGTGTTTATCTTGGTCGAGAAGATCTTTTTTGTACAATTCTTCTGTGTATTCTTGCCATCTCTTCTTAATATTTTCTGCTTCTGTTAGATCCATACTATTTCTGTCCTTTATCTAGCCCATCTTTGCATGAAATGTTCCCTTGGTATCTCTAATCTTCTTGAAGAGATCTCTAGTCTTTCCCATTCTGTTGTTTTCCTCTATTTCTTTGCATTGATTGCTGAGGAAGGCTTTCTTATCTCTTCTTGCTATTCTTCGTAACTCTGCATTCAGCTGCTTATATCTTTCCTTTTCTCCTTTGCTTTTCACTTCTCTTCTTTTCACAGCTATTTGTAAGGCCTCCCCAGACAGCCATTTTGCTTTTTTGCATTTCTTTTCCATGGGGATGGTCTTGATCCCTGTCTCCTGTACAATGTCACGAACCTCATTCCATAGTTTATCAGGCACTCTATCTATCAGATCTAGGCCCTTAAATCTATTTCTCACTTCCACTGTATAATCATAAGGGATTTGATTTAGGTCATACCTCAGTGGTCTAGTGGTTTTCCCTACTTTCTTCAATTTAAGTCTGAATTTGGCAGTAAGGAGTTTCTGCTCTGAGCCACAGTCAGCTCCCGGTCTTGTTTTTACTGACCATATAGAGCTTCTCCATCTTTGGCTCCAAGGAATATAATCAATCTGATTTCAGTGTTGACCATCTGGTGATGTCCATGTATAGAGTCTTCTCTTGTGTTGTTGGAAGAGGGTGTTTGCTATGACCAGTGCATTCTCTTGGCAAAACTCTATTGGCCTTTGCCCTGCTTGATTCCGTATTCCAAGGCCAAATTTGCCTGTTACTCCAGGTGTTTCTTGACTTCCTACTTTTACATTCCAGTCCCCTATAATGAAAAGAACATATTTTTTGGATGTTAGTTAAAAGGTCTTGTAGGTCTTCAGAGAAACGTTCAACTTCAGCCTCTTCAGCATTACTGGTTGGGGCATAGGCTTGGATTACTGTGATATTGAATGGTTTGCCTTGGAAACAAACAGAGATAATTCTGTTGTTTTTGAGACTGCATCCAAGTACTGCATTTCAGACTCTTGTTGACCATGATGGCTACTCCATTTTTTCCAAAGTATTCCTCCCCACAGTAGTAGATATAATGGTTATCTGAGTTAAATTCACCCATTCCAGTTCATTTTAGTTTGCTGATTCCTAGAATGTCGACGTTCACTCTTGCCATCTCCTGTTGCACTAGGGTTTTATAAATGAGTAAGTCCTACTTTTGACCCCCTAATTAATTCAGTTGTCTAAACATAAAAAATAAACCAATGATAAAAAGGTACCATGTAACACAGCTAGCTATATTGTGATATAGTCTGTTTTCAAGTGTTTTTCACCATTTATTACATCTTCCTCCCCCACTTTCAAGCATTAACTATCTTTCTCATATTGAATATAATGTACATTCTACTATTGTATGTATAATCAAACCCTTATAGTGAATTTTGTTCTTCTTTTGTCAGGGATTCCTACATTCTGGAGGCCAGGGAATCATGTGCATTTTCCTTTCAGCCTACAACACTTGGCACAGAACAAGCTCTAAAAAATTAGCAATATAGTAGAAGCAAGTCAAAAATAATAATGAACACAGTGAATTCTTTCAAAGTATGGATTACCATGAAATCCAACACACTCTATAAAAAGAGCAAACACAGAATACAATTATCATTGAATAATCAGAAAGCATTTTTTAAAAAAGCATAAAAATACCAGAGCCATAATATATTTTTAAAAAATGAGAAACAACATGTGCTTGTTCTTAGTTGCTCTGTCGTGTCTGACTCTTTGCGACCCCATGGATTGTAGCCTGCCAGGCTCCTCTGTCCATGGGATTCTCCTGGCAGAGTTCTAGAGTGGGTTGCCATTTCCTCTTCCTTGGAATCTTCCCAACCAGGGATCGAACCCGAATCTACAGTGTCTTCTGCATTGAAGGCAGACTCTTTACCATCTGAGCTACCAGAGAAGCCATAGAGTTCATAGATTTGTTGTTGTTCAGTTGCTCAGTCATATCCAACCCTTTGCCCCTTAAATAAATGACTCCATCAAATTTATCTTTGCTTCGCATGAGGTGGCCTGACCTGCCTCTTGAGAAACCTGTATGCAGGTGAGGAAGCAAGAACTGGACATGGAACAACAGACTGGTCCCAAATAGGAAAAGGAGTTTGTCAAGGCTGTATATTGTCACCCTGCTTATTTAACTTACATGCAGAGTACATCATGAGAAACGCTTCCAGAATGTCTTTAAAATAACCTTTGTTGTTGTTTTACTGGTTGCAGTTAGTTTCACGTGTTGTTTGCATTATCAGAGAAATGAATTCAGAATGTCTTCCTCTATTCTACCTATGAAAATCAATGAGCTTTCTTCAGTAGCTCTTGGTTGTTCTCCGCATATATGTGTGTTAAGTTGCTTCAGTCCTATCTGACTCTGTGACCTCATGGACTGTAGCCCACCAGTCTCCTCTTTCCATGGGATTTGTCAGGCAAGAATACTGGAACAGATTGCCATGCCCTCCTCCAGGGAATCTTCCTGACCCAGGGATCGAACCCAGGTCTCTTAAATCTCTTGCATTGCCATGCGTATTCTTTACCCCCAGTGCCACGTGGGAACCCAAATAAAATCCTTTCTGAGTGTTACATTCAAATTAGCAAGTTTTTGGACTCCACGGATAAGCTAAACACTATGCTATCATCTGAGATCATCAAGATAAAATAGTCTCTTATCTGTAGGGGAAAAAAATCTATGCAGTGTTCCCAAAGGAAATTAATAAACAAAGTTATCTTTAAAAATTACGCTATGAAAGAAAATATGTATATGCAGCAATTCTGTGCTCTTACAGACATCACTCTGCTTCTGTAATAAAAAATCATCATGTCCCTACATATTTCCATTTAGATCCTCCTCCAAAATATTATTATGTGCAGGCATCAATTTATATACTTTATTTAATATTAAATATAAATTTTCAATAATACCATAATAATTGTTACATGAGGTGATTTAGTTCTAATTCCATTCCACAAAATCCTATTTGGTCCATAATGTCCCTGATGTATTTTATTGTCCTCATAAAAACATAAAAGCAAACCATTTTACTCCCCAATAATTCTTTGAAGAAGTGTGTCCAGAGCCTAACATAGAACCCTACCAATATATCTCTTCAATGCAATTCAAACATTCAAGATCACGGACTGCTTTACATGGAGCTATTAGCTTAGGCATAAATTCTAGGTTGATGAAAGACACTGGGAACACAGTGGACAAATAGACAATTGAAATAAAGTGGAATCCTAATCACTGATGAGGTGTGTGGCAGAAATAGATGATTTGTGGGACACCTAAGACTTGTGGACCTGCTCGTGGAATGTCAATAGACAGCGTGTGTTTACATCTGAGTGAGACCAGTTCAGTTATGATGTGGGTCACCGTATACCTCCCTTGCAGTCTCTCACTTTCCTTCATGTCACTGGGGTTCACATGTCAAAGAGGGTGATATCACAAGTTGGAAGGAGTCTGGATTCCTGAGTCACTCTTTGGAGTAAAGCCACAAGTTCCCCAATGAAAAACATTTGAAATAAACTTTGTATGGGTGAGAAATAAACTTTTATTGGATTAAGCCACTGAGATTTTTGAGTCATTTATTGCAAGTCCTACATTGCTCAAGCTAAGAGAGGGGTCAAGGAGAATATGATTTGAGTTGACTGATGGGCATGACTGGAGAAAACCTACTCTGCTCTGCTCTTTGTTCTTCTTATGTTTCACAGTTTTTCTACATTCTGCCCTATTTAAAAATTGGTGCTCAGAAAAGCTTGATAGGATCACAACAGAGAACACGATGGGTGTAAAGCATTAAGAAAATAGAAATAAAAACAGAACTCACTCCTCTTTTCACTTTTGCATATACTTTCAACATTTAGCATGAGAGACTGGAGTTGGAGAGAAGGGTGGATGAGGCAGGCAATGAAAAATAGTAATAACATGAGTTTTCTCCTTATGTCTTCCTTCCTCTGTTTTTGATGCCACAGTTACATACCAGAATTAAAGTTGCAGGTGTTAGTGAGACCCAAGAAGAGTCAATGAAAGGATATTTCTATGACAGTCAGTCTCAATAGGTAAGGAGGGACAAATACGTAGTATCGGTACCTTATGTGAAGAAATGCATATGAATCATGCCATACAAATTAAGCCATTCTCACAGTATTGCTCAAGATGACTGCTTATGGTAACACCCATAAGTATTTTTAAAATTTTCTTAAATTGATTCAATCCCTTTAATTTTAATAACATGCTGACTGTATATATATTGTTTAACCTCAGCTTAAGAAGATTGACATATTCAAAGCAAGTTTTCATGGCGTGTTACTGTTCTTGGTATGTGCAGATGCCTTTCTTATTTTATGTATCTGTTCCCTTTTAGTATCATATCTTCCATCTCTTCTTTCCTCAAGGCAACCATTCTGTTCTCCCTAATGTGTTATTTTCATTCGTATGAGTTTCTTTGGAGAGTTTATGAATTTCAATTGAGTAATATAATGGATGTTTTCAGACTCAAAACAGTCTAATTAAAATGATGATGTAATATTAATTTATGATAGACTAAATTTGGTACACTCCACTACCTCAAATAGAAGTCCTCAAGCCATGCTCTTAGGAAACATTTAAATACTAGACCAAAAATGCTTCCAAATTAAGATAAGGTGATGACAATATCTCAACATTGGCAAACACACACACAAACACATAATATGCATATATGTGTAAATAACTCTAGACTGCCTTAGCAAAATAAAACAGATTGCATGGTATAAAAAATAGAAAATTATTTTCTCCCAGTCCTGAAGGCTGGAAAATTTAAGGTCAAGGTCTAACAAGAGTTTGGTTTCTAGTGAGAGCTCTCATCACAGCTTGAGATGGCTGCCTTCTTTCTGTATTCTTACGTGGTGGAGAAGTATCTTTTTATCTTCCTCTTCTTATATGGTCACCAATCCTATCAGATTAGGGCCCACTCTTGTTAATTTTAATTACCTCCTAAAAGCTGTATGTCCAAATGCAGTCACGTTGAGGGTTAGGGTTTCAACATTTGTATAGCACTTGAAAAGCAGAGACATTACTTTGCCAACAAAGGTCCATCTAGTCAAGGCTATGGTCTTTCCAGTGGTCATGTATGTATGTGAGAGTTGGACTGTGAAGAAAGCTGAGTGCCAAAGAATTGATGCTTTTGAACTGTGGTGTTAGAGAAGACTCTTAAGAGTCTCTTGGACTGCAAGGAGATCCAACCAGTCCATCCTAAAGGAGATCAATCCCAGGTGTTCATTAGAAGGACTGATGTTGGAGATGAAACTCCAATACTTTTGCTACCTGATGAAAAGAGCTGACTCATTGGAAAAGACCCTAGTGCTGGGAAAGATTGAGGGCAGGAGGAGAAGGGGACGACAGAGGGTGAGATGGTTGGATGGCATCATCGACTTGATGAACATGGGTTTTGGTGGACTCTGGGAGTTGGTGATGGACAGGGAGGCCTGGAGTTCTGTAGTTCATGTGGTCACAAAGAGTCGGACACAACTGATTGACTGAACTGAACTAACTGACTGAATGTATATCTCACACACAGATGAAGCCACACATATTGGAGAGAAATTTCTCTATTATTGAAGTTGTAAATCAAAAAGTTTGTTGTGGCATTTATTCTTATGTTTGTAAATAATGTACAACCTGATGTTATATATTTATTCATTATTTGGCAAATAATCCTTGCTCAAGATGCATAATGTACTTGATTCATCAGTTATCTATTGATAAGTAGTAGCCCATTATTAGGAGAAGGCAATGGCACCCCACTCCAGTACTCTTGCCTGGAAAATCCCATGGGCAGAGGAGCCTGGTGGGCTGCAGTCCATGGGTCGCGAAAAGTCGGACATGACTGAGCGACTTGACTTTCACTTTTCACTTTCATGCATTGGAGAAGGAAATGGCAACACACTCCAGTGTTCTTGCCTGGAGAATCCCAGGGACGGGGAAGCCTGGTTGGCTGCCATCTATGGGGTGGCACAGAGTTGGACACGACTGAAGCGACTTAGCAGCAGCAGCAATAGGTATGAAACACTGTTACAAGTTCTTAAAATTAATCAAAGAAGAGGGGAAAAATTCTGTCTGGTTGTAGCTTACATAATAATAGGTGAATATTGACAGTAAATAATAAGATAAAAAGGGAATTATGCAGTGTGTTAGAAATTGAAGTCTTCTATGGAAATAATAGAGAAATTTAATAAGGATAACAATGGAGTATCAGCATGTCTTATAGAAAAAGTAGTATTTGGGGAAAATTCAAAGGATATTAGGCAATTAATCATACAACTATCTGAGGGAAGAAGATTCCAGGCAAGGGAACTGTGAGGTAAACTTGTTGAAGGAGAGAACATTTAAAACTGCAAGAAGACAGTGTGGCTAAAGCAGAAACAATAAAGATTGAAAGAAGTGGAAATGAGTCCAAACCCAACTTGCATAAAATTGCATAGGCAATTAGTTGTAAACTTCTTGGCTTAAACTGTGAATGAAAATGAGAATCATTGGAGCATTTGAAATCTGGTTTAAGATTTACAAGAATTAGTGCTGTTGCTGTGTTGAGAACTAAAGAGGAAGGATGGCAAAAGTGGAACCAGAAACCCGCTGAGTGGCTGTTAGAGTAATATAGGCAAGAGGCAACTGTGTTTCTGATAAGGCTGGTAGTGCTAGAAGTTGTAATAAATATTGGGATCTTGAATATATTTTGAAGGTAGTGTTCAGAAAGAACTACTGATGGTTTGTGTGCAGGTAATTTAGCACTCAAGTACAGAGTTGGTTTAAGTTTATTATATTGTGATCACTATCTCCTGCTGCAAAAAGCAATAGAACTTTCAGCAGGTCACAAACCTAGTTATAAAGCCAAATATTCTAGAAAATAAAAATGTTTCCATGAAGCAAACTGGGGTAAATTCAACATAGACTAACTCACCATATCACATGTGTTAGACTCCATTCGGAGAAGGCAATGGCACCCCACTCCAGTACTTTGCCTGGAAAATCCCATGGAAGGAGGAGCCTGGTAGGCTGCAGGCCATGGGTTCACTAAGAGTTGGACACGACTGAGCGACTTCACTTTCACTTTTCACTTTCATGCATTGGAGAAGGAAATGGCAACCCACTCCAGTGTTCTTGCCTGGAGAATCCCAGGGACAGGGGAGCCTGGTGGGCTGCCGTTTATTGGATCACACAGAGTTGGACACGATTGAAGTGACTTAGCAGCAGACTCCATTGTGTCTCTAGTGGAAATGTAACTTTAAAGTAGGTAGTTTATATATTCAGCTCTACATTTCCTAAGATGAAGTGACAGCTTAGTTTTGAAATACATTCAGTCATCTGTAGACAGTAGCATGACGTGTTCTGTTGGCAGTTCAGTTTAGTTCAGTCGCTCAACTGTGTCAAACTCTTTGCAACACCATGGATTGCAGCAAACCAGGCCTCCCTGTTCATCAACTTCGGAAGTTTACTCAAACTCATTTTCATTGAGTTGGTGATACCATCCAACCATCTCATCCTCTGTCATCCCCTTCTTCCACCTTCAATCTTTCCCAGCATAAGGGTCTTTTAAAATAAGTCAGTTCTTCACATCAGGTGGCCAAAGTATTGGAGTCTCAGCTTCAGCATCATACTTCCAATGAATATTTAGGACTGATTTCATTTAGGATTGACTGGTTTGATCTCCTTGCAGGCCAAGGGACTCTCAAGAGTCTTCTCCAACACCACAGCTCAAAACCATCAATTCTTCAGCACTCAGCTTTCTTTATAGTCCAGCTCTCACATCCATACATGCCTCTTGGAAAAATTGTAGCTTTGACTAGATGGACCTTTTTTGGCTAAGTAATGTCTCTGCTTTATAATATGCTCTCTAGGGTGGTCATAAATTTTATTTCAAGGGGCAAGCATCTTTTAATTTCATGGCTGCAGTCACCATCTGCAATGATTTTGGAGCCCCCAAAAATAAAGCTTGTCACTGTTTCTACTGTTTCCCCATCATTTGCCATGAAGTGGTGGGACCGGATGCCATGATCCTAGTTTTCTGAAGGTTGAGCTTTAAGCCAACTTTTCACTCTCCTCTTTCACTTTCATCAAGAGGCTTTTTATTTCTTTCTCACTTTATGCCATAAGGGTGGTATCATCTGCATATCTGAGGTTATTGATATTTCTCCTGGCAATCTTGATTCCAGCTTGTGCTTCATCCAGCCCAGCGTTTCTCATGATGTACTCTGCATATAAGTTAAATAAGCAGGGTGACAATATACAGCCTTGACATCCTCCTTTTCCTATTTGGAACCAGTCTGTTGTTCCATGTCCAGTTCTAACTGTTGCTTCCTGACCTGAATACAAATTTCTCAAGAGGCAGCTCAAGAGGTCTGGTATTCCTATCTCTTTAAGAATTTTCCAGAGTTTGTTGTGGTCCAAACAGTCAAAGGCTTTGCCATAGTCAATAAAGCAGAAGTGGAGGTTTTTCTGAAACTCTCTTGCTTTTTCAATGATCCAAAGGATGTTGGCAATTTGATCTCTGGTTCCTCTGCCTTTTCTAAAACCAGCTTGAACATCTGGAAGTTCACAGTTCACATATTGCTGAAGCCTGGCTTGAAGAATTTTAAGCATTACTTTACTAGTTTGTGAGATGAGTGCAATTGTGTGGTAGTTTAAGCATTCTTTGGCATTGCCTTTCTTTGGGATTGGAATGAAAACTGAACTTTTCCAGTCCTGTGGCCACTGCTGAGCTTTCCAAATTTGCTGACATACTGAGTGCAGCACTTTTACAGAATCATCTTTTAGCATTTGAAATACCTCAACTGGAATTCCATCACCTCCACTAGCTTTGTTCATGGTGATGCTTCCTAAGGCCCACTTGACTTCACATTCCATGATGTCTGGCTCTGAGTGAGAGGTCACACAATTGTGATTATCTGGGTCATGAAGATTTTTTTTTGTATAGTTCTTCTGTGTATTCTTGCCACCTTTTCTTAATATCTTCTGCTTCTGTTAGATCCATACCATTTCTGTCCTTTATTGTGCCCCTATTTGCATGAAACTTTCCCTTGTTATCCCTAATTTCTTGAAGAGATCTCTAGTCTTTTCCATTCTATTGTTTTCTTCTGTTTCTTTGCATTGATCACTGAGGAAGGTTTTCTTATCTCTTCTTGCTATTCTTTGGAACTCTGCTTTCAAATGGGTATATCTTTTCTTTTCTCATTTGTATTTTGCTTCTTTTCTATTCACAGCTATTTGTAAGGCCTCCTCAGACAACCATTTGGCCTTTTTATGTTTATTTTCCTTGGGGATGGTCTTGATCCCTGCCTCCTGTACAATGTCCTGAACCTCCGTCCATAGTTCTTCAGGCATTCTGTCTATCAGATCTAATCCCTTGAATCTATTTGTTACAGAAATCCAAGTCTATGCCCTGACCAGTAGCGCTGAAGAAGCTGAAGTTGAATGGTTCTGTGAAGACCTATAGGACCTTTTAGAACTATCACCCAAAAAAGATGTCATTTTTCATTATAGGCGACTGGAATGAAAAAGTAGAAAGTCAAGAAATACCTGGAGTAACAGGTAAATATGGCCTTGGAGTTCAGAATGAATTAGGGCAAAGACTACTACAGTTTTGCCAAGAGAACACACTGGTCATAGCAAACACCCTCTTCCAACAACACAAGATAAGACTCTACACATGGACATCACCAGATAGTGTATACTGAAATCAGATTGATTATATTCTTTGCAGGCAAAGATGAAAAAGTCCTATACAGTCAGCAAAAACAAGACCGAGACCTGACTGTGGCTCAGACCATGAACTCCTTATTTCCAAATTCAGACTTAATTTGAATAAAGTAGGGAAACCACTAGACCATTCAGGTATGACCTAAATCGAATCCCTTATGATTACACAGTTCTGTTGGCAAAGTGCCTTAAAATGAGACCTTCAAGGCCCATTGGTTGTTTGGACTCAAGAGTCCCTCTGAAGGCATACCTGGAGAATATTAGTCCTGGATAGAGTCTCATTTTTGGCCAAAGTCATGTTTGAGGATGGCACTACAGCAACCATAAGAGTCTACTCACCTGAGTCTAATCTCTTTATATGCTCTTGGTTTCTAATCAATTTCTATGCTTATATTTTGAGGTTGACTTTGGTGAAATTTTCCATTACATCCAAAGAATGTCTGTATACTTCTCAGGTTAGACATTAACAGCCTAAGAGGTATGAGGTCCCTGAGAAATACAGATTTTACCTTCTAGAAGCTTTTGGAAGTTCAACCTCTAGTTCTGATATTTGGTTTTCATTGAAGGTATAATACACCACCCTAAAGTGATGCAGGCTAATTCTGTTGGCCCGTATTTACCAGCATATGAGGTTTTAGATCTTGTTTCTAGTTATTATCTGTGACAAATGCAGTATAATACTTGTACCCTAAAATAAAATTCACTGCACATTTTTTTAATCAGGTATAAAAATGTAGGGGTAATTTTGTGGGTTTTTTTGTGAAAAGTCATACATAAAATATTAAAGCATGATTTCTGTGAGTAAATGAATAAGGAAAGTCTTTTCTCTAGTTTATAGAGCTGTGCCAGCCTGGCTGGGGTCTGGAAACTCTTTGCTGTGACAAAGATAAAAACTTTGTCCTGCCATGCAGATGCCTTGGGTCCCAGCTGTTTATTTCTGTAAACTTGATCCATATGGGAAAAACAGGCTCAGTAATATCTTTTAACAAGACTGCTCTGAGGACAGAACTTAGAATGTGACTCTAAAATTCTTCTGCTTCAATTTATAGATTATTATGTTCCAAGACTTTGCCTGAGCTGTTTTCTTACCTGCCTTCAAGCAGAGAAGCTTGCTTTAGATCAGATCTCCTGTCAGTGTCATGGGTAATGAAAGTGCTAATGAGAGTACCAACACCACAGGAAGTATCAAAAGGCTTAGATAGAGACTGGTAGAGACATAGAGGCTGATCACAGGAGTGGAGCAGGGAGAATGTGTACACAGGGGGCAGGTCCCCCAACTGGCCAGAGATCCTGGCATAGACAATACTGGTTGGAAAAATAAGACCCAAGGCTAGAAGCATATCTGCCATTTTATGTTATAAAGTGGGCCAAACCTAAGGGTGAAGGTGGCTTTGGTGGCCAAGGAGGAGGCAGAGGTGGCTTTGGAGGCCGAGGTGGTGGCAGAGGTGGCCGAGGTGGCTTTGGTGGCAGAGGCCTGGGAGGCTTTGGAGGGCAAGGAGGCTTCCGAGGAGGCAGAGGAGGAGGAGGAGACCACAAGCCACAAGGAAAGAAGACGAAGTTTGAATAGTTTCTTCTATCCCTGTCTCTCCCTCTTCCATTTGAAAGAAAGGACTCTGGGGTTTTTACTTTGTTAACTGATCAATGATAGAGCCTTCTGAGGACATTCCAAGACAGTATACAGCTCTGTGGTCTACTTGGAAATCTGTATAGATAACATTTCAAGGGAGATAACCCTGTTGGTGTTGACTGGATATTCGTATAAACTTTTTAAAGAGTGATAGAGCTAACCCTTATCTGTAAGTTTTGAATTTATATTGTTTCTTCCCATGTACAAAACCATTTTTTTTCTACGGAAAAAAAATAAAATAAAATAAAGTGCTATTTTTCAATGTATATCAGTGATGAGGTCAGATATTTTATCTTTTGTATCTGTATTAGGAAGTGCAGAAAGAGCAAGGAAGGATAAAGCCATGGAGTGTATATACACTCTCTGAGAAGTGAGCATATTCAAATTTTCTATTTCAGAGCAAGCATTTTCACAATGAAGACTGTGACTTGATCACTTTTTGTCCATTTGGCTGCTGTGACAATATACCAGACCAAGTAGCTTATAAACCCAGATATTTATTTCTCAAGGTTCTGGAGGCTTGAAGTCCAGAATCAAGGCGCCAGCATGGTCACATTCTGCTAAGAGGCCTCTTGCTAGGTCATAACCAGTGTCTTCTCACTGTGCCTCATGCAGTGGAAGTGGTGAACGATCTCTGGGGTCTCTTTTATAAGACTGATACATTTTTAATTAATTTTTCTTGGAGTATAATTGATTTACAGTATTGTGTTAGTTTCTGCTGTACAGCAAAATGAGTCAGACATATATACATGCACATATATCCACTCTTTTTTACCTGTGTATATGTATATACATATATACATGCACATATATCCACTTTTTTACATATGTATATGTATATACATATATATATTCACATATATACACTCTTTTTTTAGGTTCTGTTCCCATATAGGTCACTGTAGAGTACTGAATAGAGTTCCCTGTGCTATACAGTATAGGATCTTATTAGTTACCTATTCTATATATATAGTGATGTGTGTATGTCAATTGCAATCTCCAAATCCCAATCTCCTTTCTTCCCGATAACTGTAAGTTTGTTTTCTACATCTGTGCTTCCACTTCAGTTTTGTAAGTAGGTTTTTTTGTACCATTTAAGAAGATTAATCTTATTCATAAGGGCTCCGTCCTCATGACCTAATCACCCCCTAAAGACCATGCTTCCTAATGCCATCATCTTTGGGAGTTAGAATGTAAACATATGAATTTGGGGGGGGGGTCACAAACATTCAGGCCAGAATAATCACAATCCTTCCAAAATATGATTATTGATGCTATTAGCTAAAGATGGAAGATCTGAATAGACTAAGGACTGATCTGAAGAATATCTTTGATTCTTCATCTCTCCATACTAATATCTTCAAATCAAATAACTTATGACTATAAGTATCTCTCTGTGGAGAAGGTGATGGCACCCCACTCCAGTACTCTTGCCTAGAAAATCCCATGGATGGAGGAGCCTGCTGGGCTGCAGTCCATGGCGTCGCTAGGAGTCAGACATGACTGAGCGACTTCACTTTCACTTTTCACTTTCATGCATTGAAGAAGGAAATGGCAACCCACTCCAGTGTTCTTGCCTGAAGAATCCCAGGAATGGGGGAGCCTGGTGGGCTTCCGTCTATGGGGTTTCACAGAGTCAGACACGACTAAAGCGACTTAGCAGCAGCAGCAGCATAAGTATCTCTGACATAGATTTACTTCAACTTTAGAAGTCAATGGCATAATATTCCTAATATACAGTATGGATTTTCCCCTTAATGGTAACTAAACATTATTTGTTGAAGATCACATTGGTTTGTTAATAATGTAGTCAGGGAGCACATCTTGAATGTGTAAAAATATCTTTCAAAGAAAATCTTTTGGTTAAATTAATGTGGTTATATATTTAAATGTGCTGTTAAAACAAGCACTTTTCAATATATGACTGCTTCAATTTTAAGGATCTTCTTCAGTAACTCAGTGATAAAGCATCTGCCTGCAAAGCAGGAGATGTGGATTCAATCCCTGGGTTGGGAAGATATCCTGGAGGAAGAAATGGTAACCCACTCCAATATTCTCACCAGGAAAATCCCATGACATAGGAGCCAGCAGGCTACAGTCCATGGGGGCTCAGAGAGTTGGACATAACACAGCAACTGTGCATGCATGTTAAAACAAGTCCAAATGGAATACAAGGAAATATATAAAGAACCCAACACAACTTCCAAACATTTGTGATGGGGAAAATGATGTTCTGTCCACTAACAGGAGTTTTATATGAATCAGGAGATTTTTTAATGAATTTAAATGAAATGTGTTCCAATTCAATAACAAAATTTATCATGTAAAAATTATGTAAATAGAGCTGAAAGATCACATAATGGTTTGAAATGAGGTGCAATTTAAAGTGCAGTATGGTATTTTGATAATTCTTACCATTACCATTATATCTTTCAGGCCATCAGACTTGTTTACACTTTTATTTTTTGATATAGAGCTGATTAAAGTTCAAGAAGAATGAAAACAAAACAAAAAAATAAGTGACAGAATAGTCATTTCATCTAGGCTTTATAATTAGAGTTTTATTTGTATTTTATCACTAGGAATAAAAAAATTTGAATGAGAAATTTGCATTCCACTGAAAACCCTTAGAAAAATAAACCATAAATCTAAAGACAATGTAAAATTTTTAAAAACTGTGATCCAATATAGATGCAAAATATTCAAAATTAGTGTATGAAAATGCAAGAATGAAATAAGCCATATCCTGATTGAAGATTAAACTAAGCATAAAGTAACTAAAGTTCTCTCTTTTTAACATTGAATCAGAAAACTAAGACCACTTTATAATTTTTAATTCCATTTCTTTAAATTTAATTGATTTTTTGAATGCTGAACTAGCAGAAAATAATATAACTGATATTGGCCAGGAAAACATTTGATGGTGGATGCAAACCATTTGGAGATTCTATTTTGTTAATGTCTTTGGCTGTAAAAGCAATCAGGACAGCATCTATTTTTATCCTAAAAGTATATTCATTGACAATCCCTACCTCCCTATTTGATAAAAGTGGTAATATTAAGAGAAGAAGAACTTGCCTAATGTTCTGACATTCTAATAATTTATCAGTGCATTTGCTACTTACTCTATTTTGAACTGGAATATATTTTAATTTAATTGACCTATGCTTGTATAATTAAAATAATTTTACATACAGTTACAGTTATATATTATACATGGTTTTGTAAATATAGTTCATTATATGGTATAACCATTAGATGATTATTCTAGTTATGGGTGATATGAGTTCAACATTTCCAATAATACTTGTAATAAAATCAACTATTATAATTTTATTAAGTACTTTATGGTTTACAAAGTACTCTAGTAACAATACCAATTCTGTATGTATTAAAAACGTGTAATTATCTATCTCCCTATTAGGGTTATAGTTTTAGTAACTACACAAATATTTATAATGCCTAGATATATGTAAAGATAAATTATGTGGCTAGAAATAAATAAAGGGATGGAGCAAGGTGAGACTGTTATAAAGAGCAAGGAACAGAGCAGATATTAATGCCAGAAAACATGAGGACTTAGGGAGAATAAAAAGCTGAAATTATTAAGAAAAGAGAATTAAGAAGGATAAAGTCATGAGGGTTGGAGACACTGATATTTAAACATGTAGAGGAGATAAGGAAAAGGTATTTAAAGAAAGACAGAGAGGTCTGAGAAAACAGTGCATCCACTTTTCTTAATGTATGAATGGAAAACCTTCTAGTTTATTTTAAATCTACAGCTTGTTAAAGAGCGTCCAGTGCACAGCTAGACTTGTGCTTGATGAAAAAGGAAACAGTTTCTTGTTCAAATATGTAATTCCCCAAAATCTCTTCATGGTCTTCATTTTTTTTTTTTTTTTAGTATATTCACGTTAATTGCATGCTGCTTAAATGTGGTTTTACATATTTACTCTCAGCAGCTCACTTTTAGAGCTACATTTATTTTCCCACAAATGAGTCTTTCAACTCTTCAATAAATGCTCTTTCAATATTTGATATGGTGGTATGTATGCGGTTGCTGTCTTATCCTAAATTAAATGTTTATTTGAGACACTTCATTTAAAGTGTTTTCATTTTCTACTCATTTTAGTTGGAAAAGCAATCATACAGTCTCATTCAAGCTATCTTTTCCTCTGGCATTATTGTTCTTGTTAGTGGCGAAGTAACCTGAAAAGAGGGGAAAAAAAATCAAATTGAAAAAGACATGCAAACAAATTGTAGCTTCCAGTCTTCACAATGGACACACTGCACACACACAAAAAAGGTTTAGCGGTAATCTCTGACTGTGCCAATTCAGTTCACAAAGGCCTATTTGTTCATTCATGACAAACAAACAAACAAAAAAACAAAATGAGTTCCACTGAAGGTAAAATCCTTTACTTAATAGCCACATTGATGGCATTTTCATTTTCCTGCTTTAGGACTTAGGGCCAATGTGATTTCATTATAAAAAATTTGTGATTATTTTAATAGAAAATGGCTGGGTGTAGGAAATATTTTTTATGTTGATTAAGATTGCAGAAAAGATGTCATAGGGTCTATGTACAAAGCAATACTGCACTATTTATTTCTTTATCTGATGATGCTTCACTATAGTGTTTATACTCCCACTCTTCCCAGTACATCCGGGCACAGTTTTACCCCCTTCTACATGTTAAGGCAATGGCACCCCACTCCAATACTCTTGCCTGGAAAATCCCATGGACGGAGGAGCCTGGTAGGCTGCAGTCCATGGAGTCACTAGGAGTTGGACACGACTGAGCGACTTCACTTTCACTTTTCACTTTCATGCATTGGAGGAGGAAATGGCAACCCACTCCAGTGTTCTTGCCTGGAGAATCCCAGGGATGGTGGAGCCTGTTGGGCTGCCGTCTATGGGGTCGCACAGAGTCGGACACGACTGAAGTGACTTAGCAGTAGCAGCGGCAGCATGTTAAGGATAAAATCTGTTTCCTTCTTCTCTTATTTCTAACTTGGCATTTAGGGATAGTGAAATGTTCAGCTATGAAGGCATATTTATAAGTTCTGAACCAGTTTATTTATTTCAGCTTGCTGTAAATAGAAAAACATGCATTTGAAATACAAAATAAGGTTATAGAATTTATAAGATAAGGATGCCAGGACATAGTAAATGAAAACACAGGGTGCACAGTTAAATTTAATTTTGAAATGAATGTCAAACAGGTTTTCTATTTAAGGATTCCATGTGATATTTAGGACACACTTGTACTAAAAAATGTCACTGTTGTTTATCTGAATTTTAAATTTAACTGAATGTCCTTTATTTTGTCTGATAATCCCATTGGGAAACATGGTCATAAGATCTTTGTGTCATAAATTTCTATCATTTTAGAAGGAAGAAAAATCTAAATTATATAATTTATCCATTGCTATTATGGTTAATTACTAAAAACTGAAATAACAAAAAGTATATGATTAAAATTCACCAAGTTAATTATCCTGTCCTATGATTAAAATTACCAATTAAATGAACAAAATGCTAACCTAATCCCTTTATATTTCCTAACTGAATCAGATTGAAGCAGTATTTATTCTATAATCATTAATTTTATTATGCTGTATCAGTTTCAAATTTTGTGGCTCTGTTTTGTGTATTTCAAGCCATAGAATATTTTCCCAAAGTACTATATATGTTAGCTAGTATTTACTTTGTAATCTAATAAGAAAATTATATTGTTGATATGTGCGAATCTGAGAAACAGGGCTGTCTGAGTCTTTTCTCTGAGTTTCCTTCAATGGACTCTGGGATCCTATTCCCAGCAGAAGAAAATAAAAACAGTGAGAAAGAAAAAGAAGGAAAGCTTCTTAAACTTTTTATTTAAACTTTTTAATAAGCACTTTCTTTCAGAATACTTAAAGAAAATGACCCTAATGTCCTCTCCATTTGCATTAATCTCAAATAACTATTTGTGTTAACAAATGCAACTTCCCTTTCTCATAGATCTATTTATTTTAGTAACTTAGCAGCAAAGTGGTACAGAGTGAATGCAGAGGCCTTTGATTATGATGGCCAACATTATCTATGGTCCCTTGAGGTGACATGTGAGATTATGGGTTAAAGGTTTTCCTTATATTAAAAACAAACAAACAAAAAAACTCAAAGACATGCTTTGCTGTTGCCAGCTTTTCTTTTATGTAAAACATTTTCCCATCAAATCTCAATTATCCATATTAGTATCTTTCAACTCTATTAATGCCATAAATCTTAGAATTATTTCCTTGGAGAAGGAAGTGGCAACCCACTCTGGTATTCTTGTCTGGAGAATCCCATGGATAGAGGAGCCTGGCGTGCTACGACTATGGGGTCACAAAGAGTCAGACTCAACTAAGTGTCTAACACACAAACATCTTAGAATTATAGACCATACTGATATATGTTAGTTTATTGCATTGATATTTCTTTAGGCTAAAAAAAATTGATATTTTTTTCTTACTTTTTGCCAATTGCAAATGTTCGTCTCTGTACCTAGGTTTAAATATTGGTATTATCTGGGTCCATAAAGTCTTTCCCTTTATCTTATTGAAACAGGTCTTCTGGGCCCCATATGCAAGAGGCTATATGTCATCTTAGTTTAATGTGATCCTTCTACTATTCCTTTCTTTTCCTTATGTTACAGAAACCCTAGTGGTTGTTTGGCTTCTTCATTTCCAGAAGTGGCAGCAGTATTCTATTTCGTTATTGCAAGGGACTAAAAACTCCCCTTTATTGTAAATCACCTTGTGTAAAAAATCTTGGAATTTATTGACTCTCTGCCTACCAGAATTTTAGAAATTTCCCTAAAGATATGCAAAGAACAATAATAAACATCACAAAGATGTTAATAAATTTAATAGTAGGAATATGTCAAGTTCAACTGCTTAGATAATTATGCTATATAAAAATAGAAGATTTAATTAAAAGAAGCATTTTGGGGGCAGGTCTAGGTTGATAGTTTTAAAGATACTACTGAGACAACTTTATCTGTAGTAAAGTCCAAAGAAGGCAGGAAAGACAGGCTATGATGTTTTCCAGTACTTTTGTGGCCATAGAGTAATTTCTTGTTGAGGTGGGTGTTCCGAAAATTTAAGTAAGTCCATCTCCCTTAAATTAGATTTATTTGTTAAGAGTGTGTGGGATTATCCAAAAAATCATAGCATAGCATACCATATTCTCAGATGGGGAATTAGAGATTCATTATTTTAACTAAGTAAACACCTAAGGAACTTTCTGATGTTTTTAGCTGATAATACAAGATTTAACTTTTTATGAGTAAATTAAGTGTTGATTTTAGAGACTCTTAAGATTAAGCATTTTAAATAATTCCTTTATTCATTAGATATCAATCATGAGATAAGATACATCATGAATTTTCCTCCACAGTAACAACGTTTCAAATGCAATGTGGAAAATGGTGATTTATAGCATGATTTATTATGCTTATGTCATTACTTCTAAATAATTTATGTCATCATGTTTGTGGAGTATAACATTGATCATATGTCAGTATTGCTATAAATATGAGCAGCCTTTTGCACATTTGCCTTTATGTCTGATCCTTATTCTTGCTTGAAGTTTTTTAAAGTTTTTAATATTCCCAAAATAAGGACACATAAATACTTTTTAAAACTTCACCTTAGCACACAGACTACTTTTAATGATGTTAGCTAGGTTGTTTAAAAAAATAAAATAAATAAAAATAATCATTTGTTTTGTAACTACTTAATCAACCTTCCTTAAAATAAAGTGTTTTATATTTTATTTACTTACATTTAGTCAGTTCAGTTCAGTCACTCAGTCGTGTCCAACTCTTTGCGACCCCATGAATCGCAGCATGCCAGGCCTCCCTGTCCATCACCATCTCCCGGAGTCCACCCAAACCCATGTGCATCAAGTCGGTGATGCCATCCAGCCATCTCATCTTCTGTCGTCCCCTTCTCCTCCTGCCCCCAATCCCTCCCTAGCATCAGGGTCTTTTCCAATGAGTCAACTCTTTGCATGAGGTGGCCAAAATATTGGAGTTTCAGCCTCAGCATCAGTCCTTCCAATGAACACCCAGGACTGGTCTCCATTAGGATGGACTGGTTGGATCTCCTTGCAGTCCAAGGGACTCTCAAGAGTCTTCTCAACACCACAGTTCAAAAGCATCAATTCTTTGGCACTCAGCTTTCTTCACAGTCCAACTCTCACATCCATATTGGTGCAAATGTAATTGCAGTTTGGGACTGTGAATTTTAGATCAATATAACTAGGCTCAAACACATCTTAATTAATCAAATAGGAACCATTACAATCGATACATTTTTGCCAAGGTGAAATAAGTTTGTTTATTCCTGTAAGATAAAAATCCATGTTTCAGAATTCAACAAACTCTTGGAAAGCATTTTCTTCCTCCTGTGGTTATGGAAGCATTTTCCCTACAAAAAGTTGTCAAGATGCTTGAAGAAATGGTAGTTCATTGACAAGAGGTCAAGAGAATAGGGCCGATGAAGCCAAATTTCATAGCCCAATTTGTTCAACTTTTGAATCGTTGGTTGTGCAACATGTAGTTGGGTGTTGTCATGGAGAAGAATTGGACCCTTTCTGTTGATCAGTGCTGGCTGCAGGACCTGCAGTTTACAGTCAATTTCATTGATTTGCTGAACATACTTCTGTAATGGTTTCACTGGGATTCAGAAAGCAGTAGTGGATCAGAGCAGCAGCAGACCACCAAACAGTGACCATGACGTTTTTTGGGTGCAAGTTTGGCTTTGGGAAGAATTTGGAGCTTCTCAGTACAACCAACTGAGCTGGTCATCTCCAATTGTCACGTAAAATCCACTTTTTGTCACACATCACAATCCAATCAAGAAATAGTTCATTGTTGTTGCATAGAATAAGAGAAGACAACACTTTAAGATGATGATTTTCTTTTTTTTTTTTGCAATGAGCTCATGAGGCACCCACTTATCAAGCTTTTTCAACTTTCCAATTTGCTTCAAATGTGAAAGATTGTAGAATGGTTGATGTTGAGGACTTCAGCAACTTCTACTATAGCTGTAAGAGGATCAGGTTCAATGATCCTCTTAACAGATCATAGTCAACTTCCAATGGCCAGACACTGCACTCCTCATCTTCAAGGCTCTCATCTCATTTACAATACTTCTTGAACCACCACTGTGCTGTATGTTTGTTACCCATTCTTGGGCCAAATGTGTTACTGATGTGAGTTGTCTCCTCTGATTTACGACCCATTTTTAACTCAAATAATAAAATCCTCTGAGTTTGCTTTTTGTCTAACATTATTTCCCTAGTCTAACATAAATATACACAAGTAACAAATTATTAGCAAACAAAACATAAAGCAAGAAATGTTCATTAAAATGATGTATGACATAACCACATTTATTTAAGTAGCATTCCAATATCAAATGGTAAACTTCAACAATACAAAATGGCAATTACTTTAGTATCAACCTAATAATAACACAAATCGTGCTCTTTTCCTAGTTAAATTAATGGCTTTGTACCAACCATTTTCAAATACTCCACATCCTGCATATCTTCTTTACTGCCAGCCTGAGAATGGACAGATGTGGTAACATAAATTCAGGGTAAAACAGAGCAAGATGTGATTTCTACATTTAAATAAGTCAATATAGAAAGTTTCCTGTATTTCATGGACCTAATCTGATGGAAGTGTCAAAAATTTGTCTTTCCAAAATGACAGAAAATTGTAGTTTATCTTATCAAAACAAAATACTGCTGGAAAGAACCTTAATCATAGACTATATAATATATGAATGGAAAGTTTTCAAAAATTCTATGTACTTATTTTCTGATTTTGAAAAAATATATATAACATGTATTTGTTTTTTTAAAAAATACAATAAAAGAATTGTTCTCAAAAAAATTCCATTGTAATAAGAAGAGCCAGGAGCCAGAAGCCAGAAGAACAGACTGAAGGTTCTAAGCCAGCACATACACTACTTGCAGAAAAATGCATGAAGTGTTTAATGCATCCAGAATCCAGTTTCCTTCTCTATGGAGTAAAAGGACTATATTGAAATTCTATATAATGTTTAAAATTCTAAAAATCTATCAGTTGACAACCCAAAGATATCTTCAGTATCTCTTTCTTCTTTAACAAAATGGCAGGATTAAATAATTCTTATGATTTTAATATTCTCAAAATATAATTTTGTGAATATTTTGAGGTATCCAGTGATTAACTCATATATTATGAACTCTCCTATTAGAAAAAATGTAATGGATTTCAATTTTTGGTCTGATCAGTCATCATTAACAAATTTTGGTCACAGGTTATATTTACTAGTCAGTTTTATATCTTAATATATGCTTTAAGCATTAAAATGTAGGCTTCTTATTTTGCTATGAAAAATCAAAGTCAGTAATTTGACTCTTCCTGAGATATTTTTCAGTGATAGGGTTTGGAAAGAGGAAAAAGCAAAGAGAATACATGAAAGGAGGCAATAGGAAAAGAAAACAAGACAAAGAGAACTGTATGATAGTGTCAGAACCTGAACCAAAATCATTGCAGTAAAGTGCATTGAAAGCAGTCTTTTGCCAAGCCAGTACAAACATTGTTATGTGACTAAATCCCTGGTAGATTTATACTGAGTATCTGGATCTAAAATAATTATGTAAATGTGGAGTATTATGGCTAACACATAAACAATTATTTTGAATTTGTTAACATTGCAAAAAAAATGAGAGTGTTAGTGGGTCAGTCCTGTCTGACTCTTTGCGACCTCATGGACTGTAGCCCTCCAGGTTCCTCTGTCAATGAAATTCTCCCTGCAAGAATACTGGAGTTGGTTGCTATTCCCTTCCCCACAGGATCTTCCCAAAGCAGGGATCAAACTCAGGTCCTCTGAATTGCAGGCAGATTCTTTACCCAAGCCACCAGGGAAGCTGATTAAAATTACAGATCTGATTGCAACTCTTAATAGTCATGTAAATGTTTAGTTATTATTTTTATTAACATCAACATCAGCATTGTCTAATTTTTTCTTGTTTTCTCTTTTTCACAGATCATTAAATACAGTCAACTTATTTTGGCTTCTATAAAATTCTGGGCTTATGATAGATAAATAGAATAGCAATGTGAGTAGGACTCTGACAATTATCTGTGCAAGCTTAGAGTATGATATGGAAATGGGAGAGTTTAAGGAGAAAAATGATTCATTATGTTGTGGGTTAAATTTTTAAAGTTGTAATAATCAAAGCATGAAAAAATATATAGAAGCAAGGAACATAAAAATGATATGAAGAAATGGGGAAGCAGAAAAACTGCAGGAAAGGAGTTACATTTCTTCTAGGTCTTGAAAAGGAGACTTTATGTGTTTATAAACTAAGGATAACATGTAGAAACTAAAGTTGAAAGTATTGGATAGTGTTAGTGTGTTGAATTTGCTACTACAAAAAGTCTGGCTGAAATAGACTACAATTTGCAACACGGTCTGTTGCTTTCAAACCTGATTTACATTTTTTTTTTTTTATTGCTAAGACATTTCATTTCCTTGTTCTTCTAAAACAGCTTAATTGACTTTCTGTGAATTACTGTGAACGCATATGTGCTTTTGTGTTTTTAGATAGGGAGTCTGGGTTAAAGGTGCTTTGGGAAATAGCTTTCTATTGCCAACAAGTGAGAGGTTTTCAGACAACACTAAGGGAGCCATTCTTCTGAAATTTATGTTCTAAATGTGTTTGGAGATTGCTGTTTGTCTAAAATTAATATACCTATAGATCTCTCTAAAATATATAAAAATATTAATATTATATATAAAATTTACAATGTAGACATAAAACTCAGGAAGCAAAGCACAATAGCCACTCATTTCCATATGCAGATCATTATACGTGTACAGACTAGGACAATGAAGCAGATGCTGGACCAGATTTTCTGTTCACACAAACACACAATAATATTGATTCATCTAGTGACAGTGTGTTAAATATTCCAGACATTGTACTAGATTCCGGACTTATTGTTGAAAACAAAATAGACAAGAGACAGCTCTTCCCCTTGCTTAGAATGTTGGCTGAGATGGATAAGTGGTAAAACTACTCAGAGTCAAGTTCATGTGATAATGAACTCCTTCACAGTTTGGATCTATGTTCAATATCTTTTCTTTTAAGTAACTCAAAGAAATAGGCTCTTATATAGCCTGAAGAGGGTATTTTATGCCTCTGAATTTTTGATATCTTTCTCTAAAGAGATCTCTTGCTCTATAGCTCTAAAGAAGAGAAAGTCACTACTTATACTTGTTTTAGCCGAGTTACTGTGAAACACTCCAGCGCATTGGTAGAAAGGTAGTAATAGCCTCATCTCAAAAAAGTACCTTTTTAAACCTTTAACAAGATATTGTGTCGTAGCCAAATCAAAGAATAGCCATCTTTTCACATTTGGAGCTTTTCACCCCAGCACACTGATTTCCTTTCTTGGATTTCTTTTTTTTTTTTTTTAAACTTACAATAATTTTGGTTTAGCTGATTATTTAAAACTGAAACCTGCATTTATTTCTCATCATATTTATGATAAAAAAGTAATCAGAATCTTATCACTGATATTTGAACTCACTCTCTAAGACTGCAGCATCCTGAACCCTATCCAAAACCTACTTGAGCAGAACTCTCCCCACCCCGCCCTTTCTTTTTTTGTGGAACAAAGAAATGGAAAAATCAGGCTGACTGAAGACAGACACTTTTCCAAGAAAGAAAAGGACAGAAAGAGAATATTACTAGTGCATGCACAGACTCATCTTCTAAACAAATAAGTCAGAACACTCTTTCTAAGTCCTCTATGGCTCACAAGACATAGAAGAGAGAAGGCAGTAGGGAACTAGGGTCTTTTTAAAGAGAAAACATTGGGAGTGGAAAATAAGATCTCATCCTACACCAATAACATATACTTTGCCCACTAGCAGCCTGACTGATCTGACATCTTATGATTATTCTGCACTTCCAACCAACACTGAACCACTCTGAACTTCCAATTTTCGTGCCAGTGTTTTAAACATGTTCCCATTTCAGAGAAATCTAGTCCCACTGCTTAAAATGCTTTATTTAGGATTTCATGCCATTCATTTATGACTTTGTTTCGTTTGGATCTCTTTTCAAATGTCTTATCTGAGAGTCCAAACAGCACTCTCTAAGACAATCCACAACATCAGAACAGTTCTTTACTTGGTTTATAACTCTTTTGAAACCTGGCATTTCATTCTGTATTTAGGTTGTGTGTTTTATCATTTTCTATTTACTCACTGGAACTTAATTTCTCTGAGAATTGTGTTTAAGTGCTCTTCTTTCAGTGCCTAGTAAAATATCTAATGATCTATTATGGTTGTTGTTCAGTCTTTCAGTCATATCTGCCTCTTTGCAACCTCATGGACTGTAGCATGTCAGACTTCCCTGGCCTTCACTATCTCCTTGAGTTTGCTCAAATTCATGTCCATTGAGTCTATGATGCCATACAACCATCTCATCCTCTGTCACCCCTTTCTACTCCTACCCTCAAACTTTCCAGCATCAGGGTCTTTTCCGGTGAGTTGACTCTTTGCATCAGATGGCCAAAGCATTGGAGCTTTATCTTCAACATCAGTCCTTCCAATGCATATTCAGGGTTGATTACCTTGAGATTCGACTAGTTTGATATCCTTGCAGTCTAAGTGACTCTCAAGAGTCTTCTCCAGTACCACAGTTCAAAAGCATCAACTCTTTGGCACTCAGCCTTCTTTATGGTCCAATTCTCCCATCCATACATGACTACTGAAAAAGCCATAGCTTTGACTATATGGAGGTTTGTCAGCAAAGTAATGTCTTTGCTTGTTAATATGCTCTCTAGGTTTGTCGTAGCTTTTCTACCAAGGAGCAAGCATGTTTTAATTTCATGGCTGCAATCACTGTCTGCAGTGATTTTGGAACCCAAGAAAATAAAATCTGCCACTATTTTGTTGACTAAAAGGATGCATAACATGAGAGGAGTGAGTTAAGTTTTATTTGGGGCAAAATGAAGACTGCAGCCTGGGATTCAGCACCACAAATAGCTCTAAGAGACTGCTCCAAAGATGCAGTGGAGGGAGGTCAATATATAAGATTTTGGTTAAGGAGGTGTTCAATGCAATCGAGCATGCTTTACAAAGATTTTCTCCAGTGTGAAGGAATTTGTTGCAGGAAGTGGAACCCTTTCCAGGGCCAAAAAGTGGGCTCTTGTCTAACACTCAGAAATGAATTGTCAAGGAGACACAGATGCTGACAAAGCAAGAAATTTTACTGGGAAGGGCACCTGGGTGGAGAGTCCTGAGAGTCCAAAAGAAGGGTAAGGGAGCCCAGGAGAACTGCTGTGTCATGTGGCTTGCAGTCTTGGATTTTATGGTGATGGGATCAGTTTCTGGATTGTCTTTAGCCAATCATTCTGACTCAGAGTCCTTCTTGGTGGCACACCCATTGCTCAGCCAAGATGGATACCAGTGAGAAGATTCTGGGAAGTAGTCTGACATGTGATGTCTTGTTTGAACCTTTCCCAAACTTTTCTGGTTGGTGGTGGCTTATTAGTTCCATATTCCTTACTAGGACCTCCTATTGTAAAATAACTCATGTAAGTGGTTACTCTAGTGCCTGGCTAGGGTGAGTAGTTTCAGTCATTGTGCTTCCCCTAACAGATTTAGTGATTCTCTAGATATGAAGAGATGCAAAGATTGGGGTCATGAAATAATTTCTTGAAAATGTCTGACTATCTAAAGACTTGTTCACCAGTTTTCCTGGAGCAGAGTGCCTCACTCTCCACCCTGATTTCCTCTTAGGTGGTGTTTTGAAGGTCAGTGGCACCCCACTCCAGTACTCTTGCTTGGAAAATCCCATGGATGGAGGAGCCTGGTAGGCTGCAGTCCATGGGGTCGCTAAGAGTCGGACACGACTGAGCGACTTCACTTTCACCTTTCACTTTCATGCATTGGAGAAGGAAATGGCAAGCCACTTAAGTGTTCTTGCCTGGAGAAACCCAGGGATGGCAGAGCCTGGTGGGCTGCCGTCTATGGGGTCGCACAGAGTTGGACACTACTGAAGTGACTTAGCAGCAGCAGCTGCAGCAGCACAGGGCTCAGGCTCCACAGAGACAGAGGGCAAATGCCTTTGTTGTTGATCAGTCACTGGCAAATGCTCTTGGCAAGTGCCAATTTGTAGTCAACAAATGAAGAAAGGGAATAAGTCATATTATTAAATCTAGTTGGGCTTCCCAGGTGGTTCTAGTGGTAAAGAACATACCTGCCAATGGAGGAGGCATAAGAGATACAAACTTGATCCCTGCGTCAGGAAGATCCCCTGGAGGAGGGCATGACAACTCACTCTAGTATTCTTGCCTGAAGAATCCTATGGACAGAGGAGCCTGGAGGGCTACAGTCCATACGATCACAAAGAGTTGGACATGACTGATGCAACTTAACATACAAAGCATTATGTCTAGTAGGGTGCTGAAACAGGAATCCGAGTTCTTGTTCTCAGAATCGAAGAATGAACTTCGCAAACACACAAATGTTCATGGTAGCAAGCACACAGGATTTATTTCAGAGAGAAATAAATGTATGCTGAGTACAAAGCTCTCGGCATAGATGCTGAGAGGGGGTGAAGTGTCTGAAAAGGTGGAACTTACAGCAGTTTATACCTTACTAGTATTGATTATACACTTATGATTGGGTCTTACTTTTAACATGTCATTTCTAGCCTATCAGCTTAAAGGTCACAGTGTTTAACTTGACATCTTTATGGCTTTTTTTTATCCTTGGATTCTTAATTTGCCACTTTAGGAGTGGAAATGATGAGTTCAGGCACTACTGGCTTTAAACATATATTTCCCATGTTTGTAATACAATGTTAGCTCTCTCTCTCACACACACACAAACATACACACACACACACACAAACCATTTTGTCAATACCAAAGAATTTTCAAAGCATATTACAAAACTTAAAAGTGCTCCATATAACAATTTGATCCTTGTTAATTATAAATCTGATTTAATTAATTTGTTGATTAAAACTAATCAATGACTTTCCATAACCCTGAAAATAAAATACAGATTTCTTAACATGGTCTATAACATCCATCATGATTTCCTTTCATTTTTTCCAATATCACTTCAAATGACTCTTTTTTAATATGCTTCAGAAAATTGGTTTACTTTCAATTCCCAAGGCACTCCATCCATTTTAGACTTTTTGCTTTTACTGTTTCCATTTTTCTATACAGGTCTGGCTTTGCTTCATTATTTGATTCCCATTATAATATACTATTTTTCCTCGATCTCTGTCTAGTGTGACTACATTAATAAGCCTTGCTCTTGCTCATCCTATTAATCTCTATCTCAGAATTTGCAATTTTTAATCAAAGCAATTATAATAGCTTTAATAACTTTCATTTTGTTGACTTATCTATTTTTATTTGTCTTTCCATCCTGAGTTCCATCAAAGTAAACTTATGAGTGGACAGGCTATCTCTGTTTTACTGACTGGTATATATCCACTATATAACATCATGCTTAACACAAAGTTTTTGAATTATCTGTTAAGTAAACAAATTTGTGGTGTTTCATATTTTCTGTGTCATTATAAAGTAATCTCTCTCAGATGCCTTGTAAAGTCAACCTCTCTGCTCAAGGAATGGCTAATCCTGAACTTGCTGAATATTTTGTTAAGATAATACTCTGTCTGGTATAATTTTTTGTAATAGTCTCCTAAACATTAATTTAAGATAGAAATCCATTCAGATATAACTGAATTGGCAGAAAGGATATATGTGTATGAAGCAAGGGAGAAAGAGAAAGGTATATCCAATTAAACGCAGATTCCAAAGAACAGCGTAGAGAGAAAAGAAGGCATTCTTCAATGAACAGTGTATAAAACTAGAAGAAAACAACATAAGGGGAAAGATTATAGATCTCTTCAGGAAAATTGGAGATATCAAGGGAATATTTTGTCCAAAGATGGTCACAGTAAAGGGCGGAAAATGTAGAGACCTAGTAGACTGGAGAGATCAAGAAGATATGGAAAGAATACATGGAAGAACTGTATAAAAAGATCTAAATGATCTGATTACTATGATGGTAATAATACCACTCTGGTGGTAAGCCATCCAGAGCCAGACATTCTGGAGAGCAAAGTCAAGTGAGTCTTAGGAAGCACTGCTGTTAATAAAGCTAGTGGATGTGATGGAATTCCAGTAGAACTATTCAAAACCCTAAAGGCTGATGCCATCAAGATGTTGCATTTAGTATGTCAGCAAATCTGGAAGACCCAGCAGTAGCCACAGGACTGGAAAAGGTCAATCTTCATCCCAATTTCCAAGAAGGGTAGTACCAAAGAATGTGCTAATCATTGGACAATTGCACTCATCTCCCATGATAGTAAGGTCATGCTTAAAATCTTGCATGCTAGGCTTGAGCATTATGTGAACCAAGAACTTTCAGATGTCCAAGCTGGGGTTTAGAAAAGGAAGAGGAACCAGAGATGAATGCCAACATTCACTGGATTATAGAGAAAGCTAGGGAATTCCAGAAAAAAACATCTACCTCTGTTTCTTTGACTATGCCAAATCCTTTGATTGTGTGGATCAAAATAACTTTAGAAAGCTCTTAAAGAGATGGGAATACCAGAAAACCTTACCTGTCTCCTGATAAACCTGTATGCAGGTCAAGGAGCAACAGTTAGAACCCTGTTGTTAACAACTGATTGGTTCAAGATTGAGAAAGGAGTATAGCAGGGCTATCTGCAGTCACCCTGCTTGTTTAATCTATATGCTGAGCACATCATTAGAATGATGTGGATGAGTTACAAGCTGGAATCAAGATAGGCAAGAGAAAGTTCAACAACATCAGATATGTGGATGATACCACTGTAACCACAGAAAGTGAAGAGGAACTAAAGAGCCTCTTGATAAGGATGAAGAAGGAGAGAGAAAGATATGGCTTAAAACTAAAAAAAAAAAAAAAAAAAGATCATGGCATCTGGTCCCATTACTTCAAGGCAAATAGAGAAGGGACACGTGGAAGTAGTAACAAATTTCCTCTCCTTGGGCTCTAAAATCACTGCAGATTGTGACCAGAGCCATGAAATCAGAAAACATTTGCTTCTTGGCAGGAAAACTATGACAAACCTAGATAGTATGTTGAAAAGTGGAGACATTACTCTGCCAACAAAAGTCCATATAGTCAAGGCTGTGGTCTTCCCATTGGTCATGAATGATTGTGAGAGCTGGACTGTAAAGAAGGCTGAGTGACAAAGAATTTATGCCTTCCAACTGTGGTACTGGATAAGACTTCTGAGAGTCTCTTGGACAGCAAGGAGATCAAGCCAGTCAATCTTAACGGAAATCAGCCCTGCAAACTCATTGGGAAGACTGATGCTAAAGCTGAAGCTCCAATACTTTGGCCACCTAATGCGAAGAGCTGACTTATTAGAAAAGGCCCTTATACTGGAAAAGATTGAAGGCAGGATGAGAAGAGGATGACAGTGGATGAGATGGTTGGATGGCATCACTGATGCAGTGGAGATGACCTGGGCAAACTTTAGGAGATGGTGAAGGACAGGAAGGCCTGGCGTGCTGCAGTCCATGGGATCACAAAGATTCAGACACAACTGGGAAAATGAACAACAACTACAATATGTGTATAAATTTTAAGCCATATGTTGTATGTCTAATTATGTGTTGCTTTCTTAAGATTATCCAGTTTAGCATTTATTTTTTGTTATTACAGTGAATATATTTTTAAAATACTGTTTAGTTCAGTTGCTCAGTTGTGTCCAACTCTTTGTGACCCCATGGACTGCAGCATGCCAGGCCTCCCTGTCCCTCACCAACTCCCAGAGTTTACTCAAAACTCATGTCCATTGAGTTGGTGATGCCATCCAACCATCTCATCCTCTGTCATCCCCTTCTCCTCCTCTACCTTCAATCTTTCCCAGTATCAGAGTCTTTTCAAATGAGTCAGTTCTTCGCATCAGGTAGCCAAAGCATTGGAGTTTCATTTTCAGCATCAGTCCTTCCAATGAATATTCATGACTTATTTCCTTTAGGATTGACTGATTTGATCTCCTTGAAGTCCAAGGGGCTCTCAAGCATCTTCTCCAATGCCACAGTTCAAAAGCATCAATTCTTCAGTTGCTCAGCTGTCTTTATAGTCCAACTCTCACATCCATACATGACTACTGGAAAAACCATAGCTTTGACTAGATGGACCTTTGTTGGCAAAGTGATGCCTCTGCTTTTTAATATGCTGTTTATGTTGGTCATAAGTTTTCTTCCAAGGAGTAAGCGTCTTTTTATTTCATGGCTGTAATCACTATCTGCAGTGATTTTGGAGCCCCCCAAAATGAAATCTGTCACTGTTTCCACTGTTTCCCCATCAGTTTGTCATGAAGTGAAAGGGACCAGATGCCATGATCTTTGTTTTCTGAATATTGAGTTTTAAGCCAACTTTTTCACCCCCTTTTTCACTTTCAAGAGTCTCTTTAGTTCTTCTTATAAGGGTGGTATCATCTGCATATCTGAAATACTCATTATGCATCAAAATCTATCACATAATTTACCTATATTATTTAGTTTAATCCTTATGTTAACTCACTGGGGTAGACAATATCACCTCTGTTTTATCATTGAGAACATTGAGGGACAGAGAAGAAAAATAATTTTCCAAAGAATAAAGACTAAGACACTTGTAGAACTGGGATTTAAAACCATATCTATTAAAGGACAATTACTGTAACCTTGATAGGAATTTAATATATATTTAGTTTTATTTTCAGCTTTAGAAAAAATTTATATCACTTAAAACATTTGAGCATACTGAAACAAAGACTTCTCAGCATTACAATTTTTTAGTTTCAAAATATACCTATTTTATTGCCAGAGGCATTATCTTTGTAAGAAAACTGTGATTTTTTTTTTTTCTAATTTTATTTTATTTTTAAACTTTACATAATTGTATTAGTTTTGCCAAATATCAAAATGAATCCATACAGGTATACATGTGTTCAAAATAGAGTAAAAGTTTTTTTTTTTTTTTTTTTTTTACTTTTTACAGGAAAAAAAAAAAATATTCTAGTAAGTTTCCTCAAAAAAAAAAAAAAAATGAGACCTAAATAAGATACAGAACTGAAACATAACTGAAAACAAATGAGCAAACAAAGTACATAAAACACCTCCTGTTGTACAAATCACTGAAGGTGTCTGCTCTTTGGAAAAAAAGAATGCACACATCATTCTTCGTTTTTCACTTTGCTTCTTTACTCTGTTCAAGGATAGAAATATAAAAGACAGATTATAATTTATTCAGCCCACATGACAAGAACAAGACTGTCCCTTTAATCTATTTTTTTCTTTTTATTATTGTATCCTGATTTTAAATCATATGTCTGATAACAAAATGATGAAAATAGGTTGGAAACATCAGTGTAAACTCACTCATAGTGATTTTGATATATGAGAGAAAAGCAGAAAATATACTTAACCCAATTATGGTTTTCCTTATAATTGTGACACTCTAGTCTCCTCAATTTTATATTAAAAACTAATTGGGGATAAATGAAAAAGTCACATGATTTAGCTTAAATGTAAACTAAAAATTCTTTCCTAACTTAACTGGTTCCCAAAATAGAGCAGGCTTTGACACTTATGTACGCAAATCCCATCAGCAGAGGGCAGAAAAGATGACAGTCTCAAATATGAAACAGGAGAATATAAAAAATATAACAGTTTATAGTGAAATAAAAGTATGTATATTAAGCCTTGGGTTTTTTCAGCCACCTATATTCTACACATATGAAAAATGTTGCTAGTAAGGTATAAATTTCACACAAAAAAATCACAACAAAAGCAACTATCACAGAACATATTTTCTCATTTCATGGAGGCAAAAATCTAGATAATCACTACATACACTGACCATCTACAAGCTCAAGCACACCTGAAATATTCTTTAACTCCATAGGCAAGAAGACTGGTTTGACCTCTATAAGCACATAAAGAACCTAAGGATGGCTATTTTTATAGTTTTACTTTTGTGTCCTCTTTCTTAAATGCATCAACTAGAGAAATTATATGAGTTTTATACACACATCCTCAAAGGTTATGCATAGTCTTCCTATCTCTTCTGTTCTGCACAGAAAAACCTAGTTGTTATTCTCCAGTGCCCTTTACTTTTACTAGAAATAATTTACTTTACAAGATGTCTCTGAATAGGGATAGAAGATATAAAATGATTAACTGGTCTCTCTTCACATCGATCCCACTCATCTCAAGTAGGCCCTAAATGCTGCCCTGAGAATATATTACTGTCTCATGGTCTATTTATTACTCAATTCTTCTAGAAAATGTATACCATCTCTTCTCTCCCCAAGTTAGTTAAATACCTCCCACATTCTTTACTGCTTTAGGTGGTCACATTTTGTCTTTCACTGACTAACATTCTCTTTTTATTTAGAAAAAATAATCCACTAATCTGTCCGCATCATTAATCACCTTCTCTTTCTTCTTATAATTAAAGATAAATCATCTCTCTTTTTACTAATGTCATTCTATCATGTTGACATAACCCATATTCTTTGTCTGCTCATATCACTCTGGGAATTCAATTGCAAAATCAATCTTTCTCTCTCTTTCCCCCCTTCGGAAGTTATTTCTTTTATGTTAAAACTCCCTCTCTTTCTCTCTCTCTCTCTCTCACACACACATACACACCCACCACACACATTGTGTTGATAATAATCTGAACATGGCTAAACTCAAAGGTCGATTCTTAGCCTTCATTTTATCTGAACACTAGATTACCAAATTTTTTTCTTCAGTGATTATTTTTTTTTCTGATTTGACTTGTATTTTTAGCTCAGCTGGTAAAAAATCCACCTGCAATACAGGAGATCCCGGTTCAATTACTGGGTTGGGATGGTCCCTAGGAGGAGGGCATGGCAGCCCACCCCAGTATTCTTGTCTGGAGAATCCTCATGGAGAGTGGAGCCTGGCAGGTTACAGTCTATAGGGTTGCAAAGAGTTGGACATGACTGTACGACTAAGCACAGCTTCACATAAATGGATATGGTTTTCATGACAACATTTTATCCTTTGATATTACCAAAATGTGACATCATAAACCATGTAATTCAAAATATGCCTTTGGGGAAAATCTGTTCAGTTTAGGAAAGAAAATTGAGAAGGGTTGAAGCCAGAGGGAACATGACTTTCCGATCTCAGCATACAGAGAAGCAGCAATACATAAAAATAAAAAGAAAGAAAGGATGGAAGGAAAAAAGGGAAAGGGAGAGAAGGAGAGAAAGACAGGAAAGAGGAAAGTTGAGAAAAGGAAATAATGAGAGTTGCTAATTATTAGGGCATTTCCTGAACTAAAAAGCCTCTTGATGAAAGTGAAAATGGAGAGTGAAAAAGTTGGCTTAAAATTCAACATTCAGAAAAAGAAGATCATGGCATCTAGTCCCATCACTTCATGGGAAATAGATGGGGAAACACCGGAAACAGTGTCACACTTTATTTTTTTGGGCTCCAAAATCACTACAGATAGTGACTGCAGCCATGAAATTAAAAGACGCTTACTCCTTGGAAGGAAAGTTATGACCAACCTAGATAGCATATTCAAAAGCAGAGACATTACTTTGCCAACAAAGGTTCATCTAGTCAAGGCTATGGTTTTTCCTGTGGTCATGTATGGATGTGAGAGTTGGACTGTGAAGAAGGCTGAGCACCGAAGAATTGATGCTTTTGAACTGTGGTGTTGGAGAAGACTCTTGAGAGTCCCTTGGACTGCAAGGACATCCAACCAGTCCATTCTGAAGGACATCAGCCCAGGGATTTCTTTGGAAGGAATGATGCTAAAGCTGAAACTCCAGTACTTTGGCCACCTCATGCGAAGAGTTGACTCATTGGAAAAGACTCTGATGCTGGGAGGGATTGGGGGCAGGAGGAGAAGGGGATGACAGAGAATGAGATGGCTGGATGGCATCACTGACTCGATGGACGTGAATCTGAGTGAACTCCAGGAGTTGGTGATGGACAGGGAGGCCTGGCATGCTGTGATTCATGGGGTCGCAAAGAATCGAACACAACTGAGGGAATGAACTGAAATGAACTGATAGTCTAATTTATTCTACAGCATAAGCCAGAAATCTACTTTTATCATGGTACAGGGTGTTTAGTAATGGGAAATATGGGCTTTCACCTCACTAAGTCACAATATACAATTCTAAGTTTTGAAGCAACAATATCATTTAGTTGTCAACATCTATATCAAGGTGTTCACCTGTCTTGGTGACATATTGGTAAACAGTGACACAGCACATGGCAGAGATGAGTTCAGCTAAGGAAAGAGATGTGGATGACAGAACATGAGACACTCCACAAAAGACCCCAGACCTTACTCAGTAAGATTTTGTAGGGTCATGATTGTTCTATCATCTGTCTTATAAGATCTAGGAAATTTTGGTAATTGTATTAATGTTTATACTCTCCACCCTGTACTAGGAAGAGGCATGGGTGAAGCTAAATTGCAAACATTAAGAGAGATCTTAAAACAAATAACACAGATAGGAATGCTTTTTGTTACTGTTAAAAGCAGTATTCACAATGCCCCCTAATTTATGCATGTAGAGAACTGTGAATAGGCACCTCATAGTCTGGATTATTTAATCAATGTATACAATTTCTTAGTGAACATGTATAACCATTATCTGATGGCATCTAAAATCAGAGAAATAATCTTTAATGATTTCCATTTTGAATAAAGATTTATTACAACTTAAAAAAGTAAAAGTATTAGTCACTCAGTCATGACTGACTTTTTGCGACCCCATGGACTGTATTACAACTTGCTAGCCTATTACAGATAGGTTATGTTTAGCTTTAATAATGAGACAATGCATTTCCATTTCTAAGGAGATTTTTAATAAGTTAAAATGAAGCAGGTCATAATTTTAAAATGTAAAGATAAAGGTAGTCTTTTTCATGTGTATGGGATGTTATAATAAACATAATTATTTCCTTTTATTATTTTTATCAGTGTAGCACTTTTATCATTGTAACAAATTATTAGCTACCAAGCATACACAGATTTGATTATCTTGTTGTCTTCAGCAAAAATGGAGTATGACCATCTCAGTAATCTAGGATACATTATAAAGTAACTATAGTAGTTACAGAGACAGAAAAAAGCAAATTAATTAGCTAAGGTAAGTATTAGCTACATAAACTATACTTCCCTTAAGCTTCTTTGAGATTAGTTTATATTATCAGCTGCTTTCTTACTTCTATTGCCTTCTCTTCTAAAAACATTGATAGTTTTGTAAAAAAATATTATCGTTTATGGGGTTTGGTCCATATTTTTATATAACTGTTACTTATGCTATGCTAAGTCACTTCAGTCGTGTCCAACTCTGTGTGACCCCATAGACGGCAGCCACCAGGCTCCCCCGTCCCTGGGATTCTCCAGGCAAGAACACTGGAGTGGGTTGCCATTTCCTTCTCCAATGCATGAAAGTGAAAAGCGAAAGCAAAGTCGCTCAGTCATGTCCGACTCTTAGCGACCCCATGGATTGCAGCCTACCAGCCTCCTCCATCCATGGGATTTTCCAGGCAAAAGTACTGGAGTGGGGTGCCATTGTCGTCCTAATATAAACTAACTTTTATCATGTAGGGAATAACTACATACAATTCAGGTTCTGTCCCTATTAATTTACTTTAATTGGATAAATTAAAATTAAAGAAAAAATGATTTTGTGTTGAGACTGAGTGATACCTTTTTACATTCCAACTTGGTCTTTCAAAAATAAGATCATCAAAAACAATGTAAAAACCTTCTTTAAAAAAGTTAATTTGTATAAACAAACTCCTAATAGGTTTTATTTGCCTCACATTTATGGAAGGAATATTGAAAATGCATAAAATTTTCCGTATACAGAAATATATTTGAAACATGCCGGGCAATTGTCACCACCCTTTAGAATAAATAGCAATGTACAATAAATACTTCATTGGGAAATGAAAGATAAGAAAGTTTTTAAAATTAAGAAATTGGTATACTCCAGACAAAATGCACACCTCTATATTTTCTCAATATTCTCTCATGTATATTATATAGAAATCTATTGTATATTTATAATATTTAGAGTAATCCTATTGAAGTTACTTCTAAAACTTGCTAGGGAAAGATTCTTTGCTGATGCTCTGAAATTTAATCGTAAATGCCTGCAATATACTCAGATAGAATATTACAGTAATGCACTGTGAAAATTGTGGCATACCATTTTTTAGATCTTGTTAACTCTGATTCATAAAATGTGACATTTCTTTCACCATTTGCAAGGCAGTTAATTTATCCAGCAAATCTCATGATATTCTCTACACTTGAAAAGCTTTACTATTCAGTAATAAACACTGTTTTTGTAGAAATAGAAATGATGTAGTTATATAATGTGATAAGTATTAAATTGTGTTATAAACTGTACAGTAACACTGCTCTAGAATGCTGAAATATGTTTCCAGACCAACAAGGTGCAAAATAACTACAATAAAATGTTAACTATGAACTTGGCATGGTATTTTTTATGTAGCTGCAACAAAGTTTTAGTGAGGAAATCTAAACTTTTCATTGTGTCTACTTCTCAGAATAGTGTCTTTGTAGACAGTTTTGACATTAGTAATAATAATATTATGTAAACAAGCAATATGTGAAATGTTTGTCTATAGTTTTATTAGAGATAAAACAAAGTAATACTCATTTGTGAGAACAAGTTCTGTTTCTAAAGATTAAATGTTCTTCCCTCAGCAGATCTAAAATGTAAGGGAACGCAGTGACATAACATTTTAGTATATTTTTTGAAGTAAGTTTTCAGAAGATTCTAATGTAACTCATATTTGGAATAGTCATAAAAGAGTCTGTAGAAAGCCAAAAAATGTGAAAAAATTACCTGTCAGTGATAAAATACAAATATATATCATGACACTATATAATTGTTTAATTGCACAGTTAAAATTTGACTATTCTAAAAAGAAAATTATTTCAAAACATTACTTATGACATTTTACATTGAAAAGAATAGTAATATTATAAATAAAACCATAGTATCATTAGGTTTCATAACATCTTTAATGATCCAATTTCTCTAAAAATAATAGATTTACACAATTTGGAAATGTCCTTCGGTTTTAAAGACAGATCTGAAAGCTGGAAACATAAGTAGTGACTGTGTTTAAAAATATATATGACTACAAAAATTCTACCACATGTCCTTCAGTTATTGAATGGATAAAGAAATTGAATAAACTATGATACATCCAGACAATAGAATATTAGTAAGGGCTGAAAGGAAGTGAGATATCAAGCAATAAAAAGACATACACAAATTTAAATGTTTATTACTAATTGAAAGAAGCCAATCTGAGAAGCCTGCTTATTCTGAAAAAGGGAAATGGAGACAGTATAGACATCAATGTTTGCAAAGAATTGAGTGAAGGGTGGCAGATAAATAATTGATACATGGAGAATTTTTATGGAAGTAACAATACTGTATATGATACCATAATGGTGATATGTTTAGTTGTTCAGCTGTGTCCGACTCTTTTATGATCCCATGGACTGTAGCCCACCAGGCTCCTCTGTCTATTGGATTTCCCAGGCAAGAATACTGGAGTGGATTGTCATTTCTTTCTCCAGGGAGTCTTTCCAACCCAGGGATCAAATCTGCGTCTCCTGCATCAGCAAGTGGATTGTTTACCACTGAGCCACCAGGAAAGCCCATAATGATGAATACATTTGTACAAAGCAATAGAATATACAACACCAAGAGTGAACCCTAATTAAAATTATGGCCTTTGGATGCTTATGTTGTGTTAATGTAGGTTCATTAATTATAGCAAATGTATCAATACCACTGTAGTGATGGATACTAATAACAGGAAGCTATGCATATGTGGGGCAGGAATTATAAGGGAAACTCTCTATCTGCCCCTCAATTTTGCTGTAAAATTAAAAATATTCTAAAATTTTTAAAGTAAAATTTAAAATTCTATAAAATCATTGATATAAAGCACAGAATGAATATAATATCTTGAGCAAACAATGTTGTATTCCCATTCAACAATTAAAATCACTATGAAGCATGCAAGCATTGTAGACCCCCTATAATTTGTATCATGCTTACATTGTTATAAATCACCTGCTTCTATTCCCTGGAAACTTTTGTGATGCACAGCATTTTCTTAAATAGTGAGGAGACTTCTGCTGCTGCTACTGCTAAGTCGCTTCAGTTGTGTCCGACTCTGTGCAACCCCATAGACGGCAGCCCACCAGGCTCCACCTTCCCTGGGATTCTCCAGGTAAGAACACTGGAGTGGGTTGCCAGTTCCTTCTCCAATGCATGAAAGTGAAAAGTGAAAGTGAAGTCACTCAATCGTGTCCGACTCTTAGCGACCCCCTGGACTGCCGACTACCAGGCTTCTCAGTCCAAGGGATTCTCCTGGCAAGAGTACTGGAGTGGAGTGTCATTGGCTTCTCCGAGACTTCTAATGATGGCTTATGGAGCAAAAAACTTTATGCAGCATGCATGAAGCCATACTAACTGGCAACTCAAAAAAAAAAAAAAAAAGGATCAAAAACTACGATTGTAGTATTTATTTGTGAAAGATAATGAATGACTTAATTACTAAAATTCCAGTAGGACCCACCTTGAGTGAAAAAAGAAAAGTTAGGAAAGAGAAAAATAGTAATCCCCAAAGGGCTGTTTGTAGTAAGAATGTGCAATAGTGACGAGTGTTAGTGTTTGGAAAATACCTCTAACGATGGTGAATGGAGGAAGGGCAGAATGAGGAAGTGGGAGAAATGAGGAGGGAGAGAAAGAGCAAAAGGTAACAGTGGAAGAAGACGGAAAACCAGGGCACAGATGAGATGTATTTCAGCAGCAGCATTGCGTGAAAGGGGCAAAATGAATATTTTCAGAGGAATCTTACAGATTTGTTCATTCACCCATAAACTCACAATTTTCTGCTTTAAAAAAATATTTAGCACCAGATGTGACTTTTTTCTTACTGTGCTACTGTTCTAGGGAAGTCCGATTTTTATAGAAAGCATTTTGAGACTTTTTTGATATTTTTAGTTTGAAGTACAATATATTCCCAGTTGCACCTTGGAACAAATTGTTACCCTAACTTGAAATCCTCCCCCTATCTGACTGTGCTACAATTAGTAAACATCTTGGTTACAAGGCTGTTATTGATCAGACTTATGCACTAAAATTATGGGAAAGTAGTAAAGCACAATTGTGATTTTGGAGAGAATCTGGTATGTGTGATGGATATGCTACAATGAGAATGAAGTTTTGATATTTCCAGAAAAGTCTACTAAACTCATAAAGTAGGACACAAACCAGAATGAACTCTCAATCTGTAAATTTACTTTTAGGCCAACTTCCATAAATATCTCCTATATTAAGAAATTTGAGGTATTTGTTGATATATGAAATTGAAGTTATTCCATGTTTCACTGTAGTCTACCAAAGGACCCTCTTCTCTGAAGAATTAGTTTTTCTGTGGGACTGAAATCTAACATGCTTTAGAAATGCTAGTATTAACTGTTTGCCAATAGAAACAAGGGAAATTAAAGAGTGACCTGGAATACTGTGCCAAAGACTGTGAGATGAAATATCTATATAGGGATGCTCAAATATTTTGGCCAAGAAATACTGATTTGTAGAATTAATTCTGATGAGATAACTAGACTAGATATGACATACCAGACATATAAAATTCTCCTCAGACTTTGATGCATTGGGATTTTATCCCAGTAAGCTAAGTAAAAAAGTAAATAAATAAGATGTAAATTTTGTCAAGATTCTGTCTAGGGATGGTAGCCTGGAAGAAAGAAAGTCTTAGAACATAGCACCACTTCAGTCACTAGCAGTCCCTGGGACACTCTATGTGAGAACAGTGGTGAGCAAGGAAAGCCATTTTTAGAGATCAATTCCTAGGCTGAAAAAATAAGACCATTTCCTCTTCTCCCTTCAAAGACACCTCAATCCCTTCTCCAGTAGGCCTTTTAAGTAGGGCTGGCCAATTTTATTTTTGTCATTGTTAAAGGCAAGATTGTAAATATTTTAAGTTGTATGGGTCATATGTCTTTGCTTTCACTGTTTCACATTTGTAGCTTGAAATAAATACATAGACAAATGAGCATTTGTTCCCAAACCTTAAAAAAATGGGCTGTAAAATTAATTTGGCCATTGGGTTATTTTTCTATCCCTGATCTAGGTTATAGGTTGCAAATCTTGCATGTCAAGGTAAATAGGGATATATCATGAAATGCTAATTTGATTGTTTTCAGTATACTTCCATTCCTTTCTTTCCTAGAATGTATGCCAAAGGATTATTTTTCTCTTTCCAGTGAATGAAACAAATACACATAAAAAAAGATTTAAAGAAAATTACAAAGGTGAGCCGTTTATATGGATTTTCCAAAAATTTCAAGCAGGATGATAATTTTTCCTTAAAAATTGAGTAGAAGAGATTGGTCCAGAAAGATGAATGAGAAGGGGCAAGTTACTTCTGTAATGGAAGACTAGTCTTAAGAAGCTAGGTGTCTGATGAGCAAGAACTTTCTATTTCAGATTATCAAAAATTCTAATAAAGGACTGTCCTTGAGCAAGGACTGCTCTTACTTTATATTAAAAAAAGAAAAAAAAAATTGGGAAATCTATGCTAGAGGATATGAAGCTTAGATTTATAGTACCTTCTATGGTATAAGAATCTCAGCGAAGTGTAAAACACCAGGTAAAATTGTCAGCAAGCAAATGAGATTCTTACAGAAAGGAAACACTTATGGTTAATGTTAAGAGCATAATTAAAAGAAAAAAAACTGTAAGGAAATAATATAAATTAGATAGTCCTAGATGATAAAATTTAAAAAGCTACAAGGAATTCTTTGAGCACAAAGAATCCAGAAAATCTATAAAATATTATAAAGAGAAAGAAGTAACAGATATAAGGACTAAGTAAAGAAAGCTGAAGATTTTTAACCAAGAACAAAAACAAAATTATGGAAATAAATTTTGATGGTTAATGTATGTGTCAACTTGGCTAGACCACAGTAACCAGATATTTGGTCAAACAACCATCTAGATGGCCTGTGAATGTATATTTTAAATTAATGTTTAAATTAGTAGACTTTGAGTAATGCTGATTGAAGGCCTTCAAAGAAAATACTGAGATCTCCTGAATTATGCCTCCAGACTGTCTTTGAACTTGAATAGCACAGCCTAAGTTCTTCCCCTGTGTGTTCCTGCCCCACAGACTGCACTCTTGCCAGTTCCTATAATTGTATAATCACCTCTCTCTCTGTCTTTATCTCCTCCTATATCAATTTTTCTCCTCCTATATCTTTAGAGAATCCTGAATAATACATTTATCATGTACTTGTTATAATTTTTTTAAGTTATGAACAGTTGAATTTATTACATATTTAAACATACACAAAAACATATGAAAAGATTTCACCCAAAAACCATGAAAAGGTTTTTTTTTTTAAACCTTTAATTTTTTAAAGCAATAATTTTAAGCAATGAAAAGGATCTTTGTTTTTCAGTCACTAAGTCATGTCTAGCTCTCTGTGACCCCATGAACTGGGACATGGAAAAAGATTACAGTGAGTTGAATGTTATTACCCAAAGTTATGTCCACATTCGAATTCACAGAACCTGTGATAATTAAATTATTTGGGAAAAAGGTTTCAGAAGTTTTCTTTTTTGTTTCAGTTTAATTATGTAAAGCCTGTAACCGAGTTCATCCTAGATTACTAAGAGGGCCCAACCCAGTGACAAGTCTTTATAAGAATAAGACAGGGAGAGCCTTGACAGATAACAGAAAAGACATTGATGTAAGATGAAAGCAAGATTGAAGTGATGTGGCCTTAAGTTAAAGAAGGTCAGTTATCACCAGAAGCTATATGCATTGCTGTTGTTTCTTTGCTAAGACATGTCCTACTTTTTGTGACCCTAGGGACAGTGGCCCACCAGGATCCTCTGTCCATGGGATTCTCCAGGCAAGAATACTGGAGTGGCTTGCCATTTCCTTCTCCAGGGTATCTTCCCAACCCAGATACTGAACCTGCATCTCCTGCATTGATAAGCATTGGTGGAGTCTTTACTACTGAACCACCAGGGAAGCCTATATTCATTGTTACCAAACCCAAGACCAGATGCTCACTGCTTGAAAGCCAATTTGTGAGAGACCAATATTGATAGTAAAGGAAAGATTACTTTACTTCTGAGGTAGGAAACTGGAGGAGAAGGTAGAATTCTGTCTGAGAACCAACTCCCCATTGCTACTCAGAGGACAGGAACTTTTAAAGGGGAGTTTCAGAGTTGTATAGGCAGATAGAGGGAGCAGAATGGCACAGTCAGCTCTGACCGTCATTTCAAAATCAGTAATGTGGTGGTCTGACCAGCGTCATCTTGGCTGTTTTAAATACACTTAATCTTGAGTTCCAGAGTTTGCTCCAATTTCTTTGAGGCTGGTTCTTGGAATTGTGTGAAGTGGAGCAGCTTATATCATGGCTTCAATTTGATCATCATGTAGTCATCTTCTTCTGCCTGCTGGGAACTTCAGTATCTGTAAAATAGCTTACAGGATATGGCTCAGTGTATTACCTATGAACCTTGAGGAATAACTAAAAATCCCATTCTCTTTGCTTAGTGACTAAACTATTATATTCTGTCTTATATAAAGGCTTGGAGTGTAAAGTATAAGTTCTAAGGCCAAGGTGGTGCTTACAGCATGAAGTACATTCTCCCCTACAGAATCTAAGACGGACAATCCCAAGATAGGTGGACTAGACGTGTTTTCTAGACATTTTCATTCTTCTCAGACTCCGATGATTTTTGATTTTATATTATAATTCTTTTCCTGAAAGTATAGTCCTGCCCACACCTTGATCAGATTTATGGACTCCAAAACTGTGAAAGAATAAATTTATTCAGGAATTTCTGTTTCTTAAGTCAGTGAGTTTGTGATAATTTGATATGGCAGCCCAAGAAAACTAATACAAGTTTATAGCACATTTTCCAAAATTTAATAACAATTCTAAAAGAGAGAATAAAATAAATCGTGAAAATTATTTTTTGAGACTTTTTCAATTTGAAGAAAGGAAAATTGAAGAAGTACACATCTTGAGCCAGAAAAACAAAAATTAATCCCATGTCTAAATTGGGAAAACTAGATATCACCAGAATTGTCAAACATACTAAAAATAGTAACCACTATAAATTAGCAACATACTTCTAAATAAATGGTAGGTCACAGATAAAATTATAAGGGATATTAAAAAATATTCTGAGCAGATATAAAAGGAAAATAAGACAGATCAAAATCTGTGGAACATAGATCAAAAGGTACTCAGTGGAAAATTGCAACTTTAAAAAATGCTTTTGTTAGAAAGAAAAAAAATCTTAAAGATGTAAACTTTTAAATTAGAAAGATAGGGGGAAATGGCAAAATAAATCAAAGCAAATAAAAAGAAGAATAAAAAAAAAAAAAATACCGAAACATCAGTGATAGAAAACAAACGGTAGAGAAAATTTAGCAATCCAAATGCTGGCTTTTGGAATGTTCCAAACAATGAAAAGTTTTAGAGTAATCAAGGAAACAGAGAGAATATGCATATCAAAACCAGACATGAAAGGAAAAAAGATTTTCTACATATTCTTCAGACAGAGAAAGAAAATGTCACAAAAATATTGTGAATAGCATTGTGACAATAAATTAGTTTATATGAAATGGATAAATTTCTTGAAAATTAAAACCGACCCAAACTAGTACGTGATTAAAACAAATCTAAAGAGGTTTATGGAGAAGGCATGGCAACCCACTGCAGTACTTTTGCCTGGAAAATCCCACGGCGGAGGAGCCTGGTAGGCTGCAGTCCATGGGGTTGCTAAGAGTTGGACACGACTGAGTGACTTCACTTTCACTTTTCAGTTTCATGCATTGGAGAAGGAAATGGCAACCCACTCCAGTATTCTTGCCTGGTGAACCCCAGGGACCTGGGAGCCTGGTGGGCAGCAGTCTATGCGGTTGCACAGGGTCGGACACAACTGAAGCGACTTAGCAGCAGCAAAGAAGCTTATATCTGTAAAATACACTGAATTTATTCTTAAAATCTTCCCACAAAGAAATTCAAGATATCAATGATTTTATTGGTAAATTCTAATTTCAATCACTCAGTTAAAGAAGAAATTATAACAATCTTACTTTTACAACATAGGAGAGGAAAATATTCCTAAGCTGCTTCATGTGTTCAGTGATTTAAAAATTTATAAATTCAGCAATTTATAAAGATCACTTTATAAAATTGCTGTTAAAAACCTAACCAAAATTATGAAATAATATATAAAAATAAAACTTAACAAAACGTTAGTAAATATGATCTAGCAATAAATTAAATGACTATCAGTGATGACATAAAATTATAAAATAATGACCAATATGGTTCTATTCCAAAAATTCAAGCATAATTTAACACTTGAAAAATCAATTGACATAATTCATTGAATGAAAGAGAAAAAATGTATTTGATTGGCCAAAAAGTTCGTTGGGGTTTTGATAAGATGTTACGGAAAAACAAAATGAACTTTTTTTCCAACCCAACAATTATTTTCATGGATGCAAAGAAAAATGAAAAAGCTCAACATTCAATATTATGACAAAAACTCTCAGCAAATTTTGCAATAGGAGACAGTCTTGTCTAACAGAAAAGGAAATCTATGAAAAAAAAAAAAAAAGAGGGAGGAAGAGAAGAAAACAGCAAATAAAAGTCTACAGCTAATAGCATACTTAATTCGTAGTAAAAATATTGAAAGATTTACCCTTAGAATTAAGAACAACACCAGAATTTCTGTTGTTCCCATTTCTACGCAGTATTCGATACCTTCCAATACAGGGGGCTCTGGTTAGATCCCTAGTTGGGGGACTAAGATCCCACTTGCCATGTGGCATGTCAAAAAACGAAAACCAAATAAACCAAAAACACAGATTTAAGAAGGGAAATACATATATATATATCAGATCAAATCAGATCAGTCGCTCAGTCATGTTCGACTCTTTGCGACCCCATGAATCGCAACACGCCAGGCCTCCCTGTCCATCACCAACTCCCGGAGTTCACCCAGACTCACATCCATCAAGTCAGTGATGCCATCCAGCCATCTCATCCTCTGTCTTCCCCTTCTCCTCTTGCCCCCAATCCCTCCCAGCATCAGTCTTTTCCAATGAGTCAACTCTTTGCGTGAGGTGGCCAAAGTACTGGAGTTTCAGCTTTAGCATCATTCCTTCCAAAGAAATCCCAGGGCTGATCTCCTTCAGAATGGACTGGTTGGATCTCTTTGCTGTCCGAGGGACTCTCAAGAGTCTTCTCCAACACTGCAGTTCAAAAGCATCAATTATATATATAACATTTGAAAGTGAAAAGTGAATGAATATGTTAGTCACTCAGTAATGTCAGATTCTTTTTGACTCCACGGACTTTAACCCATCAGTTTCCTCTGTCCATGGAATTCTCCAGGCAAGAATACTAGAGTGTGTACCATTCCCTTCTCTAAGGGATCTTCCTGACCCAGGGATTGAACCCAAGTCTCTTGCATTGCAGGCAGATTCTTTACCATCTGAGCCACCAGGGAAGCCATTTGGAAAGGAGGAAATAAAACTATATTTATTCTCAAGGGACATGATTGTTTATAGAGAAAATCTTAAGGGATCTACAAAACAACTAGAGCAGTATATGAATTTAGCAAATTTAAGGGGTTCCACACAAAAGCTAATTCTAATTTTTATATACATTTGGTAAACAAATGGAAATTAAATTTAAAAGAAGAATTTTATTTACAATAATGTCTGCTACAGTGTCACCCAACCCTTTGCTGGGACTGTGGCTTAGAGTGCCACCTCCTCCCCTTTATAAGGCCAGATGTCAAGACACACCACATCACAGTAGCATTTATTGAAAAAAAAAAAAATGGTGCATGCTTACTTTTCACTCAGGCATAATCAAACCAAGATCATTCCTGAGAAAGAGGCATGACCCATGAGCAAAAAGGCTCTTACAGTGTCAGAAGGAGGTGATGGTGATAGCTGAGGCCAGCAGTAAAAATATATATAGTGTAAGGGCTGTGCTGAGCTCACCCACGGAGTGCAGCGGAGCATATATTAGCTGTTATTAACCTGACAAATACTTAACAGTTCAGCCAAAAGTTGTTTCCGGGCATCACTTAATTATGTTCATCTACAACATCAAAATGTATTAAGAATAAATTCAACAGAATATATATATATATAAATGGTACACTGAAATCTATAAAATTTTGCTAAAAAGAAAATAAATATGAATATGAATAATTCTTAAGATGAAAGTTCTCCAAGTCTGTTCTATAGAGTGGAAATTATTATAATTCTATTTGTTGGCTTTGTTGTGGAAGTCGATAAAGAAATTATAAACTTTATACAGAAATGAAAAAGATCTAGATTATTCAATGCAACTTGAAAAAGAACAAAGTTGCACCATCAGTACCTGATTGTAAAGTTATGATAATCAAGACAGGGAAGTACTTGCATAAGAATAAAAAGAAATAGACCATTGTAATATAGTGAAGAAGTAGACCCAGGCTTATGCAATCATTTAATTTTTAAATTGGGATGAAATCAGAGAGAAAATTGTTTTTAAACAAAAATTATTAAAAATTAACGTTACTCAAAGATGTGCCTTGATTAGAAATATTTCTTAATGCATGATTTATTTGTATTCATATGAAAATTAGCATGACTTAAAAATTTCAAAAGTAGCATAAATATATTAGAATCACTTTATATTTTTTTGACTCCTTGCCAGCTTTCTATCTGACTTTCTTTGTTTTTTCTATTTTATAAATTATAGTGATTTTTATCTTGTGGCTAAAATTTTAAAAATTTGTTTTCAGGGTTACAGCTCAGATGTCTAAAACTTTTTAAAGTAATAACTTGTGTATAGTATTTTGAGCTAAATTTATTTATTGTAGGAAACTTATGAATTCTCTTATTTAGATTTATTTAAGTTCTTTGTAAGCAAATAGATCTTTTAAATTTCAGAGACTTGATCATCGAAATTATTTTTTCCCCTCAAGAAATAAGCAAAAATATAACTAAAGTGTTTTTTAGCAAATATTTTGTATTCACACAATAGAGAAAATACTAAACTTTCAAACAACCAAAGCAATCTTATAATAGCTTATAAATAAGTTTTCCCTACTTCATTATGTGATATTTTCTCAATACATGTTCAGAGTTATTGTGGGTTGCATTAGGATTGACTTTAACATTTAGTATCACCTCTGGTCAACATATGAAGATCTTCTTCACTATAGCCTTGCTCTCCTTTGTGTACATTTTATGGAAATTCCCTGATATTTTCTGAAGAGCAAGGAAAAACTTCATTTCTGAAAACTCATGTCAGGATCTTATGGAGGCATAAAGCTACAGATAGGTCGTAGGTGAGTCAGTGGTAAAGACTCCGCCTGCCAATGCAAGAGACTCAGGAGTTGTGAGTTTGATCCCTGTGTCAAGAAGATCCCCTGGAACAGGAAATGGCCACCCACCCCAGTATTCTTGCCAGGAAAATCCCATGCACAGAGGAGCCTAGTGGGATATAGTCCCTAGGGTTGTAAAAATTTGGACACAGCTGAGTCACTGAGCACACAAAGCTACAGGCAAGCCAGAAATCATCGTTTCCCATCCTATCTGCATCCACATTTCAACATTTATGTCTACCATACAATTATCGTAAAAAGCAATTAGAGTTCTTTGTGATTACTCCAATATCAGTATTGGTTTATACTTTATATATCCATAGTGCACACAAATGGTAAGTGTCCATGTGCAATAAACTCCTTATGTTTAAAAATTGTTTCCATAGATACAAAAGAAAGCTATAAATAAAGCTAAGTACTTTCCTCTTATAAGCAGATTTTTTAAAATTTTAATTTACAACATCAGGTGGAAAGATCAACAAAACTGAAGGCAAAATATAAGATAAAAGGTGCTGGTTATTTTAAATAATTGGTAAAAAATATAAAATAATCCTCTAGTGTTCCAGCTGCTTGGAGATATGAGAATCTTCAAGAAAACAAACATATATAAAGATAATCAGATTTCCTGGCTTCCACTATGTCAAAGATTGGTATCTTCTACTATCTGATACAAACCAAGTGACCATAAAAATGAACTTTTCAATGTTATTCTTTGCAGTGGAGGTGAAGAGAAATAAACTAGATGTGTGCAGCTAGAAATATTAATTTGTCACTTATTGAGTTGAATAAAATTGAAGGAGAAGCTGTTTGGCACAGGGTAGCATTGTATCAGAATTTAAAGGATTTAAGCTGAGATGTTTACTAGACATCCAAATGCAGATTCTACTCAGCACTTTGATAAATGAGTCTTTTGTTCAGAGGAAAAATTTAGTGGAAATATAAAGTGAGGAATTGGTAATTTATGGATGGTGTTTAAAGCCTTGAGATTGGATAAGATAGACAAAGGGAGACATCCTGGAACTGTGCTCAAAGATAACTTAATATCTTGAGGTTATTGATATGAGGAAAATATAGTGAAGGAAACAGAAGTAACCAAATGCAGTAGAAAAATACAACATAATGTCCTGGAAACTAGTAAAAAGTTCAGGAAGGAAAGAATGATCAAATACTGTATCAGATATTGCTCATAGGTGAAATTATACAGGGAGCAAGAATTAACTATGAGATGTAATAATTTCCAGGTGATTGTTACCTTTGATAAGATCCACTTAATGGACTTCTTTTTATAAATAACTTATTGGAGTGATTCCAGAGAGAAAAAGAACAAAATAAAAACAAAATATTTATGGACTTCTCTTTCAAAGATTTTCTTGTAAAGAAATAAAACGAATTAGCTTAACTGCTAAAGGCACTCTGATATTGATGTGTTTTTACTTATTTTTGAGGTAAATAAGTTATATCTTTGAGATTGTAGATAATGAGGAAAATGCTGAAACAATGTTCATGCGATATTCATCACAATTCTCATAGGATCATTCACTATTCTCAGCGATTTGGTTATATTACTCTTTTGCAAGTGCAAAATTTTGAAAAATTTTGAAGATTATGAAGCTGGCCCTGGGAGAAATTAAAAAAAAATGCCACCAAAATAATGCAAAATGGACACATGATAGAGCTGAAAGAGTAGCAACAAAGTACCAATGGATTAGAAAATCTAAAAAGATATTTGTCTGTGTGTGTGTTCATGTCTGTGCATGTGTGTGCTTATGTGTGTATGAGTGAGTGAGACCAAGGGATATAATTACTATACAAAATCAAAATAATGATTATAAATAAATGTCATCTGTACAAATGGATATACAGTTAGATATAAGAAAAATTATACCATTGCCTTGCAAAATATGTTTTTAAAAAACACCATGAGATTGAAAATATTTTCAGATTTTAAATGTTTGCCAAAATATTGGGTGAGCAATTTCATCAAATCATTTTTAATTCACATTTTCCTGATTAGAGAAGTTCTATATCTTTTCTATGGCTTGTAGTATTTAACAGTTACTTACAAACTTTGAGTTCTAGATTTCTTTGTCAGTTATATGGGTTATAAATGCCTTTCCGCCCCCCACCCCCAACAGTGTGACTTGTCTTTAATCTTTGTTTAAACTCTTATAAAATTTATTTATTTTAGTGTGGTCAAACTGGAAAAAACACAGCTTTCACTATAAGAACCTTTCTCAGTAAAGTGATATCTCTGCTTTTTAATATGCTGTCTATGTTTGTCATAGCTTTCCTTTCAAAGAGCAGCCCTCTTAATTTCATGGCTTCAGTCACCATCCACAGTAATTTGAGAGCCCAAGAAAATAAAATCTGTCACTATTTCCATTTTTCCCCATCTATTTGCCATGAATATTTCCTAAAGGAAATCAGTCCTGAATATTCATTGGAGGGACTGATGCTGAGGCTGAAGCTCCAATACTTTGGCCACCTGATGCAAAGAACTGACTCATTTGAAAAGACCCTGATGCTGGGAAGGATAGAAGGTGGGAGGAGAAGGGGACAGCAGAGGATGAGATGGTTGGATGGCATCACCAACTCAATGGACATGAGTTTGAGTAAACTCCGGGAGTTGGTGATGGACAGGGAGGGCTGGTGTCCTGCAGTCCACGAGGTCGCAAAGAGTAGAACGCAACTAAGTGACTGAACTGATTTGCCATGAAGTGATGGGACCAGATGCCATGATCTTAGTGTTTTGAATGCTGAGTTTTATGCCACACTTTTCACTTTATTTCATCCTCATCAGAGTGGTATCATCTGCATATCTAAGGTTGTTGATATTTCTCCTGACAACCTTGGTTCCAGCTTGTGATTCATTTAGGCTGGCATTTCGCATGATGTACTCTGCATATAAATTAAATAAGCAGGACCACAATTTATGGCCTTGATGTATACGTTTCCCAATTTTGAACCAGTCAGTTGTTCCATGTCCCATTCTAACTGTAGCTTCTTGACCTGCATACAGGTTTCTCAGGAGGCAGGTAAGGTGGTCTGATATTCCTATCCCTTTAGAATTTTCCACAGTTTGTTGTGATCCACACAGTCAGAGACTTTACTGTAGTCAATAAAAGCAGAAGTAGAGGTTTTTCTGAAAGGTCTGTATAATCAAAGTTCATATAGTCAAAACTATGTTTTTTTTTTCAGTAGTCATTTATGGATGTAAGAGTTGGACTGTAAAGAAAGCTGAGCACCAAAGAATTGATGCTTTTGCACTGTGCTGTTGGGGAAGACTCTGGAGAGTTCTTTGGACAGCAAGGAGATCAAGTCAGTCAATTCTAAAAGAAATCAGTCCTGAATATTCACTGGAAGGCCTGATGCTGAAGTTGAAGCTCCAATACTTTGGCCACCTGATGTGAAGAATTGATTAATTGGAAAAGACCCTGACACTTTATGTTTTTTGAGTCTTGCTAAGAAATAACATGCTACCATGACTTCCTGAAGATATTCCAATCTACTTTTATAAATTGCTTAGCATTATGCTTTTGAAGTGTTGTGTTGGAGAAGACTCTTGAGAGTCCCTTGGATTGCAAGGAGATCCAACCAGTCCATTCTGAAGGAGATCAGCCCTGGGATTTCTTTGGAAGGAATGATGCTAAAGCTGAAACTCCAGTACTTTGGCCACCTCATGCAAAGAGTTGACTCATTGGAAAAGACTCTGATGCTGGGAGGGATTGGGGGCAAGAGGAGAAGGGGAAGACAGAGGATGAGATGGCTGGATGGCATCACTGACTCAATGGATGTGAGTCTGGGTGAACTCCGGGAGTTGGTGATGGACAGGGAGGCCTGGCGTGCTGCGATTCATGGGGTCACAAGGAGTTGGATACGACTGAGCAACTGATCTGATCTGATCTGATGCTTTCCTCATATACATTTTTAATCTACTTTTGAGTTAGTTTTTATGGCACAGATAGCAGTTGAATCAAATAGCTGACTTTAACATAGGTACTAATTTTTCTCTATATCATAAATATTTCCCATTTTTGCATCAATTCTATTATTAAATTTCACATAAAGAAATGTTTTATTCACAGAGTGAGAAGAAATATTTAAATACAGTTTTACTTAAAAGGAGTTCTCTTTTCTACTACCAGCAGTAATGAGAATTAAGCACATGATATCCTTTTTTCATAAAACTTAAGTCACAATCTCTTGGTATATATTAAAAAATGTCATACCTTTAGGTAATACTGCTTCTGAGTGTCACAAAATAGTATTTCAGCACTCAGTAAAATGCATAAACAAAGCCATTTAAAGATACTTTCTTTGCTACATTTGGATAAGTACAGAAAATAATTTCTCATAAATGAGCCTGTATTTCCTATTCCCTAGAGGTTTTCAAAAGGCCAACTGCCAATTTTACTTGAAAAAAATGACCTCTGTATTCTTATTGTGAGAAAAATCAACCCATGTAGCTCTTTAGTACAGATTTTTATTGTTCAATCAATTCTAGTGGGTGAAAATTTTCTGCTTCTGGTAAATATATTTTAAACAATGGCACAGGCAAATTTTAGATATTTTAGACATTGCTGAGTAGAATGTGATTATTTCGTATTCTGAGTTACAGAGAGAGTAAATAATGTCTTTAAAAAGGTCACAGATAGCTATTGCTGGAATTGGAATTCTGATTTTATCTGCCAGACGGAACACTTTGATTACTGCATCATTCCAACTTTTAAGGCAATCAATTCATTTAAACAATTACAGACATATAATTTGATACATTGTTATTTTAAACACTTGAAATAAATGTGAATTTTATGAAAAGGACAGAATGTTGGAGACTGCATATTTCTCAAGGCAACAATAGCTCACTTTTAGAACTTGGAAGAACTATTTCAAAGTAATTGTGATTCACATAATAGCATTGCATGCATATAGAGAGAGCAAATTTAAAACCAGTTCATCTAACATTATCTCACAAACATCCTAGTCATCACTCTGAGTGAGGATTATCTTTCATATATTAAAGTTCCAAATAATATCTGCAAAAATTAAAATAATTAGTTTTCTGGTCTACCATCTCAAACTGTATTCACAATTTAATACATCATTAACATTTTTTATATTTAGAAACTTTTAACAATACTACATCTGCATTATAGTCTGTTATTTATTTATTTTGATGCAGTGACCCTTCAGGATAAATGTAGTGTAATGTTACTTTAGTAATCAAAATTGTAAATATGGCAAACTAGAATAAGTTTTTATCTGGCAGTTTAATTGATGGTTTCAGTAGGGAGACTATAATCAAAAACAATATCAATTTAAATACTGGTGAGGCAGAAATTTTTCTAAAAAATTAGAAATGTGGGTTGTAATACATAAGGAAAATAGATTGCCATTCTTGTGATTCAATATTAATACCATGTTATATTGTCATAAATCAAATTCTGATATGTGAATTTCTCTTTCCTATGATTGCCTTTAGTTTCAAAACCAGAAACTTTGTCACAAACTTTAGTAAGAACTCAGACTGACTCCTACTCCTTTTACCTGTATCTTCAGTCTTGTGAATACATATATACATATGTTCACTTTCATGGATCACAGCCTTGTTGTAGTAAAGGGGCTTGTGTAACTCAGGGAAGCCATGAGCCATGCTATGTAGGGCCACCCGAGATGACTGGGTCATGGTGGAGAGTTCTGACAGAATTCCAGTGGTCCCCTGGAAAAGGGAATGGCAAACTGCTCCAGTAAACTTGTCCTGAGAATCCCATGAACTGCATAAAAAGGTAAAAAAGATATGATACCGGCAGATGAGTCCTCCAGGTTAGGAGGTATCCACTATGCTGCAATTACTAATAGCTACAGAAAGAATGAAGCAACTTGGACAAGGCAGAAATGGTGCTCAGTTGTGGATGAGTCTTGTGGTGAATGTAAAATGTGATGCTGTAGAGAACAATATTGCATAGGAATCTGTCAGTTTAAGTCCATGAATCAAAGTAAATTGGACATGGTCAAGCAGGAGATGGCAAGAGTGAAAATCAACATCTTAGGATTCAGTGAACTAAAATGGATCGAAATAAGAGAATTTAAATCAGATGAACAGTATATCTACAATTGTGGGCAAAAATCCTTTAGAAGAAGTGGAATAGCACACATAGCAAAAAAATTTAAAAAAATACAAAATAAAGTACTTGGGTGCAATCTCAAAAACAACAGAATGATCTTGGTTCATTACCAAGGCAAATGATTCAACATCACAGTAATCCAAATCTGTGCCCAACCACTGATGGCAAAGAAGCTGAAGTTAACCAGTTCTATGAAGACCTATAGGAAACACAGGATAGAGCCCAGGTCTCCCACATTGCAGGCAGATTCTTTACCAGCTGAGACACTAGGGAAGTCCAAGAATACCTGAGTGGATAGCCTATCTCTTCTCCAGTGGATCTTCCTGACCCAGGAATTAAACTAGGGTTTCCTGCATTGCAGGTGGATTCTTTACCAACTGAGCTACTAGGGAAGCCTTGACACAGAATAAGCAGGTTTGAACCCTGGGCTGGTAAGATCTCCTGGAGGAGGGTATTGCAACCCACTCCAGTATTCTTGCCTGGAGAATTCATGGACTAAGGAGGCTGGCAAGTTACAGTCCAAAGGGGCCCAAAGAGTCAGACATGACTTAGGTGACTGAGCATGCGTGCACAAGAAGAACTGCAAGACTTTCTAGAATTAACACCCCCCAAAAACAATATCTTTTTCATCAAAGTGAATTGGAATGCAAAAGGAGGAAGTCAAGAGATACTTGGAGTAACAGGCAAGTATGACCTTGGAGTACAAATTGCAACAAGGCAAAGTCTAACAGAGTTTTGTCAAGAAAACACACTGGTCATAGCAAACACCCTAATCCAACAATACAATAGATGACTCTACACGTGAAAATCACCAAGTGGTCAAAACTGAAACCTGATTATATTCTCTGCAGCCAAAGATGGAGACAGTATACACAGTCAGCAAAAGCAAAACATGGAGCTGACTTTTGCTTAGATCATCTGCTCCTTATTATGAAATTCAGACTTAAATTGAAAAAGTATGGAAAAATCACTAGGTCATCCAGGTATGACCTAAATCAAATCCCTTGTGATTATACAGGGGAGGTGATGAATAGATTCAAAGGATTAGATTTGGTAGACAGAATGCCTGGAGAACTATGAATGGAGGTTCATACCATTGTGCAGGAGGCAGTGACCAAAACCATCCACAAGAAAAAGAAACACAAAGTCAAAGTCTGAGGAGACTTTACTATTAGCTGAGGAAAAAGAAAAGTGAAGAGCAAGAGAGAAAGGCAAAGATATTTTGCCTATAAAGAGAAAGGCCAACTGAATGCAGAGTTCCAGACAATAGCAAAGAGAGATAAGAAGGCCTTAATTTAACAATGAAAGAAATAGAGGAAAACAATAGAATGGGAAAGGCTAGAGATCTTTTCCAAAAAATTGGAGACATCAAGGGAACATTTCATGCAAAGATGGGCACAATCAAAGACAGAAAATGTAAGGACCTAACAGAATCAGAAGAGATTAAGAAGAGGTGGCAAGAATGTACAGAAGAACTATACAGGAAAGGTATTAATGATCCAGATAAACACTATGGGGTCATCATTCACCTAAAGCCAGACATTCTGGAGTGTGAAGTCAAGTAGCCCTCAGGAAGCATTACTAGAAACAAAGCCAGTAGAAGTAATAGAATTCCAGCTGAGCTATCTAAAATCCTAAAAGATGATGCTGGTAAAATGTTGCACTCAACTTGCCAGCAAATTTGGAAAGCTCAGCAGTGGCCACAGGACTTGAAAATGTTAGTTTTCATTCCAGTCCCGAAGGAAGGCAGTGCTAAAAATGTTCAAACTACCGCTCAGTTGCACTCATTTCACATGCTAGTAAGATAATGCTCAAAATCCTTCATGCTAAGGTTCAACAGTACATGAACCAAAAACTTCCAGATATATAAGCTGGATTTAGAAAAGAGGAACCAGAGATCAAATTGCCAACATTCGTTGGATCATAGATAAAGCAAGGGAATTCCAGAGGGGAAAAAAAATCTACTCTGTTTCATTGACTATGCAAAAGCTTTTGGTTGTATGAATGACAACAAACTGGAAAATTCGTAGAGATGGGAATACCAAACCACCTTATCTGTCTCCTGAGAAACCTGTATGCAGGTCAAGAAGCAACAATTAGAACTGGTCATGGAACAACTGACTGGTTACAAATTGGAAAAGGAATACAAGACTGTGTACAATACAGTATAAAACACAAACACCCTGTTTTTTTTTTTACTTTATATGCAGAGTACATCATGTGAAATGCCAGTCTGGATAAAACACAAGCTGGAATCAAGATTTCCGGGAGAAACATCAATAACCTTAGATAGGCAGATGATACCACTCTAATGGCAGAAAGTGAAGAGTAACTAAAGAGGCTCTTGTTGAGGGTAGAAGAGGATAGTAAAAAAAAAAAAAAAAGCAGGCTTAAAATTAAACATTCAAAAAACTAAGATCATGGCATCCAGTCCCATCTCTTCATGGGCAATAGAAGGGGAAAAATTGGTAATGCTGACAGATTTTACCTTCTTGGATTTCAAAATAAATGTGGATGGTGATTAAGTTAGTAAACTGACTTCAAATCCATACTATATGTGTACATGTAATGCCATTATGTCAGTCTCAATTACTTTGAAATATTGCTTTTGAACTTTGAAAATGGGATACTATTGCCTTGAGAAATAGTTCAGGTTCTTTTTAATAAAATTGTTCTTTTTAATAAAATTCACATTTATTTTAAAAAGTTCAAATAACAAATGCAACACATTATAGAAATTGAAAATTATTTTAAATGAATATGTATATTATTATTTTTTGAAAAATTACATAAATATTTATATGCACGTATGTCTAGATGATGTGTCCTTCTTACCTGTCTTTTTAAATAGCCTATGAGTTCAGCTCTATGAAAAGACATGGACGCTGAAGGAGCCTGTGTTTTGATTTGTGGCCAGTGTTGCGGCTAGCAGAGTTTGGTGCTGTGACTGCCTATTAAGCCCCAGGTCAGCTCAGAGCCTGTGTTGAACAAAGCTACCTCCTTTATTTGCCGAACAGCAGGCTGATCCGTGTAATGTTTTTGCTTGTTACAGCTTTGTTGGGTGCTGAAGTTCTGTTTGGAATACTTTGAAAACTTTCCTTTGCTTGATGATTTATATCCTTGCTTGGTTCAAACAGGTGATTGGTGTCTACTGTGTAAGCAGTCCATTTTTATCCACAGAATCAGAATGGCCAATACCCTTGAGTAAATTATTTTGATTGACCCTGTAGGTGCTTCAGGATATACTTGTATCAGACATCTTGGTTCATAAATGTACATGTCTGTTACAATGTGTCTTTTATTCGCCTTCTACATTGTTCATTTTTTCTGTAAATGTGAGGTCAAAAATTAGCATTCTTATTTCACCTATCAGAATTGAAATTAATCCCAGCAATTGGAGTCTTCAGTGCTACTAGTAATGGTTGAATCCAAATGTTTCCTTAGGTAATAGGCAAGTCACATTACTTCTCTTTACCTGGATTTACAATTTGTCAAATGGGTGAAGTAATTATATTAATACTAAAGAAAACTTTTTAGTGTGACAGGCACAACATTTTGGATCAATCCAATCATATCTAAGGATTTAGTTCATTTTTACAATTATTTCACAGTATGATTATAGCTATGTAGTTGTATGTTTAAATGCATTCACTCCAAAAGTAAAAATTTGGATTTACAAAATGACACTCAAAATATTAACTGCAGGTGATTACCTGCTTACTACATAAGTAGATAATCACGATGGTGTGATCAATGCCCTAGAGCCAGACATCCTGGAATGTGAAGTCAAGTGGGCCTTAGAAAGCATCACTATGAACAAAGCTAGTGGAGGTGATGGAATTCCAGTTGAGCTATTCCAAATCCTGAAAGGTGATGCTGTGAAAGTGCTGCACTCAATATGCCAGCAGATTTGGAAAACTCAGCAGTGGCCACAGGACTAGAAAAGGTCAGTTTTCATTCCAATCCCAAAGAAAGGCAATGCCAAAGAATGCTCAAACAACCGCACAGTTGTACTCATCTGACACACTAGTAAAGTAATGCTCAAAATTCTCCAAGCCAGGCTTCAACAGTATGTGAACCGTGAACTTCCTGATGTTCAAGCTGGTTTTAGAAAAGGCAGAGGAACCAGAGATCAAATTGCCAACATCTGCTGGATCATGAAAAAAGCAAGAGAGTTCCAGAAAAACATCTATTTCTGCTTTATTGACTATGCCAAAGCCTTTGACTGTGTGGATCACAATGTGGAAAATCCACAACTGTGGAAAATTCTGAAAGAGATGGGAATACCAGACCACCTGACCTGCCTCTTGAGAAATTTGTATGCAGGTCAGGAAGCAACAGTTAGAACTGGGCATGGAACAGACTGGTTCCAAATAGGAAAAGGAGTTCGTCAAGGCTGTATATTGTCACCCTGTTTATTTAACTTATATGTAGAGTACATCATGAGAAACGCTGTCTGGAAGAAACACAAGCTGGAATCAAGATTGCTGGGAGAAATATCAATAACATCAGATATGCAGATGACACCACCCTTATGGTAGAAAGTGAAGAGGAACTCAAAAGCCTCTTGATGAAAGTGAAAGAGGAGAGTGAAAAAGTTGGCTTAAAGCTCAACATTCAGAAAATGAAGATCATGGTATCCAGTCCCATCACTTCATGGGAAATAGATGGGGAAACAGTGGAAACAGTGTCAGACATTATTTTTCTGGGCTCCAAAATCACTACAGATGGTGACTGCAGCCATAAAATTAAAAGACGCTTACTCCTTGGAAGGAAAGTTATGACCAACCTAAATAGCATATTCAAAAGCAGAGACATTACTTTGCCAACAAAGGTTCGTCTAGTCAAGGCTATTGTTTTTCCTGTGGTCATGTATGGATGTGAGAGTTGGACTGTGAAGAAGGCTGAGCGCCGAAGAATTGATGCTTTTTTTTTTTTTTATTTTATTTTTTTTTTAAACTTTACATAATTGTATTAGTTTTGCCAAATATCAAAATGAATCCGCCACCGGTATACATGTGTTGGAGAAGACTCTGAGAGTCCCTTGGACTGCAAGGAGATCCAACCAGTCCATTCTGAAGGAGATCAGCCCTGGGATTTCTTTGGAAGGAATGATGCTAAAGCTGAAACTCCAGTACTTTGGCCACCTCATGTGAAGAGTTGACTCATTGGAAAAGACTCTGATGCTGGGAGGGATTAGGGGCAAAAGGAGAAGGGGACGACAGAGGATGAGATGGCTGGATGACATCACTGACTCAATGAACATGAGTTTGAGTGAACTCCGGGAGTTGGTGATGGACAGGGAGGCCTGGTGTGCTGCAATTCATGAGGTCACAAAGAGTCGGACATGACTGAGTGACTGATCTGATCTGATCTGATCTAATTATGTTTGGTTAGTGCATTTAGGATATTAGTTTGCAGAACCAAATTTGTATAAAGTATGAACATTTATTTGATCAAAATAGGCACTTACATAATTATTATTTAGAAATAATATGCATTATATTAATTTAATTTGCATAATTTGGGCATAGTTTATTGAAATATTAGGCAACATAGAAATTTTATTATTATAATAAGCTTTAATTTAGGCTATATAGTATATAATTACCTAGGATCTTTATATGCATACATAAATGAAATACAGTGTTATATGCATAATGGCAATTCTATAATTCTATAAATAATTGTAAAATTCTATTGTAGTTGATTGCAACAGCCTAAGTAACACCAATGTTTTCATGAGGAATGTAAGATTTAATGAAGTGTAATGAGTTTACAAATATACTAAAATCTTACTTCTTGGTATAGAAATAAACATTCCAGATTGATAAAGACTATTGCAATTTCAGCTTTGTTATAGTTGGAATGAAATGAACATCAACAAGGATAATTCAAAATGGTCAAACATGATCAAAACATATACTAAATGTCATATTATCCACTTCCATGTCCTAAACACTGTGCAGAACAAGTATAGTCAATGCAATCTACAGTTTCTAGTTCATCCTTCATAGTTAGATAACCATAGCATATAGGAAAATGTGAGAATGCAGACATATAATCATATTATCAATAAATGCATGCTCTTCTCTTTTGAATTCCCAGATATACTATTTGTAGTTTACTTGTTTACTGAGCTATTTTAATTAAATAGACTGATAGATAGTATTGAAGTCTGTGCACATTTCAGCCATATATGTTTGTGTATTTATTTCTATTTTCAAGAGAGATTATTTTCAAGATCGACTCTTGTCACAGTGGTAGAGACCATGTCCATGAAACAAACTTTCAGTGACTAACCACCCTAAGGTAGAAATAGACATCTGCCTGATTACATGCATGTGTGTTAGTCACTCAATCGTGTCTGATTCTTTGTGACCCCATGAACTGTAGCCCATCAGGCTCCTTTGTCCACGGGAATGTCCAGGCAAGAATACTGGAGTGGGTAGCTATTCCCTTCTTCAGGGGATCTTCTCAACCCAGGCATCAAACCTAGATCTCCTGCATTGCAGGCAGATTCTTTATTATCTGAGCCATCAGGGAAGCCTCCATCTGCCTGATTAGCAAGAATCAAGTAATATATAGTATGATCCAGAATGTCTATATGCTCTAGGAAGCAGGTTTACATATCAAAAGCTAACAGTCTTCTCACAACTGATAGAAAAGAATAGCAATGCCAACTGTTTCACAATTCACTTCTTTCTTGGCTGCTCTAACTTTGAATTATTCTTTGTCAACGTTTCTGAATAGTTAAATTATTTTAAAATTATTATCTGGTCTTACTTCTCTACCATAGAGAAGTAGAACATTATCACCAGAAGAGAAGAGGAATAGAACAGCTGGAACAGGCCTCAGAATACCTGCAGAAATGTGTAAATGGGAATTTGAAACAGAAAACCTCAAAGTAACGTTTCCAAAGTCATGCTGCTGGTTACACAGAAAAGGAGTAAAACCAAATTGCATTTCACTTTAACTCACTATCAGCAAGTGATCCAGTAGGCTAGTTCTCTCTCTGCCCATTTTTCACTCTGGCTAAAAATTAGAACACACATGTAATGGGGATCAGTCAATCATTTTACAGTCTATCCTTTCCAAATTTTCTATTACCTTCTGTGGAATGAATGATTCCGTTTCAGAGGTTTGTAAGGGCTATACATTGTGTTGGCGTTTCCCAAGTGTTTCAATTGGTAAAGAATCCGCCTGAATACAGGAGACCTGGGTTTGGTCCCTGGGTCTGGAAAATCCCCCGGGGAAGGAAACTGCATCCCACTCCAGTATTTTGCCTGAAAAATCCCAAGGACAGAGGAGCCTGGTAGGCTACAGTCTGTGGGGCTGCAATGAGTTGGACATGACTTAGCAACTAAACCACCACCACCACACATTTGCAGTATTTTATATATTTGCAGAATTTCCTATGGCATATGGATAAATTTGATAAAATTATCAAAGGAAAAAATGATCAGTAGTTCAGGATTCATAGTCTTTTCAGGAAAATAAAACATACAGACATAACTGATATATATGTAGACTGAATGATTAATATTAAAAAAATCCCTTATTTTAGAAAATGCATGCATGGTAAGATTATACACTTGCATTGCAGTTGAAGATATATTGTTCATTACCTATCCAATTTTTTTGATTATTACTTTTTTATTTTTAAGAATGTCTTCATTAATCAGAGTGCAAATTGTTTAGCTTACCATGCAATGACCCACCCTGCTTAATATGCCCTTATCAATGTTTATTTCTTGGGGATGCTTTAATGCATTAGCACAAACTTTATGGCTTAAAATAACAGAAATGTATTGCCTTACGGTTCCCAGTTCAGTTCAGTTCAGTCGTTCAGTCGTGGCTGACTCGTTGCAAAACCATGCACTGCAGCACTCCAGGCTTCGCTGTCCATCAACAACTACCAGAGCTTGCTCAAACTCAACTCCATCTAGTCAGTGATACCATCCAACCATCTCATTCTCTGCCGTTCCCTTCTCCTTCTGCCTTTATAAAGTCCTTCCCAGCATAAGGGTCTTTTCCGAATCAGTTCTTCACATCAGGTAGACAAAGTATTGGAGATTCAACTTCATCATCAGTCCTTCCAATGAATATTCAGGACTGATTTCCTTTAGGATGGATTGGTTGGATCTCCTTGCAGTCTAAGGGACTCTCAAGAGTTTTCTCCATCACCACAGTTTAAAAGCATAAATTCTTCAGTGCTAAGTTTTCTTTATGGTCCAACTCTCACATCCATACATGAATAGTGGAAAAACTATAGCCTTGACTAGACGGACCTTTGTTGGCCAAGTAATGTCTCTGTTTTTTAATATGCTGTCTAGCTTTGTCATAAATTGTCTTCCAAGGAGCAAGGGTTTTTTAATTTTATAGCTACAGTCACCATCTGCAGTGATTTTGGAGCCCAAGAAAATAAAGTCTGTCACTGTTTCCATGGTTTCCCCATATATTTGCCATGAAGTGATGGGACCAGATGCCGTGATCTTTGTTTTTTGAATGTTGAGTTTTAAGCCATCTTTTCAACTCCAGCTCTTTCACTTTCATCAAGAGGTCCTTCAGTTCATCTTTGTTTTCTGCCATAAGGGTGGTGTCATCTACATATCAGAAGTTATTGATATTTCTCCCAGCAATCTTGATTCCAGCTTGTGCTTCATCCAGCCTGGCATTTTGCATGTTGTACTCTGCATGGAAGTTAAATAAGCAGGGTGACAATATACAGCCTTTATGTACTCCTTTCCCAATTTCAAACCAGTCCATTGTTCCATGTTCAATTCTAACTATTGTCTCTTGATATGCATACAGATTTCTCAGGAGGCAGATAAGGTGGTCTGGTATTCCTATCTCTTTAAAAATTTTCTACAGTTGTTGAGATCCTTAAAATCAAAGGCTTTGGCATAGTCAATAAAGCAGAAGTAGATGTTTTTCTGGAACTCTATTGCTTTTTCTATGATCCAACAGATGTTGGCAATTTGACCTCTGGTGTGTTTGCCTTTTCTAAATCCAGCTTGAACATCTGAAAGTTCTCAGTTCATGTACAGTTGAAGACTTGCTTGGAGAATTTTGAGCATTACTTTGCTAGCTTGTGAGATGGGTGCAGCTGTGCAGTAGCTTGAACATTCTTTGGCATCACCTTTCTTTGGCATTGGAATGAAAACTGACCTTTTTCAGTCCTGTGACCACTGCTGAGTGTTCCAAATTTGCTGGCATATTGAGTGCAGCACTTTAACAGCGTCACCTTTTAGGACTTGAAATAGCTCAGCTGGAATTCCATCTCCTCCACTAGCTTTGTTCATAGTGATGCTTCCTAAGCCCCACTTACAGTCCTTGATGCCAGAAATTCAAAATTAGCAGCACTTGTTGCTGAAATCAGGGTGGCGGCAGGGCTGGGTTCCGGGTGGTGGCAGAGCTGGGTTCCCTCTCAAAGCTCTACAGAATCTATTCCGTGCCTCTTCCAGCTCCTGGTGGCTACTGCCATTCTTTGGTTTCATCATTTCAGTCTTTCATCAGTGCATCACTTCAGTCTCTGCCTTGATAACTGCAGGGTCTTCTTCTCTTCTCTTTGTGTCAAATTTCCCTGAGCTTTCTCTTGGAGAAGGAAATGGCATGAAAATGAAAAAATGAAATAAGTTCATTTATGCCTTTTTTACCTTTTCTTTTAGTTTCTACGTATAAGTGATATCACATGATATTTGTCTTTGTCTAGTGTATTTTATTTAGTATGATTTACTTGATTCCTTCATTTTCTATTTTAGGTTAAAATGAACAAAAACCAAGCCAAAACAACAATAAAATCCTCCTTACTCAAGCTATGCCAGGACTCAGCTATGGTTCTTGATCCCTGGACATGTTCATGCACATGATAACCCTGTATTTCAATATTTATTTATTTTTTCTTTCTGAGGCACAAAAGTATAACTTTAATTTCTGTATCTGGTAGTCATCTTATTGCTTGACACGTAGTAGGAGATTGACATGTATTTATTGATTGCATTATTGTCTGAATAGAGTTGTCATGATTAGTGAGGATAGTAATTTACTTTAAAATATTGTACTGTCACTTGGGAAATAAGCTAAATTGCAATGAGAAAGCTGAAATCACTAAGTCATCAGTAAAATAGAAATTGGATTTACTATTACTACAGTGGGTATTCAGAGAAGGCAATGGCACCCCACTCCAGTACTCTTGCCTGGAAAATCCCATGGACGGAGGGGCCTGATAGGCTGCAGTCCATGGGGTCACTAAGAGTCGGACACGACTGAGCGACTTCACTTTCACTTTTCACTTTCCTGCATTGGAGAAGGAAATGGCAACCCACTCCAGTGTTCCTGCCTGGAGAATCCCAGGGACGGGGGAGCCTGGTGGGCTGCCGTCTATGGGGTCGCACAGAGTCGGACATGACTGAAGCGACTTAGCAGCAGTAGCAGCAGCAGCACAGTGGGTATTAATAGCAAACCATTCCAAAATTAAAATGCATACTGTAAAGAGTTTAAATACATATTTCTTTCTCATTGCATTTTCTAACATAAAAAGGCATTAACTTCTTCTTAGAAACCTAAGTATTTAATATAAAATGTGTTAATGTCCTAAAAACGGGATATACCTTTCGTATGTTTTTAAAAGAGGAGTTTCTAAACATTTTTTAACATATGAAAAACATAAATTCAGGTTATTATCCATCACTTCTTTTAAAATATGATAACACAGGTTATGTGTGTGTGTTAATCACTTAGTCTTGTGTGACTCTTAGTGACTCCATGAACTGTAGCCTATCGGGCTCCTCTGTCTATGGAATTCTCCATTGGTAGCCATTTCTTTCTTCAGGGGATCTTCCAAACCCAGGGATTGAACCTGGGTCTTTTGCATTGCAGGCAGCTTCTAACACATACAGGTTATGTGTTTACTCAATTCAACTCAGAATCAATGAAAGGTACTGTGAACTAAGTAGAATGCTAGAAAGAGAAGACATAGAGCAAGGTAAAAAGTAGTTCTTTTTCTCAAGGAAATTTTAACATAAGAAGAGAGGTAAGTTTACACAGTAAATAAGATAGCAAAATGATACAGAAGTAAAACATACCCTAGGAACACAGAGTAGAAAATAAAAGTGTGTGTGTGTGTGCGCCATGCACATATGTACACCTACATGCACCGGAACAGACATAGTTGGTGAACGATTAATGGGGAGTTGGAGAAATACTGTTGCTTTTGTTCTGTACCCAAAAGGAGAACCAGGAATTCACCAGGCAGGAATCAGAAAGAGATAACAGGGAGAGTAAAAAACACTAACTAAGGAGTCAGACCAGACCAGGGATTTGCAAGCAATTTAGATTACTCAAAGACTCTCAAATTTGACTAATGTGAAAAACTAGCATAAACAGAAAAATAAATCTTGTACAGTTTCCATATTGTTTTATTTCAAATTGGATTACTAATATTACCTAATATTTATAGTTATAGGACATCACTTTAAAATACCTTATACATAAACATATAATGCAGTTGTAAAATGAATACAAGTTTATAAATTGTATTTAATAAAAAATATAAAATTAATAGGAGTAAAATTACATTTAATATAGTGCCATGCTCTGTGTTAAAGTGTTTTAACTTTGATTTTACTAACAGAAAATGTTTGTTTTCTAAAAATAGTAATGTGTGGAATAACTTCAAGATTTATTTTTGGCTAAATCAGGATAAGCAGTCCTTCATCTTAATCAAATTTATGTCCGTGTGAACCTTACTTGAATGCCAAATTTAAATAGGCATATTTAAGGAATATATTTGGGAGAGGGAAATGGCAAACCATTCCCATATTCTTCTCAAGAGAATCCTGTGGACAGAGGAGCCTGGTGAGCTGCTGTCCATAGGGTTGCACAGAGTCAGAAACAACGGAAGCAACTTTGTATGCATGCATGCATGCATTGGAGAAGGAAATGGCAACCCACTCCAGTATTCTTGCCTGGAGAATCCCAGGGACAGAGGAGCCTGGTGGGCTGCTGTCTATGGAGTTGCACAGAGTCGGATACCACTGAAGCATCTTAGCAGCAAAAGCAAAGAATATATTTAAGTTGTGGTGATAGTTTTACCCAAATGGTAAGTTAATGCAATTATTGGTGAAAATGAAAAAAAAAAAAAAAATAAAGTTATACCTTAAATTCTAGTTTAGTAGCCACTAAAAAATCAGATTTACAGTTTTTAAGAATTACCAATTAATTACATTTTTAGCTCAAATTTTAAGCAAAAAAGAAATAGAATAGTCAGCAAGAGCTACAAATACCCTCTTTATTACCAGTAAACAAAAGTTTGAGACCATGGTTTGAACCTGAGGCCAAACATGCAACTTTACTAATATTACATCCCCGTAAGTGTAGACATTGGGGTTTCCCTGGTGACTCAGTGGTAAAGAATCTGCCTGTCAACATAGAAGATGCAGCCTCAATCCCTGGGTTAGAAAGATCCTCTGCAGAAGGAAATGGTAATCCTGTCCAGTATTCTTACCTGAGAAATCCCATGGACAGAGGAGCCTGGAAGGGCTACAGTCCGTGGGGTCACAAAGAGTCAGAAATGACTTACTAAGTAAAGAACATCAAAGTGTAGACTCTGTGAGCTGCATATGAAGACTGTAGAGGTGACGATTAGAATCGGTCGCCTTTAAACTTGATCTTGGTCTATAGCACAATCCAGTCAGCACAGAGTGTCAGAAAGAAAAGCCACTCAGCGATCATAATTTATGAATGGATAGAACATATCATATTAACAGAATAGAGAGCAAAATTCATATAGTCATCTCAATAAACATATAATATGTACTTAGCAAAGTCTAGTAAATTTCGTGGTAAAGAAAATTCAACAAGCAAGAAATAGAATGACATTTGCTCAAACTGAAAAAGAACATCTGTCAGTACAAAACTTGTAGCTAACATCATATTTAATGGTGAAAGACTGAAAGATTTTTCCTCAAATCAGAAAGACAAAAATATCCATCCTTATTACTTCTATTAATCATTTTTCTGAAAGTTCTATCCTGAATAATTAGGCAAAATGAATAAATTAGAGGCATCCAGATTGTAAATACAGAAGTGAAACTCTATAGATGATATAATCTGATATATAGAAAATCCTATGAAATCCACAAAATAATTCTTAGAACTTATAACATGAGTTAATTCCTAGGTAAAAGATTCATTCAAAGAGTGGAAGTATATTTCTGTATAGTAATAGTAAACAACCTGAAACTGAACTAAAGACAACAGTTCAAATTACAAGCATCAAAAACTAAAATATACTTAAGCAATTTGACAAAAAATGTACAAGATACTGTTGAAGAGGAAGAAATTATCCTTTACCTTCCTAGCTTCTTCTGGTTTGTCTAAGAATTAAATTGACATCACACAGATTAGAGTCAAAAAAAAGCTTAATAACATGTATCCTTGGGAGAGACCTAGGAAAACTGAGTAACTCACCAAAATGGCTGATGACCTTACCTTAAATACCATCTTCAGCTAAAAGCAAAAGTGGATGGTGGGGTAGTTGTTTGGGACTTCAAAGAAAAGGAAGACAGCTCACAAGGAGATGGACAAGCACATATTTGGTGGGGGGGAAATAAAGTTTGCTGGGCCATACAGAGACAATGGGACACAGAATGGACTCTGATCTCTAGGTCTTCTTACTCCCACCACATCTAGCTCATATTCTTTGCAGATATCTTTTGTGAGAGCTCTATTTGAGGAGTAGGCTCTCTGTATAAATTATTTTAGGTAGTTAGAGAAAGTGAAAGTCTCTCAGCTGTGTTCAACTCTTTGTGCCCCATACAGTTCATAGAATTCTACAGGCCGGAACACTGGAGTGGGTAGCCTTTCCCTTCTCCAGGGGATCTTCCCAACCCAGGGAATGAACCCAGTTCTCCTGCATTGCAGGCAAATTCTTTACCAGCTGAGCCAGAAGGGAAGCCCAAGAACATTGGTGTGGTGAAAGTGAAAGTCTCTCAGTTGTGTCAGACTCTTTGTGACCGCATACAGTTCTTGGAATTCTCCAGGCCAGAACACTGGAGTAGGTAGCCTTTCCCTTCTCCAGGGGATCTTCCCACTCAGGGATTGAACTCAGGTCTCCTGCATTGCAGGCGGATACTTTTCCAGCCGAGCCGCAAGGAAAGCCCAAGAATACTGGAGCAGGTAGCCTCTCCCTTCTCCATTGGATCTTCCCAACCCAGGAATTGAACAGGGGGCTACTGCATCGAAGGTGGATTCTTTACCAACTGAGCTATCAGGGAAGCTCCTTAGGTAGTTAGAAAGAAGATCAAATTTCTTTCTGGGCTTTTGGCCCTTGATTCTTTTTAGCTTGAAATAATCAACATTCTAAAAGAGACATTTTGGGGTGACAATTTTGCTTCCCTTCCATTTATACAACAAAAATCTCAAAACATATTTGAACAAAAATAGAAAAGAATTAAATCAATGTTAAGACAAAGTCATAGATTGAAAGATTTAATATTGTTACAGTGACACACTACTCAAATTAATCTATGGATTCAATGCAGTCCCTATCATAATCCCACAGACATTCCTAAATGGAAGTTGAAGTTCACGTTGAAAACCAAAGGATCCAGTATAGCCAAAACAATATTCAAAAGAAGAATAAAATTGGGAGACTTACATTTCCTGACTTCAAAGCTTACTACAAAGCAATAGTAATCAAAGAGTGTGGTGCTAACATACAAATTGGCATATAGATCAACAGAATAGAATTGATTGTTCAGAAATAATCTCTTCATGATCAATTAATTTTGACAAGGTTTCTAAGACAACTGAAAGAAGAAAAATAGTTATTTCAATAAAATGATATGGAAAAAATTAGATATCCATACAAGAAATGAGATTGATCCCCTACCTCCTACCTTATACAAAAACAAACAAATAAGTACATAAATAATTCAGAAGAGATCACAGGCCTAAACATAAGAAGTCAAACTATAAAACTCTTAGAAGAAAACATAGAAATATATTGCATTCAGTAATGGCTTCTTATATAAGGCAATGAAATCACAGGTACAATAAAAATAGGCCATAAAGCACTTAATCAAAGAAGATGTTAAAAATAATCCCACCAGCAGTGAAAATGGAAAACTATACAATCACTTTGGAAGATTGTTTATTACAAAACTATTTGTGGTATAACTGTATGATCCAGCATTGTGCTCCTTGGTATTTGCCTAAAGGAGTTGAAAACTTATGACCATCCTCACAAAAAATAAATCATGGATATTAATAGCAACTTTACTGCCAAAACTTAGATGAAACTAAGGTCTTCTTTAGTAGGTGAATGAGTAAATAAGCTGTGATGTATCTTATCAGTTCAGTTCAGCCGCTCAGTCGTGTCCAACTCTTTGTATCTAATGGGGTATTACTCAGTGATAAAAATGAAGGAGCTGTCAAGCCATGAAATAATACAGAGGAAACTTAAATACATAATATTGAATGAAAGAAGTCAATCTGAAAAGGCAACATACTGTATGACTCCCATTGTATGATATTCTGAAGAAGGTAAAACTATAGAGACAATAAAAAGATCAGTGGTTTCCAGGGGTTAATTAAATTGAAGGATGACTAAGTGGAGTAAGGAGAATTTTTTTAGGGAAACAAAATGATACTACAATGGTGGGTTCATGTCAGTATATGTTTGCCCAAGCCAACAGACTGTACAGCACCAAGAGTGAACCCTAGTGTAAACTATGAACTCTGGATGATTATGATATGTCAGTGCAGGGTCATCAAGTATAATATATATATCATTCCAGTGGGAGCTGTTAATAATGGGAGCGGAGGCTATGTATGTTCAGGAACAGGGAGTATATGGGAAATCTCTGCACCTTCCTCTCAGTTTTTCGGGAACCTGAAATTGCTCTATAAGAAAACCTTTTACTCTGTGCCTCATTTAGTACTTTAGATAAAATCTAAGTGAATTAAATTCTCCAGCATAAAAGAAAAATCTTAGAATAAGTATTTTAGTCATATCCGTTTTTAGAAAGAGGTTGGCTCAAGTAGGCTCTCTGTAACAAGGAGGAAGCTGAGGTTTGGGGAATTAGTAGGAAACTGAAAAGTCATGGGAATGACTTGGGAAAATATGTCTGCAAACAATAGAAAACTTCCATGTACGAAAATCTATTATTTTCATATGTCCAATGAAAACAGGCAGATTCTAAGGCATATTGCTAATTCTAAAGACTTTCTGTATCATTGATAGGCTATAATAATAAAATATACAATAGTTACATTCATATTTTTGAAGAGTATCATGTTCTTAGAGAAGAAGTAGTCACATACACATACAATATTACCAACGTGAATAAATTCAAGGTTGAGGGGGAGATCAGTTTTAAATAACAGAATTACATGAAGCAGTTTTATTTAAAAAAATAAATGCAGTTTAATTTCATCCTGAACTATTTGGTAAATAAGATGTAATCAAGTAGAGATCCTGCTGGAATTAATAGACAAAGGAATATTTGTAGTTAAAATATATTTGTTCATATATAATAAAGACCTCAAAAATACTGCTTTCTTTCAAATTAGATCTCATATAATTGTCATTTATAGCATTAATGTGCTAGGGAAGCATTTATATACTGAAACATAAGCTTCATTACATTACCATGAATTATACATTTGTGGCTCTAATTATATATTAGTTTTACCATATAAAGTAGAAGATTGAGGCAGACACATTAAGGGTATTTTAAATCAGGCCTCCTAGGGAAATGTTAATGCTACAGGTTCAGGAATATTTTTAGGACGATACATTTTACTACAAAAATGTGAAAAGAAAAGTTAATAAATTGTAATAGAACTAATTATTATTCTTGTTAGCATATAGTATGTCTTAATTTAATTTTACTGATTTCATTAGCTGGTCCATTAAATGCAAATTTTCACTTATAGCAACCAAAATGAATTAGTGACTTATTCATTTTTGTTATACTGAAAGCTCCCATAAAATCTCTGCCAAAAAAGTCTTGCCTACTCAGTGCCTTAGGCACTGACATGTCTCCACAAGCTTTGAATATGCCTTTAGTTTCCATTGGGAAAATGTCTCTCTTATTTCAACATTCTCTATCAAATGTACTGAGTCCTTATTTTAACAACATATTTAAACCTGATGAGAATTTGACTAATATATTAATATTTCAGTGTGAAATATGTAAATTTTCCTATATGACTCTACTGTAATTGAAGCTCATATGTTTCTTCCAAAATCCTGAAAAAGTACAAAACTGTTTTCCCTTTAGAGTTTAAATACAACAGAGTTAAATTAGAGACAGTACAAGCCAAGTGAAAAAACTCACATTTGGCTATCCTTTGACAGCACGAGTTTTTCTTTTTTTGTCCTTTGTCTGGCTACGTGCTTTTCTCTTTAAAATCCTCCAAGCTATGGATCATTTATCTCCTCTTTGGGGAGACTATTCTACCATCTAATACAGTTCACTAGCTATGTCAAAGTCCAACTTTCCTGACTGAGAATCAGAGTAGAGTGGAATTTCCTTATAACAGAGGGGCCATTTGACTCGTTTTATTATTTTTATTACTGAGCACCATAGTGAAGTAGCCAGTTGACTGTGTGTTCAAAGACATAGACCTGCCCTAAGGACTCACATTTCAGCAAATGATCCTTTTCCTCTGCCTAACTTGTCCAGCAGAGGACAGAGAATGCAATCATCTTGATCAATGAACCTGAGTAAAAGCAGAAGAGGCAGGACACTAATCAAATAAGTGAATCTGCTGAGGCTAATCCTTCAACGCAAAACTTTGTTTCTGGAGCACCCACAGAAGATAAACAGAAAAAAGAAGGCTAGACAATATGCTGTACTTGGCATGACTCAAATAGCCATCCTGTAGTCACATTTCCCTTAAGTCACCTTGAGAATGCAGTGTAATGTCAGAGACCTGGACATGCATATTTTGCTTCAGACTCACTGCCACATGTAATTTTGTTATTGTCTGCAATTTTGGGTTGTAAAATATCACACTTATAATTACAAACACCCTCACAGAATAATAGATAGAAAAACAACTTGAAAATACTCGGTATTTATAAGGTTCCTCTCATAATATTCTTCTTAAATTGTCACAATTAAAATTAGTCTGGGCAAAAAATCAGGATCAAGATATTCTATTAATATGTATTCTAAAGCAATCATAATAACTACTTCATTAGATTGTTGTGAAATGTATTGGGAACATGGTCCTTAAAAGTGCCAGTCATAGAGTACAGTTAACATATGGTATATCAAAATTTTCTTTTTATTTTTAAAACAATTTCTAAGATACCAATCTTAACTGAAAAGAGTTATGGACTTCTGTACAGTGTTTTTGGAACCAAAAAAATGGAAAATGCAATTTATTTTGTAAAAATTAAATGAGAAACTTGCATTGATGAGCTAATTTTCATAAATACCATGAGTAGGCAAATGATTTAATGGAAAGAAGGGAATATTATGCTAGATGGTAAAAATGGTCATTTTAGATATTAAATTTAAAATATTAAATATAAAATCATTTCTTTGAAATTCCTTTTCATCACCAATCTAAACCTCCTTTCACATTCTTCTTTTCATTGGTACCACTTGTTAGGTTTAAATTAGAAAGTTTCTTTTAATAAATGTTTAGTAAAGCCATCAGCATATTAAAAACTTAAAATAGCATGTGTATATTTAAATTTAACACATTTTTTCCCCCAAGGGTCCAGGGAAGGGAACTGATGAAGGAACACCAATGGAAACATACAGTGGGGACAATGGGGACTGTTTTAAGGGGCAAGATCATGACAGTGGGATGGAGTGTTTGAGAAACTCAGCAACAGTGAGATCTTCCATAGCATGTGATTGAGGTGCCATGTAATTTTAAGAAACACACACACACACATTCTAAATGACTTTCAGCATATTAAGAATAAGTGTGATACAGAAGAGAGTCAATATTGACCAGAGACCCTAACAGTAAAGATCAAGAGGAGTTCTCAAAAATTCAGTGATGGGATATTTGTCTCCAGTGTCTCTCCCCTTCTTGTCCTAATGCACTGACGGAGTCATGCCTCTGTGGACAAAACTGTTCCATTAAATAAATTAAAAATAAATAAAATCCTCTTGGTGAAAGAGGAGAGTGAAATTTGTCTTAAAACTCAACATTCAAAAAACTAAGATCATGGCATCCGGTCCCATCCCTTCGTGGCGTATACAGGGGGAAATGATGGAAACCATGCCAGGCTTTATTTTCTTGGGTTCCAGAATCACTACAGATGATGACTGCAGCCATGAAATTAGAAGAGGTTCGCTTCCTGGAAGAAAAGCTGTGACCAACCTAGACAGCATATTAAAAAGCAGAGACATTACTTTGCCAACAAAGGTCCATCTGGTCAAAACTATGGTTTTTCCAGTAGTCATGTATGGATGTGGGCTTCCCTCAAAGCTCAATTAAGAATCTGCCTTCAATGCAGGAGACCTGGATTCAGTTACTGGGTTGGAAGATCCCTTGGAGAAGGAAATGGTGACCCACTCCAATAATCTTGCCTGGAAAATCCCATGGACAGAGGAACATGGCAGGCTACAGTCCATGGGGTCACAAAGCATTGGACACAACTTAGCGACTAAACCACCACTGCCGCCACGTATGGATGTGAAAGTTGGACCATAGAGAAAGCTTAGCACCAAAGAATAGATGCTTTTGAACTGAGGTGTTGGAGAAGACTCTTGAGAGTCCCTTGGATGGCAAGGAGATCAAACCAGTCAATCCTAAAGGAAATCAGTCAGTCCTGAATATTCATTGGAAGGACTGATGCTGAAGCTGAAACTCCAGTACTTTGGCCACCTGATGAGAAGAACTGATTCATTGGAAAAGACCCGGATGCTGGGAAAGAGTGAAATCAGAAGGAGTAGGGATGACAGAGGATAAAATGGTTGGATGACATCACCTACTCGATGGACATGAGTTTGAATAAGCTCCCGGGGTTGGTGATGGACAGGGAAGCCTGGCATGCTGCAGTCCATGGGTTTGCAGAGTTGGACATGACTGAGTGACTGAACTGAACTGAACTGAACATTTGAGTAAGCATAGAATGTCACATGCCATTCCAATAAACAACAAATGTTGTCTGCCATCAAGACATCAGCTATTGCCATACCCCAGAATGTGTGCCTAGAGGACAATTACGGATAAAGGAAAACAGAATACTGGCCCTAGAAGATAAGATGCATATCTATGGAATAATCCAGACTCAATAATCCCAGACTGTTGAATCTTCCCATACGTAGAAAAGTAGTAATATCATTAACTGAAGATGTCTGTTTTTGTGATTAGCAATAATCACTTGATGTTCAACTACTATGTTTTTTCTGGCAAAATATTCCTTTATATCCTTTATATTTCTTTATCTCCTCCCTTACCTCTTTGGGACAGTTCCTCAGAGCTTTCAGAGAGACTATCTCCCAGGCTATAGTTTTCAGTAAAATCCACAAATGAAATATAACTCCAACTTTTAGGTTGTGTGTTTCTCTACAGTTGACATCTTGAAGGAGAAAGGAAAGATGCATCTGAGTCAAACACTCCAGCCATCAGCTTCAAGTATTTGTCATATATAAGGTCACTGGGTATGTAAGTACACAATCATCTCAGGTGAAATTGAAGATGGTGGTCAAAAAATTATTAACAAACATAAATTACATTTTGATGTATTTAAGAAATCTGTGTGTGTGTGTGTGTGTGTGTGTGTGTGTGTGCGTGCTAAGTCACTTTAGTTGTATTGTGTCTGACTCTTTGCTACCCTATGGACTGTAGCCCACCAGGCTCCTCTGTCCATGAGATTCTCCAAGCAAGAAGACTGGAGTGTGTTGCCATGCTCTCCTCCAGGGGATCTTCTCCACCCAGGGCTCAAACATGTTTTCTATATCTGCTGCATTGGCAGGCAAGTTCTTTATCATTAGTACCACCTGGGAAGCCTACCTTAATGCAAAATATACATATGTATAAAACATATTTTTAAATAAAGAAATTCAGTCCTAACTTTAGTCTTGTGATGTTGGGATGGGAGTTTGAGATGATCTAGGCTATCCAAATGTACTAAAAATTAATAATTATTCTTGATATATTTTAATATACTAACATATCCACATTAAAAGCACTTTGTCAGATGAAAATATTTCACAATAGCCAGGGTTTAATTTAAATAAATACAATTCATTGACACTTTTGGAGTTTGGTTAAGGGAAGAGGTAAGCAGGAGAGGCTGTAGTCCATGTGATCAGATTGGCTAGTTTTCTGTGTGTCTGCCCTCTGATGCCCTCTTGCAACACCCACCATCTTACTTGGGTTTCTCTTATCTTGGATGTGGGGTATCCCTTCATGGCTGCTCCACCAAAGCACAGCTGCTGCTCCTTACCTTGGACGAGGGGTATCTCCACACGGCCACCCCTCCTGACTATGGACATGGGGTTGCTCCTCTTGGCCGCATCCCCTGACCTCAGGCATGTGGTAGTTCCTCTGGAATGTGAAGAAAGCTGAGTGCCGAAGAATTGATGCTTTTGAACTGTGGTGTTGGAGAAGACTCTTGAGAGTCCCTTGGACTGCAAGGAGATCCAACCAGTCCATCTTAAAGGAGATCAGTCCTGGGTGTTCACTGAAAGGACTGATGCTGAAGCTGAAACTCCAATACTTTGGCCACCTCATGCGAGGAGTTGACTCTTTGGAAAAGACCCTGATGCTGGGAGGGATTGGGCCCAGAAGGAGAAGGGGATGACAGAGGCTGAGATGGGTGGATGGCATCACCAACTCAATGGACATGAGTTTGAGTGAACTCTGGGAGTTGGTGATGGACAGGGAGGCCTAGCGTGCTGTGATTCATGGGGTTGCAAAGAGTCAGACATGACTGAGCAACTGAATTTAACTGAAGCAGGAGAGACCCTCTTGACCTACTTCAGGCAGCTTCATTTCTATAGTTGATACACAGAATTTCCTTCCATTTCATAAACAGTATTTACATCCCATTCCTTTCATATTGTCATTTGTCATTTTTACTGTCAATAGGATGGTATTTCAGAGGCTAATGGAGAAATTTCTAAAAGAAATGAATTTCTTCTTTGCTCATCTAATACTTCTGCATGATTAAACTCCATTTAAAAACAGTGTTGGAAGGCAGCTATTTCAACTCCATTCTCTTATAACCTTTATCCCAGCAACTATCTCTTAAGATTTGTTGGCTTAATTAATTACAACTTGGACATCATTAACCTCTCTGGAGGCACAAGAAAGCTTGATTTTCTTTGGAACCCTAACCATGGGAAACCATTATTAGAGTTTGAGTGTGTGTGTGTGTGCTTGTGTGCACACACACACATATATATAGCTAAATATATGCTACATAACTATAACTATATATATATATATATATATATGATTTATAAAACTATAAAATACATTTTATGCTGAGGGCTGAGTTTCTCTTTTTCATTCTACTCTGTATTTTGCAGAACATTTGAAATGTGCTAGCAGTTTGTACAAAAGACAGGAGAAGCTAAGCTATTTCATGAATTCCCAGCACATGACTCTGTGAAGTCTTTTGTCAGTAAGCCAACCTTCAATTAGTCACAAAGTCTGAGAGTACTCTAATACCTAACATATTATTTCCAGGCTTGACAACTGTAAAGACAACCCTAGAAGGCAATTCCCTTCCTCTATTTCAATGCTTCTGAAGCCTTGACATAAAAAGAGGTGATGGATGCAAAGACCTTTCAAGTTAATGTGCTTGCTGCTTGAGTTTCTGTCATGACAAACTATTTTTATATGTCTATCAATCTACTTAGATAGTAGATGCTTAATTATTTAGGAATTAAAAGGATGAAAATATCTTCCTTTCCTTAAGGGAGAATTTTTTTTTCCTCAGTGTGTAAGTTATGTACGTTGCATTTCTCTTATTTCTGCTATTAAAAAAAAAAAAAACAACACTATAAATCTCTGGATATGCTCCCAATTAAATAAAGTAACAATTTTGAATTAAGAATGTCAATGTATGGCAAAACCAATACAATATTGTAAAGTAAAAAAATAAATAAAACTGAGATAAAAATAAATATAAATAAAAAAACAACAACAACAAAAAAACAAAAATCAACGGCAAATAGAAATTTACAATATCTAAAAATATACATCAGGTAACTTTGGCTTTGAATGAAAAGAAAAGTTTATGCTTTAATCCTTCCATTAAAACAATTAAAATGCAAAAAAAAAAAAAAAAAAGAATGAAAACATCTTCCTTTCCTCAGTGGGGGGGGGGCTGGGAAACAGAATGCCAGTTGTGTTTCTTGCATTTTTCTTATTTCCATATATATATATATATATGGTCTATAAATCTCTGGATATACTCCTGATTAAATAAAGTCACAATTTTGAATCATGCCTTTATGTAAAAGAAAATTTCCAATTAACTTTCCTCTTCAAGTTCTAGAAAAGTGATAGGCTATTGAAGTGAGACAATGTATTCAAGATTGATCTGATCTAAAACTATAAAAAAAAAAGTACAAGAATAGGAAAAAAATAATAAGTGTTTATCCTTTTATTTATTTTCTAATTTCTGAGGAAGAAAGTTAACAGTTGTATTCATTTTTAATGGTGAACTACTACAACTATATTTCATTGAAGACAAAACATTCAGTATTAAAAAATTACATTTACAAATCTCAGCAATAAACACTATTTATCTAACACTAATTTACATACATTTCATTTAGGGAATACTTTTTTTGACCTTCACTCTTCATAAGGCTACTAAAAAATAAATGTAAACAATTGGAATGCATCGTACAGTAGTATTAATTACAATTTAACCATTGTGGAAATTGAATTTGACATCATCTCAAAAGTTTTCCAGAGGTAACTAATAAAGCCAGGGGGTTGTTTTATTTATTAAATATAGAAACTGTATTTGATAACATTTACTAAAGAGCCTCTTGATGAAAGTGAAAGAGGAGAGTGAAAAAGTTGGCTTTAAAGCTCAACATTCAGAAAACAAAGATCATGGCATCCGGCCCCATCACTTCATAGTAAATAGATGGGGAAATAGTGGAAACAGTGTCAGACTTTATTTTTCTGGGCTCCAAAATCACTGCAGATGGTAATTGCAGCCATGGAATTAAAAGATGCTTACTCCTTGGAAGGAAAGTTATGACCAACCTAGACAGCATATTGAAAAGCAGAGACATTACTTTGCCAACAAAGGTCCGTCTAGTCAAGGCTATGGTTTTTCCAGTGGTCATGTATGGATGTGAGAATTGGACTATAAAGAAAGCTGAGCACCGAAGAATGATGCTTTTGTACTGTGGTGTTGGAGAAGACTCTTGAGAGTCCCTTGGACTGCAAGGAGATCCAACCAGTCCATCCTAAAGGAGATCAGTCCTGAGTGTTCATTGGAAGGACTGATGTTGCAGCTGAAACTCCAATACTTTGGCCACTTGATGCAAAGAGCTGACTCATTTGAAAAGACCCTGATGCTGGTAAAGGTTGGACAGGAGGAGAAGGGGACAACAGAGGACGAGATGGTTGGATGGCATCACTGACTCAATGGACATGGGTTTGGGTGGACTCTGGGAGTTGGTGATGGACAGGGAGGCCTGGCGTGCTGGAGTTCATGGGGTCACAAAGAGTCGGACATGACTAAGTGACTGAACTGAACTGAACTGAACAAGTACTATTGGTCTTCCCTGGTGGCTCAATTGTAAAGAATCTGCCTGCCATTTCAGGAGGTGCAGGTTCAATCATTGGGTCAGGAAGATCCCCTGGAGGAAGGCATGACAACCCATTCCAGTATTCCTGCCTGGAGAATCCCATAGACAGAGGAACCTGGTGCTGATAGTAAAGACACTACTGAATTGACTGAGCACACATACATTCATTTTTAAAAGTATGCTAAGTGAAAAGAAACCTATCCTTAAGACTTAAATATCATTCATGTGTTAGAGAATATAGATGTCTTTTTCTCTATTGTTACACTGTTAACTAAAATCCTTGGATATTGTATGTAAAACATGATTCTGGAAAGTACAGGGAGAAAAGTAGAGTATTAGGGGACCTCAAAACCCAGGGAGTTATATGAGTCCCTCCCTCTCCTTTCCTGAGAGAAAAAGTATTTTCTTTGGTGCAACAAATTGTGTGTATTGTCTTTCTCTGACTTGTTTTACTTCATTCTAGACATGGAGCTGAAGAAATAAATGACCCAGAAATGCCAATGTGCAGACACAATAAAAGCCCCAACAAAGCATGCTATCTCCAGACAAAAGACCAGGATAAAGAGCAATCTAGCAAAACAGAAAACCTTTAGGAAGTAACTATTCTTTACAGCCAACAGCCATCGTAAAAATAACAAAAATCAAGTCAATATTGTGTCTCATTGTCCAGCTATACCAGCAAAGTTTGAATGGAGACGTAGATTTCTAGGCTGTGACAATGTATCCCAACATCCTACCAGGGCGATGGCCAAGGAAGCAAATGGCATCTCAGGTTTTCATCCTTGACACTGTGGTGTCAGAGGAGACCACATAGGAAGATTGGATCACCCTTCACTGGCAGCAACAGACATGCCTTTCCTCCACCCTGAGGTGCTGTCAGAAGTGGTGAATCAGGACCATTACCATACCCAGTGGTAGAAAGGCCACCCCATATGCAGTGTCACTGGAAAATGCATGGAAAGCTAGAATGCCCACCCCTTCTCAGCATTAAACAGGAGCAACCCCCATCTAGGGTGTAAATGGGAGTTCCCATCTTGGCTTCCCCAAGTGGGGGACCTGGATTTTTACCTCCACCTGTTAATGAGACAGAGTGCCATGCCTTCCTTTGCCAGAGAAAGTAAGTTAAAGCAAAAAGTTTAAATAAGATCCAGAGACTCACATAACACCAAAAAATATTCCTATGTCAATCAATAACCCCTTGTCATACCAAAACACAAAAATATTATAACACAAAAATATTCAGGTTGCAATCAATAACTCTTTGTCATACCAGGAATAAGGAAATTCTCAAACTAAATGAAAAAATGTATATATATATAATCAATAGATGTCATTACTGAGATTTACTGAGCTAGCAGAAATGTTGGAATTATGTGATACATATTTCAAAGCATCCATGACAAAAGTGCTTCAATAAGCAATTATGAATGCACTTGAAGCAAATGTAAAAATAAAAATATCAGACTAAGAAATAGAAGATGCAGAGATGAAACAAATGGAAAATAATACAATAGCAAAAATTAAAACAACAGAAACCTCTGCGAATGGGATCAGTAGCAGAACAAAAGAGAGAAAATTATCAGGGAATTTTAAATGAAACAATAGAAATACCATAATCTGAATGAAAGAGAAAAAAATAGACAGAAAAAAATAATGAATAGAAACTCAGGGACCTGAGACACTATACAAAATGATCTAACATTTGTATCATAAAGCTCCTTGTCTTTACATTTAATTTAATTTTGGATATATTAGGTTGGTACAGAAGTAATTGTGGTTCTGGACCATGATGTTTAAGTCATTATAACTAGGTTCAAACATATCTTTATTAATCAAAACAGGAACCATTACTATCAACGCATTTTTGCCAATGAGAAATGTTTGTTCATTCCTGTAGCATAAAATCATTGCTTTGAGATTTGACAAACTCTTGGAAAAGATTTTTCTGCCTCCTGGTTGTGGAAGTGCTTCCCTTGTAAAAAGTTGCCGAGATGCTTGAAGAAGTGGTAATCAGTTGGCAAGAGGTCAGGTGAATATGACAGATGAGGCAAAACTTCGTAGCCCAGTTCGTTCAACTTTTTAAAGTGTTGGTTGTGCAACATGTGGTTGGGAGTTTTCTTGCAGAAGAAGTATGCCCATTTTGTTAACCAATGCCAGCTGCAGGTATTGTAGTTTTCAGGGCATCTCATCAATTTGCTGAGCATTACTTCTCAAATATAATGGTTTTGCCAGGATTCAGAAAGCTGTTATAGAGCAGACCAGCAGCAGACCACCAAACAGTGACCATGACCTTGCTTTGGGGTGCAGATTTGGCTTTGGGAAGTGTTTTGAAGCTTCTTCTCCATCCAGCTACTGAGCTGGTCATCACCAGTTTTGTAAAATCCACTTTTCGTCACATGTGACAATCCGATCGAGAAATGGTTTGTTGTTGTTGCATAGAATAAGAGAAGACGACACTCCAAAACGATGATTTTTTTTTTTTTTTTTTTTTGGTTTGTGGTCAGCTAATGAGACATCAACTTACCGAGCTTTTTCACCTCTCCAATTTACTTCAGATGCCAAATGATGATAGAATGATCGACGCTGAGTTCTTCTGCAACTTCTCATGTAGTTGTAAGAGGATCAGCTTTAATGATCCTTTCAGTTGGTCATTATCAACTTACAATCACCAACTCAATGGACGTGAGTTTGAGCAAACTCCAAGAGATAGTGAAAGACAGGGAAGCCTGGTGTGCTGTGGTCCATGGTGTTGCAAAGAGTCGGACATGACTTAGCGACTGAACAACAACTTTCGATAGCCAGCCACTGAACTCCTCAACTTCAAAACACATCTTTGCAAAACTTCTTGAACCACCTCTGCTCTTTATGTTCATTAGCAATTTGAAAGCCAAATGAGTTGTTGATGTTGCAAGTTGTCTCTGCTGCTTTATGACCCATTTTGAACTCGAATAAGAAAATCATTTGAATTTTCCTTTCATCTAACAAATATCATCTCCCTAGTCAAAAATAAATACAGAATAAACAGCAAGTAATGTAATTAGCAAAAAAAAAAACATAAAGCAAGAAATGCACATTAAAATAATGCACAATATAACCACATTGCAATTAACAATGCAAAATGGCAATTACTTTCTCACAAATCTAATATTTGTACTCTAGCACCAAGAGCAATTCAATTATATTAGCAAAAGTATTAAAACTCCTGTAAACTGTTTTGAAAAACCTATCCCCAAAGCTAAAAGCTTGACATAGGAACAATGTTATTTTGGATTTACACTTTGCCCAAATATGTATCTTGCTTCCTGATCCAAGAATTAACCTGAGACCAGCAAATCTATTCTGGTAGGAATCACTTATTCAATTCAGTGCAACAGTCTTTATTAAGTACTTGCAAGGGCTCAAGCCCTCTGTATTTTCACAGGCTGTTCTCCCTTCCTGGGATGTATTTTTTCATCTTGCCCACTTGGCAAATTCCCACTCTTCATCAAGTTCAGTCCAAATCCAATCTTCACTGACTCTCTCAAAAAGGTATGAGAGTTCCTTCATTTTTACTTATAATTGACTTGTCAACATTATCTGTATGTTACTCAAGACATCATGCATTGATTTATCCCTCTAACTAAACTGTGTTCTTTCAGAAGCTAGGACTCTTTCTTCTCATCTTTGCTACTCCAATTGCACTGAAATTCATTCTGTCATAAAGTGTTTTCAGTAATTACCTTTTACACAAACAAATGAATTAATATATTCAGCCACACATCAGATTTTTAAAAAAATATCTACTGCGTACCAGGCATAGTAATAGAGTCAGGTACTCATGGTGAGTGGATAGTGTTACTCATTGTTCTGAAGAATTCAAATAGTAAGGAACACATACCTTTAGAGTAAAGCAATTATGATGAAAGGCAATAAACTGTATATAGTCTCCTTGCTTTGTAAAATTTTAAGGATAAACACGGTTTTGTGTCTTTATATGCTGGGAAGCCAAATGTGTCCCACAGTATCTTACTGTGTATAATATTTTACATGTTTAGAAAAGGAAAGATCAAAGCACTTCTACAATACTAGTCTTATAACTGCCCCATCACCTTTCAACCAATAACATCAAATTTTAACTACTTGACTAAATTACCTTGCTAACACATACCATAGGGCCTAGCATACAACGAGTTCTCAATAAATAATAAATTGAACTTTTAAGCTTCTATTTTATTTTATTTATTTTAATTTTATTTTTTATTTTATTTTTTAACTTTACAATATTGTATTGGTTTTGCCATATATCAACATGAATCCGCCACAGGTATACACGTGTTACCCATCCTGAACCCTCCTCCCTCCTCCCTCCCTGTACCATCCCTCTGGGTCATCCCAGTGCACCAGCTCCAAGCATCCAGTATCGTGCATCGAACCTGGACTGGCAACTCATTTCATATATGATATTATACATGTTTAAAATTACTTAAGGATGAGAGTGAGTACTGTCCCTTAAGGTGTTAAATAGAGGTTTTGGTATTTTAAATACATTGAGTGCAAATGAAGTTAGAATTCTCAGAGTTTAGCACCTGGTATATTCTCCAAATTTTCCTTTCACCCAGAAATTTTATACCTTGTTATATAATCTCTGTAATCTGCCTCACATACTTTTTTTTAGCATGAGAATGTTTATAAATACATGCATAAAAATAAAATATTTGCTATATCCTGAAAAATAAATAAATTGAAAAAAATAGTTGAAAAAATGGCGTAAATTAGCACTATACAAACTTTTACATTCTGATAATTCTTTTTGAATATATATATATAGTTTAAATTATGTTTCCTACTGCTGAGGCTGAAACTCCAATACTTTGGCCACCTCATGCTAAGAGTTGACTCATTGGAAAAGACCCTGATGCTGGGAGGGATTGGGGGCAGGAGGAGAAGGGGACGACAGAGGATAAGATGGCTGGATGGCATCACTGACTCTATGGACATGAGTTTGGGTGAACTCCGGGAGTTGGTGATAGACAGGGAGGCCTGGCATGCTGTGATTCATGGGGTCGCAAAGAGTCGGACACGACTGAGTGACTGAACTGAAATGACCTATACTAATATATCCAGTGGCTTTAAAATATGCAAAATATAAAAAGGAGTGAAAAATAGGTGAAGTTAATTACAATATAAATTGTGCATTAGTTAATAAAATAACAGCATTTGTATAATATTTTATAAATATTTAATATCAATTTAAATGCCTAGTCCTTATTTTAGCATCAGTTCAGTTCAGTTCAGTCTCTCGTGTCCAACTCTTTGCGACCCCATGAATCACAGCACGCCAGGCCTCCCTGTCCATCACCAACTCCCGGAGTTCACCCAAACTCATGTCCATTGAGTTGGTGATGCCATCCAGCCATCTCATCCTCTGTCGTCCCCTTCTCCTCCTACCCCCAATCCCTCCCAGCATCAGGGTCTTTTCCAATGAGTCAACTCTTTGCATGAGGTGGCCAAAGTACTGGAGTTTCAGCTTTAGCATCATTCCTTACAAAGAAATCCCAGGGCCGATCTCCTTTAGAATGGACTGGTTGAATCTCCTTGCAGTCCAAGGGACTCTCAAGAGTCTTCTCCAACACCACAGTTCAAAAGCATCAATTCTTCGGCACTCAGCCTTCTTCATAGCCCAACTCTCACATCCATACATGACCACAGGAAAAACCATAGCCTTGACTAGACGGACCTTTGTTGGCAAAGTAATGTCTCTGTTTCAATATGCTATCTAGGTTGGTCATAACTTTCCTTCCAAGGAATAAGCATCTTTTAGTTTCATGGCTGCAGTCACCATCTGCAGTGATTTTGGAGCCCCAAAAAATAAAGTCTGACACTGTTTCCACTGTTTCCCCATCTATTTCCCATGAAGTGATGGGACCAGATGCCATGATCTTCATTTTCTGAATGTTGAGCTTTAAGCCAACTTTTTCACTCTCCACTTTCACTTTCATCAAGAGACTTTTTAGTTCCTCTTAACTTTCTGCCATAAGGGTGGTGTCATATATACATGTATATTATTTTTTATATCCTGTTTGACTATTATTTACTATAAGGTATTGAATATAGTTCCCTGTGGATATCTGTTCCTTTTTAAACTAATTGAAAGATGCCATTTAAAAATTATTTTATGGTTTAAACCAATGGAAACCTTCATTTCAAAAATTTGAAACAAGAAAAAAGTTTCTAAATTTTTCATGCAGGTAATTAATGTGAGAGCTTGTACAGGTAATCTGTAACAAAATCATAGAAATATGTCAACTTTTCCAAAGCTTTGATTCAGCAATGCTCTTTACATAGTACAATCCACTGAGAATAAATAGATGTTAGTGGCACTGTTTCAATCCCTGTATATTGCAAAACTTCCCCTAATCCCTCAGGGTACTGCACTTATTGGACTTGGCACTTAGCAAGGGAGAATAAATATGTATGTTATTTTTGATAAAGTTGCATATAAATAGAAGTTGAATAGTTTTTTTTTTTTTTTTTTTTTTAACCTACCAGTATCAGTATTCTTATACAGTTCTTGGCTACAAGCAATTCACTTTGACAACCACTGGAGTAAAATTCTGTACATTTCTTGAAATGAAAATTTTCAGAGACATCCTTTTTAGAAAGGAACAGAGTAGAGTGTATTCTATTCCATAATCATTAACAAACTTCTGTGATAGAATACCATGGGAGATAACTGTCTTTGAACTTCACCTTTGCTGAAAGGTGAAATTTTAACTACTGGTTCTCAGACTCAGAATCTGGCACCAGAGCCTAATTCTTTTCTAATATTACATTCTTTTCTCTCTGTTCTGTTGTACAGTTTTCTATATTCCAACATATGTTAATTCAATAAATACTTACGTTTCTCACTTACAGAGAGACTATTTTGAATAGTTCAATATCAGACTAGCTTTATATTACAACTTGTTTCAATTGGTTGTACTTAGAGTGCAAATTTAATACCAAATACATTCGGCTGTGTGTTTACTTTTTGAAAGGAGTGAGATAAGTTTTACATCCCTAGAATTTTAGATTTACATTCAGATGATTTTTCTTCTAAAGTGATTACTTTCTGTGGAGAATTTTTATGGAAAGTTAAATTATCTTTCTAGATACTTATTAGAGAAATATGCATCCACATTTTTTCTAAACTAAAATCTAGGATAACTAATTACACATATTTTTACATAACTTCTATTTATCTCTATCCCCAAATAATATTTACCATTTAAAGATGAATCTAACTTTATAACATCGTTCACTTTCTTATAATGAATAACTAATACAAATTTTTAGTGTATTCATTTTAAGTATTACTTTAGTTAATAAAGTTGTATTTCCTGCTTTTCAGTTTAAGAACAGAATTATAACCAAATCAACCAAATAGACATAAAATTATACATATATATATATGTGTGTATATATATATATATATGTATATAGTTCAGTTGCTCAGTCATGTCTGAGTCTTTGCGACCTCATGGACTGCAGCACACCAGGTTTCACTGTCCATCACCAACTCCCAGAGCTTGCTCAAACTCATGTCCATCAAGTCGGTGATGCCATCAAGCCATTTCATTCTGTTGTCCCCTTTTCCTCCTGCCTTCAGTCTTTCCCAGCATCAAGGTCTTTTCTAATAAGTCAACTCTTGGCATCAGGTGGCCAAAGTATTGGAGTTTCAGCTTCAGCATCAGTCCTTCCAATGAATATTCAGGACTTATTTCCTTTAAGATGGATTGGTTACATCCCCTTGCAGTGCAAGGGACTCTCAAGAGTCTCCTCCAATACCACAGTTCAAAAGCATCAATTCTTCAGTTCTCAGCTCTCTTTATAGTCCAACTCTCACATCTATACATCACTACTGGAAAAATCACAGCTTTGACTAGATGGGCCTTTGTTGGCAGTAATGTCTCTGCTTTTCAATATGCTATCTAAGTTGGTCATAACTTTTCTTCCAAGGAGCAAGCATCTTTTCATGGCTGAAATCACCATCTTCAGTGATTTTGGAGCCCCCCAAAATGAAGTCTGCTACTGTTTCCACTGTTTCCCCATCTGTTTGCCATGAAGTGATGGGACCAGATGCTATGATCTTAGTTTTCTGAATGTTGAGTTTTAAGCCAACTTTTTCACTCTCCTCTTTCACTTTCATCAAGAGGATCTTTAGTTCTTCACTTTCTGCCATAAGGGTGGTATCATCTGCATATCTGGGGTTATTGATATTTCTCCCAGCAATCTTGATTCCAGCTTGTGCTTCTTCCAGCCCAATGTTTCTCATGATGTCCTCTGCATATAAGTTAAATAAGCAGGGTGACAGTATACAGCCTTGATGTCCTCCTTTCCCTATTTGGACCCAGTCTGTTGTTCCATGTCCAGGTCTGTTGCTTCTGACCTGCGTACAGATTTCTGAAGAGGCAGGTCAGGTGGTCTGGTATTCGCATCTTCTGAAGAATTTTCCAGAGTTTGTTGTGATCCACACAGTCAAAGGCTTTGGCATAGTCAATAAAGCAGAAGTAGATGTTTTTCTGGAACTCTCTTGCTTTTTCGGTGATCCAACAGATGCTGGCAATTTGATCTCTGGTTCCTCTGCCTTTTCTAAAACCAGCTGGAAGTTCATGGTTCATGTATTGTTGAAGCCTGGCTTAGAGAATTTTGAGCATTACTTTGTTAGCCTGTGAGATGAGTGCAATTATGCAGTAATCTGAGCGTTCTTGGGCATTGCCTTTCTTTTGGATTGGAATGAAAACAACTTTTCCAGTCCTGTGGCCACTGCTGAGTTTTCCAAATTTGCTGGCATATTGAGAGTAGCACTTTCACAGCATCATCTTTCAGGATTTGAAATAGGTCAACTGGAATTTCATCACCTCCACAAGCTTTGTTCATAGTGATGCTTCGTAAGGCCCACTTGACTTTACATTGCAGATGTCTGGCTCTATATCCCTGGAGAAGGGATAGACTACCCATTCCAATATTCTTGGACTTCCATGGTGGCTCAGAGAGTAAAGAATCCACCTGCAATGTGGGTGACCTGGGTTCGATCCCTGGGTTGGGAAGATCCCCTGAAGGAGGACATGTCAACCCATTCCAGTCTTCTTGACTGGAGGTCTACAATCTATGGGTTCACAGAGTTAGACATGACTGAACCATTAAGCACAGCACAGCATATATATACATACATACATATACACATATATATATTTATATACACATACATACTTATATAGATATATATGCACATACATATAAAGAAGAATATGTGTTTTGAGTACATGAGAGCTCTATTCCTTGACGACACCATGTTTTATTCGGTTTCCCACAATGCTTACCACAGTAAGCATTACCACTAATACTGCACTAAATTTACATTTAATCTTCTAAAAATAATTTTGTATTTTATTCAGCAATTTTACTTCATATATGCTATGTGTGGTCATCACAAATAAATATATTGGTTCATGCCTTTTCATGTAATATTATCAATGCAGTTTTAAAACATTAACACAGTTATAATAATGATCTTAATGTATCTTTCCCTTAAATGTTATGTATCTATTTCTAAAAGCTCAGTTTTTGAAAACAAGTTTTCATATCTTCAAACAGATTTGATATAATCATTTTGATTTTAGAAATGTAATTTTTCAAAGATTTTGTAAATGACCCTTTGGGGGCTTATTCATTATTTATAAATCTTGAGTTGAACTCGGTTTGTGTAATCAGTAAGATTGACCCTTTTGCAATTAGAGCAAATAATTCATTTAGAGTTTAGTTTGCAATAAATCATACTTGCAAGTTATTTATATACATGCAAGGTTAGTGCTACAAATCACCCTTGTTTTTGCTCTATGTCAAAAACACTTTCTCAGAGAAGGAAGGAGAGACAATTATGAATTTGATTCTGTGATAGTACCTAGTATATTAATTATTTATAAGTTTATTTTTTATATATAATTCAGGTTTCTGCCTCACATCCTTAAGCATATGTGTGCAGCCATGGAAGCATGAATCACAAGAAAAGCTGCCTATTGTTTTCATTTATCACCACATTTATTTTTTATCATCTTACACTTCCGTTCTTTTCTCCTTGAACATCGCTCAGTTTGGAAGCTGACTAGTTTGGTTTGGATGCAAGTGAGACTTTATCACAATGAGTGACTCTGCTCTGCAAAGGAATTGATTGTTAGGTCACCTCAGTTTGTTTCCATCCATGTAAGATGAGCCATTTAAACAAAAAGAGCCTACTATGTGCTTTGTTTAATGAAAAGGTATTAAGGATGAAAAGAACATTAAAAACTCAGCTCTCAAAAACTTTATATATGGTCTTTCACCAACATTTCTGCATCCTTGACTTATGTACTGTCATATATTAAACTTGTTATCTCATTTCACAAATAAAACTCTTTAAATGAACAAATGTTTTGAAATAACTATCCTATCCACATTCTCATTAATAGCTACCATTGTATATCAGACACTAACAGATTCTAAATACATGCTTTACATATATTGTTATTTAACCCAAAGAAAAGCTATGAAATAAATCCTCTGATATCCACTTTTTATAAATGATGACATTGTGGCTTTGATGGATGAGGAAACTTTTGTAAAGTCCCACCAATAGCATCATCCTCTGCAATCACATTGACAATATGTTCTGACCCATGTGCCAAATTCTTAGTCACTGTGGCAAGGTATTTAATCATAGTTTCTTATTCTATTTAAGTAAGTTTGTTTAAATTGAATTTTTTCCAAAGTTGTTAGCACTAAGCATGGGATTTTTTCCATCATCTACAGCATTTATGCATAGCCTAATTTTCCAACTACATAATCTGATTAAGTTCTTGAGAGCAATCTTGTATAGCAGATATCACTATCCACCATTTTCAGATGAAGATAAATTGCCTCAGAAACTCTAGGGGTTTTGCCCAATATTAAACAGATGATCAGTGTCCCAGCTAAAATGTCAGCTTCCATTTTTTTCTTCCACTAATAACTTCAGATTCTTCTATGGCTTTAGTGAATTTTTTGATAAATTTTGGTGAAACATGCTAAATGTGCCCTTCCATTGGTCATGTAACTTGGCCTATTCTAACAATGTATATAGATGAACTTGCAACAAGAAGAAGTAAAATGGAAATAGTTGTGGTACACGTATTTATCCATCCGCAGAGAGAAGGAGTAGAATAAGAGAGTGACAGGGCAGCGCTCCTCAGGATACCTGATGCCACAGCCTAGAGCAAACTAGATATTTAAATTGACCTGCCTCCGTAGAGGGGGCTTCCCTGGTGGCTTAGACAGTAAAGCATCTGCCTGCAATGTGGGAGACCTGGGTTCAATCCCTGGGTTGGGAAGATCCCCTGGAGAAGGAAATGGCAACCCACTCCAGTACTCTTGCCTGGAAAATTCCTTAGATGGAGGAGCCTGGTAGGCTACAGTCCATGGAATCTCAGAGTCGGACACGACTGAACAATTTCACTGGTTCACTGGTTCACCTCCATAAAGAAAGGAACCCCGCAAGCTTCTCTCCAAGAGTTGTAAGCTAGAACCCAAAGACACTTTGCTAAAAATAAAATCCCTGCTGAATAAAATATTCTTTTCTAAACTACACAGGTTGTATGATGTCAGAGCAGAAAGAGGAGTTTTCCTAGATCACAATTTAGGAAAATAGGATTTCTGCTTGAAATGGAAAAGAGAAATATCAAATTCAATTCTACAAGTATGGCAATCATTTATCATGGTAAGTAAGACAAAAATATGATCTTCTTCCCTCTCAACCAGTTTTTCTAAGCTTCACCTGCTACTTGAAACTTGCTCAGGTACTCCGACATGTTCTATACCATCAATATTGTCTTTGCACAGCGATACAATTTTGTGAAATTTTTTTCCTCCAAGTGGCTGTGCATTCTATGCTCCATGTATTCTTTTTACTAGCATATTGCATTACTTCAGGAACATCTAACTTTAGGTGCTCATGTCTATGAATACTTTCTTGACTGTACCAGACAGTAGGACCTTTTGTTTCTACAGTATTTGCTTATACCTGCATATCCAGTATGCACTATTCTCTATTGAAGCGTAGGCAGAAAAACTTTTGCATTTTTCACAACTGGTTCATTGAATGGTCTAATAGGTAAATTGACATAAACAGATTACAGGGGAAAAATAATTTCATGCAGAGAGGATTCGTATAAAAATATGAGACTCAAGAAAGTGACCAAAGCAGGAGGTCTTTATATCTTTTAGACAAAAAAGCAATACATTTGTGCAAAATTAACAAGACAAAGGGGTTTGGGCTTAGGGGAGTAAGTTAGTGAGGAAGTAGCAAGATTTGTTTATATCACCTTCTCAGCCCTAAATTCCCTGTCTCTGGTAATAAGGATGCATGTGACAGGGTGACATGTTCTGAAATCCTGGAGAAATCTATGCTGGTTCCTTGTCTGTTGTTGTTGTTTAGTCACTGAGTCATGTTGTTGAACTCCAAAAAAACTTTTAAAATATTTTTAATTTTTAATTAAAAATTTAATTTCAATTTAAAATTAAAATTAAATTAAAATTTAAAAGTTTTAAATTTAAAATTAAAATTTAATTTTAATTTTAAAATATTTTAATATAAATTAAAATTTAAAAGTTTTAAAATTAAATTTTTTTAATTTTAAAATATTTTTAATATAAATATATTTATTTTAATTGGAGGCTAGTTACTTTACAATATTGTATTGGTTTTGCCATACATTGACATGAATCAGCCACAGGTGTACATGTGTTCCCCATCCTGAACCCCCCTCCCACTTCCCTCCCCATCCCATCTTCTGGGTCATTCTAGTGCACCAGCCCCGAGCACCCTGTCTCATGCATTGAACATGGACTGGAGATTAGTTTCGCATATGATAATATACATGTTTCAATGCCATTCACCCAAATCATCCCACCCTCGCCCTCTGCCACAAAAGACTGTTCTATACATCTGTGTCTCTTTTGCTGTCTCGTATATAGAGTTATCGTTACCATCTTTCTTAATTCCATATATATGCATTAGAATACTGTATTGGTGTTTTTCTTTCTGCCTTACTTCACTCTGTATAATAGGCTCCAGTTTCATCCACCTCATTAGAACTGATTCAAATGTATTCTTTTTAATGGCTGAGTGGGAAGGGCAGTGTCTCATTTAGCTTCTTGGCATAACATACAATCCCTGGTATTGAAAATAGTATTAGTTGATCAGTCGTGGCCAACTCCTTGCGACCCCATGGACTATAGCCTACTAGGCTCCTCTGTCCTTGGAATATTCCTGGCAAGAATACTGGAATGAGTAGCCATTCCCTTCTTCAGGGTATTTTCCCAACCTAGGAATTGAACCTGGGTCCCCTGCATTGCAGGCAGATTCTTTACCGTCAGAGGCAAACTGATGAATTTAAAATATTTCCAAAATAACAAGTTATGAAGTTTCCTGCTAGATAGGTGAAGAATTCATTCTGTTTTCGAGAGATCTTTGGATGAAGGGTAAATCCTAATAGCATCTTTATTCTTTCTACTAGTATTCATATATGGAAAAGAATTTCAGGCAGACACATGTAGAGGATATGCTTTTGAGTCACATCACAAGGGTAGATTCTGGGCTCAGGGAAGCACTCCATCTGAAGCAACAAAGTGTTGAGCTATTTATCTAGAAAGCACGCAATTTAGCTAGTCTGAGAGCAGAAGAGCACACTCCTTCCACTACAACCACTGGTTACAATTTAAGATAACTGACTGTGCCCCTCCTAGACTATTCTGGTGAAGTGTGTATCCTAAGGGAATAGAGTCAAATGACCAAATATAAACAAATAATTACAGAATAAAACTCCTGAGCATCTGTCTTGTTACCTTGAATCAACTGAGTAAGTAGGACTTGAGTTTCAGTCAACTAACAGGGTTAGTAATGAGGCCACAGTGAAACAGTATCTGTGGAAGAGCTATCACCTGCTAGTGAGGTGGGCATCAATTTGAGTAATATATTTTAAAAATGTTTGTTTCTATAATTTTGATTCAAAGAAATAGTTTAACAGCTAGAGGATATAGTATATAAAAATATATATAAGGTAGAGTACAATATAATATACAAGGTAGAAAATATATAAGGTAAAATACCTCATAAGTAACATTATTATCATTCTGAGAGTTTATAGATACTTTGAATATCAAAAAATGTTAGGTATTTTTAGAGATTTTACTTTTAATATCTTAACCCTAATTTGAGCTCATTGGAGATGATAGCTGCAACAATCTGATTTAAGTATGCTAAATGTTTTGATTTGAAATTTTAATCAAGTAAGTAATTATTATAAAATATGTTGATTTCTCATTGTCCATGAAAATTACAATGCAACACACAGCAAGCTTTTAACTGAGTGAAAATAGTCTTTATAGTGTCAGTTTATGGCATCCCATAAGTAATTGTCTAGGCAACCAATTATATTTTTATGGAGGACGCATATGGTAAAACAACTGAAATAGTCACGTAAAATTTTTATATTGTGTGTTTTTTCTCATGGTTTGTGGTGTATTTAAATACTAGTACTGCCAAGTTCAAATTTATTGCTATAGCAAGTTCCAAATAGGAACATTTTAACATGCAGGTATGAATATAAAGAACTATATTGACTGCACAATCCAAATGTGAAAGTCAGTACAATTTCTAACAAACATGCTTTATTATACTCCTAAATGTGTGTTGCAGAACACAATGGAATTGAAAGCCTAGAAATCACATGAAACATGAAAATGTTCATCAGAGAAAACCATAAATTATGAAGCATATCTGATAAACAGCATAAAGCTTAAAAGAGAATTGAAGTGAAGTGAAAGTTGTTCAGTCATGTCAGACTCTTTGCAACCCCATGGACTGTAGCCTGTCAGGTTCCTCTGTCCATTAATTCTTCAGGCAAGGATACTGGAGTGGGTAGCCTATCCCTTCTCCAGTGGATCTTCCCGAGCCAGGAATTGCACTGGGGTCTCCTGCATTGCAGGCAGATTCTTTATCAGCTGAGCTACCAGGGAAGCCCTGAAAGAGGATTAGGGAGGCATCTAATTGCCACTTCATGGTACTTTAGACTGCAAGCAGCAAACAAAATGCTTTAAAAGTCAAAGACTTGAGAGGTGACAGGATTCTCAGTCACAGTGAAATCTTGGGATGCTGACTGGTCTCAGGCAAAGTGGTTGGTCTGAGCTGTCCCGTAGCTTGGTCACTCTCAATGTGTTATGACTTTCGTTTTCAGGCATTCTTCAACTCAATTCATCTGCCATGGCCTTTAGCTAGTGCTACTGCTGCTGCTGCTGCTAAGTTGCTTCAGTCCTTTCCGACTCTGTGCGACCCCAGAGATGGCAGCCCACCAGGATCTTCCATCCCTGGGATTCTCCAGGCAAGAACACTGGAGTGGGTTGCCATTTCCTTCTCCAATGCATGAAAGTGAAAAGTGAAAGTCAAGTCGCTCAGTCGTGTCCGACTTTTAGCGACCCCATGGACTGCAGCCCACCAGGCTCCTCTGTCCATGGGATTTTCCAGGCAAGAGTACTGGAGTGGGGTGCCATTGCCTTCTCCGAGCTAGTGCTACAGATCCCCTTTAAACATTTGTGAAATCCTCTACCCCTTCTCTAGTTGCTGTGCAGTGCAATGGTCATGTTAACCTTTGTGATCAAATGTATTTACTGGTTATGTCTGAAATTTACCTCAGTATAGAGGGTGTGTGTGTGTGTGTGTGTGTGTGAATTAATGGTAACATACACTCTTGGGATAATATTTGTAGGACCTTAATTAGGAATACATAATAGAGAGGCAGTTAATTAATAATTGAAGACTCTTAATCAGGAATTCATAATGCATGCACATTCATGTGGCTGACTGTTGGTTGTCTACTTAACGCCTAGTCTTTTCTACATCTTTATTACCAAAGTCCCCAATTTGTTTAAGGTTTCAAAGTGCCCAGTTGAGAAAATTACATTTCCCAACCCCCTTTGCAATTTAGTCTTGTCTTGAGGCACAGTTACTGCCAATGAATTTCCTGCTGGGGTTTCTGGGAAAATTTGCTTTCTTGATACAAGCATCACTTATTTTTGTTGTTGTTTGTTTATTACTATATTTATTCTGACATGGATTTCACAAGTGAAACCGTAGGTAAAGCACTACTTTGCAACCATATATGACTATGAAAATAGATGGCATTTGCTAAAGATGGTGAAGTAGAAATGAGGAGCCTGGAACATTCCTGGTACACTAGAGGCTCTGTTCCAACCCTAGGCTGCCTGACTTTGCACGTTTCCTAATGTAAGGAGTCACTGATAGTCACATTGCATAACTGAAGTTAAACACAATCCCAAAGTGTTCTAAATTGTGGTAATGAACTGGTTTTTACCGTACTTGTCAAGAATGAGACCAACAGTCAATTATTATTCACTAGAAGGAATAAAATTTTACATGTATTCATTTTGGTCTTTTATAAGGAAAAAGTCAGCGTTCATTAGCATGCAGATTGCTTTCAAAAGGAAACCATTCAAGTTTTGTCCCGAAATTATGTCAACAACTTTTGGCAAATTCATATTTCCTGGGTGGAGAAGAGATCAATCATAGCTGATTAGTCTCGGTCTGTATTTTGAACATCTGTGTTTATTTTGTACAGATAATTCAAATTTGAGTAATGCTGATGATGATAATAAGTAAAATCACACTTTTAAGTAATATTTGTGAACATTCATATAGGATACAGTGTTTTGACATGTCATATAACTTTACTCTTATAAAACAATTTGATAAAATATTTATTACTACAATTTTACAATTAGAGAGATCAAGGATAAGAGAAGTTAATGACTCACTGCATGGATGCATACTGTCGCTTCAGTTGTTTCTGACTTTCCCAGCCCTGTGGACTGTAGCCTACCAGGCTTCTCTGTCCTTGGGATTCTCCAGGCAAGAATACTGATTAGCAACTGAAATTTTTAGGTCCCAAATACCGAAAAGAAATAAGAGGTTGATGATATTTTCAAGAATGTCATGAGGCTTTGAAATGGGAGTGATGGCAAGAGAAAATTGATAGCCTAGCATTTCCTCCATAGTTAATATGTTGAGTCAGATTTCATATGCTCATTATTATAAATTGATTCCAATTTCAAAGTTAGACTATTATGTACATTTGTCCTAGTTCTGGGAGGATTTTGCAAGAGAAGATCATGTGACCTGATATTTACTGAAAGTTGCTGTTGTGTAGTCACTCAGGCATGTCTGCCTCTTTGCAACCCCATGGACTGCAGCATGCCACACTTCCCTCTCCTTCACTATCTCACAGGGTTTGCTCAAACATGTCCATTGAGTCAATGATGCCAGCCAACCATCTCATCCTCTTTGGTTAAAATGAGAAGACGGAGGATATGGTTAATTCACCATGCTGTGACAGTAGCTTTCATCTTCATTTTCATTGCAGTCACCTATTCCCATGAATGTTTTTGATGGATCTGGTCAGACTGATCCACTTCTGAAAATGTAAACTCAAATATCCCACCTTCTGAACTTCTGAATAAAACCCATTTTATTTATGATGTCAAGTTGATCCTTATCCTCACTGAGATCTTTAACTTTGTTATTTTTATGCTAGGCTATCGATTTCCTCTTGCCATCACTCCCATTTCAAGGCCTCATGACATTCTTGAAAATATCGTCAACCTCTTATTTCTTTCCAATATTTGGGACCTAAAAATTCCAGTTGCTAATCAATATAATTTATATTCCTTTTCCACCTCTACACTTACCCTACCCAGCAGATTATTGCTTGAAAAGATGAATTGAACAATCAGTAAACCAACTCCTTGAACCAGCTCGATTTTGTGGTTTTGAGGAATCCCTAGAATTTTAAATGCCAACTGAATATATCTTTTTTTCTGATGATTGTTGACTTAGATTAACTAAAGTTAAGCTATTTCCAAACATTTCTACCGCCTTAAAGTTCTGAAACCTTCCCTGGGTCACTGATCTCCCTCTATGACTTTCTGCTAATTATATTTTCTTCATATTTAAAAAGAAAAAAAATAGAGAAACAGATATAATCACATTCCTTGCCCCACTCTCACCTATATATGTACATTCTTTCTCATCTTTATTCTGCAGCATCACATTTATTTTTATAGCCCTGGGGTATCACTCTATTAATGACTGAGGAAGAATATGGGAATATTTTATTTAAATACTTATTTAAAATACTTATTGGCTTCAATTTCTCTCTGGAATGCACTCTATCTTTCTTGCTCTACATAGCTGCATTTTTGTTGCTTGCTTATGTGTTTAATGTTATCTTTTATTCATACTTCAGAATAACAAAATATGATTTTGGTTATGATCATCACACTGGAATGCCCTAACAAAGGTTGTTAACATTGTCACACTTTCAAGATTCTGTGGACCAGTGTCACTTGGCTTTATCCTTCTTTTTTTTTTTTTTTTTTTTGACACACAGTAGAACTTTGCACAGCTAATAACTCGTTCTTCTTGACACTTTCTACTGTCCATGATTGGCATAATGCCATTCTTTTCTAGTTCCTTTCTTGCTTCTTTGCTTGTTCTGGAGATTGTAGAAAACAAACAAACAAAAGAAAAAATTGCTCTTCTACCATTTCTTGATAAGTTAGTGTTTTGCTCCATAATCCCTGCTGCTAATCATCCTATTTCTGAAACTTTTTACCAGTATGCTTTTCCACATAATCATTGCATATGAATCTTATAATGCCATTCTAAATTATTAATAATACTTTTATCCTTGATATGCACTTTCCACATTCCATACACAACTTTTTACACTAGTGATATGACATTGTATATTTATACGTAAGATAACAAAAACTGCGATAGAAAGCATAACCCGAAATAGTTCTTTTGTGATCTAGCCTTGAGAAATATTTTCTAACACCATTTACAGAAGCTTTCCTTTAGAAACTTTGGTTCCAGCTATGCACAATGATTTGCAATTTTCAAAAGTTGTTATGTTCTTGCACATTTATTTTGTAGCATGCACTGTCCTCTTCCTGGACTGCCCTTCTTCTCTTCCAATTAGGTTAATTCTTGTTCTGACCTTAATAGTCAGTGTAAGAATTATTTTTCCCAGGCAACCTTGTACTAAATGAGAGTTAAGCCCTCCTTCAGAGTCTACAGGGATTTCTATCTATCAATATTATATCTGTTTATCACAACGTGATTTTAATTTTTCTGATAAAATTATTAAAAACTAACATTTGGATGCTACTCCAGGCAAACATTCATTTATTAATTTTTCTTAATAATAACTTTGAGAGACAGGTTTGTTAACATCCTGGTATTACAAATAAGGAAACTGAAGCACAGAAAATGTTAAACAACTTGCACAAGGTTTCATGTCTGCTACATGGCAGAAGCAGAGAACTGCCTGAATGAATTTTATTCCATTTTCATATTCTTCAATAAAAAATCTCAGCAGCGGGCTCAGGGAATTATTCATAGCTGATACCTAATATGCATTTGTTGAATGTTGAATGAGATAGAGGAAATACACCCAAGATATGTCATTTAAGTACTTACTGAAGTTGCTTCATCATGTCTGCTTAATTACTGTTCACAGGAGAGGCATTGAGATTTAAAGTTTAAAAGCTTATGAACAAATTCGCATATGGTGAACTCAACAGTTTTTTTTTTTTTTCCTCCTCATATGGGAATGAATTTAGTTAACAGACAGGTGTTTAATTTAGGTATGTGACAAACATATCAGAAATGATAAGAAAGCATTGAGCAGAAATTTAGAGAAGGTCAGTGCCATCATAAAATAAAATTCTGTTATTTCCCTCTTACAATTCTCCCATCATTCCTTTAACTTCTCCCTGGTGTTGTTTTGTGATCTTGGAACCCTTAATCATTTTAATGCATTGGGTAGACACTTTAAGTACATGATCATAAATCACAGTGAGGAGGGTGAAGCCAGAACATTTTGTTTGTGAGTTTGCTGTTGCCAGTGTCATTTTTAATGAGAAGATTCTTCAGTGTGTTTGATACGAAAACAAAGATTCTGAGGGAAATATGAGAAACCTTAGTTTTAACTGTTATTTTATACAAAAAAAAATCATATGCATTACATAAAGAATATTTCAAATTACTTTTTAGAAATATTTAGAAATAGATTTCATATGTATAATTTAACATATCTACCATTATAAATCATAGTTGTTTTTATACAAACATCATTTCCCTTCAGACTTCTCATCAAGCTTGGATCATACATATTATGTTCTTTGATGGCTTTCCTCATCTTTTCCATTTTCTGGAAATGCCACCTTCTTTCCATCTCATACCTTACTTTTCCAGGCTGCCCTGAAATAACAATGCTAACTGATCCCATCATTTGAGTTTCTATAATGGCTTATATTATTTATATAACAGTTTATACTCTGCCTTGTTTGGTGAATTTTTTAGTCACTTAGCATTTATTGTGCAACTGCTACAAACCAAACATGCTGTGATATAAATATAGGTAAGAATATAAATAAATCTTAATCAAGAGGAATCACATTCAAGTCAGATATAAGGGCCATCACAAGATCCTGAACTTTGACTCTTTGCCATGAATGAATGGGCCTTTTGAGTGGTCTGCCTAGAGGTAGGATGAGTGTTTCTCTGTGTGCTTATAGGAGGAAAACTATTTGACTAAGAGGACAGGTTCTTTTATATGTTATCAACAAAGATTTGCCTTTTTATCACCCCATTTTTGTGGGAGGATTGCATTTCCCTGGAACTCAGACTGGTTGTGCTATTTGTTTTTACCAGTGAAATGTGAGTGTGGATGGCACGTGTTACTTCTGGACAAGAGCTTTAAAAGCCATCACAAGATTCTGCTATCTCTACTTTCCTGTTTGTTGGAAGTCTGAATATTTATAGGCTGAGGCTGTTTCTTTATTTTGGATTTAGAAATGACGAAGACTTGGAACACAGCCACGCTTGACCAATAAAAGACATTAACATAAATGAAAAATACATTTTTGGTTATTATAAGCTAATGATATTTGGATTTGTTATTTCAAAATGAGTTAGTCTGAACTAGATGACAAAGAAATAAGACAAAAGATGTATCATCCTTGCCATCATGAAACTTACTGGCACAGAAAAATTTTAATTTAATAATGACAGCAACAGGGAATTCCCTGCGAGTCCAGAGGTTAGGACTACACCCTTTCACTGCTAAGTGCCCAGGTTCCATCCTTAGTTGGAGAATGAAGATTGACTAGGATCCCACAAGCTCTGCAATGGTATAGCCAAAAAAAAAAAAAATAAATGCAAGCTTGTGAGTGAAAAGACTGCTACCAAAAACTTGTAAGAGATGTTATTAAGGAAATTTATACAAGTAAATGGTTATCAGAGAGGTCACCATAAGTAGTAGTTCCCTCATACCCTGGCAAATGGGTTCCTGCCCAGGTTTTATCCCTCAGTGGACCCAAATTTTGGAACATTTTCCTCAAAAATTCCCAAGTCCCATTCTGAACCTGGCGCAGGTTGAGGCTGACAATACCACCTGGATTGCCTCAATGTGAACCAGGATGACATGAGTCTCAGGCCCCACTACTCCCCTTCAAATTCTTCTACAAATTGACTCCATTTATAGTGGCCATCAGTTCAGTTCAGTCACTCAGTCGTGTCTGACTCTTTGTGACCCCATGAATCGCAGCACGCCAGGCCTCCCTGTCTATCACCAACTCCTGGAGTTCACTCAAACTCATGTCCATCAAGTTGGTGATGCCATCCAGCCATCTCATCCTCTGTCATCCCCTTCTCCTCCTGCCCACAATCCCTCCCAGCATCAGGGTTTTGTCCAATGAGTCAACTCTTTGCATGATGTAGCCAAAGTATTGGAATTTCAGCTTTAGCATCAGTCCTTCCAATGAACACCCAGGACTGAACTCCTTAAGCATAGTCTGGTTGGATCTCCTTGCAGTCCAAGGGACTCTCAAGAGTCTTCTCCAATACCACAGTTCAAAAACATCAATTCTTTGGCACTCAGCTTTCTTTATAGTCCAACTCTCACATCCATACATGACCACTGGAAAAACTATAGCCTTGACTAGACGGACCTTTGTTGGCAAAGTAATATCTCTGCTTTTCAATAGGCTATCTAGGTTGGTCATAATTTTCCTTCCAAGGAGTAAGCATCTTTTAATTTCATGGCTGCAATCACCATCTGTAGTGATTTTGGAGCGCAAAAAAATAAAGTCAGCCACTGTTCCCACTGTTTCCCCATCCACTTGCCATGAAGTGATGGAACCAGATGCCACGATCTTAGTTTTCTGAATGTTGAGTTTTAAGCCAACTTTTTCACTCTCGTCTTTCACTTTCATCAAGAGGCTCTTTAGTTCTTCACTTTCTGTCATATGGGTGGTGTCATCTGCATATCTGAGGTTATTGATATTTTTTCCCAGCAATCTTGATTCCAGCTTGTGCTTCCTCCAACCCAAGGTTTTTCATGATGTACTCTGAATAAAATTTAAATAAGCAGGATGACAATATACACTCCTTGATGTACTCCTTTTCCTATTTGGAACCAGTCTGTTGTTCCATGTCCAGTTCTAACTGTTGCTTCCTGAACTGCATACAGGTTTCTCAAGTTATGATTACCCAATTATGCAGATTATTTTACTAATGTCTGTAGTTTTAGGAAGCACCCATTTTATATACCTTGGCTACACCTGGGCAGGACAATCCCATTAACTTTCTGAAAATTCTCTACTTCAGATTTTAGAGCCAAGATCCTTTCTCATTCCAGTAACAATTAACCAAAATTAATTCCCTAGAATTACCCTACTTAGATAGATACTTGATTCTATTTTTCTTTCATGTAATACTAGATTTTCCTCTAAGAACCAATTTTATTCTCATATCTTCCCTCCTTTCTTTATTTATGTATTTATTTTTTACCATTTTCCACTGTTTATTTTTGGCCTGCTGGATGAAAACCTTCTTTTTTTTTTTTTTTTTTTAAATGGACATTGCTATCAGACTCCAGAAGGAAAAAACAAAAACAAAAAAAATAAGTGGAAAACACTGACTGTTTAACTTCAATTATCTTTATCTTTTCACTGATACCATCAGTTGTTCACTGTTTGATATCAGTAGGGTTTCCAGTTATCTTACAACCATTGTTTAAAATATACACAATGAAAAATACAGAAATATATCAAGTGGTAGCACTAGGGTCAAGGATATGACCAGAATCCCAAAGACAAGACACAATAGTTAAAATAGTTGGCTGTGGCCATCCTGAGTCAGTTCATTTTTGAAACTTGAAACAGTTTAAAACGAGTTTAGGAAGAAAATATGAAGCCGCCATCCAAGGGTTACCAACTTGTACCTGACATCATTTTAAAAGACATTAAACCCATAAAACTAGTGCTTGCCCCTCATAGAACATTCAAAATGATATTGAAATCTGAAGTACAGGTAAATAAATGCGTTTTCCATACAGATGGCCATAAATTTCTCACGTGCCTGATTTGAATTAAGTCTTAGTTGAAAACTGTTTTAAGGTGTCTTTTTCTGAAAATCAAATATCAGCCTCCACCAAAGAGCTGCTGCATACAAACCAAGCACTTTGTTCTTCTGGGTACAATATCAATCTCAACTCTTAAAGGTAGCTTCTTTGCATACAATTTGAGACATATGTCAATATTTAACATCTATAACACAGAAATTTAACCTTGAATATTAAAGAGAAACACTGTAATCAGAAATAATTCAATTGTCTCATTTAGTGAGAAAACCCATCATCATGATGAGTACTTCAGTATTAAGAATTTGGTAAAAGAATTTAACCTTATACAAAAGTGGAGGTGCTGGGAAGTGGAAGTGGTTATATGCAGGTGGAAGGGACAACCAGAAAGGCTGAGTCAAAGCCACTAAAGATTTTGCCTGAAGGACTGACAAGTGGTTATATGGACATTTGAGGAGATAATGGAGAAAATAATACATGTCCATCTTCCTAAGAAGGGGTAAGCTCAAGAAGAGGAACTCTGTGCATCTAACACCCCTGCAGCTCCACAGCCAAGCATTTGGGGTGACTTAGGTCTTATTGGTCAACAGGACCAGAAGTTGGCAAGACAGTCTGAATGCAGAACAGAGGATGGCTGAGGTCCACTTTTGTGCCAGTCACCATATCTGAGTACAGTGACCTTGGTAGAAAAAAATGGATACAGCTGCAGTTTTGCCTTCCAAATCTCATGCAAAGACTTTTTATGATCATTTGTAACTTGGAATCATAGAGGTGGAGAAAATCTGAGAAACGTAGTTTCCATCTTAACAAAATTGACCCTAGCAGTCCAGGAAATAGAGCATGCATTAAGCTTAAAAAAAAAAAAGACTTTAGGCCACTCTGATGATCACTTAAACTATTATTGAAATTGTAAACATTTTCTAACCTTCTGTTCTTTACAATGCTGAGAAGAACAAGTTTGTAATAGCACCAGGATAATTATACTAACACGATTATATTCCTGTCCAGACTCCTCATCAAATAGAGCTGTAACTTATATTTCCAAATTTAAATCAAGGAAATTAAAGTCTTCAATTCAAGGTTCCAAAGCACAATTTTAAGTGTAGAATTCATGCTTAATAGCTTCAGAGTATGTTTAACCATGAGGTTGTGGTGACCATGAAACAGAAACTTCATCTGTCATGAGAAATTATATGTTTTTTTTTTCACTTGAGTATAAAATATTTGGTATGGGAATTTGCTCAGTTAATCTGTAAATTAGCTTATCAGACTTGTGTAGGTTCTCATCTGAACAGAGGCTATTTTGCCTCTTTCCTAGGACTGTATTAAAAAAAAAAAAAAAAAAAAACTAGTCTCTAATAGAGAAAATTCAAACCCATGGCAAACTTTGATTTTATTCCTTATTGGTTTAGCTTAAAATTCATGACTGTGGACCTCAAATAGGAACTTGATGCTGCAGAGAAATCTTATATTTCTCTAGTATAATCATTTTCCACTCCTGAGATTGCTTTATATCTTTAGCTCTTTCTTCAATATCCAGTGGCTATACCTCCTCTCTCTTACCTAAAGGTTTCATCTCAGATTGCTTGAGAAAATAAAAGTATTTAGGGAGGAACTCTCTCAAAATTTTTTAATCTAAATCTCAGAGACAGCCTCTATCTATAGTTATGTCCTTTTGTTAAATGGGAGGATTATTTCAGCTCTCCTTAAAGTCCAAACAGTCCTCTTGCCCTCCAGACATTAAAACTCTTCTAAATGCTTATTTTATCTCTATTTGTCGTTTAAAATTGAAAATGACCTCAGTGGAACAAATTATTTCCTCCACCTATGCTTATTAATCTGCCAGTGTTCCTTGTTCTGAAATTAGTACCACCATCTCTTCAGTTGTTCAAGCCAAAAACTTGGGAGTCATCCTTTGCCTGGTTCCTTATTTCCTACTCCAGTGGTTGAATGTGGCTTTGAATATTATACAGCAGTTCGGATCCTGTTATGTTCATTTATTTTGGCTAAGTCTGTCATCACTGAACATTAGGCTTAGTCCCACAAACTAGCAAAAGTTCATGGATATTAATATTCATAGGCTGTGAATCTGTATAATAATAACTGACTCCTGAATAATGATCGGATTAAAACCTCAGAGCTAAAGCATTTCCAGATGTATTAACCAGACTTATCTATTTTCTCATGGACACCTACAGGAATGCCTTAAGTGTTCCAGCTCTAGCAAGTGCCCGTCTTCTTTTTGCCTACTTGATTTCAGCCATTTCTATTAATACATTGGAGTAATACCTAAAATGCTGCTCCAGTTCACAGGATCCAAGATAGCCAAGTTGTGCAAATTAGTGTTTTCCTGGAAATGCTAGAAAATAGAACTAGAAAATAAGTCCAGTATCACTCATGGTAGCTAAAACCCTACATACAAAAATAAGAAACTGTCAGTATGCTGCTGCTGCTGCTGCTAAGTCGCTTCAGACGTGTCCGACTCTGTGCTACCCCAGAGACGGCAGCCCAACAGGCTCCCCCTTCCTGGGATTCTCCAGGCAAGAACACTGGAGTGGGTTGCCATTTCCTTCTCCAATGCATGAATGTTAAAAGTGAAAGTGAAGTCGCTCAGTCGTGCCAGACTCTTAGCGACCCCATGGACTGCAGCCCACCAGACTTCTCCCTCCATGGGATTTCCCAGGCAAGAGTACTGGAGTGGGGTGCCATTGCCTTCTCCAAAACTGTCAGTATGTCAGTGTGTGTATGTGTATATATATACACACATACACACATATATACATATATATACATACATATATATACATACACACACACACACACACACACACATATATATATATATATATATAGACAGATAGACCAGATTAGGCCAGGTGAAACAGAAAAGAAAACTTCAGGTTTTGAAAAGAGAATGTAATTGAGCATTCTCACAAATACAAGCAGAAACCAGGGAGGAGATGAGAAATCTGTTGACATATGAATCCCTGACTGCAACTCTTTCTGGGATCTAGCATGATTCCTGTTGTTGAGCTCTGTGAGATGGCCCTGTATGTTACAACAAATTCTTCTTTAAACTGAGAGTAGCCCAACTAAATTTGTTGCTTACATTCAGAAAAATGTTAACTATTACATGCTCTTTAGGTATTCCCTGAGTTGCAATTCTAGACTCCAATTCTACAAGTTTTTTTTTTTTTTTTTCTTTTGTTCCTGGGTACAATTTGGATCTCATGTAAGATTGAAATAAATTTTCCTTCCTTGCTTGCTATGTGTTTTAGTGAAAAAAAATCTCATTTCTTATAATGGAGTCTATTGCACTATTTATCATGACCTGTTATATTGTGGTCACTTATGTGTGTTTATCTCCTATAAGACTAAGTCCCTTTCCTGGAGGACAAGGCAATATTTTATCCTTCACTGTATCAAAGCTAGTACCTAGAGTAGGGCTTGGCCCATACTGGTGGATTCAGAATAAAATATTTATTATGTGGTATGTTTTGAATATATAATTTTAATTACAGATACATTAAGGAGTGAAATGTTGGTATTGTTTCATTTAATCCAATGAAGGTTAGAATGTGTTCAATGAACAATGTAATATTATTTCCCAGAAAATGACCAATTTATTCTGATCAGGTCACTGCTAAATGGTTTAAGAAGCCATTTATTAATGTGATTTCAATTTATGATTTTAAAGATAAGTCTGAATGTGCCTTCAACTATAGGCTACATTCCAAGTCTCATTGTAGGAAAGTGATTCATGTATGTCATGCTCTGTAATAATTTTCTTCAATTACTGAATGACTCTGCATTATGGTTTATCATGTGACCAGGCAGTTAATAAACTCCCTAGTTACTGGAAAATTACTAAAACTATATATTAATTAAAAATATCTCCATAATATGAGACATTTTAATTTGGAGCAGTAATTAAATTATTTTCATCTCACAGATGATTATGTTTCTCCTTTTGTTGTGCTATTTGTCCATCCTTGGATTATGAGATTTAGCATTTTTTTGACAGTAAGGTATGTCATCAGAATAAATGAGAGACCTGCTTGACAGAAATCCAAGAAATTCAACAACTTGGACCATGGAAGAAATGAGTAGTTGGGGTTAAGACAGAAGTATAATAACAGCAAATAATTATAAACTTATTAGACTGGTCAAAGAATAATTCTGATATTTCAGCAACCAGTAGGAAAACAAAGACACAAGAAAAGAACATTAGATAACAACACTAGGTGTATGATTAAAGCACAAGGAAATAACCAGAAACCAGGATCTCTCATCAAGATGGGCTTCCCTGTTGGATCAGCAGGTAAAGAATCTCTCTGCAATGCAGGAGACACAGAAGAGGCAGGTTGGAGCCCTGGCTTGAAAAGATCTCCTGGAGGAGGAAATGGCAACCCACTCCAGTCTTCTTGCTTGAAAAAATCCCATGGACAAAGGAGTCTGGTGGACTACTGTCCAAAGTGTTGCACAGAGTCGGACGCGACTGAGCAACTAAGCAAGTAAGCAAGCTCATCAAAATAGTAGATCTCCTTCATGTGTCTCCTTTTGCTCTTCAAATGTTACCTGTGGGAGAATCAGAGGGGCAAACAAGAAAACAGTGGAGTAAGTCTGTTATAGAAAGGAGAGTAGAAGCCACACGTCATCAGCAGACAAGATATCTTAGTACCTCATGAAGTGTGGAAATCTCCCTCTGTATCAGTTTGTCTTGTGTATCTATCTGCCTTGATACCTTCCATAGTCTACTCCATTGAGAGGAAAAATTAAGAACACTACCATATCAAACTCAGTTCGGTGGGAAATTAGGCTCTTGTTTGCCATCCAGCTGTATTGCTCAGCTTTTTCCTCTTTCCTCTTCCTGACTCCACTGTCATCCTTTTTATTTTTTTTTTTCTCATGGCAATTCTACATCAACAAACTCAACAAGGGGGATTAGACAGTACTCCATTTATCTTTTTTTAATTTATGGACACATACTTAAAGAAAAAATTATTAGTTTATAATTCTAAAAGAGAGCTTGAATTCTGATCATTTGTCTGGCCATTCATCTTAATTTTTCTTCTAATATTTTGTCTACATTGTTCCTTTGGTCTGGTACATTTTGACACCAATTGTTGAGCTGTTGACAATGATCTCTTTCCTTGTTTCTCGAACAGTGTTCCTCAAAACTCCGTTTATCAGACTAATCCCTTCTAGTCTCAGCATGCTGCAAGATGGAGAGAGAGAGGGAGTGAGAAATGAGACAGGAGAGTTCCGTTCTTTTGCAGTTTGATGACTTTTGAGGGATTCTGACACTAGAGTATAGGGGTGTCACTGAAAATGGCCATATTAAATATATGAGAGTTGTCTGCAGGGTGTTTCATACACTTTATATTCCATTTTTAAATTATCAGCAAGGAGAGAAATGCATTACCCATGGAAAGAGTGGCTGTAATCACTATAAACAACAGACGCAGCAGCAGTTATTTCTGGGAAATGAAATGGGAGGTGGTGAGCCGTAGATTTTCATTTTTATTTTATATTCATCAGATCAGTTTAACTTGTGTGTTGTACACATAGGACAAAAGCATGTAGAATATTCATAATTAAAACTAAAAAAGAATTAACTAGAGACTAATAGCAGGGCCAGGTGGACAAAGCAGGATCGACACCAAAGTCTCCAGTAACAATGAAGAATTCATAATAGATGGAATTCCATCTATTCTCACCTAGGAGGACATCAGTAGCAGACGGAGTTTTCTCTGGCTCAAAGGCTAATATGGCCATCACTGAAATAGGAACAATACTATAAAGAGTGACTATAATTGGCAGGTGGAAACAAAATTTGAATGATTAGTTTGATGGGGCAAAAGGAAGTAAACTTTTCTGGGAGGCTTAGATGGAAAATCCTCATGATATTTTGTAATTCCACAATAACTCTAAGGATGTTTTCTCAGTATCATATGTTGTGTTCTTATATCTGAAGTCAGAAAATTGTGTTCCACCTCTCTTCAGATCTGGTCTCCATTGCTTATTGTCTGTGTGAACTTGGGCACATTATTTCATCTCTACTGTCAGCCTCCTCATAAGAAAATCTAGAAAAAGAAAAAAAAAAAAAAAGCTTACATTGAGTAAATTAAGTGAGACATTTTATGTTAATCACCAAGGATGTATACATATTCCAGAAGAAATTGTCTTACTCCAAGGAGAGAAGTTAGAACTTCATTTAAATATTAACTCAATCATATATATTACAAAGTAAAATGAGTATGTAGAAAAATATCAAACTGCTGGTGAAACATTTGTGATACAAATTCCAGTATATGTTTGCTGTGATCTACAAAGAATCAATTTAGGAAAATGTAGCATAAGTAGTGAACTCAATGCATTTTCTATTAGATGGTTTCACATATACCATCTGATTTGCAACACACAAAAATGTGTCCTATTTTCAAAAGAAGAATAATGAAAATTAGAGCAGTAATATCACACAGTTAATGATTAGAGAATCATGATTGAAAGCCAAATTTAGATTTTAATACTAAACTCATGATTCTAAAATACCTATTATAGAACTATAATATCCCACTACCTCTCAGCAGGTATATAGGAAAAGAGAAGTAAACTCCTTGACCTTCACCTGCATAATCAGCTCCTTATCCACCTCTAAATCAAAGTCCTTCAATTTCATATTGAAGATGGCATCCAGATGAACAGGGCTCATTATGTTTTACCCTCTTTTCCTGTGGGATTGGATGGCATTTTGAAAGTGGGTGTGCCTCCCATATCCTAGGTGATCTGCTATCTGACCACTATTCACAATGAAGATAAAAGGAACAATAACATTGCCACACAACACTATACCACTTTCTTAGAATACATGCTCACACAATCAGTGACTTCCTAGAACAGGTTTGTGATGTATTTGGAAAAAATTTTAAGATATACAGAAGATATCTCAATGTAGATATAAAAGGAGGTTAACTATAGATTATTTGAAATAGGTACTTGTTTCATATGGGAATTATTCAAAGAAACTATCTTTACAAAGAATAAAGTCTGTTGTAGTAAAAGGTCAATTAGATGTTACCCACTTATTTTTTACATTAAACAATAAGAGAATATGTTTGATAATAATTAATCAAAAACTAGTTTATTTTCAAGTGTATCACCAAACTATTTCATAAACATTCCCTTTTGAATCTCATATATATGTAGAAGCATTTTACATTTTAAGTATAGCTATTTATTGCTTTGTTATGGAATTATAGACTTTTTTTGACAAAAAAGTATTATTTCAGGTTTTAAGCATTACTTATTTTTCATCACACATATAATAGATATATCACAAATTTTAATAAAATTTATAAATATTTTGATTAAGAATTTATTTCTATAAAAACAGAGATATGATCTAAATGTATTCTGTCAAAATAGTGCCAAAGATATATTAGAAAACAGATACATAATACAATTTAAGATTTTAGTATGATTTTTATTTAATTTTTGAATAATGAGGAGAAACTACTTTGTATTTCTTGGCCAAATAGTTTGTTTGGATTTTTCCATTAGATGTTATGGAAAACAAAAATGAATTTTTTGACAAACCAGTATATCTGTTTTTAAATTTAAAGTTAAAGTTACTATAAGAAATATTCTAAATAACATAATTATAAATTTCATGAATAAGCTAAAATATTAGTGTGTAAATACAATTTTGTGTATGAATACAGCATCTTTTACATGTATTTTTGCATGTCTGCCTTCTGTTTTCTGTCTAATTTGGATAATATTTGTACTTCTGCCTTGATGTAGAGAACTAACATCATTTTTCTCAAAAATAATACCTTGCTTAGAAAATGTAGTGATTCAAAAAGAAAAAATAAAATCTAGATATATCTTAGAACAAAACATAAAAATTCTTTCATAAAAATTAACAAGAAAAATTAATTTCTTATTAATATTTTTTATTAACAAGAAGAATATTAAATCAAGAATACAAAATCTCCATTATATGATTTTTTTCAATAATTTTGTTTATTTTTATAATTTGCTAATGATTATTTTATAAGACCTATTTGTATGGAGAAAGAACTGATAAACTATGTTAAACCTATTTATCGATATTCACACATATTTAAAGCGAAATGGCTGGTAGTCAAATAAAACATTTGTTAACAAATGTTAACCATGTTAAAGAATTTCTATAATGTAGATTTTTCAGATTATTAGAGGAGCAACCAGATTTGCTTATGAAACTTAAATACCATACAGAATTAGTCTATTTTAAAGATCTCTCTCTATATATATACAGTTCTTCTAGATCACATTAAAAAAAGGGGGATTTTTCTGTGGTTGTGTTCTGTCAACACTCATGCTTGAGTGTGTTTATTTCAGGTCCCTAGGAGAGAACACTATCACTTCTGTAGACAATGATTAGAAAAAGGAAGAAAAGAATCATGATTATTGTGTGCCAAAATTGACTCTGCTGTTAAGATTTTATAAGCCCTGTAGTACTTCAGTGTGCATAGGTAAGATGAAATTGACAAGCTAGCAGATGGTAGGTTGATGAAGAACGCTTTTATTAATCTATTAAAATAGCCCAGAGAGTCCCTGCTGGGTACCATAATAGTAAAATAAAAAAAAAATTAAATCCTATAAATTATGGCATAAGTCCTAAGGGAAGGAAGATATGTGTATACAGAATAGACAGCAACATAATTATGTTGGATAGTATTACATGGTGAAGGAAAATAAAAATCAAAAATACTACTTTATATTTAATTTTCCTTGGGCAAACAATGGTCCTTCAAATAGCCCATTAATAAAATGTTATCTGACAGCATAAAATAGAAAATAACATATTAAAAGCAAAATATTTAATTGACTTTGTATTAAATTATTAACTATATGATTCCTTATTTCTTTGAACCAAAATATTTTCTTTTGCTAAATGTATGTAATATAAATATACCCTTAAGAATGATTCAGACTTAGTATGTTAACGAGTTTTAAACTAACTCATACTCCAAAATTTCCAAACTGTTTAGGATTACTTGTGTGTGTGTGTGTGTGTGTGTGTGTGTGTGTGTGTGTGTGTGTGCATGCAGGAATTAATTATATAATGATAAAATATAAAACAATACAGACATTTTATAGTATTTGTGTAAATTGTTTAAAAGCTATAACATTTTATATGTATTTCTCCTTATTGATATGTAAATGAATAGATAAAAAAGGATATATAATAACATGGTAAGAATTATCAGATTCACCTTTAATTTCAATTTGAAATTGGTAACTTTATTCTTCTGTAGACATTTAGTATACTATTCAAGTTATTTTTTGAAAGAAAAAATTCACTTTAAGCATTGCATTTTAGTTTATTTTACCACTGAACTATTCACTAATATAAGTAATTCTGATAACCCAGAGTCCCAGTGTCTCTTCGATATAATGGGCTACATAAGCTCTATAATATTCAAACATTGCTCAGAAGTTTTTTCAGATTTCTAAAATGGAAAGCTTCCTTTGCATATTAATACTCTAATTGATGTGTCATGAATATCTCTAAGTGACCTTTCATCTTCTCTTGTTAGATTTCATATGTGATGTATGTGTGAGATAAAATAGAATGCATTTTACTATGAGCATTTTCCCAGTGGGAAGGAAAAAATGCTCATACTTTGGTAATTTTCCAAAGAATGTATCAATTAAAAAACATTCACTTGAAAAAAATATGCACAGATTTATATTATAACTTATCCTCTAATGTCCTAGCTTTGCCTGTTAAGTTTAAATAGATGTAATTTTAAAAATGAAAATTAAAATTGATAGATAGCTATAATCATAGAAAATTACAAAAGAACCCAACTAAACTAGTAAGAATATCAGAAGATATATAATATATTATTAAAATCATTTCTGCTGCTGCTGCTGAGTCACTTCAGTCGTGTCCGACTCTGTGCGACCCCATAGACAGCAGCCCATCAGGCTCCCCCTTTCCTGGGATTCTCCAGGCAAGAACACTGGAGTGGGTTGCCATTTCCTTCTCCAATGCATGAAAGTGAAAACTGAAAGTAAACTCGCTCAGTCGTGTCCGACCCTCAGCGACCCCATGGACTGCAGCCTACCAGGCTCCTCTGTCCATGGGATTTTCCAGGCAAGAATATTGGAGTGGGGTGCCATTGCCTTCTCCTAAAATCATTTCAGGCATCCTTATTTCTTATTTATTTATCATACCATGTAGTACTGCAAATATTTTAATTTGCTTTTTGTCATTTTTCAATTATTTTAAAATGATAGCTAGAGAAAAAATATAGACACCACATCCTGACCACTTCAGTTCTAAACAATAATCAGTATTCATCCAGAGTGCTCCGTTTAACCTCTGCTCATCACTCAGATAATTTCTTTCAATGAAAATTAATTCTAGAAGCAGGGTCAAGAATGAGGTTTTTATATATATATATATATATATATATATATATATATATATGGAATAACTTTGTACTTGACCATGAAACCAAGAACATTAAGTTATTTTTCATTGTATGTTTGTATGTACAGTTGACAGAATTTATGTGATATCTTTTTAGATATACAAATATATGACTAATTCTCAAATATTTCCCAAACTTGCTTACTTGTTACGGTATATTTTAATGAAGAATCATTATTGTTTTTGTTCAGTAGCTCAGGCATGTCTATCTCTTTGCAAACCAATGGGCTGCAGCTCACCAGGCTTCCCTATCTTTCACCATCTCCTGGAACTTCCTCAAACTCGTATCCATTGAGTTGGTGATGCCATCCAACCATCTTGTCCTTTATTGTCTCCTTCTTCTCCTGCAGTTCTCCTGGGTTCCCTTACCCTACTGCTCTCCACCCGGGTGCCCTTTCCCAGTAAAATCTCTTGCTTTGTCAGCACATACGTCTCCTCGGACAATTCATTTCCGAGTTAGACAAGAGCCCAGTTTCGGGCCCTGGAAGGGTTCCGCCTTCCTGCAACAAATGGCTACTCTGGCAAGGACTCTTCTTTGCTGAGACTGACATCCTGACCACTCGGGGTACTCAGGGGCCAGCTTGCCTGCCAATGGACCAGACCCAGTGGCCGCAACTGGGACCCTTTTTTCCCTGGTCTCCTCCTGACGCGGACAACTGGCCAGAGTGCCCCGACCAGTAAGGAACAAGAGACTTTATTGACCTCTCTCTCCTTCCCTCTCTCAATCCTCTCCTTAACCCTTCCTATCCTTCCCTGTTTTTCTAGTCCCCCGGTCCTGGATGCAGGAATCTGGTCGAAGGGCCCTCAGCCTGAGCTGAGGATTGGAGACTGATCACCTCCTCTTGGCAGAGAACTCGAATTCTGGTTCTGGTCTGGTCTGATTTCTGGTAGGGCAGAGTTCCAGTCCTCCCTTCTCTGGAGGCCCAGGGAAAAGTCCCGTAATGCCTGGGTATCTGTAGGTGGCAGGAGACGTCTGTAAGGCCACCCCTTTCGCCCCCTTCTCCCACCTCCTCCCCCTTCTTCTTTCAACCTGGCTTCCTTTCCTCCCTTTGAAATCTTTGATGTTAGTACTTGGATCTGAAGTTCTGTGTCTCTATAGGAGGTTTTCTAAGAGACTGTATTCTTATATTTAAGGGCTTCCCTGGTGGCGCAGAGGTTAAACCGTCTGCCTGCAATGTGGGAAACCTGGGTTTGATCCCTGGGTCAGGAAGATCCTCTGGAGAAGGAAATGGCAACCCACTCCAGTATTCTTGCCTGAAGAATCCCATGGACGGAGGAGTTTGGGGACTACAGTCCACGGGTAGCAAAGAGTGGGACACGACTTCACTTTCACTTTCACTTTCACTTTCACTTTCTCCTGCCTTCAATCTTTCTCAGCTAAATGGTATTTTCTAATGAGTCAACTCTTTGCGTCAGTTGGCCAAAGTATTTGAGCTTCAGCATCAGTTCTTCCAATGAATATTCAGGACTGATTTCCTTTAGGATTGACAGGCTCAATGTCCTTGCTGCACAAGGGGCTCTCAAGAGTCTTCTGCAACACCGCAGTTCAAAAGCACAAATTCTTCAGCACTCAGCTTTCTTTATGGTCCAACTCTCACATCCATACATGACTACTGGAAAAATCATAGTTTTGACTAGACAGACCTTTGTCAGCAAAGTAATGTCTCTGCCTTTTAATATGCTGTCTAGGTTGATCATAGCTTTTCTTCCAGGGAGCAAAGGTCTTGTAATTTCATGGTTGCAGTCACCATCTGCAGTGGTTTTGAAGCCCAAGAAAATAAAGTCTGTCACTATTTCCATTGTTTCCCCATCTATCTTCTATGAAGTGATGGGACCATATCCCATGATCTTCGTTTTTTGAATGTTGAGTTTTAAGCTAGCTTTTTCACCCTCGTCTTTCACTTTCATCAAGAGGCTCTTCAGTTCCTCTTTGCTCTCTGCCATAAGGGTGGTGTCATCTGCATATCTGAGGTTTTTTATATCCTGATAATCTTGATTGCAGCTTGTACTTCTTCCAGCCCAGCATTTCTCATGGTGTACTCTGCATAGAAGTTAACTAAGCAGAGTGACAATAAAAATCTTGACATACTCCTTTCCCAAATTGGAAGCAATCCATTGTTTCATGTCCAATTCTAACTGTTGCTTCTTGACCTGCATACATGTTTCTCAGGAGGCAGATCAGGTAGTCTGGTATTCCCATCACTTTAAGAATTTTTCAGTTTGTTGTGATCCACACAGTCAAGGCTTTGGCATAGTCAGTGAAGCAGAAGTAAATATTTTTCGCAATTCTCTTGCTTTTTCTGGGCCTCCCTTGTGGCTCAGCTGGTAAAGAATCTGCCTCAATGCCAGAGACCTGGGTTTAATCCCTGGATTGGGAAGATCCACTGGAGAAGGGAAAGGCTACCCACTCCAGAATTCTTGCCTGGAGAATTCCATGGACTGTATAATCCATGGGGTGGCAAAGAGTTGGACACAACTGAACGACTCTCAGTCTTACACTTGCTTTTTCTATGATCCAATGGGTTCTGGCAATTTGATCTCTGCTTCCTCTGTCTTTTCTTAACCCAGCTTGAATATCTGGAAGTTCTCGGTTCACTCACTGTTGAAGTATCACTTAGAGAATTTTGAGCGTTACTTTGCTAGTGTGTGAAATGAGTGCAATCATGCAGTAGTTTGAACATTCTTTGGCATTGCCTTTCTTTGGGACTGGAATGAAAGCTCACCTTTCCAGTCCTGTGGCCACTGCTGAGTTTTACAGATTTGCTGACATATTGAGTGCAGCACTTTCACAGCATCATCTTTGAGGATTTGAAAAGGCTCAGCTGGAATTCCATCACCTCCACAGCCTTTGTTTGTAGTGATGCTTCCTCTAGTCCACCTGGCTTCATACTCCAGTTTGTCTGGCTCTAAGTGATTGATAACACCATCATGGTTTTCTGGGTTATTAAGATTTTTTTTGTATAGTTCTTCTGTGTATTCTTGCCACTACTTCTTAATATCTTCTGCTTCTGTTAGGTCCATAGCATTTCTGTCCCTTATTGTGCTCATCTTTGCATGAAATGTTCCCTTGGTATCTCTAATTTTCTTTAAGGGATCTCTCATCTTTCTCATTCTATTGTTTTCCTCTATTGCTTTGCACTGAACACTTAAGAAGGCTTTTTTACCTCTCCTTGCTATTCTTTGGAACTCTGGATTCAGATGGGTCTATCTTTCCTTTGCCTTTCACTTCTTTTCTTTCCTCAGGTTTGTAAGGCCTCCTTAGGCAACCATTTTTCCTTTTTGCATGAAGAATCATTTTACCCAACTATAACAATGAAATAAGAATATCCCATAACTTAAATTTACTTGTTACAAGTATTCAGTAAGAGATAAATTTATCAGAAATAGTAGCATAAATTAGAACATCATTAATATGTTATGTTCTAACATATGGTGGATGTGAAAGAGAAAATTGTTAACAAGTCGAAGAAAGTCATCTTGTCTTGGAGGAGCCATTACCCCAGGACCCCTTCATTTCTGTTATAGCTGTAACTACTTCAGAAAACTCTGTGTTTAAGTGGTCATAACAGAAATCAGCCTACTAAAGAATCACCACATATTCTGTTGAATTCATATTGTTAGAGACTAGAGGGGTAAGCAATGCCACATCTCAGGGCAAAGTATTCTCAGGAAAGAAATTTCCACATTTCGACATAAGCATCTTCACATTTTATAAAATCTTCTACTGTAGGGCTTCTCACACTCTGATGTGAATATTAATCACTTAGGGAATCTTATTAAAACAAAGATTCTGATTCAGAAAGCTGGGGTGTGGTCTGAAATTCCACATTTCTGACATCCTATTACAATAACAATGCTGTATATTATGAATTTCATTATTCCTAAATAGCTTCCTGGTTTGACTCTCTCTTAACATTATAAAAATAAATATTTTCTTGTAAGTTGGAATATAGAAATACTTTAAGATTTGTATTTTCAGAGTTTTATTCAAAGTATTTTTTCTCTGTTTCCTTTACACATAATTTATTTAGTCTGTGTATAACCATAGAGATGTGAGGTCATTCTCTGAATTCCAGAAAACAGTATCAAAAAATCTTACATTGGAAAATTTAAGGAGGGAAAACCATTAGAGAGATTAATTCTGGGAAGGCAAAAAGGAAAGAGTAGAGGAAACAAATTGCAAATCTTCTCATCTTAGTCAGTTCAACACTGTTCTCTTTAAATATATGTTTCATGAACATTCAACTTGATTCTGTTTGAGAATGAGGTTGGGAAACTTGGCATTTCACACACTTAATTTCACAATAACCGTGCAAGAGTTTTTAGAAGGAAAAAAAATGCAGTTCAGAGAGGTTATGTTACTTGATTAAGCTAAAAATTGAAAAACCTATCATCTGAAGCCAAGTCTTTTGGCTTTAAAATGACTGTCTCCATGGCTCTATTTTGGATAACAGAATGATCAGTGCCTCCAAGATAAACTTTGCCTGTTTGACAGCCTTGACCAGGGCATTTCTTTTTGGAACATCAAAGACAGTACTTTTATAGCTGTCCTAGGCTTAATTCACCTCTTTTATTTTTTTAATGAATTAATTTATTTATTACTTTGCAATATTGTATTGGTTTTGCCATACATCAACATGCATCCTCCACGGGTGTACACGTGTTCCTCATCCTGAACCCCCTCCCACCTCCCTCCCCATACCATCCCTCTAGGTCATCCCAGTGCACCAGCCCCAAGCTTCAAGGGACCATACAAACAGAGCACAAACTCAATGGAAATCTATTTGAATGCAATGAAAGGAATTCTCTATCTGGAGGTCACTTAAGCTTTAAAATGGGAATACAAAAGGAGAAAGGAGCTAAACCACGATAGATTTCCCCTTTTTTTGCTTATATTTCTGACTGTAAAATCTGCTGTTGGAAGGGAATAATTATCCATCAATAAAGGAATGGAATCAAGACAGAGTAGAATTACGTTGATATCAATACAGTTATAATCTGTGAAATGGACATGTGTGTGTGGATGCTAAGTTGCTTCAGTTGTGTCTGACTCTATGTGACCCTACTGGACTCCTCTGTCCATGAAATTCTCAGGCAAGAATACTGAAGTGGGTTGCCAGGCCCTTCTTGAGGGGATCTTCTGGACCCAAGGAAAGAACCCATTGCTCCTGCATCTCTTGCACTGCAGGCAGATTCTTTACCACTGAGCCACCAGGGAAGCCTACAAAATGGATAGTGATGAGTTAGTGACAAAATGATTAATTAACTGCTGGAGGTATTATTAGGACTTGTTAATTGCATCTGTCAATGTGACTGGATCACAGTGTGCCCTGATACTTGGTCAAAGGTGATTCTAAGTGTGGCTATATGACTGTTTCTGGATGAGTTTAACATTTGATTCAGAAGACTGAGTAAAGCAAGTTGCCTTCCTTAACGTAAGGACCTTGCCTATCTATTGGAGGCTTGTATAGAACAAAAACATCTCACACGCTAGTAAAGTAATCAGATCAGATCATATCAGTTGCTCAGTCCTGTCCGACTCTTTGCGACACCATGAATCGCAGCACGCCAGGCCTCCCTGTCCATCACCAACTCCCGGAGTTCACTCAGACTCATGTCCACTGATTCAGTGATGCCATCCAGCCATCTCATCCTCTGTCGCCCCTTCTCTTGCCCCCAATCTCTCCCAGCATCAGAGTCTTTTCCAATGAGTCAACTCTTCGCATGAGGTGGCCAAAGTACTGAAGTTTCAGCTTCAGCATCATTCCTTCCAAAGAAATCCCAGGGCTGATCTCCTTCAGAATTGACTGGTTGGATCTCCTTGCAGTCCAAGGGACTCTCAAGAGTCTTCTCCAACACCACAGTTCAAAAGCATCAATTCTTCGGTGCTCAGCCTTCTTCACAGTCCAACTCTCACATCCATACATGACCCCAGGAAAAACCATAGCCTTGACTAGATGGACCTTTGTTGGCAAAGTAATGCCTCTGCTTTTGAATATGCTGTCTAGATTGGTTATAACTTTCCTTCCAAGGAGTAAGCGTCTTTTAATTTAATGGCTGCAGTCACCATCTGCAGTGATTTTGGAACCCAGAAAAATAGTCTGACACTGTTTCCACTGTTTCCCCATCTATTTCCCATGAAGTGATGGGACCGGTTGCCATGATCTTTGTTTTCTGAATGTTGAGCTTTAAGCCAACTTTTTCACTCTCCTCTTTCACTTTCATCAAGAGGCTTTTGAGTTCCTCTTCACTTTCTGCCATAAGGGTGGTGTCATCTGCATATCTGAGGTTATTCATATTTCTCCCAGATATTCCTTTCTGGAATCTTGATTCCAGCTTGTGTTTCTTCCAGCCCAGCATTTCTCATGATGTACTCTGCATATAAGTTAAATAAGCAGGGTGACAATATACAGCCTTGTCGTACTCCTTTTCCTATTTGGAACCAGTCTGTGGTTCCATGCCCAGTTCTAACTGTTGCTTCCTGACCTGCATACAAATTTCTCAAGAGGCAGATCAGGTGGTCTGGTATTCCCATCTCTTTCAGAATTTTCCACAGTTGATTGTGATCCACACAGTCAAAGGCTTTGGCATAGTCAATAAAGCAGAAATAGATGTTTTTCTGGAACTCTCTTGCTTTTTGCAAAATCCAGCAGATGTTGGCAATATGATCTCTGGTTCCTCTGCCTTTTTGAAAACCAGCTTGAACATCTGGAAGTTCATGGTTCACGTATTGCTGAAGCCTGGCTTGGAGAATTTTGAGCATTACTTTACTAGCGTGTTGGAGAAGGAAATGGCAACCCACTCCAGTACTCTTGCCTGGGAATACCATGGATGGAGGAGCCTGGTGGGCTACAGTCCATAGGGTCCCAAAGAGTTGAACACAACTGAGCAAATCCTTAGTTACTAGCCTGTGAGATGAGTGCAATTGTGCGGTAGTTTGAGCATTCTTTGGCATTGCCTTAAGTAAAGTAATGCTCAAAATTCTCCAAGCCAGGCTTCAGCAGTATGTGAACCATGAACTTCCAGATGATCAAGCTGGTTTTCGAAAAAGCAGAGGAACCAGAGATCAAATTGCCAACATCCACTGGATCATGGAAAAAGCAAGAGAGTTCCAGAAAAACATCTATTTCTGCTTTGTTGACTATGCCAAAGCCTTTGACTGTGCGGATCACAAGAAACTGTGGAAAATTCCAAAAGAGATGGGAATACCAGACCACCTGACCTGCCTCTGGAGAAACCTGTATGCAGGTCAGGAAGCAACAGTTAGAACTGGACATGGAACAACAGACTGTTTCCAAATAGGAAAAGGAGTACATCAAGGCTGTATATTGTCACCCTGCTTATTTAACTTATATGCAGAGTACATCATGAGAAATGCTGGGCTGGAAGAAGCACAAGCTGGAATCAAGATTGCCGGGAGAACTATCAATAACCTCAGATATGACACCACTCTTATGGCAGATAGTGAAGAGGAACTCAAAAGCCTCTTGATGAAAGTGAAAGAGGAGAGTGAAAAGTTGGCTTAAAGCTCAACATTCAGAAAACTAAGATCATGACATCTTGTCCCATCACTTCATGGCAAATAGATGGGGAAACAGTGGAAACAGTGTCAGACTTTATTTTTGGGGGCTCCAAAATCACTGCAGATGGTGACTGCAGCTATGAAATTAAAAGACGCTTACTCCTTGGAAGGAAAGTTATGACCAACCTAGATAACATATTGAAAAGCAGAGACATTACTTTGCCAACAAAAGTCTGTCTCGTCAAGACTATGGTTTTTCCAGTAGTCATGTATGGATGTGAGAGTTGGACTGTGAAGAAGGCTGAGCACTGAAGAATTGATGCTTTTGAACTGTGGTGTTGGAGATGACTCTTGAGAGTCCCTTGGACTGCAAGGAGATCCAACCAGTCCATTCTAAAGGAGATCAGCCCTGGGATTTCTTTGGAAGGAATGATGCTGAAGCTGAAACTTCAGTACTTTGGCCACCTCATGCAAAGAGTTGACTCATTGGAAAATACTCTGATGCTGGGAGGGATTGGAGGCAGGAGGAGAAGGGGATGACAGAGGATGAGATGGTTGGATGGCATCACCGACTGGATGGACACGAGTCTGAGTGAACTCCGGGAGTTGGTAATGGACAGGGAGGCCTGGCATGCTGAGATTCATTGGGTCACAAAGAGTCGGACACAACTGAGTGGCTGAACAGAACTGAAGGGAAAATTTACTTTCTTCCTGTCTTCAAGCTTGGCCATCAGTCTTCTCCTGCCTTTGAGCTCACAATTATCCTGGAATTTGCTGAAACAGGTTTCAAGTCTTTGAACTGGAACTGGAACTATACCTACCAACTACAGGTTGTGAGATTTCTCAGCTTCCCTAATAGATAGATGGATAGACACATAGAGATCTCCTATTGGTTCTCTTTCTGTGGAGAACGCAAACTAATACAGCTTGTTTCTACGTTGACAATTTCAGGGCAATATTTATGTAAAGGGGCACACATGGGAATTTAGGCTTGCTTCATTTTACTTCAGTCTTTGCATTATTAAATTCTTCAGGTTCTCAAGGAGACTGCAATATTTGTATGTCTCTCAATGACTTAATTTAAAAATGATGGTTTGAAGTTATGATTTGAAGAATGCAGAGTATTTATATACATTAGCATGTATGGTTCCACAGCATGTATGTTTCTACTAATAGTTACTCATGATGTACTCTGCATATAAGTTAAATAAGCAGGTAGGCAAGCCAAAAAATGACTTCTATCATCAATTTTAGCTTATCATTGTGTTTTTTTTTTTTTTTTCTGGTTGCACCACTTGGCATGCAGGATCTTAGTTCCTTGACCTGGAATCAGACCTGTCCCGCATGCAGTGAAAGCAGAGTCCTAACCACTCAACTGGAATTCCGTAGCTTGCTGACTTACACTTAGAAAATTTTAACATTCTAAGAGATTCAGCTCATCTCATGAGCACTGAATGGTTATCAAAAACGCCAAGACTTTAATAAAATTTTCATATTGCCTCAGCTTCCCCTGTGTCTGGTGCTAAAGAATCTGCTGCTAATGTAGGAGATTTGGGTTCGATCCCTTCAGTCAGGAAGATTCCCCTGGAGAAGGGCATGGCAACCCACTCCAGTAAAAAACAACTTGCAGTCAATCATTTTTATCTTCAAGTAACATGAGAGACAGATATTCCCATTCTAATGCTGTGTATTATACCATATGAAATCTCACTCCACTTTAGTCTTCACAGCATATAATTAATGTGACTAAATTGAAAAAAAAAATCACATTAATGTGTCACACTTCAAAACAATGGTGTTAGATGGCATTGTTAAAGTACTGTTTTTAAATACCCAGCTTCAATGTTGAAAAAAATAGAATTATACTGAGAAAAAAATAACAGAGAGAAAACAAAAGTGAAACAATAAGTAAAAATAAAACAGAAATGCTAATATATTTTGACCCTGAGCTGCTGCTGTTGTTGTTCAGTTGCTAAGTCATGTCTGACTCATTGCAACCCCATGGATTGCAGCACACCAAGCTTCTCTGTCCTTCACTATCTCCAAGAGTTTGCTCAAACTCCTGTCCATTGAGTGGCTGATGCTATCCAGCCATTTCATCCTTTGTCACTCCCTTCTCCTGTCCACGGTCTTTCCCAGTATCAGAGTCTTTTCCAATGAGTCAGCTCGTCGAATCAGCTAGCTAAAGTATTAGAGCTTCAGCTTCAGCTTCAGCGTCAGTCTTTCCAATGAATATTCAGGGTTGATTTCCTTCAGGATTGACAGGTTTGATCTCCTTGCTCTCCAAGGGATTCTCAAGAGTCTTTTCCAGCACCACAATTTGAAAGCATCAATTCTTCAGTGCCCAGCCTTCTTAATGGTCTAACTCTCACATCTGTACATGACTACTGGAAAAACCATAGCTTTGACTATATGGACCTTTGCCATCAAAGTGATGTCTCTGCTTTTTAATACACCCTTCAGGTTTCTGATAGCTTTCCTTCCAAGCAGCAAAGTGTCTTGTAATTTCATGGCAGCAGTCACACTGTTTAGTGATCTTGGAGCCCAAGAAAATATTACTGCTTCTACTTTTTCCACTTCTATTTGCCATGAAGTGATGGGACTGGATGCCATGATCTTTGTTTTTTGAATGTTAAGCTTTAAGACAGCTTTTTCACTCTCCTCTTTCTCTTATTAAGAGGTTCTTCATTTTCTGCCATTAGAGTGGTATTATCTGCATATCTGAGGTTGTTGATAATTCTCCTTGCAATCTTGTTCCAGCTTGTGATTCATCCAGCCAGGCACTCTGCATGACGTAATCTGCATATAAGTTAAATAAGCAGAGTGACAGTATATAGCCTTGTCATACTCCTTTCCCAGTTTTGGACCAATCTGTTGTTCCATGTCTGGTTTAAATTCTTATTTTGACTTGTGTACAGGTTTCTCAGAAGCCAGGTCAGGTGATCTTTGTTCCCATCTCTTTAAGAATTTTCCACTGTTTGCTGTGATCCACATAGTCAAAGGCTTTAGCATAGTCAACGAAGCAGAATGGGCTATTATGATTCTTTACTGTCTGAGCCACCAGGGAATCACTAGTCTATAGCAATCATTAATTTATTTTCTGTCTCTAGAAATATGTCTCTTATGGACATCTCATATCAGTGTAATCAGGAAATATATATTGGTATATAACTGATTGCTTGCGTTTAGCATATAGTTGTAACTGACTGCTTATCCTTAGTGTTATGTTTTCATGTTTTTTCATGTTTGTATGGCTATATCAAATATTAATCCATTCTCTGATGAATATATGAGTTTTTTCCACTTTGGGCTATTATGAGTAATTGTGTGGTGAATATTCATGGATAATGTTTGGCCTGAACATGACTTTTTAATTCTTCAACTATATATAGAAATGACATTACTGGTTTATGTGGTGACTATAGTCAAAAATTGAAGTTTTTACCAGAATGACTGTAGTGTGTTATATTCCAGCAATGTACAAGCTTTCCAGTTTCTCTGTATGCCCAAAAAGTCTTTTTACTGCCTGGCTTTTTGACTAGAGCCATTCTAGAGGGTGTAAAATGTGTTTTTTTGTGGTTTTAATTTTAAATTCTCTGATAGCTAATTATATTGACTGTCTTATCATGTGTTTCTTTGCCATTTTAATTCTACTTTGAAGAAATGTCTATTCAGAGTCTCTGCCTGTTTTTAAATTTGGATATTTGTCTTTTTATTAATCAGTTGTAAGTTTTTTATATATCAACAATAAAAATTTCTTATCAGATATATTATTTGCAAGTATTTCCTCCCTTGCTTTGTGTTGAAAAGTCTTTGATTCAATATTACTCTCAAGATTTGTGAGGAGATAGCTGTAAACTATACCAGGGTTTTTAAATTTAATTTTTTTTTGAAGTATAGTTGACTACAACATTGTGTTACTTTGAGGTGTACAGCAATGTGATTCATACACACACACACACACACACATATATATATATAAAATCAGATGATTTTTCCATATAGGCTATTTCAAAGATTGAGTATAGTTCCCTGTGCTATTAAGTCGTGTTGTTAATCTGTTTTATATATAGTAGTGTATATCTGTTACTCCCAAATTTCTAATTTATCCCTTCCCCCCACCCTCTCCACTCTGATAGCTATAAGTTTGTTTTCTATGTCTGTGAGCCTATTTCTGTTTTGTAAATAACTTCATTTGTATCATTTTTTATATTCCACATGCAAATTATATCATATGGTAATTCTCTTTGTCTGACTTACTTCATTTAGTAAGATAATGTCTAAGTCCATCCATCTTGCTGCAAATGGCATTGTTTTATTCTTTTTAGGGCTGAGTAACATTCCATTCATATTCTATGAATATATAACCCATCTTATTTATCCATTCATCTGTCAGTAAACATTTAGTTTGTCTCCATATCTTAGCTATTATAAATAATGCTACAATGAGCATTGAGGTGCATGTATCTTTTAGAATTATGGTTTCTTCCAAATGTATGCCAAGGAGAAAGATTATGAGATCATTGCTTGCTAAGTTGCTAAGTCACTTCAGTCATGTCCAACTCTGTGTGACCCCATAGACGGCAGCCTACCAGGCTCCCCCGTCCCTGGGATTCTCCAGGCAAGAACACTGGAGTGGGTTGCCATTTCCTTCTCCAATGCATGAAAGTGAAAAGTGAAAGTGAAGTCTCTCAGTTGTGTCTGACTTAGCGACCCCATGGACTGCAGCCTACCAGGCTCTTCCGTCCATAGGATTTTCCAGGCAAGAGTACACGGAGTGGGGTGCCATTGCCTTCTCTGATCCATCCCCATTACTTCATGGCAAATAAAAGGGGAAAAAAGCAGAAGCAGTGACAGATTTTATTTTCCTGGGCTCCAAAATCAAGTGTGGATAATGACTGCAGCCATGAAATTAAAAGATCCATGATCCTGGGAAGGAAAGCCATGACAAACCTAGACAGCGTATTAAAAAGCAGAGACATCACTTTGCTGAAAAAGATCTACATAGTCAAAGCTATGGTTTTTCTAGTAGCCATGTACAGATGTGAGAATTGGTCCAAAAAGAAGGCTGAGCACTGAAGAATTGATGCTTTCAAATTGTGGTGCTAGAGAAGACTCTTGAAATTCCCTTGGAGAGCAAGGGGATCAAACCCGTCAATCCTGAAGCAACCACCCTGAATATTCATCAGAGAACTGCTACTGAAGATGATTCTTCAATATTTTGGCTACATGATGCAAAGAGCCTACTTATTGGAAACGGCCCCGAAGCTGGAAAAGATTGAAGGCAAAAGGAAAAGAGGGCGGTAGAGGATGAGATGGTTAGATACCATCACCAACTCAATGGACATGAGTTTGAGCAAACTTTGCAAGATAGAAGACAGAGGAGTCTGGCCTGCTGTAGTCCATGGGGTTACAAAGAGTTGGACGTGACTTAAAGACTGAACAACAACAACAATTCATCAAATGGTGCTACAGAAAATTAAGTATGTTTTAGGTAGGTATCATTTACTAGAAACATTCAGAGCAACTTATAATCACAAATTAACTTTACTCCAAAGGGAAGCTTAGCTTCAGAAAAATGTATCAATCTTCCTTTATGTTGCCCACTGATTTAATATACAATCAACTTTGCAGATTTCATAAAAATGTTATAAAAATTAGAAGATTTTTTTCCTATTTTTATTTTATAAAATATTTATACCTGTTACTTTTTTAAACTGGTATCTTTTACTGTTGCTAATAGTACATCTAAACATTGTTATCATTAGTTACAATATACTTTTATTTACCCTCTGTGTAGAGGATTTTATAAATATAACTATAAAGTTGATTTGCAGCATATTGCTTCAAAGTAAATGCATATTATTTGTAGAAGTAAAATAATTTATCATTACTTTACTAAGGTACTAACATGATCCAGAGATTTCCATATATATCAGCTTCCAGCTACTTTAATAGTCCTTGCATGGATGTCTACTTCAACTAAACACACAATTTTCCATCCATTCATCCTACCTTGTCTTCTTTCTACTAGGGATTGGCACCTTGGTTATCTATCTCTTCCATCTAAAAACTGGGTATCATTCTTGACTCTCCCTGTACGAGAGGGACAAATTTCTGACCCATTTCTGACAACTTTCTTTTTGGTAACTCTAGGATCTTCCATTTTCATTCTTATCCACTAACATTATTTTCATCAGAATTATCCTCATCATTCCTCTACATGAGTGCAACTGATTAAGAGACATTGGGAAACATACCTCCTGCCTCCAACCCATGCCCATTCCATAGTAGAAATTAATTTTCAAAACGTAAATCTTATCTTGTCACTGTAATAGTACTTCAGTGGCTTAGTATTTTTCTTATAGTCCTAAGTACATAACCGTTGGATATTATTGGGCTCACTCTGCATGGAGAACTCTTCTTCCTCTTCACTTAGCTTAATGTCTCAGCTTCAAATGTCACTTTTTCCAAGAAAGCTTTTAATCTGAACCTATAACTGCACCTACCACTGAGACTAAAACATGTATTGGAATTGTAGTTTTCTATTTACCTGTGCAGTTTTCTTTATGAACATTCCTCAAATAAAATATAGAATATGCTCCTTTGTTCACTACACCTCCTATCACTTACCACAGGAGTTAGCAAATTTTATAGATTAAAATTTTATAATGAATGTGTAAACAGATGAATGTGTGCATTTGAACTTGGGTGTGTGTTTAAATAGACCTATAGCTGTGTGTGTGTGTGTGTGTTTCTTTAGCACACAAACATTCAATAAACCCCAACTCTGTGGACTTACCAACTTCTTATCTTTACAATTTGAAACAACATAAAATTCATCAGTTTTGTTTTTATATTATTACCTGAATAAAAATTAGAAATTGTATTTTTCTTAGCTAATGTGTAATCATGTTATATTTTTGGAACATTTTAATAAATTTCTATAATAAAGCAAGAAAGCTTTAGTTGTAAACATGAGTATGAAGTCTTTTACAGCTGTGTCATTTAAAAGATGCTCCAGAACATTCAGAATTACAGATTTCTTCATCAAAAATTTAGGTAGAGGGAAAAATCATTGAAATATGAAAGAACTAATAAGAACTTATTTTTACTTTCTTTATCATGCAAATGAGAGATCAAAATTTTAAATCATATCCTATTCTCTGACAGACAATAAGTGCTTAATTGAAATATAAACTCCTTTGAAATACCTTTATTGCTTATCTTTTGTTCCTCACTGGTATCAAATAAAATACACAGAGGGAACATACTTGGCAAATCAATTGTCAATGTTAGATAATAAGTTCCGTTATGTCCAAATTTAAGTATTAAAATTTAATGCATCCATTACAAAATTGCAGAGTTGTAAGAATACTAAGAAAGTTGATGCCCATAACTATGGTACTTACATGAGACTTATAATTTTGAGAAATAACACAAGGCATGAAAAGACTTCTAGATGCCTTTCATATAAAGATTTTGCTAATTATTTATGCATATTAGGCATTTCAAAAGAAATTTGTATGCTAAATTATTTTGAAAATTGTCTTCATATATCATTTCATGAAAACAACTTTTTTAATTTTTTCAATGAGTTATTAGACCAAAGGAGTAATCACTTTGAAATAAAGCATTAAGAAATTAAAAAATGAACATTTTCCAAAAGATACCAGAAGCATTTCTTTAAAAATCTAAAAGGATTTTATCCTATTACTGTGTACTTTATCTTTCAAGCAAAATGTTTTGAAATTTATTTTCAATATGTTCTTGTTTTATTCAGTTCTTTTTTACTAGTATCTTGATCTTTTTTTAAATTGAAATGTAGTTGATAAAGGATATTACGTTAGTTTCAAGTGTATTACATAGTGATTTGACATTAACATTATTACAAAATGATCACCACAATAAGTTTAATAACCAGTTGTCTTCATACTGCATTATTACAATATTATTAACCATATTCCTTATGCTGAATACTATATCTTCAAGGTTTATTTGTTTTTTAACTAAGTAAGCTACAAAAGATGGACTCTGCTGAATTCAAAACTTTCCCCTTCATTTTGTTAACTAAGTGATGCTTGGTAATTAGTTTAACCTGTCTGTTTTTCATTGTTCTCATCTGTGAAATGGAATAAATAATAGTATCTACCAGGAAAGCTGCTAATACATTAAATAAATTAATACAGATAAAAGTGCCTAAAACATAATAGATACTCAATTCTTATCATTTGTTGCTGCTTTTGTTTCATTACATTGCTGAATTTTAAAAAAATTAATAGGACAGATACACAAGGCTGGGTTTTTGCTCAGTATTGGATACCCATTCTATGTTAGGTATAAAAATAATAACTGCATAGCCAAACAAGTTGAATAGTAGCATTAGTATCTTATAAAATATAAATAAGTATGGTTTTAATTTAAAAATACTTTGAACATTCTATTTTTAATAACATTCTTATGAGGCCTACTGTTTATTTGGTAGTGAACAGGAAGGAGGTATGCTACTGCTAAGTCACTTCAGTCGTGTCCAACTCTGTGTGGCCCCATAGACGGCAGCCCACCAGGCTCCCCGGTCCCTGGGATTCTCCAGGCAAGAACACTGGAGTGGGTTGCCATTTCCTTCTCTGAAAAGTGAAAGTGAAGTCACTCAGTCGAGTCCAACTCTTAGCGACCACATGGACTGCAGCCTACCAGGCTCCTCCATCCATGGGCTTTTCCAGGCAACAGTACTGGAGTGGGGTGCCATTGCCTTCCCTGGGAAGGAGGTATAGAATTGGCAATAAACAGAAGATAGCATGGGAAAGTGGTTCAGAGTGCTACTTCAGGAATTGAATACTTCAGGAAGTATCTCACTTCTGTCGCTTGTTAACTATATGTTCTTGACCTCTGTTTAACCACCTGTAAACTCGGAATAACCAGAGTTACTATTTAATATGTTCTTGTTAAGAAAGTGTGTTTTTATACTAGGTCAAAATAAATGCTCACTGTTACTACTTTGATTGATAAATTAATGAGGAAAACCACAAGCTGGGAAAAACCACAATAGACCAACAACATATAATGGTTTTGATTTCTTAGTTGAAGTGTCTTTCAAATTCTACGTTAATCTATTTAATATAAATAGCTAAAGCAATCACCGCAGCTACACAGGTGGCGCTAGTGGTAAAGAACCTGCCTGTCAATACAGGAAATTTGGAAAGCTCAGCAGTGGCCACAGGATTGGAAAAGGTCAGTTTTCATTCAAATCCCAAAGAAAGGCAATGCCAAAGAATTTTCAAACTGCCACAAAATTGCACTCGGCAACCCACTCCAGTGTTCTTTCCTGGAGAATCCCAGGGACAGGGGAGCCTGGTGGACTGCCGTCTATGGGGTTGCACAAAGTTGGACACGACTGAAGCGACTTAGCAGCAGCAACATACTAGTAAAGTAATGCTCAAAATTCTCCAAGCCAGGCTTCAACAGTATGTGAACTGAGAACTTCCAAATGTTCAAACTGGATTTAGAAAAGGCAGAGGAACCAGCGATCAAATTGCCAACATCCGCTGGATCATAGAAAAAGCAAGAGGATTACAGAAAAACATCTATTTCTAATTCATTGACTACTCTAAAACCTTTGACTGTGTGGATCACAGAAAACTGTGGAAAATTCTTAAAGAGATGGGAATACCAGACCACCTGACCTGTGAGAAATCGATATGCAACTCAAGAAACAACAGTTAGAACCAGACATGGAAAAATGGACTGGTTCGAAATTGGGAATGGAGTACATCAAAGCTGTACATTGTCACCCTGCTTATTTAACATACACAAGTAAATCATGCAAAATGCCAGACTGATGAAGCACAAGCTGGAATCAAGATTGCTGGGAGAAATATCAATAATCTTAAATACGCAGATGACATCACCCTTATGGCAGAAGGTGAAGAAGAACTAAAGAGCCTCTTGATGAAAGTGAAAGAGGAGAGTTAAAAAGCTGGCTTAAAACACATTCAAAAAGCAAAAATTATGGCATCTAGCCCCATCACTTTATGGCAAATAGATGGGGAAACAATGGAAACTGTGACAGACTATTTTCTTGGGCTCCGAAATCACTGCAGATGGTGACTGCAGCCATGAAATTAAAAGATGCTTGCTCCTTGGAAGAAAAGTTGTGAGCAACTTAGCATATTAAAAAGCAGAGACATTACTTTAACAACAAAGGTCTGTATAGACAAAGCTATGGTTTTTCCAGTAGTCATATATGGATGGAGAGTTGGACCATAAAGAGGAGGAGTGGAGGGCAACACACTCCAGTATTTTTTCCTTGGAGAATCCCATGGAAAGAGGAACCTGGCATTTTATGGTTCATAGGGTCGCAAAGAGTCGGACACAACTGAAGTGACTGAGTATGCAAAGCAATGATGATAAAATAATTCTGTTCATATGCGTTCTCACCACAAAAAAGAAAACAAGAGAAAACAAAACAAAAAACACAGAGTAGGAGGTAACATTTGGAATAATGGATATCTTTGTTTGGATCAGTTCAGTTCAGTTGCTCAGTGGTGTCCAACTCTTTGTGACCCCATGAACCACAGCACGCCAGGCCTCCCTGTTCATCAGCAACTCCCGGAGCCCACCCAAACCTATGTCCATCGATTCGATGATGCCATCCAACCATCTCATCCTCTGTCATTCCCTTCTCCTCCTGCCCTCAATCTTTCACAGCAACAGGGTCTTTTCCAATGAGTCAGCTCTTCACATCAGGTGGCCAAAGTATTGGAGTTTCAGCTGCAACATCAACCTTCCAATGAACACCCAGGACTGACCTCCTTTAGGATGGACTGGTTGGATCTCCTTGCAGTCCAAGGGACTCTTAAGAATCTTCTCCAACACCACAGTTCAAAAGCATCAATTCTTCTGTGCTAAGCTTTCTTTATAGTCCAACTCTCACATCCATACATGACCACTGGAAAAACCATAGCCTTGATTAGACGGACCTTTGTTGACAAAGTAATGTCTCTGCTTTTGAATATGCTATCTAGGTTGGTCATAACATTCCTTCCAAGGAGTAGCGTCTTTTAATTTTATTGCCATGCAGTGATTTTGGAGCCCAGAAAAATAAAGTCAGCCACTGTTTCCACTGTTTCCCCATCTATTTCCCATGAAGTGATGGGACTGGATGCCATGATCTTAGTTTTCTGAATATTGAGCTTTAAGCCAACTTTTTCACTCTCCTCTTTTACTTTCATCAAGAGGCTTTTTAGTTCCTCTTCACTTTCTGCCATAAGGGTGGTGTCATCTGCATATCTGAGGTTATTGATATTTCTCCCGGCAATCTTGATGCCAGCTTGTGCTTCCTTGAGCCCAGCGTTTCTCATGATGTACTCTGCATATAATTTAAATAAGCAGGGTGACAATATACAGCCTTGACGTACTTCTTTTCCTATTTGGAACCAGTCTGTTTTTCCATGTCCAGTTCTAACTGTTGCTTGGATATTGATTGTTTAGAAAAAGTAATACATTTTTCTGATTTGATAATATTACCTGTAATATTAGATAATATTATCAAATTTACTGATTTGATAATATCAAATATGTGATTTGATAAGAATGCCATTAGTATTATCTACTAACAAAGTATTTATAAAATTCCACTTGGCTTCAGTGTATATCTTTACAAAATGGTTATATAAAAGAATGATTTTTTTATTAGAACATGCTGTTGCCTAATTTGTTACATGTGACGAAGGTGAAATTTGGGGAAACAAAAATGTAGAGCAAGCTTAATGCTACTATAGAATATATTCTGTGAATTTGAATCATCCATCATACATCTGAAAATAAGAAAACTAGGAGAATCACCTGGTGAATAACTCAGTAACTTAATCAAAGTGACGGTAAAGAAACTAATAATGAACTGACTGTAAACCCTACAAATAGGTACAGATAGTTGGTTGGGATTTGTGAATTTAGGAGAGATTTATATTACCACGGTGATGATTAAGAGTTTGTAGAAAATATTGTTGTGGGTTAGAGTTTGTCAAGTTTAGTTATTGAGGATAGTGACAATAGCTTAGTTTTTCTGGATATAATTTCTTATTAAAAAAGTAGCATTAACGTTGAACTTCCCTAGTGGCTTAGTGTTAAAGAATCTGCCTGCCAATACAGGAGACATGGATTCAATTCCTGTGTTGGGAAGATTCCTTTGGAGAGAGGGGCCTGGAAGGCTACAGTCCATGGGGTCACAAAAGAGTCATACATGACTTAGCAACTTAACAACAGCAACAACAAGTTATCACTGTTATCACTGTGATGATCGTTGCTTTGAGACAAGTCCCTTCCAGACTGCGTATGGCATCACCTGGAAGAAACAGTCATATCTGCACTGCCTCTTATGAACCACTAGGTTTGTTGCTACAAATAGGACCATTTCAGCCTGTTACTCAACATAAGGACCTAGAAAACAACATTACAATAGCCCCCCACAGAGTGTACTAATACCTGTTACTTCTGGGTTTTGTTACCTATTTCCTTTAAGGAAATTTATCATCAGACTAAGAAGCAACACTTAAGTCCAGACAAATAGGAAGGAATAATTTCCCCAAATATGAAACTATTTGTCATAGTATTCCTCTGATGTGAACATTATTACCAAGGAGATGGAAAAATTGCAGTACAAAGAGATTAATCGTCTAATGACACATGAAGCCACAAGCTGGAGAGGAAAGATCACCCAACTCACTGATTCTCACAATCAATAAATTAAAAGAAAACCACTGAGTGCTTTTCCTATATGACGTATCTATTGCAACTAATTAGTACTATTCTACTTTGCAAAGTTTAAAGCATTTTTTGAGTCCTTGTCAGTTAGAAAATTAGTGTTTAGTATTATTAGAAGATATAGCTTCCAGGAAACTCATGACAAAATATTCCACTGCAAATTATTCTTCCTTTTCTTGGGGTTACCAATGAGCTGTGCATATGGTATACTAGTACAGAAAATAGTAGAAAGGAATCCAAATACCACTTTTCTAGTCCCTTTCCACAAACCTATATATTCCAGTGCACAGCTCCATTAAAAACCTGACTGGTGTGTATGGCTTATGCATTAAGCTCAGGGAAAACATTTAACTACATATGTGTGTGCATGCATTCATGCTCAGTTGCTTCAGTCATGTCTGACTCTTTGCGCCCCTATGGACGATAGCCTGCCAGGCTCCTCTGTCCATGGGATTCTCCAAGCAAGAATACTGGAGTGGGTTATCATGCCCTCCTCCAGGGGACTTCCTCACCCAGAAATTGAACTTGAGTCTCCTGCAGCTCCAGCATTGCAGGTGGATTCTTCACCTATACAATACAAAATATAATTATAAGGGATAAGTTTATAAATAAAAGGAAATTTATCTTTATGACAAAGCAGATCCAGATCAACTCTCCTACCCAGATACATCAAGAAGAAGGGGAAAATATGAGACTAGTCAGATTTTTCTAGATTCACTTACTGTATGGATTAAAAAAAAAAAAAGTGGAAAATACAAAGGAAGGAGAGAAATCACATGAGGATAATTATGTATTTAAAATGGAATAGGGAGTCTATGTTACTTTATTAATGCTATAGAAAAATAGTTTGTTAATATGCAAATCCTGCTGGTCCTAAGATCAACCATAAACTTGACAAGACTCAAAAAAGCTGTTGTAATCATGTTTATGGTTTATTGCAATGAAAGAAAACAGAGTAAAATCAGCAAAAAGAAAAGGTACTTGGTGTGAAGGCCAGTAGAAACCAGGGGCAAACTTTCAGTGTCCTCTCTCAGTGGATTCACAAAGATTGCTCAATTTTCCTAGCATCTATGTATGAAGTAGGCTTCCTTGGTGGCTCAGCAGTAAAGAAATCCACCTGCCAATGCAGGAGATGTGGATTTGATCCCCTGGATCATGAAGATCCCCTGGACAAGGAAATGGCGACCCAATCTAGTATTCTTGCCTGGGAAACCCCATGGACATAGGAGTCTACTGGGCCACAATCCATGGGTCTCAAGAGTCAGACACGACTTAGCAACTAAACGACAACATGTGAAGTATTGCCAACCAGGTGAATGCACCTGAGTCTGGATGTCCAGGTATTCTGAGAGGTTCAGTCAAAAAAATGATGGAAATTAATTGAACTTAAGTCTAAGCCTCCTTTGGAAGCTTCATGCCATCTATAGACTCCAAATTCTGGTATAGTTACATCAGATATATTGTCATCTAGGTGGAGAGAAGTATTCTTGCTGCTTCCTCTTCTGTTTCTTTGCAGAATCCTCTATTTATTATTTACACTTAAGTCTTTTCACGTCTTACAGATTTGACTCTTCCTGTTATATTGTAGTTATTTTCTGGCATGGTATCAGCATTTTGAAATGATGAATATACATCAAGAGGATTCTGTTCTTCAGAGTTAATTTTCCCTGTTCATTTTTCTTTAGACTTTAAAAGCATTCTCTTATTCATGATGCCAGAAAGCCCGCTACAGTGTTTGAAGTTATTGAAGAAAAACATATTAAAGCAGAGTGACAAACAGTGACACACCAAAGTGAAGCTGTCAGATAGGAAGTCAAAAGCCAAGATTAAGTAGAGACTGAGAAACAAAGTTATAACCAGCTTTAGATATAACCAAAAAAAAGAGACCAAAATCAAAGGGTTCAGAACAATGTTTTTCCTCTTGCTGCTGGAAATGCTATCATCTTCACACAAACATTCAATTAACAGCATAATGACAGTAGTTGAGGGGTATCTAAGTCTGGAAATAGAAACTGGAGTTCTGTGTGTTCAGTTTAATAAGCCTTCAGAGTTTTAAAATAATATTTCAATGATAATCCAGTTAACAGAAATATCAAATTATGCAAACAGGTCTCACTCTCTCAAACTGATTATTTTTCAAGCTATTTTTCTACCTGAGGGCTTTCAGTGCACCTTAATAGTTATTTTGCATACATGAAGAAAAGCATTAATTATTTTAAAGGGATAAATTATATTAATTATTTTATTATAATTATCAATATATTTGATAGTTATTTGCCTTGAAGCATATAAAACAACAATTGATTAGTAAAGTGGTAGAATTTGTCTCAAAATTGAATTATACAGCAAAGTCATGAAATTGTGAACAAGGAATATGCATATGTGTTACCATTTAATCAAAAAATTTAGTGGATCATCTGAACTATGAAAGTGAAAGTATTAGTTGCTCAGTTGTATCTGACTGTTTGTGACTCCATGACTGCAACACACCAGGCTTCTCTGTCAATGAAATTCTCCAGGTGAGAATTACTGGAGTGGGTTGCCATTTCCTTCTCCAGGGGATCTTCTGAACCCAGGGATTGAACCTGGGTTTTCTGTATTGCAGGCAGATCCTTTACCACCCGAACCACTAGGGAAGCCCTCTCTGAATTACAAGACACATCATTAAGAATGAATAGAACTACATTAAAATCTTGCTTCTAAAACTTACTATGTGTGTGATTTCATGACTATTGAAGTTCTAATTTTCTGTCTCTTCTTGATGAATAGGAGAAAATAATGTTAGCCTTTACAAAGTTACTGCTGCTGCTGCTGCTAAGTCGCTTCAATCATGTCCGACTCTGTGTGACCCCATAGACCACAGCCCAACAGGCTCCTCCATCCCTGGGATTCTCCAGGCAAGAATACTGGAGTGGGTTGCCATTTCCTTCTCCATTCAAAGTTACTGAAAGGATGAAAATGGAAAATCTATGCAAAGTGACTATTAAAGTTACCCAGCTTATAGGTAAGTCTCAAAAAACAGTACCTGTGATAGCAGAACACATTTACTGCCTACATACAATTTAAGTGTTCTAAGTAATTCATAGGAATTAAGACAATTTTCACAATAATCTAGAACTTCTGACACTTCACTGCTTCCTGAAAGTACCTGAAGTAAAAATTAAAAGATAATCGTTTCACACAAAATCAAGGGTGTTTATATCAATAATCATTTAATTAGCTCTTAGCAACAGAGAGTTACAGGTTCATGAACTAGTACGACTCAGTTCAAATTCTGGCAGATACTTATTCAATGAAGGAAGTGAAGCAATTTATTTAGCTTTCTTCTTGTCATAAATTATGTGTAACAGAGTGATGAGTGAATACAGTCACAACTCTATCGTTTCCTGATGCATTGTAGGTACTCCATAAGTGGTAGTGGATGATGTAATTATTACCAGTAGATGCTGGGACCTGAGTGCATTTATCAGCATATTAATAAGGGTATTGAATATTGTAGGGCAAGATAAGTACATTAGCAAATAATGGTACAAGAAGGTGGTAAGGAAAAACATGTTTGGAATAAAGGAGAAATACATGTAAAAGGGTGCTTCCCATATGGCTCAGTGGGTAAAGAATCTGCCAGCAATGCAGGAGATGCAGTAAACACCAGCTGGATCCTTGGGTAAGGAAGATCCTCTGGAGGAGGGCATGGCAACCCCCTCCAGTATTCTTGCCTGGAGAGTCCCATGGACAGAAGAGGCTGGTAGCCTACAGTCCTTACTGTCAACCCACTCCTGTATTCTTGTCTGGAAAATCCCGTGGACAGAGGAGTCTGGTGGCCTAGCATAATGTCACACAGAGTTGGACAACACTAAAGCAATTGAGCACACACTCACGTGCAGATAAGAGGATGGGAAGTTCTACTGAAGGGACCTTGGTTAGAAGTTAGGATATCAGCAAAATTCTAGACACAAGAATAATTACAGGATTTGACAGACTCTGAAGTGATTGGGGAACTTTTTGTAGTTGGGAAAAGCAAAATTGGATGGACGTTTGGCAAGATATGCAGCAATAGACACAGGCAGGATGTAGATCAGAGAATCCCTACAAGGACATACTGAAGACTCTATCCTTATGGGCATTTATGGACTGTTGATGTGTTTTTAAGTAGGAGATAACATAATAAATATTTATATTTTCAAAAATGTATGCCTTCCATGTAGAAGCTGCATTTTCAGAGAGGTGAATGATGAAAGATTGATAATAGAGGCAGGAAGAAAGCTTAGCTGAGTAAGGGGCAAGAACCTGGAATTTCCCAATGATTGTAGTAATAAAAAGAGTGAAAAAATGTGTTTTAAATTGTGCAGAAATACAGCCAAAGTTACTGGATTAACAAATGATGAAATGTTATAGAGAGGAGAACTATTCTAAGATGGACCCCCAAGTTTCTGGTGTTGATGGGTAAAAGCAGGTTGTACCACTCACCACCTGAGTGACTTAGCAGATGCATGCTAGAGAATAAATAAGTGCCTAGACATAGCAGCAGACACATATATATATAGCTGGGGAGGTAACTAGTTACAATTGGCTGTGTGCCTGCAGCTCTGGCCAGGAAACACAGCTTTGTGAGTCATCTAAAAATATTGAATAGAAAAGCCACTAAAGAGGATTCAGTCTCCTTGAGTTTGGTGATAAGAGAGAGAAGAAAATTTACAATAATGTTCAGTGCTGAAATAGTGCTAAGGTACCACTGAATGCTAATCCAAACCTAAATCTCCTGATGGAACTGTTCCTACTCTTACACTCTTGGACTGTACCTTTCTTAGATCTATGTGGCCTATCAGAATACAGTTCTCTGGAAAAAATAAATGGATACTTTTATTAATTTCCTACTGGCATTTAACATTTTGGCTTGAAATATGGACTTTATACAGAAAGTGTTTTTGTATTATCTGTACAATGTTGTCTTGAAATGAGACACATCTTTCTAATGTAATTTCCAACTACACTTTTAATACTTCAGTGTATCTGAAAAGCAAGTGTAACACAACTGCCTCAATAACCGATTTGGACCTCAAATTGAAACAATTATTGAAATTAATATTAACCAAAAAAAAAAAAACTGGAAAATTTGGGATGATTTGGATAATCTAAATCCAAAAAAAGTGAATATCAGTCTGCTTTTTTTCCTTTTAAAACATGTTTAAATAAAAAGTGTGATCAGATCTATTTTCCCTGTGCAGAATGATGAGCTATTTTAAGGACACTTCTAATAACTTAGTCATATTTTTATTGGATTCATGTTCACAAGTGGCTGAGTGTTGATCTCCTTTGGATATGTACCAGTGAAGTTAAAGACTTCTAGATCCTGAAGATGTACATTTTAAGTTACAGAAATGCTACATATCACAGAAATCATGTCTTAATCTAAATAAGTATCTTAAAATGTCCTGAATATCTCTTTAGGGTCATGGCCATAGTTTTCCTTATCACCTATCACCTGTAAAGCACCTACTATCTGTGAGACATTTTAACCATATGTATACAATTCTCACAGCAATTTTATCACATCTGTTTTCCATATAACATGATGTAAAATACAAGAGGTGAAACTAAGTTACTTAGGGCCCCCATGTAGTAAAAGGCCAAAATACAAGCCCTGTTTCCAAAGTTCAAATTATTTCTGTTATGTCTTTAGCTTGCGTGTGTGCTAACTGACTTCAGTTGTGTCTGACTCTTTGTGAACCCATGCACTGTAGCCCTCCAGGCTCCTCTGTCAATGGAATTCTCCAGGCAAGAATACTGAATTGGGTTGCCATGCCCTCCTCCAGGAGATCTTCCCCAGCAAGAGATGGAACCCACGTCTCCTGCGGCTCCAGCATTGCAGGCAGATTCCTTAACACTCAGTCACCGGGGAAGCCCATTATGCCTTGTATGCACTTCAAATGCAGCTTATCTCCAGTAAATCTGATCCTTCTCAGTAGATTAAATAATATACACTGCTATACACGTACAATCAACCAGAGCCCTGAGGTATCTCAGATACCTATATTTCTCTGTATTCTCAAGTCCACTTTATGAACAAATCATGATATTTATTTAACCTTCTTAGTCACTGTAGAATACATCTTTTCATACTTGATGTTTTAGGGTATAAGAGTGTCCTTATGTCTTTTTTATTTTAGTATTATTATCTTCTAATTGCTGTCTCCTTAATAAAACACTATTTCACTCTATTCTTCATACTTTTATTAAAATAATCTTTATAAAAATACCACTTCATTTCTTAAAATTATGTATTTGTCCCTATTGCCTTGAGGATAAAGTCAAACACTTTAACATGGCATTCAAATTTCACCATTTCTAAACTGAACACATCATTCTTTTTTGCCTATTGTCTTGAGCCCCAAACCTACATGATCCAGTCTCACTGACTACTTAGCTCATGTGTAGTTTCATGACCTGAAGTTTTATTCTTGCTGTTCTGTCTATCCAGAGTGTGATCTCCCCATTCTTTCTCCCTGCACACATCTACTTCAGTTTCGACTCCAGCTCAAGTTCTATCATCTGCAAAACATTTTTGCCCCATCCTTAGCTTCAAGGGGAAGTAGTCACTCACTCTTATTTGCATCATAACTTTTCTAAAGTTATTTATAAAGTATTTTATATCTGTCCTAGACCAATCAATTGTACATTTCTTGAAATGAAAATTTTGTTATTCTGACTACCTAGTAGAATCTTTGGCCATGGTAGCAATGTGTTACATGTTCTTGAATGAATTAATTAAAATGTCTTTATTACAGGTCAACCTCAATTTCATTATTCTTTCTGTAAGAAAATTAATCAGCATGATCTCTAATTCTTTGGAAAATTGGTACATGTAGTATTTATTACAAATAATTTTTGCATGCTCAGGACAATCATCAAGATGAGTGTGTCTTGAATCCTTTATTTAGGAATGGTACAAGCCCTCGCTATAGTCCATGGGGTCATAAAGAGTTGAATATGACTTAGTGACTGAACAACAATAACCATATAGTTACTACACAGATATGTCCATTACAAAAGAAAATATAAAGTAGTATAACATAATGTAAGATAACAAGGCTGGTATAGATAGTTCAGTTCAGTCGCTCAGTCGTGTCCGACTCTTTGCGACCCCATGAATGGCAGCACGCCAGGCCTCCCTGTCCATCACCAACTTCTGGAGTTCACTCAAGCCCAAGTCCATCGAGTCAGTGATGCCATCCAGCCATCTCATCCTCTGTCGTCCCCTTCTCCTCCTGCCCCCAATCCCTCCCAGCATCAGAGTCTTTTTCAATGAGTCAACTCTTCGTGTGAGGTGGCCACAGTACTGGAGCTTCAGCTTTAGCATCATTCCCTCCAAAGAACACCCAGGGCTGATCTCCTTCAGAATGGACTGGTTGGATCTCCTTGCAGTCCAAGGGACTCTCAGGAGTCTTCTCCAACACCACAGTTCAAAAATATCAATTCTTCAGCTCTCAGCTTTCTTCACAGTCCAACTCTCACATCCACACATGATCACTGGAAAAACCATAGCCTTGACTAGATAGTAGATGAATAAAATTATTATCAGTAGCAAAAATAATAAATGTAGGTTACATGATAGGAGACAAGTCAAAGTGAAGGTCTCTTTGTTGGAGACATTACCATGTAATCATGTATATTTTCTTGTAAAACACAGATTAGCCAGATGGAGATATAAGGAGAGCAATATTGATAGAAAAATAAAATCAGAACTGGGAAAGAAGAACATGGTGTCGATAGGAATGGAAAAAGTTCTAGTAAGACCACATAGATGTCCAATGCACTGGAGTGAAAGATAAGTTCAAAAAGTTTGTAGGAATAATTTTGGAAAGTCTTGCATTGTAGGGTCAGGAGTTAGATTTCATTTTGAACATGTGTAAAAGCCATCAACAATATTGAATCAAAATGCTGATGCAATTGTGTTTTTGCTTTGAAATTAATCTCTGCTGAGTAGAGAAAGATGGAGAGAAAAGTAACAGGAAGCTCAGTGATGTTAGGAAGCAATTGCAATAGTCTGCAAGAATTGGACTTCCTTGGTAGCTCAGATGGTAAACAATCTGCCTGCAATGCGGGAGGCCTCGGTTTGATTCCCTGGTCAGGAAGATTCCTTGGAGAAGGGATAGGCTACCCACTCCAGTATTCATGGGCTTCCCTGGTGGCTCAGATGGTAAAGAATCCACCCACATGCAGGATCCCTGGGTTGGAAAGATGCCCTAGAGGAGGGCATGACAATCCACTCCCATATCCATGCCTGGAGAATCCCCATGGACAGAGGATTGTAGTGGGCTACAGTCCATGGGGTCTCAAAGAGTCAGACACTACTGAGTGACTCAGAACAGTGCAACACAAACAAGGATTATTAGGGCTTATGTGGCACAGTGAAAATGGTAATATACAGGGCAATTGTAGAAAATTATTGGAATTGATAAGTTTGAATGTATGTTGAATATGAAAAGTGAGAAAAAGTAAAGGTACAATGACTTCATGTCTGTCCAACAACTATTGATAATTTATAAGTCAGACACAGCATTACCTCATTGATATAGATAATGCTATTATCAAAACCAAATATATAAGAAAAATGAAGAATTGAGATTGAACAGTAAACTGAAATTTTAATATTTTGAGTTGTTTCCACAGGATGCTCATGTCAAGTGAAAAATTAAAAAGTGAGGTCACAACCAATTAATTTAGTCTATGGCATTTAATAGCACAAGTTGTAATTATAGGACTTAAAAAAATGGCACTATCTACACATTTCATTTTATTAAACAGAAGTTAAAAAAGACATTGTATTTGAAGTTCTACCAAAGAAAGCAGCATAAGTTATCATTAAGTTTCATAGCATATGTTCTTGATAATATTAATATTTATTTCAAATTTTTAAACAAAAATATATTAAAATGTGCATAAAAAATATTTAAGAAAAGTCTGAAGCCCCATGACAAAGATTTCTACCTAGTTTAATAACTACTGTCTTAGAAGAGGTAATAAGAAACTGAAATACTATGGCATAAAAAATGAAGACCTCTCCCAACCTTTCTTCACAGAGTATTGCAAGTTTTAAGACGTCTGTATTCTGTTTTGGTGACAAACCCTAAGAGCTATATTTTGTCCATACATTTAACCATTAGGCTATGTGTTTCTGACAAGGAGGGATCTCTGTCCTCCACCCACATACACCTTACTGTACTGTTTTGGGATCCCTTTCTTGTAACCAAACTAAAAGCCTATAACACATATTATCTCTGTTATATATCGATCTGCCATCCCCTCCCTTTTTCTGAAAGAAATATTGTCTTATATGTGTTTGCCCATTTTCTTGTGGTTTTACTACAGATCCTCCATATGGAAAAGTGCTGGTATGGAAATAAGAAACCAAAAGACGTAGTCTACTTCTGGGTCACTTGAGTGTGCATGTGAAATACACATATGTAAATATAATGTGGAATTCCATCTTTTGACATACTAGTTGATATATTTTATGTGGGATAATTCATACAAATAATGCTGGAGCTCACCATCCATTGACTCAAATATGTTCATCATTTAAATGAGAAAGTAACAGAGAACTAAAACACTCCACTTTTATCTTGAATTTTAAAATATAGGGCTTAATTCCATTACAGATATATGCATCTAGGATTCAAAGCTTTTTTACTTGCAAGAGTTGAGCTCTAGGGATGGAAAAAAAAAATGTCATAGAGTTTGAAAACCTTGATTTTGCAGTATCAAGGGCAAGTTAATGGAGGATTAAGGATATGTTGTAGTTAGAGCCTCACAATGAGTAGGGACACTTTTGACTGCATTTAGTAATAATTTTCACACTTTACAAGAAAGAGAAAAAACTAAAAATAAAAGAGCACTGCATGGACTCAGGAGAATTTTGGAAGAGAGAACATGAAAAATTAGATTGGAAAACCCCTCTGAAGTCTTTAGATTTGAGTTAGAAAGAGGTAGAAAACAATAGGGCTTCCCAGGTGGTGTTAGTGGTAAAGAACCTGCCTGCCAATGCAGGAGGCTCATAAGAGACTGCTGTGATCCCTGGGTCAGGAAGATCCCCTGGAGGAGGGCATGTCAACCCATTGCAGTGTTCTTGCTTGGAGAAGCCCATGGACAAGAGTCAGACAGGATTGACTCTTGTGGACCTTAATCAATAGTGTTGCAAAGAGTCAGACACGATTGAAGCAAATTAGCACCGAGAAAAGGGTAGAAAGATTGTTATTTGGAGCACTGTCTAAGAGATATAGGAAACTTTGGCCCATTATCTTCTCTCCACTTTTCAGTAGAATTCTGGGGATATAGCTGTATGTGTGTGCGTATGTTTGTGTGTGTGTGAATATGGAAGGGAATAGAGATTGTGGTGACAAGCCAATTTTGAATCAAGGTTTGAAATAAGATTAGAAATTTTCTAGTCTTTGAAGGCTGACTGGAAGGAGGATGCTTCTATGTTCACATATAAAATTTTAACATTAATCCAGTTGAGTGAATATCAAGAAATAAAACATCAAGACAATCCTGAGAAACTTCGTTCTGTAAAAACATAAGTCCTTGAAATATTTTGCTATTTTAAGTCACATCATAAACCACAGACCTAGAATAAACCAATTGGTGAGAATGCCAAAATATCTCTCTCTGATCCAAAAGCCAATCACAATTATTCCTGCTTCTCTTAGAGCCAATCAAAATTCTCAGTTTCTATGTTCTGTAATGTACATAAGACCTGTGCCAATGCTAACTGGAACAGTTTTTCAAAGGTAGGCCCCCTTGCCCAGCTAGTTTAATAAGTTATTTTTATTTTAATTTGTTTCATTATCTTGATGTTTCTTTTCTTGAAAGTATCCCTGGCTATCTCAGGCAGACTACCTGACTTAGTATAAACACATACTTTCTTAACAACATTTAAAATAGTAACTTTTTTAATTCAGAGTTTAAAGGTGGGAAAGCAGAGCTCAAGACTGTACAATTCACAAAAGATGGAAGGGGGATGCTTATCCCAAGTTACTCAATTCCAAAAGTAGCACTCTGGATCTCTCTTCCATGCTTTCTTCTGTTTATTGCCAATCCCACATCTCCTTCCTCTTCAAATTCATTGTTGGCTTTCAGTAAGGAAAACAGGCAGCTCATGCTCAAAAGACTCACAGTCCATGATGGCTTTTGGGGAAGAGTTTTTTAAAGGCAGTGTAAGGGAGGGAATCATGGGATTTAGGATCAACTCTTGGACCTCCTTCTGAATGGCTGGTGGTGAGAGAATAGGGTGGCATTTTAGGGGTCAGTAGCATCAACTTTCTGGTTCCAACCAGTCTGAGGGCTACCTGCTGGTGGTCAGCTTGCAGTCAACACCCTGCATGGTGGACAGGGTTTTATTGTCTTCAAACTAACTTATGATCAGACTTACCTTTACCTTTGAAGCAAAACTGGGAGTCCTGGTGATTGATTTATTGTTAAAGTTATAGCTTCCTGCTGGGCTGTCCTATCTTTGTTTCTGCATTCTTTACTTCTTCAAGTACACGCTGGTAGGGGAGTCACAGTGGATTTTCACAGCCTCTTTCCCTGTCAGCAACAACTGAGGACACAGAGGGGTCTGTCACACCAGGAAGGGCCCTATGTGGACCCACTTCATTTTGGGAGTGTATTTGCAATTCCTTTTTTAGCCTTAGAATGTTACATATCATGTAACTTTTGGGTAACATGGGTTGAATCCTCGGGTTTTTGTGTGTGTGTGCATTTTTTTTTTTTTCCATAGCCCTGTTTTTTTTTTTTTTTCTATCTTTACTTGAGACAAAATATCTCAAAAGTTTTTTTCTTTTTTAATATCCTTTTCTTTGGAATGTTTTTGAAAGCTGCAGGAAACAGCCTAAACATGCCAATGTTATTAATTTTTTCTTCTATCTGACTCTAACAGCTCAAGCACATGGCCTACTTTCCAACTTAACAGCAGCAAACAATTTGACTATTTTGCCACCCACCTCCTATTGTACACTCCATGTTTTCCAGCCATCAATACCTGTGTCCTTGCCACCTACTTCCTGATTGCCTCCCCCAAACCAAAATATTCCTTTTTAAAAAAATATGTGTTTCTGTTTGCTTATTCACTTATATTTTAGATTTTTAATTTAACCTTTTTTAGCGTGCACCCAGATCATCTGGGGAGCCTGCTAAAATTCAGATTTTGAATCCGAAGATCTGGTGGAGGGCTTGAGATCTGACATTTCTAAGAAATTCCCAGTTGATATCAGTATGACCAGGACAAGACCATGGTTTGATTAATTAGATTCATGCACCATGCTGCTTCTTTCTACTAATTATTCTTTACAGGTGTTTCCTATTTAAGATAGCCAAATTTACTCTGGCTTGTTTAAATAAAAAGGAATCTATGGTTTAACCACATGCCCAGGGGAACCTGGAGGATTGAATCAAGAGACAATAGTCTGTTGCTCTAAGAAAAAAATCCCCAAATAATCCACAGGACTCACCCATCTAAAGAACTGCAGCCTTTGCCAAGATCAGGCAGAATATTAAATCTGTTACCATAAACACTGTTTCCCAATCTTGTGCCTCTGCAAAAATCAGGAAGCTGCTATCTAGCTTGTGGTTTCTAAATAAGACCACCTCTGTCATAATCTGTAACAGCAGAATGGATTTCCACTCCCTGTGCCTCTCAGTGCATAAATAATAATGAATCCAAGTTTCACAAGAGTGCATTGACAAAACCTATATAGCTCATCCTCCTAAATAGCCACAGCTTGATTGCAAAAAGAGTATGAAATATTGTTTTTATCTTTCTTCGTTCTTCCCTCTAGGAGCCTGGTGTTGAGGTGTGGTAAACACGTCTTCATCTAGCACAGTCAGGTTTTGCAAGAGATAGACAATCTAATAACTGCTCAGGTGGGTAAGATAAGAAAGAAAGGAGAAGAAGATCCAATATATTGACATGTAGCTATTTCCTGTATTAATATAAAATAATAAAATAATTAATATAAAATACTTTTAAATTCAAACTGAGATACCTATATTTACAAATTTAAAAAACAAAAAGGACAAGAAAGTCTTTTACTCAAAATAAAGAGTAGTAGATGGGTTTCTTATTTAAATAGAGCAGGTTAAAGGATTTCTTCCCCGATGACAGCATATTGCCAGTCAAGATTTTACAACTCTATGTTATGTATTAAATCTCTAGATTATAAAGCTAGAGATTTTATAACCTTTTGCTAAATAACTGACATAATTTTAAAACTTGTAAACTCCAGAAATGTTAAAATATTTATCTTATGTGCTAGGTGTTAACGACCAAAATTTGCACAGTTTTACCCAGACAAGGGGAGCTATGAAAAACCGATAGTTGTTTTATGAGTTATTCACAGACATTTCCATTAGCTTTGGGCCCCAAAAAGATTATAAACGTGAAACAGAAATATATCCTGACATTCAACATTTTAGAGTGTTTCATTCTTATTTTTCTTTCCTTTTTTTTCCATTTTTGTCTTTGATTTTACAAATAAAAATTGCTTCATTTGATAAAATGAAAGTGAAGTCACTCAGTTGAGTCCGACTCTTTGCAACCCTGTGGACTGTAGCCGACCAGGCTCCTCTATCTATGGGATTCTCCAGGCAAGAATACTGGAGTGGGTTGCCATTTCCTTCTCCAGGGGATCTTCCTGACCCAGGGATGGAACCCAGGGATCGAACCTGGGTCTCCCGCATTGGAGGCAGATGCTTTAACCTCTGAGCCACCAGGGAAGCCTCATTTGATAAAGGTTGTCACTAAACCTGAAAGTATCAGTAGAAACCCAGCAAACTGTTAATTGCTCAGATTTACTACTGATTAACATATTTATCAAATAATGCAGTTGTTGAAAATTTGGACATCAGTTTTGAGATTTAAACATTTTGTAAATTTCCTTTAAGTCATAGTCATATTTTATTTTTATAGAAGCAGCTGCATACTGTTTACTACCTAAATTGAATACGTTGGCCATTAAGTTTTGCATGTTTTACTGATTGAAATGAATATATTAGTAGTTAAATTTGCATTTACACTGATTGCCCTGAATATTGTGCAAATGTATATGTTGTTAAATTTAAAAAGTATATATATCTTAGTAACTACTTCTATTAAGGAGATTCAGAGCCGATAACTTAAAATTAACCCAGCCATGAAGATTTTATTTGTCATTTATCTCTTAATCTGTTATTAACATGAAATATTACTCTGTTGTTTTTAAATGGTATTATTCATCATTAAAATTTTTTTTCTTTTCTTTTTTTTTGTGATGAGTGCTTGATTGCTTTGGGTTACAAAGGTCAAAACCTCATTGGCAATAAATTTTCTTTTGTGATTAATATTGATAAATTGGAGATATAAGGTCTAATGCTTTAACTCTTTTGTATAATACAATTTAAATGAATTTTTATTAATTTAATTTCTATGAAAATATGACTTGGAAGGATAGAAATTCTATTAATTTGGTCACTAGCATGTGCCAAGTTATCAAAAATATTTCTCTTCTTAATTCTCTTGGCAGTTGATGTCGTTTCACAGATAAGAGAAACTCAGAAATGTTTACATAAAGTCACTGAAATCTGTGCACCATGTAAGTAGTGGAGCTTGAACTACAATCTGGAACTATCCAGATTCAAATGCTCTAATTTCTACTCCATCATTCATGCCCTAAACTAAAAAACTCTTTTTAAAGAGTCAAATCTCTGTTACTTACCAGGTTTATGTGGTACGTATTTCTCATCTCTGTGTCTATTTCTGAAATTAAGATAATAGCTATCATTTCTCAGTCAGCTCTGTAAGGTGAATGAAATAGAATAAATATAGGCTTTTTGAAAATCATAAAGCACTCTATTATTTTAAGGTATCCTGAATATATTTACTAGTCAATTATGATTTATGTCATAATATAAGAACACATGAGGAACTATGCATTAAGCATGAGAAGTTGAACTTACTATGTTCTCAGGAGTCAGTGAATTTAAGAAAATTAAGGGGAGCAATGATTTGCCTGCAGCATGATGTTGCCATGTTTGCCATGATCTTTGGCATTACTATCTTCCTACACACTATTTTCCTTTATTTGGAACTTCTCTTATACTCCGTATTATTTTGCTTATGTCCCTTTACCCCTAGAAAGACTTCCAGTCAATTCTCAACCTGCTTTATCCCCCTGTTCCAGAAGCACTGTGTGCATTTATATTCCTGGCATTTAAGAAACTTTCATGTGATTGTTATTCTCTTTGTCTATAACTCTTGCCAGTGTGAACGTCTCTGGTACACGATGAATGCCGAAAAGTATTACCTGAGTAAGTGAGTTTGACTGCCTCCACCTATAACTGTTGTTCAGTCACTAAGTAGTCTCCAACTCTTTGCAACCCTATGGACTGTAGATCACAAGGCTCCTCTGTCCATGGAATTCTCCAGGCAAGAATACTGGAGTGGGTCGCCATTTCCTTCTCCAGGGGATCTTCCCAACCCAGGGACAGAACTCAGGTCTCCTGCATTGCAGGCAGATTCTTTACCATCTGAGCCACCATCACCTACTTTTTTTTTTTTTCTCTCTTCAGGGTTAACCAAAGGACATACTTTGCTGTCTTTACATCTCCTATAGTTTGCTCAGATTCATGTACACTGAGTTGGTGGCACCATCCAACCATCCCATCCTCTGCCACCCCCTCTCCTCCTGCCCTTGGAAATGCCTATCCAAGCATAAGGGTCTTTTCCAATGAGTTGACTCTTTGCATCAGGTGGCCAAAGTATTGGAGCTTCAGCTTCAGCATCAGTCCTTGCAATGAATATTCAAAGCTATAATTAGGTGGTGTTTATTCTTTTTGTTTGCCTTCATTGTTATATATTTTGTTGTGGCAAAAACACATAACATGAGCTCTATACTCTTAACAGATTTTTAGGTGCACAGCACAGTATTAACTATAAGCACAATGTCATACAGCGGATCTCTAGAACCTTTTCATTATGCATGATTGAATCTTCATACCCTGAGCAATCTTGTCAGGAAAATAATTTATGAGTAAGAAAATTCAGTATAACATTGGATGCAGTGCTGTGCTGTGCTTAGATGCTCAGTCGTGTTTAACTCTTTGTGACCCCATAGACTGTAGTCTGCCAGGCTCCTCTGGGATTTTTCAGTTAAGAATACTGGAGTAGTTTGACATTTCCTTCTCCAGGGGATCTTACTGACCCAGGGATCAAACCTGAGTTTCCTGTGTCTCATGCATTTCAGGTGGGTTCTTTACCTGCTGAGCCATCCAGGAAGCTAATATTGGATGAGTCAGATTTCTTCTCTTTTTTTTTTTTTGGTAAAACACTTTGCTATATAACATTGCCCAATTTCACAACTGAGCATATGTCACAAATCAATATTTTAATATATATATATATTTATTTATATTAATACTAGGTAAATATAGATATACACAGACATAAATCTATATATATATTATATACATATATATATATGTGTGTGTGTGTATGTTTTAATTTCAAAGCCAAGATACATTATATGATCTGTTGAGAATTACAGAAATGCATTTTGGGGGTGAGAAAATAGAAAATTTTAAATATTGCAAGATATAGTTAAATAAATTCCTATTTATTTTATAGTGACAAATAATTTAATTTTCCTTTTCAAGGTATTTTATTTATATTCTGTATTACATTTTAATTTATAGAATAGTTCTATTTTACAAAGTTAATATGTCATACCATGAATTTACCACTTAAAATTTCTTCGAAAATTTATATTAATTGAGATTAAATAGTGAGGCAGTGAGATTAGGAAATGAAAAAAAATCTATAGTTAAACGTTCAACTGTTGTCAATAATGACTAAGGCATGATTAATAAACTGTACTACATTTAGAGCTCAATTATGAAAGCTGGCAACCTAATCAGGAAATCAAGCTTTTCAACCTGTAGTGCAGCTTAAAACTCAGCAATTGTAACTTCAAAGTGTTCAGCTGAACTAGTGAAATTGGTGGTTGAATTATCAAATGTGCAATGCAATTAGTTAGGTAAGAAAATCCCATGGTGCTATAATATGGACATGAATCAGCAAAGACTCCTGGTGATTGCTAAATACCTGACTACTTCCTCAGTAACTATAGTTCTTGAACAATTCTATAAATAAATGTGGAAATGAAGTTTAATGAAATGAAATAGCGAATAAGAGACAATCTTTGTTAAATTTGAGAAAATTGGTAAAACTTGAAAGTAGCTGGATAATTTTCTTTTAAATATGCTATTGATCTACTAGACTTCCTAGTATTTGCTGCATATTATTCTTGTTCTTTAAAATACTTTATTTTTGTTAAATATCTTCCCTCTAGAAATTTGCTCAAAAGATAAGTCTTTTCATCCAGAAGAATTAATCCAAAGGAATACAGCATTTGAATCCCTCATTTCAATACTGATTAGCTATACCAGGTATAATTTACAGACCTCCCACAAAGTGTAAACTTTTAAAGACTTTTCTAGATGAATGACTAGCTATATGATTTATAATGGAGATTTGAAAAAGAATTCCTACAGATTGAAAATCCTGCATATAGAAAATTTCACTTGTATATAAGTTTGAAACATACAACACTATATCTAAAATTGCAGGCAGGAAACATAGAGAAGTCTATCTGTGGACATGTGGAAATTCAAAAACTGTATGATATGTTTTCTTTCACTTCATAAATTTATGTTTTCAGGTTCTACACTTGAGGAAAAATTTCCCACTTTCAATTGGATTATTTAGCTATCAGGTATCAGTGTTTTTTCAGCTGACACAAAATTTTATAAATTTTGAAAAAAATTATAAAATCATCTTCATATGATCAAGGTACAGATAAGCACACACTGTTTTTAAGAACGCTAATGTTTTATAGTAATTAATCATTTGTTGTGTTAACCCTTCCAAAAAAATAATTAATCATTTGAAGATATTGTCACAAACTGCGTTTTAAAAGTCCTTATGAAGCATGGAAATTCAGAGTCAGAAGAATTTTTTTTTGGCCTTTCCTCTAAATCTCTAGTCTGGGAAACAAAAATTCAAATGCCTCTGATATCTGGGTGGATCATATAAAAGAGTGAAATTTGAAGACACAGTAGGAACTGATGTGACTTCTGAAAAATTATAGTAGATCTGCTTTAAAAGGATAAGCAACCCTCATCCAGCTGAATGTTTCCATTCAATCCAATAGAACATGTGGTTTCCATGCTGCTGTTTTTTCTTGAGTGAAACCAGAAAAACATATTTATTTTAAACTCATGAATTAAGTATTGAATTGTAAGTCACTCAGTTGTCTCCAACTCTTTGCAACCCTATGGACTGTAGCCTGCAATTCTCCTCTGTCCATGAAGTTCTCCAGGCAAGAATACTAGAGTGGGTTGCCATTTCCTACTCCAAGGGATCTTCCAGACCCAGGGATTGAACCCAGGTCTCCTGCATTGCAGGCAGATTCTTTACCATCTGAGCCACCATTGCCTACTTTTCTTTTTAAAGAAATAATACAGTGCAGTCCCAATACAGTAAGTACAACTGCTGTTTACAAATTTTCCTCTAAGTGGAACATTATTATAAGTGTCATCTTCTATTGACATAAGAAAAACTCTGACAGAAGTTTTTCCTTATCACAACTAAGAATTCTAAAAAAAAAAAAAAAAAAAAAAGAAAAGTCAAAAGATGGTTCAACTCATTGTTTTATTTTTAAATGGGAAAACTGAGACCAGAAATTTCGGTCGTTCACCCAAAGTCATGGAGTTGTTTAATAAGAAAGTGAATTTGCTCAGTCGTGTCCGACTCTTTGCGACCCCATGGACTATAGCCCACCAGGCTCCTCCATCCATGGAATTTTCTAGCCAAGAGTACAGGAGTTGGTTGCCATTTCCTTCTTCAGGGGATCTTTCTGACCAGTGATCAAACCCTGGTCTCCTGCATTGTGGGCAGACACTTTACCGGCTGAGCCACAGGGAATCCCTCACGTTTAATAAGAGGTTCATGGGAAAAAAGGCAATGAAACCTACCATATGAGAAAACTAATGGTGGATGCCCTCATAGGTGTTATAATATTTCCTTTTAAAACAATTTTGTGATGTCGATACTCTTAGCCACAGTTTGCAATTGAATACACAGCTTCAGTTCTGTTGCCCATTACTACACAGCTACTAAGAAGCAGACTAATGATCCAAACCATTCAATTCCTAGCCTAGGTCTTTCCATATTTTCCATTAAATCATATCATTAAAAATAAGTAGGTTTCTATCCTATAAGAAATCAAAAAATCTCTTTGGAAAAAAACTTCAGATTAGGGTTCTTTATATTTTGTCCTCTTCACTAGTCATATTGATTAGTATTTATAGTAAATGCAGCTGATATGATGTTGTAAATTATGATGGCCTTTTGGTTATTTCAGTCATCATCTGATAGAAGGCTGTAGTACTGATCTTTAGTTAAACCTGAAGAGATAATACACCTATTTCCTGCTGGGTGCAAAAGAGATAGATAGACATTTGAACCTAGTTTCTCCAAAACAGGCCTCAGCGTGCATTGCTACCAAATTCATCTTAGTCACTACAGGGCATCGTAGCTGGGATGCACACAAGAGAGTCTCAGCTGACAATAGACACCAATGAGAATGTGCCCACCAGTGCAGCTCCAGCCATTCTCCCTGCATTTGGGAATTACTGCCCAATATGACAGAAGCTAAATATAATTAACAAACCTTGAGGGTTGACATATATTTTTAGTAATGGTGCCAGTCATCCAAATTAAACAGATAGTAGGTGAAACCAAAATACAGATAAAAGAACCAACTTGCAAATGTATTTATTAAACTTGGATTTATGATGTACTTGTAATAGGGTTTAAAAATAGAATTCATATGCCAGTGGTATCCAATGTGTTAAAAGTTAATTTTAACACATTTGAACAAATACACTTATGACAACTTATCTAAATTTGGCCACCCTACTTAGTTTATCAAACTTCATTATTTGTTTCCTTCCTTAGATGTAACAATTTGCAGCACTTTGTTTAATACATATAAGTAGCCTCTCTTTTCATATTAGAATCCAGATGAGATGAAGGCAGAGGCCTTGTGAAGCTTGGCACAAAGTTTAATAAAGAATAATGAATTAATAATGCAAAATGAAACATGGAAGTTGCTAGGGAATAAAGAAATATTAAATAATCATTCTTAATCTGAAAGAGTTCAAATAGTGATAGGTATATCAAAACTAATAAGAAATTAAAGTTGTCCACTAAGAAAAGCAAAGTAATATTTTAGAATTTTCAAATAGTTGAAAGAAAAAAATGTACAGGAACAAGTCAGGAAAGGGAAAAGGGAAAACAAGCAAACTTGTATGAAATTAGTTCTTTTAAACTTTAAGTGGCAAGGGGTGATGGGAAAGAATAGAGTGAAAATATTCTCCATTGATCCAGAGTAAATGGGAAGTCAGGCATGGTAATGGGAAATAAGCATATCTAAAAAGAAGCTACCATTCAAGAATAAATCATAATCATGAATCTGTTTCTATCACCATATGGTATTTCTCTCCATCTGGCTTACCTCAATTAGTATGATAATCTCCAAGTCCATCCATATTCCTAAATAGCATCATTTCATTCTTTCTTATGATTGAATAATATTCCATTGCTTCAGTATCCTACATCTTATTTATCAATTCATCTGTCTGTGGAAAGCAAGACTTTCGTTTCCCCTAGTTACTAAGGAGCCTGGTATACAATTCTTTAAAATTTCACATTCATTGCCTCCTTATAAAGCCATGTCTAAATGAAAAGCAACAAGTTATCCCATCAACTAGTGTCTTCTTAATTCATGAGTTATGTGCAAGATTTGTATATAGAGAAAATGAATATATATTTAACCTAGATTCGTAATCACTGTTGGCTATAGTGGCCATGGAAATATACCACTCAGACCTCCAACTGAAGGAGCTGTGATAGCAACCACTGCACTCTGAAATTCCTCATGATGTTTGCACCAGGCAGTGCTCATTGACTGTTTCCAGCCCATGTCTGGAAACAGCAGTAATAGTAAATCATGCCTATTCCTAGGAGATAAGTACTCTTTCAGAAGGACAACTGTGGCTCAAGAAATCTCCACCAGCCTTGCCAAACTTCTTTTAGAACTGCATGGCAGTCTAGGATTTTCCTACTCACCCATCCGTCTCTCTCTCCTTCAGAAGGGTCAGACCTGCATTAAGTATTTGCACCTTCCTCAGATGCCCCAGGGTCCTTTCATCTTGTGCCTCCTCAGCCTTTCTCCTAGTACATCTCTTGAATGTGTAATCCCACTTGACTTCTGCTCCTTTGGGGACCAGGACAACCACATCAGGCTTCTTCTTTATGCTATCAACATCAATAATGATTGCTGGACAGCAAAAAAATAAAACAGATATTTTATATGATTTTTCTCATATGGAAAAATGTTTTGGGGATTTCCTGTTAAGCACGGTGGTATAAGTATTTATCTCTGCTCTCTACTAAAATTCTTCTATGATGGTCTCAGTTGAATTAAAGACAAATAATTATAGACAACAACAGAGTGAATGATAAAGTAACAGAAGATGAGAAATGTGAACAAAACTTTAGAAATTAAAGTGCATTTGTGGTAGTGTTGGCTTAGTTGCTATGTCGTGTCCAACTCTTGTGACCCCATGAACTGTAGCCTGTCAGTTTCCTCTGTCCATGGGATTCTCCAGGCAAGAATACTGGAGTGGGTTGCCATTTCCTTCTTCAGGGAATCTTCCCAAACAAGGGATCGAACCCGGGTCTCCTGCATTGCAGGCAGATTCTTTACCAACTGAGCTATGAGGGAAGTCCAAAATGCATTTGGGGGAGTGGAAAATGAATAGAGTGTAGAAAGCAACATCAAAGAAAAGCAATCTCTTTACTATAGGTTTCCATCTATAACAGAAAGTTGTTAATAGTTAATTCTTTGGGCTATTTTTGGAGGAAGTGATCTAATTCATGTCAATGACCTAGAAATTACAGCCTTCAGTCAGTTCAGTCAGTCAGTCATGTCTGACTCTTTGCGACCCCATGGACTGCAGCACGCCAGGCTTCTCTGTCCATCACCATCTCCTGGAGCTTGCTCAAACTCATGTCCATCGAGTCAGTGATGCCATCCGACCATCTCATCCTTTGCTGTCCCCTTCATCTCCTGCCTTCAGTCTTTCCCAGGGTCTTTTCCAGTGAATCAGTTCTTGCATCAGGTGGCCAAAGTTTTGGAGTTTCAGCTTTAGCATCAGTCCTTCCAATGAATATTCAGGACTGATTTCTTTTAGGATGGACTGATTTGATCTCCTTGCAGTCCAAGGGACTCTCAAGAGTCTTCTCAAACACTACAGCTCAAAAGCATCAATTCTTCAGCACTCAGATTTCATTATAGTCCAACTCTCACATCCATACATGACTACTGGACAAACCATAGCTTTAACTATATGGACATTTTTCAAAAAAAGTAGTGTCTCTGCTTTTTAATAATCTGTCTAGGTTGGTCATAGCTTTTCTTCCAAGGAGCAATATTCACTCACAGTAAATATCCAATAAATATTAATTGCTTTTAAGTTGTTATCAATCTACCCAACTCAAAAAATAACTAGTTTCCCTACTAGGCAACTGGTATTTAAGTAAAATATATAAAATCTCATGAAATGATGAGGAAAGCACCAGAGAAATAGAGGGTGCATGCATTCCTGGAAGACTGAGAACTGCATACCGTGATAAGTTAAAACTTGGCATTTTTGCAAATTTTGTATCTAGATATTGATATTCATATCTTTATTTCAATTGTGCAACAAATAAAATCCTTAAAAATAATAGTAAGGCAGTAACATTTTTAATTTTCTCTACAAATATATTAAGCTTTTCAGCAACCAAGGGAAAAAAAAAGAAAAAACAACTGAGAGCTACTCCTTATTGTAAAATACCTTGTAAGCCATGAGAAAAGCAGTGCTTGCAGTTTGTGGGTGGTTGATGTCCATAAAAAACGTGTGAACATTCAAGTCTCCTCATTGACATGGTGTTTTATATTCAGGTCCAGGAAGTCTTTTCTCTTGTCTGTCTACCTTGACCCCAGACTCCTAAATTTGTTTTTCCTGGTACCCTGAAATTACTTTCATTTTATCATTGCCTATTAATTATATTGCCAGTGATTCCTTAGAGAAGCTTCACATTTCATCTGCTCAATTTGAAGTACAAAAACTCGAATGCCAGCAGTACTTCCTAATTAGTCAGTGAAAGTGAGGAGAGGTCACAGGCTACCTAGGGAGGCATGCTGGTAAGTGGGGGAGGCTGAGGCAGTGCTGCAGCAGGAATGCTCCTACCAAGCCCATCCCGAGGTTCTCAGATTCAGGTGGACCAGGAAGTATGAAATGGAAAGATGCTTTCCAAAGTTTATGATCTGTTTTCTGATAAACAGCCATTTCTGAAGTCATTTCAAGTAATAAAGAGAATCAATATATTTTCTCAACCAGAGGAAAAAACAATGAATGCCATTAGCAGTACATGTTACTGCTAAGTCGCTTCAGTCGTGTCCGACTCTGTGTGACCCCATAGACGGCAGCCCACCAGGCTCCCCTGTCCCTGGGATTCTCCAGGCAAGAACACTGGAGTGGGTTGCCATTTCAGGTTAAGAATGCTATTCCCTCATTGTAAAAATCAAATGGTTACATGTATATGATCTCTATAAGAACCCCAAACTGCTCTATTTGATTGTCCCCCAGCCCCTAATCTAGTCAAACCCATGTGTGTGCTGTGTGCTTAGTCGCTCAGTCATGTCTGACTCTTTGTGACCCCATGGCCTGTATAGCCTGCCAGGCACCTCTGTCCATGGGGATTTTCCAGGCAAGAATTCTGGAGTGGGTTCCATGCTCTCCTCGAGGGTAACTTCCCAACCCAGGGATAGAACCCTGGTCTCCTGCATTATAGGCAAATTCTTTACTGTCTGAGCCACCTGGGAAGCCCATGAATTACTGGAGTGTGTAGCCTATCCCTTCTCCAGGGGATCTTCCTGATCCAGGAATCAAACCAGGGTCTCTGTACTTCCTATAAAATCCATATAGAATTGTGCTTTGCCAGCCCACTCAGAAGGCTCTACAGATCTTCTAAGCCTCTCACTCACTCTCCCTACCCACATAAAGAGGTACAAAATCCTACTGTTTTCATAGCTCTCTACTTTTTAGCTCTTCATGAGCTTCAGTAAAACAGCTGTTTGAGGTTTTCTCATGAGGTCATAGGTCACAGTGACAGCTATGCAGACTGAGCTGTGCATTCTGAAAAACTACCCATCTCATCAGGAGACTTGTGATGTATATATGATAACCATCATAGACCCTGGCACATATTTGACATTCAGTGTATTTTAAGTGAACAAATTAAAACTTTGATTGCTCTCCCTTCTGCTTTCATTCTACTCTGTGTAATCAATGTCACTGCTCAAATACTTTCTAAAGCACAAGTCTAATTATGTCTCTTCCCTGCTTAACACCATTCATAAGTTCCCCCATCATCTTCTGACCTGTTTCTCAAGTAATATTATGGCTTAAAATAACCTTCAGGCCTGGTTAAATTTTAGAATCCTGCGTTTTAACCAGACCTGCTAAATGAGAATCTTTGGAATGTGAATTCCAGGATTTGCATTTTTAGTAATCTCTTTATGTTTGCATGCTGAATTATGAGAACTACTGACCCACAGGACAATTTTAAGCTGGTGAACATGTTATGTCAGTGACATCATTGTTTAGCCCTTAAATTTTAGTTTCAGTTCCTGCATTGCTGACCTGCTGTGCTGATTTTATACCAACAGCACTGTATTACTTTTTTTTTCCCTTCAGTTTTATTTATTTTTTTACTTTACAATATTGTATTGGTTTTGCCATACATTGACATGAGTCTGCCATGGGTGTACATGAGTTCCCCATCCTGAAGCCACCTCCTACCTCCCTCCCCATCCCATCACTCTGGGTCATCCAGTGCACCAGCCCCGAGGACCCTGTATCATGCATCAAACCTGGACTGGCGATTCATTTCACATGTGACAATTTACATGTTTCAATGCCATTCTCCCATATCATCCCACTCTCGCCCTCTCCCACAGAGTCCAAAAGTCTGTTCTATATGTCTGTGTCTCTTTTGCTGTCTCGCATACAGGGTTATCATTACCATCTTTCTAAATTCCATATATATGCGTTAGTATACTGTATTGGTGGTTTTCTTTCTGGCTTACTTCACTCTGTATAATAGGCTCCAGTTTCATCCACCTCATTAGAACTGATTCAAATGTATTCTTTTTAATGGCTGAGTAATACTCCATTGTGTATATGTACCACCGCTTTCTTATCCATTCATCTGCTGATGGACAGCTAGGTTGCTTCCATGTCCTGGCTGTTGTAAACAGTGCTGCGATGAACATTGGGGTACACGTGTCTCTTTCCATTCTGGTTTCCTCGGTGTGTATGCCCAGTAGTGGGATTGCACCAGCAAATGATGCTGTCTTCCTGTTTTTGAATTTGTTTCTTCCTTTGCCCAGGTATTCTTTTTCCCTTTAATACTCTTAAAAACTCAAATTTCATATTTTGTAATCCAGCTCAGGTATAATCTCTTTCCAAAAGCTCATCTTGTGTCCTATAAACTGTGATAGACTTGATCACTCCCTCTAATAACTTTCCTGCATATTATTATAGCTGCCTGGGGTTCTCACAGGGTATTATGATTTAACTTTCCTCTCCTAGACTTAGAATGTCTTAAGTCCAGGGCCTATGTTGTATTCTTCTCTTTAAACAAATCCCTAATAGACCTAGGACTTTAATACATTTTCCATGGATATTTGGTGGATGATTACAGGCAAACACAGCATGCTTGGTTATGCATCCAGTGTTTTTCGTTTCTTTTTTACCTGTCAAAATTATCTCTGAAACACAAATCTGTTCATGAAGAACTCTCCTTCTAAAATGCTTCCTAAATGACATCGTCTCATTAAGAAAAGTAAAACTGATATTGAAGAAGATACTAATTTTTACTCCCTGATACTCTGATGTTAACAAATTAAGAGATTAAATTAGAAATTCAAGCTTTAACATTGACAAGAAAATCAAGATGTGCTAGTTGTGTGCTTTCTGTTAAGAAGAAAGCTGCTTAAGCTGATTCTAAACTAAGGTTTAATTTTTAATATGTTGTGTATTAAAAATTAAGGTTAGTGAGGGAAAGTCATGCATTTGTTTATTCATCTATTCTCTTAAACTCTAATACAAAGTACTTCCAACTTCTCTTTACAGAGAAAATATGCCAAATGTCTCAGCACTTTAAGTACCAGATTAGCACCTGCTTTAAGAACTTAGGAGGCACTAATTGACCTGAAAACAGCCCAACATGAGCAGCAGGCATGGAGTTAGCTCGCTTCAAAATCGAAGTCTTGTTGCCAACGTTTGCCTAATGTAAATATAAGAAATGCAAATTGAATGGTACCATCACTTGTGTGCTAAAGTCATCTCTCATTGAGCCAGATTCTCCCTTGGAGCATCTTATTCCTTGGAACCTAGATAAGCATCCAGTGAGATGGATTAACACTCTGAAGTCACTAGGGTATCATCAAGGCTTTTTTGTTGATGATACTGTGTCTTTGGCACTGGGAAAAATCTGGCTCATCTTGTTAGTAGCAGAAAAAATGTAATTTAAGTGAGTTGCCAGGATAATTAGAGCAGGTGAGCAGTAGACAGAAATAATGCCCTGAAGAGATGAAAGAAAATACTTAGATTCTTTTTCATTTTATTTCAGTGCTACTAAATGCTACTGGTATCTGTTTGTTTATGTGTCTCTGTCAATCCTGGGTAGCAAATTAAGCGTTTAGGGAGACATTAACTCTTCCAAGCCACTTGGAGACTATTTAGTACATTTCTGCGCAGTGCTAATTGACAGAGTTGTAAATGAAAACATTACAAAAATGTGATATTTATCTATACTGACTTAAGAATGTATGAAATTCACAGGAGAATGATTCATTGTCATCATTTTTAGAAAGAAACACATTTCCAAATTCCTGTCAGTATTTAATTACATGAGAACAGTGAGTCAGTAGCTTCTTATATTTAGGGAATTTAAACTAAGTATATGTTAAAGGATTTTAGCCTAAAGAGTTTACTTTCCAAAACCTTAGTAGCTCCAAAATCCATATGAATAAATTCCAAAAGGTATTTGGTTGATTTTTCCAAGGGACTTGAACTACAATATATTTGATCGGTATTATTTCCAGTAATCCTTCCATGTAAAATGAACCAAATGCTCCACAGAGTCTAGTCTATCAACTCCTCCCTGAATACATTTTATGCATTTGTGTTCCTATATGTTTTTGCATGTATTGCCCTTAACTGGAAAGGTCATTTCTTCTTTCCTAATGAACAGTGAACTAGACCAAAACAAGTCATTTGAACAATGATGCAAGAAAAAAATATTTAAGACAGTGAAACTATTTTGTAGATACAGTAATGGTGAACAAATAATGCTATGTATTTGTCAAAACCCATAGAATATTACAAGAAAAAAAATGTAAACCTTACCACATGCAAATTAAATTAGGAGGCTGATGGGTCCACTTGAAGAAGGCAACAAACTAATTTAATTCTATTATAATTGCATAAAACAACACTGAAGGAGTCAAGGAAAAGATGCTGATCTAAATAACTTTGTAAATGAGTGGAGTTTGTAAAATTAAAGGCCCAGTGAAGTTTACTCTGGCCACCTGATGTGAAGAACTATCTCACTGGAAAAGACCCTGATGCTGGGAAAGATTGAAGGCAGGAGGAGAAGGGGATGACAGAAGATGAGATGATTGGATGGCATCACCGACTCAATGGATATGAGTTTGAGCAAGCTCTGGGAGTTGGTAATAGACAGAGAGTCCTGGCATGCTGCAGTCCATGGAGTCACAGAGTCAGACACAACTGAGTGACTGAACTGAAATGGATCACTGTATTCTAGTTTATAAAGTTGTTTCCTTTAAGGGTTAACAACTCTTATATCACCAACCCATGCTTATTAGAATTAAAATGCTAAGTAAACAGACGGTTCATATACATATGTGTGTGTGTATAGATGGGTATACACTAATGTATTTCGTTACTGTCAGATAAAAAGACTTAGAGGCAAAGACATTCCAGTCACAATGAGTACACCAAGTGCCCAGATATTTCTTCTAATATCCTGCTCCTATAAAAGGAACTAAGACTCCTTGGAGAAATGGCTGATTCTAGGACAGAATCAAGCAGTATATAAGATGGCATATAATATCTTGTATTCTAGAATTAGAGGAGTGCACAAAAGCAATACAAAAATAGTGGTAAGTCAAAGAGAAATTGGAACCAACTGAGAGAACCTCCAGTAGCCAAAGCTGAAACAACTTATTCAATAAAGAAGTGTTGAGTTATAACCAAAAGTATAAAATGAATAAGCATAATTCCATACAGATATAAGTCAATGATAAAAAAAAAACTAATGTGGAGAATAAAGATAAATCTACCACCAGCAACATATTGTTTTTAATTATATAGGTTTTTTTTTTTTTTTACTTTCAAGAAGGAGGTATGTAACACCCCAGTTATTAGTTGTGGGCTGTACATAGTGAATTCATAAGAATTCAGAAAAATCAGAAGAATTCAGAAAAATCAGAAGACATTACTATGAACAATTACCCATCAGCAAATTAAGTAAAAGCGGAAAAGTGGATAAACTTCTAGAAACATAGCTACATAGACAGAATAATAAAAAATCTAAAGAAACCAATAATGAGTAAGGAATTTAATCTGTAACAAAAACCTACCAACAATAAGCCCACTACTTAATGTCTTTACTGATGAATTTTACTGAGTATTTAAAGAACAACAATGCCTCTGAAAGTTTTCCAAAAAAACTGAAGAGGAAGGTATATTTACAAATTTAACCACACCAGCTAAAAAAGAAAAGAAGTAAACAATAGAATGAAAAAGCAATCTACAGAATGGGAGAACATCAAATTGTACATCAGATAAGATATTTTGATCTAAAATATGTAAGCAACACCTACAACTTAATATCAAAAAACTAGGAATCCAATTAAAATTGAGATAAGGACCTGAATAGACATGTCTCCAAAGGAGACACACATATTGCCAACAGATATATGAAAAACTGTTCAACATCAACTAGTATCAGGAAAATGAAAAACAAAACCATAGTGAGACATTACCTCACATGTGTTATGATGGCTATTATCAAGAAAAGAAAGAAAGGGAAAGAAAGAATGGTAAGAACTCCTTCCTGAGGATGTTAAGAAATCGTAACCCTTGTACATTGTTGCAGAGAAGGTAAAATGGTGTAGCCACTGTGGAAAACAGTATGGAACCTCTTCAAAAAATTAAAAATAGAACTACTGTAAGATATAGCAACCCCACTTCGGAGAATACATTTAAAAGAATTGAAAGTCAAATCTCAAAGGGTTATCTGCATTCTCATGTTCACTGTAGCATTACTTACAATAGCCATCAGTAGAAACAATCTATTCATTGATGGATAAATGGATAAAGAAAATGTGATAGATAATTAAATGAAATATTATTCAGTCTTAAAAAAAGAAAAAAATTTGTCATAAGGGACAGCAGAAGGAACCTGGAGGATATTATGCTAAGTGAACTTAGCCAGTTACAAAGGACAAACACCACAGGATCCTACTTATGCTAGGTATCATATATGGGAGAGAAGAGAATGTTGGTTACCAGGGCCTGGGAGAGAGAGAAATGGGGATTTGTTGTTCAACATTACAAAGTTTCAACTATTCAGTATAAACAATTTCTAGAGACCTACAGCACAACACAGTGCCAATAGTTAATACTGTACTGAAGACTCAAAATTTTGTATTGAGAGCTTGCATCTCGAGTTGTCTTCACACACAAATGCACACACAAATAAACGGGAAAGAGGAAAGTTTTGGAGGTGACAGATATAGCTATCATCTTGATTGTGCTGATGGTTTCATAGGTAAGAGGATATGTACAAATCCACGAAATAATATACATTAAATATGTCCCATTTTGTGTAATAACTGTATTTAAATTAGGCTGTTTTAAAAATGAGTAATGAACCTACCACTAAGCACATTTATAAAACAAAGAAACCTCTAATATATTTCTGAAAACAAAAAGGGCACTTCTACAAAAAAATGTTCAGATTCACAAATGACTTCAACATCATCCATGACAAGTTGAGGAATATTCTGAAGTAAAATCTTCAAAGTGCTATATGAATGGAACCTCAAACCTATACTTTATATCCAGTGGAAGTTTTATTTAATTGTAAGGGGAAACTATTCTGAGAAATATAAGGTCTCAGAATGCTTAATTCATTTGAAAAAAATTTTATAGCAGGTACTCATAGAATTTATCATCTAAACTAAACTTCCTAGCATTAATTTTAATTCTAAATAATAATTAGTGTTTATAATTTTATTGGTCCAAAGGAAAACTAGTTCTGTTCCATGCAAACTCTAGCAAAAAACTGGCTCATTTCTGGGATACACACTCTTTCAATGAGAGAAAAATTGAGATGAAAGTCTATGAGAGGAAATCTGATACGTACAGAAATTAGTAAAATGTTGTTTCCTACAACAGAGTGCCAAAACATTACACTGTATTCCAGAACTGAAATTCCAGATGGTAATAATGCAATAGTAATGATGGTAGACAGAAGATGGGGAAACAAGAGTGAGGTGAATATGTTTTCAATTGGTGGTTTCATTTACATCTCATTCCATAAATTAAATAATTGTTAGACATACATAAACAGAAGAATGACTTCCAATTATTTAGGGGAAATGCAAGAAAAATTAGAACAGAGCACATGGTTTTCACAGCAACAGAGTAGTCAACCCATCCAATGAAAGACAGTAAAGGAAAAATATAGGTAAAAGTAATGTATATAGAAGCAAATATGAGGGCAAAATATGGTATATCACAATCACTGTAATAAATTGATGAGATATACTATAAAATCAGGAAAGAAATCTCTCTCTCTCTTACACACACACATACAGACACGCACAGATCCATCTTGGATCCATCAATTTGACCCCAAGAAATAGTAAAGCAAATATCTACACAGAAATGGGAAACAACTAAGAAACTGAAAAAAGTTATGCAGGGAAATATAAACCAAACAAACTGGGAAGCAGTTTTAATATCAAACAAAACAGAATATTATAATGACATAAAAAAGAAACAAAACATGTTATATACAATAAAAGAAAATGGTTAACTACCATGAATACTTATATTTAACATACACCTACACATATGCACACATGTCACACATCTCAAAATATATGAGGCAACAGTTCCCAGAGCTATAATAAGAGAAATAGTAATGGAAATAAATAAATAGTAATTGAGAATTTTAACAAACCCTCAGGAAATATCAGGCAGAAATACACAAAAAATATTGAAAAATATAATAGTAGAATTAATAAAAGTGTTCTTGCCTGGAGAATCCCAGGGGATGGGGGAGCCTGGTGGGCTGCCGTCTATGGGGTCGCACAGAGTCGGACACGACTGAAGTGACTTAGCATAGCATAGCATAGCATAGAAGTATATTCAAGGACTTACATCCAAGATAAGAAAACATTTTTGAGCACACTTAGAATATTCTCAATAAAATTAATGCATGCTAAGCCACAAAGAATGTTTTAATGTTTCAAATGAATTAAACCTCTGTTTTTTAAGTTTTCTGAACGTAAAGCAATAAAATTAACTCAGAAAGAAAAAGATGTTAGCTAGATTTATGCATGCAGATACATATTTACACAAGTTCATAGTTTTAATATCATTTGTGGCCTTCAATTTAAAAACTAAATAACAAAAGCCATCCTCAATGAAATCAGTTATTTTAACAAATGATTTCATTACCTTACAGCACACAATTTTATGCATGTACATTTTAACCAATCTTCTCTTATTGGATATTAGATAGTTTGCCACATGCTTATATGCTTTTTAAACATTTCTTAGTGTTTTGTGTGTATATGTGTGTGAGGATAATATCCTTGAAGGAACTGCCCAGTAATTAGATATGAACTGTTATTCTTATATCCATAAGACTTCTGTAACAAAAATAGCTCATACCCATCTATAATTGTTTTATCATTGCCCCTTATCAATGTCAAAATGATTTTTTATTACCAGAAACAACAGATATTATTCATTGTTTTTATTTGAATTATCAGGCTTCAATTGACAAGCAAAACATGTATCTTCATTTTATTGATGCTACCTGAGGCGGTTTTTTTCTCATACAATAAAGGGGGCCATTTCTTGGTTTGCTTTCTTAATGTTACTGGATTCTTAAATATGAATATACCTCAGTGCTCTTTTCTACATCTCCTCTCCATCATCCTGTGCATGATATGCTATGCTCATGCAGGCCGGTGCGCTCAGTCACTTAGTCCTATCCAACTCTTTGCAACCCCATGGGCTGTAGCCTGCTGGGCTCCTCTGTCCAGGAAATTTTCCAGGCAAGAGTAATGGAGTGGGTTGCCATTCCCTCTTCCAGGGGATCTTCCTGACCCAGGGATGGAACTCAGTCTCTTGCATCTCCATTCTTCACCACTACACTATGTAGGAAGCCCCTAATTATATACTCATAACTCCCAAATGCACTCCTTCTAAACCTCTCCTATGAATTCCAAAGCCACAGTCCAAGTTTGCTTGTTTCTCCTATTTGATTTCTGTAAGCTATGTCAAATTTATTATTTCCAAACTACCCTAAACTTGCTTCTCACCAGTTTTTCCTTCGTAAATGGCAATAAAATCCACCCAAATACCAAGTTAGAAACAACAGCATGCTTCATTCCACTATCTGGCCCTCACCGCCCAATTTAATGTCAATTCCGTCCTTTCTGACTCTGCAATGTGTTCTGATTCATTTTACTTCTGTCCATCTCTCCTGGCAACACTCACGTCCAAGCCAAAATCAATTCCTGGACTATTGCCAAAGCCTCTTAACTGCTTTCTTCAGTGACTATCTTGCACATTCTTTACTGGAGAGTGACTTTTGAAAAATGTGATTTACATCATGCCGGTCAACTTCTTAAAATCTTGTAATAGCTTTCCATTAGATTTTGAATACAATCCAAATTCCTTGACATGGCCTAGTGACCCAACCTCAACGTTTTTCTGAACTTTATTTCCGGAGGCTTCCCCTTTCTCAATGGGCTCCAGCGACAACACTCTCTGTTACTTCCTAGAACATGTCAGTCCATATCCAGCTTGAAGTCTTGCCCAGCTATTCATTCTCTTTATCTGGAATATCCTTCTAGGTTTTGATCTGCTTTCTTTTTACCTTTCAGACAAATCTAAATAACCCAGTGATGTCATATCTCACCCTTACTTTCTAGAATCTTTGGTAGCATTTGTTTTCTTATCATTTAATATAATTTACTATCGTTTCCAGTTTTAGGTTTGTTTTGCTAAAGTTGTCTTTTCATTTGCACAATTTTTGCTTCTTCTTTTACTCCAACATAGCGGAAGAGTGTAGAGTTTGTATTTACCTTGTTCCTGACTGTGAACAATTGTTTATTGTTTACTATAGTATATGACAGAGAGTGAATGCTTAAATTATTAAATACAATTTGACTATATGAAAGACATTTCTGTGGACATTAAACAATAATGTATATTTTAAGCATACTTATAATTTTATTGTAAAAATTCTTATAAGTAGAATGGCAAGAATAAAAATATATTTTATTTTGTTTTTAATCCCAGTTTTCCTTGAGCATTGTCTATATTTATTTTCTTTTAGTTTTACTGAGATTTAATTGACAAATAAAGAAGTAAGATATTTAAAGTGTACTTCATAATGATTTTGTATATGTAGACATTGTGAAAAGATCCTCCCATCAGTTAATTAGCACACCTATCACCTTAGCTTTTTGTTTATTTCTTATTTTGTTTTAGTGGAATTCTCGGTTAGAAATTTGAAATATACAACACAGTGTTATCAACTATAATCACCATGTTCTTAGACCTTATTCCTCTTATAAATGAAAGGTTGTGCCCTTTCTATTTTGCATTTTCTCTGTTCATTTTTAAAAAGCTAACAGCTTCATTCATTTTTTAATACAAAGCTTAAGTATTTTTATTATTATTTCTAAAACTTCCAATGGAATATTTAAAAATGTTAACTTCTCAAGTGTTTTAGAAAACAATATAAAAATTCATCTGCATCATTTCTTTTTTCAAATATTTTATTGCTTCAGATCAGATCAAATAAGTCACTCAGTCATGTCCAACTCTTTGCGACCCCATGAATCGCAGCCTGCCAGGCCTCCCTGTCCAACACCAACTCCCAGAGTTCACTGAGACTCACGTCCATTGAGTCAGTGATGCCATCCAGCCATCTCATCCTCTGTTGTCCCCTTCTCCTCCTGCCCCCAATCCCTCCCAGCATCAGAGTCTTTCCCAATGAGTCAACTCTTCCCATGAGGTGGCCAAAGTACTGGAGTTTCAGCTTTAGCATCATTCCTTCCAAAGAAATCCCAGGGCTGATCTCCTTCAGAATGGGCTGGCTGGATCTCCTTGCAGTCCAAGGGACTCTCAAGAGTCTTCTCCAACACCACAGTTCAAAAGCATCAATTCTTCGGCGTTCAGCCTTCTTCACAGTCCAACTCTCACATCCATACATGACCACAGGAAAAACCATAGCCTTGACTAGACGAACCTTTGTTAGCAAAGTAATGTCTCTGCTTTTGAATATGCTATCTAGGTTGGACATAACTTTCCTTCCAAAGAGTAAGCGTCTTTTAATTTCATGGCTGCAGTCACCATCTGCAGTGATTTTGGAGCCCAGAAAAATAAACTCAGCCACAGTTTCCACTGTTTCCCCATCTATTTCCCATGAAGTGATGGGACCGGATGCCATGATCTTCATTTTCTGAATGTTGAGCTTTAAGCCAACTTTTTCACTCTCTACCTTCACTTTCATCAACAGGCTTTTGAGTTCCTCTTCACTTTCTGCCATAAGGGTTTATTGCTTAAAAATGTATTATTTCCTTATTATGAATCCCGCTTATTTCTGCTAAACATATTTTAGCTACTTTATACTGTTTCTATTACATGTTTCATTTTTACTTTCAAATTAATAATTTAATAACTCCTTTAGCATTAACATAACATCTTCAGAGTTGTTCAGAGACAGCAAAATTATGCTATGAATTCTAAAATCTTCAATTTATTTCTTTGGATTTTGAATGTAAACAGATATATCAACTGCATATTATAATATGTCCTTTGTTCAGTAGCAGTTTGTCTTCTAAATTATACATTTCTGATAATATCTCAAAAAGTCTTGGAAGTGGTTTGAATTTGGAAATCACATTTTGTGAACATTTTCTCTCCAAGCCACATAAATGATACTCCATTATTTTTTCTACTAATTCTCCAAGCCAGGCTTCAGCAATATGTGAACCATGAACTTCCTGATGTTCAAGCTGGTTTTAGAAAAGGCAGAAGAACCAGAGATCAAATTGCCAACATCTGCTGGATCATGGAAAAAGCAAGAGAGTTCCAGAAAAACATCTATTTCTGCTTTATTGACTATGGCAAAGCCTTTGACTGTGTGGATCACAATAAACTGTGGAAAATTCTGAAAGAGATGGGAATACCAAACCACCTGATCTGCCTCTTGAGAAATTTGTATGCAGGTCAGGAAGCAACAGTTAGAACTGGACATGGAACAACAGACTGGTTCCAAATAGGAAAAGGAGTACGTCAAGGCTGTATATTGCACCCTGTTTATTTAAGTTATATGCAGAGTACATCATGAGAAATGCTGGACTGGAAGAAACAAGCTGGAATCAAGATTGCTGGGAGAAATATCAATAACCTCAGATATGCAGATGACACCACCCTTAAGGCAGAAAGTGAAGAGGAACTAAAAAGCCTCTTGATGAAGGTGAAAGAGGAGAGTGAAAAAGTTGGCTTAAAACTCAACATTCAGAAAACGAAGATCATGGCATCCGGTCCCATCACTTCATGGGAAATAGATGGGGAAACAGTGGAAACAGTGTCAGACTTTATTTTTCTGGGCTCCAAAATCACTGCAGATGGTGACTGCAGCCATGAAATTAAAAGACGCTTACTCCGTGGAAGGAAAGTTATGACCAACCTAGATAGCATATTCAAAAGCAGAGACATTACTTTGCCAACAAAAGTTCGTCTAGTCAAGGCTATGGTTTTTCCTGTGGTCATGTATGGATGTGAGAGTTGGACTGTGAAGAAGGCTGAACGCCGAAGAATTGATGCTTTTGAACTGTGGTGTTGGAGAAGACTCTTGAGAGTCCCTTGGACTGCAAGGAGATCCAGCCAGCCCATTCTGAAGGAGATCAGCCCTGGGATTTCTTTGGAAGGAATGATGCTAAAGCTGAAACTCCAGTACTTTGGCCATCTCATGCAAAGAGTTGACTCATTGGAAAAGACTCTGAGGCTGGGAGGGATTGGGGGCAAGAAGAGAAGGGGACGACAGAGGATGAGATGGCTGGAAGGCATCACTGACTCGATGGACGTGAGTCTGAGTGAACTCCGGGAGTTGGTGATGGACAGGGAGGCCTGGCATGCTGCAATTCATGGGGTCGTAAAGAGTCAGACATGACTGAGCGACTGATCTGATCTGATCTGATTTTAGAGTTGATTTAATGGAGTAAATTATTTTCATAATATACAGGTATTAGTACTACAGTGTTTTTCTTCTTATCATTAAAATTCAAAATTTACATCAAATGTGCTTAGTAATATTGTTAATTTATTTTTGATAATTCTTGATAAGCCTTTGCAATTGTGTTTATTCAACAATCTTTACCTCAAGAGTATTGGCTTCCTTTTAGTTATATCTTTGATCATTGTTTATTTCTTGGATCCCCTCCTTTCTAATTTTGCAATACTTTTACATGTATTCTTATATTACTTTTTATTACTCATTCTTTTATCATCTCATTTCTTAAAGTCTATAACTTCTGGACAATAGTTCTATCTTCTCCTTTACTAATTCTCATTATGAAACATCTATATTATTGGCTCAATTCTACTTTTCAATTTGGCATTGCTATTTTTATCTCTATACACTCTCTCCTGAGTTCAGATACTATATTATTTACAGCAATAATTTTATATAAAATATTTTAATCTTCAATTTTAATCTAAATGTGTTACTAGTTGATACAACTGTTTAGGTAAAAAGATGTGTGATACCTGACAATTCCTTTATGTGTGATACCTGACAATTTCAAAAACTTTTGTATTATTGCATGTATCTGATGCTTTTCCTATATTAATTCCCATAGAATAAAGTTTATTTTTGCTGTATATCAAGATTTAACTTGATCTAAATCCTTAATGTTAGGGTTCATTATTTATAATGCCTTAGGTCACACAGAGGCTATTACATTTTAATTGAAATATGTGTGTACACACACATACACACACATATATTTATATCTTTGTTACCCAACCCAAAATTTTAGAAGCTTTTATGAAACTGAGATACAGGGTTATAGTCAGTGTCCATAAGAAATAGGTCCTGAGGCCTAAGAGTTTGTCTCACTTAATACAGACCATATAGATCATCCTGGAGAAGGAAATGGCAATCCACTCCAGCACTCTTGCCTGGAAAATCTCATGGATGGAGGATCCTGATAGGCTGCAGTCCATGGGGTCGCAAAGAGTCAGACAGGACTGAGCGACTTCACTTTCACTTTCATATAGATCATACTTAGATTTTCGCTTCCCCGTTGGATTACATAATATGATATTGCCCCCATAGAATTTTCAAGAAACATAACTAGAAGGATAAATTTTTGTCCTTTGAAGTTGTAAAGCAAATTTTGGTAGGATATAATTTTAAAAATGTAATTGATCAGAATTTTCATTCCTCCCATCACCCAGGCCCTATCATCAATAGACTATATAATTTAAGAGGTCTGAAAGATAAATTAGAAAATAAATCAAGATTTAGAAGTGGTTAGGACTTTTATGGAGAAGGCAATGGCACCGCACTCCAGTACTCTTGCCTGGCAAATCCCATGGACGGAAGAGCCTGGTAGGCTGCAGTCCATGGGGTCGTGAAGAGTTGGACACGACTGAGTGACTTCCATTTCACTTTTCACTTTCATGCATTGGAGAAGGAAATGGCAACCCACTCCAGTGTTCTTGCCTGGAGAATTCCAGGGATGGGGGAGCCTGGTGGCTGCCGTCTATGGTGTCACACAGAGTCGGACACGACTGAAGTGACGCAGCAGCAGTCTCTGCTTCCTGGCCCTCAATGTCATATTTAACATTGAAGCCATGTGATAAATACCAACAAATTGAGAAGCCAAGGACACAGACACATCAAACTGTACAACTTTTCCCTCTGGACAACTGAAAAAGAATTCAGTCAGTATCACTATGGCTGAGCTGAATAACTGAATGTTCCAGTGACACTGAAGAGGAGGAAAATTGCTCTGAGGAGAGGAACAATTGTTCTATAGTAGTCACAAAGTTGTAATGAGGGGACTCTGTAGCAGAAACTGGCCTAGACCTAAGATGGCAATATAATTTGCCAATCAAACTAAGGTACTTCAGGATAAATCAGAAGTACTGTTAGTAATTGGGCTTCTCCAGTGGCTCAGTGGTAAAGAATACACTTCACAATACAGGAGACACAGGTTCAGTGTCTGGTTTGGGAAGATGCCCTGCAGAAGGAAATGACAACAAACTCCAATATTCTTGCCTGGGAAATCCCACGGACAGAGGAGTTTAGCGGGCTACAGTCCATGGGGGTCTCAAAAGAGTCGGACATGACTCAGTAATTAAACAACAGCAACTATTAATGATTAAGCTTGTGCAAAAGGCATTTACTATCTCAGCAAAACCTGGATATGTGGTCACTCTCCTAGGCTCTACAAGTGGAGAACTAGTGGGAACACAGATTATTTGTGTTGGGGACAGTTTACTACATTTGCAAGTAAAGTGCAGTAAAACATCTCAAGGCACCATAGTTGGACACATAATTGACATTTTTACTACTCAAAGTCTGGCCCTGCCTACCAGGATAACTGAGTTTCCTAGAAATATAGTATCTCTGCCTCAGTGACCCTTATGTTCAACCAGAGTAAGATAACATGAAGAGCATGAGTCTCAATTGACCAAGTTTTATTTTGCTTTTTTTCCAAATTGATGAGTTTACTTAAACAGATATGATTAACCCATTTTAAATGGAGTGTCAAGACAGTAATTAGGTTCACTAAAAAAAAAAAAACCAAAAAACTAGTTTTGATTATCTCAGTAAATTTTATCTCATATTAAAAATATTGAAACGATAATAAATCCACCTGCTCATGCAGGAGACACAGATTCAGTCCCTACTTTGGGAAGATCCCCTGGAGAAGGAAATGGCAACCCACTCCAGCATTCTTGCCTGGAGAATCCCAAGAGGAGACTGGTGGGCTACAGTCCATGGGGTTGTAAAAGAGTCAGATAGGACTTAGTGAGTAAAAAGCAAATGACAACAATGGTAACTGAGAATGAAGTAGGTCAGTGTCCTCATTTTTCCATGGTGGAATTAGTTATCTTTGTTTCTAGCTTTTTGTCTGGTGTGCATAGCTAGTTCAAATATAGGTCAGAAAGAGGTGCTACCACTGATTATTTCAGAGATGATGATATATTCTATACCTTTGGTCCTGACCCTTCACCCTTGGAGTTAGAACTTGACTAACAAAGTGTTTGGAGTGGACATCTTCTATTCAGTTCCCAAGCAAGCTCTTTCTATTTATGGGGAGTGCATGGTTCATTGACTTTTCCCTTAATGTAGTAGTAGCTATACCATGTTGTTGTTCTTAGGCATTAAGTCGTGTCTGACTCTTTTGTGATTCGTGGACTGTAGCCCACCAAACTCCTTTGTCCATGGGATTTCCCAGGCAAGAATACTGGAGTGGGTAGCCATTTCTTTCTCCAGGGGATTTTCCTAACCCAGGATTGAACCTGAGACTCCTGCACTGCAGGCAGATTCTTTACCAGTTGAGCCACCAATGAAGCCCATAACTATACCCTACCTAGGACAAATTCCTCAAAATTCTGCTGCATGGCTCCTCTGCTTCTTTTGCCAATACAATGCCAATTCCCTCTGCAGTCTTATTTGCATTTTTGTGTTTAATTCATACTTGAAAATAAGGTAAAATGGACTAAGATCAGATCAGATCCGTCACTCAGTCGTCTCCGACTCTCTGCGACCCCATGAATCGCAGCACGCCAGGCCTCCCTGTCCATCACCAACTCCCGGAGTTCACCCAGACTCCCGTCCATCGAGTCAGTGATGCCATCCAGCCATCTCATCCCCTGTTGTCCCCTTCTCCTCTTGCCCCCAATCCCTCCCAGCATCAGAGTCTTTCCCAATGAGTCAACTCTTCCCATGAGGTGGCCAAAGTACTGGAGTTTCAGCTTTAGCATCATTCCTTCCAAAGAAATCCCAGGGCCGATCTCCTTCAGAATGGACTGGTTGGATCTCCTTGCAGTCCAAGGGACTCTCAAGAGTCTTCTCCAACACCACAGTTCAAAAGCATCAATTCTTCAGCGCTCAGCCTTCCACACAGTCCAACTCTCACATCCATACATGACCACAGAAAAAACCATAGCCTTGACTAGACGAACCTTTGTTGGCAAAGTAATGTCTCTGCTTTTCAATATGCTATCTAGGTTGGACATAACTTTCCTTCCAAACAGTAAGTGTCTTTTAATTTCATGGCTGCAGTCACCATCTGCAGTGATTTTGGAGCCCAGAAAAATAAAGTCAGCCACTGTTTCCACTGTTTCCCCATCTATTTCCCATGAAGTGATGGGACCGGATGCCATGATCTTCGTTTTCTGAGTGTTGAGCTTTAAGCCAACTTTTTCACTCTCCTCTTTCACCTTCAACAAGAGGCTTTTTAGTTCCTCTTCACTTTCTGCCTTAAGGGTGGTGTCATCTGCATATCTGAGGTTATTGATATTTCTCCCAGCAATCTTGATTCCAGCTTGTGTTTCTTCCAGTCCAGCGTTTCTCATGATGTACTCTGCATATAACTTAAATAAACAGGGTGCAATATACAGCCTTGACGAACTCCTTTTCCTATTTGGAACCAGTCTGTTGTTCCATGTCCAGTTCTAACTGTTGCTTCCTGACCTGCATACAAATTTCTCAAGAGGCAGATCAGGTGGTCTGGTATTCCCATCTCTTTCAGAATTTTCCACAGTTTATTTATTTATTTTTTTATAATTTTATTTTATTTTTAAACTTTACATAATTGTATTAGTTTTGCCAAATATCAAAATGAATCCATCACAGTTATACATGTGCTCCCCATCCTGAATTGTGATCCACACAATCAAAAGCTTTGGCATAGTCAATAAAGCAGCTGCTACTGCTGCTAAATCGCTTCATTCGTGTCTGACTCTGTGTGACCCCATAGATAGCAGCCCACCTGGCTCCCCCGTCCCTGGGATTCTCCAGGCAAGAACACTGAAGTGGGTTGCCATTTCTGTCTCCAATGCATGAAAGTGAAAAGTGAAAGTGAAGTCGCTCAGTTGTGTCCAACTCTTTGCGACCAGAAATAGATGTTTTTCTGGAACTCTCTTGCTTTTTCCATGATCCAGTGCATGTTGGCAATTTGATCTCTGGTTCCTCTGCCTTTTCTAAAACCAGCTTGAACATCAGGAAGTTCACAGTTCATGTATTGCTGAAGCCTGGCTTGGAGAATTTTGAGCATTACTTTACTAGCATGTGAGATGAGTGCAATTGTGTGGTAGTTTGAGCATTCTTTGGCATTGCCTTTCTTTGAGATTGGAATGAAAACTGACCTTTTCCAGTCCTGTGGCCACTGCTGAGTTTTCCAAATTTGCTGGCATATTGAGTGCAGCACTTTCACAGCATCATCTTTCAGGATTTGGAATAGCTCAACTGGGATTCCATCACCTCCACTAGCTTTGTTCGTAGTGATGCTTTCTAAGGCCCACTTGACTTCACATTCCAGGATGTCTTGCTCTAGGTGAGTCGTCACACCATCATGATTATCTGGGTCATGAAGATCTTTTTTGTACAGTTCTTCTGTGTATTCTTGCCACCTCTTCTTAATATCTTCTGCTTCTGTTAGGTCCACATCATTTCTGTCCTTTATTGAGCCCATCTTTGCATAAAATGTTCCTTTGGTATCTCTGATTTTCTTGAAGAGATCTCTAGTCTTTCCCGTTCTGTTGTTTTCCTCTATTTCTTTGCATTGATCGCTAAAGAAGGCTTTCTTATCTCTTCTTGCTATTCTTTGGAACTCTGCATTCAGATGTTTATATCTTTCCTTTTCTCCTTTGCATTTCCTTTCTCTTCTTTTCACAGCTATTTGTAATGCCTCCCCAGACAGCCATTTTACTGTTTTGCATTTCTTTTCCATGGGGATGGTCTTGATCCCTGTCTCCTGTACAATGTCACGAACCTCATTCCATAGTTTATCAGGCACTCTATCTATCAGATCTAGGCTCTTAAATCTATTTCTCACTTCCACTGGATAATCATAAGGGATTTGGTTTAGGTCATACCTGAATGGTCTAGTGGTTTTCCCTTACTTTCTTCAATTTCAGTCTGAATTTGGCAATAAGGAGTTCATGGTCTGAGCCACAGTCAGCTCCTGGTCTTGTTTTTGCTGACTGTATAGAGCTTCTCTATCTTTGGCTGCAAAGAATATAATCAATCTGATTTCGGTGTTGACCGTCTGGTGATGTCCATGTGTAGAGTCCTCTCTTGTGTTGTTGGAAGAGGGTGTTTGCTGTGACCAGTGCATTTTCTTGGCAAAACTCTATGAGCCTTTGCCCTGCTTGATTCCGTATTCCAAGGCCAAATTTGCCTGTTACTCCAGGTGTTTCTTGAATTCCTACTTTTGCATTCCAGTCCCCTATAATGAAAAGGACATCTTTTTTGGGTGTTAGTTCTATAAAGTCTTGTAGGTCTTCATAGAACCGTTCAACTTCAGCTTCTTCAGCATTCCTGGTTGGGGCATAGACTTGGATTACTGTGATATTGAATGGTTTGCCTTGGAAACGAATAGAGATCATTCTGTCGTTTTTGAGATTGCATCCGAGTGCTGCATTTTGGATGCTTTTGTTGACCATGAGGGCCACTCCATTTCTTCTGAGGGATTCCTGCCCGCACTAGTAGATATAATGGTCATCTGAGTTAAACTCACCCATTCCAGTCCATTTCAGTTCGCTGACTCCTAGAATGTCGACATTCACTCTTGCCATCTCTTGTTTGACCACTTCCAATTTGCCTTTATTCATGGACCTGACATTCCAGGCTCCTAAGCAATATTGTTCCTTACAGCATCAGACCTTGCTTCTATCACCAGTTACATCCATAGCTGGGTATTCTTTTGCTGTGGCTCCATCCCTTCATTCTTTCTGGAGTTATTTCTCCACTGATCTCCAGTAGCATATGGGGCACCTACTGACCTGAGGAGTTTCTCTTTCAGTATCCTATCATTTTGCCTTTTCATACGGTTCATGGGGTTATCAAGGCAAGAATACTGAAGTGGTTTGCCATTCCCTTCTCCAGTGGACCACATTCTGTCAGATCTCTCCACCGTGACCCGCCCATCTTGGGTTGCCTGACGGGCATGGCTTAGTTTCACTGAGTTAGACAAGACTGTGGTCCTAGTGTAATTAGATTGACTAGTTTTCTGTGAGTATGGTTTCAGTGTTTCTGCCCTCTGATGCCCTCTTGCAACACCTACCATCTTACTTGGATTTCTCTTACCTTGGGTGTGGGGTATCTCTTCACGGCTGCTCCAGCAAAGCGCAGCCATTGCTCCTTACCTTGGACAAGGGGTATCTCCTCACCGCCGCCCTTCCTGACCTTCAACACGGGATAGCTTCTCTAGGCCCTCCTGCGCCCGACCCAGACTTCGTCATAAATTCTGTTTGGGAAGATATTCCAAATCTAACTGAAATACTACTGTATTTCCAAGACTCCTTTATCAATACAAAGGAAATGAGCTTGATGGAAGCACCTGAAGAACAGATGTGGATTCTATAAGGGGAAAGGGTACTGATATATAATGGGCATGGCAAAGATATCTATAGAGCCATATTTTTGTTGAGTTATCTCTCATTTGGCCAGCTAGACTCTAGAGAGGTTTTGTGATGATTTTCCCCCAGCACTTATTTATAGAGGCCTTGGTGAGCTGCCATACTGAATCTTCCTGAAACAGTACTTGAATATATCTGGCCACATAAAATCAGTTTCAGAGAGAAAAAAAGAAAAGGTTTTTTTCTAAGTGTCAAGAAATATATTTCTTATTTGAGATATTTTATAGTAATATTATGATACATTTTATCACATCAGGAGGTAAGGTGTCTTTCAAATATAAAAAACCTCCTTAAAATGAACCACGTGCCATGTAATGTATTTTGATGCTACATTTGCAAAGCCTGTCTAATAGTGTCAAGAAATCTAATATTACTGAAACAGAATGCTTGTAGGAATTATGAGCTTGTATATTAAGTGCTAAGAACTCTTCAGTTTAACGAATAAAAGAATTATCTTGTCACTAAGAGAATAAATTCAAGCCAATAAGCACCATACACTGTAGGTCTGAGTGAAAATAATTATTTCCTTTGAGAAAATCAAAATAGATCCTTGAAAACTGTAACCTGCATTAGATTTTTTTTTTTTTTTTTTTTTCTAAATCCTGCATGGATTTTTTTAAACACCTTTCCAAAGTAGTCTATAATTTAGTCTTTATACAGTTATAGTACAGGTCATTAAATTAACCATCATTTCTGCCAGCACATGCATTCAGTAAACTGAACTTTTTCCTGCCTATCCTAGACAAAGTATGTGGTCTTCTGGAACTTTTTATAATAAGTGCTTTTTTGGAACTGTTTAAACAAATTTATTAGAGGTTTAATTCCTTCAGAGATAAGAATTTAGAGAAATGGAAACTATATCAAGGAGTCACAGGAGTCTATGTTTGTAAGATTATAGCTGTTTCCACTTATGCACCATCTTGCAGGATATATTATCAACAAGATATGACAAATTTAAATGCAACTGCTGAAGCAGATCGGACTAGATACAAATTGGTGGTACTTTAATAACTGGATGGTTAGATTTAGCAATGGGTACCTGTGTGAGCCAATCTCCCAAGTGTGCACCAAAGGGTAAAGGGAACTCAAGGAACTGAACCAGGGGATTCTAGAAAAAACACTCTCACCTATACTAATGGAATGGGTTCCCAGATGGCTCTAGTGGTAAACAACCCACTTGCCAATGCAGAAGACACAGGTTCAATTCCTGGATAGGGAAGATCCCCTGGAGGAGGGCATAGCAAGCCATTTCATCATTCTTGCCTGGAGAATTTCATGGACAGAGGAGCCTGGTGGGCTACAGTCCATAGGGTTACAAAGAGCTCCCAACAGCTGAAGCAACTTAGCATACATGCATACTAATAGAATGTTCTGGTTTTATATTGCTAGGCAATCTGAAATATTTTTTGTTGTATTAAAAGTTGGCTCTTGCTGTTGATATATATCTTATTCAGTTTTGAAACTTCAAAAGGCAGCAAATATTTCAGAAGAGCATTGACCCATGTGTACGAGAATGTCTTCAGATAGGCTCTTCGATTGCCAGCCACCCACTACTCAACTATTCAATGAAATAAGGACCTACAAAACATTCCTTTCAGATTGAAGAATTCAGTTAAGGCATGTAAGAGTTGTAAAATGAAAGTAGTGTATTTGATTAAGCACATGGCAGACTGAAGAGAAAGACAAAAGAAATGGAGAAGAGACAAACTGCCTGTATTAGACACAGTCACTAGAAAATTAGATCTAGAAAGACACATGAGAGGCTCTCAGACTATTTTATATATACAATAATCAAGAGAATAAAATTTAAAGGGCCTGAATTGGGTAAAAGTAGTTGGATAAAGCAGAGGTTTCAGCTGTTAAAAGGAATTAGGATGGTGTTTAGAAATATCCTAACTTTTAATGGTCCAGATCTTTTAATGGAAATAAGTAAAGACAAAACTGATTTTAAATATATTTTTTTAAGTTACTAAAGTTGTTTTTTTTTTTTTTTTTTTTTATCCCTGCCTAAGAGATAGCACGTCATAGTGGTAAGCATCATGTGATTCAGAAGCTGCCAATAGGGTTGGATGCTTTGTTTTGCCTCTATAAGGTCATGCTTATGACCAACTCATTTGTGTCTTGGTTTTCTCAATGTAGAATAAAGATACTTATGCTAATTAGCTCAGATAGTTGTTGGGAGCAAATTGTTTAATCGAAAATGCTTAGGTTAATGCTTGACACCTAGAAACCATGTGAATAATAACTGGAAATACTGTTATATTCATTGTATGCAATTTATTTTAACTTTATTTTAATATTTAAAACTAATATGCAAATAGTGCTAAATGATATATTAAAGAAGTGAAAAAGAGAGAGAAGACTGGTAGGTTTATAGGACTTCTTATTTAGATTTCTTTTTGAACACCTTATAAAAAAGGCAACATTTGAACAGAGATCTGAAAGGAATAATAGAGCAAGCCTGCACATACTTACAGGAAAATTATTTAAAGGAGAAGAAATATTAGGTAGAAACAGTGAGGACAGAATAAACTAGAAGAATGGTGACAGAAGGTGAGGTCTGGAACGTGAGATAGATCACGTTCAGACTTTCAGTTTAGGTTAGGGAGGTGGAATTTTATTGTTAGTTTGGAAAAAAACTTTTGGAGTTTCAGGGCATGATAGTAACATGACACTTTAAGAAGGTGTCATGAACTGTTATGTGGAATATGTATTGTGATGGAAAATAACAGAAGTAGGAAAATTTGTTAGGTAGCTGTTGAGTAATCCAGACAAAACATAATCTGAGTGGAAGAGTAAAAATAATGAGAATTGGGTCCTTTGGGCAGCAATAGTTTGAACAGTAAAAAGAAAATTCCAAGAAAATGTATTATCTAAATTTTTTATATCTTAGAATATTGGATAGCTATTTTGTGTCTGTTCCTAGGACATTATGAGCATCATTGTGGCTGTTATATTGCATTTAGGATGTTTTCTATCAGATGAGACTTGTGAATGGCCAAACCTATGACCTGGTGCTCATTTTACACAAACTTTCAAACCAGACATTTTTGAGCAGGTTACTACTCTGGTTTACCTATTATATAAAAATAGTGTTGTGGAAAATAGTAGAAACACTGGTGAAATGCAACTAGAATCTGGATGCTAGTTAATAATAATATGTCTATATCACTATACTTTTCATTTTGGCAAAGAAACCATAGTTATGATGGTAAGCAGAATAATGGCCCCCTTCCCAAAGCTGTCTGCATTCTAATCTCTGGAACCTGTGAATACATGATGTTAGGTGGCAAAGGAGAATTATGGCAGCAGATGGTATGAGGTTTGCTAATAGAGTGACTTTAAATTAGGGGGAATGACCTCGGTTAACCAGGTGGACTCAGTGTAATTACAGGTCCCTTAAATACGGAGAAGGAGGGCAGGAGGCTCAGTATCAAGTTAAGCAGAATGATCAAGATCCGTGGTAGGCAGGGGAAATTTCTCCCCCCTACCCCTCTTGTGAATTAGGTTTTTGGGTACACAGTGAAGACTAAGCATTTGGGCTTGACGTAGAAGATCAAAACAGCTTAGAGAGAGACAGAAAGGAGGTTCAGACTCTGCCTCCTGCATTAGCTTGAATTGCTTCCTAAATTGTTTTTTAGGAAACTTTAATTCAAAATCATCAATATGCCATTAAGGCATATTTGGGGCTGCCTACACTGGGCCACAACATTTGACTGGCTATTGCTGTCTTTGAAGATAAAAGGAAGGGACGCCAGTGCCCTTGAGAAGCTGGATGAGGCAAACAAACATTCTCTCCTGGAGCCTCCAGAAAAGATAACGGCACTGCAGACAACTTGAGACCCATTTTGAACTTCTGACCTCCCAAACTGTAAGTTAATAAATTTGTGTTGGTTTGAGTCGCTAATTTTGTGGTAACTTGTTATTGAAGTAATGAGAAATCCATACGGCTGTATAAGATGTTCATATTAGAAGAAACCGAGTAAAGAGTTTATGGAAAATCTCTAATGCCCTTGTGATATTTCTGCAAATCTTTTTCCAAAATGTTTGAAAAATTAGTTATTTTTCTCACTTTCTCACTCTCTGTCTCCCCTACTGTACCCCCATCTTCTGCAGTTTTAGGTATGTTCTGCTTTTAACTTTATTTTTTCCCTCTACTTATCTCCCACAGCCATGTCAATATGACATATTATAACCGAAAGTGGGATCCCACTGCTTGTTGCTTAAAAGCCATTGAAGAGGCCAGGCTGTTGGAAAGGAAAGTTTGCTTTATTTTTGATACTGCCACCTGGTGTGGAGGTAGGGAAGGGTATGTGCCTGTCCAAAGGCTGACTCTTCCCACCCCACCCCACCCCACCCCACCCCACCCCACCGGTAATCAGGGAGCAAGAGCTTTTATATACAGAGGGAGGGGGCTACATGCAGAAAGAGCAGTCAGCTCTGATAGTCATCTTGAAATTGGTCATCAGTGGTCTGACCAGCATCATCTGGATTGTTTTAGATACAGTTAGTGTTCAGTTTCAAGGTCCATTTGTTCCCATTTCCTTGAGGCCTGTTCTCAGAATTGTGGCTGCTTATGTCAGGACTACAGTCTGGTCATCATGCAGTTAACTTCTTCCACCTGGTGGGGTTTCAGTGTCTATAATAGAGAGCTCACAAGATACAGCTCAGAATATTATCAATAGACCCTGAGAAGGAACTAAATGTCCTTGACTCTTCTTAATGACTAGACTATTATTATTTGGTCTCCTTTGGTTCTTTTCCTTTACTTCTGTATTTTCTCACTTCTCAGGTTAAACTTATTCTTTGATTAAATTTTTTCACTGACAAAAGGCAGGCAGAGGGCATGGGGGGCAAGGACCATAGGGTCTTGCTCTGTTTCAATACCATAAGCTGCTTTTATTCATATTCTAATATTCTTATCTTACATGCGTTCCCAATCAGCTCGCATGCTCTTTCTTGTACTCTAATGTTTCACCTGTAATTTCCAAAAGTAATCTTATAATTATCTTCCTATCCTCTATTTTGGAGAAGAAATGACAACCCAATCCAGTATTCTTGCCTGGAGAATCCCATGGATAGAGGAGCCTAGTGGGCTGAAGTCCATGGGGTCACAAATAGTTGGACACGACTGAAGTGACCATCCTCTATTTTACATTAACTCTTTCATGGTCACTATCATATATTCAACTGAAACAATTTGGAGACCTATCTGGATAATACTTTCTTCCACATGACTGCAATACCACAAGCCTAACAATTATTCCAAAAGTTGCCATAGCAATTCTTCTTTCTCATCCTCACATTTACTTTAAACTTTTCCTATAGACCCCTACTCCATTTATTTTCATTTTTAAAATATTTACATATGTATTTAGATGCCCTGGGTCTTAGTTGAAGTACTCAGGATCTTTGATCTTTTAATTGAGGCACATGACATCTAGTTCCCTGACCAGATTGAATCCAGGACCCCTACATTGGGAGCAGGAAGTCTTAGCCACTGGACCACCGGGAAAGTCCCTGCCAATTACTTTCAATATCCCTTACCATTTTTTGTGTTCTCTTTATAACAATATATTTTTTAATAACTTTGTGATGTTCCATAACATTAACCTAAAATGATATTTCACTATCAATGGTAATGTATTCTTTCAGTAGCTCATCCTTGCTTTCCATATCTGTTTTCTTTCTATATATCCAAGCGTGATGAATTCCTCTGTTTTCAAAAAGGCCATACTTTAAATACAGAACAATTTGTAGCATACATTTTGTTTATTTATTTATTTTTACATCGTAGCATATTTCACTATGGCTGCATTGTGTTGTTAGTAAAGTAATAATGCTGGTTAACGATGATACTGAGTTGATCTTTCCATGTTTTTCAATGAATGGTGTCTTTTTCTGTGATCTTCCACAAGATGAGATCAGTTAGCCACAGTTATATGTCTTGTTGTGTAGCTCCAGCACAGTATATCTCATATTGCATTATGACTGTTCATGTGTATATTTTCCATCTCTCCTACCCTCAAAGTAGCTACCGTGTCTTATCATTGCATGCTCAATAACTACAAACAATCTCAGTTCTCAATTGTGTGTAGGCCTCACTAAAGGGAGAAAAATTGGCCCAAAGAAGAAAAATTTAAGCTTGTTACAAACTGATTCTCTTTGCTGATCTGCATATGTCATAGTTTCATTATTTATATAAACTACTGGTTAGAATATGACTACATGTTGCCACAGTTTGCTAATTTTATGACATAGCAGCTGAATTTCATGGAAGACATGTTCTTGTTACAAAAATAGTTGATGCCCTCCAAGTCTTTTTCTGCTTTGGTCTTATTCAAGGCACAGGTGGTACTTATCTGGACACATCTGGATGCTTTAAAACTAATGAGAAGCTAGTTCAGCTTAGCAGATGCATACTTACGTGACACTATACACACTGACCTTACAGAATGCATTTCTAACATATTTAAGTTATTTATACCTCTATTTTAGTGTTTATTAATTGTGGTGAAAGTCACACGATAGAAAACATACTATTTTAACCATTTTTAACTGTATGGTTCAATGGCACTAAGTTGCTGCTGCTGCTGTCGCTTCAGTCGTGCCCTACTCTGTGCGACCCCATAGACGGCAGCCCACGAGGCTCCCCCATCCCTGGGATTCTCCAGTCAAGAACACTGGAGTGGGTTGCCATTTCCTTCTCCAATGCATGAAAGTGAAAAGTGAAAGTGAAGTCATTCAGTCGTGTCTGACTCTTAGCAACCCCATGGACTGCAGCCCACCAGGCTCCTCCATCCATGGGATTTCCCAGGCAAGAGTGCTGGAGTGGGGTGCCATTGCCTTCTCTGAATGGCACTAAGTACACCCACATTATTGTGCAACTCTCACCATCATCCATCTCCCAAACTTTTCACCTTTCAAACCGAAACTGTCCTCATTAAACACTAAGTCCCCATTTGCCCCTCTCCATCTGTACCCCTCCGCCCCAGGCCCCTGGCATCTACCAGTTTACTTTCTGACTCTGAATTTGACTAGCCTAGGTTTCTCATGTAAGTAGAATCAAACAGTATTTGTTCACAGCTTTTGATGCTGTATATATTTATACCTCTTGATACATCTCATGAATTCTCACTGCAGAGGCTAAGGTCCTGGTACAGAGGAGTACTATGTGTAAAATGAAAGTAAAAGAAATGGAAAGGTGGGAACTAATTCAGTTGGTGCTGGTGGTATAATTCAGAGAAAAAACAGTATGAACAGTGTGGATAAAGGGATCGTTTGAAACCCCTGTATGGCTAAGAGGATAGTTCTGTTATTGCTGAAGAATATTAGTCATTCATACATGTAAATGTCATTTGGCTCTGCCTTTTGTTGTACTCAAGATTCTACTTTATGGTAATATGAAAAGAAACCTGTGAGATACTAAAAACTATAAAATTGCTCATTTCATTGTCAAGTAGATGAGGTGCAATGAGGCAACAAATGTACTAAAAAGAACAATGCACACAAAAAGAGGGAAGCTGGATTTTAATCTTGTTTTCCAATTAGATTCTGTATAATTTGGAGAAAGCATCTCTTCTGTGACAACTTCAGTTATATTTTTATATAAAATAATACTTAATGTTGGTTGATGATGAAGTAAATAGGCCAGTGTCACGGGGTTAATGTTATCAATACTTAGGCTCCAGTAGGTCTCTGGGCTACTGTGCTTATGGTCATCAAGTAGTTAATTTCCTCCATTTGATAAAAACCACTCAGGAAATTTGTTTCAGATACTACTATTTAGGTACGCTAAGGCAAGATATGGGGATGGAGTGTGTCCTGGCAAATCCTCCTAGTGTCTTACTCGGTTACAATTTCCTTTGGGTGTTTTTCTTTTTAAATTATTTATTATTTGGCCATGTCAGATCTTTTGTGGCAGCATGGGGACTCTTTGCTAACTTCATATGAACTGTCCTTTGTTTTTATTCAAGCAATTAAGAACTATTAAAGCATAAATTGTAAAAAAAAAAATGTTTAACAATATTTAACTACTATATTCATGATATTTTTAAAAGTATTACCCCTTTACATCTCATAAAAAGCGATGCAAACCTAGAAGCCAAAAAACAAATTTGAGTTTACTTATACACAAAAATTGAATTCCCTTTTAATAGATGATCATTAATTGATTTAAGTTCACAGATATCTGAAAATGTTACACCTGGAAACTTGTAAGTTGAAGATTAAGCAGGCATCAGTGTTTAGTAACAAAATCTAGCACATCCACTTTGTAGGTACATGCACAGCATATAAAAGCTATTAGCCTCAAATCTTTTTATCTTCGATGGTGTTCATGGCTCATGCCCGCAGAAATCTAAGGTAAAAGAAAGCATGTACTTTTGAGGGCATGGTATTTTGTGTGCAAATTATTTTCAGCTGGATCCTTCAGTAAACCATCCTTGGGAAGGAAATGTTGGAAAGTGTTTTTTGATAAAAGAAGTATTGGGTTAGGCAAAAAATTTGTTCATGTTTTTCATGCTATCTTATGGAAAACATGAACCAACATTTTGGCCAACCCAATTAATTCAAAAATTGAAATGAGAATAAAAGAGAAATTAAGAGTATTTGAATAATAGTGTTTTGGTCTCATTTTTTACAAGTCAAACTATCTGGCTTCATTTTACCCATTGTAACAATGAGGAATTTGGATTGGAAGACTTTTATATTCCTTTCCCACTTCAGTGTTTCTGATTCTGTGCTTCCATATTCCCTTCCTAAAGTTATAATTTTGTTACAGTTGCTCTGCCTGCCATGTGGGGAAAGATTATATAAAAGACCTCAGGTACTCAGGTACCAAATAACAGCAGTATTTATTAACTGTTTATTCTCTCTTTTCAGGTCTTTGTGCTATGAAAACAAAGGGCTTGGGTCAGGTTAGAAATTTCACTTTTGATCAATAACCTCTGTCTTTATTCAGAGTTAACTCCTTTCTATAAAACTTGTCTCTTGATTTCTTTACTTTTTTTTCCGTCTGCTCCTAATATAACTGAATGTGTTGCATGGCTAAATATGTCTAGGAAGAAAGGATGATGTATAAGGTTTTAAGATAATAACTTTTCAAACCAATTTTATTGAGTAGATATTCATTTAAGGCCTCCTTATGTTCAGAGCATTTCATGAGATATTTTAATGCAGAAGTGATGAGAATCAATGTTGATTAAATTTATTTTAAAATAGTAGAGTAGAATCTCAAATATGAATAGTATCAGTTTAAAATGCTAGTCACTTACCTATGTCATCACATTTGTCTAATATATATATGAAAGATTAAAAGTGTTTATATAAATAATATAAAACCCCAAAGCAAATCCAAGACTGAGTTTCACAGTGCTGAAACCACACCATTTAGATTGGGACTTGAACTCATGGGCCAAGACTTGAACCCTGCCAAAACCCAGATTTGGATTTTAAATTCACTGTCTTTTAATAAAGATCACACACCTGCAGGACTTAATTTTAAGATCTTGATGTCTCCTCACAGAAAGAATTCAGTAAGACACAAAATGATAGGTAAGAAGTGAATTTATTTAGAGAGATACACATTCTACAAACAGAACACAATCCATCTCAAAAGGCAATAATGGCTTGAGGAGAAACGCTTTCCACAGACAGTATGTGGGCCATCTCAGAAAGTAAGAGGCACCAAAATATGGGATGATTAGTTTTAATGGGCTGGGTAATTCCATAGGCTAATGGATGGGAGGATTATTCCAACCTTTGGGGTAAGGGGCAGAGTTTTCTAGGAATTAGGCCATGCCCATATTTTGGTCTTTTATGGTTAACCTCCAAACTGTCATGATGCCTACGGGGTGTGTCATTTAGCATATGCTAATGTATTACAATGAGGCTCAAGGTCCACTGGAAGTTGAATCTTTCATCTTGGATCTCATTGGTTCTGGCCAGTTTATGTCTGTCCTTAAGGCCTATGCCATTCTTTTAAAGATTGCTCCCTGCCCACTTCCCTCATTTCATTTTGACCATTAATACACTTAGTGCCCATATACTAACAGAAATGTAATAACTTTAATGCCCATATTACATCTAAGGTCATATAAAGTTAGTAAATGATAATGCCATAATTTACTTTGTGAGGCAGTTGAGACTTAGTATAGGGTATCTAAATGTCATCATTTTGTTTTTAGACACTAATATAGCAAAAATAAGTTAAACAATTTCTACCAATTGATTTCTAAATTAGGAAAAAAGTTCACATACACTCATAATTTATCATATACATCTTTAGCTTATGCTTTTTATGCTCTTAATACTGTGTTAAGACTACTAAGTAGACAGTAAAACCAAATCGTCCATTTCTAAGATCCTTGCTTTGAACAGGCACTATAAAACTGGGCAAGAGAGAATGAAACACAAAAAGTCTATGGCAAGATTTTATATGTAATTGTCTTTTTTAAATTGCAGTGTTTTTTAATCTGCATAATATAAGATAGTATCTATTATAAAAATATGATTAACTATAATGCACAAAGTATATCCCTTCAGAGGCTTGCTTCATGGCAAAGGAAATGTGTTTAAAATATGAGGCATAATTTCTTAGTAAGCCTAGGGATGTAAACAAAACAAAAGAGAAAAAGAAAAAGGATAGATCATCTAGGGCAAGCTCCAAAAAGGGAATAAAACACCCTCTTAATTGCTAGCATACTAAAACGCCATATGTGTCTTAAAGTAACAATCCTATAACAAATACTTAAATGTGGTGTTTTATGTTAGGATGGTTTGGCTGTTTAACATGCAGTGGTATTCATACACACCTCACCCACTCTCTTTCTAATACAAAATAGTCTACTCAGAGTACAGAGAAATACAAGAGACTGAACTATTTGTTGGAAAAGACAATAGATTTTGTGTTCTTCAAATGTGCTATTTAAGAAAAGGCAGGGCTTCCAGCTCTACTCCTTATTGTAATTCTACAGGCCCTAAAGCCTTGTTATAATGTATCAGACTACAATGTAACTAATTATGCTGATGGAGTTCATAACATGATAAATGTCTTATTTTCACTCTGCAAGCAGTCCGTTTGCTAAAAGAAGTGGAAGAAAATTAAGATGACTAGAGGGTTTTCACCTCTATTGTTAAAGCATTTGTGATGAGGACATGCAAGCAATCAGAGCCAGCCCTAGTTTGCAAAGATGACCTCAATACTCCTCATTAAAATGCTAACTTCTACTGATTTTGAGATGACTGCAGAAATAAATAGAATTTACCATTATATTGAGGCCAAGTCTCCCCTGGAAGGAGTAGTGACCTTAGTGTTTTCTTTGCCTATTCAATCAATACCACTATGGGTTTTGCTAAATGCATAAAGATTCATATTTATTCCATAAAAATACAATGAGTCAATATTATATCCTACATCCTAGTCTTCCTCTGATATTTCAATTTATATTTTTGGATGAGTGGGGTTAATTATCTCCTACTTATGCATGTGAAAGTGGCTTGTTATTTTTACCTAATTTGTTTTTGTGTTCTATAGATCATTTATAGAATTTAATCTTCTCTATATAAATAGAAAGCAGTTCTGTTCCTCTTTGTGTTCATATATACAGATCGTTGGGGAGGAAGGCATTTTACTCTACTCTCCTATGTTTTCCTGGGTAGACTGCAGAATTAAGTTGATGTGAGTCAGATTAACAGGAGAAAATCAAACAAAAGTTTAATAACATGCATACATATGGGCGAGATCTAGAAAAACCGAGGAGTAACTAAAGACAGTGTTCAGAGTCCTCATCTTAAATACCTTCCTCAGCTAAATAGCGGAGAAGGCAATGGCACCCCACTCCAGTACTCTTGACTTCACTTTCACTTTTCACTTTCATGCATTGGAGAAGGAAATGGCAACCCACTCCAGTATTCTCGCCTGGAGAATCCCATGGACGGAGGAGCCTGGTGGGCTGCCGTCTCTGGGGTCGCACAGAGTCGGACACGACTGAAGTGACGCAGCAGCAGCAGCAGCAAAGAGGTTTCCCTGGTGGCTCATAGGTTAAAGCATCTGCCTGCAATGCGGGAGACGTGGGTTCGATCCCTGGGTCGGGAATATCCCCTGGAGAAGGAAATGGCAACCCACTCCAGTATTCTTGCCTGGAGAATCCCATGGACGGAGGACCCTGGCGGGCTACAGTCCAGAGGGTCTAAAAAGAGTCGGACGCGACTGAATGACTTCACTTTCACTTTTCACTTTTTCAGCTAAAGACAAAGGAGGATGTTGAGGGTAGTGGTTTTGGACTTTGTAAATGGGAGTGATGAAATCCACATGGAGATAGAAAAACAAAGTATTGATAAACAAATGTTTGTTGTGCCTTGTTGAGATGATGGGGCAGAGTGGACTCTCACCTCTAAGCCCCATTATCCCCACCACACCTATCCCATATTCACTGCAGATATCTCTCCTGAGAGCTCTATTCTGGAACAGACTCTCCATCTAAGTTCTTTAGGCACCTAAGGAGGAGGTACAAATTTCTCACTTTTGGATTTTGATTATTTTCAGTGTGAAGTAAGCCACATGCCTGTTGACTGAAGAAAAACACACAACCTAAAAGTGTAAGTTTATATTTTATTCAGGAAACTTACTGAGGACTGCAGCCTTGGAGACAGCCTCTCAGATAGCTCTGAGGAACTCTGGCAAAGGGGTCAGGGTGAAGTTAGAAGCTTTTGCTGAAAATGCATAAACAAAAATAAATGTGTAGTTGAATATCAAAAGATTACTGCAATCACAAGAAAATATGTATCAAGTTAATGATTTTAGTGCTAGTCTACATATGGGAAAGTACAAGAGTCTGGATTTATTGAAATTATTTCTTAGATAAGCATCTTAACTAAGTAGGACCAGTATGATGTTTTCCTCCATCCTGAATTCCCCTCAGGGAACGTCATCAAAGGTGAATGCAGTGACTGTTGGACTGATGCAGGGCAACATTCTTTGTTTATAGGAAGGCTAGGCAACTTCTTTCATTTACTGACATGACAGGCTCCATTTTTTTTTTTTGTCTGCATGTCAGAGACATTTTTGGGTGGCAAATACTGCTTCCCTACAGTTTATATTAGAGCAGGAGAAAAAACTAAACTAGATTCAGGGAAAGAATTTTGTTCATCATGTCCGTGGTATTTAATGTGTTCTTTGGAAAATATTAAGTATTGTATAGGTAGAAATGTAGCTTTCACAGGATTTAACTTCTTAAATATTTATAATATGTGATTATTTGTCTTTTTTGTCCTTTTCCTTTTTTTTTTTTCTTTTTACACTATATTAAACCATGTAGTGGGAGGAAGCAAGGAAGAAAAATGTAAATATGGCTACCTTAATTTTTTTGAAGTCAATTCTGGCAGTAATATTCTATAAATTCATGTGGAAGAATATTCTTAAGTCAAAAACCCTGTTAGAATTGGAGCCTCCCTATTAGAGGAAAGAATATAAAAACTCAGGAAGACACTCAATCCACACTGTTAACTTGGGACAAAAGCCATGTTTAGGTTGATAACATGTGAAAAGACATTGCAAATTCAAATATATATATATATATATGATATATATATATAAATGATAAAAAGATAGAAATGACACAAGATACCAGATGCCATTGGAATAATTTTTTTAAACTTTTATTGTGTAAATTTATAAGCAACATTACATTTGTACCTATATGCCTAGCTTATTTTATTTAACATAATTGTCTTCACAGTTAACCGATGTAGCATATGTCAGAATTTCATTCCTTTTAAGGCTGAAAACTATTCCATTGTATATACACAGCACATTTATCTGTCAATGGACATTATACCTTTTCTAGCTTTTGGCTACTGTTAATAATGCTACTATGAAAATGGGTGTATAGCTAGCTATCTTAGTCCTTGATTTCAATTCTTTTTGGTATATACACAGAAGTGGAGTTACTGGATCATATAATAATTCAACTCTTACTTTTTTGAGAACCTGCCATTATTGAAAATAAAAATATCCCATTTTCTATTCTGGAATAATTATCATTTATTTTCATAAATATTTGTTTTAAGACTTCAAACTTAACTATATTAATTTGTTAAAAGGAGTAAAAGGTAAACCTTTTTAAGGCATTGCATGTATTTATACCAGTCCAATCTGAGAAAACTATTATCTTTGAATTTCATAATGGTATAGTGCAAATGATTAATACTTAGCTTTTTACAATGTGGATATTGGTTAAATGTTTGTGGTGACCCAGCAGACGGTTAGACCACACCCTCACCTATAATCGGTTTGAAAGTCAAGTCTGATGCCACACATGCATCAAGAATATGAAATGCTTTATTAGAACTTAGAGCACCTATTTTCTCTCTCTACTTCTAAAATTTATTCGCTATGTGATATTAAAAAGCTGATGAACCTAATCATGATGTTTAAGAAGATTCTAAAAGGATATTTTAAGGGACTTTCCTGGTAGTCCAGTGATTAATACTCTGTACTCCCAATGCAGGGAGCCTGGGTTCAATTCCTGGTCAGGGAACTAGATCACACCATCCTCAGTTAATGATCCTATCCTACATACCACAACCAAGACCTGGTACAGCCAAATAAATAAGTAGTATTCTAAAAGATTTAAAAAATGTTTTACATTAAATAGCTAAGACTCCTTTGAGGTATTACAATAGTTGATCCCAGGCAGTCTGTGCCTCAGAATCCATGTGCTTAAGCCTTTCAAGCCTTTCATGACACCATCCCACTCAGATACTATCCACGACTCTGATTCAGCTCACACTCCATCCCTTACTACTATCGACTAAAATAATAATCACAACCTAAAGGATGAGAATCTGTTGTCTTCTGTCAGAATTTTTAGGACTTTAAGACCAGGAGACAGCATCTCAAAGCATTTCAAGTGACACTTAAAGAACTGTTTCAAAGAGGTGGGGAGGAATCGGGTTGTATAGAAGATTGCAACAAGGGGCAGATAGTCTGAGCTTATTGTTAATTAAGGAAAACCAGATATCTCAAATTAAGGAACCATCCCCATGGAAAAGAAATGCAAAAAAGCAAAATGGCTGTCTGGGGAGGCCTTACAAAAAGCTGTGAAAGGAAGAGAAGAGAAAAGCAAAGGAGAAAAGGAAAGATATAAGCATGCAGATAAAGAATGCAGAGTTCAAAAGAAGAGCAAGAAGAGATAAGAAAGCCTTCCTCAGTGATCAATGCAAAGAAATAGAGGAAAACAACAGAATGGGAAAGACTAGAGATCTCTTCAAGAAAATTATAGATACCAAGGGAACATTTCATGCAAAGACGGGCTTGATAAAGGACAGAAATGAAGTGGACCTAACAGAAGCAGAAGATATTAAGAAGAGATGGCAAGAATACACAGAACAACTGTACAAAAAAGATCTTCAAGACCCAGATAATCACGATGGTGTGATCACTCACCTAGAGCAAGACATTCTGGAATGTGAAGTCAAGTGGGCCTTAGAAAGCATCACTAAGAACAAAGCTAGTGGAGGTGATGGAATTCCAGTTGAACTATTTCAAATCCTGAAAGATGATGCTGTGAAAGTGCTGCACTCAATATGCCAGCAAATTTGGAAAACTCAGCAGTGGCCACAGGACTGGAAAAGGTCAGTTTTCATTCCAATCCCAAACAAAGGCAATGCCAAAGAATGCTCAAACTACCGCACATTTGTACTCATCTCACATGCTAGTAAAGTAATGCTCAAAATTCTCCAAGCCAGGCTTCAGCAATACATGAACTGTGAACTTCCTGATGTTCAAACTGGTTTTAGAAAAGGCAGAGGAACCAGAGATCAAATTGCCAACATCCAGTGGATCATGGAAAAAGCAAGAGAGTTCCAGAAAAGCATCTATTTCTGCTTTATTGACTATGCCAAAGCCTTTGACTGTGTGGATCACAATAAACTGTGGAAAATTCTTCAAGAGATGGGAATACCAGACCACCTGACCTGCCTCTTGAGAAATCTGTATGCAGGTCAGGAAGCAACAGTTAGAACTGGACATGGAACAACAGACTGGTTCCAAATAGGAAAAGGAGTACATCAAGGCTGTATATTGTCACCCTGCTTAATTAACTTATATGCAGAGTACATCATGAGAAACGCTGGACTGGAAGAAACACAAGCTGAAATCAAGATTGCCAGGAGAAATATCAATAACCTCAGATATGGAGATGACACCACCCTTATGGCAGAAAGTGAAGAGGAACTAAAAAGCCTCTTGATGAAAGTGAAAGAGGAGAGTGAAAAAGTTGGCTTAAAGCTCAACATTCAGAAAACTAAGATCATGGCATCTGGTCCCATCACTTCATGGGAAAAAATGAGGAAACAGTGTCAGACTTTACTTTTTTGGGCTCCAAAATCACTGCAGATGGTGACTTTAGCCATGAAATTAAAAGACGCTTACTCCTTGGAAAGAAAATTATGACCACCCTAGATAGCATATTGAAAAGCAGAGACATTACTTTGGCAACAAAGGTCCGTCTAGTCAAGGCTATGGTTTTTCCTGTGGTCATGTATGGATGTGAGAGTTAGACTGTGAAGAAGGCTGAGCACCAAAGAATTGATGCTTTTGAACTGTGGTGTTGGAGAAGACTCTTGAGAGTCCTTTGGACTGCAAGGAGATCCAACCAGTCCATTCTGAAGGAGATCGGCCCTGGGATTTCTTTGGAAGGAATGATGCTAAAACTGAAACTCCAGTTTTTGGCCACCTCATGCAAAGAATTGACTCATTGGAAAAGACTCTGATGCTGGGAGGGATTGGGGGCAAGAGGAGAAGGGGACGACAGAGGATGAGATGGCTGGATGGCATCACTGACTTGATGGACGTGAGTCTGAGTGAACTCTGGGAGTTGGTGATGGACAGGAAGGCCTGGCGTTTTGCGATTTATGGGGTCTCAACGCGAGTCGGACACGACTGAGCAACTGAACTGTACTGAGTGCTTTTCTGTGTATGAGAAGATGCAAGAGTCTGGGCTCACTGAAATCATTCCTTTCATATACATTTCAGCTATCTGGAGCCAGAATCCTGCATTGATTTTTCACATCCTTAGTTTCTTGCTCACCATAGGGAGTGATAGCAGCCTGATAACTGCCAGATTGCAGGCATTGTTCTTCCTGGGCATCCTCTGGGTTCACATTTGGAGGACCACAGTAGCTGATGACTGTGATATCCTTGTTTATTGATATGGCAAATACTCTGTTTCAAATTATGTGCTCTTGAACAGCACCCATAACCATTGTGTTCCTGAGCTTCTATATCTGTAAAATGGAAGTAGTAAGGCCCTACCGATAGATTTAAAGTTAGTATATGTAAAAATTAAAGTTAATATATGTAAAACACTCAGAACATTGTCTGGCATGTAGTACAACTTACAAGTGCTATTTATTTGCAGAGAGTTGAAAAAAAAACCCACTTTTATGAAGACCGCTTTTTCAAAACAAAGTAAATATTTGTATTTAATTTCTCAGAAGAGCAGTTCTTCAGTTCAATTTATCTCTTTTTTTCTTAACATCTTATTTTATAAGAAATGTAAATAAACTTAGCTCAGAATAAAAGTTAAGAACTTAATATGCCACCTTAGAGCATCTTTCATACTTTTTCTAGAAGTAAATAAATCATCAAAGAGATCCTATTGGTTCTCTTTATAAATATCACTTATTATTCCACCCCCTGTTGTTCTGAACTTGACAGCAGGTTCTTAAACCTAGCAAATCTGTCAAAGTAATAATTACAGGCAAACTGCTTCAATAATAATTTCAACACATAGGCATCCTGGACCTACTTTTTAAAATGTGAATAACTGATATTTGCCTTGGAGTTACCACACTGTCATAACCAGACCTATGACTCTAGTGTCAGAATTATGATTCTAATGTCGTTAACACAAATGTCTTTTATTTCAAGACACAGGAATTTTCACATGGTAGCAGTCAACTCAAGGTTTCCTCCAAGCTTTGGATTTTGTCTTGGGGGAAGAGGTTTGACTGTATAGGAGAGCACAATTTGCCACCCCAAAATGTCTCTCTAGCATGAGATTGTTTCAAGTTGAAAACAATCTGTGTGGGTGTGTGCTGAGTCACTGAAGTCATGTTTGACTCTTTGCAACACTATGGACCAGGCTTCTCTGTCCATGGGATTCTCCAGGCAAGAATGCTGGAGTGCGTTGCCATGCCCTCCTTCAGGGGATCTTCCTGACCCAGGGACTGAACCTACATCTCATACATATATCACACTAGCAACAGATTCTTTACCACTAGCACCACATGGGAAGCATATGTGCTAGGAAAACAACCTAGGTCCAAAAGATCTAGGAAGATACTTTGACTTTCCCCTTATCCACCTAAAATAATTTGTTAAATAAAGAACTCCCTGATTCCAGCTATCACCAGAAATATCTGTGAAGAATAAGGACTACTCACAGTGAAGGGAACTCAGCAGGACCTAGAAATTAGTTTACACTGTAATCCTTTGTCTCTACATGACCCAGTAAATATTTGTTTACTCAAATACATTCATTCCATCTCTATGTGAATTTCCTCCCTCTTTTGAGGTCTCAAACCATTATCTCCAATATCTTCTTTATTCTTTAGCTGAAAATGCTAATTACAGTGACGTCTTCGGTCATTTTAGTGAGTTACTCAGTTTTCCTGGTCTCTCCCCTGTATTGTTGTTCAGTCACTCAGTTGTGTCTGACTCTTTGCAACTCCATGGATTGTAGTGAGATGGGAATCCGAGTTCTTGTCTGCAGAGGTGAAGAATGGAATCCATGAACACACAAGCACTCATGGTAGCAAGTGAATAGGATCTTTTAAAGAGGAGGAAAGTACAAGGCTCTCAGCATAGACTCTGAGAGGGGGTAAGGAAACTGTAAGTCCCTCAAAGTGGGACTTATAGAAGTTTTTACATCCTTCTTTAAATCACATTGTCACATGAGTGTATGTTCCTCGGTTCTTTGTCTCATCACAACAAAGATTTGGAGCAACGGACGTTAAAGCCCTTGCCCTGTCACAGCTCTCCAGTCTTGGACAAATCGTGTTATAGCTCTTAGGCAAATCAGTGTTACAGCTCTATTTTATTTAGAAGATAGAAGGAGAATCCATGCTCAAAGCGTGAGGGCATGCCAACCCAAAGACTCGAAGAGAAGACAGTGGAGAAGCGCATGGGGGAGGGAGAGAGAGAGAATGAGAGAGGGAGAGAGAGAGAAGGAGCATATGCATGCAGGAGAGAAAGAGAGCAAGAAAGCGCTTTGGCTCCTCCTCTTATATGTTTTTTCCTCCACCTGGGCCTGCCCTATGCAAATTGGGCTTAGCCAGGAGTGCTGTTTGTTCTACCTGAAGTCTTCACTCTGGTCCTCAGACTTCCTCTGACCTTCCTTTGTTCTATTTCCATGGGCTTTCCCCTTCCTTGTCTTTTAGCCACCGCCATTTTGGACTCCTTTTCCCTATTGTACCTACCTATTCAAAAGCAGAGACATTACTTTGCCAACAAAGGTTCGTCTAGTCAAGGCTATGGTTTTTCCTGTGGTCATGTATGGATGTGAGAGTTGGACTGTGAAGAAGGCTGAGCACCAAAGAATTGATGCTTTTGATTTGTGGTGTTGGAGAAGACTCTTGAGAGTCCCTTGGACTGCAAGGAGATCCAACCAGTCCATTCCGCAGTTCAAAAACATCAATTCCTCAGCACTCAGTCCTCTTTATGGAACTCTCACATCCATACATGACTACTGGAAAAGCCATTGCTTTGACTGTACAAACTCACCTTTGTCAGCAAAGTGATGTCTCTGCTTTTTAATATGCTGTCTAAGCCTGTCATAGCTTTTCTTCCAAGGAGCAAGCATCTTTTAATTTCATGGCTGCAGTCACTCTCTGCAGTGACTTTGGAGCCCAAGAAATAGTTTATCACTATTTCCAGTTTTTCCCCTTTTATTTGCCTTGAAGTGATGGGACCAGATGGCATGATATTCATTTTTTGAATGTTGAGTTTTAAGCCAGCTTTTTTACTATCTTCGTTCACCTTCATCAAGAGGCTCTTTAGTTCCTCTTTGCTTTCTGCCATTAAAGTGATGTCATCTGCATCTGAGATTATTGTTATTTCTCCCTGCAATCTGATTACAGCTTGTGCTTCATCTAGCCCAACATTTTGCATGATGTACTCTGCATATAAGTTAAATAAGCAGGGTGACAATATACACCCTTGACCTACTCTTTTCTCAATTTTGAACCAGTCCATTGTTCCATGTCTATTTCTAACTTGCTTCTTGACGTGCACACAGGCCTCTCAGGAAATTGTTACAGTGGTCTGGCAATCTGATCTCTTTAAGAATTTCCCACAGTTTTTTGTGATCCACACAACCCAAGGCTTTAGCATAGTCAATGAAGCAGAAGTAGATATTTTTCTTTAATTCCCTTGCTTTTTCTTTGAGCCACTGGATATTGGCAATTTGATCTCAAGTTGGCAATTTTATCTTTCCCATATATACATGTTATTAAAATTTGTTTGTTTTTCTCCTGTCAATCTAGCTCATGTCAAATTCTTTCTTAGAACAGAAAGAAAAATTAGAATGGTAGAGGAAAATTTCTTCAACTGTATATAAGTAACTGTCTTTCATTCCATGGGTAATTACCTACACTAAGGATAATCTTCGCTTTAGTTGAGAAATGCAAAAGAGATACACTAGACCTCAGAGCCCTGAAAGGCACATAAAAAATTTGTGTTGGGCAGCATCTACCAGGGCCACAAAGCCCATATTCGAGTCCTAAGAAAGAACCTGGAGTCAGTGACAGACACAATGGATAAGGTGGACCTTTCATGTCTTGAAACGTCCTGGAGTAACACCCCATCATGTACAGCAGAGGCAGGCAAAATGAGGCTGCAGTCTCCCCATCCTGAGCAAAGGGGATATTGCCAGTTATGGGGGAATTGATATCCAATTGGCTCATTGGTTACTAGGAAAACTAGCAGAGGGGCACACCCCTCAACACTCCTTTGATAAGACCAATCACTAGCTAGGGCCTGGGGAAAGTACATAGGAAGGTCAGTCATGTGAGAAGGTGTAAGTGAAGCAGGCTCTGGTCTAGCAGGGGATGTACAGAGAGCAAGAGAACCACCACCTAGAGTGGCCTGACCATACAGTTTGGATGTTAGAATTGCAGTTACAGATCAACTACTTTATGTGTTCATGAAATCCTCACTGACAAGCATTGTGTGACACTCGTGGTCTCTGTTTAAACTTCAGAGTTTCTTCAGAGTATCCTCTCTCCTACAACAATCCCACTAAAATAAAGTTGTAATTTTGGTAGGATTGTTTTACTTCATTTCAGATTCCACAGCTTTAAACTGGGTTTCTGCAGAAATGTCAGTTAGAAAACTCTCAAGGAGATTTCACTTCTCCCATCACCATGCACAGATGGAATTTTGACTTAAAGTGAACCTGTTTATAGACAGAGGAGTTCTCTTTATTTTACACACACACACACACACACACACACACACACACACACAATTCCAGTATTGCTTTCAATTCAGTTCAGTCACTCAGTCAGGTCTAGAAAAATGCTAACTGTGGACCTCCATGTATTCATTTAACAAGGGCTTATTCCAAGTTTACTGAGTTTTAGCCCAAGCTATCCCTCTGTAAACAGAAAAAATAAAAATAAAAAGTTGCCTGCAAGTCCAGTAAACAAAGAATGTTATCTTCCATTAAGCCATCAGCCTGAGCAGCCACTCCTGATGGTACACCCTGAGGGGAATTCAGGATGGAGAAAAACAGAATCCTGGCCCTAGATAGTCAAGCTGCTTATCTAAGGAATAAGCCCAGAGTCTTGCATCTTCCCATATGTAGAAAAGCACTATAGTCATTTATGTGAGATCTATTTTTGTGTGTGTGATTAGCAGTAACCTTTTGATGTTCAACTGCATATCGTTTTTTGTTTTTTCTTTTTTCTAAGCAAAATCTTCTCTATACTCAGACTCCAACCTTCCCTCTTTGGAATAGTTTCTAAAAGTAACCAGAGTGACTAATTCCCATGCTATAGTCCTCAGTAAGGTATCCAAATAAAACATAACTCTCAGCTTTTAGGTACGCGTTGTTTTGCTTGATTTTTTTTTTTTTGATAGGCATTTCTGATGCTGTACATCTGCTTGTATAAAATAGTATCTCAAATAGAAATGTAAAAAATTAGAAAAGGTCCCAAACTGTTAATATTGTAATTGTTAAATGTAACATGCTCAAATGTTTCTGAGCTGCATTTATATTTCCATATCGTTTCTGAAGTATATTTTTATATTGAATACAATACTTAAGACATGGAAATTTATGATATTCTGAAAGCTCCTATAATTTGAAAGTGACTAAGGATTAGTAAGAAAAACCCCAAATATAATAATGCTTACATATTCAGTGACAAGCATGCAGCCTACCCTTAGCAGCAAAAATACATATTTATGGCTGTCTCATGTTTGCCTGTAGAACTTCTGTATCCTTAGAAACAAAGATTCCCAAAGGATCACCTGAATAGCATTCCAGAAATGCTGATTCCAGAGGCTACTGACAATGATTCAATAATCCCTAATACAGGGATCGAGAATTTTGTAAATTAACCTTCTTAAGAGATATTGATGATCATTGAGATCTGGAACTGCAAGTCTAAAAAACATATTCAAGCTAAATGTATTTAGCATGGGGATGAACAGTTCCCAAAGTGCCCTAATGTGTGCTCATATTTCACTCCATGCTAAGCCATTTCAAAAGGTCAAATGTGAGATAATAGAGTTATACACCAAAATCGGATCTAATGTGCTTCTGCACTTCACTTTCTGCACCCAACACATGGAATATATGATTGGGCATATTTACTTGGCCATGACTCTCTCATTCACACTTGTTTGGAAGAACAAATTAAAATGCTTTGGATAATGTCTGCATTATTTTGAATCAGCCTCTCATATGCACTCACACATACACAGATATATGTACATAAACACAGGTACACACAGGTGTACATTTGTGCACCCAGCCTTTTGATGAAAGTGAAAGTGGAGACTGAAAAAGTTGGCTTAAAGCTTAATATTCAGAAAATGAAGATCATGGCATCTGGTCCTATCACTTCATGGGAAATAGATGGGAAAACAGTGGAAACAGTGTCAGACTTTATCTTTGGGGGGCTCCAAAATCACTGCAGATGGTGACTGCAGCCATGAAATTAAAAGACGCTTACTCCTTGGAGGGAAAGTTATGACCAACCTAGAAAGCATATTCAAAAGCAGAGACATTACTTTGCCAACAAAGGTCCGTCTAGTCAAGGCTATGGTTTTTTCTGTGGTCATGTATGGATGTGAGAGTTGGACTGTGAAGAAAGCTGAGTACCGAAGAATTGATGCTTTTGAACTGTGGTGTTGGAGAAGACTCTTGAGAGTCCCTTGGTCTGCAAGGAGATCCAACCAGTCCATTCTGAAGGAGATCAGCCCTGGAATTTCTTTGGAAGGAATGATGCTGAATCTGAAACTCCAGTACTTTGGCCACCTCATGTGAAGAGTTGACTCATTGGAAAAGTCTCTGATGCTGGGAAGGATTGGGGGCAGGAGGAGAAGGGGATGACAGAGGATGAGATGGCTGGATGGCATCACTGACTCTATGGATGTGGGTCTGAGTAAACTCCGGGAGTTCGTGATGGACAGGGAGACCTGGCCTGCTGTGTTTCATGGGATCACAAAGAGTCCGACACGACTGAGTGACTGAACTCAACTGTGCATCTATTCAGAGAAAAGTCTTCATTCCAGAATGAATGAAAGAATGACTATTCAAAAATATTTATTTATGAAAAACATTAGTCTAGGAACTGTAGGGATAAAATAAGTTATCAGAAATAGAGATGGCAAGACTGTCAAATATATCTTAAGAATATCAATTTAGTAATCAGCTTAACATCTCTAAGTGTTAAACATTTGGTAGAGTTAACATGTATTGCAATTAGAGAAAGAATAAAACTTGGTAAGGGCTAATGGGTGAGGCTTTTAAATGGCATTTTAATTTATAGCTTAAAAATAACCAAGGTTCTGTCTGAAACTGGAAATATCTTTTAGAGATCACAGGTTGAAAGGCACAAAAATAGGAAATTCAAATCATTTTTGAGGAGTTTGTGAAACAGTTGGGTTGAAGCAATACTTATGTTGGGGATTAGTCTGAGGAGGAAAAAATGGAAAGTTAATCTGAGTCCAGACTCAGAATAGATATGGCTTAAAATTATTTATAAAGGGGATGAGAACAGTAACTTTTAATAATTTTAAAGGGGAATTGTTCAGTTGCTAAGTCATGTCCGACTAATTGTGACCCCATGGACTGCAGCACGCCAGGCTTCCCTATCCTTCACTGTCTCCTGGAATTTGTTCAAATCCATGTCCATTGAGTTGATGATGCTATCTAACCATTTCATCCTCTACCACACTCTCCTTTTGCCTTCAATCTTTCCGAGCATAAAGAGGGCAATGTTGGAAGGGAAACAAATGCGAGAGATTGTACTTAACCACAGTAGTGAAGGAAGAGTCAGGGGAGATATGAAGTCTCAGAATATGGATTATTAGGAGTGTGTTGTCATCTTTCAAGCATGTTCTTTTATTTTTGCCAACTATAACTATTAACCTTTTTGTTTTTCCTTGTAAGCCCTTAAAGGTTCTGCAAGAGGCAACAGTCAGCTCAGACTAACACTGGGTCCCAGTGATGTGTGGTGCCACATTTCAGTAATAGTTACTCAAAGGTAGCATATGAGAATTTCTACCAAGTGTCATAGCTAAGGGTAACACACAGAACTAGAGAGTGACAGTATACAACTGGAGAAATTATCAAATTTTATTCTGAGAAATTAAAAAGTTAAGGCACACATCTATAACACTACCTACTTTTAAATTACTGAGTGATCACAAAAAAGTAGGAATTAAGATAATACAGTTATTCTTCATGTTGGGGATAAGAAAAACCTAGGTTTACAAGGGTTAAGTATCTGCCTGGCATCTTAGTCTATTGGCGCTACTTTAACAAGATGAAATAGATTATTTGGCTCATCAACAACAGAAATTCTCATATCTCTGGAGGCTGGGAATGCAAGATCAAGGCATAAGCTGATGCACTGCCTAGTATAGAAACGTCCTGGTTCCTAGACAATAGTCTTCTCTTATAGTGAAAAGACAGTAAAGCTCTCTCCAGTCACTAATTCCGTTTATGAGGGTTTTGTCCTCATGACCTTCTAACCCTCCCATACTATCATGTTGGTGACTGGGCTTCAACCTAAGAACTGGGGTATACAAACAGTCTATATCACAGGGGTTGACAAATTTCCTAAGAGGCTAGTTTGGGATATGAACAGAGGCAGTCTGTTCACAGATCTACTCTCTTAACTATTAAACTATAAACCACAAGAAAAGCATAAGAGCTCCCATTGTTTGTAAGGTATAGGTCATGGTTTTGGAAATCTTTCTTATTGACCTCTGAGGAATGCTTAAATGTTTTGCTTAAGTTATAGACAGAACTACCATCAAAATTCAAGATGCTTCTTAGGATTAATTGTGAAGATATATACTCTCTATGCTTTCAATATCTCAAATCAGTATCTTGAGTTACAAGATACTGGTGCATCTTAATCTTTAGAAATTGTGACTAATGAAGTACAAAAAAATTGATTCACTTACAGTTTTTAATATTAGTGAACTCAATATCATCCTTCTAAATTTGCTCTCTTCATATCAATGATTTCCTGGGCATTACAGGGCACATTTAAGAATGTTTGTATTATATAAATCTTATCTGTACCAAAGGGTATTTAAATGTTTGGTTTAATCACACATATAATTGTAATATGCTTTTGTGAATTTTAATTTCTATTAGAAAAGGATATTTAAGAATAAATTTAAGAATAAATATTTGAGCTAATATTAAAATCCCCAGAACTATATAGTAATTATTATGGTTACTTATACAAGGTGGGAGAGTAGGATGATTGACATAGGGAAGAAGATATCTCTGTGTATAATTGTAATATATTTTTTACCTTTGAATTTTATTTTACCTGCTTATAGAATACTTAATTAAAATGCATATTACCTATCTTTGTTATATGCGTAATTGAAGGTATAAGAATCTGCATCCACTCGGGAGTATTATACCAATAAATACACCAACTTGCCTGTCTCATAGAGAGTGAGATGGTATCGATTTTCTGCATGGAAGTTGTGGTAGTTAATGTGTCTTCTTTTTCTTTTTTAAAAAAAACATTTCTGACTCTCCTCTTTCTGGGTACATTGTAGGACTACAATTCCATATCTCTTTTAAATAAAATAGGATCTTGTGACTTTGTGTAATAAAATATGAGAGATTTCAGAGGGTATAAGCTATCTGGGGAGATACCATGAAGAGGCTCTATATCCTGTGCCATGTTTTTTATCCATGGTTGTGATGCATAGCAACACTGCACGTGATGGAAAATTCATCATTTTGGGTTCCTAAGAGAGGACACTGTAGTGAGAACTACCACTTACCTGAGACTGGTTGGTAGTTACTGCTTTCAAGCCAGTGATATTGTACAGGTAGACTTCCTATAACCTTATCTAATCTGACTGAAAGAGAAGTTTTTCAAGTATTTAAAGAAGTATGTCTTAATTGTCTCTTTCCTAGGTTAAACAATTCCAATGCCTTCAACACTTGCATGTTTGACATATTATCCAAATTAATAACGTTTCCTACTTTAGTGGCAATATGATCTTTGAATCTCCAAACATTCTTGGATAGTTTATACTCAACACATCTGAAATTTTCCTTGTTTGGATTTTTCATGCTTATATATAGGCCATGTTCAAGTTTGGTGTATTTCATTTGTGAACACGTTTACATAGAATGGAGGGCCAAAGGTGATTCATAAAATGTAACTGTCAAGAGAGGTAATTTTTTCCTAGAATGAGTATTCATAAGCTCAACTATAGGTTATTGTTTTCTGGATCTTAGGGATTAGTCACTTCACCAGTAAATGCACTAATCCTGAAACAAAAACAATCTGTTGGAAACTTTAAATACTTTGCATAAAGAAATTTTTATTTTATCCTGTGCAGCTTGAGTCATCACTATGAATATGAAGTACGTTAAAAACTAAGGAGATCATAACTGCTCTCCTTGGTTGCCCCCATCATCAGAATGATGCATAATTGCAGATTGTTAAGGCTTATGTTTTTTAAAATGAAAGATTATAGATTGGAAAAGAATAAAAACAAATAAATCTGAATGAAATAGAATAGTAATTTCAGAGACTTGGAGATTTGAGAAAGATAATATTTTTTGAAAGTTTTGATTTATCTATTCTTGGCATTATGTTTGTTTACATTATTAAAATGAATTCAAAGGAAGAAAACTGAGAGGATCATAGACAAATTATGGGGTTACAAGTGAATCAGATTGGACTCCCTACCAATGATGTGCATAATAATCAATAACTTTGAATAGCTCCTTCACTTTCCTTTTAGTTAAAATCTTTAAAAATTGAAAAATGACCCTAATTGTGTTTTCAAGCTTAGACAATTTAATGAACTCCCAGGAAGCTCTCCAGAGGTAGCCTGGATTCCACTGGGGAGAATGAACAGAATTAGTTTCCACTCTAGGCTCGGATCTGACATAAATGGAATAAAAAAAAATTCAGAAAAATTGAAGTATTCCTTCATCATCCTATAAAGGAAGTCTTTGGCTAAGAATTTTGTCTATTTTTTACTAGAAATATTTATATACAAATGTGACCATGTGATCACTGAGCCCCTCAAATATAAAATTCTATTACCAAAGGTTAATGTGTTAAACATAATTTTTAAATCAATTGTCATGGAATTCAGAGTGAAAATGTGGTATTCTGGCCAACAGATTCAAGCAGAGAGAATTTTTTTTTTTTTTTCACTGTTTTTGATCCTGAAGACAGATGGGGTATGGAGGTATTTTCTATGAATTATAGTACAGAGATGGTGATTGCTTTTGTTTTGGTCACAAAGCAAAGGGATTTCAAGTGCTTCTAACAGGCTACTCTTTAGGTGTTTTCAGAAAAAAAAAAAGCTAGACACTTCAGAACCTCTGTTCCCAAATATAATGAAGTAGATTCATTATTCATTTATAAAACATACTTTGCATTAAGGAAGCAAAATCAAACCATTCCTTCCAGTATAGAATTTTAGTGTAACATGCACCTCAGTCGATGTGGTTTGGTATCTGGTTTACAACCTTTTCTTCCTCAGTCCCCACAGAGAACCCCATGAGGGACTATTCTTGGAAGAAGTGATTCTCCCATATCTTCTGACTCTAGATGTCAATGCATAGACAATATCAACATCTTACTACTCCCCATAACTGGGGCAGTATAATAGGAGAGAAGAGCAAAAGAAGACAGGCAAGGGGTACAATATAAACTTTTATTTAATAAAATTATGTATTTAAAAAGTTATTTTTTTCTCCACATCCACATGTAAACCCAAATGATATGTATTACCATGCTGCTATAATTCCACTGTTAAACATCTGTTAAACTGACAGGGTTAAATCTCCTTTACCAGATGATTTAAATGTTTTTGTTAATAGTTTTCAGTTTATTTTCAAATATTATTAAGAAAAATAGGTCAGTATATTAAAATATGCAAAAAGAACAGGGGCTTTAGTTTAGGACATAATAGGGAATGCATATTTTTTGTAAATTAAAAGGAGGACAACTGACTAATGATCATGAATTTGCATCTGTACTTAATCAGTATAGTTAAGCATCAAAAAATTGTTTACTTAGAGATTAAAGAAATTTGATTATAATAGTCTGATGTACTAAAGTAGTTGCTATATGTTGGGGGAAACTTTAGAATTATGGCAGAAATATTCATCAGGTGACCAAAGTATATGGTGAAAAGATTAGGACATTTGTGTTTTATCTGTTTTTGAACACTGCCTCTCAAATAAAATAGCAACTCACAAGGGAAATAAGATTGTTTATAGGACATCTGTCCTGGGGCAATAAATTGCAGAAATGTAGCTAAATATGTGCCATCTGTGAAGGGGTCTGCCTGGCAGAATCAGCAGTGTGGCATTTAATAAACATCCAGTGGCTCTGGGAGTTTCTCTTTGCAAGCATGGCACCTAAAAAGGGTTGCTAAATTGCTATGGTTTTAAGATTGTAATTGACCTCACTTGCTACCCCATGGGTCATTATTTTACTTATGAAGAAAGATTTAGTCATTTATCTTGTTAGGAAAGAGTCTATTTATTCACAAACAGAATGTGCTACAATTCTGTTTGTGAATAAACACTTTATTTACTTCATAAAGTAAATAGATACTTCACTTACTATACATCAAATGACATATTTATTAGTTTAATAAATACCAATGACATGTCAAGCTAATTTTTGTCCTAACACCATGCCACACAAAAGAAAACCAGTGGCTAAAATGTCCGTAAGATGAAAGTACTTGGTTATTCAGAATAACCCCCCCTCAGACGCTGACAAATTTTCTAATTTCTGATTTTTATTAATTTTCAGCAACATGATTTGTATATATGTAAAATTCTTGAATACAAAAATGGTCACACATGATTTTAAAATTTGTATATAATTTCATCTCAGTGCAATTCTTCTCATACAGTGGCTAAGTCATGTCCGGTTCTTTGCAACCCCATGGACATGGAATGCCACATGCCAGGTTTCCCTGTCTTTTACTATCTTCTTAATAGATTATAAATGGGCAAAATGATTTTATACATAAATACTTAGCAGATGGAATAAAAATGTATACATTTGATTTTATAGTATTTTTAACCAAACAACTCAATGGCCAGACTGTAAAGTGACTTACTCACTTTGTAATTTATAAATGTGTTGGTATAAGTACTGAGATTATTCAAATATCTTATATGTATTAAATTTTCTCACAGATTTTTTTATTTCTATAATTAGTTTAAATTTTATATATTCAGTGCTTATAGTTTCATACACATATATGTAGTGAAATATTTATTACGGTCACTCTAGCTAACATATATTCTTCTTACATAGTTACCATTTTTTTGTGTGTATATGATAATACTTGAATTCTAGCCACAGAAAATTTCCACTGTTCACCACAGTATTATAAACTGTAACCATCACATTATACATTAGCTCTCTACACTTTTTTTAAAATTTTATTTTATTTTTAAACTTTACATAATTGTATTAGTTTTGCCAAATATCAAAATGAATCCGCCACAGGTATACATGTGTTCCCCATCCTGAACCCTCCTCCCTCCTCCCTCCCCATACCATCCCTCTGGGTTGTCCCAGTGCACTAGCCCCAAGCATCCAGTATCGTGTATCGAACCTGGACTGGCAACTCGTTTCTTACATGATATTTTACGTGTTTCAATGTCATTCTCCCAAATCTTCCCACCCTCTCCCTCTCCCACAGAGTCCATAAGACTGTTCTATACATCAGTGTCTCTTTTGCTGTCTCGTACACAGGGTTATTGTTACCATCATCCCTACTGATTTTAGAATCCTTGGTTGACTGTGCCTGGAAAAATCATTACTGTGATGTTTGTTTAATAGTGATTTAGGGTTTTTTTTAATTTCTTCTAAATAATATTAATACAAATTTTTCTTTAATAAAGAGCTAACTCTCCTCTTTCCTATATTTGATTGAATTATTCATATCTATACATACTCATTAATATTTATCTTATGTTATATGGTCTAAAGGGCTTCCCTGGTGGCTCAGAAGGTAAAGAATCTGTCTGCAACACAGGAGAACTGGGTTTGATTCCTGGGTTGGGAAGACCCCCTGGAGAGGGAAAGGGCAGCCCACTCTAGTATTCTTGCCTGGAGAATCCCATGGGCGGAGAAGCCTGATAGGCTACAGTCCATGCAGTCTCAAAGAGCCAGATATGACTGAGCAACTAACACTAACTAACTAAAGGGAAAACAATTAAGGCAGACAAAGGTCATGAAGAAAGAGGAAGTCCATAATGCGATGACTACTGGCAGGTGCTTGGGAAACAGTGGCAGAAAATGTTGAATGATTCACAGATTTTGCAGGCAGGTCATCTCCATAACAGGTTAAACTATCAGACTGTGATTAAAGACAGAAGACTTTAGCTTAGTAGGCCAGAGAAAAATATTGGATTTTTTTTAGCACTAAATATCATTTTTGTAATTTTCTCTTAATATAATCAGGCATTGATGTGAGAGATGAATTGTTTAAATGTTTAAGGGAATTCTAAGAAGATGTAGGAATTAGTGAAAGGCAAAACTTTTCCTGTTTCCATTTAAGAATCATTTCATGATCATTCACTGAATGCTGAAAACAAATATAATGCATATGACATCATCTACATCCCCAAGAAATTTTAGTGTAAGAGACCAAAAGCAACTATATGGTTATGATGATAGAAGTAGGCTGAGAATGCTACACTCTGCCATGAAGATGGAACAAGGATTCCTGGCCCAGATTGGAAGGGAGTTAGGAGCAAGTCTTACTACATTAAGGTTTAAACAGAGAACAGTTTTGGAGTTGAAGTGGACCCTGTGGGGAGAGTGCATTCTGTCTAGAAGGAAAAGATGAGAATATAAGTGAGATTATGACATGCATAGAGAAAATTTCAATTTGAGGTCTGTGCCTAGAATGTAGAAGACAAGAGATAAAAGTTTTAAAGTTAACAAAGCTGGGGAGAATCTACAGTCTATACTTCTTCCTGTAGGATATTAAAAAAAATAATTCAGGGGACCCATTTGAGGTCACTGTGAAGTAGGTAGACAGGAAAGAGGTTGTATGTCTTATCTCTGGGCCCCTTCAAATAACTGGGTTGCTGAACTTATTTTTCATTTGAGGCTAAAACTTATTTTTTGTTGAAGTTAAAATTTTGTTTGCAGGGCTTATTATTCCTACCGGAAGAGTTTCTAAACTACTGCGCAATAATGAAAGACTACTGGGAGTAAGTAAGCGTAAGGTGAGACTGAGGAGTCAGAGTGAAATAACTGGTACTTGAGCACTTGAACAGAAATTGCAAACTGGGAAGGAAGAAAAAGTGTGCCCACATGGTCACTTATACTAGTATTCAGGAAAACAATAATTAAAAGAACAGAAAAACTGCTTTCTTTCTATTGAATTAGTAAAAGTAAACAAGAAAAAAATAATCAGCAATATTGACTTTCATATAAGGAGTTGAGCAAGATGATGTACTTCTAGAAACCATATATAATGTTTCATGCATTCTGCAAAGCAGACCAATATTGCTTACTAGATCATTATAAATAGTAAGTGTTGACATAGTAAATCTACATTTAAATGCTTATTCTCAGGAAAATATTAGGGGTATGGGCAAGTCTTACACTACATAAGATGGCAGCAATCCATTTATATCATAAAAAAGTTAACCTGAAAATCAAACAATAGCCATCTAAGTAAATATGACTGCACATAAATGCATAGGTATACTGTAAAACCATTAAAATAGACATTAAACTTGTAATATGGAAAGTGCTCTCAATATTTACATCTCTGTACTTTTGTCCCACTATTGAGGACTCTTCCTCCGCAATGCTGACATGGAAAATTCTATCCCAGTCCCCACCACTATCTTCCCCTTACCATAGTTTTGATTTTGTTGAATTCTGTTCTGGTATATTAATTTTTTTGTTGTTTTTTATTGCCTGTCTTCCTCACAATGGAATGTGAGCTCCATGAGAGCAATTGATTTGTGTTATTAGGGCTGAGATCTTGGTGTCAAGAACAGTGCCTACAAATATAAACATATATGGGCAGAATAGGGCTTTCCCAGGTAGCTCAGTGGTAAATAACCCACCTCCCAATGCAGGAGATGTAAAAGACACGGGTTCGATTCCTGGGTCAGGAAGATCCCCTGGAGGAGGGCATGGCAGTCCACTCCAGTATTCTTGCTTGGAAAATCCCATGGATATAGGAGCCTGGTAGGCTAAGTCCATGGGGTCGCAGAGTCAGACATGACTGAAGTGACTTAGCATGCATGCATGTCCAAAATAAATAGTTCTTAATTATATATAGTTGGACATCAAATATGCAGGCATAGGTAAATAATACAAAAACAAATATTAAAAAATGCTGTCACTATCAATAATTATATTTGAAATTATGAGCATTTTTGTTCTATCATATTTAGATATAACAAGATTTTCAAAAAAAGAATAAATGCCTTTTGTTAAAGAAAAAAGTAGCAAAACTTAGACTAAAATTTTTTTCTGATCTTAGTGTAATGAGGGGCACTTTGAAATCCATTATGAAGATTAGGAGTTAATACAATTGAAAACTGTTGCAAATGTGTACTAAGAAATGGCAGAGATAAAAGATAGCCTAAGACTCTGATTTTAGTCTTGTTAAAATATCCATGATATTATGCAAATTCAGTGATTAGGGCACTGATGTTTCTTTAGGTTTCCCAGAGATCTCCCTGCACTTGTTGGATGCTTTATCTTATGCTAACATACAGAGGAAAACAGGCAGAGAGCGGCCATGCCTGAGCTGTTCCCACTTTTATGGAATCACTGCTTTTGGTTTCTCTCCCAGTCCTTTTCCTCTAAACCTGGTAAATGTGGTCTTTCCTCAAACTGTGGTTTGTACAAACCTAGACTTTGTGTGTTATCCTGGGCTTACTTTGTTTGTGGAATCTTAGAACTCTATTGAACAGAAAAGAAAGACATTATCTGATTCTACCCTGCATTCAGAATTTTCACATTGGAAATTTCCATACGGCTCAATTCTAACAAAAGACCACGGGGCTGAATCTGTTTTTTCATGTTTTACTATCTGTGAATATTGTTCCCTCATGGAGCTATAGCAAGAATAGAGTTTCCAATGTGTATATCTTGGCCAAATTCTATGTAATATAATTTTTAGCCTTTTAGTAGTTTTAATAAGAAAGAAAACTCAATTATTTAGATATTATTTCAACTATATTTTCATATGAAAGTTTAGTTTGCTAGATGTACTTATATATATCAGATCTTTTATTGTGAGTGAATTTTAATTTAATGGTGCAGAAGAGGATATAAATTGAGGATAAATCTTGTGCATAGATGCACATAGACAGGCACTTTTTTATTGTTTTAACAAAACACTATTCATTACACATGCACTATGAGTCAAGAATAGCTTGGATAAAGATTTGAATCACAAATTTGGGAATACTTAGAGAAAGATATTGAATTCCACAGACAAACACAGCATTGACAAAAACCCTGTAGAGATATAATCTTGCCTCAAATCAGGCCCAATAATAATAACTTCTTCCCCATTTCAGTACATAGAAATTAACAAAAATATTTTAATAAGGCAATTAGCTTAATAAAATGCATATTTTACTTAAAATTTTAACTAATAAATAAATACATGTAGTCATTATCAAAAATTCTCCTTGAAATAAAGTCTTATAATGAAGCTGGTTCAATATTGCTACAGCTAAAAACTACTGAATTTTGTAACTGACTCTCACATTGAATGATTTCTGTTTCAAAAATGTATTGAGGGTAAGAAATTCTTTTCTCCTGCATAATATAACCTTCAATTTCATGAAGATGTTAAACTCATCTTTAGATGATTCAGATAGATATGACTTGTGTGAAAGTTCTACCACCTGAAAGTATCAGTTACTACCTGCAACATATCTCTATTTGAGTGTCTTATTAGAGTCATATCTGACAGATACTTGTCCACAAATGAAATTTTAGTGTGAGATGTTAGTTAGAAACCTCATCTCCATTACCTGAGATTTTCTCCAAGCAAAAGAAGGAAGGAAGGAACTGTCAGCACAGCCATCATTTTTAGAAAGCAAAATATTTAAAGCATGAAGCAAATAGGCTAGCAGGAATACAAAAATTCCTAAGGTGCACTAGGGTAAGGGAAATCTCATTTTCCAAAAATTTCAATAGCTTTCACTGCAAATTAATATATTTCATTACTGGGAATATTTTACTTTCAAATGTAATTGATATGGCTCATGGTTTACTGCCAGCTACACTTTCATTGTGGCATAGCTGCTGCTTATAATGACATTCTGCAAGGAGACCACTGACGCTGGTACTTTGTCTTCCATAACAGCACTCAGGGGCATATTTTCAACACAGAATGAATCAGGAATCACACCCATAACTTCGGGAATGTGATGCTGAAAATTAATTCCACTGAGTTCTAACCAGATGGTTCCTCACTCATAATCTAGAATAATTTATTGTGAGAAGCCATTTACACTTGAGAACTGATTATTATTTATGTTAAATCACAAATTAACATGGCCATATAAATAAGCTTAGGAAAATAAGTGATTCTTCCACATTCTAAAAGAAATGAAAACAAAATTAAAATAGGAAATATTAAGGCAGAGATCAGGCAAGCAATTACCTGAAGCATATGCTATTGAGTTAAAAAAAAAAAAAAAAAAGGATGCAGTAATATAAGGAAAAAAAGATTTAAAGATAGAAGTCATCTCAAGAAAGATCCTGCCATGAATAAACTTTGACTGAATCTGCAGTAAATATATGAGATAACTGAGTGTTTGCTTTTTCAGAAACAGAATTAAAATAACACAATTCAATGTGAATGAGGTAGCAAGGCATATATAAGACTTGAGTTTCCAGAGTATCTAAAGCATTCTTAATTTTTCTACAAATTGGGAATGTTAAAATAGCAATGGAATGTCACAAACAAACTTGAATGGAATATTTAGCCACAAGCTTGGGTTGCATGACTTGAGATTAATTGGAAATGTATTCATTCATTCAAAAAATACTCATTATACACCTACAAGCGCTTGAGCAGGCACTTGGATACATCAGAACAAAATAAGGTGATATATAATGTTTAGTTTTAGTGAAGACAGACAAAAGAGAATTAACAAAATAAAACTGGTATAATATAGAGTATCCAAGGGTGGTAAATGCTATAGAAAGAGCTAAATAAGGTCAGGGGTGTATAACTAGGGAAGAGGGAAGATGTGGAGGATGAAGGTGTAAGGATGTATCTTTGTGAAATAAGGTGGTCAGGGTATGCCTCCCTGAGAAACTGACAATTGAATAAAGACTGAACTGGGTCTGTTGACCATATGCATATCTGGGGAAAGAGTGATCCATGCAGAGGGAATAACTGGGGCAGAGTAACTAAGAGAGGTGTATACCTGGCATGTTCCAGGAATGTCAAGGAAGGCTTTGTCTACATACCTAAGAGACAGTTGGGATGGGTGGTAAGATAATAGGGACTTTGCTATGTAGGACCTTGCAGGAAATACAACCTGAAGTTAAAGGGAAGTGAGCAAAAGTGTTATGCCATGACTTGCATTTCAAAAAGTCATTTGGTCTATAAAGACTGGCAGGTAGGAGTAGCAGTAGAATTAGGGAGACCTCTTTGAAGGTAATTCCAGTACCCGCATGGTAACCTTGGTGGCAGAAGTAGAAGAGCTTGAAATGGTCAGTTCCTGGTTATGGACAGTTCTGATGAACACGGATGATACCAATATCAGCCCAGGGAACTGAAAGTATGGCCACTATCTTACATGAGACTGCAAAGAGATGAAAAGTGAAGCCTGTTTGGCAAGAAAAGCAAGTTCAGTTGGGGCACACAGGGTTCAGTTTAGTTCAGTTCAGTCGCTCAGTCATGTCAGACTCCTTGTGACCCCATGAATTGCAGCATGCCAGGCCTCCCTGTCCATCACCAAATCCCGGAGTTCGCTGAGACTCACGTCCATCGACTCAATGATGTCATCCAGCCATCTCATCCTCTGTCATCCCCTTCTCCTCCTTCCCCCAGTCCCTCCCAGCATCAGAGTCTTTTCCAATGAGGCAACTCTTTGCAGGAGGTGGCCAAAGTACTGGAATTTCAGTTCAGCATCATTCCTTCCAAAGAAATCCCAGGGCTGATCTCCTTCAGAATGGACTGGTTAGATCTCCTTGCAGTCCAAGGGATTCTCAAGAATCTTCTCCAACACCACAGATCAAAAGCATCAATTCTTTGGTGCTCAGCCTTCTTCACAGTCCAATTTTCACATCCATACATGACCACAGGAAAAACCATAGCCTTGACTAGACGGACCTTTGTTGGCAAAGTAATGTCTCTGCTTTTCAATATGCTATCTAGGTTGGTCATAACTTTTCTTCCAAGGAGTAAAAGTCTTTTAATTTTATGGCTGCAGTCACCATCTGCAGTGATTTTGGAGCCCCAAAAAATAAAGTCTGACACTGTTTCCTCATCTATTTCCCATGAAGTGATGGGATCGGATGCCATGATCTTCGTTTTCTGAATGTGGAGTTTTAAGCCAACTTTTTCTCTCTCCTCTTTCACCTTCATCAAAAGGCTTTTTAGTTCCTCTTCACTTTCTGCCTTAAGGGTGGTGTCATCTGCATATCTGAGGTTATTGATATTTCTGCCAGCAATCTTGATTCCAGCTTGTGCTTCTTCCAGTCCAGCGTTTCTCATGATGTACTCTGCATATAAGTTAAATAAACAGGGTGACAATATACAGCCTTGACATACTCCTTTTCCTATTTGGAACCAGTCTGTTATTCCATGTCCAGTTCTAACTGTTGCTTCCTGACCTGCATACAAATTTCTCAAGAGGCAGATCAGGTGGTCTGGTATTCCCATCTCTTTCAGAATTTTCCACAGTTTATTGTGATCCACACAGTCAAAGGCTTTGGCATAGTCAATAAAGCAGAAATAGATGTTTTTCTGGAACTCTCTTGCTTTTTCTATGATCCAGCGGATGTTGGCAATTTGATCTCTGGTTCCTCTGCCTTTTCTAAAACCAGCTTGAACATCGGGAAGTTCATGGTTCGCTTATTGCTGAAGCCTGGCTTGGAGGATTTTGAACATTACATTACTAGCCTGTGAGATGAGTGCAATTGTGCAGTAGTTTGAGCATTCTTTGGCATTGCCTTTGTTTGGGATTGGAATGAAAACTGACCTTTTCCAGTCCTGTGGCCACTGCTGAGTTTTCCAAATTTACGGCATATTGAGAGCAGCACTTTCACAGCATCATCTTTCAAGATTTGAAACAGCTCAACTGGAATTCCATCACCTCCACTAGCTTTGTTTATAGTCATGCTTTCTAAGGCCCACTTGACTTCACATTCCAGGATGTCTGGCTCTAGGTGAGTGATCACACCATCATGATTTTCTTGGTCGTGAAGATCTTTTTTGTACAGTTCTTCTGTGTATTCTTGCCACCTGTTCTTAATATCTTCTGTTTTTTTTAGGTCCATACCATTTCTGTCCTTTATTGAGCCAATCTTTGCATGAAATGTTCCTTTGTTATCTCTCATTTTCTTGAAGAAATCTCTAGTCTTTCCCATTCTGTTGTTTTCCTCTATTTCTTTGCATTGATCACTGAAGAACCTTTCTTATCTCTTCTTGCTCTTCTTTGGAACTCTGCATTCAGATGTTTATATCTTTCCTTTTCTCCTTTGCTTTTCCCTTCTCTTCTTTTCACAGCTATTTGTAAGGCCTCCCCAGACAGCCATTTTGCTTTTTTGCATTTCTTTTCCATGGGGATGGTCTTGATCTGTGTCTCCTGTACAGTATCAGGAACCTCCGTCCATAGTTCATCAGGCACTCTATCTATCAGATCTAGGCCCTTAAATCTATTTCTCACTTCCACTGTATAATCATAAGGGATTTGATTTAGGTCATACCTGAATGGTCTAGTGGTTTTCCCTACTTTCTTCAATTTAAGTCTGAATTTGGCAATAAGGAGCTCATGATCTGAACCACAGTCAGCTCCTGGTCTTGTTTTTGCTGACTGTATAGAGCTTCTCCATCTTTGGCTGCAAAGAATATAATCAATCTGATTTCGGTATTGACCATCTGGTGATGTCCATGTGTAGAGTCTTCTCTTGTGTTGTTGGAAGAGGGTGTTTGCTATGACTAGTGCATTTTCTTGGCAAAACTCTATTAGTCTTTGCCCTGCTTCACAGGGTATGAGATGGTTATTCAGCATTTGAGTAGCAACAGTAAGTGTGAGGCTCCAATTTGAGTGTGGATTTGGGGAACAAGACCTGGACTAATAATGTACATTTCAGTCATGTGAGCATGGATTAATTCCTACATTTAATTCCAGAAGGTGGGATGAGGCTACCAAAGGAGAGATGCAAGGAGATATCAGATCAGATCAGTGGCTCAGTCGTGTCCAACTCTTTGCGACCCCATGAATCGCAGCACGCCAGGCCTCCCTGTCCATCACCAACTCCCGGAGTTCACTCATACTCATGTCCATTGAATCAGTGATGGCCACCCAGGCATCTCATTCTCTGTCATCCCCTTCTCCTCTTGCCCCCAGTCCCTCCCAGCATCAGAGTCTTTTCCAATGAGTCAGCTCTTCGCATGAGGTGGCCAAAGTACTGGAGTTTCAGTTCAGCATCATTCCCTCCAAAGAAATCCCAGGGCTGATCTCCTTCAGAATGAACTGGTTGGATCTCCTTGCAGTCCAAGGGACTATCAGGAGTCTTCTCCAACACCACAGTTCAAAAGCATCAATTCTTCGGCGCTCAGCCTTCTTCACAGTCCAACTCTCACATCCATACATGACCCAGGAAAAACCATAGCCTTGACTAGATGAACCTTTGTTTGCAAAGTAATGTCTCTGCTTTTCAATATGCTATCTAGGTTGGTCATAACTTTTCTTCCAAGGAGTAAAAGTCTTTAAATTTCATGGCTGCAGTCACCATCTGCAGTGATTTTGGAGCCCAGAAAAATGAAGTCTGACACTATTTCACTGTTTCCCCATCTATTTCCCATGATGGGACCGGATGCCATGATCTTCGTTTTCTGAACGTTGAGCTTTAAGCCAACTTTTTCACTCTCCTCTTTCACCTTCATCAAGAGGCTTTTTAGTTCCTCTTCACTTTCTGCCATAAGGGATACAGACAATAAAAAGACGAAGTTCCCAGAAAGGAGGTTTCTCCATTGAAATTGCCATTTCCTGTATTTCTGGGTTAAAATCTGTAAAGAAATCCAGGTAGCTAATTATACTAAGAAATAGAAGAAGGCAATGGCACCCCACTCCAGTACTCTTGCCTGGAAAATTCCATGTATGGAGAAGCCTGGTAGGCTGCAGTTCTTGGGGTCTCTAAGAGTCGGGCACGACTGAGGGACTTCACTTTCACTTTTTACTTTCATGCATTGGAGAAGGAAATGGCAACCCACTCCAGTGTTCTTGCCTGGAGAATCCCAGGGACGGGGAAGCCTGGTGGGCTGCAGTCTATGGGGTCGCACACAGTTGGACACGACTCAAGTGACTTAGCAGCAGCAGTAGCAGCAGCAAATAAGCCATTCACGTTTAAAGCACTGTACAAATCATTTCAGTAGTGTTCCAGCTCTTAATTCTATAATTCAAGAGAAGAACAATGTTAATAGGGATAACTAAGAAGCTATCAAGGGCAAGGTAAGATCATGTTAGGAGTATAATATAGATTGACTATGTCGGAAAAGAATGCTGCCTTAAACTTAAAAGAACATTGTACAAACGTGAGAGCACCTCACAGCTATAGTTAGAATTATCTACAACAAAATTTAACCTTTGTATTACAATAAAATCACAACTGTAAGGATAGTAAATCCTAAAAGTTAATATCAAGTGAAAAAAGTATTTTCATGCTGTTTAGACTCAAAAGATATTAATATAAACAAAATGTGAATATTATTCGGCACAAAGCAAATTTCCAAGTCTTGTCCTATGGGTTTTAATTTAAACAAAAATTATATAAAATAGTCAACAGCTTTTTCCTGAATGGAGGGAGAACAGGGAAGCAGCTGTATGGAACTTATTTTTCTGTACTTAGAGTTGAATGTTTGTCGTAAGTGAATATTTGGTACTGCAGTTGCTATAGGTACTGATTAAAGAAATCTATTTATTTCTCCCAGAAACAGGAATTTGTCTTTGTGCTTTCTGCACCATTTATGTAACAGCTAAGTGAACTGTCAGCTTTGTATGATGGGACAGGAGATTTCGTTTTAATCAAAGTAAGTCCAAAATTAAAAAAAAAAAAAAGTGACCTCTAAAATATTCTGATTCCTGTGAGCTTCTTTGTTGGCAAGGGGGGAAAGCTGTATTTATTTTCCTAGTATTACATTGACCTACTGAAGAAGTTAAATCTACTCTGTAACCTCAAATTGTTAGATAAATCTATTTCATTTTATTCTACTTCCCCAATTATTAATGAAGGAAAAGCTTGAATTTATTTCTCTGAAAAACGTAGATTTCTCTCCTCCTAAAAATGCTGTCTTATCCTACAAGCAATTATAAAGATATATTTGCTATAAGTCACAAGAATTATTAGTGATACATGTGGTGGGAAACCAGGTATGGAATAAGCATCAGCCGTGGCTTTCAAGTAATATAAAATAGAAATACAATCAGCTATTACAAGAGAGCTTTTAGGGAAACTTTCCAAATAGAAACGCAGTGCCCAAATAACTTAATTAACTTCGTGTGGGATCAAATCCATCACTCTTAAGCACCTGTCACATATAAGCATTGCCTAGAGTGAGGTTCAATAAATGTTTTGTATTAATGCCAATATTATTTATGCCTCCATATTACAATATTAGGGAAATAAAACATTTTCTATATTAAAAAGAAACTCTCATAATTGAACTAGCAACTACTGTGATATTAAAATAAATCTAATATTGAAAGTGAAAAATGGGGGACATACTAAATGGTTTATTAGGGGTTAGAAACATAAAGATACTTCTCTGCAATACTGTTGCCCTCTCCATATTTCACTATGAAGTGGAAAGTTCTGTCACATTCCATAAATGCCTTCACAATCATCCATGACTGTGCTGGAAGCTAAGCCTGAAAAACCACAAAGCACAGTTGTTTCAGAGTTATTCACAAAATACTTTTGTTTTTTCATTCAATAAAATCGGATTTGGATTTCTCAATGTCCTAAATTATATGTCCATGTATAAGTCACCACGCTGTCTTTCAAGATGAAGTTATGTTGATAGAATTCTCCAAAATCAAAGGTGGAAAGTATTAAAACAATAATGCAAGCCCAGGCTATTTGACTGTAAACTCCATACTCTAAAACACAACATTTTAATGGGGATAAAAAATAGAAACAACAATTTTGTATTCTAGGAGTATTCAGGTCTGCTGTAACAGCTGATTTCAGATCTCACTGAGATAGTGCATAGCTAGGTGTGCTTTGAGCATGATAGAATTCAGATTTAGGGATTATGAGTTTCTATGGGGACAGGAGGAAAAGGAGATGACAGAGAATGAGATGGCTGGATGGATCACCAACTTGATGGACGTGAGTTTGAGTGAACTCCGGGAGTTGGTGATGGACAGGGAGGCCTGGTGTGCTGCAATTCATGGGGTCGCAAAGAGTGGGACATGACTGAGTGACTGAACTGAACTGAACTGATGGCATTGATTTATCATAGAACTCATTTTTCGAAACTGATACTTAAAGCAATGTCAACTGATACAACATGAGAAATGTTGGCAAAGTTATAATAATAAAAGACCTTAACAGCCATTTCTACTGTTAAGTGGGAAGTAGGCTTTCTAGAGCTATACACTGAAGTCTGGAGCTCTGTGGAAAAATGTATGTGTAAAGCATCCCATTTTGGGGGAGTTTTTATTATGTTAACTGAAGTATTTTTGCAAACTGAAAATGTAAGCAATATTTACAACCCACATTTTCATGTGCCTGTGTTTTATGTATATTTCAATCAATTAGAACATATCTAAGCATCTTTATCCCAATTTTAATAAGAACAAAGAGCTTAAAAATTTATTTAAGTTGTTCAGGGCCACACCATTGCTTGAGTGGAGTCAAAATCAACTCTTAATTATGTGCCTCAAAACGTAATGCCTTATTTAATTTAGCAGGATATTTTAGTGAATTTTGCTTCTCAAAATTTTGATAGGAATCTCTGCAAAGGCAAAAACTGCATCAAAATAGTTGGCTTTAGGACATTCTTCCTCGATGGTATTTAACATCATAATGTCCTCAAGGCCTATCCATGTTGTCAAAATGGCAAATGCCATTTTTTTTTTATGGCTGAATAAGTTCCATGATACATATATACACTGCACCTTTATCCATCCATCCACTTATGGACAGTTAAATTGTTCCACACCTTGGCTGCCATGAATAGTGCTGGAATGAACATGAGGATGCGTACATCTTTTTGAATTAGTGTTTCCATCTTCTTTAGATAAATACCCGGAAGTGAAATTGCTAGATCATGTAGTAATCCTATTTTTAATTTTTGAGGAGCTACTATACTGTTTTCCGTAGTAGCTGCACAAGTTTGCATTTCCACCAACTGTGCATGAAGGATTCCCTTTTCTCAACATCGTCTTCAACATTTACCTCTTGCCTTTTTGTTAGTCCTAAAGGAAATCAGTCCTGAATATTCATTGAAAGGACTGATGCTGAAACTCCAATACTTTGGCCACCTGATGCAAAGAACTGAATCATTGGAGAAGACTGCCCCTTATGCTGGGAAAGATTTAAGGCAAGAAGAGAAGGGGACAACAGAGGATGAGATGGTTGGATGGCATCACCAACTCAATGGACATGAGTCTGAGTAAGCTCCAGGAATTGGTGATGAACAGGGAGGCCTGGCGTGCTACAGATCATGGGGTCACAAAAAGTCAGACACGATTGAGCAACTGGACTGAACTGATTCTAAACGGCATGAGGTGATTTGCATTTCCCTAATAATTAGCAATGTTCAGCACGGTAATATGTACCTTCTGGCTATCTGATATTTTCTTTGGAAAAAATGTATATTCAAATCATCTGTTCCCTTTTTTTTTTTTTTAGTTGTCCTCACTTTATTTTTTTTTTTCTTTTATTTAAATTAATTAATTAATTTTAATTGGAGGCTAATTACTTTACATTGTAGAGGTTTTGACCATACACTGACTTAAATCAGCCATGGGTGTACATGTGTTCCCCATCCTGAACCCCTCCTACCTCCCTCCCCATCCCATCCCTCAAGGTTGTCCAGTGGACTGGCTTTGAGTGCCCTGTTTCATGCATCGAACTTGGACTGGTGATCTGTTTCACATATGGTAATATACATGTTTCAATGCTACTCTCTAAAATCATCCCACCCTCACCTTCTCCCACAGAATCCAAAAGTCTGTTCCGTATATCTGTGTCTCTTTTGCTATCTCACATATCGGGTCATCATTACCATCTTTCTAAATTCCATATGTATACAATAATATTTGTATTGGTGTTTTTCTTGCTGACTTACTTCATTCTGTATAATAGCCTCCAGTTTCATCCAACTCATTAGAATTGATTAAAATCCATTCTTTTAAATAGCTGAGTAACATTCCATTATGTACACGTACCACAGCTTTCTTATCCATTCGTCTACCGATGGACATCTAGGTTGCTTCCATGTCCTGGCTATTGTAAACAGTGCTGCGATGAACATTGGGGTACATGTGTGTCTTTAAGTTCTGGTTTCCTCAGTGGGTATGCCCAGCAGTGGGATTGCTGGGTCATAAGGCAGTTCTATTTCCAGTTTTTTAAGGAATCTCCACATTGTTCTCCATAGTGGCTGTAATAGTTTGCATTCCCACCAACAGTACAAGAGGATTCCCTTTTCTCCGTCACCCTCTCCAGCATTTAGCGCTTTTTGACAGCAGTCATTCTGACTGGCATGAGATGGTATCTCATTGTGGTTTTGATTTGCATTTCTCTGAGTGATGTTGAACAAATTTTCATGTGTTTGTTAGCCATCTGTGTGTCTTCTTAGGAAAAATATCTGTTTAGTTCTATAGATCATTTTTTGATTGGGTCATTTATTTTTCTGGAATTGAGCTGCCTGAGCTGCTTGTATATTTTTGAGATTAATTCTTTGTCAGTTGCTTTGTTTGCTGTTCAATACAGTTCAGTCGCTCAGTCGTGTCCGACTCTTTGTGACCCCATGAACAACAGCACACCAGGCCTCCCTGTCCATCACGAACTCCAGGAGTCCACCCAAACCCATGTCCATTGAGTTGGTGATGCCATGCAACCATCTCATCCTCTGTCATCCCCTTCTCCACCTGCCCCAATCTTTCCTAGCATCAGGTTTTTTTTCCAACGAGTCAGTTCTTCACATCAAATAGCCAAAGTACTGGAGTTTCAGCTTCAACATCAGTCCTTCCAATGAACACCCAGGACTGATCTCCTTTAGGATGGACTGGTTGGATCTCCTTGCAGTCCAAGGGACTCTCAAGAGTCTTCTCCAACACCACAGTTCAAAAGCATCAATTCACTGGTGCTCAGCTTTCTTTATAGTCCAACTCTCACATCCATACATGACCACTGGAAAAACCATAGCCTTGACTAGACGGATATTTGTTGACAAAGTAATGTCTCTGCTTTTTAATATGCTTTCTAGGTTGGTCATAACTTTCCTTCCAAGGAGTAGCATCTTTTAATTTCATGGCTACAATCACCATCTGCAGTGAATTTGGAGCCCAGAAAAATAAAGTCAGCTTGTTTGCTATTATTTTCTCCCATTCTGAAGGCTGTCTTTTCACCTTGCTTATAGTTTCCTTCATTGTGCAAAAGTTTTTAAGTTTAATTAGGTCTCATTTGTTTATTTTTGCTTTTATACCCATTAATTTGGGAGGTGGGTCATAGAGGATCCTGATGTGATTTATTTCAGAGAGTGTTTTGCCTATGTTTTCCTCTAGGAGGTTTATAGTTTCTGGTCTTACATTTAGATCTTTATTCCATTTTGAGTTTATTTTTGTGTATGGTGTTAAAAAGTATTCTAGTTTCATTCTTTTACAGGTAGTTGACCAGTTTTCCCAGCACTACTTGTTAAAAAGATTGTCTTTTCTCCATTGTTTATTCTTTGCTCCTTTGTCAAAGGTAAGGTGTCCACAGGTGTATGGATTTATCTCTGAGCTTTCTATTTTGTTCCGTTAATCTATATTTCTGTCTTTGTGCCAGTACCATACTATCTTGATGTCTGTGGCTTTGTAGTATAATCTGAAGTCAAGCAGCTTGATTCCTCCAGTTCCATTCTTCTTTCTCAAGATTGCTTTGGCTATTCGAGGTTTGTGTGTGTGTGTGTGTGTTTGTGTGTGTGTATTTCCATACAAATTGTGAAATTACTTGTTCTAGTTCTGTGAAAAATGTCATTGGTAGCTTGATAGTGATTGCATTGAATCTATAGATTGCTTTGGGTAGTATACTCATTTTCACTATTTTGATTCTTCTGATCCATGAACATGGTATATTTCTCCATCTATTTGTGTCCTCTTTGATTTCTTTCATCAGTGTTTTATAATTTTCTATATATAGGTCTTTTGTTTCCTTAGGTAGATTTATTCCTAAGTATTTTATTCCTTTCATTTCAATGGTAAATGGAACTGTTTCCTTAATTTATTTTTCTGTTTTCTCAGTAACATCTCACTAACTATACACATTGTTAGTATATAGGAAATCAAGGTATTTCTGTGTGTTAATTTTATATCCTGCAACTTTATTATATTCATTGATTAGCTCTAGTAATTTTCTGGTGGAATCTTTAGGGTTTTCATATAGAGGATCATGTCATCTGCAAACAGTAAGAGTTTTACTTCTTTTTTTACCAATCTGGATTCCTTTTATTTATTTTCTTCTCTGATTGTTGTGACTAAAACTTCCAAAACTATGTTGAATAGTAGTGGTGAGAGTGGGCACCCTTGTCTTGTTCCTGACTTTAGGGGAAATGCTTTCAATTTTTCACCATTGAGGATAATGTTCGGTGTGCATTTATCATATATAGCTTTTATTATGTTGAGGTATGTTCCTTCTATGCCTGCTTTCTAGAGGGTTTTTATCATAAATGGATGTTGAATTTTGTCAAAGGCTTTCTTTGCATTTATTGAGATAATCATATGGTTTTTAACTTTCAATTTGTTAATGTGGCATATCACATTGATTAATTTGCAAATGTTGAAGAATCCTTGCATCCTTGGGATAAAGTCCACTTGGTCATGATTACAGTTTCAATTTCTGTGCTTGTGCTGGGTCTTTTAAGACTTCTTAATCAAACTTTTTTTCCTGCAATAGTGTTGCATGAGTTCTTTTAATACTTATATTTTTATATTAACCCTTATCAGATACATGACTTGCAAATGTTTTCTCCCATTGTCAATTACTTTTTTCTTTTGTTGATAGTTTCCTTTGCTGTATAGAGCTTTTTAGTCTGAGGTAGTCTCAATTACTTTTGCTTTTCTTGCTTTTGATTATGGTATCATTTTCAGAAAATAAATGACAAGACTAGTGTCAAAGAGCTCTTCACTTATGTTTTCTTCTAGTAGTTTTATGGTCTCAGGTACTACATTTAATTTTTTAATCCATTTTGAGTTAATTCTTATGTATGCTATACAAAAGTGATCCAGTTTATTATTTTTCATGTGTCTGTCCTGTTTTTCCAACACCATTTATTGAAGACGCTGTCCTTTACCTCTTATATATTCTTGCCCCTTTCATTGTATATTAATTAACCATAAAAGCATAGGTTATTTCTGGGCCCTCTATTTTGTCCCATTGACCTATGTGCCAGTACCATACTCTTTTGATGACTAGAGTTTTGTTATGTGGTGTGATCAGGGAGCATGATGCCTCCAGATTTGTTCTTTTTACTAGACATGACCTTGACTTCTTGGACACTTCTGTGGTTTCATACAAACTTTAGGATTGTTATGTTTTTGTGGAAAATATTATTAGAATTGTGATAGTGATCACATTGGGTATGTACATTGTTTTAAGTAGTATGGACACTTTAACAATATTAATTCTTCTAGTCAGTGATTACAGATTACTTTTCCTTTGTATTCTGCTTCTATTATTAATATCTTATAGTTTACAGTGTATAGACCTTTCAATTTCTTTGTTAAATTTATTCCTAAGTTATTTTGATGCAACTGTAAATGAGATTATTTTAATATTAATTTTAATTTTAATATTATTTTTAAATTATTTTTCTTTCATAATATATTTTTCTTTTTATTTATTAGTTTGTATAAATACATCAGACTTTTGTTGATTTTTGTACCCTGCAGCATGACTGAATTATTTCAACTTTAGGGTTTTCTATCTGATATTCAGTTCAGTTCAGTTCAGTTCAATCGCTCAGTCGTGTCTGACTCTTTGCAACCCCATGAATCACAACACACCAGGCCTCCCTGTCCATCACCAACTCCCGGAGTTCACTCAAACTCATGTCTATCGAGTCCGTGATGCCATCCAGCCATCTCATCCTCTGTTTTCCCCTTCTCCTCCTGCCCCCAATCCCTCCCAGCATCAGGGTCTTTTCCAATGAGGCAACTCTTCACATGAGGTTTTGTCATCTGCAAATAGTAACAGTTTTATTCTTTTCAACTTAGATGTCATTTATTCCTTTTACTTGCTTATTTGCTCTGCCTAGGACTTCCAATACTATGGTGAATAAATGTAGCAAGATCGGGCATCCTTATCTTTTACTAATCTTAGAGAAAACTTTGTTTTTCATCATATAATACTTTTTTAAGAAACACTTTTTTTCATAAAAACAATTTCTCATGTAATATAATCATCATTAGTCTCTTATACTTCTGATGAAAGAAAAGAAAAGTGAGGTCGCTTGGTCATGTCCAACTCTTTGCAACTCCATGCATGGACTGTAGCCTGCCAGGCTCCTCTGCCCATGGGATTTTCCACACAAGAATACTTGAGTGGGTTGCCATTTCCTTCTCCAGGAGATCTTCCCAAACCAGGGGTAGAATCTGGTTATCCCACATTGCAGGCAAACTCTTTACTGTCTGAACCATGAGGGAAGCCCATAGCATAGATTAGATGACATGAGAATCCATTGACATTTAAAATTTTGAATGTTTCAGAACATCCACATATACAAAGGTATCATTAATCCAGATCAATATAAAAACTAAAGCATTTCACAATATTGTTATAATCAGTTTTAACCATGTGTGTGTGTATCTGTCCTGTGAGTTGGGTGGGGGGGGATGGGGATACATGTGTTAAATCTGCTATATTTTCCCTTCTACTATTCTGATTTAAAGACAATTCTGTTATTATAATATATATTACACAAAGGAGCAGTACCACTGGCAAAACTACTTCAATAACTGAAACCAACTGGAAAATAGAAAAAGAAATTATTTGATTTCATTGATTATAACATTTTCTATATTATTTAATCTGACTTTCCTTCAGCTAAGACAATATTTTACAGGAATGTTTAGTCTTTGGGAATTATTTCACTAATGTTATACCCTGGAAAAGAGGATTGAAATGAGGGCAAAATTTTCCAATGCAATTTCATGCAAGCTTCTAATAATTTGGGGGGAGGCATAAATAACATGGAACAACAGACTGGTTCCACATAGAAAAAGAAGTACATCAAGGCTGTATATTGTCACCCTACTTATTTAACTTATATGCAAGAGTACATCATGAGAAATGCAGGGCTCAAAGAAGCACAAGCTGGCATCAAGATTGCCGGAAGAAATATCAATAACCTCAGATATGCAGATGACACCACCCTTATGGCAGAAAGTGAAGAAGAACTCAAGAGCCACCTGATGAAGGTGAAAGAGGAGAGTGAAAAAGTTAGCTTAAAGCTCGACATTCATAAAACTAAGATCATGGCATCCAGTCCCATCACTTCATGGCAAATAGATGGGGAAACAGTGAAAACAGTGGCTGACTTTATTTTTCTGGGCTCCAAAATCACTGCAGATGGTGATTGCAGCCGTGAAATTAAAAGACGCTTGCTCCTTGGAAGGAAAGTTATGACCAACCTAGAAAGCATATTAAAAAGCAGAGACATTACTTTGCCAACAAAGGTCCACCTTGTCAAGGCTATGGTTTTTCCAGTGGTCATGTATGGATGTGAGAGTTGGACTATAAAGAAAGCTGAGCGCCAAAGAATTGATGCTTTTGAACTGTGGTATTGGAGAAGACTCTTGAGAATCCCTTGGACTGCAAGGAGATTCAACCAGTCCATCCTAAAGGAGATCAGTCCTGGGTGTTCATTGGAAAGACTGATGTTGAAGCTGAAACTCCAGTAGTTTAGCCACCTGATGTGAAGAGCTGACTCATTGGAAAAGACTCCGTTGCTGTGAAAGATTGAGGGCAGGAGGAGAAGGGGACAACAGAGGATGAGATGGTTGGATGGTATCACCAACTCAATGGACATGGGTTTGGGTGGACTCTGGGAGTTGGTGATGGACAGGGAGGCCTGGCGTGGTATGGTTCATGGAGTTGCAAAGAGTCAGACACGACTGAGTAACTGAACTGAACTGAGTGAATTTCTGATAGGCCATCAGCTTTTTACTATTCAATTCATGCAAAACATGAAGGATGTGAGGCTCTGATAAGAACTCTACTATGCACTAGATGTAGTAAGTTAAATAAATTTGCCAAGATATGTAAACTGTCAGAAACTGTTTTGTTCAGGAGTAAAATGGGTGTACTAATACCTGCATCAGAGTTTACTAAAAAGAAATTACATAAAAATTAAGTTACAAGAAAAGTGCTTGAGAGATCCATGGTAAGTTTTCAATAAATGTTAACATAGTTGGGATAATGCTAGAAATTAATCACATCACAGTCAAAGCTTAGTTTTAAACCAATTGAACAACAGGCAGAAATGTAAACTGAGGAGCAACATATTAGCTTTGTTCCAGTCAGGCTGAGTGAGAGAATATGACCTGAACTTGAAACCATTTCTACCTCTGGGTCTGGACATTATGGTTGAACTGTGAGGTGAGTGAGGTCTTGCATAGATGTTCTGAGTCTGCCAAAGTAGACCAAAAACAAGGAGCAAATCAAATAAGCTTGTAATCTCTAGCATACTTAGATTCGAGGGAACTAGAACAAGTCCAGTTTTTTTCACTCTTAATAAAACAAACCACCCTTTTTCCTGTAGGTAGGATCAGTAAAGAAACTTTTGCCAATATTACTTCCAGAATGTTCTTAAATTCTAGGCTAGCTAAAAGCAAAACCAGGGTACCATGGTGCAGTGTTTAAGATGTCTCTTGAGCTGCTGGGAGGCCATCGGTGAGTCTCAAGTTCAATTTACATAAAAAACAAAGAAGTTCATATTTCTGTAGCACTCAGCATAGCAGAGGAAATGATTTCACCTAGAATGAACTCTCTTTATTCCCATCATTGGTGAGGGGTTGTTTACATATAGTTTTAGAATACAAATATGAATAACAAAGAATAAATAATTTCACTTAGAGGAAAAAATAAAAGGTCAGTGTTTATTATATTCACATTCAATAGATGGGAAGAAAGTAAAAGAAGAAAGCTAGTCAATAAATCCAAAGCGTTTCTATCCATATTTAAGTGTAGTGATTCTGAGTGTCATAAGATGGATAATTTTAACCAGAAGGACTACATAAAAAGTTTTAAATTTCAGTAGGGGACTATTCAGGTTGACTCTAAATTGGTTCTGCAGGGGAAAATGAAGACGTGTTCAAACTTCTCTGATGACCTAGGAATACCTATCAGTGTGCATGAAAAACTGGGTATCTTACTTGGAGAGAATACATTCTAAAAAAGAAAATCGGGGAGGCAGATAAAAATTAGTAAGTAAATAGCTTAACCTGTAGGAAGACTGGCAGTGTGATTTTTTGGGAAACAGTGGTTGTCTCTAATTTGAGTTCATCTATGGTTCAAACTCTAGAGGACTTATATCCCAGATCCAATGAGGAACTACAATTAATTTTTTTAAATAAAATTTCTTTAAGGTATCTAAGTTCAGGAAGTACTAATCCTCTAAGCAAATAGTATAACTCAAATAGGGATTATGTATCTGACCCTGGTTTCTACAGAACACAAAACAATTCTGACCTCTCAACAGCTTCCATTCAACTTTGAAACTTCCCATCAATATTGAACCAATGTTTGTGAGATTCAGCAATATGCCATGAAAAAGTCAGCCATGCTGGAGGAAAATCAGTGGGGAATTTTCAAAAATTCATCCCTAATGCAATTATAAAGATAAAGGATCAAAGCATATCAATCATGGATCTGACCCAACATGCTGATTTGTTTTCTACATTTCTAACGCACTCACTTGCCACATATTTTGTTGTTGTTATGAATAAGATTGGGAAAGATGTCAAGAAATAAATTAGGAAGATTTTAAAATAAGAATGCACTCATATAAATTAATTTGATCAGTGACACTGAAATAAGAATTAATCATCTGTGTAGCAAACAAAAGCAAAAGGAATATAGAGCAATACACACTGACAGTGTATATCAAAACATATTTTAAAGTAGGCTGAAAAAGTCTTTAGAAATACACACTCTTGTCCCCCAGAGAAGCTTCTAAATATCCTGTCTTCTCAGACTATGAAATAAAGAAATTGAGAGTTGTAGCATAGATAATATCAAACACTCTTATAGGAAATCGTGCAGTTTACTGTAAGCTGTTTATTGTAGTAAGCTGTTTATTATTTATATAAATCTAGTAACTGCACCGTTATTCTATGTATGATATGTTTTCATTTGTTATTTTTGCACTATGTATTTGTCAATGTTTAATACATGCTCAAAAACATTTCCAAAATATGTATTTAAAAATAATTGAAAATATTTGATATATTGTGTGCACCATAACAAACACCAAATGACCAAATTTTCAGTTTTACTTTTTTAGTTTCTGAAGTATTTTATGGTTTGTTGTGTTTCAGCAGTTAATGGGCATTATTAATGTTTCCAAAAATAAAGCAGGGTTAGGTATACTCATTATTATATAACAAATGACATTTTTGCTTGCTAAGAAAATTTTTCATGGCCTAGAAATAATTTATTAACAGTGATTCAAATAAACTTCAGCATACCATATTCTGTCAGGTTTCTATGCCCCATTTTATGTTCTAGTCCTTAAAAATCAGTTCAGTTCAGTTCAGTCGCTCAGTCGTGTTTGACTCTGTAACCCCATGAATCACAGCACACTAGGCTTCCCTGTCCATCACCAACTCCCAGAGTTCATGCAAACTTATGTCCATCGAGTTGGTGATGCCATCCAGCCATCTCATCCTCTGTTGTCCCCTTTTCCTCCTGCCCCCAATCTCTCCCAGCATCAGAGTCTCTTCCAATGAGTCAACTCTTTGCATGAGGTGGCCAAAGTATTGGAGTTTCAGCCTCAGCATCTGTCCTTCCAATGAACACCCAGGATTGGTCTCCTTTAGGATGGACTGGTTGGATCTCCTTGCAGTCCAAGGGACTCGCAAGAGTCTTCTCCAGCACCACAGTTTAAAAGCATCAATTCTTTGGTGCTCAGCTTTCTTTATTGTCCAACTCTCACATCCATACATGACCACTGGAAAAACCATAGCCTTGACTAGACGGACCTTTGTTGCCAAAGTAATGTCTCTGCTTTTGAATATGCTTTCTAGGTTTATCATAACTTTCCTTCCAAGGAGCAAGCGTTTTTTAATTTCATGGCTGCAGTCACCATCTGCAGTGATTTTGGAGCCCCAAAAAATAAAGTCTGACACTGTTTCCACTGTTTCCCCACCTCTTTCCCATGAAGTGATGGGACCAGATGCCATGATCTTAGTTTTATGAATGTTGAGCTTTAAGTCAACTTTTTCGCTCTCCTCTTCACGTTCTTCAAGAGGCTTTTGAGTTCCTCTTCACTTTCTGCCATAAGCGCGGTGTCATCTGCATATCTGAGGTTATTTATATTTCTCCTGACAATCTTGATTCCAGTTTGTGCTTCTTCCAGTCCAGCATTTCTCATGATGTACTCTGAATATAAGTTAAATAAGCAGGGTGACAATATACAGCCTTGACGTACTCCTTTTCCTATTTGGAACCAGTCTGTTAGTCCATGTCCAGTTCTAACTTTTGCTTCCTGACCTGCATATAGGTTTCTCAAGAGGCAGGTCAGGTGGTCTGGTATTTCCATCTCTTTCAGAATTTTCCACAGTTTATGGTTAGCCACACAGTCAAAGGATTTGGCATAGTCAATAAAGCAAAAATAGTTTTTTTCCTGGAACTCTTGCTTTTTCTATGATCCAGTGGATGTTGGCAATTTGATCTCTGGTTCCTCTGCCTTTTCTAAAACCAGCTTGAACAAAGTTCACAGTTCACGTATTGCTGAAGCCTGGCTTGGAGAATTTTAAGCATTACTTTACTAGTGTGTGAGATGAGTGCAATTGTGCAGTAGTCTAAGCATTCTTTGGCATTGCCTTTCTTTGGGATTAGAATGAAAACTGACCTTTTCCAGTCCTGTGACCACTGCTGAGTTGAGTCCTTAAAAATGCTTGCTAAATATGTAACATACATATGTGTACACATACATAGATAAATGTTTTAGAGCAAAGTGTATTTGGTGACTGTTGACATGTCATCTGTACATATTATGAGTCATCAATGAGATGCATGGTGTTTTTCTCCAGGAAATAAAATCTGTGGGGTTTTAACACAAAAATTGGATAAGTCTTTTCATACCACATATTCAGTGAATCATAAAATAGTTTGGTTTCCAAATATCACAGTGAAAATTTGGTAATTGTTTAATAGAGTATTTAAAGAAATCAAGATATAACTGAGGAATATAGTCATGTTAATCCATTCAGAAGAGATTTTTCATAAAAATTTTAAAAGTTGAATTTTAACAAGTTAATTTCTGGTACATGTTTAACTTAGGTCTAAGGGAAGCCTGTGGTCTAGGCATGAGCCAATTCCTCTTCCTTGGGTTAAGGCAGTGAGGAAAACTACTAAACACATGCAAAAGTTTAATCCTCTCAGGCATTGTCTCTTCTGTTTTGCTTGCTTCTGGTTATTTATGCATTCTGAGCCTGAATAATTTCACTCTCCTATTTCTTTTCCCTTTGACCTTTGTTTATAACCTGATTTCTTTCCCATACTCTTTATCTTGTGTTCTTCAGTTACATTGATTGCCCTCTGGATACTGAATCTGATTTCTGTGTTCTTAATGATTTGAGACCGATTTTTTCACTTTATACCTTATTTTTGAGCAACCATCATATACAATTAGAAAAGGGATTAAAAAAAAAAAAAAAGAACCTGTAAGATGAATAGCTTTTATTTTGCCTTTTAAGAATGTATTTGTTTCAGTTAATGATGGTTTATGACATGCTTAATTTTGATGATGTCAATGACCCTTAAAGTGTATATAGATCTCAAAGCCTCTTATCAGTTTGATAGTCCAGAAATGTCTTCAAGGACCTGTGAGACATCCTTTGAATTACAACATCAAAGGAACTTGTACTCCTACTTCCTGGTCTCTGTAAGAGGGTTGGAATCTAATTTCAGTAAGTTCCAATTAACAAGCAGAGATGGCCTAATCACATTAGATGAACTGAGGACCTAAATAAAGCCCTCTAGTATTTTTCACAAGGTCACTTTTGCACTTGAAAACCCACTCACCTTTTGTTTCTGTGATGTTCAGCTTAATCTTTCTCCCCAGTAACCTTGCCAACCTAACTCTGTCTTTTGCAAATTTTCTTTGACAGCTGTGGTGTCACACCTCAGATAGGATAGGTTTCATCACTGAACCTCAGGCCTCTCACCCAAGGCTCCTGGTGCTCAACTTTAAAGCCTCTATCCTCACTCCTGACTGATAGATCAGGGAACCATTGATTTCTGATTCAGTACTTCAGACATCTGACCCCTGAAGCATGGTAAGTAACTGACTTTAATTCTAATCATATTTTTGATGGTAATGAGATTTTATTTGATTGAACTTTGGTTTTATGGTACTTAGAGTACTTGTCGTGTGCTGAGAGATTTTTTTTTTAATATTTATTGATTAATTTGGCTGCACCAGATCTTAGTTGCAGCATGTGGGATCTTTGATCATTATTGCAGTATGTGGGATTTTTAGCTGTGGCACGTGGAATTCTAGATGTGGCATGCGAGATCTTTAGTTGTGATATGTGGGATCTAGTTCCCTGACCAGGGTTCAAATCTGGGCCCCCTGCATTGGAGAGCTCAGAGTATTAGCCACTGGAAGACCAGCGAAGTCCCCATGTGCTGAGATTGTGTTTGACTTTTGGTCGGTTAGTTGGTGTGTCTCTCCCCCATGGGAATTTCTTATTCTTCTAATTCTCCTCCTTTAAAGACTCCTGTTGACTCTATGATCTGATGTTTTTCCTGCCTCTGGATGGAATTACTAAATTAACTTATAATTTCTGGTTAAAGGAACTCTATTACAATAGGCTTAGAGAAATAAATATTACTGAACTTCTCAGATTAAACACACACACACACACTGAGCTTTGCATGATACAGATATAATGTATATTCTTATAAAATTAATCCAAATGTTTAAAAAATCAAGTCCACATAAAAATAAAAACAGTGGTTTTCTGACTTATCATGATTAAATGTAATAAAAGCATACTTTTAAAATTTTACTTGGGTTTATGATCAAACAGATATCTACTAGATATTTAAGACTATAAATCTTATTCTGAACATTTATTTTGAATAACTGTATTTCAACCATAATTATATCTTCTACTTCTGCTTAAAAATACTTTCCAAAATATTTTTGTAAAGGAAAATATTAGAATTATGCTAAATTAAATAATATTAATGAAATATCTAGGTAATTTCTTTTTTTTTTTTTTTGCCATTCTTTTTTTTTTTTTTTTTTTTTTTTTTTTTTTATTTTTTTTTTTCTAAAATTTTATTTTATTTTTAAACTTTACATAATTGTATTAGTTTTGCCAAATATCAAAATGAATTTACATGTTTCCCCATCCCGAACCCTCCTCCCTCCTCCCTCCCCAGTTTCCAGCATCATCAGTGGACTGCAACTCAGATCATGTTTCATTGCCAAAATCTTCTTTCCCTCTCCCACAGAGTCAAAGACCCATCAGTGGCTGTCTGCAATTGTTACCATCTTTCTAAATTCCATATAATAATCTACTAAAACCTTTGTTAGGCAGTCCATTTAGTTCAGTTGCCAAACTCCTGGACTGCAACACGCCAGGCCTTAACCAACTCAAAATCAAACTCATGTCCATCAAGTTGGTGATGCCATCCAACCATTTCATCCTCTGTTGTCCCCTTCTTCTCCCACCTTCAGTCTTTCCCAGCATTAGGGTTTTTTTTCAAATGAGTCAGTTCTTCACATCAGGTGGGCAAAGTATTGGAGCTTCAGCTTCAGCATCAGTCCTTCCAGTGAATATTCACAACTGATTTCCTTTAAGATTGACTGGATGGATGTCCTTGAAGTCCTTGGGATTCTCAAGAGTCTTCTTCAACACCACAGTTCAAAAGCATTAATTCTTCAGCACTCAGCTTTCTTTTACAGTCCAACTCTCACATCCATACATGGCTACTGGAAAAACCATAGCTTTGACTAGATGGACCTTTGTTGGACAAAACGTCTCTGCTTTTTAATATGCTGTCTAGGTTGGTCATAGATTTTCTTCCAAAGAGCATACATCTTTTGTATAATTTTTTCTTATATTTTTGTTACTTAGAGGCTAAAAACGTTGGGTCTGTTATTAAATATATTATTGCTGTCATATGGAGAAAGTACACCATAAGAACGCATATACCTATAAAAAATTGTGAGACGGTATATTCATAAACTTGTCTGCTATAGAATTCTGATATAAGACTGTTCACAACAATCTATTTCCTTGTTTGCTCCGTAACCTACTAGGGGTTAAAAAGTATAATCCACATATCTAAATGAATCTACCAGAAACAATTAGGGTAAAGCAAAACAATTTTGTATGCAAAGTATATTAAGACTGGAGGATGTGTTTTTGTTTAAAAATAAAAAAGTGTGTAAGTTATGCTGGGTGTATTTTAAGGGGAAAAAAGTAATATCATTGTAAATTAAAGTGACTGGTTGCTCTTGAGTGAGAAGAAAATGTATGATAAAATCTGAATGGTAAGAATATTTGTAGGTTTGCAGAATAATTTTGTGTTGTCAGAGCTAGTTAATACTGGGTTAATTTGTTTTTTACTTTTTTAATGACTTTTAGTATCAATGATGTCCTGATGCGAAACTAGAGTTTTGTGTTCTCTCTGTTAAATGCCAAAAGTTTCCTAGATTATTGGTTTGTTCCTAATACAATTGTAAAAGGTTTTATTTTCCTTATAAGTAACTTTCCTAGAAAGTAAAGTTTCTGTGTTTTATTGAATAACTTCTTATATTTCATGTTGACTTGAATATGTATTGATTATTTAAGTGAGCCAATTCTTCTCACATTTAAAAGAGCTATAAATTTTGTTTTTTCAATCATGTTACCACCCATATTGCCTTTTAAACTCCTCTGATACTTTGGTTAAATAGGTAACCAAGTAATGTTTTGGTGACTCATGATCAGATTACAAGTGCCCAAATATCCTGAATTTTTAAAAACTTCTGATATTTTGCCATCTCAAAATAGAATTCCAAGTGAAATTTGCTTGATCTCAAATTGACTTTGGAACTTTCCAGAGGATCCCTGGAAATTCACAAAAATTTTTCTTTTGCCTTTTAAAAAGAGAAATACTAAAAATAATTAGGATTATTTGATATGTTGTCCAATAAGAAGAGATGCCTAACCCTCCCTAGGTTATTTGTATGGGTAAAGCATCATCAATATAAATATTTCAGAAACTTTAAAGTTTCTAGAAAATTTTCAGTTTCTATACAGCCCAAGATATATTCTGATTCTGCTTTGCTGGTATTAAATAAGAGTAAAACATAGTTATATTTCAGTGGAAAATTTTGAACATTCCTATCCTCTAGCCTCTGTGGGAGGTGAGAAACCAACTTTGATAAGTGTCAGTGAGTAAACACAGATGCCTAATTACACTGATCAACTTCCACTAGCTTGTTCTCTAGTACTTTTCCACTAGCTCATCCCGGTGCTTAAAACCGTCCTGCCTGTGGTTTCAATACAGTTGAATCAATCTGTCTCCCATAGAGAGAATTCAATAGTTTTTAACAAAAACTTTCTTGTCTATTTAGCTTTGTCTGGTGTAATTGGTCTTTAACAAAACCTTGACACAAATATAGTAGAGTTAATACATATTGAATTTCCTTTCTCTTTGCTACATGCTTTACAAATATTATCTAACTTACTTCTCATAGTCAACTTCAAGAGATGTACTCAATTCATTTGGAAGCTGAGGAAACTGAGGTTTAGATTCACTAAATATACTAAGTCACTCAGCTAAACTTGAGGACTCCCCCTCAACATCCAATCCCTTCTTGGCTGGGAGGATCTTATACACAGTTTTGTATTTATGGTTCTACGGCTTCCTTTTAAAAAGAGAACCTCCCAGATTATGTGAAGCCATCATAGAATCTGAATGTGCCCCTATATGGTTAACATATGTTAAATTCATAATTTAAACATGGGAATGGCTGGTCTCAATGCCTGTATGCTTTTTTTGTCAGGTGTGGCTCTTTTCGTGTTCCTTTTCTTGTTTTAGTGAAAGAATTAAAATGACAGACCAGGAAAGCTCATGCAAGCAGGATTTATTAAACAAGTAACATGAAAATATACCCTTGAGATGTGAGAGGGGACCCAGCCCATTTTAGTTTTTTTCTCTTTATATCCTTTGTTCCTCACCCAAGCAGTCTGCAGAGACTGATACATTCTGTTCCATGTCAAACAGGGCTTGTATTTGAGACCAACCAGGGAAGGGGTCATGTTAAGAATGTTTTCTCCCCACCAAATTTTTTTTACTCCAGGCTGTAGATTTTCCCTTTTTTGTTTTGTGCAAACTGTTTCATTCCTTTGTCTGCCTTTTAGCTGCCATTTTTTAGTGGCCATTTTGGACTTTTTTTTTTTTTCTTTACTCTAACTACCTAACACTTTCACTACAATTATTTTCAGTTTTGTTTTGGAGTACTAGTGTTTAGTAAAATTATCTCAGAGACAACTTTGCAAAACTAAGGGCAGGCTTGTGGGAGAAACTGAGTTCTGGGACTTCCACTGCAATTAACTATCAGACCAGCCCTGCCTATCTCCCACTCTTCATCTATTTATCTGTCATATGAATCAAACTTATTTTGAAGAAATGATAGAAATAATTCTTGTCCAAAATGGTTTGGAAGTAGTGGCAATGTCAGTCTTCTAGGACATTTTTTATTGAGTATATGATGATATAAGTTAGCAACTGTAGCAAATTAATTATACAAAATTTATTCAATATATTTTGAACTGAAAAGGCCTAAGAAATTATCTAGTCTAATATCTTCCTTTTAAAGACACAAGAAATGAGTCACAGAAAAGAAAGTAATTGACCTAAGGTCAAAGACTGGTTCAGCATAGAACTGTAATGATTAAACTCTTACCATGAAGAAAATGGCAACCCACTCCAGTACTCTTGCCTGGAAAATCCCATGGACGGAGGAGCCTTGTAGGCTACAGTCCATGGGGTTGAAAAGCGTCGGACACGACTGAGCAACTTCACTCTCTATGCATTATGTCACTAGCTTATTTTAAATATACTTTAAGAAAGCACCAAATGTAACTTGTCTTTGTATTGATGGTAGTCATGCTTTGAAGGTCATTGTTCACTACATGCTACTTGATTCATTTTATGAATGAGCACAAGAAGATATTTAACTTCAATCAAAATAAAAAACCAGTTCTGAGCAGCTTATTTATTTTCTCTTTTAAATAACATCAAATGTATAAGTGGTTGAATTCCCTACTTTGGCTAGCTTCTAGAACTATCACTAACAAATTTGTTATGGACTGAATACTTGTGTCTTACCCCAATTTCATTTGTAGAAACCCAAATCTCTAATGTGATGGTAGCTGGAGGTAGATACTGGGTAGTAATTAGGTGAGATTAAGTCATGAGGATAAGGCTCTCATGGTGGAACTAATGCCATTATAAGAAGAAGAGATATGAGATATACATTGATATACTTGATATACATTGTTGTTAAGAAATCACTATTAATTTGACCTGAAGCTAGACAGGCACCATGCTCCATGAAGATTTTTGGGTAGTTGTATCTCTATCTCACTTGTATACAAATATTTCTCTAGTTTCTAATGTAGTGTCTTGTACATTATGGGCCTCTAACAAATAATGAATGCATGCAGGCATGAAGGCAAGGAGAATGCCAAAGTTCTAACAACTGTGACAAAACCCACAACTGATGCTTCTCAGATTAATGAAGAAAAAAAAAAAAAGAGAGAGAACATATTTTTAGTTCTTATGGTGTTTCAGACTCTGTATTGCATACCTTGTATAAACTATCATACTTAATATTATGTTGTCAGGCAATTTTAAGATGAAAAAATCGAGACTCAGAGGCCCCAAGCCCAAGTCTATATCTGTGGCTAGTTGAAGAGTCAGAATGTAGAAAATTGTATTCCCTTTTCACTATCATAAAGTATCATGTTTTGTAAGATATTATGTTTCATAATAAGATTATGGAGAAAGTGCTACAATAACCTAAAGCAGAAAGAGATGTTTTTTATATAGTGTAATACATGATGTAGCATTTAAATTACATATTGAAGTTTGGATAGAATTTGAACAATACATAGAAGAAAGAGACAAATATATTGAGCATATGAGCATGCTCGGAGAAGAGATTGTTTCATGGCTGTAACAATTTAGCTGTAATTAGAGTAGAGTAAGGATTCTTTCCATATCACTCTTAAGCTAAGTACTTAATTGGGATTTGTGAATTTTCAACATAATTGTGGAGATTAGCTGACAGTCTATTATACAGAATAATAATTCAGAAAAAAAGATCTAGAGCATAAATTCTCACTTTGAAATTCACATCAATGACTTGCTTGCTTGAAGGCATTACTTGCTTTTCATACATCTTAGTTTTCTTCTCTAAAGTTGAAGTTCTTTCTGGTTTGTTTATCACACAACTGATGTGCTAAATCATATAATCCTCAAAAATTCTATAGGACAATGCTTGCAAGTATTAAGTATTTCTTCTGTTTGTTATCAGTTACATTCAAAAATGTATTTTTTTATTTTATAAGTACTTCTATTTATAAATAGTCATATTTATAAAGGCCTTCCTTTCATGGAAGCCACGAAGAGTTTATTTTAAATTTCTTTCGCCTTAATATTTGTGGTATCTGATTGACTTGAAATTTTATATCTTTTCTAATTTCAGTGTTGAGCCTGCCACTCAGGTAGACCTCAATCAAAGGTCTTGTTCAATTCTGACTAACAAGCTACCCATTATCAGTTGAGTGATACACTATTTCTGTTATTATCTATTTTTATTCAGTCTCTTTGTTGGCCTTCATTTTAAGATATAAGAAAAGATCAAGGAATATAAGAATATATTTCTAATCCCCAGGGTAAATTTTACAACTCAAAGATGTGAAGTTAAAAACCAGAAACTGATGTATATTAAAACTGTGATTTTGAACTGCTCATGCCATAAAACATGTAAAAAACCAAAAATAAACTAGGACCAGTTTTCAGAGTCAGCACAGTACTGATCATCTTTAAAAGAGTAGCAAAGTCATTCACTACCTAGAAAATGCACATAAAAATATTTTAATTTTCCACTCCTTTACTAAAAATTAACACTTTAATAGATCTGGATTTGCCTAAAGTTTGTGTGTATATTCTCACACTCCTATTATCCTCTAAATAATTCTTTAATTCAAACCAAATTCCCCAATGCCTAGTTAGTATGTAGAGTAAGTCAGACATTGTGCTAGGTATAAAGTTATAAATCATATGAAATCAATCAGACTTTCAACTTAAATATAATCACACAAAAGAGAATTTAAGAAATGATGAATAAGGTATCCTGTCACAAGAACAAGACTATGGGAATACAAAGAAGATACATATCAAATTGTAAACAAAGCAAGCTTTTTAAATTAACATAAATCTTGGTTGGATTAAAAGCCTAATTGTATTAATATATGTATATACAAATTGCATCTAAAGAGAGGCATTAAATCTCACCCATCTGTCCAGTTGGCTTTCAGTATATGTCTCATTCAACTTAATGTTTTTTTTTTTTTAACCAGATCTTCTTTTTCATTTTTATCTAATGACTAGTGTTCTCTCTTTTTTTTTTTTTTTTTTTCTGTACAAGAGTGCATTTTTCAGCTATTTAATCACAGGTGATTTCCCTTAGAGCAAGACTAACACATGCTCTTAAAAAGTCAGATTTTCTTGTTTGTTTTTGTTTTTAAATAGCAGATAACAATCAGACAGAAGGTAAAGCCTGTGCAAAGGCAAATAGTTCTGATATATGACTATTTCTGAAACTTGAAGTAATTTGGTTTGAGTGAATGACTAAGAAAAGTAAGAACTTCTAGTTCATAGAGGGCCTTATTTAGAAATGAAAGTGTCTGAAATTTCCACTACCACTTGTGAAGAGTTACTCAATAATTTTAAGAAGGGACTCCATTATATATATATATGTGTGTGTATATATGTATACACACATACAATCTTTTAGTTGATATAACTGAAAAATTTAAAACACAGCTAAAGCAAAAGAAGCAGGACAAACTTAGCCCCATACATGGATAACATAAACACAACAATTGTGAAAGCTCCTAAAAATTAAAAACACTCCTTTGCTGATATCTGATACCCAAAGCATAATTAAGTGCCCCTTATTGTCTCAATGATGATTTTATATATGTGGCCACATTTTGTTTGCTGTTTATCAAGTTAAGTCTCTTGATCTGCAATAGTGTCCCTTTCACTCCTTTTACTCTCTACTATTGATTGTTGCAAAAGCCAGGTCCTTGTCTTTTAGAATGTCCTATATTTTATATTTGTACTTTTCTTTCATTTCTAGTGCCATTTAGATAGTTACTGTAACTTCTCAGTTTTACGTTAATAGAAGTTAACTCTAAAGACTTGGCAAGGTGAGAGTCTACATTTCAATAATTTGAAATTAGATTGTACATTTCAATAATTTGAAGTTAGTTTAATAACTTGAATTTATTCATATACAAGGTAATTTCATCTTTTATATGCTAGTAACTGAGAAAAAGCAAAACAAGAGTTTATAAACTACAACTGCTTATAAACCAGTCTGTGGAACAACAAGATGTGTTCTCTCTTGTTTTGTGTGTACTTTTATTTCTTGTTCTTTAGCAAACTGATGAGCCGAAAACTAATCAGGGATAACAGTCTCCCCTAAACCAAATTAATGCAGATATTAGGTAAAACAAGTTAAATGATCTGTAGGTGTTTCTTAAACTTATGATTTTGGCTGTAAAAATGCATATTCTGTTCAACTTTGGGTAATGGCTACTGGTATCCATCTGTTAGCCTTTCCACTAAACTGGATAAAAACATTTTCTTCACAATAATTCCTGTCTTTCCTTTGGGTTGAACCACATTCCCAGAGGGGCTAAATTGACTATGAGGCTACTGTTTCTACTTGACATGCCATCTGCTGGATGACATCTCAGGATGATCACTGGGAATTAATGTTTAAGCAACTGTATCAGACAGCAGAGGAAGGCAAGGATATTTACACAAGCAAAAACAACCTAGGTAACATTTGGAAACTTCCTCATAGCCAGAATTTTTTGTTTATTTATTTGTTTACAATTGAATTAAATCCACCTAAATGAATTAATCCCATAGATTAGTTTGCCAAATTTTGATAACTAACAAGTCTTTTTTTGCTAATTGAAAATGTGGTTGAACTACCTTTACCGAAATGTCTATACAGTTATTTATTATACATGTTCATTTCTTGGACATGTAAATATATGTTGATCCCCATCTCCCAATTTATCCCCCCTCTATATGTTTGTTTATTACATCTGTGACTCTATTTCTGTTGTGTAAATAAGTTTATTTGTACCATATTTTTAGATAGCACATATAAGTGATTTCATACGATATTTATCTTTCTCTGTCTGACTACTTTCACTCAGTATGACAATCTCTAGGTCTATCCATGTTTCTACAAATGACATTATTTTATTCCTTTTTATGACTAATATCCCCTTGTAATTATGTACCACATCCTCTTTATGCATTCATCCAGCGATAAACATTTAGGTTACTTCCATGTCCTAGCTATTGTAAACAGTGCTGCAATGAACACTGGGGTGTATCTATATTTTCAAATTATCATTTTCTCCAGATATATGCCCAGGAGTAGCATTGCTGGATCATATGCTAGCTCTGTTTTTAGTTTTTAAGGAAATCTCCATACTGTTCTCCATGATAGTACCAATTTACATTCCTACTGACAGCATAGGGGAAATCTCTTTTCTCCACACCCTCTCTAGCATTTATTGTTTGAGATTTTTTGATGCTGATCATTCTCACCTATGTAAGGTGATACATCATTGTGGTTTTGATTTATATTTCTCTAATAATGAATAATGTTGAGAATATTTTCATGTGCTTTTTGGCCATCTCTACGTCTTCTTTGGAGAAATGTCTGTTTTTGTCTTCTTCGCGTTTTTTGATTGGGTTCTTCGTTCTTTTGATATTGAGCTGCATGAGCTTTTTGTGTATTTTGGAAATTAATTCCTTGTTGGTCACTGCATTTGCGAATGTTTTCTCCCATTCTGTGGGTTGTTTTTCATTTGTTTATGGTTTCCTTTGCTGTGCAAAAGCTTTTAAGTTTAATTAGATCCCATTTGCTATTTTTTTTTTAATTTTCATTACTCTAGGAGGTGGATCAAAATTTTTTGCTATGATTTATGTTCTGCCTATGTTTTCCTATAAGAGATTTATACTATTTGGGCTTATATTTAGATCTTTAATCCATTTAAGCTTATGTGTGGTATTAGGAAGTGCTCTAATTTCACTCTTTTACATGTAATTATCTAGTATTCTGTCTGGATCTGGAAATGTGTCGCTTTAAGAGATAGTTCAGTGAATTTCAATGTTAAATCTTTCATTTATGAATGTCTAAGTTCTAAATTCGTTAGTACATTTACACAGGACAGCCTGAATTGTTGGGTGTGTGTTCTGGAGTATAAAAGCAGGACTGTTAAAGTAACTGAAATTATTCTTTTCAGTTTGGTTCTAAGGCTTGCCTTCTTGGTGTCATTTTTTTCCTACAAAATTCAATCTAGTTGTATATCCTGTAAAGTTAAGTTTGGTGACTAGCTGTTGGAAATGTTTGTCATATATGTATATGTGAATATGAGAAATTTAGTTTTAAGGTCAAATGTTACATAGTGACAATGGAGGAATTAATCTAAACCTCATGGGACATCTTATAATGTTATATAATTAAAATTTAAAATATGTAGATTAATATCTTTAAAACAAGGGGTACAATTTTTGGTCAAGATTACATCCTATATAAATTGGGACAGTTTTGATTCTAAAATATTAGTTTAACCTTTTGAAAACTTTGGAATAATAAGGCATGAAAATTTATCTTTTAATGAAAAACCTTGTATAATTTCTTGGTTATTAAATTGTAAAGTAAGTTTCTCTCAGACAAGAGTGGTGTATTGAAAATATTTCCCAAGGAAGAAAAACAAAACTGACTAGTCTTTTTGCAAGGTGCAGATAAGGGAAAGCATTAATCTAACCAGGAAATTTGTATACTATTACCAAAACATATTGATTATTTCATGATTAGGATAGCTGATTAAAATCCATTTATAAATTCAAACGGTCCCTAGAAGAGTGTTCTGTATCTTGCCCTACTTTATAGTTTTCCTGAATTGTAATTATAGATAAGGCAAATACTGTTCATCTTTTGAGTCTCTCAGATAAAAATTTCTCCATCAATAATTTTTAAAGTTTGGATTAACTTGATTAACATGACATTGTGGTGCTTTCTGTAACACAAAGTCTCAAAGTCTTGATTTAAATGGATTCCAAGTAGCCACTGTGTACATGCAAAAGTCCATAGAAGTTGATGAAATAAAATTCTGAGAAAAATATTTTAACTCTTTTATAGAGGCAGAAGGTTGTATTATAATAAATCCTCTGGATTCATAAAAATCAGTTTGAGTAGCTGCCTATAAAGTCTCAATAGTGGTAAAATTAGTAAGGGCTGTTTGTTTTACATGGTAGTCATATAAGGATTTATTTCTACCATTTAAATTATGATTTAATATTAATAAAGTATATCAAATGATAAATACTTATTTAGAGACATTTTTCATGTACAGTATTCCTTAGACTTGAATGTACAAATAAATCAACTGTATTAAATACTCAAATTCCTAGACCACACTACCAGAGAATCTGATTAGATATTTGTGAAGTGGCACCTGAATATGTACATTTTAACAAACATTTTTGAACTCCAAATTGAAATTTATAATACTCAGCTGTCTAGGTTGTTGGAAGATTTGAGGGACTGGATCAGACATTTTCATTCACTTGAAAATCATTACTATATAACTTATATTTTTAAAAAACTGAGTATCAAGTTTATATTCTTAAACCATTTCTAAACTATCTCAGTAACATAATACTGAAAAGGTTAAGAGCTTGAAATCTAAAGATATTTCCAACGGTAGTAAGAATACTATCTAAACTTGCTGTAGTTTGATGTTTTACAAGATTTTTACCTTCCTTAGAATAATAAAGTTTTTATATTTCTGGTAAGACTGATTAAGGAAAAATGAGAGAGGAGAAGTCACAAGTTGCCAAATTCATAAATAAGATGCAAGATGTCACTAGAGTTTAAGATAGTCCACCGAATGTTCAAACTAATTACACTTTATGTAATAAAGAACTTTATCTAGACTATACAAGTAACAGGTAAAACCTATTCACAATTTTCAAAACAAAAGAAAAAAGAGCAAAATTATAAGTGCATTTCACCAGTGGTATCAAAATTGTCAAGAAATATAAGAAATGCTGTTTAAATTCATGTCATAAGAAAAATGCAAATTGTAACCACAATTAGATACTATTCTACACTTAGTAATGACTGAAATTAGAAACTGACAATATAATGATGTAGAGAAATGAGCATTCTCATACACTGATGACAGAAGCATAAAAATGCTATAATCACATTGGAAAAAGTATTTGGCAGGATCTAAAAAATTAAGCACACTCATTCTTTGTAAGCCAGGAATTTTTTTCCTAAGGAAAATATACTACATAAAAAGAAAGTGATTGAATATATGCAAAAGAAAGGTATAAATATGAATTCAAAATCATCATTCCTAATAGAAAATAACTGAAAATGCCCTAAATGTCACCAGTAGTAAGCTAGATGGATAAATGTGTGAAGTCTTTATATAATGGGAACTATGATTCATAATAATGTTAATAACGCATGTCTGTACACGTTGACTGGAGAAGGCAATGGCAACGCACTCCAGTACTCTGCCTGGAAAATCCCATGAGTGGAGGAGCCTGGGGTCGCTAAGAGTCGGACACGACTGAGCGACTTCACTTTCACTTTTCACTTTCATGCATCGGAGAAGGAAATGCCAACCCACTCCAGTGTTCTTGCCTGGAGAATCCCAGGGACAGGGGAGCCTGGTGGGCTGCCATCTATGGGGTTGAACAGAGTTGGACACGACTGAAGCGACTTAGCAGCAGCAGCTACACATTGACACCACTCCAAACCACCCTACTCTCACCATCTACTGTCCAGTAAGTGCTCAAGTCTAAACTTAGTCCAAGAGGTAAAGGTAGTATGAGGAAGTGGCCCAGGAAACAGATCCTTGGAATTTATTCAAGGATCCCCATACAGAGCACTCAGAAACTGGTCTAGTCCTCGTTAATTTCATCTGGCTGCATCTTCTATTCTGCAACAGCACTTCTTAGATACCTTCTGATATCTAAGTAGGTGCCTAATATTTCTCAACCTCTGTTTTTTCTCTTTGCTACTTCCATGTGTAGCCTGATTAAAGTACCTGCACACCTCCATGGGACACTGAGACTCTTGTATGATAAAAATATACATATTCAAATCAAGGCATTGCCCTTACCTTGCCTCTTACCCTGGCACACTCCATTGCCCACTACTCCTGATTTTCCTAAATCACTATACTTCCCTAAAGCCAAGTTTCTTCTCAGTATTGACTCTTTGCGACCCCATGGACTGTAGCCTACCATGCTCCTCCATCCGTGGGATTCTCCAGGCAAGAATACTGGAGTGGGTTGCCATTTCCTTCTCCAGGAGATCTTCCCAACCCAGGGATCAAACCCAGGTCTCCCACATTGCAGGCAGACGCTTCACCATCTGAGCCACCAGGGAAGCTCAAAAATGTAGTTGACAAAGTTAGGTGTTTAGATGGTAGATGGTAGGAGAGTGGTTACTTGTGAAGGGCGGGGGTGAAAGAGGATATGAGGGGCTCTAAAGGGAAGCAGTTGCAGTCTGTTTCTTGATCCAGATGCTGGTTACATAGGTTGGTTCACTTTCTGAAAATTTGTATACTCATGATTTAGCCTTTCTTTCTTTTTTTTTTCTAATTTGCACATTATACTTTAAAATAAAAAGTTTGCTTAAAAGACATACTAGTTTTGCTACTCTAAAATTATATTTGACTATAAGTCCTACTTTCGGATTGGAATGAAAACTGCCCTTTTCCAGTCCTGTGGCCACTGCTGAGTTTTCCAAATTTGCTGGCATATTGAGTGCAGCACTTTCACAGCATCATCTTTCAGGATTTGGAATAGCTCAACTGGAATTCCATCACCTCCACTAGCTTTGTTCGTAGTGATGCTTTCTAAGGCCCACTTGACTTCACATTCCAGGATGTCTGGCTCTAGGTCACCTAGCAGTGGCCACAGGACCAGAAAAGGTCAGTTTTCATTCCAATCCCAAAGAAAGGCAATGCCAAAGAATGCTCAAACTACCACACAATTGCACTCATCTCACATGCTAGTAATGTAATGCTCAAAATTCTCCAAGCCAGGCTTCAGCAATATGTGAACCGTGAACTTCCTGATGTTCAAGCTGGTTTTAGAAAAGGCAGAGGAACCAGAGATCAAATTGCCAACATCTGCTGGATCATAGATAAAGCAAGAAAGTTCCAGAAAAACATCTATTTCTGCTCTATTAACTATGCCAAAGCCTTTGACTGTGTGGATCACAATAAACTGTGGAAAATTTAAAAGAAATGGAAATACCAGACCACCTGACCTGCCTCTTGAGAAATCTGTATGCAAGTCAGGAAGCAACAGTTAGAACTGGACATGAAACAACGGACTGGTTCCAAATAGGAAAAGGAGTACGTCAAGGTTGTATACTGTCACCCTGCTTATTTAACTTATATGCGGAGTACATCATGAGAAATGCTGGACTGGAAGAAACACAAGCTGGAATCAAGATTGCCAGGAGAAATATCAATAACCTTAGCTATGCAGATGACACTGCCCTTATGGCAGAAAGTGAAGAGGAACTAAAAAGCCTCTTGATGAAAGTGAAAAAAGAGAGTGAAAAAGTTGGCTTAAAGTTCAACAATCAGAAAATGAAGATCATGGCATCCGGTCCCATCACTTCTTGGGAAATAGATGGGGAAACAGTAGAAACAGTGTCAGACTTTATTTTGGGGGGCTCCAAAATCACTTCAGATGGTGACTGCAGCCATGAAATTAAAAGACGCTTACTCCTTGGAAGGAAAGTTATGATCAGCCTAGACAGCATATTCAAAAGCAGAGACATTACTTTGCCAACAACGATCCATCTAGTCAAGGCTATGGTTTTTCCTGTGGTCATGTATGGATGAGAGAGTTGGACTGTGAAGAAAGCTGAGCGCTGAACAATTGATGCTTTTGGACTGTGGTGTTGGAGAAGACTCTTGAGAGTACCTTCGACTGCAAGGAGATTCAACCAGTCCATTCTGAAGGAGATCAGTCCTGGGATTTCTTTGGAGGGAATGATGCTGAATCTGAAACTCCAGTACTTTGGCCACCTCATGCGAAGAGTTAACTCATTGGAAAAGACTCTGATGCTGGGAGGGATTGGGGGCAGGAGGAGAAGGGGATGACAGAGGATGAGATGGCTGGATGGCATCACTGACTCAATGGACGTGAGTCTCAGTGAACTCCAGGAGTTGGTGATGGACAGGGAGGCCTGGTGTGCTGTGATTCATGGGGTCGCAAATAATCGGACACGACTGAGCAACTGAACTGAACTGAACTGAAAGATTCCACCAGAAAATTACTAGAGCTAATCAATGAATATAGTAAAGTTGCAGGATATAAAATCAACACCCAGAAATCCCTTGCATTCCTATACACTAATAATGAGAAAATAAAAAGAGAAATTAAGGAAACAATCCCATTCACCATTGCAACGAAAAGAATAAAATACTTAGGAATATATCTACCTAAAGAAACTAAAGACCTATATATAGATAACTATAAAACACTTGTGAAAGAAATCAAAGAGGAGAAATTACCATGTTCATGGATCGGAAGAATCAATATAGTGAAAAGGAGTATACTACCCAAAGCAATCTATAGATTCAATGCAATCCCTATCAAGCTACCAACGGTATTTTTCACAGAGCTAGAACAAATAATTTCACAATTTGTATGGAAATACAAAGCAGTCTTGGGGAAGAAGAATGGAACTGGAGGAATCAACCTGCCTGACTTCAGTTTATACTACAAAGCCACAGTCATCAAGACATTATGGTACTGGCACAAAGACAGAAATATAGATCAATGGAACAAAATAGAAAGCCCAGAGATAAACCCACGCACATATGGACACCTTATCTTTGACAAAGGAGGCAAGGATATACAATGGGGAAAAGACAATCTCTTTAACAAGTGGTGCTGGGAAAACGGGTCAACCACTTGTAAAAGAATGAAACTAGAACACTTTCTAACACCATACACAAAAATAAACTCAAAATGGATTAAAGATCTAAATGTAAGACCAGAAACTCTAAAACTCTTAGAGGAGAACATAGGCAAAACACTTTCCGACATAAGTCACAGCAGGATCCTCTATGACCCACCTCCCAGAATATTGGAAATAAAAGCAAAAATAAACAAATGGGATCTAATTAAAATTAAACACTTTTGCACAACAAAAGAAACTATAAGCAAGGTGAAAAGACAGCCTTCAGAATGGGAGAAAATAATAGCAAATGAAGCAACTGACAAACAACTAATCTCAAAAATATACAAACAACTCCTGCAGCTCAATTCCAGAAAAATAAACGACCCAATCAAAAAATGGGCCGAAGAACTAAACAGACATTTCTCCAAAGAAGACATACAGATGGCTAACAAACACATGAAAAGATGCTCAACATCACTCATAATCAGAGAAATGCAAATCAAAACCACTATGAGGTACCATTTCACACCAGTCAAAATGGCTGCTATCCAAAAGTCTACAAGCAATAAATGCTGGAGAGGAAGTGGAGAAAAGGGAACCTTCTTACACTGTTGGTGGGAATGCAAACTAGTACAGCCACTATGGAGAACAGTGTGGAGATTCCTTAAAAAACTGAAAATAGAACTGCCATACGACCCAGAAATCCCACTGCTGGGCATACACACTGAGGAAACCAGAATTGAAAGAGACACGTGTACCCCAGTGTTCATCGCAGCACTGTTTATAATAGCCAGGACATGGAAGCAACCTAGATGTCCATCAGCAGATGAATGGATAAGAAAGCAGTGGTACATATACACAATGGAGTATTACTCAGCCATTAAAAAGAATACATTTGAATCAGTTCTAATGAGGTGGATGAAACTGGAGCTGATTATACAGAGTGAAGTAAGCCAGAAAGAAAAACACCAATACAGTATACTAACACATATATATGGAATTTAGAAAGATGGTAATGATAACCCTGTATGTGAGACAGCAAAAGAGACACAGATGTATAGAATAGTCTTTTGGACTCTGTGGGAGAGGGAGTGGGAGGATGATTTGGGAGAATGGCATTGAAACATGTATAATATCATATAAGAAATTAATCACCAGTCCAGGTTTGATCCACAGGATGCTTGTGGCTGGTGCACTGGGATGACCCAGAGGAATGGTATCTGGAGGGAGGTGGGAAGGGGTTCAGGATTGGGAACACGTGTACACCCGTTGAGGATTCATGTTGATGTATGGCAAAACCAATACAATATTGTAAAGTAATTAGCCTCTAATTAAAATAAATAAATTGAAAATGAAAATCACCTAAAAGATCAAAGAAATGATGTAACAGTGGACTTTGCAAACGTCTTATTTGGGAGGAAATAAATAGAAAATAAAAAAGGCCACTTCCCTAATCAGTCACACTTAAATGAAAGTTGCTTTCATATCATCAATGTACAATATTCTGTGCTTTAATTTTTAACTTTTTAAGGTAAAAATGACTGCTTAACTATGAAATTTTTTTCAAGAATTCAATGCATTCTAGGTCCCATCTTAAGAGATGAAATTTCAAAAAACACTATATTGCACAAATGTGACAATATGTATCTGTACGTATTTAATATATCTTTTTTTTTCTCTCACAGAAATGACTAATTCTCTAGAATGACAGTACATAAAGTTAAGTGGTCTGTATATGTATATTCTTATAGCAACACAAAAGTTCCCAGTTAAGTGGAATCCTTCGGTTTATATATACGAAGCAATGTAAAATAGCCTCAGATATCTTGAATTTACATAGACAGAGGAACCTCACAGGCTACAGTCCATTGAGTCACAAAGAGTAGGACACAACTGAGTGACTAAGCACAGCAGCACATGCTGTATTGTAAGCATAGTTGAGAAGATTTGCTGATTGCTTGTATGTAGGGCAAAAGAGAAAGAAAATATTCTCACATGTTTGCCTTGAACAACTGGGTAAATGAAATTGTCATGCTCTGAAATAGATCAGGTTACAGCATATATGTACATGTGCTGTGCTGTGCTTAGTTGTACCCAACTCGACTCTGTCCATGGAGATTCCCCAGGCAAGAATATTGGAGTGGGTTGCCATGTCCCTCTCTGGGGGATCTTCCTGACCCAGGGATTGAACCCAGGCCTCTCACACTGAAGGTGGATTCTTTACCATTTGAGCCACCAGGGAAGCCCAAAAATACTGGAGTGGGTAGCCTATCTTGTCTCCAGGGGATCTTCCAGACCTAGGAATCAAACTGGGGTCTCCTGCATTGCAGGCAGATTCTTTACCAGCTGAGCTACCAGGGAAGCCCCATATATGTGCATACATAAATACATACAGTAAATAATTTGGGGCAGAATATTTTAAGTTTCAGAAATCCATTAACATAAAAAAAAAATAGAATCCCTGAATTGGCAAGAAAGAGGTCATGGCAAGAAATATACATTTGAATGTTTTCAGTCTATATGGGCCTCCCTGATAGCTAAGTTGGTAAAGAATCCGCCTGCAATGCAGGAGACCCCAGTTCAATTCCTGGATCAGTAAAACCCACTGTAGAAGGGATAGGCTACCCACTCCAGTATTCTTGGGCTTCCCTGGTGGCTCAGCTGGTAAAGAATCCACCTGCAATGCAGGAAATTTTGGTTCAGTCCTTGGGTTGGGCAGATCCCCTGGAGAAGGTAAATGCTACCCACTGCAGTATGCTGGCCTGGAGAATTTCATGGACTGTATAGTCCATGGGGTCTCAAAGAGTTGGACATCACTGAGCAATTTTCACTTCACTTCACTTCAGTCTGCATGAGGTGACCTAGGGTGAGGGAGGAGATTGTGTCAGGATACAGAGGAGGACCAGAATCTTAGTTCTTCCCAGTCTCACTGGGAGGCTGTGGGCATAATATTTACATCCTATGATCACGGTAAAACCTGTATTCTAGGATTTTTGTAAAGATTGATTAAGACAACCAAGGTATGTCAAGACTAGATTACAACTAGAGATTCAGATTTAAGTGCTTGACAAGCATTATTGGATATTAACAACTTGATTAGTTTAAATATCTCCAAAAGTACTTTCTAACATCTCCCCCCAGCAAAAACACCACCAAAGAAAGACAGAGACCAAAGGAATGAAAAATAAGAAAAAATTAAAATAACATTTTACAACCATTAATGTTTCCTGAAATATCACCTCTAAAATGTAATCAACCAGGACAGCTGGCTAAAGAGTTTTTCCAGAGTAACACTCTGAGGATATGGAAAGCAGATTTGGTGCTTATGTTAGCAGGAAGGAGAAATGAAGCCATAGACATTAGAGCACATCATGGGAAGACCACTTTACCTACAAGGACTTAATCACCAGGGACACATATAACCATATGTTAAAACATTTCTAAATTCTTATTTGCATAAATTGTATAATATGTGGGAAAATACTGCTTGATATTAGACAAATAATTGCAATTACCATTAACTCAGTCATCTAAGAAACGGAATCCCTTACACTGGAGGGTAAGGGAATGGCAGATATTTATTAAAAATTTATGTCTAATTGCTATTCTAAAAGTTTATTATTAAGTATAAAATTATCATTGAAAAATATAATAGACATTCAATTAATACTTCTAATGTAAGAAATGTATATAAATTGCATATTATTATAGCAAGTGTTCATAATGCTTTTTCCTTGCCCCTTTCTCTTCATCCTTTTCCAACGTCCAAGAATATTATTACATAATCCACTCTTACAACCAGCTGCTGTATTGTGCAATGAAATATTTGAAGGATAGTTGCATGCCAGATGGAAAACACAGGTAATGGTGCCAAACAATGTATAATAAAGCATATTTCTACTTTCATATTCCAGTGGAATCTATTAATATTTTTATAAACTCAGAAAAAACATTGGTACATGATTTTGTGAACTGGATTGCTTAGAAAAAAGTAAAAATACCAAGAAAGGAAATGCCACATAGAGCAGACTATAATGTGAAAAAATAAAGGAAACACAATGGCAAAGTTTGAAGTAAAATTTCAGTAGATATAAAAAAGTATAGACAGTGTTCTCCTAAGGCAGGTTACTAACATACTAAAAAGACCATGTAGGATAGTGAAATACATTGTGAAGCTTTTGAGTGTAATGAAGAATTTTTAGCAGTCAGCATTTTGTATTGAGGGATTCCCAGGGGTTGGCATTGGTGGTAAAGAGCCCGCCTGCTAATGCAGGAGATATGAGACCCAGGTTGGATCCTTGGGTTGGAAAGATCCCCTGTAGGAGGGCATGGACAACCTACTCCAGTAGTCTTGCCTGGAGAATCCCATTGACAGAGGAGCCTGGCAGGCTACAATCCATAGGGTCGCACAGAGTTGGAAAACACTGAAGCGACTTAGCACATGTGTACACACACACATACACACACACACACATTTTGTACCGATCTCTAATTTTCTAAAATCAGAGAATCTTATATTTGCTTTTTACATTTGACATTTCTTACGAGCTAAAGGAAAATGTACCGGAACTCATATTCTTTAGGTAATTCTGACAGCTGCTGATCTGAAAGTGATGAAAACCATTGGAGACAGCCATGCTAAAGACTGAGTGCACTTTATGATGCTGGCAAAGTATGGATGATCGTGGTTGTCAATCTAAGGAAACGCAGCAGCAGAAAATAATTACTAGAAGCGAAAGTCTAAGAACCACACAAGAGAAATGGAACATTGGCAGATGATTTTTAGGATGAATTCTGTATACAATGGGTCACTTTTGGAAGAGGAACAGAAGGATTTTCAGAAATGTGGGTTCTTCAATGATGATCTTTTGATATCCAGAGTAAGTCTATTTTCAGAAGGGTCTTAACTGGGAGACCTAAGGTACTTGAATTTGTATCAGAGGAGAGGCTAATGTCTGGATTGTTTTCTTTTTTTTAATTTTAACATTCTTCATCACCTTCTTGAAGGATTTTGTCCTATTTGGTCAAGAGTTATAAAGAAAGTTCTGTTGCCTACTAATTTTTTGTTGTTGATGATGTACAGTTGATTTACAGTATTGTGTTAGTTTCAGGTATACAGCATAGTGATTCAGCTTGTTTTTTCCCTCTGATTGCATTTCATTGTAGGTTATTATAAGATATCATACAGTCCCTTGTGCTATATAGTAAATCCTTGTTGATTATCTGTTTTACATATGGTATTTTGTATCTGTTAACCCCATACTTCTAATTTGTTTCTCCCCACGCCCCTCTCCCCTTTGGTGACCATACTTCTTTTTTTTTCTGTGTGTAAGTCTGATTCAGTTTTGTGTATTTATTTCATTCGTTTTCTTTTTTAAGACTCCATATATAAGTGACACCATATAGTATTTGTCTTTCTCTGACTTACTTTGCTAAGCATAAGTTCTCATGGTTCACGTTGCTGCAAATGACAGTTCATTTTATATAGTTGATAAACACTCCGTTGGCCCACATCTTCTTAGGCCATTATCAAGTTCTGTTGATGGGTACCCGGGCCATTTCTGTTCCTTGGCTATTGTAAATAGTGTTGCCATGAATACTGGGGTGTGTATACCTTTTAAAATTAGAGTTTTTGTTTTTTTCCAGACATATAACAAGGATTACTGGATCCTTGTTATATGTTGGCTGGATCATATGTTGGCTCTATTTTCTTTCAGCTTTTTAAGGAAACTTCATACTGTTTTCCGTAGTGTTGACAATGATAGCATCTGTTAATAATATCAGTAATTAACCCAGTCTCCATCAATATCCTACGTATCCAATATCTATATTCTCAGAAGTAACCTAAAATATATGTACTTTTGAGGTCTCCTATAAATCTTCAAAATTGGGTAATAGAAGAGTTGAAAATTTATTATAATCATTCTAAAAGATTTGGATTAATGTGAATGATAGAATTACTAAACTATTCACTGTGGCCTTATGGATACCATTGTATTAAGTTCTGAGTAGTCTCTTTAATAAATGGTGTTGAGAAAGCTAGATATCCTTATGCAAATGAATGAAATATTAACAGGACCCTTATCTTATACTATACACAAAAATTAACTGGAAATGGACTAAGGACTTAAATGTAAGACCTAAAATTATATAACTTCCTAAGCTTAAGCAGTTTTGATGCCCTGCTGAATGTCCTTACGTGATTATCCTTTAAGCCATCTCTCATCCCCATATTCATACGTTCATTCATATATCAGCATCTAGAAAATACTTAGTACATTTTGCTGAATGTATGGATGAGGAAATAATAAATTGTTCCACTTGCAAACTTAATTTTTTCTATATTGTCCCCATTTCTTCCTAAATGTTTTCCCCTTCTTATGTCATTCTATTTCTTAAGGAATATTCGAAGAAAACAAAACTCAAAAAATCTTGATCATCCATACAGTTTTACAAACATTAGAGCTATAAATTGGGAACATACTAATGAAGTGGGTTAAAGCCAGAGGACACAATTTTAGTCCTGGGGAGATGATACTCCTGATTTAAGTCTATTAGGGACTGGTTAGATACATATTCAGAGAAGGTGATGGCACCCCACTCCAGTACTCTTGCCTGGAAAACCCCGTAGACAGAGGAGCCTGATAGGCTGCAGTGCATGGGGTCACCAAGATTCAGACACGACTGAGCGACTTAACTTTCACTTTTCACTTTCATGCATTGGAGAAGGAAATGGCAACCCACTCCAATGTTCTTGTCTGGAGAATCCCAGGGACGGGGGAGCCTGGTGGGCTGCCGTCTATGGGGTCGCACAGAGTCAGACACGACTAAAGTGACTTAGCAGGTACATACATATTATGTTTGTTGTGTTCATTTTAATACCTCACAGAAACAAAATATGAACAGGAACTGCTTTGTTTAATTCTATGTTTCATAAGTATGTAGATTTATTAAGAAATTGATAATTGACAAAATTAAGGATACTATATATAACTGCTTATGATTTTCTTTAAAAAGCATTAATGGAAATTCCTAAATACTTCTCTCAGTATTGTCTTTTGAAAAATATAAAATATTACATATAAAATATATATGCTTATATATTATACATTTTATATATATGTTTCATCATACATTATTTGGCAGAAACTTAAAGCAAAGTAAACTGTTTTTTTGTGGTATCTAAAATTAAAACAAAACTTACCCAAACATTTTATCAAATTATTTCCTTTGTGACTCTATGAAGCAAACTATAAAGATTGAAAATAAAATATTTCAATTAATAATTATAAAATTTATATGATTTAAATTTCAACTCTCATTCATGATAATTTTGTCAGGTAATTTTAATCACTCCATTTCTATTCCAAATCATAGAAATCCTAAGTTAATGTATAATAAATGTAAAATGAAATATAACATAAATATATAAAATGAAAATATGGAAGTCAGCACTCCCAAGTGAGATTTTTGAGAATCAAAGTTAACACTAAAATAGATAGCAGAGAGCAGAGCTGAAACCATGGCCTGTTGTACTCTTGATCTGGAAGTGGGTGGGAGTTGCCAGGAGTTCTGTTCTTACAGGGAAACCATGAAAAAAATGTATAAAAGACTTCCATTCAAACCTTGAAAATGACTAGAGTCGGGCTCATGGATAGAAACTAGAGATCAAGTGTGCAGTTCATAATCTCTCCCCAGCTTTAAAAAGAGGGCTTCATAAAGCTTATACTGACCTTTTCCCAGAGCTAAAGCTTTTATGAAACTATAGTCTAGGTAGGTGGGAAAAGAAATCACAAACCCTTAACCAGAGAGTGAGCCAGGCCACCTGCTATTTTGAACAACAGATTTTCTACATCCCCAAAATAAGCACACAAAATCACCCCAAACCAAAATTAAAGAACTTTATTTTGGACAGGAAACCACAAGGGAAGAGCTAACTGAAAAATAAAAAAGTGCTTAAAGAGATAAAGGTATTCAGAGAGATAGAGAGTAATGGAAAAAATGATCAAACTACAATTCACACAAAGAAATCTGACAGTAAATAGTATAAAAAGAACTCTAAGCATAAGACAGATGTAAAAAAGCAAAATATATATGCTTCCATATGAATTTCAAATATAAGATTAATCTGAATAGACTTTCAAGTGAGTGTTTATAAAAAGTTATTCAAAAATATAGAAGGCAACAGAAATTCTTTCAAAAAAAACTGAAAAATATCAATTGACTATCATCAAAAACAATTAAATGTTCCAATTGTGAATGAGATACTGACAATTAAGATGCAGGAGAGGAAAGTGAAAGTCACTCAGTTGTGTCTGACTCTTTGTGACCCCTTGAACTGTAGCCTGCCAGGCTCCTCTGTCCATGGAATTCTCCAGGCCAGAGTACTGGACTGCATAGCCATTTCCTTTTCCAGAGGATCTTCCCAGCCCAGGGATCAAACCCAGGTCTCCCACATTGCAGGTGAATTCTTTACCATCTGAGTCACCAGAGAAACCCCATGAGAGAGGAAGGTAAATGTTAAGCAAATAAAAGTCCAATTAACAACTTTGAAAGACTAGATTAAGGGTTCTTTGTAAATGTTTAATAAGAATTTCTATAAAAGAACACAGAAACTTCGTAACTTAGATCCTAAAACTGAGATATATTTCAGGTGCTAAAGTAAAAAAAAAAAAAAATACTTAATGTAAATAGAGAGTAAGGAGAAATTATTCAGGATTATATATATATATATATATATATATATATATATAATATATATTATATAATATATATATTATATATATTATATAATATATATATTATATATATATATAAACTACTGGGCAACCCACTCCAGTATTCTTGCCTGGAGAATTTTATGGACAGAGGAGCCTGGCAGGCTACAGTCTATGGGGTCGCAAAGAGTTGGACACAACTGAGCAACTAACTTTCAGTGGAGGCAAAATACAGAATATATACAGGAGGTGACAATTGTCTGGATAGCACTTTCTTTAATCAAAACTAAATGGCATTTTTTAAAAAAATTCCAATATCTTGGTACCAATGTGTTTACATACATAAAGATTAGATTTGGTATACTAATTGCATTCCCCTTTCACCATGATTTAGTCTGTGATCTATGAAGAGGAAACAATAATAATATCCTTTACATGCTATTTAAAAGATTGATTTGTGTACATTTAAAGTTTATAGAATTGCTAACGTACAAATAGCTGAGAATAGAAGAGAAGCTGAAAGCAAAGGATAAAAAGAAAGATAACCATTTGAATGCAGAGTTCCACAGAATAGCAAGGAAAGATAAGAAAGCCTTCCTCAGTGATCAATGCAAAGAAATAGAGGAAAACAACAGAATGGGAAAGACTAGATATCTCTTCAAGAAAATTAGAGATACCAAGGGATATTTCATGCAAAGAAGGGCACCAAGAAAGGACAGAAATAGTATGGACCTAACAGAAGCAGAAGGTATTAAGAAGAGGTGGCAAGAATACCCAGAAGAACTGTACAAAAAAGATGTTCACAATCCAGGAAACCATGATGGTGTGATCACTCACCTAGAGCCAGACATCCTGGAATGCAATGTCAAATGGGCCTTAGGAAGCATCACTACGAACAAAGCTAGTGGAGGGGATGGAATTCCAGTTGAGCTATTTCAAATCCTAAAAGATGATGCTGTGAAAGTGCTGCACTCAATATTCTAGCAAATTGGAAAACTCAGCAGTGGCCACAGGACTGGAAAAGGCCAGTTTTTATTTCAATCCCAAAGGGCAATGCCAAAGAATGTTCGAACTACTTCACAATTGCACTCATTTCACATGCTAGTAAAGTAAAACTCAAAATTCTCCAAGGCAGGCTTTAAGAGTATGTGAACAATAAACTTCCAGATGTTTAAGCTGGATTTACAAGAGGCAGAGGAACCAGAGATCAAGTTGCCAACATCTGTTGGATCATGGAAAAAGTGAGAGTTCCAGAAAAAATATGCTTTATTGAATATGCCAAAGCCTTTGGCTGTGTGGATCACAAAAAAACTGCGGAAAATTCTTCAAGACATGGAAATACCAGACCACTTTACCTGCCTCCTGAGAAATCTGTATGCAGGTCAAGAAGCAATAGTTAGGACCAGAAATGGAACAACAGGCTGGTTTCAAATCAGGAAAGGAGTACATCACAGCTGTATATTGTCACCCTGCTTATTTAACTTACATGCAGAATACATTATGCAAAATGCCAGACTGGATGAAGCACAGGCTGGAATGAAGATTCCTGGGAGAAATATCAATAACCTCAGATATGCAGATGACACCACCCTTATGACAGAAAGTGAAGAACTAAAGAGCCTCTTGATGACAGTGAAAGAGGAGAGTGAAAAAGTTGGGTTAAAACTCAACATTCAGAAAACTAAGATCATGGCATCCGGTCCCATCACTTCATGGTAAAAAGATGGGGAAACAATGGAAACAGTTGTAGTTTTTATTCTCTTGGGCTCCCAAATCACTGCAGATGGTTACTGCAACCATGAAATTAAAAGACTCTTGCTCCTTGGAAGAAAAGCCATGACCAACCTAGACAGCATATTAAAAAGCAGAGACATTACTTTGCCAACAAAGGTCTGCCTAGTCATAGCTATGGTTTTTCCAGTAGTCATGTATGGACAAGAGAGTTGGTCTATAAAGAAAGCTGAGCACCGAAGAATTGATGCTTTTGAACTGTGGTGTTGGCTCACTGGAAAAGACCCTGATGCTGGGAAAGATTGAAGGCAGGAATAGAAGGGGACGACAGAGGATTGGATGGTTTGATGGCATCACCAACTCGATGGACATGAGTTTGAGCAACTCCAGTAGTTGGTGATGGACAGGAAACCCTGGCGTGCTGCAGTCCATGGGGTTGCAAAGAGTCAGACACGACTGAGTGACTGAACTGAACTCATATCTATTAAATATGTTATCACTAAAAACATAATACAATGACAGTAAACATAAAAGTAATGAAGGAAAGTAATTTTCAGGCTAGAATATTGAATTGAATTAAATTATTATTAAGGGAAACATAGTCTTTGGGACACAGTTATTCACTCAAAGAAAAACAGAATGATGTGGTTTCAAAAGAAAAATGCATACAAACAAAGGTGTAAGATACAATAAACAAAAAACTGCTGCTGCTGCTGCTGCTGCTGCATGGCTTCAGTCGTGTCCGACTCTGTGCGACCCCATAGACAGCAGCCCACCAGGCTCCCCCATCCCTGGGATTCTCCAGGCAATAACACTGGAGTGGGTTGCCATTTCCTTCTCCAATGCATGAAAGTGGAAAGTGGAAAGTGAAAGTGAAGCCGCTCAGTCGTGTCCGACTCTCAACGACCCCATGGATTTCAGCCTACCAGGCTCCTCCGTCCATGGGATTTTCCAGGCAAGAGTACTGGAGTGGGGTGCCATTGCCTTCTCCAAACAAAAAACTAAGCTAAGATATTGATAGGAAATGTTGGTGAATTTAGTTAATCAATAATATAAAATAAAAATATTAAATGCATGGCTAAATGGTATAGCCTAACAAGCTGAAGTTAAAAGTTTCGACAACTCTAACAAACGAATTGGGGGATGGCAGACTCGAGATATTGTTTAGTGAATACTGATGCTAAGGGCTAAGGACTTAATCTCATTCTGAGGGACTTATTCTGAAATCAATGCACCAAAAAAGGTCAGACTTCATTATAGTTATAATTCAGTATCGATGTTAAATATATATGGCCAGGCAATAAAAGAGTTAAAATATGTGTTGTTTCCAAATCCACAGATTAAACAAAGATTGCATATAGAAAAACTTTAACATTAGAATGAATGCTTTCACAGGAAAAGATAAACTAAGATAAAGGATGTTAAACATGAATTTATTTGTAAGTTTTTAGGATTATACTCAATTATATTCAGAATGTTTAAAAATAATTTTATAGAACTATTAAGGCTATTTAAATCTTTTAAGACATAGTTAAAACAAAATTAAAGTAAAAGTTTGGAAAAAAAAGTTTTATGAAATGCTAACCCAAAGAAAGTAGAATTTTCCACACAAAAATTATAAAAATATAATTTAAATAAAGTATTAAAGAAATGATAGAATAGGTAATTAATGATAAAAGAAGCATTCCACAATAGTGTACAAATAAATGAGTTTTATATACCTAAAACTAGAGCTAAAAATATATAAAAAAATCTTAAGTCTAAGGCCACAATCATAGTAAATATTTTATTAAACCAGACCCAAAATATGTGATAAAAAATCTTAAGCCTAAGGCCACAATCGTAGTAGATATTTTATTATACTTCCATAGATATATAAATTGTTTAAGCAGTTATACAAAATTTTATAACTTTAATGTACATGTATAGAAAAGGTATTCATTACAGTTTAAACTGATAAAGGAGAAACCAAACTCATTTATTAAAATACATGCCAAGGAAAATGCTAAGACATGTGCCTTCAACCTTATAGAAGATAAAACATAATACCAAACTAATTGCATTCCTCATATTCAAAGGTGGGATCTCATTCATTTCCCTTAAACATGACCTAGTTTTAATGACTTGGTAGAACAATAGAATATTGTCAAGTGATCTAGAGCATTACTAGTCTAGTCTTTCAGAACACTAGTCTGCATGCAATGCAGGAGACCCAGGTTCAATCCCTGGGTCAGAAAGGTTCCCTGGAAAAGGGAATGACTATCCACTCCAGTATTCTTGCCTGGAGAATTCCACAGACAGAGGAACCTTATGGGCTGTAGTCCATGAGGTCACAAAAAGTCAGATGACTGAGTGACTACACTTTGACTTCAGAACACTAACAGTTTCTACTCTTCTTTGGGGTCTTGAATTGTCATATAAGAAATTCAACAACCCCTAGGATGCCATGCTCTGAAGAAGCCCACAACACATAATGGGCCATGTATAAAGGCTCCCAGTGGAGTAACTATTTTGTAACTATTCCCACCAAGGCCCTCAAATATGAATGTGATTAACCATCTTAGACTTCTGGTTGATTCCATCCATCAGCTGAATACCATCAAATGATGTCAGTTGGCACCACTTGAAGCAGAAGAATTACTCAGTAGAACGGTCCCCAAATTCTTGATGTACAAAATTTTTAAATATAGCAAGATATTTATTGGTTAATATTGTAGGCTGTTTTATTATGCAGCAATAATTAGAACAACCACTGTTTTAAAAAGTATAAATCAGATCAGACCATTCTTTTCTACATTTTCAAGAATCAGTATTGGAAAATTGATTCATGTAGTCGATAACATTAAGAAGTTGAATCAATAAAAAATTTTTTTTCAACTTCAGTAAAATAAAGGAATCAATAAAACACATTGGGTCAATTTAGAGGTAGAACAAATTCATATTTAATCTAACATTTTAATAAAATGAATTGAATGCAATCTTCTGTACAAAAAAAAAAAAAAAAAAAACATTTTAACTGTCAATGTCAATATTTTTCACAGTCCAGGGTTTTAAAAGTTTAGGTATTGAGGGACTCCTTCTCATAGTTCTCCCTTAAATCTCATGAAATGAAAAAATAAATAAATAAATAAATGCAATTTCAGATTCTGCTTATGCTAAAGGGACTAAATTTGTTAAATGCTCTAATCATCCTAAGATAAACAGATGGCTTCTATTCAAGCAAAGCAAAGCAGTAATTATACGCATCTGTATAATACCAATAAAATCTAATATATCCAGAAGCTATTGGCTGCCATTTCAGACAACAGTCTCTGAGAATAAAATTTGTATAATCATTCAGTCATTTTTCATAAAAGCTATCCTGACACCCACATATTTTTATCATGCCAAACACAAAGCATGTCTTTGATTCATTCCTTCTTAAAAAAAAAAAAAAAAAGTGCTGTTGACTGTCAATGGAATATCGTTTGTTAATCTTACCATCTCTTTGCCATATATTTTCTTTTGTATGATATTAGAAATTTGCTTCTGTTTGTAAAGAAAGCTCATGTTTACTTAGTTTTTTGAAGAAACTTGTATATCCCAATCATCAGGGGTATAATAAATATTACACCTCCAAAAATCATTCTAAAAATATTGGCCGCCAACAGAGCTGAATACTGTTCTTTGAATTCTAAACGTTTCTTTTGAATTGTCATACACAACCAGAAATGCCATCACCTCAAGTAGGGTGTTGTGGTTTCACGTGAAGGAACAGCAGCTCAGCCATCTGGAGAGACACTTTAAAGATTTTTATTGTCCAATTGGTTTCTCTAGTTCTATATGGCAGCCTGTAGACACCCACATTTTCTGTCTAGAAGTGCAAATGAATGCTTTTATTTCTGGCAGCTCATGTAAAATGCTGCTCTTCAGATAGCCAGACTGAAATGCTTCTGGTTACCAAAATAATTTCATTAGCCCAGTTAGAATGACATGCATAAAATTGAGATTATACCCTGTAAAATCAATTCTCATTACTAACCTTAATGAGGCCAATATGTTTTTCTATATACAAAGTGCTGAAGAGTTTAGCCTAATTTTAGGAATAAATGAAAATACGGATTTGTGAATGTTTGTGGAGACTGTGCTGGGTTTTTTTGAATAAAGATATTTCTACCTTACTAATCTTTAAGGGAAATTGATGACAACTGTTAACATTCTTCAACAAATGTAATGTTCATTTCAGTTATTTCTGCCTTCCAAATTCCATTTTGTACTTCAATTAAATCTGTATTGATCATTGTGAGTTAATTGGCATATACTCAAATAAATTTGCATTGTCTAAACTGAAAAGCTGAAGTTTTACCTATGTCAGCAAAGATGGTAAAAATAGAGCCTTTATTATTACTAATTTTTAGAGCCAGGAACCTGATAGCTTTATTTTTTATTTTTGTTGGAGTTTAGTTGCTCTACAATGTTGTCTTAGTTTCTGATGTACAACAAAGGGAATTGGCTATATTGTTTACATATAGCCCCCCTGTCTTGGATTTCCTTCCTATTTAGGTCATCGCAGAACATTGGGTAGAGTTCCCTGTTCTACACAGTAGATTCTCATTAGTTATCTATTTTATACCTAGCATCAATAGTGAATGTATGTCAATCCCAATCTCCTAGTTCATGCCACCCCTCTTCTTTCCCCTTGACAGCCATATATTTATTCTCTATGTCTGTCTACACTTCTGCTTTGCAAATAGGATTATCTATAATATTTTCCTAGATTAAGCATACATGAGTTAATATATTAGTTTTTCTGATTTCACTCTGTATGACAGTCTCTAGGTCAATCCCTGTCTCTGCAAATGGCACATTTTGTTCTTTTTATGGCTGAATAATCCTAAATCAAATCCCTTATGACTATACAGTGGAAGTGAGAAATAGATTTAAGGGACTAGATCTGAATGAGTGCCTGATGAACTATGGATGGAGGTTCATGACATTGTACAGGAGACAGGAATCAAGACCATCCCAAAGAAAAAGAAATGCAAAAAAGCAAAATGGCTCTCTGAGGAGGCCTTACAAATAGCTGTGAGGAGAAGGGAAGCAAAAAGCAAAGGAGAAAAGGAAAGATATACCATTTGAATGCAGAATTCCAAAGAACAGCAAGCAGAGATAAGAAAGCCTTCCTCAGCAATCAATGCAAAGAAATAGAGGAAAACAACAGAATGGGAAAGACTAGAGATCTCTTCAAGAAGATTAGAGATACCAAGGGAACATTTCATGCAAAGATGGACTCGATAAAGGACAGAAATGGTATGGACCTAACAGAAGCCAAAGATATTAAGAAGAGATGGCAAGAATACACAGAAGAACTGTACAAAAAAGATCTTCACGACCCAGATAATCACGATGGTGTGATCACTCACCTAAAGCCAGACTTCCTGGAATGTGAAGTCAAATGGGCCTTAGAAAGCATCACTACGAACAAAGCTAGTGGAGGTGATGGAATTCCAGTTGAGCTATTTCAAATCCTGAAAGATGATGCTGTGAAAGTGCTACACTCAATATGCCAGCCAATTTGGAAAACTCAACAATGGCCACAGGACTGGAAAAGGTCAGTTTTCATTCCAACCCCAAAAAAGGCAATGCCAAAGAATGCTCAAACTACTGTACAATTCCACTCATCTCACACGCCAGTAAAGTAATGCTCAAAATTCTCCAAGTTAGGCTTCAGCAATTCATGAATTGTGAACTTCCAGATGTTCAAGCTGATCTTAGAAAAGGCAGAGGAACCAGAGATCAAATTTCCAACATCTGTTGGATCATCGAAAAAGCAAGAAATTTCCAGAAAAACATCTATTTCTGCTTTATTAACTATGCCAAAGCCTTTGACTGTGTGGATCACAATAAATTGTGGAAAATTCTGAATGAGATGGGAATACCAGACCACCTGACCTGCCTCTTGAGAAACCTGTACACAGGTCAGCAAGCAACAGTTAGAACTGGACATGGAACAACAGACTGGTTCCAAATAGGAAAAGGAGTATGTCAATGCTCTATATCATCACCCTGCTTATTTAACTTATATGCAGAGTACATCATGAGAAACGCTGGGCTGGAGGAACCACAAGCTGGAATCAAGATTGCCAGGAGAAATATCAATGACTTCAGATATGCAGATGACACCACCCTTATGGCAGAAAGTGAAGAACTAAAGAGCCTCTTGATGAAGGTGAAAGAGAGAGTGAAAAAGTTGGCTTAAAGCTCAACATTCAACAAACTAAGATCATGGCATCTGGTCCCATCAATTCATGGCAAATAGAAGGGGAAACTATGGAAACAGTGACAGCCTTTATATTCTGGGGGGCTCCAAAATCACTGCAGATGGTGACTGCAGCCATGAAATTAAAAGACACCTGCTCCTTGGAAGAAAAGCTATGACCAAACTAGACAGCATATTAAAATACAGAAACATTACCAACAAAAGCCCGTCTAGTCAAAGCTGTGGTTTTTCCAGTAGTCATGTATAGAGGTGAGAGTTGGACTATAAAGAAAGGTGAACACCAAAAAATTAATGCTTTGAATTGTGCTATTGGAGAAGACTCTTGAGTGTCCCTTGGACTGCAAGGAGATCCAACCAGTCCATCCTAAAGTAAATCAGTCCTGAATATTCATTGGAAGGACTGATGCTGAAGCTGAAATCCAGTACTTTGGCCACTTGATGCAAAGAACTGACTCACTGGAAAAGACCCTGATCCTGGGAAAGATTGAAGACAGGAGGAGAAAGGGACTACAGAGGATGAGATGGTTGGATGGCATCACCGACTTGATGGACATGAGTATGAGTAGGCTCCAGGAGTTGGTGATGGACAGGGAAGCCTGGCATTCTGCAGTCCATGGGGTTGCAGAGATCTGACATAACTGAGTGAGTGAACTGAACTGGGAACTCTGTTTCACCTTGGCAACTTTTCTGTAAATCTAAGTTCATTTAACAATAAAAAAAATTGTTTTAAAAAATTGAATCCTGATAACATGTTAAAATGGCAAAAGTTTAAAATATAATAAACATAAATAGCTACATCATGAGACTCAGAAAAAAAAATCAGTTGGAAGGGACAAAAGTTATAAGCAGTAATACACAGAAAGTGACACATCAAAGGTTTATAGAAGAAATCTAAGAAATTCAACCTCATTAGTAATTGTAGAATTGCAAATTCAGCTGTATTTTCATGCCTATTGTAATGACCAAAACCACAGTATCAAAGGTTGGTGAGAATGTGGAGCAGTATTCATATTCATCTGTGGTTGGAGTACCAAGTATAAAGATAAGTTAGGAGATTACTGGACAACTAATTACTGGTAATGTAAAAAGTAGAAAAAAATACTGGTAAAATTTTTTAAATATGTATAATCTATGTACCAGTTATTCTGTTCCTGGTGTGTATACTAGATAAAATCAAAAGTACACAGGATACATGTATGGAAGTATTCATAGCATTACTTGAAATAAAAAAAAAAAAGTGGGAGGAACAGTCTCTATATCTATTGACAGAGAATAATAATTCACATTCATGTGTATTCATGTAATGGGACACTGCACAGAAGCAAATATGAATGATATTGCACAACATCTTAATATTGGTGAACTTTACAAATAATTTTTCTTGAAAAAAGTAAGTTGCAGAGGACATATAAGTTCAACTTCTCGAAAGTTTTAAAACATATAAAGTAATATCACAGTATCCTTGTAACTCACAAAGTTGCAGAAAATGAACCAGAATAATACACATAAAATGCAGGATAAATGAAGCTTTTCTGAAGAGAATAAAGGAAATAGATTGGGGAGGAAAATTCAACAGGTTTGATAATGTTAAGCTAGTTGATGGATATTCAGGCGTATGTTGTTTTATTTCTTAACATTTTGCATATGCGTTTCCCTGATAGCTCAGTTGGTAGAGAATCTGCCAGCAACGCAGGAGACCTGGGTTTGATCCTTGGGTTGGGAAGATCCCCTGGAGGAGGGAAAGTCTACCCACTCCAGTATTCTGGCCTGGAGAATTCCATGGATAGTCCATGGGGTCTCAAAGAGTCGGACACAGCTGAGTGACTTTCACTTTTTGATGTTTTATAACTACATTTTAATTGTATATATTAGATTTATCAATCTAGCTGCTTCTCTCTTAACAGGATTTTGTGTAATATATTTCTTAAAACATTGTACAAGAAGCTCTCATTACCATACTGGTTTTAAAAGCATAAAGTCTAATATATTAATTTATCTGTATACATTGATTGCTTAAGGTTATTAAAAGTGCAATAGTCTTTCTTTCCTTTCATATTGTGTGTTACTGTCTTATCTTGTAGTCAGAAAACCTAAACCTTTTCCTTGTTTGTTGGTGAGGATTACTATCACTATTGCTTTTACTGTTGATTTGAATATATGCTAGAAATAAAACTAAAATAAACATGGACCTTGAGGAGTAAAGAACAATGGTGTGCTTAGTGATGTGTCCCCTGGGAATTGCCAGGGGTTGTCCCTCAACAGTCTTTTAATTATCCTACTTGTATGTTCATGAATTTATTGTGGTTCAAGATCTGACCTTCATATTTGTAGGGTTAGTAAACTGTATAATTACATTCAGAATTGATTCATCATTCGCTTGTGACATAATTTAATCAAGCTCTTAAAACTCATCTATAAAGCCAGAACAACAGTTTCAGATCAGTTCAGTCACTCAGTTGTGTCCAATTCTTTGCGACCCCATGAATCACAGCACGCCAGGCCTCCCTGTCCATCACCAACTCCCGGAGTTCACTCAGACTCACGTCCATCGAGTCAGTGATGCCATCCAGCCATCTCATCCTCTGTCGTCCCCTTCTCCTCCTGCCCCCAATCCCTCCCAGCATCAGAGTCTTTTCCAATGAGTCAACTCTTCACATGAGGTGGCCAAAGTATTGGAGTTTCAGCTTTAAGCATCATTCCTTCCAAAGAACACCTTTGGAATGGATGGGTTGGATCTCCTTGCAGTCCAAGGGATTCTCAAGAGTCTTCTCCAACACCATAGTTCAAAAGCATCAATTCTTCGGTGCTCAGCTTTCTTCACAGTCCAACTCTCGCATCCATGCATGACTACTGGAAAAACCATAGCCTTGACTACATGGACCTTTGTTGGCAAGTCTCTGCTTTTGAATATGCTATCTAGGTTGGTCATAACTTTCCTTCCAAGGAGTAAGCGTCTTTTAATTTCATGGCTGCAGTCACCATCTGCAGTGATTTTGGAGCCCAGAAAAATAAAGTCTGACACTGTTTCCACTGTTTCCCCATCTATTTGCCATGAAGTGACAAGACTGGATGCCATGATCTTCGTTTTCTGAATGTTGAGCTTTAAGTCAACTTTTTCACTCTCCTCTTTCACTTTCATCAAGAAGCTTTTTAGTTCCTCTTCACTTTCTGCCATAAGGGTGGTGTTATCTGCATATCTGAGGTTATTGATAGTTCTCCCAGCAATCTTGATTCCAGCCCAGCATTTCTCATGATGTACTCTGCACATAAGTTAAATAAGCAGGGTGACAATATACAGCCTTGAGGTACTCCTTTTCCTATTTGTAACCAGTCCATTGTTCCATGTCCAGTTCTAACTGTTGCTTCCTGACCTGCATACCGGTTTCTCAAGTGGCAGGTCAGGTGGTCTGGTATTCCCGTCTCTTTCAGAATTTTCCACAGTTTATTGTGATCCACACAGTCAAAGGCTTTGGCATAGTCAATAAAGCAGAAATAGATGTTTTTCTGGAAGTCTCTTACTTTTTCAATGATCCAGTGGATGTTGGCAATTAAATATCTGGTTCTTATGCCTTTTCTAAATCCAGCTTGAACATCTGGAAATTCACGGTTCATTTATTGTTGAAGCCTGGTTCCTGAGAATTTTGAGCATTACTTTACTAATGTGTGAGATGAGTGCAGTTGTGCAGTAGTTTGAGCATTCTTTGGCACTGCCTTTCTTTGGGATTGGAATGAAAACTGACCTTTTCCAGTCCTGTGGCCACTGCTGAGTTTTCCAAATTGGCTGCCATATTGAGTGTGGCACTTTCACGGCATCATCTTTCAGGATTTGAAATAGCTCAACTGGAATTCCATCACCTCCACTAGCTTTGTTCGTAGTGATGCTTTCTAAGGCCCACTTGACTTCACATTCCAGAATGTCTTGCTCTAGGTGAGTGATCACACCATCATGGTTATCTGGGTCATGAAGATCTTTTTTGTATAGTTCTTCTGTGTATTCTTGCCACCTCTTCTTAATATCTTCTGCTTCTGTTAAGTCCATAAAATTTCTGTCCTTTATTGAGCCCATCTTTGCATGAAATATTCCCTTGGTATCTCTAATTTTCTTGAAGAGATCGCTAGTCTTTCCCATTCTGTTGTTTTCCTCTATTTCCTTGCATTGATTGCTGAGGAAGGCTTTCTTATCTCTTCTTGCTGTTCTTTGGAACTCTGCATTCAGATGCTTATCTATCTTTTTCTCCTTTGCTTTTCCCTTCTCTTCTTTTCACAGCTATTTGTAAGGCCTCCCCAGACCGCCATTTTGCTTTTTTGCATTTCTTTTCCATGGGGATGGTCTTGATCCCTGTCTCCTGTACAAATTCACGAAACTCCATCCATAGTTCTGAATTCAGTTCAGTTGCTCAGTCGTGTCTGACTCTTTGCGACCCCATGAATCGCAGCACGCCAGGCCTCCCTGTCCATCACCAACTCCCCGGGTTCACTGAGACTCACGTCCATTGAATCAGTGATGCCATCCAGCCATCTCATCCTCTGTCATCCCCTTCTCCTCATCCATAGTTCTACCGGCACTCTATCTATCAGATCTAGTCCCTTAAATCTATTTCTTACTTCCACTATATAATCATAAGGGATTTGATTTAGGTCATACCTGAATGGTCTAGTGTTTTTCCCTACTTTGTTCAATTTAAGTCTTAATTTGGCAATAAGGAGTTCATGATATTAGCCACAGTCATCTCCCAGTCTTGTTTTTGCTGACTGTATAAAGTTTTTCCATCTTTGGCTGCAAAGAATATAATCAATCTGGTTTTGGTGTTGACCATCTGGTGATGTCCATGTGTATAGTCTTCTCTTGTGTTGTTGGAAGAGGGTGTTTGCTATGACCAGTGCATTCTCTTGACAAAACTCTATTAGCCTTTGCCCTTCTTCATTCCGTATTCCTAGGTCAAATTTGCCTGCTACTCCAGGTGTTTCTTGACTTCCTACTTTTGCATTCCAGTCCCCTATAATGATAATGACATCTTTTTTGGGTGTTAATTCTAAAAGGTCTTGTAGGTCCTCATAGAACCATTCAACTTCAGCTTTTTCAGCATTACCGGTTGGGGCATAGACTTGGATTACCGTGATATTGAATGGTTTGCTTTGGAAATGAACAGAGATCATTCTGTCATTTTTGAGATTGCATCCAAGTACTGCATTTCGGGCTCTTTTGTTGACCATGATGGCTACTTCATTTCTTCTGAGGGATTCCTGCCCACAGTAGTCGATATAATGGTCATCTGAGTTAAATTCACCCATTCCAGTCCATTTAGTTTACTGATTCCTAGAATGTTGACGTTCACTCTTGCCATCTCCTGTTTGACCACTTCCAATTTGCCTTGATTCATGGACCTGACATTCCAGGTCCTATGCAATATTGCTCTTTATAGCATCAGACCTTGCTTCTATCACCAGTCACATTCACAGCTGGGTATTGTTTTTGCTTTGGCTCCATCCCTTTATTCTTTCTGGAGTTATTTCTCCACTGATCTCCAGTAGCATATTGGGCACCTACCGACCTGGGGAGTTCCTCTTTCAGTATCCTATCATTTTGCCTTTTCATACTGTTCATGGGATTCTCAAGGCAGGAATACTGAAGTGGTTTGCCATTCCCTTCTCCAGTGGACCACATTCTATCAGACTTTCCACCATGACCCGCTCATCTTGGGTGGCCCCACAGGGCATGGCTTAGTTTCATTGAGTTAGACAAAGCTGTGGTCCATGTGATTGGCTTGACTAGTTTTCTGTGAGTATGGTTTCAGTGTGTCTGCCCTCTGATGCCCTCTTGCAACACCTACCATCTTATTTGGGTTTCTCTTACCTTGGACATGGGGTATCTCCTCAGGGCTGCTCCAGTAAAGCACAGCCACTGCTCCTTGCATTGGAAAAGGGGTATCTCCTCACCGCCAGTCCTCCTCACCTTGAACATCAAGTAGATTCTCTTGGCCCTCCTGCGTCTGCACAGCCATGGCTCCTTGGACGTGGGGTTGCTCTTCTTGGCCACAGCCCCTGACCTCGGACGTGGGGTAGCTCCTCTTGGCCATGCTTCTGCGAGGTCCGTCACAGCCTGTGCACTTCAGTTTACCTGTTCAAAATAAAATTAGAACTCTTAAAAGAATGGATTGAAGGAATCAAGGACTCAGTATTAGCAGCCTATCTTCTCCCCCTAGGTAGACCCATGATGGAAAACAATAACAGAATCAGAAAGTTGTTTTAAGGGCATTTTATAAGGATAAGCACAGTTAGATGAATCAGATATTTATTGGTATCAAGATAACAACAATTAATATGTTCATCCAAATATTAATAATTATCATCTTGCTGATGGAACATGAATATTCAAAACCCATTGACAAAGATTCTTTATCCTCTGACCAGAGTAAGAATGACAACCACCAATGTTTGCCTTTGGGACTAAAATTTTTCTTACAATCTCATGATAGATATTTCATATTTTTGATTGACAAATTCTTTTCAGACACAAGATAATGCATTCAGCCAAATTACAAGTAGGTTTTCATGAAGCTTAGGACATTGTCTGTCTGTTAGATGACTTTGTATAAATCTGCTTTGATACACTGTGTTGATTTTCAGATGTAACTCTCATAGGACATCTGATATCCTTTGTTTTATTTGCATCTGATGTCTGTCATCAACATAATAGCTATCACTTCTAGTTTTGTGCTGTCTGCAATTTTAATCATCCAAGCCATTGATAAAAATGTGAAACAGAGCAGGGGCAAAAACCTCTGTTGCATACTACCAGAATCTATCTTCTCTCTTGACAGATTTTTCAGTAATTATACATTTTTTTGAACATGATCAACCATTGACAATTCCGCCCCAATGCCCTGCCTTCCAACAAAATGACTTCTTATTCCTAAGGACATTATGTGGGAGCTTGTGAAATACCTTCACCAGGCAGATGTACTGCATCTACTAAGTTACTCAAACTAATAATTGTTCAGTAAACTTCCATGGAAGAATATATAGTTGATCTCAAGTGATCTAGTCTTTGTGTCCACATAGCAAGAAGAAACCTGGGCATTATTTGAGACTCCATGGTCTCTCCTCTGATTTTCACTCTGCTGCCAAATCTGGGTTTCAGCCATTCCATCCACTTCTGCTGTCTACATTTGTGCATATCACTGTCTACTCTGTTTTCATAAAAATCTGTCAAACTTACGTTGTGGGCCGATTGTGTTCCCTCAAAATTCACAGGCTGAAGCCACTATCCTCAGTGTCACTATATGTGAAGACAGGGCCTTTAAGGAGGTTAAATTTGAATGAGGCCTTCAGCGAAGTGAAGTCACTCAATTGTGTCCAACTCTTTGCAGCCCCATGGACTGTAGCCTACCCAGCTTCTCCATCCATGGGATTTTCCAGGCAAGAGTACTGGAGTGGGTTACCATTTCCTTCTCCAGGAGATCTTCCTGACCCAGGGATTGAACCCAGGTCTCTGGCATTGTAGGCAGACGCTTTACCGTCTGAGCCACCAGGGAAGTCCTTCAGGGCCGATCCCTAATCCTAATACCACAGGACTGATATCATTGTAAGATAGCATTGTAAGAGGTAGAAACACTTGGAGAATATTTCATATGCACGGAGAAAAGGCCATATGAGGATAAAGCAAGAATGCAGCCATATGCTAGCCAAGGAGAAAGATCTTTAGAGAAACCCAACCTGCCCATACCCTGATCTTGGACATCCAGCCTCCAGATTTTTGTGAAAATAAATGCTAGTTGTTTCAGCTGTCCAGCGTGTGCTATTTTTTATGGCAGCTCTGAAAGTGAAAGTGAAAGTCGATCAGTCTTGTCCGACTCTGCGACCCCATGGACTACACAGTCCGTGGAATCATCCAGGCCAGAATACTGGAGTGTATAGCCTTTTCCTTCTCCAGGGATCTTCCCAACCCAGGAATCAAACCCAGGTCTCCAGCATTGCAGGCGGATTCTTTACCAGGGGAGCCACAAGGGAAGCCTCAATGGCAGCTCTAGTTCACTAGTATAATAGGAATCTTATATTTAGACTAACTTATATAAAGCCATCACCAGTAAAAATCATATTTTCTTGGTAAATTAATAATCACCCATTAACTCGGGGTTTTTCTTTCCACAAAATACCTGTTTATGTCAATGGCATATTTTTATACTTATCCTAAATAGTGTATCTTGTTTTCCATTTTTGATTGAGACCAATTAGGTATATTATCATCAGTGTGCTCTTCGAATGCCCGGTAATTTTAGATAAATGTCTTGTTTCCTCTTCATTAAAAAGAATTCTTTGTATTGATCTATAATAATTACTTTTTAAACTGCATAAACCACCTCAAATTATAAATCCATTCATAATTATTCAAGCAAAAATAATATCCCTCTCTATTAAATGGTTATATTATTTTATTACTCTTGTAATCATGGCAACCTTAAATATAATTATTATAGTATATTTATTTTAAGTGTTCTTCTTTCCTGCCTTACTAGATTATAAATTCCTTGAGCACAGAGAGTTGACCTTACTTATTTTTCTTTTTCTTTCCGTGGTTATCATAATTTTTTTAACTGACAGAAAAATCACTGTGTTAAATTGAATAAATTTAAATATATTTTGTGTTTTTATTAAGCCATGCTATTAGTTAATATTTTCTAATAATGTTAAGTAGTGTTTTCTATTTTTTCTTCCATTTTTTACTGAGATATAATAGGTATATACCACTGCAGAAGTTAGAAGTGCAGCATAATGTTTTGATATACATACATCAAGGAAGGATTACCACAAGGTTAGTGAATAACCATGATCTTATGAATATACAAAATTAAAGAAATAGAAAAAATTTTTCCTCTCAAAATGCTTAAAATTTAATCTCTTTACTTTCATATATAACCTACAACAGTGTTAATTATATTTATCATATTGAACATTGTATCCCTGGTATTGTTTATCTTTTAATTGAAAGTTTTTATGCTTTGACTACCTTCATTCAATTCCCTTTCCCCAGCCCCTGCCTCTGATAACCACAAATCTGATTAATTTTCTTTTAGTTTGTTTGTATTTGAAGTATAATTGACCTACAACACTATGTTAATTCTTGGTACACAAGCTAGTGATTCAGTATTTGTGTACATTTCAAAATGACCCTATAATAAGTCTAGTTACCATCTGTCATCATACAAAGATACTGTATAATTATTAACTATATTTCCCACATTGAACTTTTCACACCTGTGACTCATTTATTTTGTAACTGGTAATTTATACTTCTTTGTATCCCTCACTTCTTTCTTTCCTTCCCCAACTCTCTACCCCTCTGGCAACTACCTGCTCATTCTCTGTATCTGTGACTTTATTTCTGATTTGTTGTGCCTGCTCATTTCTTTTATTTTTAAATTGCACTCATAAGTGGTATCATACAGTCTTTGTCTTTCTCTGTCTGACTTATTTCACTTAGCATATTACATTCTAGATCCATCTATGTTGTCACAAACGGCACTATTTCATTCTTTTTCATGGCTAGATAATAGTCCATTGTGTATTTATACTACATCTTCTTTATCCATTTATCTATTGATGAACAGTTAGGATACTTCTGTATGTTGGCTATTGTGAGTAATGCTACACTGAAGATGGGCTGCATAATTCTGCTCTAATTAGTTTTTTTGCTTTCTTTGGATAAATACCCTGCAGTGGAATTTCTAGATCCTATAGTAGTTCTATTTTTAATATTTTGAGGATCTGCATAGTGTTTTCCATCATGACCTCCCTCTAAGAGTGTACAAGGATTCCCTTTTCTCCACACCTTCACCAATAATTGCTATTTGTTGTCTTTGGGATAATAGCCAATCCAACAGATGTGAAGTGATATCTCAGTGTGGTGTTGACTTGTATTTCCCTGATGATTAGTGATGTTGAGCATCTTTTCATATGTCTTGTTGGCACTGGTATGTTCTCTTTGGAAAAAAGATGTCTGTCTTTCTATGAATTTTTTAATCAAATCATGTGTTTTTTTTGTTTTGTGATGTTGAGTTGCATAAGTTCTAAGCATATTTTGGATATTAACCCTTATCAGATATACAGTTTATATATAGTTTATGAATATCTTCTCCCATTCAGTAGGCAGCCTTTTTATTGATAGTTTCTTTAGCTGTGCAGAAGTTTTTTTAGCTTGGTGTAGTCCCATTTGTTTATTTTTTTCTTTTGTTTTCCTTGCCTGAGGAGACATATCAAAGAACTTTTTCCTAAAATGAATATTACAAAGTGAACTGCCTCTGTTTTCTTCTAGAAGTTTTATGGTGTCAGGTTTTCTAAAATTTCTGCTAACTTAAAAAAAATAGTAGTTATAGAGATGGAAATAATTTTCTATGGTGAGAAAATCTTTGGTGAATGAAGTTAGCATAGTAAATTCAAGTAAAATATTACATCATATACAGTGGAATTGTCTTGTTAGTAAAAGGAATAATTGTGGCAGGAAAATATTTTGAAATATTAATCACAGTTTTCTTCTGTAGTTTCTCATACCCTGTGTCAATCCCACATTCATTCATCTGTTTCTTGTTGACTAATTTATGATCATTTCTTTATTGTTTCCTATAGTCTAATTCTTTGGGGGTTACCTTGTTCTTTTTTTGGCTTCTTGACTCAGTCAGCTATCATTAAACTTTGATTCAAGGACTGTAATCTCTTGTGAGCCAAAATGTACAAGAGTTCAGTACAGTAGTAACACTGGAGATGCAAGAACAACCAAAGGGCAGAAGATCAGAAGGCATTAAATAAGAATGAGCTGGATCCACTTTTTTTCTTTTTAATTTATCTTTTGTAACTGAAGGATAATTGCTTTACAGAATTTTGCTATTTTCTGTCAAACGTCAACATGAATCAGCCATAGGTATACATGTATCCCTTCCCTTTTGAACCTCCCTCCCATTTCCCTCCCCATCCCACTGCTCTAGGTTGATACAGAGCCCTTGATTGAGTTTCCAGAGTCATACAGCAAATTCCCATTGGCTATCTATTTTACATATGGTAATGTAAGTTTCCATGTTACTTTTTCAATACATCTCACCCTCTCCTCTCTTCTCCCCTTGTCCATAAGTCTATTCTCTATGTCTGTTTCTCCACTGCTGCCCTGTAAATAAATGCTTCAGTACCATGGATCCATTTTTAATACCAATGTCACAGCAATATAAAATCCAACTGCTTGATGTATAGAAGCAGGCTATACTCTTCAGATAATTCATGGTAGCAATAGTAGATTTCTTGTTATGAGGAGTAAGTAGTTAGCAAATAAATGCAAAAGTAGAAGAGAACCAGCCATATTTACTTACAACCAATTCAAGGAATCAGATCATACTAGTTAATCATGTACTAACAGGAATATGTGGCATTACTTTAGCCAAGTAGTTGGGGTGTCTGATTAAAAATTTTAGATGCAATAAAAACTAGCATTTCATTTACTGTTACTTGTAAATGAAAAATCTCTTTATTCTTTATAGTGAAGTGAAGTCGCTCAGTCGTGTCTGACGATTTGCGACCCCATGGACAGTAGCCTGCACCAGGCTCCTCTGTCCATGGGATTTTCTAGGCAAGAGTACTGGAGTGGGTTGCCATTTCCTTCTCCAGGGACTCTTCCCGACCCAGGGATCAAACCCAGGTCTCTTGCATTGTAGACAGATGTCTTACCATCTGAGCCACCAGGGATTATGTTTTATTCTTTATAATAGGTGCATAAAAATAAGAGCTATAATGATATAACAGGCAACTTTTAAAATTTTAAACCAAAAGAATATATCAAATTTCCATCATTCTGTTAAAGTACATACCCTAACTTTTTTTTATTTCCTACAATAGTTATTTATGTATGTATTTTATTTAATAAAATTATATTTAGAACATAGATAAAATTATATATGTTTTCCTTTAAAGTAAAAGGATAAAATGTTTCACATGTTATGAAGTCATATTAGAGAGATTTTTGAAGACTTGGTACTTAAGAAGTTACTATCACAGTGAGAATAATAATTAAAAAAAAATGAGTTCTAGACAAGGAATTTCTAATTATCAAAGCAAGTTTAAATGAAATAATTCCAAGCAAAGATGATTAATTTAAGATGGAAGTGCCAATGTCAGGTGATGATAATACTAATCATCCAAGTTGGAAATACCTAGTAAAAAATGTAGAGCAATTAATCTAGACAATTTCTCAAATACAAATTTTCTTTGTCAGGGAGGGGTTATATGTGTACCTATGGCTGACTCATGTTGAGGTTTGACAGAAAACCGCAAAATTCTGTAAAGCAATGATCCTTTAGTAAAAAATAAATTAATAAAAAAATAAAGTGTACAAATAGTATACTTACTTTCAGTTGTTTGGAATCTAACTCAATGTACTTCCCAGGTGAAGGTAGTGATACAGAACCTGCCTGCCAATGCAGGAGATGTAAGGGACATGGGTTTGATCCCTTGGTCGGGAAGATCCTAGAGGAGGGCATGGCAACCCACTCCAGTATTCTTTCCTGGAGAATCCCATGGAAGAGGAGCCTGGTGGGCCACAGTTCATGGGGTCACAAAGAGTCTGATACGACTGAAGCAACAGCACCATACACAATCTTATTTTTTATTTGTACATATTATTATCATTATTTTGTAAATATACTACATATAGGAAATATGCATTCTGAAATTTTTAATCAAGACTACCAACAATGACAGTATAGTTTAAATGATGCCTTTCTGTATTTGGACCCCTGAAAAATTAATTATGCATTTATTCAGTTATGAATTTACATTGAGAACATAATTAAGACTCTTTCTGACCCCTAACCCTGACTTGCCAGGCTCCTCTGTCCATGGAATTCTGCAGGCAAAAATAGTGGAGTGGATAGCCTATCCCTTCTCCAGGGGATCTTCCCAACCCAGGGATAGAACCCAGGTCTCCTGCATTGCAGGTGGATTCTTTACTGTCTGAACCACCAGGGAAGCCTCTCTCTATATATATATACACACAGACACACACACACACATATATTTACAGAGTAGGCATAAGCTTTACTTGAATATGACTCAGGTCAGTGTATCTATCGGAGAAGGCAATGGCACCCCACTCCAGTACTCGTGCCTGGAAAATCCCATGGACAGAGGAGCCTGGTGGGTGGCAGTCCATGGGGTCCCTCAGAGTCGGACACGACTGAGCAACTCACTCTCACTTTTCACTTTCATGCATTTGAGAAGGAAATGGCAACTCACTCCAGTGTTCTTGCCTGGAGAATCCCAGGGATGGGGGAGCCTGGTGGGCTGCTGTCCATGGGGTCGCACAGAGTCGGACACGACTGAAGTGACTTAGCAGCAGCAGCAGTGTATCTATTAAAAGATAATACATAAAATTGCAGCCAGTTATCATAGAACTGATATTATACTAGATTTGATTCAGAATTCTCTTCTGTATTACATCATAACTTTGGTTTCTTAATTCATCAGACATTAACTTTAAGAAGTGCGTTTAGTTGTTTCAGAACCTCCAGGTACTGTTCAGAGTTCAAAGAAAAAAAGTAATTTGTTGAGATATCCGACAGCACACAATGCTGATTTTGAGGAGTTGGGCAGTTCTAAACAATATCATTGACACAAAATTTAAACTAGGTAATCCTAAGGTTTGTTATCAAATCCACTTTAAATGGGGTAATTCAAATAGAAGATAACACTGGACATAGAGGAGACCAAAGAACATATGTGTTTGTGTGTATTTTAAATTCCAAGTCTGAAAGCTAAAAGAGAATTCAAATAACATCTAGTGAAAATTACTGTAATTTAAATATTGATGCATTTTTTTTTGACTTACCAAAGGTTTCAAAATACAAAAAGTCCACTTTGATTCCTTATGAGGTGTTCTTTCATGCTACTTTACTTCTGCTCAGATTTAACCCTAACGTGGTTCATTATTTTCATGACAGATGTACTGACAATTCATTACTAATCAGCTTTAAAACATAAATTTTCTCAACTCAGTGCAAGTGTTATTTATTAAATATGCTAAAGTGAAATCATCCCACTCCAAGAAGTGTGTCTAATACAAAAAATCTTCTCTGTTTTATGTCTTAAAGTTTAAAGATCCCTGTATAGCCTAAAACAACACAAAACCCTTGTTTATATCCTGATAGTATATTCAGAGAAAGCTTCTTTTATTTGCATGCTGGGTGATTTGGCCTGTTTTGAAAAACAGTTCAGAAAATCTCAGATGAGGATAATGTCTGTTGACGATAACTGATGCTGGCTTCCATGGAAACGCTTATTTGGTAGCAGTCACTGTCAATCAGGAGCCCTGAGTTATTGTTCCAGCATTTCTAGATTCAGTGTGTGATGGCTGACAGAAGTCCGCACTACAGTAGTTAGGCTGTTTTAAAAGAAGAAGAAAGGATTGTTAACACAAAGGTAAACAAGTTCCAAGCAGGACAAAATCATAAATTGCTTAAAATGATTTGAACAAAGAAAGGCATTCAAAAATCCTTCTCGTCTCATTTTCTTAAAAGAGAGGCACATTGGTTAAACAGATTCAGCCTATCATATGGTGTATAATAAACTGATTCTTTCTGGTTTGTCTATTTATGTTTTATAGTTATGAAATTAAAGAGTGATTATATAGCTATGAAGTAACGTGTTTTACTATGTATTTTATTTCATTTTTAAACAAACATTTTTTGAAATTACTTTGATTTATATTCTATTGTAAGAAATTCCAAAAATTATCTCATTTATATTTTATCACTTCCCTTCTTAAGGACGACTTACAGGCTATGGTACAATATCCCACCTAGGATGTTTAACTTGGTTTATTCCACTGATATTGTTCAATTTCCTGGTTTAGTTCAGTTGCTTTTACAATTTTCTATTTACCACTACTTTTGGCATTGTGATTTGTTGTAATTTCCTTCATATCTCTTATTATTGTGATTTGCTGAGCCTCATGGATCTTTGAATTCTTTGTTTTTTACAACTTTAAAAAAATCTTTGGCCATGATTTAAATTTATTTTTATCTTTTCTTTTCTTTTGAGGGTTCCAATTGTGCACATAGTTGGAACTTTGTTACATTGTCTCACTGCTCACTAATTCTTTGTTCATTTTGTTAATCTCTTTGCTTTATTTCATTTTGAATATTTTCCATAACTATGTATTTAAGTTCAGTTATCTTTTCTTTTGTAACATCTAATCTTTTAATCCCATCCAGTGTATTTTTCACCTTTAGACCTTATAATTTTTATCTTTAGAAGTTATAGACATAATTTGTATCTTTTGAGCCTCTTACCATTTTAATATATAGAATACAGGTAAAATAACCATCTAAAAATTCCTGTCTCCTATTTCTAACACTTAAGTCATTTTGGGTTGAGTTTAAATTGATTACATTCTGTTAATATTATTATGGATCATAAGTGCTCTCTTTGCTCTTTGAATGCCTGCTAGCTTCTTACTGGATGCTAGAAATTGTTAAATTTGGAATGTTAAATTGTTAAATGTTGGAAGCTGGATATTTTTGTATGTTTAGAATCATTCCTGAAACTTCTTGTCTGGCATAGCTAGGTTACTTGGAATCAGCTTGATCCTCTCAAGTCTTGCTTCAAGATTTATTTAGGCAGGACCAGAACAGTGCCTCCAGAGGCAGGACCCTTCTGTGTATTCTCCCCAGTGAATCAAGAAATTTTCAATCTGTTTAGCATATGCACTGCCCAGGCATCAGGCACTATTACCTCTAACCTTCAAGGGTGTTTCTTCCCCAGTCCCAGGTAATGTACTCATGCCTGGACTGATGAATGCTCTGGTGAATCCTTGGGCACTTCCATCTGTGGATCTCAAGACTTCCCATTACAGGATGTCTCATCTCTCTGGTAATGACCTTTTTCTCCCTGGTCTCTTGGTTTTGTCTCTTTACCTCATGGAACCCAGGGGGTCCTAACTGAAGTCTCTCTTCCTGCATTGCCTTCTGGAAACTCTCTCAAGATCAAAAGTTGGAGAAAACCTAGTACCCATCTCATTTCCTTCCCATCACTTGGGCATCATTGTCTCTTGTCTTTCATTTGGTATCTCGAAATTGGAGGTAAATCAGAACAAATGTTGAAAGTCCCCATAGAGAACAAATGTTGTAGTCATTCTGAGTTCCATCTAAGATAGATATACATCAACATTTTGTTACACCCTAGTAGTATTCTAGGGCTTCCCGGGCTTCCCACATGGCACTAGCCTAGTCGTCAAGAACCACCCCCTACTCCCCACCCCACCCCGCCCCTGCCAATGTAGGACACAAAAGAAACTCGGGTTGTATCCCTGGGTCAGAAAAATCCCCTGCAGGAGGAAATGGCAACCACTCCAATACTCTTGCCTGGAGAATTCCATGGACAGAGGAGCCTGTCAGGCTACAGTCCATGGGGTCACAAAGAATCAGACATGACTGAGACACGAGTAGTATTCTATCCTATGGGCAATTCATATGTCATTTATTCACTTACTAGCTGGATGAGATTGGGATACAAATCCATAAACTAGTCACCAGGGCTTTAATTCTAATCTGTATGATTCAGGTCTTCTAGAGATTGAAGATCCTCTCATGAGAGCATAAACATAATATAGGTTTATTACATAAGGCAGAAAAAGATCCTGTTCTCATTCTCATCCTGTAGAAACTCTTAATTCTATGGAAATGCTGTGTGGAATCTTTTCAAACTGCTTCACATTTACATCTCTCTCACTAGCTTCTGAAAGCCTGTGATTATAAGAACTGGCAAGCAACTTCTCTCTGCCTATATTAATTCAGATTATTAAAGACAGGCATTAGCATGGTGAATGGTTTTACTAGATTGTAGAAAACAACTGAATAAATTCAGTGGTGAGGATCTATATCCATTAGTTTACTCCCAAATTAGTTTGCAGAACTTGAAGCAGTTTAGAACTAGGCTAAAGAAACATGCAAATAATGAAACATTTATAAACATTTATCCTCATGTTTAAAATTAGTATTTTTATTTAAAATAACTGTTTATGTTAACCATGACTATGATTATTTTATAAATATAAATTGTTAGAATGGTATATATGCTTCTGTGTTTATTTTGTCACATTTTCTTAAAGAGTCAACAGTTACAATGTTGGAATAGTAATGGATAATAGTATTAATACATACTACATATTTTATGCTTAGAATTTTACTGCTTCCAGTACATAGTGTAACTTTGATATTCAAAGTACCCCATTGTTTAGTGGCACCAAACAAACTTTGTGTCATGCTCACATATTATGTGGATGAGGAATTAATTGCAGAGGAGATGGTTTATCTTTCCTCCTCATGCCAGAAACTACACCTGCAAAAGACTTCAGGCCCAGGATAACTGAATGAATGGATCCTGGAACCATTCGGAGATTTCTTCACCCACATGATTGCTACCTGACCTGGAATGATCGCAACACTGAGTTTAACAAGGACCTTCCAACAGAATATCTAAATATGCCCTCTCCATGTGGACTGGCTTCTTTGCAGTCTTTATGATACTCAGTTTTCTGAGTTCAGATCTCAAGCAAGAGTAGCCAAGAGAATAAGTCAGAGGCTTTATCCCTTTTATGACCTGGTCTAGAAAGTCATGTAAAGTCACTTCTATCAAACTGTATTGGTGAAAGCAATCACCAGATTCAAGGAAAGGGAGCAGAGCCATTGCAGCCTGAAGGCAGTAGCATCAAAGAATTGTGTGACTATTTTTAAAATCATCACACTACTGATAAGCCAAAGATGGTTACGCTTCTTTAAGTCATGCTGGTATAGGACAATTAGTTCAAATTCAAATTCCCTCCAACTACAACTCCATCACTGTTCTTAATTTCTCATCTATTTTATTTTTCCCTCTTAAGGAGCTATAGTTTTAAAATGGTAGAGCAGAAGTGTTGCCCAGAGTAATCCCTATCAGAAAAAGTGAGATATCTTAATTGAATAGGACATAGAAACCAGACAGGTCTTTTTTTTTTTTTTTTTAATCATTGCCTACACTAATTTTTTGAGCTTCCCTGGTGACTCAGATGGTAAAGAATCTGTCTGCAATGCAGGAGACCTGGATTCAATCCCTGGGTTGGAAAGATCCCCTGGAGGACGGCATGACAATCCACTCCAGCATCTTGCCTGGAGAATCCCCATGGACAGAGGAACCTGTCAGGCTACAGTCTATGGGGTAGCAAAGAGTTGGACATGACTGAGCGACTAAGCACAGCACAGCCCAGCACACTAATTTCTTATTCTCTGCCCTCATAATTATCATAAGTTATATGTTATATCATAGTTATATTTATGTTATATATATATGTTATATCATAATTATAATTGTTATCATATAGTTATGTTAGTCATAGCATAATTAAATTGTTCTGATTTGATACACCTTGCATGGCTCATCATATATTGATTCATACAGCCAGTATTTTAAAATCTTTGAAAAGTAATACTTTAAATGGAGCTTTTTAAAGGGTTTTAAAAAAGATGGCTTTTGGTGGAGATGGAGAAAATAATAAACAGTTACAAAGTCTGGTATTCTTTGCAGAAGTTTTTCTTTATTTGACCAATAATTAGCATCTTCAAAAGTAGAAAAGACTAACCTAACATGCTTGCTGCCATGATTTCTTATCTCATCTAACTTGCTGATAACAATGTAATACTTTTGGCTCACAGTTATGAACACAGGTGAAGGTGAAGCAAGCATTCTGTAAGAAAAAACAAAATAGAATTGATACTCTGTAGAATACATACTCTGTAACCATGTGATTGCATTTATCTTTTTATGTGTGCCAGATAGTAATCCCAAATATGTATCATTATTTCATTATTTTCACAGAAATGTTTATGGTACCCAGTTAAATTTAACACTGGCAGGTAACAGAATTGATGATACAATTTATAACTTAATTGTACATTTTAAACATTTATACCATTTTTTCTCAAAAATGTTAAGTATCCCGCTCTTTTTTATAAAGGAACTAGTCAATGAACAGAATAATAGACAATTAACAATGCAAATACAACTTACCTATACAAATTGGACAGACATTTACAAGTGCCTAATCATTTCAAAGTTTTCACTCAGAGGAAACAAAAAAACTGTGCTCTTTAAGATGGCATTTCTTGTTGTCTAGGAAAAGAAAAACATCATGACCAGATTAATTCAAATATTTAATCTACTGTATTAATACTATTAGAATTTTATAGTGTTTAACCTAGAAAATCCAATACAATCATCTACTTATAAAATGATGAGGGAATGATCGAGAAAATTTAAAATAGTACCTAAAATCAAAAGCTAAATAAATCACAGGACACAGGAGCTAGAGAAGAGGTTCTCAATCAGGTGAGTTTTCATATTTACCTAGAGGTTTAAAACTATAGATTCTAGACTTCATCCTTCACAAGTTCTGTCAGAAATCTTTCTTTCCATTCCCATCACTTCCTTAGGATTTAGAATGCTGTCCTGTGACTTAGCTGGCATGTCATGGAGGTCTATTATTCTAAAAGCATTTATTCAGCAGCTACTATATGCTGAGGGTTGGAATGTGGAGTAAGTACAATGAGTGTCAAATTTCCTGTTCTCAAGGAGCTCAGTTGACTGAAGGAAACAGAAGTAGAAAAATGTTTGCAATTTAATACACTAAGTGCTATGACCAGATACCAAGAGAGTACTTAAACTAAATTGAGGAAGAGAAGGGCATTGCGTGTACTTTAAGGAGAGACACTGACCTGATTCTTAAAGGAAGTTGGAGGGGAAGGCATTTAATGAAGCTGGAAGGGAAAATGAGCCTAAGAAAATAAACAGGCATCAGCAACCTGAAGACTTTCTGCAACCTTCTATGGGAACTGGCTTTTATCCTAAGAATAGAGAAGCAGTTTAAAGTATCTGCATGGGACATTAGTAAAATCCTTTTGTGATTTGAAAATGTTCATATGATTACATCATGGGGATCCCATCAGAATGGTGAAAGCAAGAGTTTAATCATAGGAAGATTTTATTTGGCATGAAGTGAACTACATTGGCAAGACCTTTGTATTCTCATGATTATAGGTTTGTGATGATTTTAATCACTTCTCATTTCCAGGTTCTTGACAAATAAAAAAACAAAAGCAAAGTCCAACTGTGGATCAACCTATAGCATCCATCTGATTTTAATTAATATATCCAAATCTAAAAAACTTAGCAGAATCGCCTTTTTATCTTAAGCCTAAGCTTTCATATCTTTCCAATCCTGACTTACTATATCCAGTTTCAAACTGAGAAATTAGAATTTGGGGAGCAGATACATGGCTGGGGCTTTATCTGAGCTGCTAACATGTAGATTTGCTGCACATTTTAGCACAAGAATCTGTGAATTAAGATGTGGGTGGTATTCTGGTTTACAGGGATGATTTTTAAATGGAAAGGTTTTACCTCCAGATCGACTTGGCTCCTAAAAGTCAGGCATTCCCTCTCACTAAGTAGATGAGATTATTTTCTTCACAGAGAAAGAGAGAAACCTAAACATCCCTTCATATTTCTCATTCTCTAGAATTAAGGCAGACTCTTTCAAGCCACTCATAAAGACCTTAAGAACAAGACTTTCCCCTAGCATTCTCCAAATTGTTTTTCTCCTAAGATTCTTACCTTAGCAACAAATCTGTAGTCAACCAATGATGTGATGTTTCCTTTGGGATAAGATAGCAACAGAATCTGAGGTCAGTCTGGCTCCCTGAAGTTTTTCTATTAAAACTAACTTTGCTTCTTTGTGTATCCTTTGAGACCAAATAACCTGGGATGAATATAGTTACTTTAACATTTCCAAAGCTATAGTAATATGATCAGAATTCTCTCATGTATCCTCTTTTATAAAAGGTATAAAGAGCCAGTAGGCATGTTGTGATTATCATGAGTATCCTAAAGTGTGAAAACACAGAAAATACAAGCCAACCCTCCATTATTACAGCAATTATACCCATAAAGCTATGTTCTCAAATGGCATATCTAATAGACGTCAAGAGTGGCAAGGGTCTGAGATTTGACCTAACTTGCAAATGAACAATTCTGCTTCCAACAGTTTCATGAATTCAGACAGAAGATACAAGACTCCTAGGTCAGAGAATATATTCACAGCAATGGCAGTAGTCAGAGCATGAACACTTTTGGTCCAGTTTGGCACACCCCAATTCCCACAGGGTGACAAAGAAAGATGGATGATACCTGCACATACAGCAGGTTGAGATATAGAAGAAGAATCATGCACTTAGGAAACCTATATCGTTTATAATGGACAGTAAGCTTGCCTGCCTGTTACTCCTAAGGGAGGCACTCTCTCTTTCCAGTCTTTGAGCAAAGATGCCCTTTGCTTAGAAGAGAAAATTCATCTTTAATGCTATTTTCTATACAGACATTCCAGAAAAGTAGGTTTGGAACAAAGAACATTAAAATGTGTTCAATATGGACAGAAATGTGAGAGATCTATAGAGAAATATTTCCCCAAATTTTGTGTGTATATATATATATATATACATATGATTTATACACATATAAAAATAAATACAGATAAACATATATATAACTAAAATTATTATACATATATATGTCATATATATAAGTAAAAGTATATACATATGTGTCTACAACTGCATGTGAGAGATGCATGCATACATAATACATAGAAACCTAGATACATATATACATATATGAATATAATGTTTGCAAATCAGGAGAGTGCACTTTATCCTATGCATGGCATTGAATTATTGTTGTTGAATGCAAATTTGTACTGTGTACCTCTAAACGTCAATGCTCACTGAGATTTTCATCTTCCATATATGACAGACAATGTTTTAAACTACTTAGTTTTCATTTTCTTTTTTATTTTTGTATTTCTAGCATTCTAATGATGAAGTATATGCAGAATTTTAACTAGAGAGCCTGGTTAAAATATTATGCTTAGCTTTAAAAAAAGTAAACAGCCACTTAATTTACCTTCATATTCTTCCATCATGAATAAGAACCCTGAGGAATATATTGGTAACATGGTCTAATGGCTGCTATCATTTCCTAATCTGGCTGTGGGATTATAGATCTTTGCCTCCTAAAGAATGTATCATGGTTGTTTACACTTTTACTTTCCCTAAAGATTTCATCTGAGCAGATTCCAAAAGAAAAGACTATTGCTGGTAATTCCAACATTGTTGTCCTATAGTATACCTCTAAGGATGACTATGTATTCATACAAATAGGTCACTCAGCATTGAGTCTTTCTTTAGATTTTGATGGATCTGAGAAACTTGAGTCTTTTTAATGAAAACATATTTTTTTTCCTTTTTTTAAATTTATTTATTTTTTTAACTTTACAATATTGTATTGGCTTTGCCATACATCAAGATGAATCCGCCACGAGTGTACACATGCTCCCAATCCTGAACCCCTCTCCCACCTCCCTCCCCAAACCATCCCTCTGGGTCATCCCAGTGCACCAGCCCCAAGCTTCCTGTATCCTGCATCGAACCTGGACTGGCGATTCGTTTCTTATATTATACATGTTTCAATGCCATTCTCCCAAATTATCCCACCCTCTCCCTCTCCCACAGAGTCCAAATTTTTATTTGATTGTCTCACATTTTTTTTCTATACAAGTAGGATATGCATCTATGTACAATGTCCTTGAACTGGTTCCTTCTTCTTTTAAGAAGTACCCTAATGAAATGCTAAAATCAAATCTCATTTTTAAATTGATCTCTTTTATGATGCTTATAGGAATAAAATTAAATAACTTTTAACCTATAGTTTGACTCCTAGACATTTGTTTTCTGAACACATGCCATTGTAATGTGTTCTATCACATTATTTGTATTTAGTTGATCATTTAAATTAAAAATGAACCTCTATGTTGCTTTGACAACAAAGTGTGGATTCACAGTAAAAACACTGTAATATATCATGGATAAAAATGCAATCAATATGCATTGATGGACAGATACATTAAGGGTTTGTTATAGTATGGTTTTGAGTATAAAATATTCAGGAAAGAAATCTTCACATCTCTGCAACAGTATTTATAAGTACTTTCTAAAAGTATGTGCTGTAATAATATGATTTTTATATTGTTATTGTAAACAAACCTTAATATTTGTCAGACCTCCAATATCATTGAACATTTTCAAAAAACCTTACCAGAACAGAATAAAACTAAGAATAAATTGATGGCCATTCAGATAAAACAACCAGGTGCTCCTACCCCAGGCATTAAACACCAGAGTAGGAAGTCTCTCGAGAAAGATAGTTGTAGATACACTGAAGAAAAACACTATTAGAAAAAAATTGGCCTACAGAAAGTGATGGTGAAAAAAAATGGAATAATCAGTGAAGGTACTAAGGAGAAATCAAACAGCCAGTTTCCCATTTTGTCCTTGAATTCAGAAGGATAAATTTCTATATATGCTAGAGAACAATTTTTCAAAAAATTGAATTGTTGCAGGTGCTACAGTATTGACCTTAACTTACAGTTGTTAAAGAAATGCTTTATGGAGTCAAAAACTACTCAGGTTGTATGATAGTTACCTGCAATAATTCTAACACATTCTCTGTACCCTGGACAACATCCCTATGTTCACACCTTAACCAGGGAATATCTGTTCCTCCTCTCTATGCCACACCCAATAACTTCATAGGGAATACTTTACAGTATAAATAGATTTGCCATATTAATGAAATCTTGATCTCTTCCTAGAAATCCCTGAGGCCTCCTCTATTCCCAATGTGGTTGTATTTAATTTGGACATTAACTGTCAGGTATCCTGTACCTAAAACCCAGATTAAATATCTCAAGAAAGTGCTGGATGACTTGTAGGCAAAATTTCCTGTTATAGATAGGATTATCGGGGCTGAACCCCTGAAGGTTTAGTTAAACCTAACAAATCTTCGACTGAAACTTTCACAATACACTTTAAAACCAGAAGCTAAAAAAAGCATTAAAGCCAATAGTCAAAGCCTGAGAGAAGGACTTATTTTATCTTTTCACAATCCTTCTACTAGTATCCTCGCAGGCAAAAACTAAACACAGAAAACATAAACAACAGCAACAACAGAAATAAACAAAACAGACTTATTAGAAGTACCTTTAGTAAAAGTAAGACAAAATCTTATTTGCAAATGGGTTATACTTTAAAAATGAAACAGGAATATAAAGTGGAATTTACTGTAATTCTTTTCATAGGACAATCTGCTAAGGGACAGAGCTAAATCAAGCTCATTAGAGTATGTGTTGGTTAGCTGGTGATAAGACTAATAATTTGTATATTGATAGAAGATACTATTTTGGAGTCATCCATGAATTTGGAAAATTTTGAAAACCACAAAGCTTTCTAACTTCAACAGCACCCCAATTAAGAATGATCAAGAGATTAAAGAAATTTTCTATAGCTGTGGCTATCATAACTGTACTTTATACAAAAAAGCATTGATAAGAAAGATAAAAGAAATGCCTTGGCTTTTCCAGACAGTCTACAATAATACAATCCTAGCCCTCATGATATACCAAAGAGACCAAATATTTGGAAAATTTGAGAGAGACAGGTTTAGAATTCCCAGCATCGTCTCCTGAATAGAAAAGGGATAGTGGAAGAATCTAAATGCCAAGCATGAGAATAACACTTGGCACTCTAGGGCAAGAGGTTAAGTAGGCCTGGACGACCTCAAGTAGAGACTTGCAAAAAATTGACATGAAATTACCACCCCAGCAAGGACAAGCTAGCCACAGTACTTAATGAAAATTGTTGTGGAAAATTTATAGTGAAGCTCCTAGATTTGCCTCTGATGTATGTCATCACCATAATGATGAAAAATAAAGGTATGATATAGAAGAGCCCAAACCTTAGGACTTCTTTGAGCATATCCAACTGGATTTCATAAAACTATCTCTGATGTGGGTTTTGAATACATGATGGTCATTGTTTGCTTATTCTCTGTTAGCATTTTCTCTTCAAAGGGCTATCTCTCACATGGTAGCAAAAAAAAAAAAAAAAATTGATTTGATATTCCCAAACTCAGAAATTCCAAGGCGTCTTTCTAGTGACAGAAAGTGAAAGTGAAAGTTGCCCAGTCGTGTCCTACTCTTTTTGACTCCATAGACTGTATAGTCCGTGGAATTGCCCAGGCCAGAATACTGGAGTGGGTAGCCTTTCCCTTCTCCAGGGGACCTTCCCAACCCAGGGATCGAACTCAGGTTTCCCACATTGCAGGCGGATTCTTTACCAACTGAGCTATCACGGAAGCCTAGTGACAGAGGCACCCATATGATTGAAACTGTTCTTAGAGAGTGTTACAAAACCCTACCACTATTCAGACACTTTACAGTTCATATAAAGCTGATTATTCAGCAAAGGTATAATGAAGAAATGGAATTCTGAAAATTAAATTAGTCATACTCTCAGAGATTTTCAAACTTTCTTGGCTGAAGGAATGGTCTTTGGTTTTAATGAAATTCCTACTGGATGCTTTAACTTTCCCATCATGAGTTAGTTAATAACAGGTCAGTGATAGAATCTATTCTACACTCCACATTCTTGCAAGCAGACATAACCATATATTTCAGGTGATTCTTGTAACACACCCATTGTTAGCACCAGATACAGTCAGCCCTTCTCAGCATCTCCCTAAACCATCCTGACATGTCTCAACACCTGGAGAAATGGTGTGATGGAAGAGCCAGTAGACAGTCCTCAAACACTGATAGAAATAATCTTGTCAGATATTCTTAGCTATTTCAGTAATGAAACTGAGGAATTGATGCTTTTATTTATGTATTTCAGCTAAAGAAGGAAAACAATCCTGTATCACTGAAAGATAGTCTCTGTTACTAATCTCGAGTTGAAAACTCTTAGTAACTGTCTGGAATCATTTTCCATTGAGACCTCAGAGGTCTCTCTACCCAAGTAGAGGTAGTTTCTACCCAACATTTTTTTTTTTTGATTGAAGTTATAGTTGGTTTACAATTTTGTGTTAATTTCTGCTGTACAACAAAGTGATTTAGCTATACATATATATCTTCTTTTTTATTATTTTCTATTATGATTTATATAAGATATTGAATCTATATTCTATACAGTAGGATCTTGCTTATACCCTAGACTTCTGAATCAAGTAGTTGGTTATATGAGATGTAGACAACTTCTACCCAAGATACATGGGGCAAAAAAATGTCACCCTTTAATCTTTCTTAATATTGTTTCTGAAGCTTTAATCGTGCCTTGGTATGAGTCTAATACCTGGACACAATTTATTCAGGTACTGGCTAATGCATATAATAAAATGAATTGTTGGGTTTGTAAGCATTTTCTTTTGGGAGCCACTGAGCTTACCTTTGTATGATTTCTTTATGATGAATTTGTTTGTTTTCTGGCTTATTCAGTCATTGCTGCTGCTTCATTCATGTCCAACTCTGTGCGACCGCATAGACGGCAGCCCATCAGGCTCCCCCGTCCCTGGGATTCTCCAGGCAAGAACAATGGAGTGGGTTGCCATTTCCTTCTCCAGTGCATGAAAGTGAAAAGTGAAAGGGAAGGTGCTCAGTCATGTCCGACTCTTTGAGACTCCATGGACTGTAGCCTACCAGGCTCCTCTATCCATGGGATTTTCCAGGCAAGAGTACTAGGGTGGGTTGCCATTGCCTTCTCCATGGATTCAGTCATTAGGTAACTTTTAAATGACACATGCTCCAACAGGCTAAATAGCCATAAATTTAAATTCTTCTTTTACTTCATTATTAGAAAAGGAAATTCCTATCTCCACCAAAAACAATACTGCAGGATCTCTTGTTAGAGCCAGCTTTTTTTTTTTTTTTTTTTAACATTGATGAAAGTGCCTTCATAGAAATAAAACTTAGAAGAAAATTATAGAACATTTGGAAACCATCTCCCTTCAGTCTGTTTTTTTTTTTTTATTTTATTTAACTTTACAATATTGTATTGGTTTTGCCATATATCAAAATGAATCTGCCACAGGTATACATGTGTTCCCCATCCTGAACCCTCCTCCCTTCTCCCTCCCCATACCATCCCTCTGGGTCGTCCCAGTGCACCAGCCCCAAGCATCCAGTATCGTGCATCGAACCTGGGCTGGTGACTCGTTTCATATATGGTATTATACATATTTCAATGCCATTATCCCAAATCTTCCCACCCTCTCCCTCTCCCACAGAGTCCAAAAGACTGTTCTATACATCAGTGTCTCTTTTGCTGTCTCATATACAGGGTTATTGTTACCATCTTTCTAAATTCCATATATATGCGTTAGTATACTGTATTGGTGTTTTTTCTTTCTGGCTTACTTCACTCTGTATAATAGGCTCCAGTTTCATCTACCTCATTAGAACTGATTCAAATGTATTCTTTTTAATGGCTGAGTAATACTCCATTGTGTATATGTACCACAGCTTTCTTATCCATTCATCTGCTGATGGACATCTAGGTTGCTTCCATGTCCTGGCTATTGTCTTAAGAGTAAGAAGCTTTACTTTTCTTTTGCTTAAGTCTATCTATTTATTTTAATACTAAAATTTTGATTTCCTGGAGATATGCCATTACAGGTGAGCCGTGCCCTGTTGTTAGATACTGGACCTCATTTTCAGAACTGAAATTCTTAACCCATCGAGGTGGTTCTATTTTCTCCTCTCCTCAAACCTCTTCATTCTGTGCTTTACAAGATGCCCAGGATATGGGGAAATCCTAAGTGATTCGGTCAGAGAAGAGAAGAAGTGCTAGACAATGTCTTCACCCATGAAACTGAACAGGCAGTGATTCTGAATAGAAACAGTTCAGGTACCATATTAGCCTCTCGAGGGAAAATATGTGCTGTCTTAAGGAAAGAATGGGATCCTTATATCCATGCAGAACTCTCTAGGCTCTTTAATATTAATAAAAAAAGATCTGAGAAAAAACAAAGACATTTTAATTAGGCAACTTGGCTAATATAACTAAATTGGGCTCTGAGGACATATTGGATTGGAAATGGGATCTGTTCTTTTGGTTTAATTTGAGCACTTTTGGCTACTGACTTAAACACAGACTATAAACTCTGATAATAATTCTCTTATTTTTCATCTGTTGTGTGCTGTGTAGATGTATGATTTCCACTGTCTTAAATGTTTCTGTGGAAAAAAAAAATAATTCTCTGCATAGCTGCTGTACGATTAGATATTCTAACAAAGTCATCAAGCAAAAAGACAGGAAAACACAACACTTAGAAAGGTCAAACAACAACTCCTGGAACTCGATACAACATTGAGACACCTCAAATAGTAGTGAAGAGTGGGATCGGTTATGTTCACAGGTATGAATGGTCCACCTTCAGCTCAGGTTTTAGACTGGAAGCTGGGGGTTGCGGGTGGTGCACTGTCAACAGAAACAATCAAACACTCAACTTCTTGCCTGTGTGCTGCTTAGTTGCTTCAGTCGTGTCCGACTCTTTGTGATACTATGGGCTATCGCTCACCAGGCAAATCTGTCCATGGGGAGTCTCCAGGTGAGAATACTGGAGTGGGTTGCCATGCCCGCCTCCAGGGGATCTTCCTGACCCAGAGATCAAACTGGCCATTGTGTGCGTCTCCTGCTTTCCAGGTGGATTCTTTACACACTGAGCCTCATGGGAAGCTCCAACTTCTTGCCTGCTCTAGTATAATTTTGCTGTTTGGTTGCCTTCACTAACATGGTTTTGCAATCTAGTGTATTGTTTAATGAGCTTTCCTGATAGCTCAGTTGGTAAAGAATCCACCTGCAATGCAAAAGACCACAGTTCAATTCCTGGGTCAGGAAGATCCCCTGGAGAAGGGATAGGCTACCCACTCCAGTATTGTTTAACATGACTTTACTAATCTCTGGAAGATAAAAGTTGCAAATAACCTTATTATTAATTTCAGGAACATTCTGAAGACATTATTAAAAATCATGACACTTCCTATCTTTTTCAATATATTACATAAAATAGCTCTTCACTCCATAAGCTTGCTTCAAAACCCTCATCTCAAAATCTTTGTCTTACTGAGTACCAATCCTAAACTATTACACCATGGGTTTTGCTGTACAATTAAAATATCTTAATCAGTTCTTAAGATATACAGAGTTCCATGGCATTGCATTCATAGTTTTTTAAGGTCTGCTTTATGCTCACCTCACGAGCCTCATACCTCATGGTCCACATACTCCTACCTTTCAAATTACCTTCAAGCAGAACCAATAATGGTTCTCAATTTCATTTTCAACAGTTCACCACTTCTTTTCCAAGAAATTTCTTTCTGCTGTTTGTTGATATTACCTCTTTTATGGCACTTTCTCTGAAGCCTTAGGATTCCAATCATATACATATGCTAATGTGTCTATTAAACTGCTTTTAAAGTTTTGTTTATATGTGTTTCATACTATTTTTATGTTATGACTTACTGGTTAGTACTCTACTAGAAGTTTTGGCAACTGTGCTTGACAGAATTAATACTGAAAACAATACTACCCACAAGTCAGTTATAATGTAACAAAATCTCTACAATATAACAATGTCTCAGAGTGTCTATAAAAGAATCCAGTTACTGCACTTAATGTTCACCCTTCAACACCAGGTTGTTTTTTAGAGAGGAATGTTTACTGCCTTGAATAAACTCTCTTATGTTCTCATGAGGCCAAGTTTCTTGCATGTTCCAGAAAATACTTTCTTTGACTTTCATTTAGTTTTATGCTTCATCTCTTACCTCTGACACAAAACAAGTTGTACCTTGCTCTGCAAACAGTGTAGCATTCAGCCTGACAGATGTGGCCATAAAAATAGGTGTATATAGTTTAAAATCAAAGTACATGTTATACATCTATCAAAATGTGGCACAAAGCTGGAGAGGGTTTAGGAAACACCATTGTGCTGTGCCATGCTTTGTCATACTGGTCAAAGACCATTGTTTAAGACAGAGTTTCTTGAATACTGGTATATAGATTTTTATATTCCCAGGGCTTAGTACAGTAGTTGAAATAGCAGCAGATTAAATTGAATCAAAATCACAATGTCTAACCTATCTTTTCTATTTTCATCTATTTATACATCAATAAATAGAGTTCCTTTTCTCTCAACTGTGATTTTTTTTTTTTTTTTAAAGAAGCAAGAGAATATGTTGCTACAACAAGTAACAGGAGGCTTCTGAAGAACTGCCTTGGGCACCTTAATTAATGTGCTCAGTAGTTTTGAATCACTGAGATTTAATTGGGGATGCAAAGAGAGTCCAGGGAAATGCATTTTTTTTTAAACAAATGACTAAAACCATGTAGGTCTTATTATTAATATTTGATTTTTAATTAATATTTGCTCTTAGTTGTTAAGTTGATAAATTCTCTGAATGTTTAGGAGAATTTTATCCATTTTGTCCACAAAGTTAACTTTCTTATCATTCAACTTCAAAACAGGTTCACTGTCTGTTACATACAAGTCATTGAGTGGGGGCTAAAGAACTGAATTTTAAATTTTATTTAATTTTAAGTAACAATTTTACATACTCTCGTGGGCTTTGTGACTGTTGGACAATGCAAGTCTGGATAATAAGCAATCCCTACCATATAGAATTTACTTATATTCCTTTTAATTTAGAGCTGCATTTTTCTATTTATTCTTCACTTATTTTTCTTGTCATTCTTGACTTTTTTGATATTGTTATTCTCATAACTTTTTCTTATTGCTTTTTTCTTGTTGTTTTTGCTTATTTGTTCTCATATATTTCTCTCTTCATTTTGCTTTTGGTTGAATATTAATGTAATTTTGATTTTTCTCTGCTTCCCTTGAAGGCAGTTTCTCCTCCATCAGACTTTTTTCAACATTTTATTAAGAATAATCTTTCCAAAATTAAGTATTTAGTATACAAGCAAATGAATAAATTAATTATATTTTAGCAATCCTTTTTATCTTTAGTGTATTGGCCAAGGACTTACTAATAGACAAAAATAAATATTGTTGAACACTGGATAGTCTCTTTATGATATAGAAAGTACTCTAATTCATGATAAGCTTGGCGATAGAATGTAATAGGTATTAATTCCGTCCATTACCCTTTTAGAATTTTCTTGTTTTCTTATACTTGTAGAAAAAGTAAAAAGAGATCAGCATACCATGAAGCCTCTACTTCCTTGTTCATAAAAGTGGGTGCAAAAAAATATGTTCCTAAAGCATTCCAATTATAACTTTCAAAAATTGAAACCTTGACTAAAGTCAGTAGAGGTTTGAAAATTCTTCTGACAATATCCATCAAAGTAATTTAATCAATCATGAATATACCTGATTTTTTGTTTTTAAAAATGGATGGACATAATTGACTTAAACTAAGATTTTATCACTTCAAAAACATGTATGGAACACCTGATATATATTTCATGTATTTCACAATTTATTTTTATATCAATAAGTGGATTAAACAATATCATACAGGGCATGTTTGTGTTTTAATATTCCCCATACCACCTACTTATTCTCATTTTATGTCTATTTTGGCTTTTATTATTTCCCTTTTAAAAAGAATTCTAATAGGAATTTAGAAAATGAGGTCTTGTCTAAATGTCTCATCAGCAGGAACTAAGGCATTTCTATGTAATTTGATTTGCTTCTAATCAGACAATCATTCTTTCCCCAAAATCCACAAAGACTAAACAGATTCCCTAAAAACTAATGAAACTAATACCATCTTACTGTAGAAGCCTATTTAGAACTGTTTTCATTACCAGAAACTCAATTGTCCCAGGAAGTTTACAATCATTTAGGCTTTATATGTAAAGCATGGAAAGATGACCCAATTCTCCACCTGTCATTATCATTCAGACACTTCTACTCTTCTCAATGGAACATCTTCCATCATCATTATCATTTTATATATTCCCAATCTCTGCTGTGTGCTTCCCCATCACTTTCAGGCTTTAGAAGAAACTTCACTCTCTCCTGAGAATACTTCCTCCCTGTATCCCTAAGCTCATGAGATATTTTGCACATCCTGCTTTTTTTTTTTTTAAGCCATCAGCATTGCACAGGAGCTATCTGAGACATACTTTACTTACCTTGTTTTTCATTCTCACTTCCAAGCTATTTCCCTTCTTTCCTTCAAATACCACAGCCCTTTTGAGGTGCATGGCATCACATTTACACAGAAAACTTTGCAATTTTAAACATTTACAAAACTTGCATTAAGTTCTAATTCATCATAAATGTTTTCACCAGGGTTATCGTCTTTATCCTTACATTACTTCAGTATCTCCTCATTGCATAGAGTCTTTTCAATTGGCTCCTCATCTCCTTTCCATCATTTTCAATATCTTGTACTCATCCACCTTACCTAGATAAATAACATTATCAATAACTGAACAATCTCCACAGTCTTCATGCTACTCATTCCTGACTTCTACTACCTATCTTCCCAGGCTGCTGCTGAATCTATTACCACCTTCTAAAAATTTCTTTAGTCTCATCAGTAAGTCAGTCAGTTCAGTCGCTCAGTCATGTCCAACTCTTTGCGACCCCATGAACTGCAGCACGCCAGGCCTCCCTGTCCATCACCAACTCCCGGAGTTCACTCACATGTCCATCGAGTCAGTGATGCCATCCAGCCATCTCATCCTCTGTCGTCCCCTTCTCCTCCTGCCCCCAATCCCCCAGCATCAGAGTCTTTTCCAATGAGTCAACTCTTTGCATGAGGTGGCCAAAGTACTGGAATTTCAGCTTTAGCATCATTCCTTCCAAAGAAATCCCAGGGCTGATCTCCTTCAGAATGGACTGGTTGGATCTCCTTGCAGTCCAATGGACTCGCAAGAGTCTTCTCCAACACCACAGTTCAAAAGCATCAGTTCTTCGGTGCTCAGCTTTCTTCACAGTCCAACTCTCACATCCATACATGACCACTGGAAAAACCATAGCCTTGACTCTTGACTTTAGTCTCATAGAGACTGCCAAAACTTTGACCACATTCCTATCATCTGGCTACCTATTACCCTCAACTCATGTCCTAAAAACACTTCTCTTCATTTCTCCTACTCCTAACAGAAATACTGAAAGTCAGGGTTCTAACACAAACAGAGCCAGTAGGATATATGCATATGAATATATATGCAGGTATGCATATGAATATATACACACATATACATAGTAAAACAATGTAATAAAGAAGGAAAAGAGTAAAACTAAGGATTCAATAAAGCTTTCATACTTATTAATTTTTCCCAAAATCTATATTTAATATATGTGCTCACTTTCATAGTAATATGAAAATTATGATTTTCTAGGCTTCACCTATCATGACATATATACCAAATATATCCCAAACATGCTGATTTGAGTTTCAGTTTAACTTTATATTTAAGATAACTGACAAAGCTTTATAAAAGAACTCCTTGAATCATCACAGTTATTCATTGTTTTCTAAAATGGATAATTGATTCCATTTTTAGTAAGTTACCATTGATGGGGTAATTTTCTTTTCAGATATTGGTATAGTATAATGAGTAGTTTTATCCTAGTAAAATACAAAAAAAGAATTTCAAATCTCTAGTTTCTCTCATCTCTAAAATTTCTCAGAAATGCACACTTTAGTGTTCAAGATGAAAAATGTGAATCTATCATAATATTTCACATAGTCTGATTAAAGTCTCATTTTTCCTCTCAAACTACTCTCTTTTGGTGACAACACTGTCTAAAAATTCACAAGTATGAACTTTGGTCTTACCTAAAATGTGGAATGGCTTCCATGTCAGCCACATTCCTGATTGAGAACTAGAGATGAATAATTAAAATTTAACTACAGAAGGTCTTCCATATTTCAAAGTCTACTTCCCTCCAAGATACTAAACACCCTTGGTCAAAGGACTCAATACTTTCATAATTATATAATATACCCATATAGGTGGAGCCAGATTAGTAGAAATAAATAATTGTTTTATTTGTATCTTCAAAGTTACTTATAAATAAAATATAAGCTAGCATTATTTGATAGTCATTTGGGTAAGGTTTTATATTTTTAATCTTACTGAATTGTCATTAATTTTAATAGAACAGTGAAATTAATGTAATAATTATAGTAAAAAAAAAGAAAAATCTAGGTTACCAAATGTTAACTCATTCTAAACCACAGAGTTCAGATTGAAATAAAAGATTTCCAAACATAAATACAAACATATTTTTAATATATATTTATATATATATAATAAAAATCATATTAATTTACATATTTAAATAAAAGTAAAATGACATTAAATAGGTTATTTTAAATAATTATTAAATTTGGCACAAAATAGAATATTTGTAATATTAGGCTTGGTCTTTTCAGAAGTATTCTAATAGGTGGACATTCAAATATCAGTAAAATCTTAAGGGAGCATGGTTACATTATTCTTTTTTACTGACAGTTATGCTATATAGTTGACTAAACTTTTACAAAAGGAAAAACAAGCATATATATAAATATATATTATATATGTATACACACATATATAAACATCTCTAAAATGTAAATTGGATATCTGTAGAAATTCTTATATTTTAATATTTTGTTAAATATACATTAGGAAAATATTTATTTTCTCAATTTGAGATCATATAAACAAGGAAATATATCTGATTTGTAATTTGTATGCCTCTCTGATTGCAATGAGGAAAGAAAATATCTAGAAGCTAAGTCAAATGATTTGGATCAAACTTACTTCATATTGAATATTTCATTACACAAAGAATTATTTGCTTTGTCCCTATTACAGAAATAATTATCTGTTTGAAAATGATGAGTATGTCAAAGAGTATAAAAATTTTAATTTCAACTATAACCAGTGTGCTGTGTGTTAGACCTTCAGGACTTATTTATCTACTACTTGAAAGTTTATACCTTTAAACGACATCTTCCTAATTCCCTCATCCTCAGGCCTCAGTAACTGTTCTATTTTCTGTTTCTAGAGAGTTCAGATTTTTTAGATTCTACATGTAATGATATAATAAAATATCCTTTTTTTTGTTTTTTGTCTGCCTGGCTTATCTCATTTAGTATAATTCCCTCAAGGTGCATCCATGTCATCATATATGCCAGGATTTTCTTCTTTCTCATAGCTAGATAACATTCCATTGTGTATCTGTATTTGTGTACATGTGTATAAAACATCTTCACAGAAATAGAAAGAACAGTCCTAGATTTGTGTAGAATCACAAAAGATCTCAAATAAGCAAAACAACACTGAGAAAAAAGAATGAAGATGAGGTCATAACATGTCCTCATTTCAAACTATGCTAGAAAGCTAGAGTAATTAAAATACTATGGTACTGTAATACAAAGGGACACATAGTCCAATGTAAAAGAATAGAGAGACCAGAAATAAACCACCACATATAGTCAACTAAAGAGTCAACAAAAGAGTCCAAACTGCGGTAATTGGGTGCAATTTCAAAAACAGAATGATCTCTGTTCATTTCTAAGGCAAACCATTCAATATCACAGTAATCCAAGTCTATCCCCCAAAAAGGAATGCTAAAGAAGCTGAAGTTGAACAGTTCTATGAAAACCTACAAGACTTTCTAGAACTAACACCCAAAAAAGATGTACTTTTCATTATAGGGGACAGGAAAGCAAAAGTAGGAATTCAAGAGATACCTGGATTAACAGGCAAATTTGGCCTTGGAGTACAGGATGAAGCAGGGAAAAGGCTAATAGAGTTTTGCCAAGAGAATGCCCTGGTCATAGCAAACACCCTCTTCTAACAACACAAGAGAAGAAAGACTCTACACATGGACATCACCAGATGGTCAATACCGAAATCAGATTGATTGTGTTCTTTGCAGCCAATGATGGACAAGCTCTATACAGTGAGCAAAAACAAGACCAGGAGCTGACTATAGCTTAGATCATGAACTATTTATCGCAAAATTCAGACTTAAATGGAAGAAAGTAGGGAAAACCTTAGACCATTCAGTTATGACCTAAATCAAAGGCCTTGCGATTATACAGTAGAAGTGACAAATAGATTTCAGGGATTAGATCTGATAGACAGAGTACCTGAAGAACTATGGATGGAGGTGTGTGATATTGTATGAAAGGGAAAGTTAAGTTTTCTCAGTCGTGGCTGAGTCTTTGAGACCCCATGGACTATAGCCTACCAGGTTCCACTATCCATGGGATTTTCCAGGCAAGAGTACTGGAGTGGGTTGCTATTTCAGGAGGCAGTAATAAGACCAGCCCCAAAATAATGAAATTCAAAAAGGGAAAATGGTTTTCTGAGGAGGCCTTACAATGAGCCAAGAAAAAAGAAAGCAAAAGGCAAAGGAGAAAGGGAAAATATACCCATTTGAATTCAGAGTTCCAAAGAATAACAAGGAGAGATAAGAAAGCCTTCCTCCGTCATCAATGCAAAGAAATAGAGGAAACAATAGAAAGAGGAAGACTAGAGATCTCTTCAGAAAATAAGTGATATCAAGGGAATATTTCATGCAAAGATGGGCACAATAAAGGACAGAAATGGTATGGACCTAACAGAAGCAGAAGATATTAAGAAGAGGTAGCACAGAAGAACTATAAAAAAAAATCATCTTCATGACCCAGATAACTACAGTGGTGTGATCACTCACCTAGAGACAGACATCCTCAAGTGGGCCTTAGGAAGTATCACTACGAACAAAGTTAGTGGAGGTAATGGAATTCCAGTTGAGCTAATTCAAATTCTAAAAGATGATGCTGTGAAAGTGCACTCAATATGCCAGCAAATCTGGAAAAGTCAGCAGTGGTTTCACTGCTCACAGGACTGGAAAAAGTCAGTTTTCATTCCAATCCCAAAGAAAGGCAATGCCAACGAATGGTCAAACAACCACACAATTGCATTCATCTCACACACTAGCAAAGTAATGCTCAAAATTCTCCAAGCCATGCTTCAATAGTATGTGAACCATAAAATTCCAGATGTTCAAGCTGGATTTAGAAAAGGCAGATTGCCAACATCTGCTGGGTGATCGAAAAAGCAAGGGTTCCAGAAAAGCATCTACCTCTGCTTTATTGAATACGCCAAAGCCTTTGACTGTGTGGATCACAGCAAACTGTGGAAAATTCTTCAAGTGATGGAAATACCAGACCACCTGACCTGCCTCCTGAGAAATCTGTATGCAGGTCAAGAAGCAACAGTTATTTTACCGGACACAGAACAACAGACTGGTTCCAAATAGGGAGAGGAGTAAGTCAAGGTTGTGTATCGTCACCCTACTTATTTAACATATGCAGAGTACATCATGAGAAATGCTGGCCTGGATGAAGCACGAACTGGAATCAAGATTAATGGAGAAATATCAATAACCTCAGATACACAGATGATACCACCCTTATGTAGAAAAGCAAAGAAGAACTAAAGACTCTTGTTGAAAGTAAAAGAGGATAGTGAAAAAGTTGGTTTAAAACTCAACATTCAGAAAACTAAGATCATGGCATCTGGCCCCATCATTTCATGGCAAATAGATGGGGAAACAATGGAAATAGTGAGAGACTGTTTTTTGTAGCTCCAAAATCACTGCAGATGGTGACTGCACCCATGAAATTAAAAGCCTCTTGCTCCTTGGAAGAAAAGTTATGACCAACCTAGATAGCATATTCAAAAGCAGATCATTAATTTGCCAACAAAGGTCCATGTAGTCAAAGCTATGGTTTTTCCAGTGGTCATGTATGGATGTGAGAGTTGGCCTATAAAGAAAGTTGAGCACCAAAGAATTGATGCTTTTGAACTGTGGTGTTGGAGAAGACTCTTGAGAGTCCCTTGGACTGCAAGGAGATTCAACCAGACAATCCTAAAGGAAATAAATCCTGAATAATCATTGAAAGAACTGATGCTGAATCTGAAGCCTCAGTACTTTGGCCACCTGATGTGAAGAGCTGACTCATTGGAAAAGACCCTGATGCTGGGAAAACTTGAAGGTGGGAGAAGAAGGGGCGTTAGAGGATTAGATGGTTAGATGGCATCACTGACTCAATGGACATGAGTTTGAGCAAGCTCTGGGAGTTGGTGATGGACAGGGAAGCCTGGCATGCTGCATTCCATGGGGTCACAAAGAGTTGGACATGACTAACCGATTGAACTGAACTGATAGTCAACTAATATTTGCTGGGAGCCAAGAACAACATTCAATGTGAAAGTAATAGTCTTGTCAACAAATAGTGTTGAGAAAACGGAATAACAATATGCAGGAAAATGAAATTAGATTTCTACTTTATAAAAAGCCACCAAAAAATTAACTTGAAATTGATTTGAAATCTTAAATGACCTGATCCTTTAAAATTTCTAGGTAAAGATATAGGGAAAACGTTCCTTGACTTGAGTATTGCCAAGGATTTTTTGGATATCACACCAAAAGCATAGTACCAAAGGCAAAATCAACAAGTGGGACAAGCTATATATCAAGCTATATATATTATATATTTATGCACATATACCATCTATCCCTTTATTAAAATTCAGTTTTTGCAACTTTACCTGCTTGCTAAATTTTATTTGTAAGCAGAGAATTAATATTCAAGGTATTTTAATGATCACTTGTGGAATTGTGTTGCACACTAAAAATATTGCATTTCCTTGCATTATATAATAAATAATTATGAGTAGAAAAAGTATATATGAATACTGAGAAGAGTAATTATGAATATTAAAATCCCTAAAGTCATCATAGACCATTACCAACATCTTAGAATACTCTTATATGCCTTTGTGCTTTTGAAAGTCCTTTTCTACCCCAAAGAAACAGTCTCTACTTTTCCTGACCTTTGTGATAATCAATGTTTATCTTACAGATTTTACCACCAATGTATGCATCTCTATTATTTATAGTTCAGTTATGCTAGTCTTTTGGATAGAAATGAAAGTACACTAGATGCTTTTTGTGCCTCGTTTCACTCAATACTATGTTTGTGACATCCATCCATATTTTCTTGTGGAATCATGTTTGCTGCAGTATAGACTAATTTGTATGAATTTATCAAAACATATTAACCCATTCACTCTTAATAAACCTCTTAAAATTTTGCAGCTGTTATAAATAATTCTGTTAGAGCTCTACATGAATATAGAGGAGATGCATAAAATATGAATTTATGTTAAACATATATATCTAACACATATGTGCTCACTCAGTTGTGTCCAGCTCTTTGTGACACCAAGGACTGTAGCATTTGTGTATATATACACTGTGTGTGTATATGTGTATATATATGTATAGAATTGCCAAGTCTTTGGGAATGCTAAAATTCCTTTCTTTGAGAATTCATACATCATGATAGTCACCATTTGTAGTGTTACATTCACTGATCTTTTAATGGGTTTGATGTTGGGAAACTTTTATCACAGTTAATTTTTAATATATTTATTACCCCAAAGCAACCTCATTTTTATTGTTGTTCAGTCACTCAGTCATGTCTGACTCTTTGTGACCACATGGACTGCAGCACGCCAGGCTTCCCTGTCCTTCACTATCTCCCAGAGTTTGCTCAAGCTCATGTCCATTGATCAAGTCGGTGATGCCATCCAACCATCTCATCCTCTGTCATTCCCTTCTCCTCCTGCATTCAACCTTTCCCAGAATCAGGGACTTTTCTAATGAGTTGGCTCTTTGCATCAGATGGCCAGAGTATTAGAGCATCAGCATCAGGCCTTCCACTGAATATTCAGGATTTATTTCCTTTAGGATTGACTGGTTGGATCTCCTTGCAGTCCAAGGGACTCTCAAGAGTCTTCTCCAACACCATAGTTCAAAAGCATCAATTCTTCGGTGCTCAGCTTTCTTTATGGTCCAACTCTCACATCCATATATGACTACTGGAGAAACACTTTAGCTTATCCCACTCCTAGCTGTAGGGGACTTCTAATCTGTTATCTCTATAGATTTGCCTATTTTGGAAATTTCCTGTAAATAGAATTATGCAGCATGTTTTTATTGAGCAAAATATTTTCAAGATGCATCCGTTCATATATCAGTACTTCATTCTTCTTATGGCTAAATACTATTTGTGTGGATATACCACATTTTCATTATTTATTTAATAGTTGATGACTATTTGGGTTGTTTCCACATTTGAGCTATTATAAATAATGTTGCTCTGAGCAGTGCTATACAAATTTATGTGTGAATATATATTTTCAGTTATATTGGGTGCAAATTCATTTTGATTTGATCCTACTACATGTTTTTTTTAGAGTCATTACACTAGTTTCTGTTCTCACCAACTAGATGAGACTTTCTATTACTATACATTTTCACCAGCACTTAGTGTTCTGAGGCTAAAATTTCACTTAGCTCAGTGACTGTGTAGTAATATTTTATAAATTTGTTTTTTATTTCAGTGATATCTAAAGAAGCTGAGCACTTTCAATTTATATATAGGCTGTCCGGATTTTCTCTTTAGTGAAGTGCATATTCATTTCTTTTGCCAATTTTTTTTACTGTGTGTTTTTGACTTGTCAATTTTTTTTAACCTATTTGGAAACTAATTCTTTGCTCATGATACGTGTTAAAATATTATTTTCCTTCTGTGGTTTGTCTTTTTACCCTCCTTTGAGTATTAATGTCATTCATTTAAATTACTTTAGCAAATTATTTTCTGTGGTTATTATTTCTTGTGCTTTATTAGATAAATTCAAGTATACAAAATGAAGGGTTTTTTCCGATATCACCCTTTAAGTTTTTATATTTTTTTTTCTATATTTACACTTATTTTTATGTAGGGTAAAAGTAGTGATCATTTTTTTTTCACCAATATGTATAATGATTCCATTGACATATTCATTTCCCACTGAGTTGTACTGCCCCTTATATTATATATTTACTGCCCTTTTAAGCATAGCTGTTTCAATATTGTAATTCTCTTATACATGTCTGTGTGTTTATACTTGTAGCAACATCACGCTTCCATAATATATCTTGAGACCCTACAGAGCAATTTCTCTCATCTTACAATTCTTTTTTAAGCAATACTTAACCGATTTTTTGACCCTTTGTAGATTTATGAAATTGTTTTGCCAACTAGCAAATTGTTCAGAAAGAATCTTTGAATTTTTATTAAGATTACATTCAATTCACACATTATTTTGGAAAGAATATAAATTGTTGGGGTTCTCCAGTTCATGAATACTTTGTTTCCGTATATTGATTCATCTTTAATCATAAAAATGATTTTTCTATTTTTATGGATTGTTTTGAAACTTTATGAAATAAATACCAAGCTACATCTCAAATTTTATGCTCCTAAAATATTAGCTTTTCCAAATATAATATCTGACATATTAACACTGCTTGATTTTAAAATATTGCTGGTGTTTGTGGCTATAATTTGTATATTTTTCGTATCCAGAAACCTTTTTAGATACTTCTTTGAATTTGAAAGTTATTCTTTAGACTATTTGATATTCTACCACATACAAATGTATATAACAAATATATATTAATTCAGTGATGAAGTATCCTAAGTTGTCCTTCAGATACTTTATTGCCTAGATTCTGCAATGTTTATTTTTCTTTATGCCACACATAACAATTATATGATGTTCTTTAGCAAAAATTATTTTAAAGTACAAATCATTATATATATGTGTGTGTGTGTATAAACAGTTACAAATAATAACACTATTTTTTGTTATTTTTCTAACTTGTACTGTATTTTTTAAATTATTCTTTGCCTTATGGTACTGGCTAGATGCTTTATTGCAAAGATAATTAAAAGCTATAATGATGAACAAAGTGTAGGCTTGCAACTGGCATACCATCATTTCTGTCTTTTTCTGTTGGTTACAAGTCACATGGCCAAATTTGAGATCAAAGTACAAAGAAATAAATTCCATTTATTTTTTAATGGGGAGGACTGCTACAGAAAAATTTCAGAAGGAAGAATTATGGCCATTAATGCAGTTTCCAATAGTATGTCTTTTTGCCAAATTTTTGAAGATTACTTTTTTCCATGATTCACCATATAGAGGTTGTGGTTTTATTAGTCCATAGTTTTACTCGATAGGTTATTATTACACACTTATTTCGTAGAAGCAATTCCTGAAGCAAAAGTTTGACATTCAGAATATCCTCAATTGTCAATGCATGGAGGAGAGTGGGCAGAAACAGGATTGAATAGAAGTGAACATCAAACTGCAATGTGACCCAACCTTGGGTGACTCAGGAGAGTCCCCTGCAGAGACATGTCCTATTAAAGTTGTCTCACATAAAGCTCAGTGTCCAAAATGTATTCCCCTACTGTGATCAGTCACTGGATATGGACTTTTCTAGAGAAGCTGTTCCCTTGGGTGAGGCAGCTCGCTGTATTAGAGCAGACTGAAGAGTTAGAATTAAAGGCAACCTGCTGACAGCATTTCCAGTTCTGGGGGCAGTATGTGCTTCCTTAAAAGGGAACTGAGAAAAACATTAAATATCATCAAATTTTTCTTTAACAATAATACATTTCATCAGTTGAGTTTAGTTCAGTTCAGTCGCTCAGTGTGTCTGACTCTGCAACCCCATGAATCACAGCACGCCAGGCCTCCCTGTCCATCACCAACTCCCGGAGTTCACTCAGACTCATGTCCATCAAGTCAGTGATGCCATCCAGCCATCTCATCCTCTGTCGTCCCCTTCTCCTCCTGCCCCCAATCCCTCCCAGCATTAGAGTCTTTTCCAAAGAGTCAACTCTTTACCTGAGGTGGCCAAAGTACTGGAGTTTCAGCTTCAGCATCATTCCTTCCAAAGAAATCCCAGGGCTGATCTTCTTCAAAATGGACTGGTTGGACCTCTTTGCAGTCCAAGGGACTCTCAAGAGTCTTCTCCAACACCACAATTCAAAAGCATCAATCCTTCAGCACTCAGTTTTCTTCACAGTCCAACTCTCACATCCATACATGACCACTGGAAAAACCATAGTCTTGACTAGACGGACCTTTGTTGGCAAAGTAATGTCTCTGCTTTTTAATATGCTGTCTAGGTTGGTCATAACTTTTCTTCCAAGGAGTAAATTATTAGAAAATCATAGTTTTTCCACTTTAATCTGTTAATGCAGTGAATTGAATATTTTCTAGAATGCATCGAACCTTGAATTCTTGATACTGAATCAGATTTTTTTCACATTTGTATCTTTGAACTACATTCTGGATAATTTCTTTTCCATCTGCCATTTACCCAATGGTTCTCAATCATGTATTAGCTGCTATTAAGCATATCAAATACATGATTAACTTTGATTACTATCATTTTTACATATAGGATGAAAGGTTTCTCGGTAGTTTATTTTTTCATTTAAGCATTTTCCTTGCTTAAACTGCTCAATACTGTGAATTCCTTTTTAACCTTTGGAAGTAGGAAGCATGTAGATTTATTACTCTGTTGTTCAATCACTAAGTCGTGTCCAACTGTTTGCGACTCCAAGGACCACAGCATGCCAGGCTTCCCTGTCCTTCATTATCTCCTAGAGTTTGCTCAGATTCATGCTCATTGAGTTGGTGATGATATCTAACCATTTCATCCTCTGCCAACTCTCTTCTCTTTTTGCTTTCAATCTTTCCCAGTATCAGGGTCTATTCCAGTGACTTGACTCTTCACATCAGGTGGCCAAAGTGTTGAAGTTTCAACATCAGTCCTTCCAATGAATATTCAAGGTTGATTTCCTTTAAGATTAACTGTTGATCTCCTTGTAGTCCAGTGAACTCTTAAGCATCACAATTCTTCAGCATTCAGCATTCTTTATGGTCCAGCTCTCACATCCATATGTTACTACTGGAACAAACATAAATTTGACTCTATGGACTTTCATCAGTAAAGTGATGTCTTTGCTTTTAGATATGCTGTCTAGGTTTGTCATAGGTTTTCTTCCAAGGAGCAACCGTCCTTTAATTTCATGTCTGAAGTCACTGTTCACAGTGATTTTGGAGTCCAAGAAAATAAAATCTGTCACTGCTTCCACTTTTCTTTTTTTCTCCTTCTTTTTGCCATGAAATGATGGGACCAGATGCCATGATCTTAGTTTTTGAATGTTGACTTTTAAACCAGCTTTTTCACTCTTATCTATCACCCTCATCTAGAGGCTCTTTAATTCCTCTTCACTTTCTGCAATTAAGTGGTGTCATTCATTACTGGATCCCTCTTATTCTGTGAATTTACTTCTTTAACCCCTAACTTTATGCAGCAGAAAGCACTTTATTAGGCTTCTTGCTTGGCTGGACCTGTATCTTCACTTCTATCTCCCCACTTCTAGTTCCCTGCACACAATTCTGTCAAATATAAAGTTGAGATTCATTGGTTGGACAAATGCTCACATGAAAAAACAAGTTTAATTTTTCTCCTCAACATTTGGGGTATTATTTTTCTTTGACCTTAGACTGGTGTTTCTTATCTTATTAGCTCTTTATTACTCTTTAATTTAAATATATAATCTGCATTTTCAGTTGTCTTTAATGAGAGGATTTGTTTAAGATAGACTTTCCAGCCATATTACTGGAAATAGAGGTCAAATTTAGATATTAAAAGTGTGACCTAAGGATGATAAAACACAAATTCTGTGAAAATAAACTAGGAAAAAAAACACAGCAAGCTCCTGTATTAAACTCCCTGTGACTGGGAAAACCAATAAATTAGCATTATATATGAGCTGCTCAGTAGTTTCATCTAGATGCAAATATGTATACTTAGGGTAAACGTAATTTCATATCCCGGGTCAAAAAGTTTGAAAGTCATTGCAATAGATTGAGGAAACAGAGTGAATAATAAAAATCCATTTCCCATGTCTTGAAGGAAGACAACAGTTCTTCTATCTCATTTGAAACTATGGAGAGTAAACTAGTCTGCATTATGGGGAGTAAAGTAGTCTGCATTTAAAATATAACAAGTCTATCTACTATTTAGAATACTGCTACTGCTGCTGCTAAGTCGCTTCAGTCGTGTCCGACTCTGTGCGACCCCATAGACGCAGCCCACCAGGCTCCCCGGTCCCTGGGATTCTCCAGGCAAGAACACCGGATTGGGTTGCCATTTCCTTCTCCAGTGCATGAAAGTGAAAAGTGAAAGTGAAATCGTTCAGTTGTGTCCGACTCTTAGTGACCCCATGGACTGCAGCCTACCAGGCTCCTCCATCCATGGGATTTTCCAGGCAAGAGTACTGGAGTGAGGTGCCATTGCCTTCTCTGACTATTTAGAATAGTTGTAGAGAAATACGATATACCATGGGATTGTCTAATCAAGTAGTAAGGGTTTAGATTTTAAATGTGTAAATCACCTTTGCTGTCTATCTTTTCTTGATTTTTTACCTCTGTCACTAAGTAAACAGAAAGGTTATGAAAAATTTAAATATGCAAATTTACATATTGAAAAACTCAAAGCAAACTAAAAAGAAAAAATAATAACTTTAATTTTTGAGAAAGTTATAAAATAAGTGGGCTCATCAGAATATTTTTGTACTTGGGAAATTTAAGCAAACTATCTCCTGTTTCTATAATTAAATGACAAATTATTATAGTTGATAAGATTATACACTATAGCTAACATTTTTGAGTCTCAGGATTTTTTTTAATTTTGATATAAATGTACTTTACAAGAGTCAGAAACAGATACTTATATTCTCACAGTGATAGATATGATATATTCTGTTATTTCACATCAGTAGCCTGAAAAGTGCTAGGTACAGGAATTTTTGATTTATTCAATGTAAGTAATGACTTTTACTGATTGTTCTGCATCCATCCAGTGTTTTGAACTACATTATATTTATATAGCATATATAAGCACAGTTCATAAATTGTCAGCAGAAATACATCTTGCAATTAGTTTGCTTTACAGAGGTGACCTCATCAGAATTACCTGGAGAATGCCATCTAACATTGACAGCATTCTCTTAAAGACAGAAAGCTGTCAGGATTTCCATTAAATTTATATTCCCAGAGGTTTGTAACTCTGCTTCTAAAAATGCCAAAGGCATTAACTTAGAATGGAAGGTGTTAGTGAGGTAGTTTAATTTAAAAGGAAGATTGTTTGTAAACTGTGAAAATGTCCTTCAAGTTTAAAAAGGCAGCCAGGCTCTTATAAATGTGTACATAGGGAAGCATTTGTGTTAGTACCATCTTGGTGCTCCTAGCAATCCTGCTGATCCTAAAACCAGAGAAAGATAATGATATAACTGCAGTTGACTGGATATTTCATGGGGTTCAGCCAGTCACTATTGTGTCCTTAGCTGTTCATGCACAGGTTCAGTAAGGTGTTTTTTTGTTTTTTTGTTTTTTTTTTTTCATTGTAAGAATATCCCAAATCAGGATACCAGAGTGGTTTTGCAGAATCTGAGATGGGACTTATCCTTTAAGAATGAATGGCATAGCTTCACTGAAGCAGAAAGGAAAAGAAGGTTGCCAGGGTCTGGGGTGTGGGGGAGGGACATGGGAATATAGTGATTAGAAAGTACAGACTTTGTTATAAGATGAGTAATTTCTGAAAATCTAATATAACACACTGACCATAGCTAGTAATGCTGTATTGTATACTTAAAATTTGCTAATAGAGCAGATCTTAAATATTCTCTCTCTCTCTCTCTTTCTCTCTCTCTCTCACTCACACACACATACACATATAAGATAGAGATGAAAGAAAAAAAAATGTATGGCATGGCTTTTAATCTTTTAGTCCTAAATCTGACACTTACTGTCAGCTGGTGGAAATCAAATTAATGTGATCATTAATTACTCAAATTATAAAGCAAGAATAATGATAATGCCTTGCCAAAGATACATACACTGGGTTCTGAGAAATAAGAAATAAGGCATGTAAAATTTACAAACTGGAAAGGGCAATGTTAACGTTATGACTCAGAGAACTTCCAGCAAGGTGCCTCAACATAGGTTTCTTTTGCCTAAGTGGGAGGTAGGCTCAGGCACTGATTTGTTGGAGTTTGGTGATATCCGTTGTGAGTAGCCCAAAACATTGCCCTTATTCTGGTCACCATAATTGCAAGATGGAGAGGTTTTTGTCCATTGGTGAATGTTTCTTTCAGAGACACTAAGGTCCACACTAATTAACATTTCAACAATAAAAGTCATTTGGAGGTATCTGGCTAAAATATAGTCACAGTGAGGAGATTTACCCTCCTGATTCCAGGAACCAAATAAAAGAAAAGAAAAAACCTCACACACAGAAGAATGGTTTTCAAGATAATAGACATCAGTTAATGAAGGACAGTGAGTCCACAGAGAATGGAAATAAACAGCTATACTGTTGGCCCAGTTTACTGACTTGAAAGGACTCCTGGGCCACAGTGCAAAATGAGGAACAAAGGCAGAACCTGATAGTCTCCCTGAGTTAAGGAGAAGAAACTGAGATTTGGGGGAAAACAAAGCCGTTAGAGCCCACAAAACAGACTATAGGAAATAAGAGACCAAGAAGGAGAAGAGGCCCCCAAATCTGAGAAAACCCCCATTTAAGTGTTGAGAAGAATATTGACCCATGCATTTGTACAATGAAACTACACTGAAGAGCCATCCAAAAAGAATAGTAAGAACAATAGCCAGGAAGTTAAAAGATGCTTGCTCCTTGGGAGGAAAGCTGTGACAAGTCTAGACAGCATATTAAAAGGCAGAGAATTACTTGTGACAAAGGTGCATCTAGTCAAAGCTATAGTTTTTGTAGGAATCACATATGGATGTGCGAGTTGGACCATAAAGAAGGCTGAGCACCAAAGAATTGATGCTTTTGAATGGGGTGCTGGAAAAGAATCTTGAGTGTCTCTTAGACTTCAAGGAGATCAGTTACAGATCAATTACTTACAATATTCATAAATATTTTGCCTCTGTATTGGGGAATAAATTAGCTCTAGAAAAGAAATTCCTCATTATCTACTTAAGAAATTTTAGAAATAAAAAGCCAAAAGGATCAAACAGTTTCCAAGTACCTTTGCTGCTGCTGCTGCTGCTGCTAAGTCGCTTCAGTCGTGTTCGACTCTGTGTGACCCCATAGACGGCAGCCCGCCAGACTCCTCCATCCATGGGATTTTCCAGGCAAGAGAACTGGAGTGGGATGCCATTGCCTTCTCCGCCAAGTACCTTTAGTATTCCATAAAATAGTACTCAAGAATATTACAGAAAAAAAAAGTATAACCTTCAACCACAGTTACCAGACACATAGAGGACAGAAAATATAACTCATAATGAAAAAAAATTCAAAATTGACCCAGAACTTTCTCAAATGTTAGGATTAGCATGTGAAAGAAATAAAACAGCTATTAACAATTGTATTGCATATATTAAAAATTTTAAGTAGAGGAATGAAGGATATGAAACAAAATCACTAACTGCTAGAGATACTAATGCCAACAGCTAAGATGCAACTATGATAAATAGAATACATGGCAGACTTGATATTGCAGAAGAAAATGTTAGAAAATATGAAATTGAAAGCATAGCAAGAGAAATTCTAAAAATTAAAAAGATGTAAAAATCGATAAAATTGAAAAGAGCATAAGTGAAATAAAATTCTTAGAGAGGAGAGATTAATAGCAAAAATATTTGAAGAAATAATGTCAAGATTTCCCAAATATGATGACAACTATAAACCCACAAATCCAAGAAGTTCAACAAACCCCAAAGCAAATTTTGAGGTAAATTGCATCAAGGCATATAATAATCAAATGACGTAAAACTAGTGACACAGAAAAAATTTTTAGAGTGGCAAAAAAAGACACATTACATACAGAAGAACAAAGGTAAAAAAGAAAGATTTCTTGTCAGGATATTGTATCTCAGCGGATAATGGAGCAATGTATTTAAAGTGCTAAAAGAATAAATTTATCAACATAGAATTTTTATATATATATATATAATATCTTTATATAATGAAAGCAAAAAAAAATGACATTTTCAGAAATATAGAAGTTGAAAGAATCTGTCATTGTCAGGCCTGGTCTACAAGAAATGTTAAAGTAATCCTTCAGTCAAAAAGTGTACCAAAGTTAAACATGTTCCCAAGAAGAAAAGTGTAGTAAGAAAATTGATAATGATGTATAGTTGTTAGCTATACATATATTTAAATCTCTTTAAAATGTGAATTACTGTTAAAAATAACAATGAATTTTACAGTTTATATATATATATATATATATATATATATAATGTACAAGTGATAGCATAAAAATGGGAAAGGAAGAACATGGAATTATATTGTTGAAATGTTCTTATGCTACACATCTGATATAGTATCATTTGTATGTGAGGGGTGATAAGTTAAAGATACTATAAAATATAAAGTGCCATTCAAATGAAAGAAGGAAGTATGGACGATAAACCAACAATGAAAAATAGAATCATAAAATATACTGAATCCAAAAGACAGAAAAAAAGAACTATTTGGAACAAATAGAAAAACAATAGCAAACAGATACACTTAATCGTATCAATAGCATCAAATGTAATTGTTCTAAAACTGCTATTTATATGGAGAGATTGTCACACTGGACAAAAAAAAATTAAGAATACACTCTCTGTTGCTTTCAACATACACCTAAGATACAAAGAAACAGATTAAAAGTAAAATATGGGAAAGGTTATAGTACAATTTGACTAAACAAAAGAAAGCTGGAGTGGCTATATCAATATCAGATAAAATACATATCAGAACAAATAATCTTACCAGGGGATAAATGATTTCATAATGAAAAGATATATAAAGCTAATTTAAAATTGTAAATATCTATGCATTTATTAACAGACTATCAAAATATATGAAAGAAAAGTTAATAGAACTGTTAAAACGAAATGGACTATTCTACATTTACAGCAAGGGATTGCTATACCTTGTTTCCAATATTGGTAGAACAAGTGAATACAAAATCAGTAAAAATAGTGAATAATACTGAAATTGACCTAACTGACATTTATACACACCCAATAAACAGCAGAAAGATACCTTTGTTTTGTTTCTTCACAAATGTACATGGAACATTTGTCAATATAATAAATATATTTTAGGTCATAGAAAAAAATCTAGGTAATTTTAAAAATATTCCATTTAAATAATCTACAAAATAAATTCTATGACCACATGGGATTAAAATAAAAATCAATGGACATATCTTTGTTTGAGATATTTCCACTAAATATACCCAAATGATAGTAATTCAGTTCTCAATTTAGAACATACTTTCAACTGAATGAAAAATAACACAATATGTTAAAATTTGGGGCTGTTGTTAAAGCATGTGTTAAGAGAAATTTATAGGACAATATGGATAGTAAAAATGCACATAAGGATGCAACATCTCATCTCAATAACATCATCTATACCTTAGAAAATGCAAAAATAAAGTGCAAATGTAACCTAAAGTAAACAGAATGAAAATAATAAAAATCAGAGAAGAAATCAGTAAAAGAGAACTTGGAAAAAGAAAAACAAGACAAAAACTCACTTTTTTGAGATCACTAAAAGTCCAAGCTATCAAGAAAAAGTATGAAGACACAAATTACTACTCTGAGAAATGAAAGATATGATGACATCCCAAGATATTCTACAATCTAAAAAACATAGTAAATAATCATCATGAAAATTATAGTATTTAAAATTTTACCATTAAAATTTTTTTAAATGTTAGGGAAAGCATAATAATGCTAATTCCACACAAAATCTTCTAAAATTTTGCAGAAGAGTATTTCTCAATTAATTGTATTAGGTTTATGTTACCCTGATACCAAAAATCATAGAAATAAATTAGATTGAGAACAGCAAATTACTATTACTCCAGATAAATATAGATTTAAATATTATGAATAGTATTTTAGCTAATTAAATCTAATAATATGAATAATAATTTATCATAATCAGATAGGATTTATCCCAGGGATTTAAATTTGATTTAATCAAAGTGAATGTAATTTATCATATTAACAAAATAAACATGAAAACTATATGATAATATAGTTTTGAAGAGCCAGAAAAGAAAAACAATAAAATTCCAACACTAGTTTTCAATATAAAATATCAACAACCTAGACACAGAAAAGTACCCTCTCATCCTGATAAAGTATATCAATGAAAACCCTATAGCCAATGACAACTTAATGTTAAAGACTTCCTAATATCTCCAAGATCAGGAAGAAGACCAAGATCTTCTCTCTTTACTTCTACTCAATATTGTATTACAGATTGCACCTACTGCAATAAGAAAATTATACTGACTAGAAAAAAAGACATAAACGTTTGCTATTCAAGACTACTCAAAATTCAATGTAGAAATTTAATGGATTTTTTTAAATTTTATTTTATTTTTAAACTCTACATAATTGTATTAGTTTTGCCAAATATCAAAGTTAATCCGCCACAGGTATACATGTGTTCCCCATCCTGAACCCTCCTCCCTCCTCCCTCCCCATACCATCCCTCTGATTAAATCTCCATTAAACCCTACAACTATTAAGTTAATTTAGCAAGGTACTAGTATCAAAATAAAAACTAAGTATTTTATTTATTGTCAACTAAAAAAAATAGTCACAACCTAAAAGTTTAGAGTTATGTTTTATTTTGTAGGAAATTTTAGTATTTCCAGCCTGGAAGACTCAAGTGACCCAGAGAGAACTGCCTAGAGGAGGTGACAGATGAGGGTGTCAGGTTATATAGAAGTTTGCAACAAAGGCAGGTAGTCTGAACATCAAAAGTAATTTTGTGAATTAAAGAAAGCCAGATATCTTAAGAAATTTAGCATTTTTCTATGGGAAGATGCAAGAGTCTCAGACTAACTGAAATAATTCTTTTCATATACATCTCAGCTATCTGGAGCCAGTATCCTGTTTTTCCTCAGTACTCACTCCAGGGAGCAGCTGCAGCCTAATGGCTGCCAGATCACAGGTATTGCTCTCCTTCCTGGTTGCCCTGGAGGGCTGGAATTCCTGATGACTTTGACATCTTTGTTTCTTGATTTAGTAGTAAATACTCCACTTCTCAGGCTCCCCAGGTGGCTCTGGTTATAAAGAACCTACCTACCAATGCAGGAGATATAAGAGACACAGGTTTGATCCCTGGGTCAGGAAGACCCCTCGGAAGAGGGCATGGCAACCCACTCCAGTATTCTTACCTGGAGAAATCCATGGACAGAGGAGCCTGGTGGGCTACAGTCCACAGGGTCTCAAAGAGTTAGACAAGACTGAAGCTATTTAGCACGCACTCAAGCACACTCCATTTCTCAGTACTAATGAACAATCCAAAACTGAAATTAAAAAGAATACCATTTACAAGAAGAACAAATACATGATACACTTTGGATGTAAATATGAGGAAAGATGTGCTAAACCTATACATTTGAAAGTATAAAACATTGCTGAGAGAAATTAAATACAGCCTAAATAAATATAACTGTTGATGAGGCTGAAGGTTCTATGTTGGTAAGATATCAATTCTCCCCAAAGCAGTCTACAGCTACAGCAAACCTCAGTCTAAATCTGAGCAGGCTGCCCAGCAAGCATATGAAAAGATATTTAACATTACTAATTATAAGAGAAATGCAGATTAAAAACACAATGAGATTTTACTTTAAATCCATCAGAATAGCCACTATCAAAAGAGCTGAAAATAGCAAGCACTGGGGAGGATGTGAAGAAATTGGAAACTTCGCTTCCTATCAGCCATTATGGAAAAAAGTATAAGTTGGTGAAAATATTAAAAATAGAATTATCATGTGATCCAGCAATTCCACTTCTGGATATATTTCCAAAATAATTCAAAGCAGGATCTCTTAACTATTTGCATACTCATGTTCATTGGAGTCTTATTCACAATAGCCAAGAGGTAGAAGCAATTCCTATGTTCATCAGTGGATGAATGGATAGAGTAAATGTGGTATATACATACAATAGACTATTATGCAACATTTAAAAAGAGGTGTTACAACATGAAAGAACCTTGGGGATATTATGCTAAGTGGAATAAGCTAGTCATAAAAGGACAAGTACCATATAATGCTACTCATATAAAATACCTGAAGTAGTAAAAATTGTAAACGTAGAAGAAATGTGGTTGCCTAAGGCTGATGGAAGGAGGGAAAGAGGCAATTAGTATTTAATGGATATAGAGTGTTTTGCAAAATGAAAAGGATTTAGATATCATTTGCACAAAATGTGAAGATATTTAACACTACTAAGCTGTAAAATTAAAAATGGTTAAGACAGTAGGCTCAGTGTTATATGTTTTTACCATACACATACACACAAATCCTAGCAAGCTTTCTTATAGAACTTGAAGTTTATTGCAAAAATTCATATGGAAATGTAAATGACTTGGAATAGTGAAATCAACTTAATAGAATAACAAAGTTGGAGAACTAGAAAACTATGTGTATTCAAGGTAAAACTACCTAATTGTAAGACTTATTATAAATCTCAGTCATCAAGGTAATGCAGTTTAATTCTGAAGTAAGATAAGTATTAATAAATTTATGTAGATATAGTCCAGAAAAATATACACATACATATGGGAAGCTGATTTTTGACAAAGGTACAATTCAGTGGACATAAGGTAGTTTTATTTTCAACAAATATCGCTAGAGTAATGAAAAGTTCATATGCAAAACAAGAGCTTTGAACATAACCACACTTTATACAAAACTTATTTAAAAATGAAAAGCAGACCCAAATGGAAAATCAAAACCTTTAATATTTTCAGAAGAAAATAAAAGATACTGTCTTTGTGATCCTGGATTCACTAATATTAAAAATATTTGCATGAAAAGTCAGCATTGGAATAATGAGTAAACAATCTACAATTGGGGAAAAATATTTGCAACCTTGTGTCTGCTCAAGAACTTGCATCATTAGTGCATAAAGAATCCTCAAAAATCAAAAACAAGAAAATAACTCAATAAAAATGGTCAAAAAGTCAAGAAGAGACATCTCCAAAGAAAATAAACAAATGCAAATACACAGTGCAAATAAACATTTGAAAAGATGATTAGTATGCTTAACTACAAATGAAATATTATTATTTCCTTTATTTTAATTTGATTTTGATTTCATTTTATTTTGATAATTTCCTTTATTTTTTAAAATTAAAACCATCAGAAAATATCATTATGTATTACAATAGCTAAATGAAAAAAATGGGCCATACCAAATATCTGGAGATGAGGAGGAACTGGCATTCTCACTTATTGATAATGAGACTATAACTGATATAATCACTTTGTAAAACCTTTTAGTGGTTTATTATAAAGTTCAGCCAGATATGCAGATGACACCACCCTTATGGCAGAAAGCAAAGAGGAACTAAAAAGCCTCTTGATGAAAGTGAAAGTGGAGAGTGAAAAAGTTGGCTTAAAGCTCAACATTCAGAAAACGAAGATCATGGCATCCGGTCCCATCACTTCATGGGAAATAGATGGGGAAACAGTGGAAACAGTGTCAGACTTTATTTTTCTGGGCTCCAAAATCAGTGCAGATGGTGATTGCAGCCATGAAATTAAAAGACGCTTACTCCTAGGAAGGAAAGTTATGACCAACCTAGATAGCATATTGAAAAGCAGACATTACTTTGCCAACAGAGGCCCATCTAGTCAAGGCTATGGTTTTTCCAATGGTCATGTATGGATATGAGAGTTGGACTGTGAAGAAAGCTGAGCTCTGAAGAATTGATGCTTTTGAACTGTGGTGTTGGAGAAGACTCTTGAGAGTCCCTTGGACTGCAAGGAGATCCAACCAGTCCATTCTTTTTTTTTTTTTTTTTTTTTTTTTTTTTTTTTTTTTTTTTTTTTTTAATTTTCTATATTCCTCCCTCCTCCCCTCCCCATACCATCCCTCTGGGCCGTCCCAGTGCACCAGCCCCAAGCATCCAGCATCATGCATCGAACCTGGACTGGCAACTCGTTTCCTACATGATATTTTACATGTTTCATTGCCATTCTCCCAAATCTTCCCACCCTCTCCCTCTCCCACAGAGTCCATAAGACTGTTCTATACATCAGTGTCTCTTTTGCTGTCTCAGCACAATCGGGTTATTGTTACCATCTTTCTAAATTCCATATATGTGCGTTAGTATACTGTATTTATGTTTTCCTTCTGGCTTACTTCACTCTGTATAATAGGCTCCAGTTTCATCCACCTCATTAGAACTGATTCAAATGTATTCTTTTTAATGGCTGAGTAATACTCCATTGTGTATATGTACCACTGCTTTCTTATCCATTCATCTGCTGATGGACATGTAGGTTGCTTCCATGTCTTGGCTATTATAAACAGTGCTGCGATGAACATTGGGGTACACGTGTCTCTTTCCCTCTGGTTTCCTCAGTGTGTATGCCCAGCAGTGGGGTTGCTGGATCATAAGGCAGTTCTATTTCCAGTTTTTTAAGGAATCTCCACACTGTTCTCCATAGTGGCTGTACTAGTTTGCATTCCCACCAACAGTGTAAGAGAGTTCCCTTTTCTCCACACCCTCTCCAGCATTTATTATTTGTAGACTTTTGGATCATAGCCATTCTGACTGGTGTGAAATGGTACCTCATAGTGGTTTTGATTTGCATTTCTCTGATAATGAGTGATGTTGAGCATCTTTTCATGTGTTTGTTAGCCATCTGTATGTCTTTTTGGAGAAATGTCTATTTAGTTCTTTGCCCATTTTTTGATTGGGTCGTTTATTTTTCTGGAGTTGAGCTGTAGGAGTTGCTTGTATATTTTTGAGATTAGTTGTTTGTCGGTTGCTTCATTTGCTATTATTTTCTCCCATTCTGAAGGCTGACTTTTCACCTTGCTAATAGTTTCCTTTGATGTGCAGAAGCTTTTAAGGTTAATTAGGTCCCATTTGTTTATTTTTGCTTTTATTTCCAATATTCTGGGAGGTGGGTCATAGAGGATCCTGCTGTGATGTATGTCGGAGAGTGTTTTGCCTATGTTCTCCTCTAGGAGTTTTATAGTTTCTGGTCTTACGTTTAGATCTTTAATCCATTTTGAGTTTATTTTTGTGTATGGTGTTAGAAAGTGGTCCAGTTTCATTCTTTTTACAAGTGGTTGACCAGATTTCCCAGCACCACTTGTTAAAGAGATTGTCTTTAATCCATTGTATATTCTTGCCTCCTTTGTCAAGATAAGGTGTCCATATGTGTGTGGATTTATCTCTGGGCTTTCTATTTTATTCCATTGATCAATAATTCTGTCTTTGTGCCAGTACCATACTGTCTTGATAACTGTGGCTTTGTAGTAGAGCCTGAAGTCAGGTAGGTTGATTCCTCCAGTTCCATTCTTCTTTCTCAAGATCGCTTTGGCTATTCGAGGTTTTTTTGTATTTCCATACAAATTGTGAAATTATTTGTTCTAGCTCTGTGAAGAATGCTGTTGGTAGCTTGATAGGGATTGCATTGAATCTATAAATTGCTTTGGGTAGTATACTCATTTTCACTATATTGATTCTTCCAATCCATGAACATGGTATATTTCTCCATCTATTAGTGTCCTCTTTGATTTCTTTCACCAGTGTTTTATAGTTTTCTATATATAGGTCTTTAGTTTCTTTAGGTAGATATATTCCTAAGTATTTTATTCTTTCCGTTGCAATGGTGAATGGAATTGTTTCCTTAATTTCTCTTTCTGTTTTCTCATTATTAGTGTATAGGAATGCCAGGGATTTCTGTGTGTTGATTTTATATCCTGCAACTTTACTGTAGTCATTGATTATTTCTAGTAATTTTCTGGTGGACTCTTTAGGGTTTTCTATGTAGAGGATCATGTCATCTGCAAATAGTGAGAGTTTTACTTCTTCTTTTCCAATTTGGATTCCTTTTATTTCTTTTTCTGCTCTGATTGCTGTGGCCAAAACTTCCAAAACTATGTTGAATAGTAATGGTGAAAGTGGGCACCCTTGTCTTGTTCCTGACTTTAGAGGAAATGCTTTCAATTTTTCACCATTGAGGATAATGTTTGCAGTGGGTTTGTCATATATAGCTTTTATTATGTTGAGGTATGTTCCTTCTATTCCTGCTTTCTGGAGAGTTTTTATCATAAATGGATGTTGAATTTTGTCAAAGGCTTTCTCTGCATCTATTGAGATAATCATATGGTTTTTATTTTTCAATTTGTTAATGTGGTGTATTACATTGATTGATTTACGGATATTGAAGAATCCTTGCATCCCTGGGATAAAGCCCACTTGATCATGGTGTATGATCTTTTAATGTGTTGTTGGATTCTGATTGCTAGAATTTTGTTAAGGATTTTTGCATCTATGTTCATCAGTGATATTGGCCTGTAGTTTTTTTTTTTTTGTGGGATCTTTGTCAAGTTTTGGTATTAGGGTGATGGTGGCCTCATAGAATGAGTTTGGGAGTTTACCTTCCTCTGCAATTTTCTGGAAGAGTTTGAGCAGGATAGGTGTTAGCTCTTCTCTAAATTTTGGTAGAATTCAGCTGTGAAGCCGTCTGGACCGGGCTTTTGTTTGCTGGAAGATTTTTGATTACAGTTTCAATTTCCATGCTTGTGATGGGTCTGTTAAGATTTTCTATTTCTTCCTGGTCCAGTTTTGGAAAGTTGTACTTTTCTAAGAATTTGTCCATTTCTTCCACGTTGTCCATTTTATTGGCATATAATTGTTGATAGTAGTCTCTTATGATCCTTTGTATTTCTGTGTTGTCTGTTGTGATCTCTCCATTTTCGTTTCTAATTTTGTTGATTTGATTTTTCTCCCTTTGTTTCTTGATGAGTCTGGCTAATGGTTTGTCAATTTTATTTATCCTTTCAAAGAACCAGCTTTTGGTTTTGTTGATTTTTGCTATGGTCTCTTTTGTTTCTTTTGCATTTATTTCTGCTCTAATTTTTAAGATTTCTTTCCTTCTACTAACCCTGGGGTTCTTCATTTCTTCCTTTTCTAGTTGCTTTAGGTGTAGAGTTAGGTTATTTATTTGACTTTTTTCTTGTTTCTTGAGGTATGCCTGTATTGCTATGAACTTTCCCCTTAGGACTGCTTTTACCGTGTCCCACAGGTTTTGGGTTGTTGTGTTTTCATTTTCATTCGTTTCTATGCAAATTTTGATTTCTTTTTTGATTTCTTCTGTGATTTGTTGGTTATTCAGCAGCGTGTTGTTCAGCCTCCATATGTTGGAATTTTTAATAGTTTTTCTCCTGTAATTGAGATCTAATCTTACTGCATTGTGGTCAGAAAAAATGCTTGGAATGATTTCTATTTTTTTGAATTTACCAAGGCTAGCTTTATGGCCCAGGATGTGATCTATCCTGGAGAAGGTTCCATGTGCGCTTGAGAAAAAGGTGAAATTCATTGTTTTGGGATGAAATGACCTATAGATATCAATTAGGTCTAACTGGTCTATTGTATCGTTTAAAGTTTGTGTTTCCTTGTTAATTTTCTGTTTAGTTGATCTATCCATAGGTGTAAGTGGGGTATTAAAGTCTCCCACTATTATTGTGTTATTGTTAATTTCTCCTTTCATACTTGTTAGCATTTGTCTTATGTACTGTGGTGCTCCCGTGTTGGGTGCATATATATTTATAATTGTTATATCTTCTTCTTGGACTGATCCTTTGATCATTATGTAGTGACCTTCTTTGTCTCTTTTCACAGCCTTTGTTTTAAAGTCTATTTTATCTGATATGAGTATTGCTACTCCTGCTTTCTTTTGGTCCCTATTTGCATGGAAAATCTTTTTCCAGCCCTTCACTTTCAGTCTGTATGTGTCCCTGTTTTGAGGTGGGTCTCTTGTAGACAACATATGTAGGGTCTTGTTTTTGTATCCATTCAGCCAGTCTTTGTCTTTTGGTTGGGGCATTCAACCCATTTACATTTAAGGTAATTACTGATAAGTGTGATCCTGTTGCCATTTACTTTATTGTTTTGGGTTCGAGTTTATACACCGCTTTTGTGTTTCCTGTCTAGAGAATATCCTTTAGTATTTGTTGGAGAGCTGGTTTGGTGGTGCAGAATTCTCTCAGCTTTTGCTTGTCTGAAAAGCTTTTGATTTCTCCTTCATACTTGAATGAGATCCTTGCTGGGTACAATAATCTGGGCTGTAGGTTATTTTCTTTCATCATTTTAAGTATGTCTTGCCATTCCCTCCTGGCTTGAAGAGTTTCTATTGAAAGATCAGCTGTTATCCTTATGGGAATTCCCTTGTGTGTTATTTGTTGTTTTTCCCTTGCTGCTTTTAATATTTGTTCTTTGTGTTTGATCTTTGTTAATTTGATTAATATGTGTCTTGGGGTGTTTCTCCTTGGGTTTATCCTGTTTGGTACTCTCTGGGTTTCTTGGACTTGGGTGATTATTTCCTTCCCCATTTTAGGAAGTTTTCCACTATTATCTCCTCAAGTATTTTCTCATGGTCTTTCTTTTTGTCTTCTTCTTCTGGAACCCCTATGATTCAATGTTGTAGCATTTAATATTGTCCTGGAGGTCTCTGAGATTGTCCTCATTTCTTTTAATTCGTTTTTCTTTTATCCTCTCTGATTCATTTATTTCTACCATTCTATCTTCTAATTCACTAATCCTGTCTTCTGCCTCTGTTATTCTACTATTTGTTGCCTCCAGAGTGTTTTTAATTTCACTTATTGCATTATTCATTATATATTGACTCTTTTTATTTCTTCTAGGTCCTTGTTAAACCTTTCTTTGCATCTTCTCAATCCTTGTCTCCAGGCTATTTATCTGTGATTCCATTTTAGTTTCAAGATTTTGGATCAATTTCACTATCATTATTCGAATTCTTTATCAGGTAGATTCCTATCTCTTCCTCTTTTGTTTGGTTTTGGTGGGCATTTATCCTGTTCCTTTATCTGCTGAGTATTCCTCTGTCTCTTCATCTTGTTTAAATTGCTGAGTTTGGGGTGTCCTTTCTGTATTCTGGCAGTTTGTGGAGTTCTCTTTATTATGGCGTTTCCTCACTGTGTGTGGGTTTGTACAGGTGGCTTGTCAAGGTTTCCTGGTTAGGGAAGCTTGTGTCGGTGTTCTGGTGGGTGGAGCTGTATTTCTTCTCTCTTCTCCACTGGCCTCTGTCACATCTCCTTCAAAGCCACCAAGGGGCTGCTTCCCTATACCCGAGAGGACAAAGCTTCTTACAAGTGTCAATGTCTTCCTTCTCCAGGATCCTTAAGAGGTTCTGCTCCAGAAGGTGAGCCAGCATTTATATCCAAAGCTGAGTGTTATGAAGCCTCTTCTCCCCAGCTGACCACAAGGCAAAGCTTGAAGGGAGACTTGCTTCTTAAAGCGGCATCCATCAGCATGTGAGGTATAGATGGTAATAGATGGTAAAACACCAAAGCGCTGCCAGTATGGGAACTCAGCTCCAGGGGCCACCAGGTCAGTCTCTCTATTGCCCAATTCCAGCCCTCTGACCACGCTTTGGCAGCTACAGCCACGGAGTCAACCAGTCCATTCTGAAGGAGATCAGCCCTGGGATTTCTTTGGAAGGAATGATGCTAAAGCTGAAACTCCAGTACTTTGGCCACCTCATGCAAAGAGTTGACTCATTGGAAAAGACCCTGATGCTGGGAGGGATTGGGGGCAGGAGGAGAAGGGGACGACAGAGGATGAGATGGCTGGATGACATCGCCAACTCCATGGATATGAGTTTGGGTAAACTACGGGAGTTGGTGACAGACAGGGAGGCCTGGCGTGCTGCAGTTTATGGGGTCGCAAAGAGTCAGACACGACTGAGAGACTGAACTGAACTGAACTGAACTCATAAAGTTCAGCATGTTCCTGCCATATAAATCAAATATTCCATCTCTAGATATTTAGTTAAGAATAAAGAAAGCATATAGATATACAAAGACTTGCAAATGAATATTCATTTTCTCTGTTATACCCTTTAGCTGAAAACAGTCCAAATGTTCAACAGGTGATTGAAAAAATAAATAGTGGTATGTATATTTATAACAGAATACTGCTGCTGCTGCTGCTAAGTCACTTCAGTCATGTCCAACTCTGTGCGACCCCATAGATGGAAGCCCAACAGGCTCCCCCGTCCCTGGGATTCTCCAGGCAAGAATACTGGAGTGGGTTGCCATTTCAGCCACAAATGGTAATGAACTATTAATACATGCCACTGCCTTGATAAACTTCAGAATAATGAAACTGAATAAAAGAAGTTAGTTAAGAGAATACATACTCATTTCCATTTATTCTAGAAAATGCAAATCAAACTCTACTGACAGAAAGAGACATATGGTTGCCTAGAGACGAGGGCGTGTTTGATGGGTAGTTGAGAGAGATTACATAGTCATGAGGAAATATTTTGGGGTGATATATTCAATATCTTGATTTTAGTGATTGCTTCATGGGAATTTATATATGTCAAAATGTATCAAATTGTATGTCAGGGAGAAAACATTTTCCTCTACTCTTCCAGGTCCTTCTGGCTGGTTCAAGAACTAAATCATCATAAGAAAGGTTAATAGGAGAAAATCTAGCAAAAATTTAATGACATGTATATATGTGGGAGGAGAAGGCAATGGCAACCCACTCCAGTACTCTGGCCTGGAAAATACCATGGGCAGAAGAGCCTGGTAGGCTGCAGTCCATGGGGTAGAGAAGAGTCAGACATGACTGAAGCAACTTAGCATCAGCAGCATATATGTGGGAGAGATCCGGGAGAACTGAATACCTCACCAAAATGACTGAAGCCCTCACCTTAAATACCACCTTTAGCTAAAGATAAAAGAGGATGTTGAGGGTAGAGATTTAGGACTTCAAAAAGGAGGAAGACAGTTCCCATTGATGGAAAAGCAAATGTTTGGTAATACATGTTTTCTGGGTCACACAGAGAGAATGGGATGCGGAGTGAACTCTGATCCCTAGGCTCTACCCAATTTTCCCCACCACCTCTAGCCCATTGTCTTTGCAGATACCTCAGGAGATAGCTCAATTCTGAGAACTCTTTGTATAAATTATTCTGAGCACCTAAGTTCAGTTCAGTTCAGTTGCTCAGTCATGTCCGACTCTTTGTGACTCCACGAATTGCAGCACGCCAGGCCTCCCCGTCCCTCACCAACTCCCAGAGTTCACTCAAACTCATGTCCATTGAGTCAGTGAAGCCATCCAGCCATTTCATCCTCCGTCGTCCCCTTCTCCTCCTGCCTCCAATCCCTCCCAGCATTAGAGTCTTTTCCAATGAGTCAACTTTTTGCATCAGGTGGCCAAAATATTGGAGTTTTAGCTTCAGCATCAGTCCCTCCAATGAACACCCAGGACTGATCGCCTTTAGGATGAACTTGTTGGATCTCTTTGCAGTCCAAGGGACTCTCAAGAGTCTTCTCCAACACCACAGTTCAAAACCATCAATTCTTCAACACCTAAAGGGGAATTCAAAGTCTCCTCTCAATTCTTTGGGCCTTGATTATTTTCAGCTCAAAGTCATCATCATGCCAGAGACGTTTTGGGGTGGCACATTTCGCTCCCCTGTATATGCTTTAAATGTATATATTTATTTTTGTCAATTATATTGCAAATAAATAATAATACAGCTCTTCCTGTCCCCACATAGTAACTCAGGAGAGTGAAACACAGTTTCACTTAGGAGAAACACTCACATAAGTGCTAGATCTGGCTCATATTTTGGATTTACTTTATTACTATTTGCTTGATTTTGGTGGTATTTTTTTTTCTCTTTTTCCTACCTCAAAGATGAACTGTAAGTTGAAGCATTCATGCATTTATCTTTGTTTTCTTCTTGTAAAGAAATTTAAATACTATTTCTGGGTAAATCACACTAGTCTATTATGAAATTTTGTGCTGTGTCTACATTGAATGTTTACTAGCTTTTGAAAGACTCTCAGCAAGTATTGTATGTGTGTGTTTCTATGTGATCATGCAATATCGTTTCAAAAGGCCAGAATAAAAAGTAGAAATAGGGAGAAGAAGGAAAAACATTTCCATAAGAAAAGTGCATTGGTTAGCTCAAGGTTTGAAAAAAGTTCAGGTAGAACCAGGTGTGGTCATGGCAACACAAAATTTTAAGAGAAACCTCCTTTTAATTTTATATAGAAAAGGGAAAAGAATCTGACACTTGTAGTTTGTTTCCTCCTGCTGCTTAGGAGAGAGATAAAAAAAACATCTGACTCTTGCCTCCGTTTGGAGACCCCTAGCCTTCCTGTGTGTTACCCTCTCAGTTTCATTAGTACCATTTTTCTAGATTCCATACACATATGTTAATGCACAATATTTATCTTTATCTTTCTGACTTACTTCACTCTGTGTAATAGGCTCTAGGTTCATCTATCGCATCAGGACGGACTTGAACGTGTTCTTTTTTATAGCTGAGTAATATTCCATTGTCTATATGCACCACAATCTCTGTATCTATACATCTGTCAATGGACATCTAGGTTGCTTCCATGTCTTAGTTATTGAAAAAAGTGCTGCAGCAAACATTGGGGCACATGCATCTCTTTCAGTTATGGTTTTCTCAGGGTATCTGTCCAGCAGAGGGATTGTTGGATCACATGGTAATTCTGTTCCTAGTTTTTAAATCAATCTCCATGGTGTTCTCCATAGTGGCTGTATCAATTTACACTCCCAGCAACAGAGCAAGAGGGTTTCTTTTCCCCACATCCTCTCTAGCATGTATTGTTGTAGATTTTTAACGATGGCCATTGTGACCGGTGTGAAGTGATACCTCACTGTAGTGTTTGTTTGCATTTTTCTAATAATGAGTGATGTAGAACATCTTTTCGTGTTGGTTGGCCATCTGTATATCTTCTTTGGAGAAATGTCTGTTTAAGTCTTCCACCATTTTTTGATTGAGTTGTTTCTCTGGTGTTGAGCTGCATGAGCTACCTGTATATTTTGGAGATTAATCCTTTGTCAGTTGTTTCATTTTCAGTTATTTTCTCCCATTCTGAGGATTGTCTTTTAATCTTGTTTATTGTTTCCTTTGCTGTGCAAAAGCTTTTTAGTTTAATTAAGTCCCATTTGTTTACTTTTGTTTTTATTTCCATTAGTCCAGGAGGTTGGTCAGAGGCTCTTGCTGTGATATATACCAAAGAGTGTACTGCCTATATTTTCCTCTAAGAGTTTTATATTTTCTGATATTACATTTAAATCTTCAACCCATTTTGAGTTTATTTTTGTGTATGGTATTTTCCCCATTTTTAACTGGTCTTTTATTGTTCAGTTTTAGGAGTTATTTCTATAAGTATATATTAATCACCTATCAGATATGCAACCTGCAAATATTTTCTCCCATTCTGTGTGATTTGCTGTTTAATAATTGGGTCACTTTCAGGCTTACTGTAAAGTTTGCCAAAATGCCTATTATTTTTTTTCTCCAAGCGTTGTCCTTTCTACAGTTCTTCTGGCTTTCAGACTTTTCTTCTTCATTCTTTTGTGTGCGTCAATGTAGTTCAGACTCAAATGAGTGGTGAAATTTTGCTACCCTTTGCTCACATCTGGTCATATAACAATAACATTGGACAGTACACTTATGATAGAAAAAAGAAAAAGAAGTCATATCTTTATAAATTTTATTTAAGAGCTCATAGTTGCTATTAGAACAATCTCATTCATTTTCTTCAGAATGTTTTTTGTCAATGCACTATTCTTTGCAAATGCAAAAATTTCATGAGCATATTTACTTGCATATTGTGTTTCATCAAAGCTGTTTTATAACATTTTTTCTGTAAAATTTTCTATGGCTTTCAATGGTTTCCTTAACCTATATTTTCTCTAAAACATTTTTTAGCACATTATTTGTTGAGCTATTTGTGTTCTCAGCCCCAGAATCTTGCTAGATATGAAGAAAAGAGCACAAAATGTAGTCTGTATTCTCAAGAAGTTACTGATCTTAAAAGAATTAGGGCATAATAAAATGGACATAGAATAAGCAAATAATATTTTTAAATGCCCACTGTTGTACACAGTATGGTGTATGGCAGAAGATGAAATTTGAGGATAAATCTATGATTGCAATCCTGACATTGTCTCTTATAATACATATACCCTTTGCATGGAACACTTTTGTTACCTTTATTGTATTCATGTATAAAGTGAAGTTAACATTTTCATAATAAAATTTGGGTTTTATTACAAAGAGAAATTGCAGTGCACTTCATCTATTACATGTAAGGCATTAATGATACCAAACTGAATTCCTTTCTCAATGATCATATTGAGTGGCTTTATTTAAATCCTTAAATGTTAACTTAATTGCATTATATCAAAAGTTTCTTCACTTAAATCAGAATCTTGAATCACTTTGATGAACTTAAGTCAATTTATTTCTATTATTATCACATTACTTTGTAAGTTTTAAAACATTTTTTAAAATTTTAGTATTTTAAAATTTTATTTTTTTCCTCATTATGATATTAACTCAGGAAATTATAAGAAACCTCAATATGTTATGAAAGTTATATTTTTCCTTTCTTAATAAGAGACAGAATTAGACTTGCCAGTTTTAAATTAACATACTTCTTTTTCTTTCATCAAATTGCTTCAATAAGTAAAAGTAATGTGACCTAGTTAAATATCCTTTTATCATTGAAAAATAGATATATATATAATGTCAGCTGTATTATTGGTTATTTAAAGTGCAAATAAATAAATGAAGGTTCTTTTGCCTGCAATCTAAATGTTCTTTTTTGAATTTATCATTACTTGTGATGTTAATTTATTTAAATTCTTATGGATCATATAACCTCAGTGAGAAATTTTTATTAGAAATATGATAATGGTATTGATCCATATTGGGATGTCAGGCTTGGAATCTCTTTTTTGGCTATGTCTAAATTTATGTATTATGCAAATGTCTAACTTGACTAAATATGTTTTTTGCTGCTTGAATTACATTAGCAATCATTCTTCTAGACATGGCCTCAGATTAAAGATGTGGAATCAGTCCAGCAGGTTTGATAAATTCTGTGTATTCTCACCATTAAGAGAGAAATGAATTGTCAGAAGTAGAATTAAATCTTATTCCAAAGTTTCCATTGGCCACATAAAAGTATTTGGAGGAGGAAGTATACTTTATAGCTTCATGACAGCTGCCTGTCTGTTTGTTTGTTGTTATTTTGGGATCAGTGCAAGAATTAAATGAACATTCCCTTGAAAATTTAATGTTGTTCCCCAAAACTTCTTCATACAGTATTGCCATTTTCTTGAATAATGCAATATCTCACATTTTCAATTTATTTACTCTGTGTTTACTCTATTTTTATTATGTTCGATGTATTAATGAAATGGCAGTATCATTGTATTTGTATTAAAATAGTGTCAGGCACTCTTTGCTGGCTAGCCACTTGTTACAGCTGGAAATAGTCTTTTGAAGTCCATGAGCTTGATATTCCATAATTATCTACATTTAACAATTAATTTGACTAAGAAATAAAATGCTTAAACTCAGGGACATAAATGCTTAAACCCACTATTGTTAAAATTATACTTCAGTGGCAATGTTATAGGGCTTCCCTGGTGGCTCATATGGTAAAGAATCTGCCTGCAATTCAAGAGACTCAGATTTGATCCCTGGATCAGGAAGATCCCCTGGAGAAGGCAATGTTAAAGATCAAATCAGGAAAAACTAGACTGGGATGTACAGGCTCACTGTCTGAGTCAAGGAGCAATGCCAAAGACAACTTGATTTTCACTCTTCATGAATAGGATGCCTGATAGATCTGAATAATAAGATCATTGCCAGCTCTTTCAGAAATTCTGAGCTTCAGCTTTCAGATATCACCTTTCTTATCTCACTGCACTTGTCAACAGGAAACATAGTCCTTTTCCATTTTCACCTCATGTTTGTCAGTAAGTTCATGATGAATGATTACATGCAACATGAACTGACCTGAGATTTGCATTCTACCTCAGTCAACTATCTTTTATCAGACAGCTACCAAACACCTTCACAGATAGCTTCATGTCTTACCTTTCCTGACTTTCCAGGCTGCAGATTTTTTACAGTTGAGAAATGAACACAGCATCTACTTCCCTCACAACATCTGTAAAATTGGCCCCTCTTAATGAGACTTACGGAGGCCTGTATATAACATAAATTAGTCACAAATCCCACACACACACACACACACACACATATGCACTGTCAAGGATATTTAGACCCCTTTGATAAAGTTTCTTTCCTTTCTAGTTCTGTGCTTCTCTAATGCTCTAGTGTCTGATCCCTGGAAGAGTTATCCTTGCTCCTCTGATTAGTGGGGTGTTTCATTATCTTTCCTCTTTATGGAGTCAAGTCCCCTAATTCAAACTCCATACTCAATTTGCCAGTCCCCTCCAGGCTGCCATTACAGACTCAATAGACTGAGTTGATGCAACAACAGAAGTTTACTTTCTTACAGTTCTGCAGGCTAGAAGTCCAAAATCAAGACATCAGCATGGTTAGTTCCTGGTTAGTGCTGTGCCCTGGCATGTAGACTGCCGCTTCCTCACTTGTCCTCACGAGGTGAAGAGAGACAAAGCAAGCTCTTTGGTGTCTTTTTGGGAACAACACTAATCCCATAATGAGGATCCCACCTTTATGATCTCATCTAAACCAAACTATATCTCCAAACATCCTTACGTTGGGGATTAGGACTTCAGCATGATGTTGGAAGGGGACATTCCATAACACCAGCATGGATCTTTTCCTCTAGGATGGAAGTTGGAATGTCTATTCTCCTCAGGGTGAAAATAGTTCTATCCTGTTTAAAAAAGATACAACAGGTTCCCAATGGAGTCAGTTATGCTAAGCCCACATCACCAAACCAAGTCTTAACACCTAATTTACATTTTCAGTCTCTTCAGGAGTAGAATCTTAAACCAATCTGGAATTAATTGGTCAGTAGAGAAGTAACTGGCCTGATAGTCCCCTCAGAAAAGGTGACTTTGCCCGAAACAATTTGCTCTTTGCTAGTAACTCCTTTGTCTCACCCTCTCTGCCTATAAGTCTTTTATTTTGTACAGCTCTTCAGAGCATCTTTCTATCTCCTTTTTGGGACTATGCACAATTAAAAAAAGCCCATAAAATCTCTAAAACTTCCTCAGTTTATTTATTTATTTTTAAACAGTCCCTTGTGGTTGTGCTTACTCGCTCAGTCATGTCCAATTCTTTGCGACCCCTGGACTGCATCCTTCTAGGCTACTCTGTCCATGGGGATTCTCCTGGCAAGAATATCAGAGTGGGTTGCCAATGCTCTTCTCCAGGGGATCTTTCCAACCCAGGAATTGAACCCAGGTCTACTGCATTGCAAGCAGATTCTTTACTGACTGAGGCACCAGGGACAAGACCCTCTTTTAATTTGACCATCTTCTGCTCATAACTTCTGCCACTACAACTAGGATAACCTTTTAGAATATGTTTCTTTCTCATTGGCTCAATTTGCAAAGCCTGAGGCATTCAATTCAGAATACCAACGAGGGTTGAATTTCACACAAATGTTTTCCTCTATCTACTCTCAACTGTCATTGAGACAACTCCATTTTCAATTTTTGCCATTGTCCAGTGGCTACTTCAACTTTCCTATGGATAACTTCTGATAAAGGATACATAAATTACAAAGATAAAAATCTTCCTACAATGAAAGAAACCTTTATTTTGCAAAGCAATTTAAGTCTATTGTCTCAAAGCTCTGCTTTCAATAATAGAATCTTCAATTTATCTTTGAATAACAAAGAGGCCCATTAGAGTGATTTTTGTAAAAACAAAGCGATGATTTGATAAAACATAAATATAGCTCTCTGTTAGAAAAACAGAAAGACAGGTCAAAGCTTAATGCTTACTTCCCACTCCTTTCTAGGTTTTATGGTTTCCTAATGAGAGTGCTCATTATTAGAGACCTATTAAATCCCGTGGACAGAATTTGTCTTTAATTATTGCATATATATATTAATATTTTCTTTCTAGTGATAAAATGATATAAGATCACACATACTTTGTCTATTATTTAGTATAAGTATGTAGCAGGATAAAATTTTCTTCATGATTATTTCTTTTCCACTGAACATGTCTTCAACTCTGCCTTTTAAGCTTGTGATTTCTTCTCTTTCTCAGGTTTGTTGAATCAAAAAAGGCATTGATAACTAATATAAATAATCCTTTAATACCCATCATGTATATTATGCTGGCAAAACAATAGTATAGAAATTGTTACTCTCAATTAAACTTATTAACCAGGGGGGAGAGAGAGGAAGAGTGAGTGAGTGAGTGTGTGCATGCACATACACATGCGTGCTCAGTTCTTTCCAACTCTTTGAGACCCCAGGGATTGTAGCTGAACTGTAGCCCACCAGGCTCCTCTGCCCATAAAATTTTTAGGCAAGAACACTGGAGTGGGTTGCCACTTCCTCCTCCAAGTGATCTTCCTGACTCAGGGACTTAACCCTTGTCTCTTACATCTCCTGCATTGGGAGGCAGATTCTTTACTTCTACGCTGCCTGGGAAACCCCAATATTATGCTTAGAAAGCAGGAAATGATTCTCCTAGGATGACAGAAATAAAATGAGAAGAGCCTGCCAGCCATTTTTAAGTCAAAGCCCTGGGGAGGTAATCATACAGTTGCATAATGAGGTTAAACAGAAAGGGCAATTGTAAAGGTATCAAGTGGTTGTCTTGCTCTACCTGAAGTAGCTTCTGGGAGACGAATAAGGGCTGCCATAGCAACAACCACTGTGATTATGTCAGTTACAAAGAATATGAGAAATGAAGGAGTTTTTCCAGCCTAGAATGGAGAACAAAGAGAACCAGAGGTGAAGCGTCCCACATTCATCTATGTGAAGGTATTTCACATAGTCTTGTTATCATTTAAACACCCAACCCCATCAAGGTAGGTGTCAGGCAACTGGATAAAGTTCCAGTAACAACAAATGGCTTGAGATGAACTGGAGATAGAACCTAAAAGAACAAATAGCAGGAGAGGAGATTAATCAGAGATCGGATTGTACAATGTGACAACACAGGTAATTTTTAAATATTTAAGAATTACCAAAATACCAAGGGGAGACTACAAAAGGGGTTTACACACAAGTGTGACATAACCAGGTATCTATTTGCAGTTCATCCCTACTGACCCTATACACTATTAACAATGGAGAGTACAGAGCAGTACTTGTAACTAACAGTCAAAGAGAGTGTTAGAAGGTTATCTAGTCATTCCAGCAAGGAATAACAAAGCTTCTAATCAAGGACAACAGCAAATAGAAAGAAACAATAGGACTTTGGGTGTATCAGAAAGTCAAAGTGACAGGATTTGATGAATAATTGGATATTGGGAGTTCAGTGAAATAAATTTTCAAAGGTGACTCCCAGGTTCTTCCATAAAGAATAGCATGTATAGTGGAAGAGAAAATGATTTAGGTGGAAAGTTTATAAATTTGGACACAGGGATTACACAGGGCCTTATGGTCTTGTACACACTTTGTCTTCCATACTGAAAGCAGATTAGAATTTTTAAAGCAAAAATTTTACTGCACAAGTAAAACACGTGTCTTAGGTCATTTTGGCTCTGAAAATAAATTACCATACGCTGAGTGGCTTAACAAATAAGAGAAATTTGTTTCTCACAGAGAGGTTAGGAAGCCCAATATCAGTGTGCTAGCAGAGTCAGTTTCTAGTGAGGCCTCACTTCCTGGTTCATAGATGACATCTTCCTGCTGGATCCTCACTTGACTGAAGAGATGAGGGAGTTTTCTAGTGTATCTTTTAAAAAGGCACTAACCCTATTCATGAGGGCTTCACTCTCATGAACTAATCACCTCTCAAAGGCTCCTCTACCTGCAAATATCTTCACACTAGAGCTGAGATTTCACCATGTGAATTTAGGTGGTGTGAGGACACGAACTTTCTGATTGTAGTGACAGACAAGGAAGACTTTATTCGTGGCGATAAAAGAGAAAGGTCAGAATGCAGCCTGAGCTTAACTCACTAAAACAAAGGGCTAGATGGTTTTTTAGGATATGTGGGTAGAGGATGAGGGTGGAGAATCACAGTCCACTTGCGTTTGTAATTGTCCTTACCCAAAGGAGGAGCTACCATTCTTACACCTTCATGACATAAAATAGTTTTACCACTTGGAGCAAGGTGCCCACTGAAGTTCGAAGTTAGGCTCCTATGCTTCGACAGAAACTGAAAGATGCTATCTTCCTGGAAAAGGATGGCTCCCAGTTCCTTGAAAATGACTTTCTTGGGTTGTAAGTCTGGCAACAGGCTTTAAAAAAAAAAATTATTGGAGTATAGTTCATATAAGAGGTTTTCCAGGTGACACAGTTAAGAAATTAATCCCCCTGCCAGTGCAAAAGACTCAAGAGACACTGGGCTTGATCCTGGGTGGGGAAAATCCCCTGGAGTAGGAAATGGCAACCCATTCCAATATTCTTGCCTGGAGAATCCCATGAACAGAGAAGCCTGGTGGGCTACAGTCCATGGGATCACAAAGAGTTGGACACGATTGTGCAACTCAGCATGCATGTATATCAGTTCAGTTCAGTCTCTCAGTCGTGTCTGACTCTTTGCGACCCCATGAATCGCAGCACGCCAGGCCTCCCTGTCCATCACCAACTCCCAGAGTTCACTCAGACTCATGTCCATCGAGTCTGTGATGCCATCCAGCCATCTCATCCTCTGTCGTCCCCTTTTCCTCCTGCCCCCAATCCTTCCCAGCGTCAGGGTCTTTTCCAATGAGTCAACTCTTTGCATGAGGTGGCCAAAGTACTGGAGTTTCAGCTTTAGCATCATTCCTTCCAAAGAAATCCCAGGGCTGATCTCCTTCAGAATGGACTGGTTGGATCTCCTTGCAGTCCAAGGGACTCTCAAGAGTCTTCTCCAACACCACAGTTCAAAAGCATCAATTCTTCGGTGCTCAGCCTTCTTCACATCCATACATGACCACTGGAAAAACCATAGCCTTGACTAGACGGACCTTTGTTGGCAAAGTAATGTCTCTGCTTTTGAATACGCTATCCAGGTTGGTCATAACTTTCCTTCCAAGGAGTAAGCGTCTTTTAATATGCATACTATACTCCTATTGAAACATTTTCCTTTTCTGCATGCTTGCAATATTAATATATAGGACTGGGGACTCTCTCATGCTAGATTTTATGCATGACACACACTTCAGAGCAATCCTTTCTTGTTATGAAGTCTTTGCATTTTTCTGCAGTATCTGCATTGTTAAGAGGTCTCCCTATCCACTTTTTCTTTAGAAATATATACTGGCAAAAACATACACATTACATATATTATATATACATATGTATATACACAATATACATGACAAATATATATTCATAATTATGAAGACATATATTTCATATATTTCAATTATTTCATAATTAAAATTAGCATTTAGCTTATAAATAAAAGAGAGCATGCATCTCCTATTGGTCAATGGAAGGCATATTGAATGTTCCAATAAGTGACAGAGGAATGAAAGAAAAGCTAGAATTTTATAAGGCAATATATACTTAAGATATATAATTTTAGGTGTAAATGTAACTAGCGCTACGTGTTTTTTTTTCCTAATCCATAAGGGGAAATAAATATGTTATTGGCATCAGGAAAGTAGAAATCACAGACTTTTTTGTATACTGTAAGATACAACCTTTGATAAGATCAAAGGTTGCAACACAATGCTATTTGATTTTATTTCAGATGCTCGACAGACATTTTTGTTTCATGAATATCGCATTGTATAGTGCAGATACAAAACATTTCCATGACCAAAACAAGTTCGATGAAAATTTACAGTCACATTAGCAGATGCAACGTAAACATAGGAGAACAAAGAGAGAATAAAACTGAAGTTTAATTGGATTCATAATGTGAAAGTAATTATCATTTAAACTTTGAAATTATTAAGAAATCATGGAGAAGAGATGTATTTATGGGGTTACATAAAACTGAAAATTTTCACAGTGAAATGTCACTGAAAAAATAGACTTGGAAATACCACTGATATTATTGTGTTAAAAAGTTTACATATGTACAAATTTATGGATAAATAATACATGTACATAAATATTTATACAAAGAAAATTATAATCTCATGATTGTAGTCAATTATGATCTCACATTTATAATAAGAAAAGTACCATAAATGTTATGAGAATTACAAAGAACAAATTAATGTAAAATGAACAAAGCCAATGCTTAGAGACAAATGTAAATTTAAACATGCATAATTGAGGGAGGATTTTAGCAATATTAGTCATCTGACCAATGGAAAAGTACTCAAGCATATGTAATTTAAAAACATAAATTCTACTCCTAGCAATTTACCTTTAGGAAATAATTTCATAAGTTATAAAATTGTATATGTACAAGAATGTTTATGACAGTATTTTTTACTGCAAATAATTGGGATTATTCTGCCTATGCAATAATTAGGAACTTGGAGATAAATTGTTTATGGAGGACATAAAGCAACATAATAAATAAAATCCAAAAGTCTGTATCTGCTGTGTTTACAACTGTGTAAAATTATGGGACTATATAAGCAACAATAGTAAGAGAACAGTGGGATAAAAAGGAATGTTCATAGATTAGTGGGATTTATAAAAAATAGATGATAATGATGATAATTGATACTATTTATTCTGACAATATTTGTTGAATGTTTAGGTTACTTCATGGTTGGCATAGTGCTAATTATTTTATATTCATTAGCTTAATTAATCCTTCTAACAACCTGAAGAAGTAGCTAATATCATTCTTCATTTTACACATGAGAAAACTGTGTCTCAGGTTCTGCTTCTTGTCCAGTGACATTCAGTGGAAAATTGCAGAGCTCAAGGTCTAACCCGGATCTCACTTGCTAGAACGTTGATTGTGAAATATAAGACAACAGACACAATGAAAAACGTCCCCTATCCAAGAACTTTGTTCCCAGCACATATACAAGGCTTATCTATACATGAAATACATTAATAAATTGATCTTTATTTCTATGTATCAAACTTGCTGTAACAGACTATTGTTTGTGTGCTCCAAAAATCCTTAGTAAATGTAAACACCAGTTGATGAAAAGCTTCATAATTTAAGTCTAAAACTTTGTGTCATTAGGCCTCTCATCTCTTCTCCAAACACAGTAAAATTTTAGGGAATATTTTAAAATTAGTCAATGTTGCCCAGAAAGAAAGATATAAAAATTTGTGGCATATGAGAACACCACTTGTGGGTTTTCAAAAGGGCATTACATAATCTGCAGGAAGTGAGCTCCCTGACTTACGAATGGATCTGACAGAGGTCAAATTACAGTTTACATGTCTGCCCCTCTTAAGAGAGGATTAACTCTTATAACATTAACTTCTCTTTATCATCCACAAGGATATGTCATTCCCTAATTGTTAATAGTGGAACCTTTCTCAACTAAGTCAAATACTACTTGAGAATAAGAATAAAACAGTAATTGCATTAGTTTTCTATCATTGCCATAACAAATCACTAGCAATTTAGCAACTTGGAAAACAAATTTATCTGACAGGGTCTGTAGCTCAGAAGTCCACATGGACTCAGCAAGTATCACAAGGCTGAAATCAAGCAGACAGCAAGGCTTTGTTTGTTACTGGAGTCAAAAGACAGTGAGTCACTCAGGTTCTTGGTACAAATCATTTCCTCACAACTATAGGACCAAGGTCTCAATTTGCTTTTCTTACTGTTGCCCAAGGGTCATTATCAGCTTCTAGAGGCCACCTGCATTTTCTCGTACCTCGTTCCCTTCAATGCCATCAGTGTTAAGGTGAATCCTTTTCATGGTTCAAATTTGCCTCACCCCTCTCTCATCTCCCCTTTGCCTCTGTTCTCCTCTGAATTTATCTACCTCTATTGTTTCCATCTGTAAATGTTCATGTGATTGCTTTGGGCCTAGTAGATTATCCTGGATAAAATACTATCTTAAAATTAGCTAACTAGCAACTTGAATCCATCTGTACAGTGTCTACACAGCAGTACCTCAATCTGTTTTTGATTCAGTAACCAGGGGATGGAAATTTTGGAGTAACATCTTGTAGAATTCTGCCTACTACTGTAACCTAAAAGATTCATCCTGGTTCCTTTCTCTGTTGATAAATCTAAATCATATTTTTGGTTGAGCTAAGTTAAAACAATCTTTGAACTACACTAGAAATCTTAATGCATGGTATCCAAAAATAGAAACATTTGAATTATTAAGCAGTTGAGAAAGTTTGATCACTTTCATTTGGAGTTCTAATTGCATTAGTATCTCCTGTTAAATCTTCAGTTACATGACTTGCATTTGTTCCATTGATCTCTAAATCTACAACAAAGACATCTCAAATTAAATATAGTGTTAGAAAGACCTTGACTATCTTAATTAAAAGGAAATTACAGAATTACTTGAGCCCTTCATTTAACAATGTTGTTCCCTTTTCCTCATCATAGATAGGTAATTGACTTTATATATATTTAACATAATCAAATAACTACTTAAATCTTCATCAGTGCCTAAGTGCACTCTTAACTGCTAGTGTTGATTTGGATGAATTGTATCATCTCCCCCTTTGAGAGAATACATTATCTCACAGGAACATACAAAAAAGGTATGAAAACACACCTGCCAGGACTAAGAGTATTTTGGCTTAAAATATCCACCTGTCCTATTTGCTATCTATTGCATGGACTGCAATGCTGGTCCTTGGTATGAATTTGTAGTTTGCTTTTCAATGTAGCAGAAATATCAAGTGAATTGAAGTCTCTATTCTATATAGGAAGGTCAGCCATAATGTTAATTTTCTGTGTCTCATTGCAGTGGCAACCCACTCCAGTACTCTTGCCTGGGAAGTCCCATGGATGAAGGAGCCTGGTAGGCTGCAGTCCATGGGGTCGCAAAGAGTCGGACGTGACTGAGCGACTTCCCTTTCACTTTTCACTTTCATGCATTGGAGAAGGAAATGGCAACCCACTACAGTGTTCTTGCCTGGAGAATCCCAGGGACCGGGGAGCCTTGTGGGCTGCTGTCTATGGGGTCGCACAGAGTCGGACACGACTGAAGCAACTTAGCAGCAGCAGTAGCAGCATTGCAGCACCTCTGCCTCTTCCCCACCCCATATACATTGTGGAAAAGGCCAAACAAGAATGACAATCTTTAATCACCATATTTTCATTCTAGCCTGTTTTCTTTAAAAGAATGATTAGAAGGCAAAATATAATTCCTCCCCTCCAAGACAATTATTAGTTTCATTAGTATACTCTAATGTGGTGTCATTTAAAAAACTGTATTCTCCCATGTTCAATCAGTAATGAATTCTAGAAAAAATGAGCTAAATTCATCAGCCTTGTTAATCCGCTAAAATCCTCTAAGACAGGCAGCAACACAGTTCTAAACTCTGTACTTACATTTTGATAGAAATATATTGTCAAGCTATAGATCTAATTTATAAAGTTTACAATGAATGCCTCCTTTTAAATCAACACAAATGGATAGTATGTGACTTTTTGACACAATCACTTCAGAAGCTGCAAACTCTGTCCTGGCCTCAGATGACTTTGTCAGCTTTATCCCTTGCTTCTATCATCTGTTATTATTTTGCCTTTTCTTACTGTTTGTGGGGTTCTCAAGGCAAGAATACTGAAGTGGTTTGCCATTCCCTTCTCCAGTAGAATAATTTCATAAGAATAATTCCAGAAAAAATGAAGAGATGGAGCCAAAGTAAAAACAATGCCCAGTTGTAGATGTGACTGGTGATGGAAGTAAAGTCCGATGCCATAAAAAACAATATTGCATAGGAACCTGGAATGCTAGATCCATGAATCAAGGCAAATTGGAAGTTGTCAAACAGGAGATGGCAAGAGTGAACATCAACATTTTAGGAATCAGCGAACTAAATGGACTGCAATGGATGAATTTAACTCAGATGACCATTATATCTACTATTGTGGGCAAGAATCCCTTAGTAAAATGGAGTAGTCCTCATACTCAACAAAAGAGTCAGAAATACAGTATTTGGATGCAATCTCAAAAATGACAGAATGATTTTCTGTTTGTTTCCAAGGAGAACCATTCAATATTACACTAATACAAGTCTATCCCCCAAAAGTAATGCTGAAGAAGCTGAAGTTGAACAGTTCTATGAAGACCTACAAGATCTTCTAAAACTAACAACCAGGGGACTGGAATGCAAAAGTAGGAAGTCAAGAGATACCTGGAGTAACAAACAAATTTGGCCTTGAAGTACAAAATGAAGCACGACAAAGGTTAACAGAGTTTTGCCAAGAGAACACATTGGTTGTAGCAAACACCCTCTTCCAACAACACAAGAGAAAACTCTACCTATGGACATTACCAGATGGTCAATACTGAAATCAAGTTGATTATATTCTTTGCAGCCAAAGATGGAGAAGCTCTATACAGTCAGCAAAAACAAGACTGGGAGCTGACTGTGGTTCAGATCATGAACTGCTTATTGCCAAATACAGACTTAAATTGAAGCAAGTAGGGAAAACCACTAGACCATTCACATATGACCTAAACCAAATCCTTTATGATTGTACAGTGGAAGTGACAAATAGATTCCGGGAATTAGATCTGATAGACAGAGTGCATGAAGAAGTATAGATGGAGGTTTGGAACATTGTACAGGAGGCAGTGACCAAGACCATCCCAAGAAAAAGAAATACAAACAGGCAAAATGGTTGTCTGAGGAGGCTTTATAAATAGCTGAGAAAAGAGAAGCTAAAGGCAAAGGAGAAAGGAGAGATATACCCATTTGAACACAGAGTTCCAAAGAATAGCAAGGAGAGATAAGAAAGTCTTCCTCAGTGATTAATACAAAGAAATAGAGGAAAACAGGAGAATGGGAAACACTAGAGATCACTTCAAGAAGATTAGATCTACCAAGGGAAAATTTCATGCAAAGATGGGCCCAATAAAGGACAGAAATGGTATGGACCAAACAGAAGCAGAAGTTATTAAGAAGAGCTGGCAATAATACACAGAATAACTATACAAAAAAGATCCTCATGACCCAGATAACCATGATGGTGTGATCACTCACATAGAGTCAGACATCCTGGAATGTGAAGTCATGGGGGCTTTAGGAAGCATCACTACAAACAAAGCTAGTGGAGGTGGTGGAATTCCTGTTGAGTGATTTCAAATCCTAAAACATGATGCTATGAAAGTGCTGCACTAAATTTGGAAAACTCAGCAGTGGCCATGGGTTGGAAAAGGTCAGTTTTCTTTCCAATCCAAAGAAAGGTGTGTCAAGGAATGTTCAAACTATCGTACAATTGCACTCATCTCACAGGCTAGCAAATAATGCTCAAAATTCTCCAAGCCAGGCTTCAACAGTATATGAAACCATGAACTTCCAGATGTTCAAGCTAGATTTAGAAAAGGCAGAGGAACCAGAGATCAAATTGTCAACATCCATTGGATCATCCAAAAAGCAAAAGAATTCCAAAAAAAATCTATTTCTGCTTTATTGACTGTGCCAAAGCCTTTGCATGTGTGGATCACAAAAAACTGTGGAAAATTCTGAAAGAGATGGGAATACCAGATCACCTGACCTGCCTCCTGAGAAATCTGTATGCAGGTCAAGAAGCAACAGTTAGAACTGGACAAGGAACAGATTAATTTCAAATCAGGAAAGAAGTACATCAAGGCTGTATATTGTCACCAAGCTTGTTTAGCTTATATGCAGAGTACATCATGTGAAATGCCAGGCTGGATGAAGCACAAGCTGGAATCAAGATTGCTGGGAAAAACATCAATAGCCTCAGATATGCAGATGACACCACCCTTATGGCAGAAAGCAAAGAAGAACTAATGAGCCTCTTGATGAAAGTGAAAGAGGAGAGTGAAAAAGCTGGCTCAACACTCAACATTCAAAAAACAAACATCATGGCATCTGGTCATATCACTTCATGGCAAATAGATAGGGAAACAATGGAAAGAGTGGGAGACTTTATTTTGGGGGGCTCCAAAATCACTGCAGATGGTGACTGAAGCCATGAAATTAAAAGACACTTACTCCTTGGAAGAAAAGTTATGACCAACCTAGACAGCAGATTAAAAAGCAGAGACATTACTTTGCCAACAAAGGTCCATCTAGTCAAACTATGGTTTTTCCAACAGTCATACATGGATGTGAAGGGTGGACTCTATAGCAAGCTGAGCACCAAATAATTGATGCTTTTGAGCTGTGGTGTTGGAGAAGACTCTTGAGAGTCCAAGGGAGATCAACCAATCCATCCTAAAGGAAGTCAGTCCTGAATATTCATTGGAAATACTGATGCTGAAGTTGAAACTCCAATACTTTGGCCACCTAATACAAAGAACTGACTCACTGGAACAAAATCTGATGCTAGGTTAGATTGAAGGCAGGAGGAGATGGGGACAATAGAGAATGAGATGGTTGATGGCATCACTGACTCAATGGACATGAGTTTGAGTAAACTCCAGGAGTTGATGATGGACAGGGAAGCCTGGTGTGCTGCAGTCCATGGGGTCACAAAGAATCAGACACGACTGAACAACCAAACTGAACTGAATTGATATGGATGAAAGAAACACTATGTAACCTATAATGGACTATTTAAATATATTATACTTGGCCTTTTTCTTTAGATATTTTAGTGCACTCTGTTAAGTGTCTCTTCCCCACTTGATTGAAGTTATTAGAGGATTTTGACTGTGCCAGGCTTTGCCTATTTATCACCTAACCTCTGTAGGACTTTGCTTTTACATTTCCCTCCTACCTCTTCTCTAACTGTGGCACATCATCTCTACAGCCATCCAGAATTGCTTACACACATGCCTATGTTCTTATCTTAAAAAAAAAAGCAGCTTTTCTTTACCTATTTTAGCTACAACCATTTTTTCTCTTTACCATGACATCTCCCAGAAAATTGATCTAGATTTAATTTATTTAATTATTATTATTCTGATGGTTCTCTAAATATATTTTCATGCCAATAAACCCACATATGTTCCTTTTCATCTGTTAACAATGACCTTCATAGGTAGAGCAGCTAATTTCATACCTCTGTTGCCTTTAAAAGACTAGCATTTGGTCTGGCCAGCTCTTGATAATTTTGTACTCCCTGGCTTTCATAAAGTTGCAATATTTTAGTTCTCAAATATAATTAACAATTTGAGTATTTACTTATACCAAAACTTTCTCTGTCACTTCTATGATATTTCTATGTCCTCAGAGTTGCCATGTAACTTAAATCATTTCTTTACCATTTTTTCATGCTTCATGTTACCTTCTACTTTGAATAATAAACTTGTTCTCATGTACAGAATACATGTGCAACATAAGTTATTATTTCAAATGTATTCAATGTATGATAAACCGGGAGGGAGAGCTCTTCCTTAGAGTTCAATGTTAATCAGTAAACTTAGAAGGAATAATATAGCTTGAAAATGGATGGATGTTAAAACCACTGGATCAAAGCTTAAAGAGGACCAGGATATTTATACCACCACAAGATATCTCACCATATGTTATTTATAAATTACAAACAAGAAGATGCTAACTTCTGAGTGGAGAAACCCAACAGACATCCTCTTAACCAACAATCAATGTTAACATCACAGTAACAGGACACAGTGGCATCGAGTGTTTCTTAACAGTAACAATAACCACCTATTATGTGATTTACTAATGATAATGGAAAATCTGAATCTAATCAGATGGAAAATTTGATAATCTCAAACAAGAAAATTTTACAGATCAACTGTTCTATTCTTTTCAAAGCTTCAATTTGTAACTGCTGCTGATGCTGCTAAGTCGCTTCAGTCGTGTCTAACTCTGTGTGACCCCAAGGACGGCAGCCCACCAGGCTCCCCCATCCCTGGGATTCTCTAGGCAAGAACACTGGAGTGGGTTGCTATTTCCTTCTCCAAAGCATGAAAGTGAAAAGTGAAAGTGAAGCTGCTCAGTCGTGTCTGACTCTAAGCGACTCCATGGACTGTAGCTTACCAGGAGTGCTGGTAGCTACCAGGAGTACTGGAGTGGGTTGCCATTGCCTTCTCCATCAATTCGTAACAGTTCTAGAGTAAATGAAACTAGAAATGACTTCCACGTTGAGACAAAATTAGCTGTAAAATATCACAGCATAACTATAGATTATGATATTAAGGAAATAAATTATGCAATGTGGGAGGAGCTTTCTTTAGAAAGTTTGATCAAGAATTCTCTCTTCAAAAATTTCATATGCATTGAGCTGGTTTGAGTGTAACCCAGACATGTGAAGAGTTTGCAGAAGAGCATCTAAGCAAATCCCAGGTGCTTTACCTTTTCAACTCTTTCCCCTCCCCTCATTTACTGCCTCTGTCATTTTATCCTTTCTAGACTTTCGTATGATTGGAATCATACAGTATGTAGCTTTTTTGACTGACTTCATTCACTTAGAAATATAGATTTATGATTCACCCAGTTTTTTTTTTTTTTTCATGGCTGAATATGGCTCACTTTAGTCTTTTTTTTTTAATTTTATTTTTAAACTTTACAATATTGTATTGGTTTTGCCAAATATCGAAATGAATCTGCCACAGGTATACATGTGTTCCCCATCCTGAATAATATTTCATTATATAGATGTATCAGAGATTGTTCATCTATTGAAGGAAATCATAAAGTTGCTATAAAAGTTAACAGGCAGATGGACATATATTTTCAAATCAATTAGGTAAATATCTAAGAACATGATTACTGGACTCGCCAAGACTCTCAAACTGTTTTCCCAACTGGCTATACCATTAGTGATGGATGAGTTTCAGTTGCTTTTCAAAAGTAATGTTGATATTGTAAACTTAAAAAATTTCTTAGTATCATTTTAATAGATATGTTGTAATATCTCGTTGTTTTAGCCCCTTTTTGAAATAAGGCTTTTTTAGAAGCCAGCTGCACCATTTATTTTTGTATTGTCTATGGCTCTTTCCATGACATAATAGCAAAGCTTAATAATAGTGAGAGTTGCATATGATCCACAAAGACTAACTGGCCCCTTACAGAAAATTTTGCAGACTTTTGTCTTAAACTAATTATATAAAAAGTAATGCATTGAAAAATTAATTATATTTATTTCTAAAACTATTCTTTGCATTTTTAAATTATATATATTCTTATAGCTTCCAATAAAATAAAAATTTATACAATTAATTTTTTGAAAAACCCTGAAAGTATAATGAATTACTGGAAACTTTCATAGAGAATATGCTACAGATAAAATTAACTCTCCTTTTTGTCCTGATAGATTTGGAAAACAAAAAATTAAGTGAATATAAATTTTAGGAAGGGATGTAGCATGAAGTTCTTAAAAGAAAATTAGAAAATGGAGGAACTAATATGTTTTAATTGTATTGATGACATATGCCAGATTTGTAAGTAATAACTCCATTTATTTTTAAAAGTAATCCCATAATACAGTTAGTATTGTGCTACTAATTATGAAAAAAGTGACAATCATAAATTTTTCCAAAAGTAGAGAATTACTAATAGATGGATAATCGAAAATTTGTCCATATGCCTAAATGATAATAAAATTCTCTGTGTTTTCAGCACTGCTCATTACAAAATATCACATCATCAGAAAAAAAAAATATCATCAAAGTCCTTCTTAATAATTAGCTGAATCTGCCACTAACAGGTGGTAATAATGATAACACTCTATCAAGGTCACTATTTCTCTTACCAAAATTTTGGGTGAGTTTGGGGAATGTTACTTAACATCTATGTAGATTGTTACTCCAGGTGTTTCTTGACTTCCTGCTTTTGCATTCCAGTCGCCTATAATGAAAAGGACATCTTTTTTGGTTGTTAGTTCTAGAAGGTCTTGTAGGTCTTCATAGAACTGTTCAGCTTCAGCTTCTTCAGCATTACTGGTCTTACTGGTCAGGGCATAGACTTGGATTACGGTGATATTGAATGGTTTGCCTTGGAAATGAACAGAGATCATTCTGTCATTTTTGAGATTGCATCCAAATATTGTATTTCGGACTCTTTTGTTGACCATGATGGCTACTTCATTTCTTCTAAGGAATTCTTGCCACAGTAGTAGATATAATGGTCATCTGAGTTAAATTCACCCACTCCAGTCCAGTTCGCTGATTACTGTCAACACTCACTCTTGTCATCTCCTGTTTGACCACTTGCAATTTACCTTGATTCATGGACCTAACCTTCCAGGTTCCTATGCAATATTGCTCTTTACAGTATCAGACCTTGCTTCCATCACCAGTCACATCCACAACTGGATGTTGCTTTTGCTTTGGCTCCATCCCTTCATTCTTTCTGGAGTTATTTCTCCACTGATCTCCAGTAGCATATTGGGCACCTACTGACCTGGGGAGTTCCCCTTTCAGTATCCTATCATTTTGCCTTTTCATACTGTTCATGGGGTTCTCAAGGCAAGAATACTGAAGTGGTTTGCCAGTCCCTTCTCCAGTGAACCACATTTTGCCAGAACTCTCCACCATGACCCGCCCATCTTGGGTGGCCCTACACAGCATGGCTCATAGTTTTTTTGAGTTAGACAAGGCAGTGGTCCCTGTGATTAGATTGGTTAATTTTCTATGATTGTGGTTTTCATTCTGTCTGCCCTCTGATGGAGAAGGATAAGAGGCTTATGGAAGCTTCCTGATAGGAGAGACCAAGGGAGAAACTGACTGAGAGTCCCTTGGACTGCAAGGGGATCAAACGGTCCATCCTAAAGGAAATCAATCCTGGGTATTCACTGGAAGGACTGATGTTTAAGCTGAAACTCCAATACTTTGGCCACCTGATGTGAAGAGCTGACTCCTTTGAAAAAACCTGATGCTGGGAAAGATTGAAGGCGGGAGGAGAAGGGGACGACAGAGGATGAGATGGTTGGATGGCAACACCTACTCAATGGACATGAGTTTGAGTAAACTCTGGGAGTTGGTGATGGATAGGGAGGCCTGGCGTCCTGCAGTCCATGGGGTCACAAAGAGTCAGACACGACTGAGCGACTGAACGGAACTGATGTAGATTGAATTTACCAAAAACTGCAATATTGAATTTTTGATGTTGTGAACATATATATGTGTGTGTATGATCTATATAGCTGGTATTTTTGGAAAAACAGAATGCTCAAGTAGCTTCCATATAGTGAGTTAAAGTGCCATAGCCATGAACTCAGGATAGAATATCTATTTTAAAAAACAAAATGTAGCCCTCTAAAAATATAAGTAGTGTGGCTTGGCCATGGACCTCTAGGGTATACAAAAGTTCCCATATTTAGCACCTGAGAACTTTGTTTATCTGGAGGAAAAACTTTAGATATACTGGCTTTAGAAATCAACATGGAAAACAGATATGTTTTTTATGTAGTAACTATATAAATGGTCATCAAGATTTAGAGTACCACAAATATTTAACTGTTCCAATTGTCACACTGGCCATTTAAGAGCCACATTAAAATGGGTTGAATAAATCAGAAATACAGGCAGCAGCAACCTTTCTTAACAGAAGACTGGCTTAACGAAGCTTACCACCAACATACCATCTGTTATACATCTCTTCTTAGATTAAGACACAATAGACTTAAGCATATGGACTGTAGGTTGTGAAGAAGAAAGGTTTTTGAACATATCAGCTTTCTTTTTTGGATTTCTGTTTTGTTTTGCTTTTAATTGTTGTGATTTGTTTTGTTTTTCAACAATGTATGTTTTCGTTCCTCTGGGGGCAATTTAAATATCATCCTGATTGAAGGCTAAATGGAACCACATTCCTTTTAAATGTTTTTTTTTTCCTAATTTAAGACTGGACGATAAATGTTAGAAGTAGCTAAAATTTGCAGACCCATTTTTCTGCCCCAAACTCTTCAGAGTGAAGTTTAATATGTTTATACCATTGCTATGGGAACAAACATTGTCCTCATTATTTTGTATCATTTCCCTATTCACCTAAGAGATCATAGATCCAAGCACACAGATGATCTCTTATACAGCCATACTGTATTGTCCTGCATGCAATAAAACAGCAGTAATAATGAAGATACTATCTAATATTCACTCTGTGTTTACTGTATGTTACATGTTGCTCTAAGTCCCCTATAACCATTAATTTTCTTAAACATATATGTTAGGCATTATTATTATAAGAACTTCATTTTATAAATGATCAATGGGAAGAAATAAAGACACTAGGTCTTTGAGCATGAAGATTAAAAAATACCCTGAAGTACTGAGATAAAACAAGTCAATTCATTTCAAAATAGCCTAAGATCAAAAAAAAAAACTTCATGCCAATTTGAATAATAACATTTTGAGCTTCTATATAATAACTTGAGTTATTAAGTTTTTAAAAGTTGTACTGAAGCAAGTTGATTTACAGTGTGTTCATTTCTACTGTACAGCAAAGTGATTCAGTTATATATATATATTCTTTTATATATTCCTTTCCATTATGGTTTATCACAGAATATTGAATATAGTTCCTTGTGCTGTATAGTATGACCATGTTGTTTATCCATCCTATATATAATAGTTTGCATCTGCTAACCCCAAACTCTCCCTTCTCCACCCACCTTCCCCTTGGCAACCACAGTCTGTTGTCTATATCTGTTTTGTAGATACCTTCATTTGTGTTATATTTTAGATTCCACATGGAAGTGATATCACGTGGCATTTGCCTTTCTCTTTCTGACTTTCATTGCTTAGTATGATAATCTCTAGTTGCATCCATGTTGCTTCAAATGGCATATATTTCATTCTTTGTATTTCTGAGTAATATTCCATTCTCTGGAATATATATATACACATATACACACTAAATCTTCTTTATTCATCCTATTGATGGACATTGATGTTGTTTCCATGTCTTGGCTATTGTAAGTAGTGCTTCTATAAACACTAAGCTGCATGCATCTTTTTGAATTACAGTTTTGTCTGAATATATGCCCAGGAATGGGATTACTGGTTCATATGGCAAAATTTTATTACATTTTATTATCATATTTAACATGATGTTCCAATTTCAAATTAAGAACCATTATTACTTGATCTGATACTTAAATATTATACTTTTCTGTCCGTTATTGAGCTGGATGGAAGTTTAGTCACTCAGTCGTGTCCGACTCTTTGTGACCCCATAGACTGTAGCCCACCAGGCTCCTCTGCCCATGGGATTTTCCAGGCAAGAATACTGGAGTGGGTTGCCATTTCCTTCTCCGGAGGATCTTCCTGACTCAGGGGTTAAACCCAGGTCTCCCACATTGTAGGCAGATGCTTTACCATCGGAGCCACCAGGGAAGTTGAGCTAGATATTTGTATCCAAAATGAAGCTACATTTTATGGATCTATGTGAAAAGAAAGACTAGGGTGAAATTCATCACTGCACTCTTTAGTCTGTCCAGACAGGAAAAAATCAGCAGTTTGGTTACTGAATTGTTTCTTTCTTTCTCATCATTTTTTACCACAAACACAAGTGACTGCTTCTAAAGTATTCTTGTCAATATTTCCTATCATTTCTGATGCAAATCTGGTCATGACAGTTTCTTGTTACTAGTTTTATTTCTGCGTACCTAAACAGCTTTCACAAAGTTGATTCTGCCTATCAGTCAAATAGGACAAGAGAAAGACAAATTTCTGGAGACCCAGAACAGAAGAAGCGAGAGAATGAAAAAGTGAAAAAGACACGCAACATCAAATTCAAAAGACGTGGAAAGCTTTCTTGTTCACAACATCGATTCCTGTCTGTCAGATTTAAACTAGTGCCTCTGTCTAAAACACCTAACATGTAGAAAAGCCAACAGGACGGAAAAAGCAAAAGCATTAAAGCATGAGAATTTATATCACTATAAAGAATTTGAACACCCAAAATAGGCTCAAACCTTAGATTGGATCCAGGGGTCAGTTTTCTCATTTTTTAGTATTGGTGCTAAGAAACAGTTATTTAGTATCTGGACTTTGGTTTCTGCCTCTGGGAACTGAGAATGATAATTATATATGCCACATAAAATTTGCCATGCAGAATTTTTTCTTTGCAGTTTAATTGAGATATAATTGACACACAGCACTGAATAAGTTACTGTGTACAGTATAATGATTTGACTTAATCACACCATGACGTGATTACCAAAATAAGTGTAGTGAGCATCCATCATCTCATATAGATACAAAATAAAAGACAAACTTTTTGTCTTCTGATGAGAACTCTTATGATTTACTCCTTCCAAAACTTTGTAACATAGAGCACTGCTGATTGTAGTAATCATGTTGTACATTACATACTTAGTATATATTTATCTTATAATCGAAAGTTTGTGGCTTTTGAGTACCTTTATCCAATTTCCCTACCCCCACCTCCTGCCTCTGGTAAAATATATCTCTTCTATAAGTATGCTGTTCTTGAAGTATAAGTAGCCTACAATACTATGTTATTTCCTGGTTCACAACATAATGAGTCTATATTTCTGTACATTACAAAACAATCACCAAGATAAGTCTAGTTACCATCTGTCTTTATACAAAGATGTTGCAATATCACTGACTACCTTTCCCATTCTGTACACTTCATCCCTGTGACTCACTTGTTTTGTTACTGGAAGTTTGTACCTCTTGATTTCCCTAATCCCTTTCACTCACTGAGTACCCAATATAATCACAAGCCTTCTTAAAAGTCAAAGAGGGGAGCAGAAGAAGGGAATCAGATTGAGTTATGATCACAGAAGCATGTTCAGAGAGATGTAATGTTGACATTGAAGGTGGAGGAAGAAGACCACCCTCCAAGGAATGTAGCTGTCTGCTGGAAGCTGAAAAACACAGGGGAATAGAATCTCCTCTAGAGTCTCCAGTAAAGAAAGCCAGAACTGTTGATACTTTGAGTTTAGGTTGTTAACATTCCTAGATGGACTTCTGACATTGAGAACAGTATTCTCTCTGATTTAGAGAAGTTAGGAGGTTGCCCCAAGAGAGACCCATGGTGAATGAGGCAAGAAGTCTTATGGTTTAAAAAAAAAAAAAAAGAAGTCTTATGGTTTTACTACACAGTCTCTGACTTTGAGAAGGAAACTGCCATGTAAGTTAAATTAATTCATGCATACAGAATACTTAACAATATTTTTTACATTTAATAAGTACACGATAAATATCGATTAGCACATTATTTTGGAGGGGTTCAAAAATATTTTTGAAAGAAATGATGAGTCATTAGAGTGACAATGATGAAGCAGGGTATTTGAGTAAAAGAAATCTTATGTCTAACTCAGTATTTTTAATCTTATGGAATTTAAAAAAGTTGCTATAATTTCATTTAGACTTAGAATTAGTATAAATTAAAGATTTCACTTAAACAAGAATTTACATAAGTTACAACTGAAACTTTTAATTGAATTCATAAAATGTTTTGATACGATCACAAATTTAGTGTTCTCAAAGATTGAATGTAGAAAAAAATTTTAAACATTTATGCTTTAATAACTGCAAAAGTTTGATTCTTAAAAGACTTTAATTTAAATAGGATGCTTCTCTATTGGTAAGGTTTCAAATAAATAAATGACATATCAGTTATCTCCTCTTGTTTTCTACAGTGAAAGTCTGCATGAACATAGTTTCAAAGAGATCCTAAGAAAGTGGTAACAGCTATGAATATGCTAGTATACTTTGTATTTTACATTTTGTTTGTGGAAGAAGTATGTTCAGTTGCTAGGATTTCATACTTAAGGGCCAGATAGCATTAAATTTTGCCACTCAACAGCTCTGTCATTCACACTAAGGAATTTATTTAAGCCCTGAAAGGCTAATAAAAATGTAGATATCTAATAGCATCCAGATCAATGGATTGTTTGAGGATTGAATTATATAATTCAAAGAACGTGTCTAGATCACATCTGATTTATAATTATTTATTGTTGTTGTAACAGCTTAAACATTAAAAAGCCTTTTTTTCCTTTTTCAAGGAGAAGGAACATTATCTAATCAAAATATGGCTTCCTCTTGCCTGAAGGAGAATTAGAATTGATTTACTAAAAATGTAAAAGAGACTTAATATTAGAACTTTGACATCTAAATAGGGTGTTGCATCAAATTAATAAAGAAAAAGATTTGGCAAGAGAAAGTATCTTGTAATGCCTTTATTTTTTCTTTTATGACATCAAATACCCAGGTTTAAAGAGCTGTTCATTGAATTTTATCGGACAGAAGATAGAAGGAGTAAATTCTTCTTTTTCCAGTCTGGATTTTTGAAGAAGAGGAAATTGAAGGCAAATGTCTTCAGCTGCACTTCCATTGTGAAACTCTGGAAAGAGTTCACTTCCATATGTGTGTGGCTAGCCAGATTCATGCTGAGCACCCAGGGATAAATCCACAATGTGCCTAATGGTCCTCCCTAGGCTCCAGAAGCACCAGAGATGTATCACTGCCTAGCAATGGAGGGCATGGCGCAATCCAGACACACTGCCTCCTTCCTTCCCTCATTTCATGAAAGACATACCACCTCTTCTTCCTCTCCTATGTCCAGACGTCATCTGAAAGAGGACCAGTAGAGAGGGTGAAAGCTCAAAGACAGACAGAATATGGAGAACAGTGTGGAGATTCCTTAAAAAACTGGAAATAGAACTGCCTTATGATCCAGCAATCCCACTGCTGGGCATACACACTGAGGAAACCAGAAGGGAAAGAGACACGTGTACCCCAATGTTCATCACAGCGCTGTTTATAATAGCCAGGACATGGAAGCAACCTAGAGGTCCATCAGCAGATGAATGGATAAGAAAGCAGTGGTACATATACACAATGAAGTATTACTCAGCCATTAAAAAGAAAATATTTGCATCAGTTCTAATGAGGTGGATGAAACTGGAGCCTATTATACAGAGTGAAGTAAGCCAGAAAGAAAAACACCAATACAGTATACTAACGCATATATGTGGAATTTAGAAAGATGGTAACAATAACCCTGTGTACAAGACAGCAAAAGAGACACTGATGTATAGAACAGTCTTATGGACTCTGTGGGAGAGGGAGAGGGTGGGAAGATTTGGGAGAATGGCATTGAAACATGTAAAATATCATGTATGAAACGAGATGCCTGTCCAGGTTCGATGCACGATACTGGATGCTTGGGGCTAGTGCACTGGGACGACCCAGAGGGATGGTATGGGGAGGGAGGAGGGAGGAGGGTTCAGGATGGGGAACACATGTATACCTGCGGCGGATTCATGTTGATATTTGGCAAAACTAATACAATTATGTAAAGTTTAAAAAAAAAAAAAAGAATATTTTGCTTATAGAGTGACAAAGTAGGGAAGTATAGAGAATAGTCTCCTGCTCAGCTGTGCAGATAATAGGAGAATAAGGGTAAAGTTAGGAAAATGAGACTTCATCCAGAGTAACTATGATGAACTTGCAATCTTGCTACCGGAGTTGTTTTGTTGTTTCCATTGAGGGTGCATGCGTGTATGTGTGTGTGTGTGTAAGCAGTACTTTTTCTTTTTTATTTCATTATATGTCTTAATTTTTCTTCCCCATTGCCTTTAAAGACTTCCTACTAAGTATTCCAATGATACGGATAAAGTTGGTATTTCCAATATTCTGTTATTGAAGTTTTAGATCCTTTTCATTATATTTTCTGTTAGAAATAATATTTCAGAGAATATCTTTGTAATTTACTTATGGTTGAGATTTTCTCAGACTAAAAATAATTTATTATTAAAAGAAAAAATTGTCTTAAACTTTGATATACTTTTGCAGAGTTGTTTCAGTTTGCATTCTACTTATATTGTTGCAAGCTACAATAAGTTTCATGTAAGGAATGCCATGATAAATATGCAGATACTACAACATAGCACTGTTTAAAAAAATTGTGAACAATTTTTCATAATGAGGTCTCTTGAGCAATTAAAACAGTGTCATATTTCAGGCATTAAGAAATAGAGACATGAAAAGGGGGTAGGAAAGGACCAAAATGGTCATATTTATTTTCGCAGTCTTTTCTAAGGCTAGAACACAAATAAACAACTAAACCTGCCTGTCACTGTGTATCTCAAGCATCGCTCTTCATTCTTTTGTACATAGATCCTCTTGTGAAGAAATCTCATTATTAAATTCTAAATCATCATATATTCTAAAATAATTCTGAATTCCAAGAAAAGCATCTAAAGTACAAATAAATATAAATTTTCTTTAGTGGTTTGAAAGTACAACTCTACTTGGATTTACATCCTCCAAAATCTGGTCCCACCACTTTTTTCTCATCTCATTTCTCAAAACTTAATATTTAACTCACATATTACTTCAGCCCACAATGCTCTTAGGCACTCAGTCACCCTCATTCCCTGTTCTCAGGCTGATCCCTTGGCACAGTCTAGAATTATGGCTCATCTTTTGTATAAGATATTCAGTTAATATTCTTCACATCTAATTTATCATAAAACAATTCTTACTAATCAAACAAGATGTTTAAATTATTACTTTTAAATTTTAGGAAAAATATAAAATTATCCAATGCTGGATAATTCATCTCTCTATCCATCAACCTACCTATCTATCCATCCATTAATTCATACATCTATCCATCAATACATATAATTTTGTTTTTCAGAATGATTATAGAACAGTATTAATTTACTTTTAAGTTGAGAAAAATGTTTTATTTGTGATATGTAACATCCATTGCTATTTAAGGAATGGAAATTAGTATTATATGCTGAAGACTTACTTTATGAGAGTGATTGAATTTATTTTCTAATTGGCTTACACATAATATATTTATATCATCTGTGATTAAAATATCTTATAAAAGCTCAATACATTTTAAAAGTTGTTATTAAGGCCTTGGTATTATTTCACTCAGGGTACTTGATTTTGCTACAGAAGTCAATAACTACTGGCTTGACAAAATACAAAAAGTGTTTTGCCTAGGGCATTGTTTTTTCTAACAGAAATAATATACCAAAAAATACAGATGCTTTATTTCTGAATCAGTGATGATCAGCAGATTGTGAGATAGCAAAAAATAAATTTGATTTTACTGAACCTGAAACTGAACTGACATGGCATATTTGAAATAGTCATTACTTTTCCATTATTACAATAACTCTGAAACAAGTTATAATTGTTTACCCAATCTGGTTGAAGTAAAAGTAACCATAAAGAAAACAAGGAAAAAACACTACAGATCAACACAGGTAACTGTAAAATATTTCTGTGAATGGGCATAACCTAATACTGCTCTGGTAAAGCCATTTTCTCTTAATAGGATGGATTTTCTCTTTTGGACTTTTGTTGCCATTTTCCTTCCTGCTGTAGGAAAGACTTTCTGGTGCCAAGGAACTGAACTCCTCACAAACATACTCAGTGACTCAAATGAGATAAAGGGAGATTATGACAAAGATTAAAGATGAACTCAGAGTACTCATATAGTTCTGAACCCTCAAGTGGCTCACAGTTGGGAGAATAGTGGATAAAATGGATCCTACAAAGGTATATGTTCAGGGTATATGAACTCTGTACATACAAGTTAATGAAACTTTTATGATATCAACTACTCAATCCTTCATGGCATCTTCCATATAATATTCTGCCAAAGAATGTCTCTTTTTATATTCCATAACTATTTTGCCAGATCTCAGGAAGAAGAAGGAGGGAGATAGGGAAAAAATATTCTGCCATATGTGATAATTCAAGTCTTCGTCAATAAACATTTCTCAAACATAGCTGTGAGCAAGGCATTGTTCCAGTAGTTATCAGTATTCAAATGATGTGTGAGACATGATTCCTGTCTGTAAAGAATTGACAGTGTTATAAATGATACTGATATATAATTTTAAGTCAGCAGAATGTCTAAAGGAGAAGGGAATTAACAGCTATGAGAATAGGAAGTGTTTGTATATAAAATGTATATAAAATGGCATCTGAGATAATCTTTTAAAGAAAGGGAAGGGAGCTAAAGGAGAGGGAGAAGGAGGTGAATGGTATAAAAATTAAATTTTACTTTCAAAATTTAAGGGGATACAAAGTGAGCAATGGAATGTGGAAATAAAATTGTGGATTGGACACAAGTAATTCTATGTGGCTGAATGGGATGTTTGAGCAACTATAGGTTTTTGTAATGACACGTAACTCTAAAATGTGGTATATAGTGAGAGACTGTATATTTTTACTAATTGATTCTTACTGTTTATCTTCTGCTTGTGGAATTCTTATATTTGAGAGTTCTGATCTATCACATGAATAATATCCTACCCTCTAAGTTTGATATTGAATCCTCTTGGCACTTCAAAGCAAAGTGTGCTTTTCAGTTTTCACAAGTTGTAGAGTCAGACTGTTTGAAATCTAAGCTTAGACTATAACTTATTGATGGCTGAATATGAATTTCAGTCATAAATAGATGCATTCAAACATATCTGGCAACTAAGACTAATTTTTTTCTTTTAAATTAAATTACAAAACACTGAAATTCAGAATTCATTGAGATTTCTAATTCACTGATAACACAGAATGAGAGAGTGAGAGAAGAGTAGAGAGGAAAAAACAGGACGAGAGAAATCAGAAATCTCAATTGTTCAATATTGTTAAAGGCCAGCAGACATGGAATATGGTAACAGGATTTTAACTTTACATAGCAAATGTTGACTCCTTAGAGTTGAATTGTGAGCACAAAGTTATTGGAATCAAATTGATGTATTATGTAATAAATGTTCTTACTAAATGCCACTGTAAGCTCATCTCCCAACATTAAACATTTGGAAGGCTTAATTATATTTCCCTGAGTTCTGAAGGGGAAAAAAAAAAAAGCACTTTTATTCAGAGAGGCCTGAAATCCAAACTCTCTGAGCCTCACATTTCTTATTTGTTTATTGAGCTAAGGGTGTTTATAGCATGTCCCCTGGTTCAACAATGTAGCTCTTTCTGGGCACATAATAAGTACTCAGCAAATTGTTAAGGTTATTAGAATATAAACTTTTATAGTAGGTCGTGTTTATTTGATTTTTAACTGATTTGTCTAACAAGGAATGGAGGGAATCTAGCACTCCTTTAGGCCCCATTAGGAATTAACTGTGATTCATACCCCAGAATCAACCCATACCCAGAAGACTCACTGACCCATCTTGGGGAACTTTCATTTCTTGGTCCTACAGAACATATTCAGGTGAATAAGGAGAGTTTGCCTTACTCTGACTTACTCTGAAGCTTAATAATTTATCTCCCTGTGCAGTGCTTCCTAAGCACTGATCATATATCCTTACTTGGAATCCATCAAACAAAGTAGGAACTTTTTACACATCCAAGTCTTAACTTGCTCTGGTCTTTCAGGCTACTCCACCCTCCAACCCCCAAACACCCGACTCCTGCCCTATCTGTTCTTCACCTCAGAGAATCCTGCCAGCTCCGAAACAAATACCCATTTCTTCAAATAACTGTTTCCTGTATATCCAAATCTGAAATACTCACTTTTTAAATGAACTTAAGCCCTGTAATGATAATAATGTTTTTTTAAAAAATGCCAGGTAGGAGAAATAAAGAGAGTTTTCTTTGGTTTTAATAGCTAGAGCAAAGGCAGCTTTAGAATTGATAGGCACATGTGCCTAGAATAATGGTTCTTGTCCAGGAGTAATTCTGTGCCCCAGGGGAGAGTTGTCAAAGTCTGAAGTCATTTTGCTTGTCATTCTTGAAGAGAGGGAGGATGTTCTGGTAACTAGGGGTGGCAACCAGAGATGCTATTAGTACCCTACAGTTTACAGTACCGCCCCCTGATAATAAAGACTCATCTTCCCCCGTAGCTCAGTTGGTAAAGAAACTGCCAGCAATTTGGAAGATCCCCTGGGAAGGAAATGGCAACCCACTCCATTATTCTTGCCTGGAGAATCCCATGGTCAGAGGAGCCTGCCAGGCTACAGTCCATGGGGTTGCAAGAGTCGGACATGTCTGAGTGAATAAACCACCACCACCATCCTGTCAAAAGGCCAGTAGTGCTGAGGTTGAGAAGACCTGGTCTGGAGCAGAATGACACCATCTCATTTGCCTCCCTCAGCGCTAAAGGACTGAGTACCAGAGTGTGCTGCATGGAACAGCAGTGGCTCTAGGTCACCGTGGCTGATCCTGGGAAAGCAGAAAGATATGCAAGCACCAGTGTTTCATAGGAAGAGTGTAGCCACTACAGCAGAGAAAAGGCTCTGCTAGTGAATACTTCCTGTTCTCCTTTTCTCGGGTTGTTGAAGTGTAGAGAAGATTCCAGGAACTTAGACATATTATGGGAAAAGGGTAGTCAAGACCATAGCAATTTCTTGGTTGTGATTCTAAAACTTATTTTTTTAAGCGTGATTTTTAGTGACGTAATAAAAATGAGAAGGATATTTACATTCTTTTTTTATTCCTGAATAATCTGATATTTAGTTCTTCCTAAGAAAAATATTTATACTTATATCCTGTGCTTTGCACAGTGATTTGCTAATAATAATAAAATGATGATGAGGAGGATAATTAACTTATCCTGTTCTTTTCTATGCTTGAAATATATTGAATTCTCTTTGCAGTATTACTTCTTCTTCTAACTCTATTAACTCAATTTATTTTATATATATATATATATCACTATGGGAGAGATATTTAAAAGCTAGAATAACATTTAAAAAAATATATAGAATACATCATATGAAATATGTCCCCAGTTCTCCAGTTTCCAATAGGAAAAACGATAAGTAGTCTGAGTCAAGAGCTTCTGATCGGAATCACTCTGTGATATAGATGATACTCTATAACTGTTAACCAGTATTGATTAAATGAAACAGACAGTCTTCTGCTTGAAGAACATTCCAAAAAAGGTACGTGCAGCATGCAGTGAGACAGTCATACCTGAGAATGTCTGGCTGGCTGCCCAGAAAGTTCTCTCTAAGCTTTAACTTAGTTCTTTAACCTCAGTTCAGAGTTCATAGCAGGCTAATTTGTAAACATCAAGGGGTTCCATTTCTCTGAGGTAGTCACATATTAACCAAGCTTGATGTAATTGAAGAGAATAACAACACAACTAGTTGACAGTGAGAAAGAAATATAAAAGGTAATCCAATGCCTAATCTTTTCCTGTAGGCACTGATTAGAGAATGCCAAGCATTGTTATTTAGAGGTTTCTTGGTAAGCATAAAGTTAAATTAGGAGTGTTAGTAATAGGAAGTCAATATTTAATATTATCATATTAAATTACCCTCAGAGATAGATCATCACAATAGGTTATAATTGAATCTCATGGCAGGGTATCTATTTTGTGTGCAAGGTAATTCCATCCTGATATTAAAGTAAATTTTTATCACTGAAGCCTCTCTGCTGCTGCTACTGCTGCTAGGTCACTTCAGTTGTGTCCGACTCTGTGCGATCCCATAGACAGCAGCCCGCCAGGCTCTGCTGTCCCTGGGATTCTCCAGGCAAGAACACTGGAGTGGGTTGCCAAAGCCTCTCTAATTCTGTGTATTTTTAAGTTGTTACTATAACTGCTATTGTGGGAAATGGTTTGGTGGAAGGCCTTGCTGCAGCTGTTATTAGTGAGAGGTGCTTATGTCTGATTTTTTAATTTTTGAATTCTCCAGTTATTCTAGTTGTTTAATTTTATAAAAAGTAATGTAATTAAATGTCATGATTATCTACAATTTAAGCATTTAAGCCATAGATCTAGGCACAGCATTTCTACAGAATAGGACAAGCAGATTATAGGATTTACTTATGATGCCGTTACCCAATGTAAATGCTTAACAGGTGGTTTTTAATTAATAAATTTTCACAAAGCTTTCCCACTTGTAGATAGCACTCTCATTTCAACTTTCAAAATTATAGTTGCATATGTTTGTAGAAAATTTCATTCACTATTTGTCCACACCAGAAATTATACTTTGCTTAAAAGTATGATAACCAATAGGATGATTTTGAAGAAGACTACATTTGAGGTGTTACTTTATGAGTTCACAATCTTCATTTTAATTGGTGCCTTATGATACTATTGGAGAAGGAATGGCAACCCTTGTAATTTTGACTTGAGAATCCCATGGACAGAGGGCTCTGGTGGGCTACAGTCCATGAGATCAAAAAGAGTCGACAGTGACCGAGCAACTGAGCACATGTGACACTATGATTTCCTTAAGTAGCTGGCCCCATTGCCCAGGTGAGGGACCTTTGCTATTCTAAGTTTGATGATGTTCTTAAGATCAGCAAACTAAAGAGAGAAGCAGAACTTGGATTTAGATGTTCTGATTCTAAAGCCTATCAACTTTCCAGGTTTTTTTTTTTTCATTCTTATAAATAATAGCAAACATTGCTGTGTACTATATCATATTTCCTCTAAAACATTTACAGATTCTTTGTACAATTTGTTTTATATATAATAAGAACTAACTCTATTTTCTATTTTTATAGTTTGTAAATCTAAATAGATTAAATATTTCTATGATATTGAAATCTCTCACCATGTTGAAGAAACTGAAAGCACATTGTAGACCACAGGAAAAGAAAAAAAGTTGAAATGCCTTATTTTGTAAAAAATATACATGCATACACTGCTGTGGACTGAATGTTTGTGTCACTACAAAATTCATGTATTGAAGCCTCAACCTATTTGGAAATGGGACTTTGGGAGATGATTAGGTCATGAAAGTAGAATGCTCATGAATGGGATTAATGCCCTTTTAAGAGAGATCCCAAAGAACTCCCTCTTGGCCTTCCACCCTTAAGAACACTGAGAGAAAGACTGCAGGCTGCGGGCCATGAAGCAGGCCCTTATGAGATACTGAATCTGCCAATCTCCAAAATGGCAAAATATAAATTTCTGTAGTTTATAAATCAGCTATGGTATTCAGTTATAGCAACCCAAACAGTTTGAGACATATATGGATGTGTAAATGTGTATTTTTTAAATACCAGATTTTCTTGCAAAATGTTCTGTTGGGGAAATGGGTCATAGTGGTGACATTTGCTTTATATAAAAATGTTTTCTAGATTATTTTATATTCATTAAATATTACTCTCTGACTTGCTATATGCTAAATACTGAATAGGAGAGTGTTCTGATTCCAGCTACATGGCCAGCTGAGCAGGTGAAGACCACTTCTTTTGTCAATAATACATAAGATACCTATTTATAATATAACAAAACAAACTTTTTATAGCGAACTTTTCATAAATGGAAAAGGAAATCCACAAGTCCCATAAATAACCTTGGAATTAAAAGCACAGGCATAGCTGTGCATTTTGAGACATTTTTAAATGTTGCCAAAATAATCTAGAGGTCTGGAAACTAATTCCAGGTTTTAAAGGCTTGACAAATAAGTTTGGAAGCCTACTTGGGATGAAAGATATGACCTCAGACCTAGATGAGTTTGAGAAAAGGACCATGCAAAACAAGGTGTGGGTGGCCTAGAAAAATCCTACTAGTGACTCATAGAAGCAGTAAGGAAGATCGCCACGACCTGGAGCTCTCATTATGGGGAAAGCAGACTGGTATTAAGTAGATAGGTTTAAACTCAAAATCCACTCAACTTTCATTTTAATTTTTTTTTTTTACACATTCCACATGGAATAGTAAACAAAAGTGAAAAGTTTACTCTGTCTTAAAATCAGATTCTCAAGAAGCAAACTCTGAAATCAAGTTATATGGGGAGAAAGTATACTGGGGCGTGGCTTCAGGAACAGGAGTATGTGGGTGAGGAGAGACAAGGACAAATTTGGGACTGTGATGCTGTCACAAATAAAGGCCATCGCAATCAGGGGACCTGAGCCCAGGATGGCCCTTGAGTTGCCCTAAACAGTAGGCCGGGCCTTTGTGTCCCTGTATTGCTGCTGCTGCTGCTAAGTCGCTTCAGTTGTGTCCGACTCTGTGCGACCCCATAGACGGCAGCCCACCAGGCTTCCCTGTCCTGGGGTTCCCCAGTATTGATGGGACGAGAGCAAAGCCCTGAATCAGGTAGATTTTTTACAGCCAAGAGAAATCTATGTGGAGGAAGAAGGCTATGAGCTATCAGCAGGTAATTCCCTTGGCTGCTGGAAGATACATGTCTCCATTCTGAAAGCAATGTGGGGCATTTTCTAGCACCCCATGGCTTTCCCCACCATCCATCCTTATGCTGCTCTGATCTACCTTTATATAAAAGGTTAATCCCATCTGGGAAATTACAGAATTTGATTGCTCTTTTCCTGGAGAAACTTTCAAGGGAAGGTTAGTGGAGCAAACTATAGCCCCTACAGTCTCTTCTACTAAAGCTTGTGTTTGGGCCATAGCGGATATGTGTCACCTCCCCTATTACCCTTCTAGATTCCTCTCACTCCAGTAAAACTCCTCTGAATATTTTGGTAGCTAACATGTTAGGGTGACCCAAACACTCATCACTAAATCTCTTTATACTAAGTATTAATCTGCAGCTCCTGTACTTGTCAGTTAGCATCAAAAGTCACAGGGAAAAAGCCAAAAGATGTGAAAATAGTCTTCCCTGCTACATTTCCCAATATTATATCTTCCTAATTATCATGATCAGTTACTGATACAAAAATGTGACTTCTTTCCTTACATGATAGTTTCATGGCACAAGGAGACAAAGGAACCAGCAGAAGGTGGGGCTTAAAGTTTACTGGTTCTTATACTATTTCCTTGTAGAAGAGTTTTCCTTTTTTGAACTAAGACCTCTAGATGTTCATATCATAGATTCTGGGGATAGAAATCATGAATTCCCAAATGGAGCACTAGAAATTATGGTAACAAAGTTACTCCAAGTTGAACCTTAGGTATTCAGACTTACATATTTTTACCTCTTGAGGACATAACACTATATAAAAGAGTTACTGATTTAGATTATACACTACATCCTGGAGAATGGTAGTCTATTCTCCCTGCCATCATCTCCAAGCAGATTTTTCAGCTTTTGTCTTCCAGCCATTTTATTTTTGTATTAGATTCTGAGGAATATGGTACATTTTAGGGTCAGCGGTTCCTGTCATAAGGTACCCGTATTGACATAGATTTATGCTGATGGAGAGGCAGTGGTGCAACAGTGGGGTCTACACAGGGGTCTGGGCCATCTGTTCCTGCAGCCCAACCTTGTTCTGCTGTACTAGCTGTACCTACAACTGGATATGTTACTTTTCATGATGGTTACTGCTGAGTCTGTCCAATCTAATGACTTGAATTTTCTGAGAGACCTCAGTTCACGATGTGTGGCTCTAGCCATGCAGTCATGTGATATCTGATGGCCAACTACACTTCCTCTACCAGAACCTCATAGCATCCTGGCAGACAGTTTTTTTTTTTTTTAACAGTGTATAATTCTCTGTTGTAAATGGCAGGAATTTCTTCCAGCATCGTACGGGTCTATGTTGCTATTCTGTTGGGGACTTCCTTACTCTCTACCAAAGGGTGGTACCTTTGTCAACTCAGATGCACTGACTACTGTAGAGTTTCCTTGGTCACATGGCCTAAGCAGTAGGACTGCTTACACAGCAGTAACTGCGGACATGTTGCAGAGCCCTTCCCCGCTCTGAACTCAAATCAGAAGGTCAACTTTCCAGGTCATTTGGTAAAAGGAACAAATAGTATTCCAAGTGAGCAATGTTCTGTCTCCAGAAGCTAAAGATGTCTGCTAGGAATTTTCTCCCTTTCTAGTACTGGGAGGCACAGGAGACTTGAAACATACATTGTCCTTTATTTTAGAGGGGAAATCTGGTTATGCCCCAGACCATCTGATTTTCCAAAACCTCTCCAATGCAGCAGACCCTTGGATTCTCAGTGTTTATCTCACATCTTCTTGAGCACTTGTACATTACAATTACCCACCCTTTCTTACTCCACTCTTGTGAACAACCTAATATTATTGAAGTTGTAAACCAATGGAAATTTCTATACAATGTTTAGGAGGTCCAAGTCCCTATTATGATTGACAGAGGAAGAGGGATTTAATGTAGTTCTGGAAGTAATCTGTGAATATAAACTACTCTGACCCTTCCTCATGATGGAGATAGAAAAGAACACCTTCACCTGGCAATTGCTATTATATATTCCTAAGACCATGTTAATTGCTCTAACAAAGATAGTAAAGCTACTCCAGCAGCTATACTTAAGACTACTCTCTGCTTCTGCAGAGTTTGCAGTAATACAGCATAATCCTTCAGAATCCATCTGATTTTTATAAGTGCTAGATAAATCCTTTGGTAAATGATGAATTAAATGGGTGTGTAATGAGGTTCACTACTCTGCATTTTTTAGATATTTAAAGGTGTTGTTAATTTTTGCATTCAGACAAGAGTTTTTGGTAAGTTTAACCTCTTTTCTCAGGTGGGAAGATTCAGATGTTTCTGCTGGACTTTTCCTATATTATAGCTTCTCCTTTATTATAACTTTAACCCACAGACCAAGGTACACATGTGGGAGTTATGGCAATGACTGTGTCTGTCTATTCCAATTGTACATACTGGTGTAATAAACATTAACTGCATTCATGGACTCAGTGGAATCATAGCTAATTATGACAAGGCTAGATTCAATTTATCATCTGTTCCAATATGCATCCACTCTGAGAGGCCATGGTGACACTTTGAGTCCACTGGTTATTGTTGCTAACTTGGTCTCTGTTTCCCAGCAGTTCTCTATCTATTCCCATTTCTCTGGTGTATTTTTATTCAAGTGAGCAGACATAGGTCTCCTTGTGGGAGGACTGAATGAATCATCACTGTGCACTGGTTGTATTATAGTTTCCTTCCTCTTGCAAACTTGGTCTTTACATCAGTCAGTGTCATGCCAGGTTTGAAAACTGGCTCAAGTCCCAAATCTAAGAAAGGATAATTATATTTTTTATTGCACCAGATGCCCTCCACCTCCAGATCATCCATAATTTACTATTTTGATTATATAGATTGAGAAATAGCATTGTTGGCTATCTCTATGACATTTTGATTTTAGTAACCATCTTTATATCTCTTCACACATCTGTCTCCACTGGCTAGCACTCTAACATTGCTATTCTTACTGATTATGCTTCGCCACCAAGCCTTAATACATACTCTCTTACTATTAGGGAGTCAGTATCTATAGCAGTATCTTCCCTTTTAATTCCCATAACACAGAAGACATCGTTTAGCTGCTCAAAATTGCTGATATCCTTACCAACAGGATATTCTTTTTGTTTTCCTTGCATATTTGTATTTCCTTTATTCTATGGGAGAAAATGAATATTTTTAAATTTTATTGGAGTATACTTGATTTAAAATGTTGTGTCAGTTTCAGGTGTATAGCAAAGTAAATCAACAGGATATTTTTTTCATCACTTTCATAAATAGTATGTTCCAGTCTCTCCTAGAGAATATACTTAGCTAGTGGTTTTTCTGAACTTCATGGTCATTCCATAATAGTTTCACTTCTCAGAGCCATTTTACCCAGACCTCTACCACTTTCCATGGTAACTCTTGCATTTTTACTTCACATTGAGAAAGCCATTGCTTTTTCCAAGCTTGTAAGAGTCAAATTAGCCACTATTAGCACTATCTCATCGGGGGATGCAGGGTGTTAGATCATGCATTAAGAGAGCAATTCCTTATCAATGAATACTCTCTTATATAAATTTGCTTTCCATTTACCATATTCCAGCTCTCAATGTCTTTTTTCTTTGTATCTCCCAGGACACATTGGCTGGGTCCTGCAACTCCTTCAGTTCATAGTTCTTCTTCTTGAGAGGCCCAGCAGTTCTCTGGCTCTGTTACACTGTGATTTGACCTTATTTATGGGGTTGGTGGCCCCACTGAAGGTGGCTGTAAATCCAGAGAGGAGTGCCACCTGACTTGCAAGACAGAACGAAGCTTCTGTGTTGTGTTTAAGAAAGAGGGGAGTGTTAATCTTATTAGAGACAAATGAGGTATTTCCACTGTCCAAAGAGTTTAGGAAATCTGAGATTTCAGGCTCTTGAGCATATCAACTCTTATGTAGATTAGAAAGTCTGAGTCATCTAGAAATCCATGTACATGGTCTGAATTTCATATAACTCTATTTTAATAATTTCAAACAAGTAATTTAATCTCTATTCAAAAACAAATTTAACTTTATGAATGAAGCTTTATTTTTTTAAAATACTTATCAAAGATTATAATTGTACACTATTGAGAAGTATAGAAAAAATACAATTATTGGAGGACAGTTGGTCTTCAATACTGTAAAGTATAGTTAGAGACGAGGCAATGAAGAAAGGAAGACGACCTCAGTGGAGACAGGTTACCTTTATTCAGGCAAGGGCGGGGGACAGTCAGTCTAACGACCAGGCTGAGCACATGCGGGATCAGGGAGGCTTCATATTTAAGGAGAGGTTTTGTGAAAGCAATAAAGGAAGATTTAATAAGGCAGATGAACAGAGGTGGGGTCCCGGCTGATACAATCTGCCTTGAGTATCGGGGCAGGACTTAAAGTTCAATTTTGTCATCCCCAAAGTCAGGTGGTTGAGCAAGGACCCTTGAAGTCGTTATCTTCTTTTTCCAGGCCGGAGGACTTTGAGGTCTTTATCTTCTTTTCTAGGCCCAAGGACTCCTTCAAATACTGTGTTGAACTCTGCCACACACCAACACAAATCAGCCACAAGTATACATATGCCTGAGAATGAAGCTTATTGATTGCATTTATATCCCATTCATAATCATTTAAAGTTTGCTGCATGCTAAATAAATGTACTTATTGCCCATAAGCATGTTTGAAACATGCAAGTGGGCTTAACTTTACTTATAGTATTTATTTAATCACACAACACAGTTTTATTGTGCTACTTTTCGTCATACATACAAAGTAGCTAATTTTAGAAGTGACTAAAACAGGTTTAGGAACTATATCTAACTACAGTAGCCAGCAGCCTTCAAGATGGTCCCATGATCCCTATTCTCTAGTATCCATAGCCTTATGTGGTATTCTCCCTATATATATAGTAAATCCCAGTTTTCTGTATATACTGTACATATAGCATACACTTTGATAATACTATATTGCTTATGAACTTAGGTTAAAGAAGACTATGGTTTCCATCTTGGGATCTCTTTTTCCCTTCCCCTTTCTCTGGAGGAAGCAAACTGCCATGTTTTCAGAGACCTTATAAAGAGCCTGACAGGAAGAAGAGCTAACTCTGGTAAATAGCCATACAGGACCGTGTTTCCTTGCCAATAGACATGTGAGTGGGCTTGCAAGCAGGTTATCCTATCCCAGGCCACTTTTAGCATGCCTACAGCACTGGTGCATAGTTTGGCTGAAATCTCTTGAGAGAGCATGAGGCACACTTTAGCTAAGCCACTCCCACATTCCTGATCCTCAGAAACTATGAGAGATAATAAATGCTTATTATGTTAAACTGCTAAATTGTGGGGGTAATTTATTATGCGACAACAGATAACAAATATATCCATCAAACATTAATTAATGGGAATTTATGCAGATTCATACGTTTTAAAAATTAAACTACTATATCACTCAAATATCAAAACATTATAAAATAAACATTTTTAATGTATCTGTGTTCCATAAATGTTTTCCATTTATATGCAAATATATTGATTGATATGCAATTCATTTTAATCTTTAAAAATCCAATGAATTTATTAGAAAAACAGCTAGAATCCAATCATCAATAAGAGAGATATATGCATTTATAAGAAAAAAATATAGAGATATTTAAAAACTATATGCAGCCTCAAATTAAAAAAAAATAGCTCAAGTAAGCATATGAATCAAAGCCATTTCATCCTACAAATGTTCATTGCTCAGTCTTTTTGACCTTTTGCGACTCCATGGACTGCAGCCCACCAGGCTCCTCTGTCCATGGAATTTTTCAGGCAAGAATACTGGAGTGGGTTGCTATTCTCTTCTCCAGGGGATCTTCCTGACCCAAGGATTGATGCAGAGCAGGTCTCCTGCATTGCAGGCAGTTTCTTTACTGTCTGAGCCACCAGGAAGTCAAAAGGGTTCACAATTTAAGATCACCAGATATAGTCCCTCCCCCTCCAGCAGGTAGACTATTGTTCTCTGCCTCACTTGTCCAAAATGTTTATAAAGAAAACAGAATAAAGTTAAAACAATATTAATTTCCTGTGTGAGAAAAATGTAAATACGGAAGAAGAATTCAGCTTCTGCTTTAGCAAGGTAGTCAGAGTCACATTTAAAACAATGATTGCATGGCTTCTGTCTTCTCCATCAAACTGAAGGTTTCCAGTCCAGAGAAGAGGATGTCCCTCCTCACAAAAGCTTAAAGGGCTTTGATACCAATTAAATTCTGTGTTATGAGAGAAAACTCTTCAGTTATATATTTTTCTAACTATATGAAGGAGTAAATTCTGTTTTATAAATGACTGTAGGTAAATAAGATGAAAAACTAAGATATTGGTTCCTTTTTTCTTTGTATTATTATTGGGGTAGGGGAAGCCGTGGGTCAAAATAATAACAAGACTGTTTTCTTCACAAGAAAAGAAATCAACACTTGTTGTATATTGATGTACAAGTGCCTGTGGTAATATTTCTAATTTAATTAACTTTCCCTCTTTTGTTCAACGTATAGATGATTCTTCTCTAATAAATCCAAGAACTAAAGAAGAGATATTTAGCCTCTAGTTTTAGTATTTCATCTAGATTCTAGGTGCCACTGATCTGATAATTAATAAAGCTAGGAAACTATCACTATCCCATTTACACCATGAGTTTTCACCATTTGCACATATAGAATTGAGGTTTATATAATATTTTAGGTAATTTTCTGAGGAAAGGAGAACAGTAAAATCGGAAAACTCGAAAGAAGCCATAGCACTGTTGTCAGAATAAAGTTTTCTGAAGGAAATATAAGAACTCATCTTAAAGATTCAAATTTTGATTCATTAATAAAACTAAAGAAGAGAGGAGGATAAAGAGCTCTGTTAGAAGTGATGCAAAAGGAAAGCACAGAGATGTATTTTGGGGCAAAAGCCATGAAGGAAATTGTGTTATGTTGTAGATAGACAAATATAGAACTATACAGCTTTAAACTATGCAAAATTAAGAAATGAAAGAGAGCAGTATATTTTAAAATATGCATTATTGATTTGAGCTAAGGAATTTATTATGGATTACTCTTGAGGGTTTGCTATGTATTTTAGAGTGCAGAATGATCAAGCCAGGTAATTGGGGAACTCGCCAGGAATAGAAATTGGCTGCATATATTAAACATCACATCTCTGTATTTTTAGGAACCTCTCCAAAAAAGCTCATCAATCTTAGAGTACATGGAATCTTGAGCAGTGATTGTGTTATACTGCTTTGCATGGAATTCTTGGCAATAAATAGCTATGGGTTATTGGTCAGCTTGTCAACCACATATCATATATTTGTTCTTCTAGAAGGGAAACTTATTTCCCAATGGGGAAGTGAAATCTACAGCAGGGATTCATTTTGGAATGAAATAGAACACTATGGAACAAGATGTGAATTTCTTATTTGCCCTCTGAGGTGTCAATTTCTTTTATTGGATTGGCTGCATTTTTCTTCTTTTTAATTGTATCACATTTCTTATTTCTAATCTTATATACTTTAAATTAAACTGGAAAATTTACTTTTTTTGTGTAAAGCAAGATTAAATTACTGTGAACCACAATGAGGGAGTAGGTGGCTGGAAGTAAGCCAGAATTCAAGGAAAAGGAGTGTGAATGTGAACTCTGTCTTTTCCATCTTAGCCTTGCTCTCTTGCTGACAGCATCAGAGAGGTGAGGCGAGCAAAAAGCAGCTGTGGAAGCAAGAAACCAAACACTGAGAACTGAAATGGATCAACAGCACCGGATTTTAACTAAACAGGTTAGAAAAGCAGAGCCATTCATAGCAAACTATTAAATGATGTGGAAACCATTTGAAGGCTTAAGGTTTAGGAAAGCAGAGTGGAAAATAATATTGAAGATGCTTGAAGAAATGTAGCAAGAGTGAGATGACACTTTTAAAACTGTAAGAGAAGCCTCTATGCATGAAGCTGTTGCTGATACTTTGTTTTGTAATTCCACATCCTTATAGGAGCACTATGTAAAACAGTAAATCTTGCTTTTAAGCAAACAGTAACTTAAAATTTAATGACTCAATGTGAGATAGATGGCTCCATGTACATTATACTGGCTTTCAGGGTGCTCTCATACATTCCTCCCTAAAACTCTTAGTCTAGACTTCAATGAACCAAGATAGTTCTTCTAGAACCCTACTTTATTGATTTCTAACTTTACCCTCACCCTACTTATGCCTGTCATACCACTTCTCCTGTCATAGCCTTATTGCTCTCAATAATTCAGCCCTTCACTATCTCTATTCTAGGAAGCCTTCTCTCTGATCATCATGTCCTCTGATTCAGGTGAGTTTCCTCTGCTAGTTTCCTAACAGAGGACTAGTTTCCTAGGTTTGGTCCTAGGAAACCAGGACTCCACTGATGCTCCTGTTCCTTTTCTGCTGTCACTCAATCCATTGATGTCCTTCCTTCTGACCTTAACAAGTTTTTAATCCCATGATCAGTCACTGTAAAAGTACCTTACTACAACCCTGTTGAAATCCAACTCTCTGCCTGCCTCATCCTTGCACCCAGAAGCTTAATGTGGCTATGGGAAAATATACAACCACAATAACTCTCTGCACTTGAAATTCTTGATCATAAACCTTACATCGACTTTAACACTGTCCTGCAGTCATTCTATATTCCCCTCATTCACTGGTTGACCCACTCTCCTCAATGACTTTCTGATGCCTGCTCCTCTCTAATACCTCCTTCACCATCCTCAACCTCTAATGATTATTAATTCACAAAATTAAGTAATCAGAAGATCATTTCTGTAGGTGCCCCCAACATCTAATTACAGATATACTTCCATGCTGTTTTCCTCTTGCTATGGATTAGCTGTTTACATTTTCTATCAAAAACTAATACTTACATTTGTAACCTTGATCACACCTACTGAAGAACATTGCTCCAGCAATTTGTCTCTCTCATTTATATCCTTGTTGTTTACTTCCCTACTAAATAATTTATTTAGCCATATAAAATGACATTATTTCTCCCATTAAAAACAAGTGAGCTTATCTTAACATCACTTTCCTTTACACCTACCACCCCAGGTATACATTCTCTTGGTTCCCTTCACACGAATATGGTGATATTTTACTGCAGATTCTATTCTTCCTCCAATTTCCTCTTGAACCTATGTGATTCAGTCTTCCACTCTCATTTTTTGACTGAAACTGCTTTTCACTATCACCAATGAAGTCTAGTACTCTAGTACTAGTAAATACAACATTTAGTGTCATATATTTGTCATATTTTATATTCTTGGCAATAGTCATATTTTATATTCTTGGTAACTCTTTTCTCTTGACAAACTCTCTTCCTTAGGCTTCCAGGGCAACCATGGTTGTTGTCATAATTGTTGTTTGATGTCCATCTTTTTCACTTGTTGCTAGAACTCAGTCTCCATGGTGATTTCTCTCAATTTCATAACCAGTTTGGAAGTCCCATTTCTTATCTGTACTCCTTTGGTAATCCCATATGATCTTATGTCTGCAAAGTCTATGATATGAGTAAATGTGTTTGCTAATTCCCAAATATACCCCAACCTAACTGTCCAAACTCCTAGATACAGTAGCCTACCTGATAATTCCACTTCTAAAATGTAAATATATTTAAAATTGAACACTTGATCATCACTCTCCAGTCTAAAAGGGAAAAATTAGCTGTTCTACCCAAATTCTTTCCCATCTATCTTAGTTGACAATAGCTTAATACTTCTAGTTGCTGGAGATCAACACTTGGAGTTGACCTTAATTTCTCTTTCTTTATCTCAAACCAGCCTGTCAAATTGCCTGTTGGCTGTACTTTCAGATAAAACCTTAATCAGACAGTATCTCCTCCCCTTCCCTATTACTACTCTGACCCACTATGGTCTTCTCTGGGATTCTGCAGTAGCCTATCTTGTCTCTGTGATTCCATCCCTGCCATGCACACTCCCTTAAAGTTTATTCTCCAATATTTGTCAGACTGATCACATAGACCATGTCATTCTTACCTTAAATGTGTTATCATTTCCTTGTTGCTCTTTGAGAAAACTATGAAGACCACACAATGGTCTGCAAGCCTTTATGTCATTGATTCCCTATAATTGTCTATCTTGCCTCTCTCTTCTTCATGTCACTGAGTCCACATTGCAACTCCTCAGATATACCAGACCAACCCCTCACGTTGTGCTCTATATTCTTTGTCTGAAACTTTCCCCTCTAAATATCTCTATGGCTTTATATCTTACATCCTTCTAGTCTTTGCTTAAAAATCCCCATCTCACTGCAGCTATTTAAAACTAATTCCCCCCTCCAAGTTCCACATATCCTGCTATACTTTTCTATTGCACTTCTCATAATCTAATGTAGTATACTATTTTCACTTATTTATTTTTGTTTCTTGTTTAAGATCATAATCCCCATAAAAGATAGGGCCCACCAAGGCATTAATGTTTGATTCTATTCACAGATGTATCATAGGTTTCTTGAACTGTGTCTATAAAGAGTGGATATTTGATACAGATTTGTCAGGAAAAAAAAAGATTCAGTTAATGGTAACAGGATTAATTTAGAGTCAGATAAATGGATTCAACGTCAGACCATTGCTCCCCTCATTCACTACTAGTACCAGGAGAAAGTTACTTTAACCTCTCTAAATGTGTAGAATATGATAATAAGATACCATACAAGTTCACTGCAAAGACTGAATTTTTGAAGTATGGTCTAAGCACACACTAATAATAATGATAATTATAATAGCTGTTTAAACACATGATAGCCATTTTGCTATTGCAATTGTGTTCATAAAAATATCAAACTACCTAGACCTCATTAATTAGTTTGTTTGTAAAAGTGAATTTTCTACACACATGTATGAGTTTGTTCTATTGTCAAAAGTCTGGAAGGTATATTATGTTCAGCAGATGAAGTAGGGCTTTCAAAATCTAGGATTTCATATTGTTTATCATTATACTTTGTGGATTAACAGAGTGGATATTCAAATGGTCCATTAGAACTGAATCAAATTGGCTAGAAAGGAAGACCAATGAATAGATCACTTCCTTAATTTTAATAGTCTTATATAAAAAGGAATTATCTTCAGTGTTCCCTTGCATTCGATACAAATAACAAAAACATATCTTTCACCTGTACATCCACTGAGTACGTAGGAGATTTAAATGATTTCATCCCCGCTGTCTCATTTCCAGGCTATTCCTAGATTGTTACTGAAATTCTTGGTTGATATAAATAATAAAGGTGTGTGTGTGAAGCTCGCTCAGTCACGTCCAACTCTTTGCGACCCCATGGGCTGTAGCTTACCACGCTCCTCCGTCCGTGGGATTCTCCAGGCAAGAATACTGGAGTGGGTTGCATTTCCTTCTCCAGGAGATCTTCCCAACCCAGGGATCGAACCCAGGTCTCCCGCATTGCAGGCAGATGCTTTACCATCTGAACCACCAGGGAAGCTCAGATAATAAAGGTAGTTGAGGTTAAATGAGTTAGAATCTAAACTCTAAAAGCAGCCATTTATCCAGTAGAGATACATCAAAAACTGAGAGAGACTGCATGGAAGAATCACATTTGCAGAACAGAAGATTTTCATGATGCTGTTAATTCTATTTTGCTTTCTCTTAGAAGCCATTCGAGGGAACTTTGAGATCAAAGAGTGAAAACATTGTGCTGGCAGTAATCAGCATACAGAAAGCTAAAAGGCTACCTGCTTGTCTGAGTGAATTTGTACCATTTTCCATACATGGAAATCCTTACTTTCCTGCTGCCTCTACCCATCCTTCAAGTTTAATAGGTTTCTAAGCACTCAGTCATTGTTATTACGTCTGAAGCTGACCTGGACATTCTGGCTCGACTCCTTTATACTTACGTGATCCTTCTTCCTCTTTGACAGTACCTATTCTTATAGATTTCAGTCATTTGTTCCCTGTCCAGGGCTATGTTTTCAGATTTAGGTCCAGCTACATATCAAGGCGATACTGCCAATACACCATTCTCCTGCTGGCGACCTCTAGCAGATTTAGTTCATCTCTTAGTTTCTTTTACCAGTCCTGTCCAGTGAGTAGTAAAACCAGTGAGTCTTTTACAGTCTTTTATTAGCTGACTGACTCCTCTCTCTTCCCCTAGAGCAGCAGTATTGTCATGCAGCATTCAAGCATAGGCTGTTTGGAAAATCTACTCTAGTGATTCCTATTTAAGGAATATATAATTCCTGTTAATTAAAGATGATGAGCCCCTAGCAATATAATCACAAATTGACCTATATAATGAAAAACAAAACTTATATAAAATAATAGATAACTGTTCTTCTTCATTGTTTTATGACAGAAGAGAGTTCCTTCACAATATGCTAACTGGATATTAGCGCATTATAAAATATTAGAATATTATAAAATATGTAATTTAACTTAAAATACAGCAAGCAGCACAATATAAAACAAGCTGGTTGATGTAAGGTATACTCTAAGGCTAGTTATATTCAGAACTGCTCAGTTGGTAAAATTTGTCTATTTTCAATCAGCCCAATAAATGTTAGAAATTTGTGCTCTCTCTGATGAAGTTTATGGTAGTTGATAGTTGTAGAATGGCTAAGATATTCTGTAAATAAATAACAAATGTGCATGAACAACCATGAGTCTAGGGAGTCCAGTAGGAAAAAAACTAAAATTTGATTCATAAAAGATCCTACATTTAGAAATGGAAATGGAGAATTTTGGTTTGCCGACTGCTAGTAATCAAGGTCACAGAATCCCACTCTGGAATCTTGTCAGGTGTGCCTCTTGTAATTTTATGCAAGTTGTGTTCAAATAGATAAACAACCAAAGAGATGTGGCTTCCTAATTTAGAACACAGGTTTTATGAACTATTTTGTGATTCTTAAATTTACTTAATAAATGTCTGTATATATGATGAAATTTGTTCTGAGAACTATTTTCATTATAACTTGATAGCAAGGTTGTAGAGGCACATTATACTTTATCTATTTCAAATAATTTAAATTATCTAATAAGAGATGCTAAGAGTTCTCATGTCAAATTGACTTAGTTTAATTTATTTTTAATCAAACAGGATGAAGGTGACTTAAAAAATGATTTATAAGAGGGAGGTAAGAATTCTAGGTCTGAGGAAGAGTACATGTACAAAAAAATTTATAATCAGATAAATAATCATAGTCCACATGGAAAAATTTGTACAATGGTAGGAATGGTAGGTTGGATGAATGGAATATTTTATTCAGTATAATTCAGTAGGTTTTAATTAGCTAATTTAGAATTTGATTATGAAAATATATATATATTTTTTGTTGCTAAGTTTAAGAAATCTAGGTTCTTTCACTGAAGGATGAGTCAAATAAAAGTTATATACCTAATTAGAAATGTTGACTTAACATGCTGTAATGACAGGAAAATGGAATATTTGAACACCAAATGCATAATGCTCATTTATTTTCCCTAATCACAGGGCTCATTTGAAAGATAAGTAATCTGTTTTTCAGGCAAGAAGATCAGAAAATTGCCCCCCTGATTTTTGGCTTTGTCTTCAGATGTAGAGCAATCTGAAATTCTGTCTTTCAGTAGGGGAAAAAAAATCCTAGCAAACATGAAGTAATGGAAAATTATCTTCAAGGATGTTTAAAAGAAAGATTCCTAAAAAGTGGGAAATCCCTTTATGCTTCCTTAAATGACTGTCACAATCGCAAATAGTTCTGATCCCTTTTCTTTCAACTTTTTAAAGAGCAAAACCTGATTGCATATCAGAGCATAAAGCTTGGTATCAGGGCATAAAAAATTTCTTTCATATGGTGAGTCAGTATCAGTATTTCCTTGAAAATATGAAAAATGAGCTGAGGTTGGAAAGTATAAATATTAATACAATCAAAGACTGAGCAAAATGAGGGGAAGAATTATAGACTAATTTATGGCCCTTAAACCTGCTATAAGAAATATCTGACTTACATGAAATAATCATTAAGGATGAGTTAGGATAAAAACAAAAACAAATGAAGTGACAAATATATGCCTCATTTTATATTCTATAGATTCAATCATTTTATATAGATAGATATATTCACCAACCTCCCACAAGAGTCTTGAAACAGTTTATGTCAAAAATGTTTAATATTAAGAAAGTTTCCATCATATGCTATAGTCATTATTTTATTCAATGTAGTTTCTAATTTCCTTATTTTGATTGAATTTTTTTCATGTTTCACATACATATTTTATCTAACCATCCAGCTTTTAAATTTTTTCTCTTCTAGAAGGTCTTGCACAAGCTAAATGTGAGAAAAATATATACATACAATTCTAAGTAGCTTTATTTATGCTTTCAAATATATACCTGCACATTTTCCAGCCTATATAAAATTGGTGGTTTCAATCTTAAATACATATTACACCAGTTCTAGACAAAATGGTAAGTCTATTCTTTGATCCACATTATTTTTTTACTATCAAATTAGAAACTTGGTCTATTTTAATCCAAGTGCAAGTCACTCAGTCGTGTCTGACTCTTTGCGACTCTGTGGACTGCATAGTCCATGGAATTCTCCAGGCCAGAATACTGGAGTGGGTAGCCTTTCCCTTCTCCAGGGGATCTTCCCAACCCAGGGATTGAACCCAGGTCTCCCACATTGCAGGGGGATTCTTTACCACCTGAGCCACAAGGGAAGCCCCCTGCCTTTTTTTTAAATCCAAACATGTAGTCTAATTTTACCTTATACAGACTTTTTCCTGTAATTTTCTTATTTCAGGATGCTTTAATATCTGTACTGAGTCTTATTATTATTTTTATAAGTTAAAATTTGACACAGCAATCATGGAAGTAAAATTCATGTTATCTCTTAGAACCTCAGTTTTCTCACTTGAAATGCAGTGAAGCTTATGAGTAGCCATGTACAGGGTACTTTAATCATAGTTTTATACCTATGAAAAGTTTTACCCCTGCTTACATTCTTGTTAGGCCAAGAATACACTGTTTTAGTTAAACTTTCCATCTACATCATTAATATATAACATGCTCTGGTGATGAGACTCTGCTTTGGAAGAGGGAAAAGGCAAACAAATTGAAAGTTAAAAATCTATTCCTTGTGATATCTGTATTTTTACCTTTCACATTCATGTTGTGGTCATTATACTTTTGGCAAAAAACATAATATTTCCATGTACAATGGAAAAACTCTCTGCATCAGAAATATATTTTGAGCATTAAATACTTCACCCACAGTTAAATATGGTTGAAATAACAGTGACAGCAACAACATCAACAATAATGATGCTTGTATAGCATTTACTAAGTGCCAGACACTATATTGAATTTTTGTTTCCATATGAGGAAGGTGTAATTATTTTACCCACATTTGTATTAGAAAAAAAACTGAAGCACCAAGAGGTTAAGTGAATTTTTCACAGTCACCCAGTCTGGAAGTAACAGGGTTCGGATTCACTTCCAGACTCTCCAGCTCCAGACTCCACTTTTTAAATAATGAATAAATCATCAGTCCTGAAGAAGGAAACAGCCTGAAACTGAGTAAAAAATCTGCTCAATTCAGAGACAGCAAAAATCAGTACTGCAATTAATCTGACTGTGATCACAGACATTGATAAAGTCAGCTGCTAAGTTCATAGGAAATAATCTTTCCCATTGCAACTATGTCATGTCCAAATGATTTCCTTTCTTCTTGAGACTACTATCATCCTGCTTTGCTAGTCTCACCTTATGAACCAAGCTCAGTGTGATGCTCAGTTGTTGTCATCTATCTCCTAAGAACAGCAACCAATCCTGAGCTCAAACCTACTTTCCTCCCCCTTACAAATTGCAGTCAACACAGAGCTGACTTTTCCTGTCCTGTGTCCTCCTTAGAATCAATCATGGTGAGTACCAAACTTACCAAAACCCTTCCTAACCCACCCCTGGACACGGATACCACAAGGACCTGTGGCACGCAGTCTACCTTGATGTTACATATCAATAAAAATGTTTTTGCTAGACTGCAGGTGTGTCCCTAGGGGTCTTCTTCAGACAGTGGTACAGCGTTATAGAACCTGATAACAAGTGCACGGCCAGGGTTATTTTTGTTTTCTAACATTTTCCTCATCTCCCTGAACTTCCATACATCTTGGATCCACTTTGGTTTTCAGATCCATGCTTTCAGGTTTACCTGGTGTTTACTAAAAATCCAGTGTGACTATTCCAGTACCTATATTCATCTACTGGTAAATATGAGCAAGTTATTTATTGAGGTGAAGTTACCTATCTGTAAAAGAATAATAGAATCCATTTCTCGAAGAAGTTTGTAGGATTAAGTGGAACAATATATCTGCAGGGGCAGAGCCTAAATTAGGATCAGCAGAGAATAAACATTGATCATTATATTGTTTACATGTAAAATTATTCATTTTTAACTGATATTATTCCAGAACTGATTTGAATTGGGACAGTTATACAGATATAGAAATAGATATTTTAGTGATCTATACATATATAATAGATATGGGTAGATAATACAGCTGTCCCTCAGTATCCACAGGAGATTGGTAATAATCTTTCTCAAATATCAAGTTCTAGAGATGCTCAAATACTTTATATACAGTGGTATAATATTTGTGTATAACCTACAGATAGCCTCCCTTATACAGATAATTTAAGTTTTGCTTTTTGGAACTTTCTGGAATTTTTTTCTACATACTTTTTATCCACTGTTGATTGATTCCATGGATATGGAACCTGTGGATTTGGAGGGCCAACTGTACTGTAAAAGAGAAAATATCAGGATATTATACTAATGTCTTAAGTTTAGGCAGTAAGATAAATAGAGAAAAAAAGAAAACTTCATTCAGAAATACATCTCATAAGATTATCTTCAATAGGTTAGAAAGAGAGCTATATTTATAACAGTCCTTTCAGCTTATTTTTCGTTTTTTGTGTTTTATGCAGTTTGTTCAAAGTACCTCGAAATTTAACACTTAGGAAAAAAAATAGTATATACTTTGAAACATTTTATTATATGAACTGATTCATTTATTCTCTCATCACATTGCTGTGTTAGTTTATTTCTCTTTCTCGATTCTTACCTACCTCGTCGCGACAAAAATTTAGAACTGTGGGCTAAAATATTTAGAACAATAGACAAGTTACAGCTCAGTTACAGCTCAAGCAGACAGAATATTAGACAGATATACCCAAGACCTGGGAGCAGGCCGACCCCAAAGGAGTTACCCTAATGTTCCCTCTTGGCTTCCCCCATTTTATACCTCCCATCTCCTCCTTTTGGTGTGTCCATGCAAAATAGGGCTTGTACCCACGACCAGTCAATGAAAGGGAATGCAAATGGGCATATGCTCAAGGCCAATTGACAGTTGTAAGTTAGATAACAGTGGGTTCTGTTGTGTATGTCTTCCCACAATTCAGTCTGTTATACTCAGACATATACATGTGTAGCATACTTATGAGCACTTAATGTAACTCCTGGCTGCCTAAGGTTACTTGAGGTAGCCGCTATGGTTAGTTTGTGTCCACTGTGTGCCTAGGGCACAAGTGCAGGAGTTAAAAAGGTCTCTGTGGTCATTTTGTAGAATATATGTGAACTCTCCTGGGTGTCTCTGAGATGGGGTATAGAGATCAGTTTTCATCCCTTTCCATCAGGCTACCCCTCGTTGCTCACGCCTAACTCTCTACCTAACAAAATCCTTATTATGCCTGATTGTATGGTGAGGCTTAGCTGTGGAAGAGTTTTTTTTTTTTTTCCTTACACTGACACTGATTTTGTTTAGGAAAGTTGTTTTCAAAATAATCATTTGATAAACTTGTATTTTTTATTCCTATGAAATATATATTCCTATTACTTTCCATAGGCTAAAAAAAGGGAACCCGGTTGTACAAGTAGGGCTTCATTTTCACCTATATTACCTATTCAGGGTCAAACATAATTTATTAAAAGAAGCTCTGCTGAACAAAAAGTTATGAGAACACTGAGTTAAGCTATAAAAGACTATACTACCCACAACATTTTGCCAGCAAAAATATAAATTTGAGAATAATTTTTGAAAATAAAATTCATTTATAGAGTTCCCTTGTTGTTTGTTGTTCAGGCCCTTAGTCATGTCTGACCCTTTGTGACCCCATGGACTGCAGCACGCCAGGCTTCCCTGTCCTTCACCAACTTGCAGAACTTGCTCAAACTCATGTCCATTGAGTCAGTGATGCCATCCAACTATCTCATTCTCTGTCATCCCCCTCTCCTGCCTTCTATCTTTCCCAGCATCAGAGTCTTTTCTAATGAGTCAGCTGTTTGCATCAGGGGGCCAAAGTATTGGAGCTTCAGCATCAGTACTTCCAATGAATACTCAGGATTGATTTCCTTTAAGTTTGACTGGTTTGATCTCCTTGCAGTCCAAGGGACTCTCAAAAGTCTTCTCCAACACCACAATTCAAAATCATCAATTCTTCAGCACTCAGCCTTCTTTATCGTTCAACTCTCACATCCATACATGACTAGAGATCCATTAATAAAAATTAAATAACAAATCTATATTAGATTGGCATTTCCAATAACTTTCAAAGTTAATAATTAGCTAGATATATATGACGTATGCTGAGGAATAGACATGGAAACTGTCTATGCTTTCCTGAAGTACTTAACACATTTGTCTCATCATTAAACTACAAAACCACATTTTTGGGGGCACTAAAATTCCCCATAGAATTAAATGTTTATAATGGAGAAATGGTGTTTTAGGGAGAGTATGGAATAGATTTGAATGAACATTTAAGGCTGACTGTGTATTTTCTCTAAGTAAATTTCTAACCAGTCTCCTCCCTTCCTTTCTCTCTCTCTATCACACAGGCATACACATGCACACACCATTAGTTCCTGCAGGAACCTCTTCTCTTTATGTTTTATTCTCTTTGTCTGCATTTATCACCATAACTAATCCTTGCCTTATAATAAGAAAGCCTGTTTTCAATTCTGAATATTGTTTTGTTTGTATCTTTTCTTTAAAAAAGGATATTATTTTATGTTTGTGTGTGTGTGTTTTACTTATTTTTTTTAACTTTACAATATTGTATTGGTTTTGCCATACATCAACATGTATCTGCCAAGGATGTACACGTGTTCCCCATCCTGAACACCCCCTCCCACCTCCCTCCGCATACCATCCCTCTGGGTCATCCCAATGCACCAGCACCAAGCTTCCTGTATCCTGCATCGAACCTCAACTGGCGATTCATTTCTTATATGATATTATACATGTTTTAATGCCATTCTCCAAAATCATCCCCCCTCCCTCTCCTACAGAGTCTAAAAGACTGTTCTATACATCTGTGTCTCTTTTGCTTTCTCGCATACAGGGTTATCGTTACCATCTTTCTAAATTCCATATATATGCGTTAGTATACTGTATTGGTGGTTTTCTTTCTGGCTTACTTCATTCTGTATAATAGGCTCCAGTTTCATCCACCTCAGTAGAACTGATTCAAATTTCAAATGTATTCTTTTTAATGGCTGAGTAATACTCCATTGTGTATATGTACCACTGCTTTCTTATCCATTCATCTGCTGATGGACATCTAGGTTGCTTCCATGTCCTGGCTATTATAAACAGTGCTGCGATGAACATTGGGGTACACGTGTCTCTTTCAATTCTGGTTTCCTCAGTGTGTATGCCCAGCAGTGGGATTGCTGGGTCGTATGGCAGTTCTATTTCCAGTTTTTTTTAAGAAATCTCCACACTGTTCTCCATAGTGGCTGTACTAGTTTGCATTCCCACCAACAGTGTAAGAGGGTTCCCTTTTCTCCACATCCTCTCCAGCATTTATTGCTTATAGACTTTTGGATCGCAGCCATTCTGACTGGTGTGAAATGGTACCTCATTGTGGTTTTGATTTGCATTTCTCTGATCATGAGTGATGTTGAGCATCTTTTCATGTGTTTGTTAGCCATCTGGATGTCTTCTTTGGAGAAATGTCTATTTAGTTCTTTGGCCCATTTTTTGATTGGGTCATTTATTTTTCTGGAGTTGAGCTGTAGGAGTTTCTTGTATATTTTTGAGATTAGTTGTTTGTCAGTTGCTTCATTTGCTATTATTTTCTCCCATTCTGAAGGCTGTCTTTTCACCTTGCTTATAGTTTCTTTTGTTGTGCAGAAGTTTTTAATTTTAATTAGATCCCATTTGTTTATTTTTGCTTTTATTTACAATATTCTGGGAGGTGGGTCATAGAGGATCCTGCTGTGATGTATGTCGGAGAGTGTTTTGCCTATGTTCTCCTCTAAGAGTTTTATAATTTCTGGTCTTATGTTTAGATATTTAATTGATTTTGAGTTTATTTTTGTGTATGGTGTTAGAAAGTGTTCTAGTTTCATTCCTTTACAAGTGGTTGACCAGTTTTCCCAGCACCACTTGTTAAAGAGATTGTCTTTTCTCCATTGTATATTCTTGCCTCCTTTGTCAGAGGTAAGGTGTCCATAGGTGTGTGGATTTTTCTCTGGGCTTTCTATTTTGTTCCATTGATCTATATTTCTGTCTTTGTGCCAGTACCATACTGTCTTGATGACTGTGGCTTTGTAGTAAAGCTTGAAGTCAGGCAGGTTGATTCCTCTGGTTCGATTCTTCTTTCTCAAGATTGCTTTGGCTATTTGAGGTTTTTTGTATTTCCATACGAATTGTGAAATTATTCGTTCTAGCTCTGTGTAAAGCAATTACCTTCAATAAAAAAAAATTTTTTTTTAAAAACTCAATATTCAGAAAACTAAGATCAAGGCATCCGGTCCTATCCCTTTATGGCAAATAGATGGGGAAACTATGGAAACAGTGAGAGACTATTTTTGGGGTTCCAAAATCACTGCAGATGGTGACTGCAGCCATGAAATTAAAAGATGCTTGCTCCTTGGAAAAAAAGCTATGACAAACCTAGACAACATACTAAGAAGCAGAGATATTACTTTACCAACAAAGATCCATCTATTCAAAGCTATGATTTTTCCAGTAGTCATGTGTGGATGTGAGAATGGGACTACAAAGAAAGCTAAGTGCCAAAGAATTGATAGTTTTGAACCGTGGTGTTAGAGAAGACTCTTGAGAGTCCCTTGGACAGCAAGGAGACCCAACAGTCCATCCTAAAGGAAATCAGTCCTGAACAGTCATTGGAAGGACTGATACTGAAGCTGAAACTCCAATACTTTGGCCCCTGATATGAAGAAACGACTCATTGGGAAAGACCCTGATTCTGGGTAAGATTGAAGCTGGGAGGACAAGGGGATGGCAGAGGATGAGATGGTTGAATGTCATCAGCGACACAATGGACATGAGTTTGAGCAAGTTCTGGGAGTTGGTGATGGACAGGGAAGCCTCACATGCTGCAGTCCATGGGGTCTCAAAGAGTCAGACACAACTGAGTGACTGAACTGAGCTTAACTGACTGAAATTGAACTCACAGTAAGACCTGTCAAGGTGATTAAGGCCACTCTAACAAAATATATCAGTATCAAATTTTAATCAGTGGTCTGAAATCTGCACGAGGATCTGTTCATAGGCTTTATATGTTTAATGTTTTTCTAATAGATTCCTTCTTATTATTTCAAAATTCTTAGACTCTATTTTTTTTCTATTTTCATGCTTATTTTCAGCAATGAACTTTTAGATCTTTATAGGTATTTTTTATTATAAAAGTAATGTATGCCCCCTACACATTTTTTTTTTTTTTGAGACAATCGTGAGCTTATAAAGTGAACATATGATATACACTCCTCTCCTTGTTCTGTTCTCTTCCTCTGGATCAATTCTTTAGGGATAAGAACTGCTAACAATCTGGTGTATAGCCTTGTGCATCTATCTTTAATACATTGTTTCTCCCTAAACAAATGAAATTTTCATGAATTGCAGTGGTTCATGACCAAGAATAGTGTTCCTGTTACTGTCTCATGACAACCGGAATGCTTTCCTGGTTGGATTAAATAAAAATATAGGCTGCCATTTGGGCTATGATGACATTTTGATAATGAACTCTATTTTTACATTGAATGTAGTTAAAAGAGAAAGAAAGGAAAGAAGGAAGGAAGGAGAGAGCTTTCAGATTTAGTCACTATGTGAAATATAATGCCACCAAAAATCAAAAAAAAAAGCCTCAGTAATATGTTTTGGCCAGGGATTTAGCCATGTAAGCATGGAGCCAGCAAAGCTAAAGGAGTACTTTATAACTGTCCATCCTGAAAACACATGTGAAAAATAATCTCAATTTGAACAAAACTGGACACTAATTAAACCTTGGATTTACCCCAATCCCTGCCTTCCCTGGTGGCACAGAGGGTAAAGAATCTGCTTATAATATAGGATACCTGGATTTATTCCCTGAGTCAGGAAAGTCCCTGGAGAAGGGAAAGGCTACCCACTCCAGTACTCTTGCCTGGAGAATCCTAGAGGAGCATGGTGGGCTACACTCCATGGGGCTGAAAAGAGTTGGACACGACTGAGTGACTAACACTTTGCCTTAAAACCAGGCTGTCAAACTAAAAATTCTACATGTGATTTGGCACAGTTTGATGAAGCTATTTACTCTGAAAGTGGCTAAGTCATGTTGTGGCTTAGCAGAAAGAAATACAAGAGACAAGATGCTTTTTGACACATGACATTCTACCACAAAGACCCCCAAGATGATGATGTTTAATGCAGTTAGAAACTGCTCATGGAGAAAGAAACAAAACTTATTTCAACATGCAGCTGGATAAGAATTCCTATATCATTCTTTGTGGCCAGATTTTGGTTCTTAGGTAACTTTATTAATTTTAAAAGTGTCAAAGGTTTGAATGAGTGAAATTTTTTTTTTTGAGAAGTACATGTTTAAATGAAAGGAAATAAGAGTATTTTGTGTTTAGCTGGACATCTGTACTACTTGTTAACATATTTGATTCTGTGACTCTGAAGATGAAAGTTACACCATGTACCATCAAAATCATAGCTTGGAACATTTGTAAGTAATGTCATGAAGTCTCAGGTTATACTACCAGACTATGTCTTGTTTATTACATGAAATTTCATTGGCTTCATTACAGCCAAGAATGAAGTCGTTTCTGTATCAAAGATATTATTTTTACAAAATGGGAGCAGAATGTTATTTTGATCTATGTGTAGAAACTTCCTAGATTTCCAGAGTGAAAATCTTAAAGCATGTGATTGAAATTTAAGTAGAAGTTTTATTTTTCATTTTGAGGGGAAAAAAATTCCCTTCTTAGAACAATTTGATCAGAAGGAGTTCTTTTACCTCTAGGTTTAATTTGAAGATTATTCATTTCCACTGACGGGTTTTAAATTGTTATTCAATACAATCACATGGAGGGCTGGTTAAAACACAGATTCTAGGTTCCACCTCCTGAGTTTCTGCTTCAGTCAGTTGAGGTGGAGTCCAAAAATTAGCACTTTGATACCCACTGACTTAGACTATGCTTTGATTACATGAATAATGTATTTTTTATTTACAACTCTGCATTTATGGATGGTGCTGATAAACTTAAGAGCTCTTTTGACTGAAATACTACTCTGCAAGATGAGATTAAATATTCCAGTGATAGGGATATACACCAGGTTACACCAGGTTTCGTGGTGATACAGTCCTATCAATGACTTTGGCAGGCAGTGAATTGAAGACACCTAAAAATGCCTGCCATTTTTGTTAAGGTTATATTAAAATCAAATATGGAGTGATCATAGAAAAGAAGCAAGCCTTGCCACTGGTGACCTCACTGCTCATATGAGGACAAAGAACTATAAGACAAGTTAAAGCAACATGGCTTCAACTTGAAGTCCTGTTGAATTTTAGGAATAATGTTAAGCTTATCTTGCAGAGTGAACTGAGCTTTCTCTGATCACATTTTCTCCCCAGTATGTTTGAAACCAGTGTTATCAACAGTGTTGGTAAAACTGAGAACATTTTTCTGATTATACTGGAAAGATGATATGCATACTGCCATTCAACTCTCTATTCAGATCAAATAAAGACAATTTTATTGAAATCATTTTGAACAAAATTAAATCATAATTTTTATTGCCTAATTTTGACTTTCTGGGATTTGTTTTCATCAACTGGTTATTAATTTTTCATTTAAACATAAGATGAAGAATAGGTCTCTGTGTAGTTACTTCTTTGTATATACATTTTAATAGCTAGTAGAGACTTATAAACTTGAAATATGAAGAGTTATACCCATTTTATCTTTCTAAAACTCCTTTGGATCTCAATTCCTTCACTGACAATCAGTCCAAAATCCATTCTTTGTGTCTTGCCCGTTTCATCTCACCTCAGTGTTTTTAACAAAATCCCTGGATATTTATGGTGTCCAGCTCCTACATGCCAGACAGGTACAGAACAGTATGCGATACTTTTTCTGCCAGTATTCCTGATGATCCATGGACTCACTACTAACGATGGTACCTACATAGCCAAGGTTTTCATCACTGCTGAGGTGGCTCATTAATGTCTAAACCTCAGCATGGCTTGTGGTGTTTTTTCAAAGAATGATCATTCCATTTCCTCAGTGTCATCCCATGCTTGACATCTGATGGTTGTGGTCTTTAGCCCTCACTGATTTTGTTCCACACATTCTTCTCAGGGCAGAAGATACCTGCAAAAGGGCTAGACAATATTAGTTCTGCTGCTGCTGCTAAGTTGCTTCAGTCGTGTCCGACTCTGTGTGACCCCATAGGCGGCAGCCCACCAGGCTCCCCCATCCCTGGGATTCTCCAGGTAAGAACACTATTAGTTCTAGCACTTTCTATTTCAGGAATCACAACTCCTTTTCGAACTCCCCAGAGATAAAGTAGCATCTCTACTACTGCCTAAAAATACATTATCTTATTTTTTTCCCTTGGAAAATCAACAACCTTGAAATGGCAACCCACTCCAGTATTCTTGTCTGGAGAATCCCATGGACGGAGGAGCCTAGCAGGCTACAGTCCGTGGGGTCGCACAGAGTCAAACAACTGAGCAACTTCACTTTCCACCTTCCCACCTAGTGTGGACAGAAGGACTATTCTCAGAGATTGCCATATAATGTATCCTTGTAAGGATAATGTGACCTTCATTAATCCAAAGGTTATTTTCATCCTAGCTTACTATTATATGTTGCTTTGTTCATTAAAAACAAGACAAAAAGGAGAAATAAATTATATATGTGGTAGACTGTTGTCGGAGAAGGCAATGGCACCCCACTCCAGTACTCTTGCTTGGAAAATCCCATGGATGGAGGAGCCTGGTAGGCTGCAGTCCATGGGGTCGCTAAGAGTTGGACACGACTGAGCGACTTCACTTTCACTTTTCACTTTCATGCATTGGAGAAGGAAATGGCAACCCACTCCAGTGTTCTTTCCTGGAGAATCCCAGGGACGGGGGAGCCTGGTGGGTTGCCATCTATGGGGTCGCACAGAGTCGGACACGACTGAAGTAACTTAGCATAGCATAGCATAGCATAGCATAGACTGTTGTAACGTCAATTTTTAAATGTGTGTGTTCATGGGCATTTTTAAAGGAGGGATGCCCATAAACCATTTTTCTCATATTTTCAATGAGATCCATGACCAATAAGAAATTTATAACCAGTTGGTTATATGGGTATAACTTTACAGACAGAACATGTAATATTAAGTATTATAAAGAGGAGTCAAAACAGAATAGCAAGGGTGTATCAGAGATACAGGAAAAGATCAAGAGAAGCTGACAATCATGGAAGTCAGAGAAGAAGAGAGTTGAATGCAGGAGAATCCAGTTAGATGAAGAACACTGTGATTGGTGCAGTTGGGAGCATTTCCTGAGGATTGCTGTTCAGGTTGTCACTTTCTATGTGAGTTACCTGCAGCAATGATATCAATGAACACAGCCTCCAGGGAGAATCTGCAGCAGCAGTGGTGGAGGAGGATGAAAACTGAAAGGAAGCAGTAGGAGGTGCAGGAACTCCCACTGACTCCTCATGGCTAATAAGTAATTGAGAAGCCAGCCCGACCATTCAGGCACATTTATCTGGTCTTATGCTGCCTTGTCACTTTCATACATCCTCATTTATCACTTTTCATGTGCTGCTTTTCACCACAGCAGTTCATTCCAAATCATTTGTGGTTTAAAGGGGAATAGTGCTTTTTCTCCTCAAATCTATTATAGATCTACCTTTTTGCAAAGTCCAATAAATTGGAAAAAATCAAAAAACATAAAATGCAAGCACCATTTTTTATTATTAAACTTCCAAAACTTAACATGCTATAGGATTTCATTTGTAAAACATGCTTGGAGAGACAATACTATAGAAATGGAGAATGAATTAGTAGTAGACAGGGCTTAAGGAGAAAGCAGAGACTAAAGGGAAGTGAGTGTGAATATAAAAAGGCACCATGTTTAAACCTTGTGCAATGGACATGTTCCATATTTGAGTGCTAATTTCATTATTCTTGTTATGACATTGTATTGTAATTTTGTAAGTTATTATGGGGCTTGGGTAATGTGCACATGGACTTTCACTCTTTTATTTCTTAAAAGTTTATGCACATACACAATTATCTCAAAAAGTTTATTTAGTAAAAAAAGAAAGTAGACATATTATTCTGTCAAAGGACTAAAAAGACTTTTAAATGCTTTTTATTTTCCAATGTTCATCTCATTGAATTGTAACATCCACTCAATCCACACTGGTCCACAGACCACACTTGGACTAACCAGCACTTTCTTTTTTTATTTCTGTGTTACAGTTAAATTCCTTCAGCACAGACTCCCTTTAAAACTATTCTTCTGAAAACAGACTGCTCTTCTGCACCACTCTACTTTTCAGCCTCATTACACAACTCCATACCTTAAGCCATCCTTAATATATCATGGACCTCTGTGTTTCTCTCCTTAGCTTAAATGTTCCTTTTACTTACACTCTTCTCCACTAATCAGATCTGCTTTCCCAAATCCATCTATATTTCACATGCCAGGATGACTCCATTCATAGTTTCTCTAGATTCCATCACTCAGAGTTAATCTCTCCTGTTTCAATTTTCTTTTATCTATAATCACTTATTTTTAAGTAACCATTCAAGCATTTTCCATTCTCTTCACTTTAATTAAAAGGTAAAAGAATACTATACCCAGAAGATACACAATAATTATTGAAATAGGTTAAACCAAATAGGAGGAATTGCTAGCATCTGTTTGATGCCTGAAGAGGTCTCAGTGTCACTGCATCTGTTCCCTAAAGTTAGTCCATGGAGCAGTAGTTGCTGACTTCACTCAAGGGATGTTATGAATTTGCTGTATTTCATATTGGTTCTTTCTTGGTACTTCAGAGGAAGCATTATCTGAGGTTCAGTTCAGTCACTCAGTCATGTTCAACTTTTTGCGACCCCATGAACCGCAGCACACCAGGCCGCCCTGTCCATCACCAACTCCTGGAGTCCACCCAAACCCATGTCCATTGAGTCTATGATGCCATCCAACCATCTCATCCTCTGTTGTCCCCTTCTCCTCCTACCCTCAATCTTTCCCAGCATCAGGGTCTTTTCCAATGAGTCAGCTCTTTGCATCAGGTGGCCAAAGTATTGGAGTTTCAGCTTCAACATCAGTCCTACCAGTGAACACCCAGGACTGATCTCCTTCAGAATGGACTGGTTGGATCTCCTTGCAGTCCAAGGGACTCTCAAGAGACTTCTCCAACACCACAGTTCAAAAGCATCAATTCTTCAGCGTTCAGCTTTCTTCACAGTCCAACTCTCACATCCATATATGACCACAGGAAAAACCATAGCCTTGACTAGATGGACCTTTGTTGACAAAGTAATGTCTCTGCTTTTGAATATGCTATCTAGGTTGGCCATAACTTTCCTTCCAAGGAGTAAGCGTCTTTTAATTTCATGGCTGTAATCATCATCTGCACTGATTTTGGAACCCAGAAAAATAAAGTCTGACACTGTTTCCACTGTTTCCCCGTCTATTTCCCATGAAGTGATGGGACCAGATGCCATGATCTTAGTTTTCTGAATATTGAGCTTTAAGCCAACTTTTTCATTCTCCTCTTTCACTTTCATCAGGAGGCTTTTTAGTTCTTCACTTTCTGCCATAAGAGTGATGTCATCTGCATATCTGAGGTTATTGATATTTCTCCCAGCAATCTTGATTCCAGCTTGTGCTTCTTCCAGCCCAGAGTTTCTCATGATGTACTCTGCATATAAGTTAAATAAGCAGGGTTACAATACACAGCCTTGACTTACTTCTTTTCCTATTTGGAACCAGTCTGTTATTCACCCAGTTCTGTTATCTGAAGGGAGAAAGCAAATCCGTATTTAGGATCATGGTTGGGGGGTTAATTCTAGAAATTTAGGTGTTCAGGGGTTTAAGACTGCAACAGTACCTTTATATTAATTGGATATCTTAGCCATCAAAATTCTGATTAAGAATATCGCTCAGGAAAAACATGCCACATTAATCTATCAGAGTTACAGAAAATAGCAAGTTAATAAAGAAAGCAAGTACAAAGAAAAATCTAACTGCTGATTAGGCAGCTTGATTTCTTATTTTCATTATATATGCATGTATATATAATCAATGTAATAACTGTAGTGATATAATTGGAAATAATATCACAATCATTAGCAAATGCTCTTCATTGATTTTAGTGTTTAGTTACATGTGGTCCAAAGCTTTCCTATTCTCATAAAACCTATAGAATCCTTTTATTTATTTATGCTTACTGAATATTAGAAACTATTTATTAAAAGTAGTCATCTAAGTTTAGAACTTCCAGGGTGAAAACATGTTCCCTCTTGGCTCCATTTTCTGTATTTCATTTAGCTGAGTTCAGATTTTCGCTTATTGTGATTAGTACACACTGTCAGATGAAAGACTGTGCAAGTTGCCCTTCATCTTCTGTGATAAATTTAGCTCCCCACGATGATACATAATTACACTGGGCAGTGCAATCTGATTATCTGTCAAATATAGATGAGTCACCCTGCTACCTTCAAATACCAGTTCTCTGTGTCTACAATGAATTAAAACACTTCAGTCCTTGATGCAAAAGTGATAATAAAATCTCCATTCAGCCAGTACACATTTACTGAATGCCTGCTGTGTGCCAACCAATCGTATTTGAAGAGCAGCTTTCAGATGAGTTTTACATAATTCTTTAACTGATCCTTAGAATAACTCTTTAATCCGTAGAAGCAGACACACTGGTCTCAATCTGCAGGTGAGGAAATGGTGCTTCAGAGAGGGCAAGTGATTTCTTGGGGCTCACATGGTTTGAAATGTTACAGTTAAGAATAAAAGTTAGGACTTCTGAGTCATCCCCATTTAGTCCTTTTCACATAGCATGCTTTGTTGCAGAGTATAAGATGTTCTGTGCATGATAATGTAGGTCTGGCGTCTTTTGTGTGAATGTCTTTATCATCAAATCACTTATAATTATGAAAAATCTACTTTCCACTCCAAAAGTATTAGCCCTGTGGGACTTCAGTGAAAGTCATGTATCACAGATCTGTAAAATAAAATAAATAGAAGTTGCAAACATATCTGCAAAGAATAGCCCACTTGAACCTATGACAAAAAGATTGTTAATGATAGAAATAGTTACGTTTCCACTGAATCTGTAACGTTCTTCGGTATTAGCTCAAAAAATGTCTAACAAGATAAGCAAATCCTTGCACTCATAGTAAATGTACACACATTTCTTTATAATTAACCCTTCACATGTCTCACATATAACTTCATTTTATAGCTAAGAATAAAAAAATCTAAGAGAAGCTGCCAGGATGAACAAATGGTTTCTTCAGAGCTTGTGTATTTGCTGTGTATTTGCTGTTATAGTACTGCCTTTAATAAATGCAGTTAAGGCAGATAAATTCCACTGAGGTAGAAGCTACCAGGGGCTTTCCTGGTGGCTCAGCAGTAAAGAATCCATTTGCAATGCATGAGATGCAGGTTCGATCCCTGGGTTGGGAAGATCCCCTGAAGGAGGGCACAGCAACCCCCTCCAGTATTCTTGCCTAGAGAATCCCATGGACAGAGGAACCTGGAGGGCTACAGTCCATGGGACTGCGGGGAGTCAGACCCAGCTGAAGTGACGGAGCATGCATAAGCTACCAGAGGCAGAAATTGTGTCTGTTTATCTCATTACTAGATCTCCAACCCTAGAATAATACCTGGCACATAGCATATAGTCAATAAATAGTTGTCAAATGAATGCAATGCTTTGAAAAGAAGTCTCTTTTCAACCTCAGCCTTTCCTGATGTATATATGTCTGTGATACTGGAGAAAGCTGCGTCAGAATGGTTTAAGTTTCATATGTGGCAAAGTGAAACCACAGCTGTATAATGATGATCCTGTAACACCAGTTGATTCACATTATACCTCAGCCATGGTTAGTACATGCTGTTCCAGCAGCCATCTCTCTTTTTTTTTTTTTAATTTTTAATTGAAGGATAATTGATTTACAGAATTTTGTAGTTTTCTTTCATATAACAAAAATCAACCATAGGTACACCCATGTCCCCTCCTTCCCATCTCCCGCCCCATCCCACCCTTCAGCTTGTCACAGAGCCCCTGTTTGAATTCCCTGAGTCATACAGCAAATTCCCATTGGCTATCTATTTTACATATGATATTGTAAATTTCTACATTACTCTGTCCATACATCTCCCCTTCTCCCTACTCTCCTTCTCCTATGTCCATAGGCCAGTTCTCTATGTCTGTTTCTCCACTGCTGTGCTGAAAATAAATTCATCAGTGCCATCTCTTTAGATTCCATATATGTAAGTCAATATCAGTTCAGTTCAGTTCAGTCGCTCAGTCGTCTCTGACTCTTTGCGACCCCATAAATCGCAGCACGCCAGGCCTCCCTGTCCGTCACCAACTCCTGGAGTTCACCCAGACTTATATCCATCGAGTCAGTGATGTCATCCAGCCATCTCATCCTCTGTCGTCCCCTTCTCCATCTGCCGCCAATCCCTCCCAGCCTCAGAGTCTTTTCCAATGAGTCAACTCTTCGCATGAGGTGGCCAAAGTACTGGAGTTTCAGCTTTAGCATCATTCCTTCCAAATAACACCCAGGGCTAATCTCCTTCAGAATGGCCTGGTTGGATCTCCTTGCAGTCCAAGGGACTCTCAAGACTCTCCTCCAACACCACAGTTCAAAAGCATCAATTCTTCGGTGCTCAGCTTTCTTCACAGTCCAACTCTCACATCCATACATGACCCCAGGAAAAACCATAGCCTCGACTAGACAAACCTTTGTTGGCAAAGTAATGTCTCTGCTGTTGAATATGCTATCTAGGTTGGTCATAACTTTCCTTCCAAGGAGTAAGCGTCTTTTAATTTCATGGCTGCAGTCACCATCTGCAGTGATTTTGGAGCCCCCAAAAATAAAGTCTGACACTGTTTCTACTGTTTCCCCATCTATTTCCCATGAAGTGATGGGACCGGATGCCCTGATCTTAGATTTCTGAATGTTGAGCTTTAAGCCAACTTTTCACTCTCCACTTTCACTTTCATCAAGAGGCTTTTTAGTTCCTCTTCACTTTCTGCCATAAGGGTGATGCCATCTGCATATCTAAGGTTATTGATATTTCTCTCAGCAATCTTGATTCCAGCTTGTGTTTCTTGCAGCCCAGCGTTTCTCATGATGTACTCTGCATATAAGTTAAATAAGCAGGGTGACTATATACAGCCTTGACGAACTCCTTTTCCTATTTGGAACCAGTCTGTTGTTCCATGTCCAGTTCTAACTGTTGCTTCCTGATCTGCATACAAATTTCTCAAGAGGCAGATCAGGTGGTCTGGTATTCCCATCTCTTCCAGAATTTCCTACAGTTTATTGTGATCCACACAGTCAAAGGTTTGGCATAGTCAATAAAGCAGAAATAGATGTTTTTCTGGAACTCTCTTGCTTTTTCCATGATCCAGCAGATGTTGGTAATTTGATCTCTGGTTCCTCTGCCTTTTCTAAAACCAGCTTGAATATCAGGAAGTTCACAGTTCACATATTGCTGAAGCCTGGCTTGGAGAATTTTGAGCATTACTTTACTAGCGTGTGAGATGAGTGCAGTTGTGCGGTAGTTTGAGCATTCTTTGGCATTGCCTTTCTTTGGGATTGGAATGAAAACTGACCTTTTCCAGTTCTGTGGCCACTGCTGAGTTTTCCAAATTTGCTGGCACATTGAGCGCAGCACTTTCACAGCATCATCTTTCAGGATTTGAAAGAGCTCAACTGGGATTCCATCACCTCCACTAGCTTTGTTCATAGTGATGCTTTTTAAGGCCCACTTGACTTCACATTCCAGGATGTCTGGCTCTAGGTCAGTAATCACACCATTGTGATTATCTGGGTCGTGAAGATCGTTTTTGTACAGTTCTTCTGTGTATTCTTGCCACCTCTTCTTAATATCTTCTGCTTCTGTTAGGTCCATACCATTTCTGTCCTTTATCGAGCCCATCTTTGCATGAAATGTTCCCTTGGTATCTCTAATTTTCTTGAAGAGATCTCTAGTCTTACCCATTCTGTTGTTTTCCTCTATTTCTTCGCATTGATTGCTGAAGAAGGCTTTCTTAGCTGAACATTAGGATACATGTGTCTTTTTCAGTTTCATTTCCTCAGGGTATATGGCTAGGAGTGAGATTGCTGTGTCATATAGTGGTTTTATTCCTAGCTTTTTAAGGAATCTCCATACCATCTTCCATAATGGCTGTATCAGTTTACATTCCCACCAGCAATACAAGAACGTTCCCTTTTCTCTACACCCTCTCCAGCGTTTATTGTTGTAGACATTTGATGATGGCTGGATGGCCATTCTGACTGGTGTGAGGTGGTATCTCATTGTAGTTTTGATTTGCATTTCTCTAATAATGAGTGACTGGGGACAGGAGGAGAAGGGGGCGACAGAGGATGAGATGGCTGGATGGCATCACTGACTCGATGGACGTGAGTCTGAGTGAACTCCGGGGGTTGGTGATGGACAGGGAGGCCTGGTGTACTGTGGTTCATGGGGTCGCAAAGAGTCGGACAAGACTGAGCGACTGAACTGAACTGAATAATGAGTGAAATTGAGCGTCTTTTCATGTGCTTGTTAGCCATCTGTATGTCTTCTTTGGAGAAATGGTCCCTTTCCCACTTTTTGATTGGGTTGTTTGCTTTTCTGGTATTGAGTTGTATGAACTGCTTGTATATTTTGAAAGCTAGTTATTTTTCAGTTGTTTCCTTTGCTATTATTTTCTCCCATTCTGAGGATTGTCTTTTCACCTTGTTTGTAGTTTCTTTTGCTGTGCAAAAGCTTTTAAGTTTAGTTAAGTTGCACTTGCTTATTTTTGTTTTTATTTCCATCACTCTAGGAGGTGGGTCATAGAAGATCTTGCTTTATGTCATCAAGTGTTCTGCCTATGTTAATAGTTTCTTACATTTACGTCTTTAATCCATTTTGAGTTTATCTTTGTGTATGGCATTAGGTAGTTTTCTAATTTCATTCTTTTGCATGTAGCTGTCCAATTTTCCTAGCACCACTTATTGAAGAAGCTGTCTTTGCCCCATTGTACATCCTGGTAGGTGCCTGGGTTTATCTCTGAGTTCTCTGTCTTGTTCTATTGGTCTATATTTCCAACAGCCATCTTTAAATAGAACAATAAATACCCTCCAGAACAATAAATACCCTCCAGTGGTACCAACAGAACTCAAAGCTTACATTCCATTAACCCTAAGCCAGAGCTTTGCAGATATGCAGAGTAAAAGACAGCATGCATTAAAGTTTCTAACCTAGCACTGGTGACAGAGGATGTGCAGTAAACACTGAGTGAATCTCCCTTCAATTTTGTAGCACAATAAATCAGAACTTGTGTGTGTGTTGCATAATATGGTCTTATCTAATTCACATGAAGGTAAAGCTAAAACTCCTTAAGATTTCATATGTGTATTTAATAATGTTTGAGGGACCTCTTTAATATGGTAGTTAAGCTAAAAGAATTTTAAGATAGAGGGATTTTGGTCCATGGCCTGACTTTGTCAACTTTCTAAAATTTGGCAAGTTATTCAGTTTTCCCAAGGTTAAATTTCCTGAGCTTCAAAGCAAGGAAAATCATAGTAAAAGCTTTATAAGGTGGTAATGTGTTGTATTTGAGGTACCTGCATTTGAAGGCCACAGGGAATGTTGAGTTACTGAAAAGAGGGCAGGTCCAAACCTGCAGTGATGGCTCAGGTGATTCTGTCTATGTAAATCAGATACCAGTTATGCCCACTTTGCTCCTGCAGACTTATATATGATATTGGCTCGCATCCAAGTTCTATAATCCATAGAAATCTAAATTCTTCTTCAAGGTTTTTAAGAATTCTGAAGGATCACAGTTTCATGGTGAACTTTTATCTAGAGTGGCACTTCCATGCCCTTTTTGTTTTGTTTTGATTTTATTAAATGCTTTCTATTGACTGACACGAGAAAATGAGGCTGTTTCTAAAATTCTACCTGCTCCCAAAAATACACATTGACACAAGGTATCAATGAAAAGACTTTAGTGAATATCTTGGCATCAGAGGAATGGGATCATTTTAAATTGCAAAACAGAATCAAATTTTATACTGCCTGTTGTTTTCATTTTATTCATTTTTATTTGTTAGATACCAAACATTTTGGCATTCTCTTGGCTTTTCACACTGCATCATTACCTAATTTCCCAAGATTTCATTTGTCCATCCTCCTCTCTTCTGTAATTCCCTCTCCCCATCAACTTCTAAAAAATTCCTGATTATGTAAGCAAAATAGATGTATATTTATTGATTAATTTTGGTGGAGATTTCTACAATAGTCAAGATTGCAGGATCTCACATTTTATTCCACAGAACTTGAGTACCCCCAGCCATAAAAGACTGTTCCTTTCCAAAGAGGAATATTGTAAAAATGTTACAATAATGCATCTATTGCATCATTACACTCAAGACTGACTGCCAATGCCCCTTGTCAGGAAAACAACTGAATGTCTCTCATTTGCTTGCTTGCGACTGATCTATATTTACTCCAGTTACCATCACTAATTGGCTGTGTGAAATACTGACTCTACATCTTATTTGGGACCACTCTTTGATACCAAAGTTGAATCTGTTAGCCATGATGTTCTCCAAAACACGGTCAGAATTAAATTTAAAATATGTATGCTCTATATGTGTGTCTTTTGGGGCTCTTGCGTTTTCTTCATCATGATAAGCATATTTCCAATGACAGCCATTCTAAAGGTGATCTCTATGTCCTACACTTTCTGTTTTGGTTAAGCGTTACTGGTCTCATTTCTTTTTCCTTGATATCATATTCCATCTTCTTGGTAAATCTTTTATTCTTTGAAGATTTTAATGCTTTCCCACAGTTGCTCTCTCCTTTATCATTCTTGGTTTCCTAGGAACAGCTTTCATGTGAAAATCACCTTTACAACCCGAGCCATCCCCTTGGTTAGTCTAAGAATTATTTTTTTCATCAAGTTATCTCTGATGCTGGGAGGGATTGGGGGCAAGAGGAGAAGGAGACGACAGAGGATGAGATGGCTGGATGGCATCACTGACTTGATGGACGTGAGTCTCAGTGAACTCCAGGAGTTGGTGATGGACAGGGAGGCCTGGCGTGCTGCGATTCATGGGGTGGCAAAGAGTCAGACACGACTGAGTGACTGATCTGATCTGATCTGATACAGAAATTTTAAAAAATATATTAATGAAAACATTCCTTATTTAGACGTGTTCTATTGTCTACACTCCCATTTCTCGAATCTAGTGGTTCATAAACTCATTAAGACTGTCAACTGATTAAATTTCCATTATCAATCCTCTGTTTTTAGTACCCTTTTCCCAGCATAGTTTTCATGATTTTTTTTTTTTTTTGCAATTACTCTGTTGAAAATAACTTAAACTTTATATTTTCCCATGGAATCCATGTGGTTAACATTACCTTTAGGCTAGGTTAGAATGTTGGGATAGGGTACTGTTGTTGTAACTGTGGTATTAATTAAGGTAGAATAATTCCTATTTTTAAAAAGTGCCAGATCTCAATGACTTATTACAATGAAGTTTTATTATGTTCTCATCTCTGTCCCATACAGTCCACCTGAGGAAGGAGAATGAGGAATCTCCTTTATGCAGTCATTTCAGGGACTCGTCAGACTATTTCCATGTATGTTGCTAAGAGTAGGTATGAAGAAAGCACATCTTAACTGAACTGTTTTGGACTCCAAATAATGTATTGCTTCTCCTCACATTTAAGTTGTGAGAACTGGTTGCATGGCCCCACCTTGATGCAGAGAACCTGAAATGCAGTTTGTCTGTGGATCCATAAACAGGAAAAATGTAGAGCAATGATAAATTTGCAATGCCGTCATCCACAAAGTTGAGTTGTAATAATGAAAAACAAAAGGACAAAATGACAACTGGTATACATATAGCCCTATAACTCTTCTACCCTGCTCAGCAATTTCCCACTTTTCTCTAGTTAGCTTACTCTTCTTTTTCATGCTAGTCATCTTTCATATGTTTCTTACTCTCTTCCAACTTCTGATAATTTTCCTTCCCTTGTTTCAATTATCATAGAGATAAAAAGAAAAATCTAAGTAGAAAGCATATCTCTTGCTCTCATTTCTAAATGCATTCCTGTGTATCTGAATCTTTCTCATTTCTAGCTCTATTTCATTGAAGGGATTGCCCATCTTCCATTTCAAAGGCCATTGTCCAGTGGCCAATATGCCAATCACTATGTTCATTAGTAAATAGACATTTCCCACTAACATTTAATCCTGCCAGTGACTTGTCTCTAAGTCCCTTTGCACTGACTGTAACTCTATCCAACTGTCCTCTCCTCTCTTCTGCTGTCCATCCTGTAATAAATTATCTGGAGAGGCCTTTCTGTATCGTGGCCTCTGCTGCTCGATACCTCAGGGACTCTTCAACCCCTTGTACCCACAATACTTGATGGAAATTGCTCTTTCCAAGATTCCATTCACTTCTATCACTAAATCCAATAGTGACTTTTCATTTCATTTGTTATTTTACACAATCGACATTTAATACATTTGAAAACTCAGTTGTGTTTTAAACACTCTTGCCTTGCCTTATCTCACATGACACTTCTTATCGTCTTTCCTTTCAGTTCCATTTTCAAGTTATCTTTCTTTGCTGTAACTTTAAATTGCATAGTTCTTACAATTCCCCTTTAGATCCTATTCAACTTTCTCCTTAAAGGCAAATCAAATTAAATATATCCAGCAAATTTCAGGATTTCTTCTTTTTCCCTCCATCTATTCTCCAATCTTGGTGTCTCACTCAATACGTCAAATCAGATCTGTGGGAATCATGAAGATTTTCCCTTCTCCATCAGCCACTATATCAGATTTATTACAAAATTCTGTTCACAGTAATCTTTCCGTTAGTTTCATTCTAATAAAAGCCACCATAACTTAAGAGCAAAAGCAGGAAATTCTTCTAATTTTATTGACTATATTAACAACCACCATCTTTTTTGCTCCACCCAACCTTCAGAATGGTCTCTTAAGTCACTAAACAGATATTATCCTTGTCTTTTAAAATTTCTTTTAATCCAAGGGGCATGCTTATTTATCTTGGTCTGCAAGCCTTTTAATGGTCTGGCTCTCTCTTCTCATTTATGTCAGGCCACGCTCCCTACTCACCCCACTTCATTAGTCACAATTGTCCTTATTTTGGTGCCTCAAACATAAAAGTCACAGGAATTTTAGAACATTTAGTTCCACTCGCTCCAATTTATCATAATTTTCTAGTTCTCAGTTCAATTTTAACTTTTCTATTGAAAAGCATGGCACACTTTCTGTTTTTCTAATTGATTTAAAAATATCAGTATCAGCATCAGATACTTGCATTTAGCCCTAGTTTTAAAAACACATATGTATTAATCAGAATCAGACTGCTACAGGTGCAGTATCTAGTATGAACTTATGCTATTGTGTCCTTTCTGTTAAAGGGACCTGTCCTTGAACAGTAAAATTTTAGTCTTATTGGAAGCTTTCTCCATGTGACCCTATTTCTCAGTTGTTATTCCTTTTTGTTCTGTTGAATGCCATATATTCTTCTCATGACTCTAGACTAAACAAAGTACTTCTAATCAAATATTTACATTTTTTAAATTAGAAGGTTATATTAGCATTGAAAATGTGTTTACATTCTAACACTTTAGCTACAATTCTTTATAAAATTTTATTTTTTTTCCTCTTAACGTAGCTTCCAGGAGATGGGGTTTGAAGGAAATGAAATCACACTGCATTTACTAGTCTGATTTTCTTATAGAAAAGGACTGCTCTTGAGAGAACAAATGAAAGTTCAGTAGCATTTTCTACAGATTATGTGTCAGCAGTTATTGCTTTACTTCAAGCCCTTTTAGTGCATTTTGGCATCAATTACAGATAAAATCTGTGGAGTGCTCAGACCTCTCCACATGTGGCTTCATTTCAACCTGAAAGAACCTTAGGGTAGGTACTTTTACTACCATCTAACAAAGAAAATAAAGGTTAAAGAGAATATCTGCCCTGCTTAAAGTCACATAGCTCATAAACAGGGCTGAGATATGAAGCTAGACTGTCTGGCAGCAGGGCTCTTACTTCTAATCAACAAGCTACAATACTTTGTTTTAGTATATAGCATTCTCAGATGATATAATCTAGTTATTCTGTAGAGGGGAAATTTTACCTGACTTTTTCTGTGCATGTCACTTAAACTTAATTGTAAAATTCAAAGGAGGTCCAGCCCCCAGGGATCTAAAGATAACAATATCTAAAATATTGCTTTGATTTTTAATTAGGATGTTATAAAAATTTTTGTAACATTATTTTTGCTTTGCTGTCTACCTGAAACTATCACAACATTGTTAATTGGCTAAAATCCAATATAAAAAAAAAATAGCTGTAGGATTTATTGAAATTTCACAAATTTCTTCTCAATAAGGGGAGTGTACAAAATGTATTATATATTTTAGGAGAGTATTCTAAAGCTTTAGGAAGTTTCTTGTGATATCAAATCCAGGGTCCCCTCATTAAAAACCCCTCCAGATCTTCCTATGATTCCCAACTATTTATCCTCCCTAATCAAGTTTTTGTTTCCTGGCCTGTATTATTCATACTAGGTATTACTAGTAACTGTTTATTTTTTGTATCTGAAAATTCTACAGAAATTAGAATGTTATATATTCCAAGAGTTCGATTTTCCCATGGGAAAGGAAGAATGTTTGCCATCACTCTAGAAAAGAAAAAGATCCTCATGTTTAGGCTTAAAAACTAAAATAAACTCTGCCAATTAGGTCATTTTTCATTACCTATGTGGTATATGGTTACAATAATAGCCTCTAAGTGTATCTTGCTTCCCTGCATTGCTCCTTGGATCAGTCCTCCCTTACTCATTCTAGTCTTTTTTATTTATTTATTTTTTAATAACAGCAAATTTTTATTTGTCGTGGTTCCAGAGGCTAGGAAATTCAAGATCAAAGCACCTATAGATTTACTGTCTGGTGAGGATCTGATTCCAGATGAGTAAATGACATCTTGCTGTGCCTAATATGGTGGAAGGAGCACAGGGGCTCTCTGAGGTCTTTTTTTAAGGGCACTAATCCCATTAGTAAGGCTCCACCCTCATGGCCTAATCACGTCCCAAAGGCCCCACTTCCAAATACCATCACATTGGGGATTAGGTGTCAGCATATGAATTTAGGGGGAGACACAAACATCCAATCTATACATTTTTTTTATAGTCTTTGGTTATGTCCTTGCTCATTTATCGTAGTGTTGATAAAGTACCTTGCTTTGGTTAAAAAAACAACAACAACTGGAGAACGTGGCACAGAAACTTGAAAAATGTTGATGTTTTACACTTTATTTGTCCTGTTGCTCTTGTAACTTTTCCCATGAGCAAGTCAAGGCTAGCCTGCAGGGTGGCTCATGGCCCATCTTCTCCAGTTTCCATAGCTAATCATCAAACTGAGAAGCAGAGCCACTTGGTTAGATGACTGCAAATGATGGAGACAGAGGTTAGCCTAGGAGAGACTGGACAAGCACTGCTCATCTAAGCCTAGACCAGCTGCTGATCCACAGAATTTTGAGCTTAATAAGTCATGGTCTTTTGAGCCACTAATCTATGGTATTCTGTTATACAGTAAAAGCTAACTAACACAAACATTTTCTCATTTACACTAACTATGGAGTTTACTGTTTAATTACTATTGGCCCTAGGGCATGTGAATTATGACACTACATTTTCAAGTTAGTAATATTCATTTTTATAGACATCATAGCTGGAGGAGGATACTACTTACGCAGACAGAATAAACAAAAACATTAAAATGGAGTGCTCAATGTCAAGCATTGTATTACATCCTATACACATATCCTAAAGCATATGTGTTTGTTTGGTATAGCTCAGGTGCCAACAGGAATGTACCTTTCTCCTTAGTTCTTCAATTAACCTTAATTAAGATTCTTCAATTAAGCATTATTCTTCACTTGATGCTTGTAAAAATTGGCCCATACCATAGATATATGTTGGTATGCATAAGCACAGAAGGAAAAGCTAGAAAGAAGTAAAGGTAGTCAGAGATTAAAATCATGATTATCAGGAAAGTTGTGGAATTACTTTTCCTTAGTACTGAAATATCCCTGGATTTGTACCTAAGGGTAGGTGACATTTAAATATTTCTTTATAAAGATTTTAAACACAAGGACTGTGTGGTAATTGAATACAACCTAATGATAATTTCAAGGTAATAATTCTCTTCTGAAGACTTCTATGACTGTGTTCAATAGCACCACATTATCCAATGCATTATGTACAGCATGATGGATAGAAATCTCCCACCTCGTACACACTAGGAAATAAAGTCCTACAATGGCTGAAAATCTTACGAATTCACTAATATTCAAAATGTTCCCTTTAAAGTCATTCATACCATAGGAAGTTTCTCTTTCATTCATCACCCTGTCATGGGAGGTTTTTCCACTATTTGTCAGACAGACAAATAATACTCTATAAAGAAGGAATAGCAGCTAAAATGGAAACTTTGCTAGTGGTGTTCTTAAATAAACAGAAAAATGAAACTTTGTAGATCATAATAACCTTAGGAAACAAAAAACGTATCATATATTTTGATATTTTGATAGCATTTCCTCTCTTCTCTGTTATGCATGGTAAGTGGAAATTTCCTAATATAAAACAACTGATAAAGATCTTCTCAGATGTTCATACTGTATAACTTTAAGAGACTAAATTCTGATATACTAAATTATTTAATTTGGTAAATTAGAATCTGAGTTTATAGATTAGTTATAAATGGAGAGGATGAGATTAGTTGCTAATTAATGTAAAAAGTTGGGCTGTCTATACTTTTTAATAGAGAATGAGAGAACATCAAAATTGATGAAATTTGATTTGTTAATGTACCAGAAAATATATGAGTTTTCACTTTATTAGCATAAATCAAAGATTGTCCTTTTTAAACTGTATCCAAAATATAGCAATGTTAAAAATTTTGTTTTAGCAAGTAGATGAAATACTTTAAATTGTCAAACATCTACATGTATTACTACAAATACTATTGCATACTTAATTTCAGAGGCAAATATACTTTTATACTGCTTTTATAGTGCTGATTAGCATCTTACTTCTTAAGATATTTAAAAATTTTCCTTCTGAATTCATTTTTTCCTGAGAAATCATAATAAATAAAATTATCTTGGTTTCTTTATATCACCTATTCTCTAGAAAGCTGCAGATTTTTCCGGGACAAAATTTGATCAAGTGAATTCTCACTTGCCAATATTTCTGTAGTAAAACATTTTCATGCATTGAGATTAATTGAAGAGATGGGACTGCATTCCAAATATCTCCTGCTTCTGATGAAAGATGATTTAAAGCTGAAATATAGGTGGAGGATGAATGTTGGTATCATTACTTATTTAGCAAGTATCAAAAGTCTATAGCCCTATACATGACTTCATAAAAATGTTTACATAAAAACCCTATATAACTCTTCATTTTAAAATGAATAAATACCAAGATTTAAACCGTTATTTTACAGGAATTTAGGTAGAATAATATGTATCAAAGTTATAAAAGAAGGATTTTTTTCCATCTATCGTATAGTAACTAAAAGGACATTTCTGATCCTCAAAAGAGTGAAGATGACATGCCCCTGGCTTGAATAAAAGAACAAGTGAGATGATTGAGATGAATAACAAATCTTCTCTTGTCCAAACTGGTAATACTTCATCAGTAGCTAAAGTTTACATGGTAAATAAATATTTAATAGAGTCTTAAGTAACTGAGTCTTTACACCTTAAAGAAGATCAGTTTTGATACCATAGATAATGAGGAGATGTTTATTGACTACTGTTATTATCTTTGTACTTAGTGTGGGTTATTCCTTCATCATCATAAAAATCAACTGAAAAAATGGAGAAAGCTGAGAGAGTAATACATGCATGAGAAGAGGAGGGCCTGGAATAAGGTGATAGCTTGTTTTTGTTCAGCTGCTAAGTCTTGTCTGACTTGCTGCAACCCCCTGAACTATAGCCCCCTAGGCTCCTCTGCCCATGGTATTTCCCAGGCAAGAATACTGGAGTGGGTAGACATTTCCTTCTGCAGGTAATCTTCATGACTCAACCTTGTCTCCTGTATTGCAGGTAGATTTTTTTACTCCTGAACCACCAGGGATGCCCTAAGGTCATAGGTATGGAAACACAAGTGAGGAGTTAAGGCTTGAAAGTATAGGAATAGGTAAAATGGGATTTAGTAGCTGAGTGGAGGAAGGTTAGTTAGTACCCTCAAAGTATAGTGGATGAGTAAACAGAAACATCTAAAGAACCCACTAAGTGGTGTGTTTGGTGGATAAAGACATTTAGAAGGATTATTAATTTGTATGAAAAATATAATAAAAGTATTTCCAAACAGAGAAATTAGTAAGGTTAGACCAAAACAAAACAACAAAAACAAAAAGAACAGGTACTGAATTGAAGATACAAATGTAGGAGTTACCTATTAACTATTAATAGTACCAGCAGAAGTTCCTGAAAAAGCAACACAGAGAGATGGCAGACACTGACAAAGGGAAGAGAGAGAGATGGAGAAAAATGCAAACAGTATCACTGAAACCAAGGAAAGCGATTCAAGAGGAGCAAAAGTTAGGGATGGCAAATTTCAAAGATGAAATAAAATAAGGCAGCGTCTTATGGGAGAAAATCACAGGCAAAATTATAGAGTAGTTTAAATGTGTTATTAGGAAGGAAATCAAATTCTAGAGGACTATGGAGGGAATATTCAATGAGAAATTGGAGCTGACATTAAAGAAAACTTATTTAAGAAGCTTAGATATAAAAGATAAGGGAAATAACACAATATTTTGATGATCAAATGAAAGCTACCTGCCTGGTATTCCTCTGTCTCATTTTCCAAAATAAGGGAAAAAAAAAAAAAAAACAAAACTGGTAAATCCTTTCTTCTGTTAGGAAGTAAAAAATACTTTTTAAAAATGTGGGAAAAGGAAAAGAGAGGGGAAGAGGAGGATGAGAAAGAAGAGCCAGGCAGTTTTTTTTTTTTTTTTTTTTCATTTTTTGAATCTTCAGGTTTTTCTTCTTTTAAATTTTATTTAATTTTTAAACTTTACATAATTGTATTAGTTTTGCCAAATATCAAAATGAATCCACCACAGGTATACATGTGTTCCCCATCCTGAACCCTCCTCCCTCCTCCCTCCCCATACCATCCCTCTGGGTCATCCCAGTGCACTAGCCCCAAGCATCCAGTATCGTGCATCGAACCTGGACTGGCATCTCGTTTCATACATGATATTTTACATGTTTCAATGCCATTCTCCCAAATCTTCCCACCCTCTCCCTCTCCCACAGAGTCCATAAGATTGTTCTATACATCAGTGTCTCTTTTGCTGTCTCATACACAGGGTTATTGTTACCATCTTTCTAAATTCCATATATATGCGTTAGTTTACTGTATTGGTGTTTTTCCTTCTGGCTTACTTCACTCTGTATAATAGGCTCCAGTTTCATCCACCTCATTAGAACTGATTCAAATGTATTCTTTTTAATGGCTGAGTAATACTCCATTGTGTATATGTACCACTGCTTTCTTATCCATTCATCTGCTGATGGGCATCTAGGTTGCTTCCATGTCCTGGCTATTATAAATAGTGCTGCGATGAACATTGGGGTACACATGTCTCTTTCCCTTCTGGTTTCCTTGGTATGTATGCCCAGCAGTGGGATTGCTGGATCATAAGGCAGTTCTATTTCCAGTTTTTTTAAGGAATCTCCACACTGTTCTCCATAGTGGCTGTACTAGTTTGCATTCCCACCAACAGTGTAAGAGGGTTCCCTTTTCTCCACACCCTCTCCAGCATTTATTATTTGTAGACTTTTGGATTGCAGCCATTCTGACTGGTGTGAAATGGTACCTCATAGTGGTTTTGATTTGCATTTCTCTGATAATGAGTGATGTTGAGCATCTTTTCATGTGTTTGTTAGCCATCTGTATGTCTCCTTTGGAGAAATGTCTATTTAGTTCTTTGGCCCATTTTTTGATTGGGTCATTTATGGAAAGATATAATCACCATCACCTCTTCTCAAACCAAAGCAAGGATTGAAAGCTGTTTGGGCATAACAGAAAATGAAGAGAAAGAGTTAGTCATTCTGAGTCTTTGTGTTCCCATGGACTGTAGCCTGCCAAGCTCCTCTACCCTTGGATTTCTGCAGAGAAGAATACTGGAGAGGGTAGCAAGTGCCTTCTCCAGGAGATCTTCCCAACCCAGGGATGAAACCTGTGTCTCCTGCATTGCAGGCAGATTCTTTACTGTCTGAGCCACTACAGGCATAACAGAAAACATTTCAAAAATCAGAGTAGACTAGCAATTACTTGAAAGGACATTGGCTAACTCAGTCTGGCACTGGCTAGAGAAAAGTTATCACTGTTCATTGTAAAGCAGCAGTGAGTGAGGGGTAATGGATTGTCAGTCTTCCTATGGCATTATTTTCTAACATAAGTATTATAAACATAATGAAAATGCTGTGTCTGTCTAGAATTGAGGGCCATGTGATACCAAAGACATGTCTGTTGTCCTAAGAGAGAGGGCAAGACATTAAGGAGTAAATAGGAAAGAATATATATATCCTGGCTAGGAGGAGTATTATTAAATCAAAATGAAAATTTCATGGGTTGAGTGATAATGACAAAGTAAGAATTATTAAAGTGGACAATTGGGAAGAAATGAAGTTCATGACAAAAGATAAAGGCAGCTTCAAGCCAGGAAGGGAAATCTTATTTTGAGGGGTGACCTAGTGGAGAAGAAAAAAAGTTGCATAGCAGAAATGCATGTGGAGTGTGGGGATAGCCATAAGAAGCAAAAATGAAAGAAATATTGCATAAACATATACACATATGACCTAGTAAATAAGTATAAACAATTATGTTAATTTGCCTTTCTTTGTATTTTCATACAAAGGCATATGAGAAGAGCATTCTGTGGGATTAAATTTACTACATACTACAGACTTTTAAAGACTGCATACAGCTGTTAGCTACTGCAGCTCTTGCCTTTCTGTATCTAAAAAGATTTTTTCCAGTGATAATTTACTTCAGTTGGAAGTTTATATAACAGATATCACTAAATATTCAACTTCTTGCTTCACAAACTGTGTTGTCTTTAGCACATGTATCTGTGAAAATATAAAGCACATCACTTGGAAATACAACTAAATCAATACTTATTCAATAAATATTCTCCATATTCCTTACCCACAATATATTTTTTCTACATTGACAATAGTTATTTTCTCAAATCAAATACTACATATTATCCCAAACTAATATTATTAGATTATTCATTATAAGCATAAAATGAGCCATAATTATAAACCAATAGGTTTATAGCATAACATATACAGTTTGAATAATGTGACATATTGCCACTTGCACACTTAATACTGAGTTTTATTTTTCTTTCTTCAAAAAGTTAATTACTCAGCCTTTTAAAGCTTTTTAGATAGAGAGGGTATGAGATGTAACCTGGTAAAAAAAATATAAACAGATTTCTTGGGGGAAGAGGTCATCACAGAATCATCATAGAAAGAGATCATTCATAGAAAAAGAAAATTATTTTTGATTTACTATATTTCTGTAAAAACTACAATGGATATATATCATTACATTGATACATTATATCAATGCATATAACATTCATGTATAACTGTAGTAATATCAATGTGGTAGCTCTCTCATGCTTCAACTAGTAGACCAATTTGCACACTGCATTTCTTCTCTTGCCTGGAACATGCACTTGATGTTGGGAGATAGAGTATCATCCTGTAACAATAGAGCAGCAAGCCATAGAGGAAGACAAAATAGAGAACCAGAGTAAGAGGGACCTGGCTTGGGAGTAGTTGTGGCAGCCCTAGCTGCTCATCCCCAAACTGTAAATGACCTAAGAGATTAGGCATCTGTGATACACAGCCAAAGACAATCACAATTGAGAATTAATTTTTTGTTCCATATCAATTATATTTAGGAAGATTGATACACCCAAATATTGAGAGATGATATTTTTAAAGTAATATTAATTATTATTGAAGGATGATATTATTGGGTTTCCCAGGTGGCGCTAGTGTCAAAGAATTGGCCTGCCAATGTAGGAGATGTAAGTGAATGGGTTTGATCCCTGGGTCGGGAAGATCCCCTGGAGGAGGTCACAGCAACCCACTCCAGTATTCTTGCCTGAGAATCACATGGACAGAGGAGCCTGGCATTTTACAGTCCATGGGGTCACAAAGGGTCGGGCACAACTGAAGTGACTTAGCATCCACCCATGATATTTTAAAAATGATATTAATTATTATTAACCTATTAATCAAGTATGTTAACAGCAAAGCTGCTAAAGCTGAAGTACAACCTAGCCACTACTCTCAAAAGAAAAATAATACTTTTTCTGACAGTTTTCAAAAGTTTCTCCACTTGAACTACTTGAAAGCACTCCATTTTGTTGAAGGGTCGCTGGGCAAGATAAATAGCTGAATTTTTTATTTTATTTAAAGGCAGCAGTCTTAGGCATTGACTGTTAAAACTGTATATGATGGAAAAGACACTGAATTTCTCTTTTCAAACACCTCAGCACAGAATAAGCTCTAAAAATCATTAGCTCTCAGAACCTTCTCACTGGTTGCAAGACCTTCTTTGACTCCCTAAAACCATAGATACTTAATTCAAATTCGAGTCAGAATCTCAGGAGACCAGTTCATCCACTGAGGAGTTTCCTGGTGGTTCTGCTACATGATAATTTAAATAAAAATTAAATGACCTTTTTTTTTTTCATGGCAAGGGGTGTTAAGAATATGGAATTGAGTATATATGAAGAAGTATAAATACTTGGCGACAATTTTGTTGGTTTTTTTCTGGAACTCTCTGAATTTGCTTAGAGTTTAAGGTGAAATCCATGACTTTGACAATTATATAAATTCCACTGTGCTCAGCTGATGCAGAACATGGTTAAAGCTATTTTCCATAGGTTTTGGTACTTTAAAGTGAACAGAGTCTTTACTTCACAGTATGACTTCCTTATTCAAAAATAAAATAGAACTTGCAGAGCAGCAATAAAAATGATACCAAATAAAAGCTTGTAGCTTTGTTGAGTGGGGTAAGAGCCCAGAGCAATATTTTAATTCAAGCAGAAAAGCAAAAGTTTCACATTATTGGTCTGACACACCACTTCATGCTCAAAGAGACACATCTCTCCTGTGATGAATATATGCATAGCAAAGAAGTGTCTCTCATGTCTTAGCCTCTGAGGAGGAATTTTAAAGACAGTGAGACTTTGAATTTATAGCTTATCTACTAAAAGGGGGAGGAGGGGGAAGGAGGCACAAGTTTGGATAAGAAAAATTCTACAAAAAACAAAATATTCCTTTTAGTCACCAGTAAATAAACCTGTGGGGACTCAGGTATTAGTATGTCTTCATAAGTTGACCCTCACTTGATTCTACTTTTTCTGTCATATTATTTCTGTGTGGTTCAGTTCAGTTCAGTTGCTCAGTCGTGTCTGACTCTTTGTGACCCCACGGACTGCAGCACACCAGGCCTCCCTGTCCATCACGAACTCTTGGAGTTTACTCAAACTCATGTCCATTGAGTCGGTGATACCATCCAACCATCTCATCCTCTGTTGTTTCTTTGTGGAGCGGGATGTATTTGGTTTCCCTGCAAAATATTTATTTCCTGGGCAATGACAAAGGAATTTTTGGCAGACAGGTATAATTCTATACCAAGACATTAGAAAAGTTCTACTCATAGTCAGAGTCCAGCTATAAATGATTACATAAAATGTAAGAAATAAATCGGAGGGGAAAGGAAAAAATATTTGGAATGAATCATTTGATATATGGAGCACTGCAATTCATATTAGAATAATTCATAGTGGGACTAGCTTCCTGAAAGTTAGAAAAATATGGAAAAGTCTAAATCTACTATATTTTGAGTGTTCTTGGTACCATACCTATGAAATCTTTGCCAAGACCAATGGCATGAAAAATTTCCCCGTGTTTTCTTTGAAAAGGTTTAAAGTCTTAAATTTAATTCTTTAATCCATCCTTTCAGGATAACTGTTATAAAACAAACAAAAAATGTTGGCAAGAATGTGGAGAATTTGGAATTCTTGTTTCAATTTTAAGTTATTGTTCCAACTTAAAACAGTCTCAGAACAATGAATATGAGTTAATATATCTAAAATGTATGGTTAGCTGTGTCTACAATCATAAATATAGGATTTATTTGGCTGAAAGCTGGACTTTATTTTTAACTCCTGAGTTTATATTCTATTCTGAATTATGAAAGCTGAACAATTTAGACAGCTGGAGAGACCATGGATGATCACAGCTAAAGTTAAGCAAATTAGAGGATTGTCTTTTTTACTGTCTTTGTTTGTCCACATATTCTACTTGGCTTTCTGTCTTAAAAATTCCAGAGCCAAATGGTGGTCTTCCAAACTTCTAGTCATGTCCTGTATAAGTAAATTCTGAAATTTAATTCTGCTACATCCATACAAATGATAGTCAAATCTATAATTCTAGTTCTATTCTCTAGAATTTTTTCTAGCAACTTTACAGAGCTCTGCTTTATAACCAGTGAAATTCAACAATATTAAGCATAAATGCTAATACATTTGGACAATTGTATACAATCATGTTGGAGAAGGCAATGGCAACCCACTCTTGCCTGGAAAATCCCATGGACGGAGGAGCCTGGTAGTCTGCAGTCCATGGGGTTGCTAAGAGTCAGACATGACTGTGCGACTTCACTTTCAGGCATTGGAAAAGGAAATGGCAACCCACTCCAATGGTTTTGCCTGGAGAATCCCAGGGACGGGGGAGCCTGGTGGGCTGCCGTCTACGGGGTCACACAGAGTTGGACACGACTGAAGCAACTTAGCAGCAGCATACAATCATGTAGCCACGTAATCACTACTGAAATTATGAAAGGGCATGTCTATCACCAAAAATGTTCACTTCAGTTCCTTTGCAATCAATCTTCTTTCTATATCTTTCCTGGATGCCTGATTTCCATTCTGTCACTACAGTTTCCTTTACTAAAATAAAAAATGGAATTGTACAATATGTGGTTGTCTCTGCTTAAACATTCTCACTTAGAATCACGCTTTTTAATTACATTACTGTGTTGGTACATCTGTAATCTATTTCTTTTTGTTGCACAGTTGTGTTCCATTGAATGAATAAATGCATTTTTTAATTCATATACAATTTCTTCATTTGGGTTGTTCCAGTTCTTATTACAAATGGAGCTGTTCTGAATATTTGAGTAAAATATCTGTGTGGGCACAGGTTTTTATTTGTATTTTTTGGTATATGCTTAGGAGTGGAATTACTAGATCATATGGAGGTATATGCTTAATATAATAATAAAACAAAACTAAAATCTGTTTTCCAAAGTAACTGTACCATTGTGATTTTCAGCTAGTAATGTAAATGAGTTCTAGTTTCTCTTTTTTCCCCAACACTACCTATTTTCTGAGGTTTTTATTATAATTCTTCTGATGAAGTTGTAGTGGTATCTCATTATAGTTTTAGTTTGTACTGATGCACATATTTTTGTCTCAAAAAAAGCTTCAAAATGCACGCAGCTACTCTACTCTCAAGGATGTAAATTGATGAATATGACAAGGTTACTCTTTGCAGCAAGATTTGTAATGACAAAATATTGGAAGATCTTAATTGCATCAGTTCAGTTCAGTTCAGTCGCTCAGTCGTGTCCAACTCTTTGTGACCCCATGAATCGCAGCACGCCAGGCCTCCCTGTCCATCACCAACTCCTGGAGTTCACTCAGACTCACGTCCATCGAGTCAGTGATGCCATCCAGCCATCTCATCCTCTGTCGTCCCCTTCTCCTCCTGCTCCCAATCCCTCCCAGCATCAGAGTCTTTTCCAATGAGTCAGCTCTTCACATGAGGTGGCCAAAGTACTGGAGTTTCAGCTTTAGCATCATTCCTTCCAAAGAACACCCAGAGCTGATCTCCTTCAGAATGGACTGGTTGGATCTCCTTGCAGTCCAAGGGACTCTCAAGAGTCTTCTCCAACACCACAGTTCAAAAGCATCAATTCTTCGGCGCCCAACCTTCTTCACAGTCCAACTCTCACATCCATACATGACCACAGGAAAAATAGTAGTTAAATAACTTATGACACACATATTTGATGGAATACTATGCACACAGTAAGCAAAAAGAATGTGGAAATTCTTCAAGGACTGGTCAAATATAATTTCTGGTATAACTTGTTAAGTGAAAATAAAAAGAGAGATGTGACTGGCAGAACAATTGTATGGTGAAGGTAGGGGATGAAAAGAGACCCATTTAACTCTTCTCCACAAAATCCATGTGAGGAAAATATTAATATTATTTTATAAAGCAATTCAAGGAAACAATGATCCTCTTTTAGATTAAACTCATTGAGAATATTCAGTAGTTGTGCTTTCTAAATATTTCTACAAATATGTGACAAAATATTTTCTCCCATTCATGTCAAATAGTAGCACTAGACTTATCAACTCCCTTGGATTTGAGTGGAGTCATATGACTAGTCCTGGCCAATGATTTGAGAATAAAAATGCCTGCATCATGCCCATATGAGTGCTCAAGTCAGACCCTCCTGTAGAATATCATCCAATGGCATGATTGGATGGCCTGGATCATTCCCTCCATGATGAGGGAAACGTACTTTCCAGTACAATATTTATTACCCCCATGTGGCTATTCAGTGCTTGAGATGTGGCTAGTGTGACTCAGGCACTGACTTTTAAATTTAATTTTAAATACTTAAAATTAAGAGTTCCAGGTGGCTCAGTTCTGTGCAGTTCAGTCGCTCAGTCGTGTCCGACTCTTTGCGACCCCATGGACTGCAGCACACCAGGCCTCCCTGTCCATCAACAACTGCCAGAGTTTACCCAAACTCATATCCATTGAGCCAGTGATACCATCCAACAGTCTCATCCTCTTTTGTCCTCCCACCTTCAATCTTTCCCAGCATCAGGGTCTTTTCCAATGACTAAGCTCTTCGCATCAGGTGGCCAAAGTATTGGAGTTTCCACTTAAGCGATCAGTCCTTCCAATGAATATTCAGGACTGATTTCCTTGAGGATGGACTGGTTGGATCTCCTTGCAGTCCAAGGGACTCTCAAGAGTCTTCTCCAACACCACAGTTCAAAAGCATCAATTCTTTGGTGCTCAGCCTTCTTTATATTTCAACTCTCACATCCATACATACTGGAAAAACAATAGCTTTGACTAGACAGACCTTTCTTGGCAAAGTAATGTCTCTGCTTTTTAATATGCTGTCTAGGCTGGCCATCACTTTCATCCCAAGGAGTAAGTATCTTTTAATTTCATGGCTGCGGTCACCATCCGAGGTGATTTTCGAGCCCCCCAAAATAAAGTCTATCACTGTTTTCATTGTTTCCCGGTCTATTTGCCATGAACTGATGGGACTGAATGACAAAATCTTGTTTTCTGAATGTTGAGTTTTAAGCCAACTTTTTCACTCTCCTCTTTCACTTTCATCAGGAGACTCTTTAGTTCATCCTATTTTCTGCCATAAGGATGGTCTCATCTGCATATCTGAGGTTATTGAAATTTCTCCTGGCAATCTTGATTCCAGCTCGCACTTCATCCAGTGCATGTTTCATGATGTACTCTGCATATAAGCTAAATAAGCAGGGTGACAATATACAGCCATGATGTACTCCTTTCCCAATTTGGAATCAGCCTCTTATTCCATATCCAGTTCTAACTGTTGTTTTCTGACTTGCATACAGATTTCTCCAGAGGCATGTCAGGTGGTCTGGTATTCCCATCTCTTTCAGAATTTTCCACAATTTGTTGTGATTCAGAGTCAAAGGCTGTGGCATAGTCAAAAAGCAGATGTAGACGTTGTTCTGGAATTCTCTTGCTTTTGTGATGATCCAGCAGATGTTGGCAATTCGATCTCTGGTTCCTCTGCATTTTCTAAAACCAGCTGGAACATCTGGAAGTTCATGGATCAGACACTGTTGAAGCCTGAATTGGAGAATTTTCAACATTATTTTGCTAGCATGTGAGATGAGTGCAATTGTGCATTCGTTTGAACATTCCTTGGTATTGGCTTTCTTTGGGATTGGAATGAAAACTGACCTTTTCCAGTCCTGTGGTGACGATTGATTTTTTCCAAATTTGCTAACATATCGAGCGCAGCATTTTCACAGTGTCATCTTTCAGGATTTAAAATAGCTCAACTGAAATTCCATCATCTCTACTACCTTTGATCTTAGTGATGCATCCTAAGGCCCACATGACTTCACATTCCAGGATGTCTGGCTCTAGGTCAGTGATCACACCATCATGATTATCTAGGTCGTGAAGATCTTTTTTGTACAGTTCTTCTGTGTATTCTTGCCACCTCTTCTTAATATCTTCTGCTTCTGTTAGGTCCCTACCATATCTGTCCTTTACTGAGCCCATCTTTGCATGAAATGTTCCCTTGGTATCTCTTATTTTCTTGAAGAGATCGCTAGTCTTTCCCATTCTATTGTTTTCCTCTATTTCTTGCACTGATCTCTGAGGAAGGCTTTCTTATCTCTCCTTGCTATTCTTTGGAACTCTGCATTCAAATGGGTATATTTTCCTTTTCTCCTTTGCCTTTTGCTTTTCTGCTTTTCACAGCTATTTGTAAGGCCTCCTAAGATAACCATCTTGGATTTTTGTGTTTCTTTTTGTTGCGGATGGTCAGGATCCCTACTTCCTATAGTGTTAAGAACATCCATCCATAGTTATTCAATCATTCTATCAGCTCTAATTTCTTAAATCTATTTCTCACTTCCATTCTATAATCGTAAGGAATTTGATTTAAGTCATATCTGATAGTCTAGTGTTTTTGCCTACTTTCTTCAATTTAAGTCTGAATTTGGAAATAAGGAGTTCATGGTCTGAGCCACAGTCAGCTCCTGGTCTTGTTTTTGCTGACTGTATAGAGCTTCTCCATCTTTGGCTGCAAAGAATATAATCAACCTGATTTTGGTATTGACCATTTGTTTATATCCATGTATAGAGTCTTGTGTCATTGGAAGAGAGTATTTGCTATGACCAGTGTGTTCTCTTGGCAAAACTCTATTAGCCCTTGCCCTGCTTCATTCTGTACTCCAAGGCAAATTTGCCTGTTACTCCAGGTATTTCTTGAATTCCTACTTTTACATTCCAGTCCCCTATAATGAAAAGAACATCTTTTTTGGGTGTTAGTTCTAGAAGGTCTTGTATGTCTTCATATAACCATTCAGTTTCCACTTCTTCAGCATTACTGGTTGGAGCATAGACTTGTATTACTGTGATATTGAATGGTTTGCCTTGAAAATGAACAGAGATCATTCTGTCATTTTTGAATTGCATCCAAGTACTGCAGGCTCAAAATTCTCGAAGCCAGGCTTCAGCAATACGTGAACCATGAACTTCCAGATGTTCAAGCTGGCTTTAGAAAAGACAGAGGAACCAGAGATCAAATTCCCAACACCTGCTGGATCATCAATAAAGCAAGAGAGTTCCAGAAAAACATCTATTTCTGCTTTATTGACTATGCCAAACCTTTGACTGTGTGGATCACAATAAACTGTGAAAAATCCTGAAAGAGATCGGAATACCAGACCACCTGACCTGCCTCTTGAGAAACCTACACACAGGTCAGGAAGCAACAGTTAGAACGGGACATAGAACAAAAGACTGGTTCCACATACAAAAAGGAGTATGTCAAGGCTGTATATTGTCACCTGCTTATTTAACTTATATGCAGAGTACATCATGAGAAATGCCAGGCTGGATGAAGCACAAGCTGGAATCAAGATTGCTGGGAGAAGTATAAATAACCTCAGATATGCAGATGACCCCACCCTTATAGCAGAAAGTGAAGAAGAACTAAAGAGCCTCTTGATGAAAGTGAAAGAGGAGAGTGAAAAAGTTGCCTTAAAGCTCAACATTCAGAAAACTAAGATCATGGCATCCAGTCCCATCACTTCATGGCAAATAGATGGGGAAACAGTGGAAAAAATGGTTGACTTTATTTTTCTGGGCTCCAAAATCAGTGCAGATGGTGACATCAGCCATGAAATTAAAAGATTCTTACTCCTTGGAAGGAAAGTTATGACCAACCTAGATAGTATATTAAAAAGCAGAGACATTACTTTGCCAACAAAGTTCCATCTAGTCAAGGCTATGGTTTTTCCAGTGGTCATGTATGGATGTATGGATATATATACATGTATGGATGTGAGAATTGGACTGTGAAGAAAGCTGAGTGCTGAAGAATTGATGCTTTTGAACTATGGTGCTGGAGAAGACTCTTTCGAGTCCCTTGGACTGCAAGGAGATCCAACCAGTCCATCATAAAGGAGATCAGTCCTGGATGTTTATTGGAAGGTCTTATGCTGCAGCTGGAACTCCAATACTTTGGGCACCTCATGTTAAGAGTTACCTCATTTAAAAGATCCTGATGCTGGGAGGGGTTGGGGCAGGAGGAGAAGGGGATGACAGAGGATGAGACGGCTGGATGGCATCACCGACTCAATGAACATGAGTTTGGATGAACTCCGGGAGTTGGTGATGGACAGGGAGGCCTGGCTTGCTGTGATTCATGGGGTTGCAAAGAGTCGGACATGACTGAGGTCCATTTCAGTTTGCTGATTCCTAAAATGTCAATGTTCACTCTTGGCATCTCCTTTTAGACCACTTCCAATTTGCCTTGATTCATGGATCTAACATTCCAGATTCCTATGCAATATCATTCGTTACAGCATTGGACTTACTTCTATCATCAGTCACATCCACAACTCAGTGTTGTTTCTGCTTTAACTCCATCTCTTCATTCTTTTTGGAGTTATGTCTCCACTAATTTCCAGTAACATATTGGGCACCTGCCAACCTGGGGAATTCATCTTTCAGTGTTCTATCTTTTTCTTTTGCATACTGTTCATGGGGTTCTCAAGGCAAGAATAGTGAAGTGGTTCGCCATTCCCTTCTGCAGTGGACACATTATGTCAGAATTCTCCACCATGACCCATCCATCTTGGGTGGCCCTACATTGCGTGGCTCATAGTTTCATTGAGTAAGACAAGGCTGTGGTCCATGTGATCAGACTGGTTAGTTTTCTGTGATTGTGGTTTTCAGTCTGTCTGTCTTCTGATGGAAAAGGACAAGAAGCTTATGGAAGCTTCCTGATGGGAGAGACTGACTGAGGGAGAAGCTGGGTCTTGTTCTAATGGGCAGGGCCATGCTCAGTAAATCTGTAATCCAGTTTTCTGTTGATGGGTGAGACTGTGTTATCTCCCTGTTATTTACCTGGGGCCAAACTATGATGATCAATATAGGGGACTGGAATGCAAAAGTAGGAAGTCAAGAAACACCTGGAGCAACAGGCAAATTTGTCCTTGGGGTACAAAATAAAGCAGGCCAAAGGCTAATAGAGTTTTGCCAAGAAAACGCACTGGTCATAGCAAACCACCCTCTTTCAACAACACAAGAGAAGACTCTACATATGGACATCACCAGATGGCCAACACCGAAATCAGATTGATTATATTCTTTGCAGCCGAAGATGGAAAAGCTCTATACTGTCAGCATAAACAAGACCAGGAGCTGGCTGTGGCTCAGATTATGAACACCTTATTGCCAAATTCAAACTTCAATTGCAGAAAGTAGGGAAGACCACTAGACCATTAGATATGATCTAAATCAAATCCCTTATGATTATATAGTGGAAGTGAGAAATAGATTTAAGGGACTAGATCTGATAGACAGAGTGCCTGATGAACTATGGATGGAGGTTTGTGACATTGTACAGAAGACAGGTACCAAGACCATCCCCAAGATAAAGAAATGCAAAAAGGCAAAATGGCTGTCTAAGGAGGTCTTACTCCTGTGAAAACCAAAGGAAAAAGGAATGATATACTCATTTGAATGCAGAGTTCCAAAGAATACAAGAAGAGATAAGAAAGCCTTCCTCAGTGATCAGTGCAAAGATATAGAGGAAAACAATAGAATGGGAAAGGCTAGAGATCTCTTCAAGAAAATTGGAGACACCGAGGGAACATTTCATGCAAAGATGGGCTCAATAAAGGACAGAAATGATAGGGACCTAACAGAAGCAGAAGATATTAAGAAGAGGTGGCAAGAATACACAGAAGACCTGTACAAAAAAAATCTTCACGACCAAGATAATCACGATGGTGTGATCACTCACCTAGAGCCAGACATCCTGGAATGTGAAGTCAAGTGGGCCTTAGGAAGCATCACTGTGAACAAAGCTAGTGGAGGTGACAGAATTCCCTTGAGCTACTTCAAATCCTAAAAGGTGATGCTGTGAAAGTGTTAAATTCAATATGCCAGCAAATTTGGAAAACTCAGCAGTGGCCCCAGGACTGGAAAAGGTCAGTTTTCATTCCAGTCCTTAAGAAAGGCAATGCCAAAGTATGTTCAAACTACCACACAATTGCACTCATCTCACACACTAGTAAAGTAATGCTCAAATTCTCCAAGCCAGGCTTCAGCAATTATGAACCATGAACTTTCAGATGTTCAAGCTGATTTTTGAAAAGGCAGAGGAATCAGAGATCAAATTGCCAACATCTGCTGGATTATTGAAAAAGCAAGAGAGTTCCAGAAAATATCTACTTCTGTTTATTGACTATGCCAAAACCTTTGACTGTGTGGATCACAATAAACTGTGGAAAATTCTGAAAGAGATGGGAATAGTAGATCACCTTATCTGCCTTTGGAGAAATCTGTACAGAGGTCAGGAAACAAATTAGAACTGGACATGGAACAACAGACTGGTTCCAATAGGAAAAGGAGTACGTCAAGACTGTATATTGTCACCCTGTTTATTTAACATATATGCAGAGCACATCATGAGAAACGCTGGGCTGGAAGAAGCACAAGCTGGAATCAAGATTGCCGGGAGAAATATCAATAACCTCAGATGTGCAGATGACACCACCCTTATGGCAGAAAGTGAAGAGGAACTAAGAGCCGCTTGATGGAAGTGAAAGAGGAGAGTGAAATAGTTGACTTAAAGCTCAACATTCAGAAAACTAAGATCATGTCATCTTTTCCCATCACTTCATCACAAATAGAGAGGGAAACAGTGGCAGACTTTATTTTTTTGGGCTCCAAAATCACTGCAGATGGTGACTGCAGCCATGAAATTAAAAGATGCTTACTCCTCGGAAGGAAAGTTATGACCCACCTAGACAGCGTATTAAAAAGCAGAGACATTTCTTTGCCAACAAATGTCCTTCTAGTCAAGGCTATGGTTTTTCTAGTAGTCATGTATGGATGTCAGAGTTGGACTATAATGAAAGCTTCGCACTGAAGAACTGATGCTTTTGAACCGTGGTGTTGGAGAAGACTCTTGCGAGTCCCTTGGACATCAAGGAGATCCAACCAGTCCATCCTTAAGGAGATCAGTCTTGAGTGTTCATTGGAAAGACTGATATTGAAGCTGAAACTCATATTTTGGCCACCTGATGGGAAGAACTTACTCATTGGAAAAGACCCTAATGCTGGGAAAGATGGAAGGCGGGAGAAGAAGGGGACGACAGAGGATGAGATGATTGGATGGCATCAGCTACTCAATGGACATGAGTTTGAGTAAACTCTGGGAATTGTTGATGGACAGGGAGGCCTGGTGGGCTACAGTCCATGGGGTCACAAAGAGTCAGACATGACTAGTGACTGAACTGAACCAAAACTATGGTGGAGGTAATTAAGATAATTATGACCTCGTTCAAAAGGTCCCCTGCAAGCACTGCTACACTCAGTGTCCTCAACCCTGCAGCAGGTCACCGCTGACCCACACCACGTCAGAGCCTCCTGGACACTCATGAGCAAGTCTGAGTCAGTCTCTTGTGGGGTCACTGCTCCTTTGTCTGGGGTCCTGCTGCATATAATGTTCTGTTTGTGCCCTCCAAGAGTCTGTTTCCCCAGTACTGTGTAAGTTTGGGCAGCTCTATGGTGGGGTTAATGGTGACCTCCTCCTCCTCCAAGAGGGCTTATGCCATACCCAGTCTCCTGCACTCAGAGGCCCTGCCTCTACGGCAGTCCACTGGGACCTGTACCTCATCATGAGGCACTCAAACAGGTCTGTCTCAGTCTCCGTGACATCTCTGGGTCCTGGTGCACACAAGGTTTATTTGAGCCTCCTGAGCATCTCTGGTGGGCATTGGGTTTGGTTCTAAATGTGATTTTGCTCCTCCTACCACCTTGCTCGGGCTTCTCCTTTGCCCTTGGATGTGGGGTATCTGCCTTTTTAGACACTGCAGCTCTAGAACCTTCTTTTCTCTGTGCTGTACTAATCAGCCTCAGTTTGTCAGCTGTGGGCTCAGAATTGAGTACAATAAAAAGTACCCATGGATGACTTTTGATGAGCAATTATGGTGAGCTGGATTAAGGTTTGTTGTTTCAAGTAGCTGAGATCTTTTCTGGTTTAATAACAAAATAATCTGTCCTGGTTTACATGACCTGGAATATTTAAAAATTCTAAACATAAGAGTTGGATTTCTACCATATATAATTGAATCATGTTATTACAAGGAAGATAATGACAATACTTCTTAAATGTTTCCACCTTCCATATTTTTCATCTTCTGGTTTATCTCATAGTTTCCAGTTTTCACATTACTATTGTTGACATCTCATCTTTTATTCTCCAGATTTAAACATTTACCACCATCTTTCACTTATCTCTATTGTTAACATTCATCTCTGAGGTAAGTGGCCCTACCATTGCTTTCTCAGAAAATTTCTAATATTTTTGCCTTTACTTTCCATCTTACTTATATTATTAGAGCTCCATTCACTTATTCTTTCATAATTGCCAGACATTGGAAGCAGATCCATAATTACTTGTCATGTAATACAAATGATAAACACAAATAGCCTCCTCCTGCTTTCAGTACTTCTTATCACACTGTTTTAGTTTTAACAAGCAGACAATAGGTTTCAAATAATCTCCTTAAAGTTAGAGCCATTCTTCAGCTCTAACATAGATCGTATTTCTCTGCAAGAACTTGCAATTCACCTATTCTAATCTCATTCTTCTCTGTCAACCTTGAATGAACCTCCATTCTACTGGTTTTATGAAATAACCATTTTTATCTTCATTTAACCTATGAGAAGACAGGAGATTAGAAAGTCTCAATGCTTGTCACAGAGCTAATGCACGGTAAAACCAGTCTTTAAATCCACATGAGCCAATCACACTGCCTCCAAAAAGGAAATTACTAATAAAAACTATAAATCAGTAAGCAATAAATTTGCTTTATAGAACTCTCCCTCAAAACAGGGAATCAGGAAACATATGCCTAAGAAGACAAATAGAAACACGAAATAGGATGCTTCCCATTCAGACAGCAAATAGGACCACCTTTCTACAAAACCCCAGATGTACTGGACAAAATATGACAAGGAAAAAGTGCACTCAGACAACAGCACAAGAAATAGAGGAAATCCATTACTGGGAGCAAAAATAAAATGGAAAGCTTAAGAGAAAAATCTTAAGAAGATAGCATATTGGCCCTGCATGTTGAAGGGAAAGGATGAAAGATGTAGAAATTAAGAAGTTACTAGGTGATTGGAATTATTTTCCATTTTAGTTTTTATAAAGTCTAATTTTGAAATCATTTAAATTCATGGAAAATTTGCAAAAACCAGTGTTTTCCAATTATCAACATTTTGGCTATTTGATTTATTTTCTCTTTATCTGTACACACATATGTAAATCCATGAAATTACATAAATATGTATTTTTGAAACATTTGAGAATCATTCAGTTTTACCCCCCATTTATTTATAACTATTTTAGTGTCCATTTCTTAAAACCAGTGAACAAAGTCCGCACTTTATTTTCCAAAGTAGTTTTTATACCTTAAGTTATGCATAATGGATAATGGGGGAAGGGGTAGAGTCATGCAGTAAGCCAGGCTTTCTTTCTGCAAACTTATCATATGCAAAAGTTTAGGTGATTTGCATCATCTTCTGGCCCAGAGGCCTGTTAACATTTTAATACCCTTTCTTCAGAAAACTTATTTTTCTCTAAAGATGATTAGTCAGGCGCCACCCTCCAAAAGCATTAGATAAAGTTGCATTCCTATAGGGCAAAGGTGTGGTGGGCTACAACAAGAAAAAGAATTAACTAAAAGGTCCAAGGTTACAAACATTAAAGCTACTACTTACACCAATTATATTAATCAGTACACTGCCAAGGACACAGTAGGTAAGGGATATGGAGACTTAGCAGCAAACATTGGCCCAACAAGTGAAAAACCCTTCACCAATACGATTTCTAATCAATCTTTTTATTTTATTTTATTTTATTTTTAAACTTTACATAATTGTATTAGTTTTGCCAAATATCAAAATGAATCCACCACAGGTATACATGTGTTCCCCATCCTGAACCCTCCTCCCTCCTCCCTCCCCGTACCATCCCTCTGGGTCGTCCCAGTGCACTAGCCCCAAGCATCCAGTATCGTGCATCAAACCTGGACTGGCATCTCGTTTCATACATGATATTTTACATGTTTCAATGCCATTCTCCCAAATCTTCCCAACTTCTCCCTCTCCCACAGAGTCCATAAGATTGTTCTATACATCAGTGTCTCTTTTGCTGTCTCGTACACAGGGTTATTGTTTCCATAATTCTAAATTCCATATATATGCGTTAGTATACTGTATTGGTGTTTTTCCTTCTGGCTTACTTCACTCTGTATAATAGGCTTCAATTTCATCCACCTCATTAGAACTGATTCAAATGTATTCTTTTTAATGGCTGAGTAATACTCCATTGTGTATATGTACCACAGCTTTCTTATCCATTCATCCGCTGATGGACATCTAGGTTGCTTCCATGTCCTGGCTATTATAAACAGTGCTGCGATGAACATTGGGGTACACGTGTCTCTTCAATTCTGGTTTCCTCAGTGTGTATGCCCAGCAGTGGGATTTCTGGATCATAAGGCAGTTCTATTTCCAGTGTTTTAAGGAATCTCCACACTGTTCTCCATAGTGGCTGTACTAGTTTGCATTCCCACCAACAGTGTAAGAGGGTTCCCTTGTCTCCACACCCTCTCCAGCATTTATTATTTGTAGACTTTTGGATTGCAGCCATTCTGACTGGTGTGAAATCTTTTAACTGCTCAAAGGAATCTGTATTTAGACAGTTTAGAACATCTCATGCCTCTCACAGTTGGGAGACTCTGAACAATCACATGTGGCCGGAAAAACCTATTCAGGCAGGCTAGAGGACTTCCAAAGGAGTTTATAGGTTGAAACACTGTCACACCCAGGAATTATTAACTGGAGCTGTAACTTAACTCTTTTTTCAGAGAGAGGTAGTGGGGGACAGCACCCCATAAAGTCAGAGGTATAGGTGAGGCACAAAGCAGAAAGTAGGCAGACTCTGGTTTTGGGGGTAGATGCTCGAGAATTTCCAGGGGGACTCCTGAGGCTCGATCCCACCTTTGCATATGCCAAGCTTCCTTCCTCAGGACCTTTGTCATGGGCGGAGTTCCTCACGCTGGTCCCGGCAAGGTTTTTTCATGACTAAAGTATAATTATCAAAATTAGGAAATATAATATTGATAACAATACTCCACAACCCAAATTCAAGTTTTTTCAACTGTCTTAATAGTATTTTCAGTAGGATTTTCCTCCCTAAAATAGGAATGAATTCTGGATCACGTATTATATTTGTCATGTCTTTCTGGACTTCTTTAATCTAGAATGGTTCTTTAGCTGTTTTCATTTTTTCATGATCTTGACATTTCCAAAATCCTAGCAAATTATATTATAGTCTCTTCTTAAATTTCAGTGTGTCAAATGTTTTATTATGTAATTTGGATTTTATATTTTAAAAGTTATTTTTGGCAGAAAACTTGTGAAATCCATTTGTCTAATTATTGACGATATTCAATTTGATCACTTAAGTCTGTGAAAGCTATATTCCTCTTCAGTTCAGTTCATGTGCTCAGTCGTGTCTGACTTTGCAACCCCATGAACCGCAGCACGCCAGGCCTCCCTGTCCATTACCAACCCCTGGGGTCCACCCAAACACATGTCCATTGAGTCGATGATGCCATCCAGCCATCTCATCCTCTGTCGTCCCCTTCTCCTCCTGCGCTCAATCTTTCCCAGCATCAGGGTCTTTTCCAATGAGTCAACTCTTCGCATCAGGTGGCCAAAATATTGGAGTTTCAGCTTTAGCATCAATCCTTACAATGAACACCCAGGACTAATCCCCTTTAGGATGGACTGGTTGAATCTCCTTGCAGTCCAAGGGACTCTCAAGAGTCTTCTCCAACACCACAATTCAAAAGTATCAATTCTTTGGCTCTCAGCTTTCTTTATAGTCCAACCCTCACATCCATACAGACCACTGGGAAAACCATAGCCTTGACTAGACGGACCTTTGTTAGCAAAGTAATGTCTCTTCTTTCAGTATGCTGTCTAGGTTGGTCATAACTTTCCTTCCAAGGAGTAAGCGTCTTTTAATTTCATGGCTGCAATCACTACCTGCAGTGATTTTGGAGCCCAGAAAAATAAAGTCTGCCACTGTTACCACTTTTTTCCTATCTGTCTGCCATGAAGTGATGGGACCGGATGCCATGATCTTCGTTTTCTGAATGTTGAGCTTTAAGCCAACTTTTTCACTCTCTACTTTCACTTTCATCAAGACGCTTTAGCTCTTCCTCACTTTTTGCCATAAGGGTGGTGTTATCTGCATATCTGAGGTTATTGATATTTCTCCCGGCAATCTTGATTCCAGCTTGTGCTTCCTCCAGCCCAGTGTTTCTCATGATGCACTCTGCATATAAGTTAAATAAGCAAGATGACAATATACAGCCTTGATGTACTCCTTTTCCTATTTGGAACCAGTCTGTTGTTCCACGTCCAGTTCTAACTGTTGCTTCCTGACCTGCATATAGGTTTCTCAAGAGGCAGGTCAGGTGGTTTTGTATGCCCATCTCTTTCAGAATTTTCCACAGTTTATTGTGATCCACACAGTCAAAGGCTTTGGAATAGTTAATAAAGCAGAAATAGATGTTTTTCTGAAATTCTCTTGCTTTTTTGATGTTCAAGCGCATGTTAGCAATTTGATCTCTGATTGCTCTGCCTTTTCTAAAACCAGCTTGGACATCTGGAAGTTCACAGTTCACATATTGATGAAACCTGGCTTGGAGAATTTTAAGCATTACTTTACTAGCGTGTGAGATGAGTGCAATTGTGTGGTGGTTTGAGCATTCTTTGGCATTGCCTTTCTTTGGGATTGGAATGAAAACTGATCTTTTCCAGTCATGTGACCACTGCTGAGCTTCCAAATTTGCTGGCATTCACAGCATCATCTTTCAGGATTTGAAATAGCTCAACTGGAATTCTATCACCTCCACTAGCTTTTATCGTAGTGATGCATGCTAAGGCCCACTTGACTTCACATTTCAGGATATCTGGCTCTGGGTGAGTGATCACACCATTGTGATTATCTGGGTTGTGAAGCTCTTTTTTGTACAGTGCTTCTGTGTATTCTTGCCACCTGTTCTTAATATCCTCTGCTTCTGTTAGGTCCCTACCATTTCTGTCCTTTATTGAGACCATCATTGGATGAAATGTTCCCTTGTTATCTCTAATTTCTTGAGGAGATCTCTAGTCTTTCCCATTGTATTGTTTTCCTCTATTTTTTGCATTGATCACTGAGGAAGACCTTCTTATCTCTCCTTGCTATTCTTTGGAACTCTGTATTCAAATGGGTATATCTTTCCTTTTCTCCTTTGATTTTTGCTTCCCATCTTTTCACAGCTATTTGTAAGGCCTCCTCAGACAGCCAATTTGCCTTTTGCATTTCTTTTTCTTGGGGATGGTCTTGATTCCTGTCTCCTGTACAATGTAACGAACCTCCGTCCATAGTTCATCAGGCACTCTGTCTATCAGATCTAGTCCCTTAAATCTATTTCTCACTTCCACTATATAATCATAAGGGATTTGATTTAGGTCATACCTGAATGGTCTAGTGGTGTTCCCTACTTTCTTCAATTTCAGTCTGAATTTGGCAATAAGGAGTTCATAATCTGAACCACAGTCAGATTCTGGTCTTGTTTTTGCTGACTATATAGAGCTTCTCCATATGTGACTGCAAAGAATATAATCAGTCTGATTTCAGTGTCAACCATCTGGTGATGTCCATGTATAGAGTCTTGTCTTGTGTTGTTCGAAGAAGGTGTTGGCTATGACTAGTGTGTTCTCTTGGCAGAACTCTATTAGCCTTTGCCCTGTTTCATTCTATACTCCAAGGCCAAATTTGCCTGTTACTCCAGGTGTTTCTTGACTTCCTACCTTTGCATTCCTCTACTATAAAGTCATACTTTTTCCTTTGAAGTTTATAATTTTCAGGAAGACTTTCTGTTCACCACATTTCCCTTATTTTTAGCATCCATCCACTGATGATTTTTTTTTGATGATTTTTGTCTTAAAGTATCACTACATTGAAAAGATATTTTCAAATTCCATCATTTCTTCTATATAATAGATTTCACTATAAATAAAGGTCTTCCTCTACCTCATCTATGTGTACATGTATAGATGCATTTATTTGTTTCTGACTAATTAAATTTTAATATCCTTTCTGGGATAGGGCATGAACCCTTAGAACTGTTCAATGTTTTGACATTTGAACTGAAAATTATTGTATTTTGAGACTCTCCAAACACTGAATCTTTAACTTAAGGAAAACCAGAACATCACCTAAGAAAGATGGTGGAAAGATTCTCTCTGCCAAAGTCTTTATGTCAACAAAGTAGCTTTTTGTATTAATTAATAGAAATTAAAAATATGCACAATTGTGCTAGCAATAGATTTTAAATTTAACTTGGTGTAAATATCCATAGTGCAGAAATACCCAAACTTTTGAAGGAACATAGAATTGTCATTAGTCTAATGAAACCCCTGGATACATGGATGAAGCCAGTGGATGCCACCTCTACATAAGTATGGCAATTGAGCATTAAAGAAAACACAGTAACTGTTTCAAAATGTAACAGTAAAAATTAAACTTAATGAAGTCACAAATACAACCAAACAGGAATAGTATTAATAAACCCCAAGAACCTTTTATAGTAAGTAAATGTGTTTAAAGTGGCACAGTGTTAAAGACTCTACCTGCCAATGCAGGAAACACAAGAAACATGGGTTTATTCACTGTGACAGGAAGATCCCCTGGAGTAGGAAAGGGCAATCTGCTCCAGTATTCTTGCCTGGAAAATTCCATGGACAGAGGAGCCTGGAGGGCTGCAATCCATGGGTTGCTAAAAGTTGAACAACTGAGCACACACTAAAGTAACTAAAGCAATAAAAGGAAAAAAGGAGACAATAAGCAAAGCATTTTATACTATGAAAAAAGTACAGTCAATATAAAAAAGAGCTTCAAACAATGAAAAAACAGAGGCATTTGAAATAAAAAGGCAGAAGACTCTTTGGCAAATGTACCTAGATAGGTGCATGTATAGGCAGATGTACCCAGAAGGCAATTGGGAGACAGATCAGAAGACATTAACTTTAATGAACAAAGTTTGAATCATAAGATTAAAGTGTAAAAGAGAGTTTAAGAGACGAAAAAAAAAAAATAGTGAAAGAGATTAGACAAAAAGGGAGAAGGAAGTGTGTTAGGCGTTTCTAGATTAAACTAGAAACAGGTATCAAATGAAACAAATGTAGATTTAGGTAAAAAGTCTTCAATGATTATGATGGGGTAAAAAGGCTAATAAAGTAGAGGAAAGGAGACTATAGTAATAGAGAGAAGACTCCAACCACAAAGTCTGCAAGTTTCTCTTTTCTTTGACAAGGAGTCAAGAAGACTAGAAAGAACTGGATGTGAGGGAGTGGATGGCATGATCAGTTACTACTTCAGGTAAGGCTTGTGGTCAGTCAGTTCTCAAGAAGGGTGAGGGGTTGTGTGCTGGCTGTGGACCCAGGCTGAACATAAGTCCAAATGCAGGGGCCAAAAAGCTTAATCAAATTTTGGTCTGGTCAGTTATTTTGTGCAGATAGGTCAGTGGATACAAACACTTCAAGTCATCATTGTTGCTGAGAACAGAATTTGGAGGAGAGGTGTTTAGCTTTGTCATGGGAAAATAAAAGCAGGGCCTCTGAGTTTTATCTAAATCATACTGGGAACATAAAGGATGAGGGCATTTCTTGAATCATTACTGATGTCCAGAGGGCATTTCTTGAATCATTACTGATGTCCAGATTCACAAGACTCCAATAAAGTTCAGCAATGCCAACTTTTAAACCAATATAAGCAAACAAATGCACACACACAAAAAGGAAACAGATATACAGCTATAGCAGTTTATGCTTTAGGGCAGAGTGAGCAATACAGGCAAGCATAATGCAAAATTTCCTATTCAATAAACTTGCTATCAAGTGGAGATTATGTACAGAATAACACTGAAAGTCCATGGGGGAAAAGGGTAATGCCCATGACTTCAAAGTGAGCCAGTCTAATTTTTTGCGAAGCCTATAGCATAACTTCTATAACTTAGATATAAACTAAAAGCTTTTGTAGCCCAGAGGGGAAAATAGATTCTACCTAGATGTGGGACTCAGAAATACTTCCTAAATGAATTATGTTTGAGTTGACTCAATCTAATAAAGCTTTGCTCTTTACAAATTGTTTTCATATATGTAATCTCACTAAACAATCAAAAAACATCATGAGTTAATTATGACAGGTATTGTATTCTTCATTTTACAACTGGAAAAATACAGCCAATAAATGATGGAATTAATTCTTTAAGCTCTAGGTTGGTTTACTGCCAGTACAGTGTTGTTTTTTTTTTTTTTTTTTTTGGTCTTCTTCTATATTATACTTTAAGGGCAGTTGAGGTTAGGGAGGACACAAAAGAAACAGATCTTACTTAGGATGGAAAGAAAAGTTGAAAAGAGGAAAAAGAGAATAAAGAAAGAAAACTAGTAAAGGTGGAAATATGTACCATTGAAAAAGAATTTGGGAAGAAAACCAATGAAGAAATGTGGAGGATGGATGAGAATACCACTGATTATAGCTTTACATGGCATAATAGAATGTACCAATATGCAATAGAGAATTTGAAAATTTCTGGAAACATATCATCTTTATTTTTAAATCAAATCTAGCCCCACATCAATTTATCTTTAGAAACCTTGATTTTCACCCTGGTTGATCTCCTGTATTTGTCTTTCTGTTGCTCACTAAATTTTCTTCTGTGAAGCAAATTTTCACTCTTTCCTGTTTTTCATGCACTTGCATTTTATTTTTCTTTTCAGCTCTATTGAGATGTAATTGTGGTATAATGTCAGCTTTATTGAGGTATAACTATATGTTTAAGGTGTGCAATACCATATTTTATGTACCTCTACATTGTGAAATGATTATTTCTGTCAATTGACACATCCATCACTCCAGAGTTACTTTTATTTATTTATTGTTCTGGCATATGTAATGACAACACTTAAGATCTCTCTTAGCAATTTCAATTGTGCAATACTGTATTATTAACTATAGTCACCATGCTTTAGATCCCAGAACTTACCTTATAGTTGAAAATTTGTACCCTTTAACCAATGTCTTCCCATTTCTCCCAACCACTCAAAAGAACTTGAATTTCTGTGTGTATTTGTATAAACATCTATATACCTACAAAATGATTCTACTCAGAAATAATGCAAAAAATAAAATAAAATGAAGGGTTTACAGATGATACTGAAACACGCTGATTATCTTGCAGTTTTAATAGTTTGTCAAAATAATCTGCTTATAAAGACAATTATAATTGCAACATTATGACATAAAACAATCTGCAATTTTACAATCTGCAATGACATAAGGGAATGACTCTTTTGCCTGTTTTTAAAGCATTCTCTGTTTCATCTAATAATGGAATGATTTTCAGTGAATGGTAAATTATTTAAGTTTGTGGTGAAAACATCTCATCATTTACATGATTGCACCTTAAGGAAACCCATCTGATTAATAATACTGAAGGCTGGGCAGTGTCATTAGAAAAAAAAGAATCAGCTTTTGAAAACTTAATATTCTAGATTATTTCTTGTATTTATTGGTGTATTCTCTATTGGAGAATGTATGTTGGACACAAATTAATGGACTTGTGATAAAAGATGAGATATTTGCACACACATGTTGCTTTTTTTCTGGCTAAATATCAAATAATTTGCATCCTCACTATAGCTACAGTAACTATGGTAAAAGCCAGAAGAGAAATTAAAAAAAAATTATTTTGCTATAAAAGTCGATAGTGTTGCACACAAAAATTAAAACAATATGCATAAGTTTAGTTTGCACCATGTGAAGAACTTGAAGGAGCTATAATTAAAATATCCTGAAAAAGAATTGACATTTTCATTTGCCAGTGGCTTGTGGCAGACACACTGGCTGGCACAGACAGAATATCAGTATTAAGAAACACACATAAAGGGGAGAGCTTAAGGGATCCAAGAAAAGAAGCTGCTGAAGACAGCCAGATACTTTATATAGTAAGTTGAAAATCTTTACAATTATGTGCCTATAGAAGTCACAGACTTCTGCTATACAAGTGGGAAAATGAAACCCAAATGGGCAAATCATAGTGTTTTGTCATTTTTCACAACACTATAATAATTTTTAAAACCTATAATCTAACCTATAACCTAAATATGGTATATAAAAGAAAAGTGCTAATTAATTTGAAATGTGAATTAAATACAGACTAAGCCATAACTATGTTCAGTGCTTGCTACTGAGAAAGTACCAAAAGATACGGAATGTGAACCTTATCATCTATTGAAGCAAAGAATGAATACATAAATTAAGTAGTTAACAGCTTTGTGGTTATTAAAATAAACTATGTAATAGAGCCCTTGGTTGCTGTGTTCAAATTTGATATCATTTAAAGTCTGTGTGTCTGTCCTTCACCTTTTGAGATCCTGTTTCTGCTGTCTGGCCTCTACCATCTTGGAAGATGACCACTGTCCTATTGAAGCCACATGATTCAGAGAAGCCTGCACCCAACCCCACCTCAGGCCCCAGAGTGGCCAGGGGTCACTAAACACTGAAGGGCTACTATAGTATCATGGACATCCATCTCACTCACCGAGAGATGGGATAAACTCTGCTATATGTTTTACACACTAGACTTCTCCAGGAACTTTAAGTGAAGCTGGGTTTCCATCTCAAAGATGCCTTTGCTTGACTTCTTCCATTTGCACACAAATCCTTGTTTCAGAAACTGGGCTTGGAACATAAAGCCAAGAGATATTGTATGATAGTACATTACTAATGAAAATAACAAGTACAATTACATACATATTTTGATACATCAGAAGAGAGACATCACTGTGGGCTGGAATAGGCTAGTTTTCCTATGGAGAGTCTTTGGGTTTGGACAGGTGGAAGAGAGAAGCTATTCTGGCACAGAAAACAACGTGAGAAAGTCTTCCAGACAGAGTGCATAAGTTTTTTCCAGGGTGAGTAGAGCAATGCTGCGAGAGTAAAAGTCTTGATGATATGTGCTGATTTGCTACAAACAGATTATGGAGATCCTTAAACAAAACAAAACCAAAAAAATTACATAAAAATCTATATAACTTAAAATGTGTGACTAGAAGTGGAGGAATCCCTTAACATTTAAGAATACAGGAATGATACAATTACAGTGGTGTTTCAAGGTCAATTTAGTGGTGCTGGGTGCTATAATTCAAAGGACAGAGAGGTGCAGACCAATCAGAGCCTAGTACAGATGTACAAACGTGAAGTAACTAGTCAACCTAGAGTTTGGGGATGCAGACATTAATAGGAATGAAAATAGAAGGCAGTTAGGATGACGAATACTCTAGAAAGTTGTATAGAATCATTTATAAGGTTCTATGACTAACCTGATGAGAGCTGGGAGAGAAAAACAAGGATTTCTTTTTTAATAAGTTTTTAAAATATCAGGAGAGTAAACATGAATTCAATGAGGCACTTTGATTCTTAGAGATTAAACAATAAACCTGGTGGCTATTATGGTAGAGTTTACCTGCAAAGCAAGAGACCTGAATTCGATCCCTAGGTTGGAAGATCCCCAGGAGAAAGGAATAGCAACCTACTACAGAATTCTTGCCTGGAGAATTCCAGGGACAGAGGAGCCTGGTGGGCTACAGTTCATGGGGTCACAAAGAGTTGGACATGACTGAACGACTTGCATTACTATTGTGTGTGTGTGTGTGTGTGTGTGTGTGTAATCCCTCAGTTGTGTACAACTCTTTGCAACCCCATGGACTGTAGTCTGCCAGGAAATTCTCCAGGCAAGAATACTGGAGTGGGTTGTCATTTCCTTTTCCAGAGGATCTTCCCACCCCAGGGGTCGCACCTGGGTCTCCTGTGTTTCAGGCGGATGGGTTACCGACTGAACTACTAGGGGAGCCCACTAGTACTACAACTACTAAACAAGAAACAGCAACATCATGAGAAATAGGCATATACATAGTCAGGGTTCTTGTGGAAAGAGCACAAAATGAGAATTCAGGAATCATTCATTTTAGTGCTGATTCTATATCAAACCTCCACATAAACTTAGGTAAATCATGAACTTTTCTAGGCTTTAAAAATCCCTCCTCAAAAAATTCTAATGGCCACAGTAGTTGTCAAATTAATTTCTGACTTTTATACCAGGAAGAGGTTAATGATTTTAATTTAGATTTTTTTTTTCTTTAGAGTGAAAGTTAGGGCATACATGTAGAATTATCTAGAAAGTAGTTGCAGGAAATGTGAACATGATCCTGAGAAGGTTGGATTTGAGCAGCAGTTTTTTGTTTTGTTTTGTTTTAATTTATTTTTCCCTGGAGGATAATTGCTTTACAATACTGTGTTGGTTTCTGCCACATATTAACAGAATCAGCCATAGGTATACTCTCGCTTAGGTGAGAGAGTATAGGTGTCCTCGCCCTCTTGAATAGCCTTCCCACCTCCCATCCCATCCCACCCTTCTAGGTTGTCACAGGGCACCAGATTTGAGCCCTTGTGTCGTACAGCAAATTCCCACTGGCTATCACTTTTACATATGGTAATGCATATGTATTACCATTCATATGTATGGCATATGAATCAAGATATGGCACTTCCATGCCACTATATCGATTCATCCCACCCTCTCCTTCCCACACTGTGTCCACCAGTCTGTTCTCTGTGTCTACATCTCCACTGCTGCCCTGCAAAAAGGCCCATCTGTACCATCTTTCCAGAATCCATTTAAATTTGTTAATATATGGTATTTGTTTTTCTGACTGACTTCACTCTGAATAGTAGGACCTAGGCTCATTCATCGCACTAGAACTGACTCAAATGTGTTCTTTTTATGGCTGAGTAATATTCCATTTTATATACATACCATAACTTCTTTATCCATTCATCTGTGGATAGGTATCTGGGTTGTTTCCCTGTCCTAGCTATTGTAAATAGTGCCTAGCAGCAGATTTTGATAATTCCTGTAGATATTTTTGGAAGTCATGACTGCAAGTGTCTTCTAGTGGGTAGAGATTAGAGATGCTGCTAAACATCCTACAAAGCACCACAACAAAGAATTTTCAGGTCCAAAATGTCAGTATTGCTTAGGTTGTGAAATGCTAGGCTACGTAGCATCTCCTTGCAGTTAGATACAGTGACATTATACTTAAACAGAACAGATCAATTTGAGTTGACTCTGAAGAGTAATGATTTCTGGTCTGCCTCCTATTCTTTCTCGCATTACATATCTCTTACTGATCTATTGGATCTTAATTTAAAGTTGTGAATCATTTGATTCATGACACACCAAACTATAATCGTCATCCATCCAACAGTGTCTACTCAGTGCTTGGCACTCTGCCTAATGCTTGGCACTCTGCCTAACCTAACCAAGCCTAACCAGTGCTGGACAATGAAAATATAGTTGTGAAATAATTACAAAAATAATTTTTGTTATGCTCAAATATATACTTTTTATAATGCTCAAATATGTAACTTTTATTATATTTCTTTTTAAACTTTCTTCCAAAATAGAAAACATATTTCTAGAAACAAATATGAATTATCTATGTGTTGCAAAATTAGATACTGATATGCTAATTACAGCCTTGACATACTCCCTTTCCTATTTGGAAACAGTCTGTTGTTCCATGTCCTGTTCTAACTGTTGCCTCCTGACCTGCATATAGGTTTCTCAAGAGGCACGTCAGGTGGTCTGCTATGCCCATTTATTTCAGATTTTTCCACAGTTTATTGTGATCCACACAGTCAAAGGCTTTGGCATAGTCAATAAAGCAGAAATAGATGTATTTCTGGAACTCTCTTGCTTTTTCCATGATCCAGTGAATATTGGCATTTTGATTGCTGGTTCTGCCTTTTCTAAAACCAGCTTGAACATCTGGAAGTTTGTGGTTCATGCATTGCTGAAGCCTGGATTGGAAAATTTTAAGCATTACTTTACTAGCGTATGAGATGAGTGCAATTGTGCGGTAGTTTGAGCATTCTTTGGCATTGCCTTTCTTTGAGATTGGAATGAAAACTGACCTTTTCCCATCCTGTGGTCACTGCTGGGTTTTCCAACTTTGCTGGCATATTGAGTGCAGCACTTTCACAGCATCATCTTTCAGAATTTGAAATAGCTCAACTGAAATTCCATCACCTCCACTAGCTTTGTTCGTAGTGATGCTTTCTAAGGCCCACTTGACTTCACATTTCAGGATGTCTGGCTCTAGGTCAGTGATCACACCATTGTGATAATCTTGGTTATGAAGCTCTTTTTTGTACAGTTCTTCTGTGTATTCTTGTCACCTCTTCTTAATATCTTCTGCTTCTGTTAGGTCCATACCATTTCTGTCTTTTATTGAGCCCATCTTTGTATGAAATGTTCCCTTGGTATCTCTAATTTTAATGAAGAGATCTCTAGTCTTTCCCATTCTTTTGTTTTCTTCTATTTCTTTGCATTGATCGCTGAGGAAAGCTTTCTTATCTCTCCTTGCTATTCTTTGGAACTCTGCATTCAGATACTTATATCTATCCTTTTCCTCTTTCCTTTCCACTTATCTTCTTTTCACAGCTATTTGTAAGGCCTTCCCAGACAGCCATTTTGCTTTTTTGCATTTCTTTTCCATGGGGATAGTCTTGGTCCCTGTCTCCTGTACAATGTCACGAACCTCTGTCCATAGTTCATCAGGCACTCTGTCTATCAGATCTAGTCCCTTAAATCTATTTCTCACTTCCACTGGATAATCATAAGGGATTTGATTTAGGTCATACCTGAATGGTCTAGTGGTGTTCCCCACTTTCTTCAATTTCAGTCTGAATTTGGCAATAAGGAGTTCATGATCTGAGCCACAGTCAGCTTCTGGTCTTGTTTTTGCTGACTGTATATAGCTTCTCCATCTTTGGCTGCAAAGAATATAATCAGTCTGATTTCGGTGTTGACCATCTGGTGATGTCCATGTGTAGAGTCTTCTCTTGTGTTGTTGGAAGAGGGTGTTTGCTATGACCAGTGCATTCTCTTGGCAGAACTCTATTAGCCTTTGCCCTGCCTCATTATGTACTCCAAGGCCAAATTTGCCTGTTATTCCAGGTTCCAAATAGGAAAAGGAGTACGTCAAGGCTGTATAGTGTCACCCTGTTTATTTAACTTATATGCAGAGTATATCATGAGAAACGCTGGACTGGAAGAAACACAAGCTGGAATCAAGATTGCCGGGAGAAATATCAATACCTCAGATATGCAGATGACAGTACCCTTAAGGCAGAAAGTGAAGAGGAACTAAAAAGCCTCTTGATGAAAGTGAAAGAGGAGAGTGAAAAATTTAGCTTAAAGCTCAACATTCAGAAAACAAATATCATGGCATCTGGTCCCATCACTTCATGGGAAATAGATGGGGAAACAGTGGAAACAGTGGCAGACTTTATTTTTCTGGGCTCCAAACTCACTGCAGATGGTGATTACAGCCATGAAATTAAAAGAAACTTACTCCTTGGAAGGAAAGTTATGACCAACCTAGACAGCATATTGAAAAGCAGAGATATTACTTTGCCAACAAAGGTCCATCTAGTCAAGGCTATGGTTTTTCCTGTGGTCATGTATGGATGTGAGAGTTGGACTGTGAAGAAAGCTGAGCACCAAAGAATTGATGCTTCTGAACTGTGGTGTTGGAGAAGACTCTTGAGAGTCCCTTGGACTGCAAGGAGATCCAACCAGTCCATTCTAAAGGAGAGCAGTTCTGGGTGTTCATTGGAAGGACTTATGCTATAGCTGAAACTCCAATACTTCGGCCACCTCATGTGAAGAGTTGACTCATTGGAAAATACTCTAATGCTGGGAGGGTTTGGGGGCAGGAGAAGAAGGGGACGATAGTGGATGAGGTGGCTGGATGGCATCATCGACTCAATGGACATGAGTTTGAGTAAACTCTGGGAGTTGGTGATGGACAGGGAGGCCTGGCGTGCTGTGATTCATGGCATCACAAAGAGTCAGACATGACTGAGTGACTGAACTGAACTGAACTGATACAAATTAAAATGTATGAGTAATACATGGTACATACTGGATGCTCAATATACATTTACTTACTGATATGAATATGTGTTGAACAGGTAGACTAGGATGCTTAAAGAATTATATTTTCAGACTAAGATAAAGTTATATTGTCACCCTGTTTATTTAACTTATATGCAGAGTACATCATGAGAAATGCTGGACTGGAAGAAACACAAGCTGGAATCAATATTGCCAGGAGAAATATCAATAACCTCAGATATGCAGATGACACCACCCTTATGGCAGAAAGTGAAGAAGAACTAAAAAGCCTCTTGATGAAAGTGAAAGTGGAGAGTGAAAAAGTTGCCTTAAAGCTCAACATTCAGAAAATGAAGATCTGGTCCCACCAATTTGTGGGAAATAGATGGGGAAACAGTGGAAACAGTGGCAGAATTTATTTTTCTGGGCTCCAAAATCACTGCAGATGGTGACTTCAGCCATGAAATTAAAAGATGCTTACTCCTTGGAAGGAAAGTTATGACCAACCTAGATAGCATGTTCAAAAGCAGAGACATTACTTTGCCAACAAAGGTTCGTCTAGTCAAGGCTGTGGTTTTTCCTGTGGTCATGTATGGATGTGAGAGTTGGACTGTGAAGAAGGCTGAGCACCGAAGAATTGATGCTTTTGAACTGTGGTGTTGGAGAAGACTCTTGAGAGTCCCTTGGACTGCAAGGAGATCCAACCAGTCCATTCTGAAGGAGATCAACCCTGGGATTTCTTTGGAAGGAATGATGCTAAAGCTGAAACTCCAGTACTTTGGCCACCTCATGTGAGGAGTTGACTCATTGGAAAAGACTCTGATGCTGGGAGGGATTGGGGGCAGGAGGAGAAGGGGATGACAGAGGATGAGATGACTGGATGGCATCACTGACTCGATGGACGTGAGTCTGGGTGAACTCCGGGAGTTGGTGATGGACAGGGAGGCCTGGCGTGCTGCGATTCATGGGGTTGCAAAGAGTCGGACACGACTGAGTGACTGATCTGATCTGATCTGATTTAAAACTTTAAAAATAAGAAGTATTATATATAATATTAACTCTCAATAGCTATCTTGATCCCAGTTTTGTTGCTATGATACCAAATATTCATTTTTATTTGTATACTATGAACTTTTATAGGATATATTGATGGCAAGGTTAAAAATTAACTGGCATAACCACAAATTTGTTTTATGTTACTAACAAGACAAGTTAATAAGCATCTCAGTTTTACCATGCCTAAAATTGATCCCTATTCTCCTCCAACAAATTCTTTCTGATTCTCACGCATTATGAAACATGGCATTATCCAGTGCTCTCTGGAGCTTCAGCTCAAAACCTAAATGTTATTTTGCTCTTTCTCTCATCCTAAAATCCAGAGGATTAGTACATTTTTTGGTAAAAGTCTCCAAATATAGAAGGAAACAGTTTGCCTCTCTCCATCAGTTTTTATCAATCTAATCTCCAAATCCAGATGCCATTGCCTCCTCTGTGCATTTACTGCAAATGCCTCTTAACTCATCTCCCTGATATTATTTGCTCTCAACTTTCCATTCTCCATACAGCAGCCTAGATAATTTAAAAACTTCACAAGTTAATTTATTGCATTTTTCATTAAAAACCTGTAACTCTTCTACTGCATTTAGTACAGACTCAGTATACAATAAAATGGATTACTTGCCTTCCTTTCTAGTATCTTTATGTTTAATGTGGAGAATTCCTACAGTGCTGGGGAAAATAATCTAGTTTTGGCTTCGGGGTGAAACATGAAACTGAAAAGAAAAACTCCTGCCAACACATGTTATATGAATGACCACAAGGATTAATGAAGAGAGGTTTTGTGTGACCAAAGCCTATCTAATCAAAGTGAATTTCAGGGAAACGACTGGGAATTGTGAAAAACAAAAGAAGGCAAGAGGAAAAGGTGGTGACAGATAATGAGATGGTTGGATGGCAAAACTGACTCAAAGGAAATGAGTTTGAGCAAGCTCCAGGAGTTAGTGAAGGACAGGAAAGTCTGGTGTGCTGCAGTTCATGGGGTCACAGAGTCAGACATAACTTAGTACCCGAACAATAGCAGATATGAGAGCTTGAACCCCTTTAGCTATTTTGTTAGTTATCTATTTTACTAGTAGTAATGGGAACCCACTCCAGTACTCTTGCCTGGAAAATCCCATGGACGGAGGAGACTGGTAGGCTGCAGTCCATGGGATCGTGAAGAGTCAGACACGACTGAGCGACTTCACTTTCACTTTTCACTTTCATGCATTGGAGAAGGAAATGGCAACCCACTCCAGTGTTCTTGCCTGGAGAATCCCAGGGACAGCGGAGCCTGGTGGGCTGCCCTCTATGGGGTCGCACAGAGTCGGACACAACTGAAGTGACTTAGCAGCAGCAGCAGCAGCAGTATGCATATGTTAATCACTAGAAGCCAGGAGGAAAGTGAGAATCTGAGGGACCAGGCAGTGCCTTGAGGCAAAGTTCCTGGTTACAGGAGCCAAGAAAATTCTTCCTTGTTTAAATTGGTTATGCTAAAGCAGGAGGCATTAAACACTGTGGACTTAGGACACTTCTGCCCTCTTAAAAATCACTGACAACTTCTTCAGAGTTTCTGCTGGTGTGAGTAATAACTATTATATTAGATTGAATGCAATTAATATGTTTAATCAATGTATTTGGTATAATAAATAATGTCATTAATATATTATTATTTGTAAATACATATACTTATTATCTGTTAACATAAATAGCATGTTTATAAAAGTAGACTATTTTCCAAACCAATATACTGAGTGAATAAATGGATTCATTTTTGCAAATCTCTACATCTGGCTTAACAAAAAAGACAGGAGGTAAATTCTCTTATCTGCTTCTACATTTGGTCTATTGGGATATTCTTTTTTAACTTTATGGAGAAAATCTGTGTTCATCAGGATGTATGACTAGAGAAATAATGAATATGTTAATAGCTTTTCATGTCACCATGGATAGTCTCTGTTTATACTACATGAGAACTCAACAAGTGGTAGTTTCTTAAAGGTTATTTGCAGTGTGGGGACTTAAGGCATATTAATACATAATTCATTTGTGTTGTTTAAAAAACAATAATCTATATAGTAATGGAATAGAGCTGTTTCCAGAGAAGATTTTGTAATATCACTCATTAATCATTAAGAAATAGTGGCTTACTGGATATTTCAGACCTTCTAAATGTAACATATTTTACAACAATATCAAAATTGCATATATTATCACAGATATTATCCATGCTTTTATGTCTGAGGAAGCTTTTACTCTTATTGTGGCAAATACAAATTTTCCAAAATCTAAATTCATTTGATATTTTAATAAAATGAAGTGTGCATTTTATTATTAGCAACAAGTGTAATTTACCTTAAATTGACAATTTTCCTTACTTTGTATTCTAAAATAGTCATAGATTTCCTGCTAATTACTCTCAGTTCAGTTAAGGTGCTCAGTCTTGTCCAACTCTTTGTGACCCCATATACTGCGGCACACCGGTCTTCCCTGTCCATCACCAACTCCAGGAGCTTGCTCAAACCTATGTACATTGAGTTGGCGATGCATCCAAGCATCTCATCCTCTGTCATCTCCTTCTCTTTCTGCCTTCAATCTATTCCACCATCAGGGTCTTTTCCAATGAATCAGCTCTTTGCATCAGGTGGCCAAAGTATTGGAGCTTCAGCATCAGTCCTTCCAATGAATATTCAGGATTGATTTCCTTTAGGATTGACTGGTTTCATCTCCTTGCAGTCCGAGGGACTCTCAATTGTCTTCTCCAACACCACAGTTCAAAAGCATCAGTTCTTCAGCACTCAGCTTTCTTTATGGTCCAACTCTCACATCCATACATGACTACTGGAAAAAAATTAGCTTTGACCATAGCTAATCTCTCTTTCAGTTAAAAATTATGCTTTTTGACAAAAGGGGAAGTTCAACTCAAAGAAAAAATAGTCTCTCAGGTGATTGTTTTTTGGAATCAACATACTTTGCTTTATAGCAGAAGGAAAGGTTTCATTAAGATACTCAGAACATTAGAAAAAAATTGTATACACAATGGTTGAGCATTAATAGAATTAGTAATTTTTTACTACTTCATAAAGGCCAGTCTTAACTACAGCTGACATTTATCCTACCCCAAGTACATGGCACTTAAGAATACAAACACGATTAGCACAGTACTGCCCTGATTTGTACGAAGTCATCAGCCAATGTATTTGATATTATTTTTGCACCATCAGTGCAAATGTCAAAACAGTAAAAAGGGAAAAAGATGTATTAGCTTGTTTGGGAAATCTTTTTGATCTTGTGCATTATCTTAAATGTCTTGAGGACTCTCAAGGTCTGGGAAAATCTGCCCTAGTCATTCTATAACACCCTATATTATCCCACCATTGGTACTAGCCATCCTCTGCTTACCTTTTTCTCCTTTATTCACAACAAATTTGACTATATTCCTTGAATAAATTAAAACCTTTGCCAATGTTGTTGCAACTTTCTAATACTTGTCTACTGAATTTGATGCTTTTTATCTGCTTATAATTTAAGTCTTAAACTAAGTGCCAGATCTTCAGAGGGGTCATCTCTAATGGCCACACCATGTATAACTCCTCTTTATGTATACAAGGAATTTTTTTATTGCATTACTCATTTTTTAATCTCAGCATTTTTGTATATGATTGGGCACCTAGTGGCATATAATTGTCATTTATTATACAAAGTAACAAGTTTATGTAAGTGCCATTTATTTGACTAGCTGCTCAATTTGTTAAATATGAATATTTTCATACAACTTCAGATCAGTTCAGTCACTCAGTCATGTCCGACTCTTTGCGACCCTATGAATCGCAGCATGCCAGGCCTCCCTGTCCATCACCAACTCCTGGAGTTCACTCAGACTCACGTCCATCGAGTCAGTGATGCCATCCAGCCATCTCATCCTCTGTTGTCCCCTTTCCTCCTGCCCCCAACCCCTCCCAGCATCAGAGTCTTTTCTAATGAGTCAACTCTTTGCGTGAGGTGGCCAAAGTACTGGAGTTTCAGCTTTAGCATCATTCCTTCCAAAGAACACCCAGGGCTGATCTCCTTTAGAATGGACTGGTTGGATCTCCTTGCAGTCCAAGGGACTTAACTAGGAGCAATTATATTTGAACTAAAAAAATGGTAACCCCTTTTACCTCTCTCATCACCCCTTCCAGGGTTGATTTCAATCTGTTCTTTTATTTATTTAAGTCACTAAAACTGTTATTATAATTTTAAATTTTATTTTATTTTTTATTTATTACTTTTTTTCACTATTTTTATTATTATTATAACCAACAACATATTCCTTCCCTTACATTCAAAAGTTATGAGTGGTAGGAGCAGTGTACTAGAATTAGCATTTAGTTACCTAATATGATGAATTATAAAAAATAAAAATTCTGCAATTCTTCTTTTTTTTTCTTTCCCCTCTTTCACTGTGATGTGGCCTTGGAAAGGAGTTCACTTCTCATCAGACATTAAAGTTGTAGACTTAAAAGAAAAATATTAATATAATCCAATATGTTCTTCTAAATCGCATCTTTATCCTAAAAATATGGTTACTAAGTACTCTTGTAACTGGCTAAGAGAAATATTTATTTTTTGGTATTATCTTGTTCAATAGATGAGTCTACTGACTTGTTCAGTAGATTAAAAAAAAAAAGCACTAAAATGTACTGACACTTGTTAACAAATTTTGATGTAAAGGCTCATGAATTTTGGACAGGGAAATATAGAAACTACACCCTACTCTATAAAATATTGCAATAAAATAGACATTTCCCTTGATTGTTAAGATCATCCACTTCTTTCAGTGAATCGGTGAAGCAAGCTTAGTCAGTAGCAGTGGTGGTTAGAAGATATGATTCACTATTCAACTGATTTTTTCTTCCAAGTCAGTTACTTTAAGTTAGTTAACTGAAGAGTAAATGAATGGATCAGATAGCACAAAGAAAAAAATTGAAACCACAAGTCTTAGCAGAACTAAAGAATGGTTTGTGACTGTCACAAACTGCTAGGGCAAAAAATGGACCATGTTCTGATACCAATTAAATCTTACACACTAATTTGCATTCATTATAATGGCATCTTTGTCCTAGACTCTCTTGGGTATGAATAACAGGAGCAATATGTCACCACTTCGAATTATTTGATGATAATTGTCCTATCCCAATAAGCCTAGAAGTAAAGCCATTATTATTTTTCCTAGATAAAGCAACATAAAGTAAGTCAACATATATGGTCTACCTCAGTCATGTGCGTTTTGTAAGAGAATAAGTAATGCTGCTAATACTCTACAATTCATGTTTTTGCTGCAAAAAGGCACAATGATTTTTTGCTCTACAAAAGTAGTCTTATTAGTCTTGTCATACAAAACCATTTAATATAGTTGATTTGGTGTTATGTCACTAAAATTTCAAACGAAATAACTATTCTCATGCCAGCTTCAGACTGCACTGTGAATTTTTTTCCGGCTTTTATTGTATTGTACTCAATGAAAGAAGGGTGGGAAAAGGAGGAAATATGCACATCTACACACACACACAGACACACACACACACATCCCAAATACTTCTAAATAATTCAGGTAACTAAAAATCTTGTATTTGCCAGCAAACAAGAAGGGCTAATACTTACATGTTCTATTTTCTCTGCTTCACTTTATCAGATAAAGCCAACCTGGACACTAGGAGTTAGATTTTATGTGCACTGCATAGAGAATTAACCTCACATTTTCCAGGGACAGCAGCAAAACTTGTGTGCTGGATTTCCTTTGTGTGATTTAAAGTGACTCTTAGACATTTCCAAGTAAGCTGATTTAGGAAATTGAATATATTTCTAAAGTAGTTAAATAGGGATAGAATATAGTTTTCTATATTGTGTCATTTCATAATAATCTACCATTGTGTGTGTGTTAGTCACTCAGTCATGTCCAACTCTTTGCAACCCCATGGGGTGTAGCCCATCAGGTCCCTCTGTTCTTGGGAATTTCTAGGCAAACAAACTGGAGTGGGTTTCCATTTCCTTCTCCAGGGGATCTTCTTGACCCAGAGATTGAGCCCGGGTCTACTGCATTGCAGGCAGACTCTTTATTGTCTAAACCACCAGGGAAGCCCTCAAGGATATTTGCTTTATGGAATTTGTGTTATTTATATTTTCAAATTCAAAATAATTATTGTGAATACTCTAGTTATATGTCCCCCCAAAAAACAATTTTTTCTTTTATAATGTTAAGGAAATAAGCAGGAGCTAAAGTGCTTATAATGTGAAAACTTTGTATTCCTTGTAATTTGAAGTTTAAAAGGCATTTCATATGCTTTTGAAAGTCAATAATTTTTAACATAAGTCTAAAATTAAATGTCTATTCTGAACGAAATAAAAGTGACATAAATTGATTGTCTAAAAGACACTAGGAAATTTTACAGTGAAAGACTGTTCCATGAGATAGGCATATTTCCTTCATTTCACAGCTGAAGAATTAAGCTTAAAGGGCTAACTGATTTCCCTGTTACTGGCCATGATAGGCCTGCTCTGACCTCAAAATACTGCTCAGTGAAAGTTTTACTTTTTTTGTAATCTAATTAGTGAATGCATAAATGTTCTCTCTCTTCATTACCAAAATATTCTTGAACTAAAGAATGAAAAGACAATTAAAATAATAAATTCCAAAAAATAGTCATAAGTAAATAAGGAATTTAGCATAATTGATTTGACTTAGCAATAAATCGTCAGAGAAGGCAATGGCACCCCACTCCAGTATTCTTGCCTGGAAAATCCCATGGACGGAGGAGCCTGGTGGGCTGCAGTCCATGGGGTCGCTGGGAGTCGGACACGACTGAGCGACTTCACTTTCACTTTTCACTTTCATGCATTGGAGAAGGAAATGGCAACCCACTCCAGTGTTCTTACCTGGAGAATCCCAGGAACCGGAGAGCCTGGTGGGCTGCCCTCTATGGGGTCACACAGAGTCGGACACGAATGAAGCAACTGAGCAGCAGAGCAGCAGCAATAAATCGTAAGAACTACATAAAGAAAAAGTCAGTGATATCTGGGATGGTATGTATTTCACTTCAAAAACCGCAGTTCAGCTGCTGCAAAAGAGAGATGGAAAGACAGAGGAGATCAACCCAGTAGACTTGAAATGTTATAATCTGGAATAGACATGACAGTGAATGATTATCTACAGTGAGTGCACAGCACAATTGAATTGTAATGATCTGTTGTGAAAGCTATGTCATCATAGCCAAATGTCTAATCTCATTACAAAGTGTTACATGTTTTAAAACCCAGTATTTCTCATATGTAGTATATTTGACTCAGGGAAACTACAGAAATAGTTTTCCTCCACAGGTGCAAGAGAGAGAAGGCGAAGGTAGAATTCATTAAAAATAGAACACTTCACATCACATACATCATGAAATATCAGATAGCACTGATGAAGTCACAGATACATGAGTTAACAGTTACTAAGGTTTGTAGCGAAGTTATAAAACTCTTTCTTTAGTGTGCACACATACAGGCCCATACATACATAAAGCATAGTATAGTATGTTAGTATATAGTATATACCATATAGGTATGTACAGTATATATCATGTATAATATATATTATACATATTGGAGGACTCTGGCATAGTGATTAAGAATCCACCTGCCAATGCAGGAGGTGCCAGAGATATGGGTTTTGTCCACAAGTGAGGAAGATCCCCTACAGGAGGAATGTAACCCACTCCAGCATTCTTGCCTGAAAAATCCCATGGATAGAGGAGCCTGATGGACTAGAGTTGCACAGAGTCAGACACAACTGAGGGACTGAGTATGCATGCAAGGATTTCTACTGAAAACATGTTTTCTCTGTAGCAACTGCTGCTTTACCTGTTACAATTTTTCATCTCATTTCTCTTTATCCTAATTAAAGACAAAGCAATTTATACACTGACCTTATTCAAAACCCTTTGGAAATGAGGCAGATTAAAAACAGTTAACATGCATTTTAGACATACTTTTTTCAAGTATATTCAGGTTTATATAGTAAATCTTGATAATCTGAATACTACATACTGAGTGCCACTTTGAAAGCAGAATTAATGATCCTAAATAATTTTATGACAGACTTACCATTGTTAGTCAGTCAGTCAGTTCAATCGCTCAGCTGTGTCCGACTCTTTGCGACCCCATAAACCACAGCACACCAGGCCTCCCTGTCTATCACCAACTCCCAGGGTCCACCCAAACCCATGTCCATTGAGTCGGAGACACCATCCAACCATCTCATCCTCTGTTGTCCCCTTCTCCTGCACTCAATCTTTCCCAGCATCAGGGTTTTTTCAAATGAGTCAGCTCTTTGTGTCAGGTTGCCAAAGTATTGGAGTTTCAGCTTCAACATCAGTCTTTCCAATGAACACCCAGGACTGATCTCCTATAGGATGGACTGGTTGGATGTCCTTGCAGTTCAAGGGACTTGCAAAAGTCTTCTCCAACACCAGAGTTCAAAAGCATCAATTCTTTGGCTCTCAGCTTTCTTTATAGTTCAACTCTCACATCCATACATGACCACTGGAAAAACCATAGCCTTGACTAGATGGACCTTTGTTGCCAAAGTAATGTCTCTGCTTTTGAATATGCTGTCTAGGTTGGTCATAAATTTTCTTCCAAGGAGTAAGTGTATTTTAATTTCATGGCTGCAGTCAACATCTGCAGTGATTTTGGAGCCCAGAAAAATAAAGTCAGCCACTGTTTCCCATTCTATTTGCCATGAAGTGATGGGACTGGATGCCATGATATTACTTTTCTGAATGTTGAGCTTTAAGCCAACTTTTCACTCTCCTCTTTCACTTTCATCAAGAGGCTTTTTAGTTCTTCTTCACTTTCTGACATAAGGGTGGTGTTTTCTGCATATCTGAGGTTATTAATATTTCTCCTGGCAATCTTGATTGCAGCTTGTGCTTCCTCCAGCCCAGCGCTTCTCATGATGTACTCTGCATAAAAGTTAAATAAGCAGGGTGACAATATACAGCCTCGACGTACTCCTTTTCCTATTTGGAACCAGTCTGTTGTTCTGTGTCCAGTTCTAACTGTTGCTTCCTGACCTGCATACAGGTTTGTCAAGAGGCAGGTCAGGTGGTCTGATATGCCCATCTCTTTCAGAATTTTCCACAGTTTATTGTGATCCACAGAGTCAAAGGCTTTGGCATAGTCAATAAAGCAGAAATAGATGTTTTTCTGAAACTCTCTTGCTTTTTCGATGATCAATCGGATGTTGGCAATTTGATCACTGGTTCCTCTGCCTTTTCTAAAACCAGCTCAAATACCAGGAAGTTCACGGTTCACGAATTGCTGAAGCCTGGCTTGGAGAATTTTAAGCATTACTTTACTAGTGTAGGCTGCTGCTGCTGCTAAGTCGCTTCAGTCGTGTCCGACTCTGTGCGACCCCATAGACAGCAGCCCACCAGGCTCCCCCGTCCCTGGGATTCTCCAGGCAAGAACACTGGAGTGGGTTGCCATTCCTTCTCCAATACATGAAAGTGAAAAGTGAAAGTGAAGTCACTCAGTCATGTCCAACTCAGCGACCCCATGGACTGCAGCCTACCAGGCTTCTCTGTCCATGGGATTTTCCAAACAAGAGTACTGGAGTAGGGTGCCATTTGCCTTCTCCTTACTAGTGTATGAGATGAGTGCAATTGTGCAGTAGTTTGAGCATTCCTTAGCATTGCCTTTCTTTGGCATTGGAATGAAAACTGACCTTTTCCAGTCCTGTGGCCACCGCTGAGTTTTCCAAATTTGCTAGCATATTGAGTGCAGCACTTTCATAGCATCGTCTTTCAGGATTTGAAATAGCTCAACTGGAATTCCATCACCTCCACTAGCTTTGTTCGTGTGATGCATCCTAAGGCCCACTTGACTTCACATTCCAGGGTGTCTGGCTCTAGGTGAGTGATCACACCATGGTGATTATCTGGGTCGTGAAGATCTTTTTTGTACAGTTCTTCTGTGTATTCTTGCCACCTCCCTCTTCTTAATATCTTCTGCTTCTGTTAGGTCCCTACCATTTCTGTCCTTTATTGAGCCCATCTTTGCATGAAATGTTCCCTTGGAATCTCTAATTTTCTTGAAGAGATCTCTAGTCTTTCCCATTCTGTTGTTTTCCTTTATTTCTTTGCATTGATCACTGACGAAGGCTTTCTTATCTCTCCTTGCTATTCTTTGGAACTCTGCATTTAGATGCTTATATCTTTCCTTTTCTCCTTTGCTTTTTGCTACCCTTCTCTTCACAGCTATTTGTAAGGCCTCCTCAGACAGCCATTTTGCTTTTTTGCATTTCTTTTTCTTGGGGATGATCTTGATTCCTGTCTCCTGTACAATATCATGAACCTCCATCCATTGTTCATCAGGCACTCAGTCTATCAGATCTAGGCCCTTAAATCTACTTCTCACTTCCACTGTATGGTCATAAGGGATTCAATTTAGGTCATACCTGAATGGTCTAGTGGTGTTCCCTACTTTCTTCGATTTCAGTCTGAATTTGGCAGTTTACCATTTATTTACCATTGTAGCATTGCCAACATCTTAATTTTGATTATGCCTATATCCGTGAATCTGCCTGCAATACAGAAGACCCAGGTTTGATCCCTGGTCCAGGAAGATCCCCTGGAGGAGGGCATGGTAATCAACACCAGTATTCTTGCCCGAAGAATCCTCATAGACAGAGGAGCCTGGAAGCTACAGTCCATAGGGTCGCAAAGAATCAGATACAGCTGAAGTGACTGAGCACTTTTGCAAACATATTTACTAGCCTGAGTTTAATTCTGGCCCTAACCTTGAACTAATAACAGACAAGAATAGACTGTCAGAGACGTGGCTGGTATTTAGGAATATTTGAGAATGAAGAGAAGGACAAACTTTATCCAAGTCATTTGTTTGCTTGGTATCCACTCTGTTTAAAGGCAGTGTCATTTATCACTGCTCTAATAGATAATATAGGAACCTCTTCCACAGTGCTGAAAATCCCATATTTTTAAATGCAGAGACTGTGATTTATATAGAAATATATATAGAATAATGAGAATCTGAAACAATGATTGGTACGATAAAAGGGAGTAAATTACATTTACCTGAGGTGTAAATAAGACAAAAAAATTCTTGACGTTTACCTATGTAATCAAACTACTGTGAAAACATTTGAAAAGGTATAAAAACTATGAAATATGTTGCTTTACAGTGATCTTTCAAAAATGCTCTAAATAAAATTAAGAAACTGATATAAATAACTGGAAACTAAATTGGTTTTCAGAAAAATGAGAGCAAGTGTTTCCTCAGACTTTGTATTAACTATATTTTATTTCAAAATAAAATATTGGCATTTTCAATATAGAAAAGAATTTGTAACTGTTTTTACATGATAAGTGAAGTATGATAATTAGTTTAATATTAAATCTATAGTATCTAGAAATTTCATCCCTATTTAATATAATGAATAGTATCTGAAAATAGTATATAATAAGCAGAAAGTGAAAAGTGAAAGTTGCTCAGTCATGTCCGACTTGTTGTGACCCCATGGACTATGCGGTCCATGGAATTCTCTAGGCCAGAATACTAGAGTGGGTAGCCTTTCTCTTTTCCAGGGGTTCTTCCCAACCCAGGGGATGTTCCCTTCTCCAGGGGATCTTCCCAACCCAGGAATCAAACTGGGATCTCCTGCATTGCAGGCAGCTTTACCAGCTAAGCTACCAGGGAAGCCCATAATAAGCAGAAAATGTATATTATTGAGTATTAGATTATAGAAAAAATGGATACAATAATTCTAAAATATTAGGTCATTTCTTAATTAAACAAAGATTTATCTACCACCTACTGTGTAAAAGAGTACTGTATTTTGTTTGTTGTTACAAGACTTTTAATCTCTGATATGATGGTTAAAGTGATAATAAACAATACAATGAGATATATTTTTAAATAAATATATTTAATTTTCCTAGAGTTTTAAATGTATTCATATTAATGTTGCTAATGTTAACAAAGTAAAAATTTCACCTACTTCTACCTAATTTAGGTAAATAAAAGCATAACTAGTTAAAGATGTTTCTCTTTTATACTTATTAAATTGTTTTATATGTAATGTTTAATAACTTCTACATCAAACTCTGAATTAAAAATAATTAGCTCATTGTATTAGGTGGACACCCACTTGGGCAAAACAAAACAAAAATAAAAAAGACAACAAAGCCCTCTATGTAACAGGAATATAAATTAGAAAATATAAATAAAATGGCTCTTCAATAATAATAGCAAAAATAATATTCCTAAAAACTGTGTATAACAATAGATTCATAGGATTCATGTTAAAGAAATAAAAATATATATTTTGGGGGAATACAAAATAAGTTTCACACATGCTAAAAATAGAACACGTTCTCTTGTCACAGAACTGTAACAAACTGGAAAGGTGCACCAGATAAAAATCACTCAAGTAAAGCATAGAGACATTTTTCAAATTGCTTTAAGAATGATGATAAAGTATCCATTTACCTAAACACTGTGATATGCAAGAGAAACTATTTTATATGTTTAGGAATTGTCTTTCAAATAAAATATGTATTTTAAAAAATATATTTGAAACTTTCCTTTAGTTCTTGTAAGAAAATATCATATATAAAAATAAACTAAAATAGATTAAAGGCCTAAATATATGACATGAAACCATAAAACTTGCAGAAGAAAACATAAGCGATATAAACTCTTTGACATCAGTCTTAGCAATATATTTTTGGATCTGTCTCCTCAGGCAAGGGCACAGAAGCAAAAATAAACAAATGAGACCACATCAAACTAAAAAGTTTTGCACATCGAAAGAAACCATCGCTAAAATGAAAAGGCAAACTATTGAATGGACAAAGAGTTTTGCAAATGATATGTCTAATAAGAACTCAATATCTAAAATATATGAAGAAGTCATATAATACAATATCAAGAAAAAAGGAAGCAATCCAATTAAAAATCAGTATCACAATCAGGGTAGTACAAATCGAAACCACAATGAGATATCACCTCACACCTGTCAGAAAGGCTGTTAGCATAAAGACAACAAATAAGTGTTGGTAAGGATATGGAGAAAGTGAATCCTTGAGCACTGTTTGTGGGAATGTAAATTGATACAATCACTATGGAAAGCAGTATGAAGGCTCTTCAAAAATAAAAAATAAAACTATTATATGATCCAGTGATTCCACTCCTGTGTATTTATACAAAGAAAACAAAAACGCTAATTCATAAAGATATATACATCCCATTGTTTACTGCAACATTATTAACAATAGTCAAGATATGGAAACAACTTGTCTGTTGATAGAAGAAGGGAAAAAGAAGAGGTGGCACACACACACACACACACACACATATGTATATATATATAATGGCATATGGTATAACACTTATGCCAATCAACCATAAAAAATAATGAAGATTGTAACAATAGGATAAAGATAGACGGGATTATGCTCAGCAAAATAAGTCAGAGAAAGACAAATACGATTTGATTTCACTTATATGTGGAATCTTAAAAAAAAAAAAAAGGGTAAATAAAACAAACAGAGGTATAGATACAGGAAAAAAACGATGGTTGCCAGATCAAAGGGGATAGTGAATGGGCAAAACAGGTGAAGGGGATGAAGAGGCACAAACCTCCAGTTATAAATAAGGAGAGATCTTGTACAGTTTAGGAAGTAGAGTTAATAATATTGTCATTTGTAGGGTGATTAGATTTCTCAGGGTGATCTTTCCATAATGTAGAGAAATATTGGATCACTAGATTGTACACTTGAAACTAATATAGTATTATAAGCCATATTATCTTATAAATCATGATGTAGAAAGAATTATAGGTGTTATTTCACTTTATTTGGTAAGTTCATGTTCACAGTGGTGAGGCTGTGGGAAAAAAAAAAAAAATCCCTGCGGCAAAGAATGATGTGAATGAATTTGGGGAGATTTGTTACTGTGCTGGCTACTGCTTCAGAGAGCCCTGCGGAAACCAGTAGAACTCTCAGGGGTTCTGTGAGTTTGGCTTTGTAGGGCATCCCTACTAAGGTTGAAAGCTGGAACTGCATCTCAGAGAATTCTACCAAGGAAGGGAAAGAGAGGAAATTTAACTGACCAGCTCTCTCCCACCTCCTACTTTTGGTTAAGGTGGACATCCCTCCAGCCCCACCCCTGGCAGCTCACTGACATTGCTGAGTTCTTTATCTGGCCCTCACTGGCCACTTAGGAAGTCAAATCCCATATGTGCCACTGTGATGCTTCATCTGCATTTGAAGTAGTGGGGCATCCAGGGCTGGTGCTCACCCTGGCAGAGAAAGCAGGAGGCAATCCCACACGTCTGGGAGAGTACAGCAGTTTTATGTCTAATATAAAACTTTCATACTATTGTAAATAAAATCTTTAAATTGACACCATTTCTTTGATCAGTACTTTTCCAGTGATAATCTCTTGAAACTTTGCAGAAACATTACCAATTGCAAAAGTCGAAGTAAAACAATTGTACCACTTGTGAAATATTCTTTCCATTTTGTCAATATAATGACTAGTTCAATCATATTAAATTTAAATCAATAGCATTTTATGTTTGCACTTAATGGTATAAATTCTGATTGAAAGGCAATTAATAATATGAAAATGAGCAAATACATTTCAAACTTAATTAAGGAAACTTTGATTTCAGATAAAATTGTATAAATATTTTAATCTTAATTTTCTTTCTTCTTTCCATTACTCTCTCCTTTGTGTGTACTTTATATGTATGTACTGCTGTTTGTATGTGTATACATTCACATGTGTTTATATTTTATAGATGTTGACTTTGAAATTAACATTTTAAAAAATTTCTCATGGTTTCATCTATAATCTAATTCAAATATATACGATACTACAGTACTCATAACATTAAATTTAAAAAACCTACATCTCTCTGATGATTTTTATATACATTAATTTAATAGAACATTGGCCTAGGAATTGGATTATATCAGTGCTTGTCTCCATCTCCTTCTTAACTCAATTTTCTCATTTTGAATAGATGTTTTAACTTCTCCTAGAAATATGGCTCAAGATAAAATAAGTAATATCTAGCTTTTGTTGGAGTCTCAAGATTGTATTCAGCTGTATTTTGCTCTTGATTTAAATCACAGGACTTATTTCCAGTTTAGGTCAATGATCCTAAATGAAATTCAGAAGGGATAAGATATTAAACTCCTTGGATGCCAGATTTACTGACTGATCCTAATAAGAATGAATTTCATCTTGGGTAGTGATGGAAATTATAAAATCAAGAAAAATATAGCAACTGGCTAATTATTGTGCTACATAGTCTGGCAAAATAAATTGCTTTACCCTTTCTACCTCTTGAAAAATATGTCTTATTCAAAAAAGCTTTAGTAATATGTAAACTCTCATGTATATTTTTCTTTACAGTTACAGGATATATAGTGGGAGAATTATCAAGTATGTGTGGACTTACCAGACAAGTTTTACTTCTGAGATGTTCTGGTTCAGTCTTTTCAAACTTCTGGTCATGGATCCTTACCTACAAAAATATATTAAACTCCAAATTCATTTATTTAGTTTTACATTTACTCATATTTTGCTTATCAATAAAGAGTATATAAATATTTATAAAGCATAATAATTACGATTATAAATTATATTGATTTCCCACATTTCATTGAATTACTTTGTATAAAACCTGGAATGTACATACTATGATTTAGAGATCATACTCTAAAGTTTTTAACCCCTGTATACTTATGCATTCATTCATCAAATCATTGAAAATTTCCTGAAAACCTATGGGCAGGACATGATGAACACTAATTACCTGTGTTTTCTTATATTCTTATGAGGATGTAATATTCTTATATTATCATATTCTCTGTTATTATATAATCTGAACAAGAAAGAATTATGTAATCCTTGTTAGTGCATGTGGCACTCAAGTAATCCACCTGGACTATCTTGGTTTTTCTCTGGCCAATTTTGAAAATTGTAGGCTGTACAACCTAAGAAGGCCATGGAGACCAGAGGTCCAGGTGTCACAGGGATGGGTCTCTCTTGGTCATCCCACCAGATTTATATATGATGAAAGAAAAACATTAAAATTAACATTTTACCATTTGAAAATATGGAAATTAAGTAATTTAACTCAAATTATATTGGAGTGAGTGGTAGTTATGGGAGACAGACCCAAATAGTTATATTCTAGAATATTTGTTCTTAAGAATTATACTATCCAGTCTCCAGATACTAACTTGGCATCAGCCTGTGATTCTCAGTGCATGTGACTAACATGATAATTTATTCCCAGAACTCATTTCATAATTTGGGTTCTACATTTGAATTTAATACTCCTGTATGGCAGCAATATGTGAACCGTGAACTTCCTGATGTTCAAGCTGGTTTTAGAAAAGGCAGAGGAACCAGAGATCAAATTGCCAACATCTGCTGGATCATGGAAAAAGCAAGAGAGTTCCAGAAAAGCATCTATTTCTGCTTTATTGACTATGCCAAAGCCTTTGACTGTGTGGATCACAATGAACTGTGGAAAATTCTGAAAGAGATGGGAATACCAGACCACCTAATCTGCCTCTTGAGAAATTTGTATGAAGGTCAGGAAGCAACAGTTAGAACTGGACATGGAACAACAGACTGGTTCCAAATAGGAAAAGGAGTTCATCAAGGCTGTATATTGTCACCCTGTTTATTTAACTTATATGCAGAGTACCTCATGAGAAACGCTGGACTGGAAGAAACACAAGCTGGAATCAAGATTGCTGGGAGAAATATCAATAACCTCAGATATGCAGATGACACCACCCTTATGGCAGAAAGTGAAGAAGAACTAAAAAGCCTCTTGATGAAGGTGAAAGAGGAGAGTGAAAAAGTTGGCTTAAAGCTCAACATTCAGAAAACGAAGATCATGGCATCCAGTCCCATCACTTCGTGGGAAATAGATGGGGAAACAGTGGAAACAGTGTCAGACTTTATTTTTCTGGGCTCCAAAATCACTGCAGATGGTGACTGCAGCCATGAAATTAAAAGACGCTTACTCCTTGGAAGGAAAGTTATGACCAACCTAGATAGCATATTCAAAAGCAGAGACATTACTTTGCCAACAAAGGTTCGTCTAGTCAAGGCTATGGTTTTTCCTGTGGTCGTGTATGGATGTGAGAGTTGAACTGTGAAGAAGGCTGAGTGCCGAAGAATTGATGCTTTTCAACTGTGGTGTTGGAGAAGACTCTTGAGAGTCCCTTGGACTGCAAGGAGAGCCAACCAGTCCATTCTGAAGGAGATCAACCCTGGGATTTCTTTGGAAGGAATGATGCTAAAGCTGAAACTCCAGTACTTTGGCCACCTCATGTGAAGAGTTGTCTCACTGGAAAAGACTCTGATGCTGGGAGGAATTGGGGGCAGGAGGAGAAGGGGACGACAGAGGATGAAATGGCTGGATGGCATCACTGACTCGATGGACGTGAGTCTGGGTGAACTCCGGGAGTTGGTGATGGACAGGGAGGCCTGGTGTGCTGTGATTCATGGGGTCGCAAAGAGCCGGACACGACTGAGCGACTGATCTGATCTGATCTTATCTTATGGCAGCTCTGCAAACAAAAACAGAAAAATAATTGCCGCCGCCCCCTGCATGAACTGCCATATATGTTCTAAAACCTTGATAAAGCCTAATGTACAAGTCTCCCTGGATATCTGTCATGAAATTTTCATTATCTAACCTATTTGACAACCAGTTGAACTCCTATCATGGCCCAGGGGCTGTTAGCAATCTAATTTTCACTGTGAAAGAAAGACAGATTCTACCAAACAAAGACAATAGGAAATGAACCATAATGATACTGCCTATAAGAGAATTTCCCTGTGATTAGTGTGTACATATTTTAGAAAATTATCACTAGATGGAATAGGTTTTTTGAACAATAGAACCATACTATTTCTAGGAGCAAATTTTATCCGTGAGAATTATATTTCAATAGTGAAAAAATAGAGTACATACAGACCAGATTACCAGTGTATCTGTATTATTTATACCATTTTCAGAGGATCTGGAGGCCTATCCTGGAGTTTCAGTATATATCGGACTTGAGCAAGATAATCTAATGCACTTTGGGTAGAAAGCTTTGCTAAAAGGGCAGATGGTCAGAATTCTCAAAAGGCATAGACCCAGGCATACAGGGCACAGTCTTGCAAGCAATAAAGACTCATTGCCAATGAAACCAGCTGTCCCAGCATCTGTGTGTGTTTCCAGTGAATGAAAAAGATGAGGAAACGAGTATGGAACTCTCAGATACCATGATTCTGCAGCAAGCAGTGAAAAACTTATGATTTTAGGCATCTTATTTTGAATCCTGTTTTTTTAATACCTGTGACCAGAAGTCTGAGGAAAGACCAGGGACTTTCAAGAAATTCTTTAAAACCTCCTCTGATCTTATTCTATAAGACTTTTTCCATACTATCAGAGGTGGTCAAAAGCCTAAAATGAATAGCTAGACACTTTCTGTACCTAACCACCATAGCATACTCAACCCAATGCAATATAGTTCTGATCTCCTGGTTCACCAGGCCAGGGACAATCCAGGAGCTTCTATGACAGACATCTTGATGAGATTTTGGTGCTCAGAATAATAGTAGAATTCTAGGGGAAATCTGAAACTAATATATTTTAATGTATCTAACAATTTTTGCTTGTCAAAAAGGCAGGTTATCTCAAAATAGGCAAAGGTGTGTGAGTCATGTGATTCCCCACTGCAGGTTAGTGACCAATAATCCTTGAAAATGAGGAATTTACACAATCATATCCAGAAAGTCTTTCATAGAACAAAGTATTGCCTATGGGGTAGAATTCACAAAGGCAAGGACCAGAACTTAGAATTTCAAGTTGGAATGAAATTGTGACTAGAACTCAAGAAAATAGCAAATATTCACCTGCAGGAATAGGTCATTAATTTAGGCTCAGACTAGCAAAAAAAAAAAAAAAGTGGTTTTGATACTACAACCTGGAGCAAACTAACAGAATTTCTAAATTATTTCCCACTAAGGCCAGAATAAAGTCAGTCTTATTATGGCAAAATAGGACACAATTCACTTTGAATCATTAACTGTGACATCTATGGAGGAAAGCTTGCTCCCTTCTAAATAGCTTGCTCCTTGGAAGAAAAGTTATGACCAACTTGGACAGCCTATTAAAAAGTAGAGACATTACTCTACCAACAAAGGCTCAACTAGTCAAAGCTGTGGTTTTTCCAGTAGTCATGTACGGATATGAGAATTGGACCATAAAGAAGGCTGAGTACTGAAGAATTGATGCTTTGGAACTGTGGTGCTAAAAAGGATTCTTGAGAGTCTCTTGGACAGCAAGGAGCTCAAACCAGTCAATTCTAAAGGAAATCAGCTTTGAATATTCATTGGAAGGACTGATGCTGAAAATTGAAGCTCCAATATTTTGTCTACCTGATCCGAAGAACTGACTCGTTGGAAAAGACCCTGATTCTGGGAAAGATTGAAGGCGGGAGGAGAAGGAGACAACAGAGATGAGATGGTTGGATGGCATCACCAACTCAATGAACATGAGTCTGAGTAAGCTCCAGGAGTTGGTGATGGACAGGGAAGCCTGGCCTGCTACAGTCCATGGGGTCGCAGAGAGTCGGACACAACTGAGTGACTGAACTGAACTGATAGAAGAAATAGAATGTAGACATTAGAGGAAAATAAAACAAGGTCAACAGAATCTGGTAAATTCCTAACCTATTTTGAACTTTACCCTCAATACTCACTCTGAAGTCCCATATTATGTATTGCTTTTATATCCTGACATCCCAAGCATCCAATCCTTGTTGTTGTTGTTCAGTCACTAAGTCATGTCTGACTCTTTGTAACTCCATGAACTGCAGGATACCAGGCTTCCCTATCCTTCACTATCTCCCACAGTTCACTCAAACTCATGTCCATGAGTCAGTGATGCCATCCAAACATGTCACCCTCCTTAGCACCTTCTTCTCCTGCCGTCAGTATTTCCCAGCATCAGAATCTTTTCTAATGAGTTGGCTCTTCACATCAGGTAGCCAAAATATTGGAACTTCAGCTTCAGCATCAGTTCTTCCAGTGAATATTCAGGGTTGCTTTCCTTTAGAATTGATTGGTTTGAGTTCTTTGCTGTCCAAGGGACTCAAGAGTCTTTTTTAGCACCACAGTTTGAAAGCATCAATTCTTCCATGCTCAGCTTTCTTTATGGTCCAATTTTATTTTATTTATTTATTTTTTTATGGTCCAATTTTAACATCCGTACATGACTACTGGAAGGACCATAGTTTTGACTATATGGACCTTGGTCAGCAAAGTGATGTCTCTGCTTTTAAATATCCTTTTAAATATACTGCCTAGGTTTGTCATAGTGTTTCTTCCTAGAAACAATCATCATTTAATTTTTGGCTGCAATCACCATCCACAATGAATTTGGAGCCCAAGAAAATAAAGTCTGTCACTGTTTCCACTTTGTCCCATCTATACCATGTACCCAATCCTATAGAATTTAAATCAAGTCCTTGAGATAAGTTGCAAAAATACAAATGACTGATCAAAATTCACAGGGTCAGAAAGACAACATTTTGACTGTCATTATTCAGTGGATAATAATATCAAAGGATAGTCTTTGATCCCAGGCTGTGAAGCAGATGAGAATGATAGAGCAGGATAGGCAAGACCCACAGGCATGGAAAAGCACTAGAAATTGCAGCTCTTTGAGAAAAGAGTTATGGCTCTGTTTCATTCAGACAATGGCATAATTGATTGCTGAGATAATTACTGAGTTAATTCACAGTTTTGATGTGCTGGAAAGGCATTTTGACACTGACACAGCAGTTCACACATGATTTCAATTATCTTGCACTGAGCTCAAATTTTCCTATACTCAAGAGTGATACAAGAAAGTTGTATGAATTATAATTAGAGTCCATGTCATATCCTTTCTCTGCAATTTTTTCAAGTTTGCTTCATTTTCTCTGCATTAGGCTGAAATGCCATTGAATTAATCTGAACATAAATTATCCTTCAAATGCTAGGACATTGCTTTTGTCTATGGCCTATATACTTGTGTAGCTAAATAAACAGATGTTCATAGATACAAAGACTATTAGATAGAAGATTTGTTATTCAGTTGCTCAGTCATGTCTGACTCTTTGTGACCCCATGGACTGCAGCACGCCAGGTTTTCCTGTCCTCACCATCTCCCAGAGTCTGTTCAAACTCATGTCCGGTGAGTCACTGATGCCATCTGACCATCTCATCCTCTGTCATCCATTTCTCTGCCTGCCTTCAATCTTTCCCAGCATCAGGGTCTTTTCCAATGAGTTGACTTTCTGCATCAGGAGGCCAAAGTATTGGAGCTTCAGTATAAGTCCTTTTGATGATTATTCAGGGTCAATTTTCTTTAGGATTAACTGGTTTGATCTTGCAGTCCAGGGGACTCTGAAGAGTCTTCTCCAGCACAGAGTTCAAAGGCATGGATTCTTTAGCACTCAACCTTTTCATTATCCATCTCTCACATCAATACATAACTAGTGGAAAAAACATAACTTTGACTATATGGACCTTTGTCAGCAAAGTAATGTCTCTGCTTTTGTAAAATGCTGTATAGGTTTGTCATTGCTTTTCTTCCAAGGAACAAGTATCTTTTAATTTCATGGCTGCAGTCACCATCTGCAGTGATTTTGAAGCTGAAGAAAATAAAGTCTGCCAGTGTTTCCATTGTCTCCCCATCTACTTGCCATGAAGTGATGGGACCAGATGCCATGTTCTTCATTTTTTGAATGTTGAGTTTTAAGCCAGGCTTTTCAATCTCCTCTTTCACCTTCATCAAGAGACTCTTTAGTTTATCTTCCCTTTCTGCCATAAGGGTGGTGTCCTCTGCATATCTGAGGCTATTGATATTTCTCCCCACAATATTGATTCCAGCTTGTGCTTCATCCAGCTAGCATTTTACATTATATACTCTGCATATATGTTAAATAAGCAGGGTGACAGTATACAGCCTTTATGCACTCATCTCCCAATTTTGAATGAGTCAGTTATTCCATGTCCAGTTCTAACTGTTGCTTCTTGACCTGCATACAAGTTTCTCAGGAGGCAGGTAAGGTGGTCTGGTATTTCCATGTTTTTAAGAATTTTCCACAGTTTGTTGTGATCTACACAATCAAAGGCTTTAGTATAGCCAATGAAGCAGAAGTAGATGTTTTTCTGGAATTCTCTTGCTTTTTCTACAATCCAGCAGATGCTGGCAATTTGAATTCTGGTTCCTCTGCCTTTTCTAAATCCAGCTTGTACATCTGGAAGTTCTCAGTTCACATACTGTTGAAGCCTAGCTTGAAGGATTTTGAGCATTACTTTGCTAGTATGTGAAATGAGTGCAGCAATTGTGCAGTAGTTTGAACATTCTTTGGCTTTTTCCTTCTTTGGGATTGGAATGAAAACTGACCTTTTCCAGTCCCATGGCCACTGCTGAGTTTTCCAAATTTGCTGGCATACTGAGTGCAGTACTTTAACAGCATCACCTTTTAGGATTTGACATAGCTTAGCTGGAATTCCATCACCTCTACTAGCTTTGTTCGTAGTGATGCCTCCTAAGGCCCACTTGATTTCACACTCCAGGATGTCTAGCTCTAGGTGACGAATCACACTATCATGGTTATCTCAGATCTTTAAGATTTTTTTGTATTGTTCTTTTGTGTATCCTGCCACCTTTTCTTAATATCTTCCTTTCTGTTGGGTCCATACCACTCTGTCCTTTATCTTGCCTATCTTTGCATGAAATGTTCCCTTGGTATCTCTAATTTTCTAATTTGATGATATCTCTAGCCTTTCCTGTCCTATTGTTTTCCTCTAGATAGAAGATAGATAATGAGTATCACAAGTAAAAATACTAACTTGTCACAAGAAAAAAGAAACTTAATTAAAACAGGATGATTAATGTAGACACAGCTTAAGAACCATATGTTAAAGAACTTGGCCAAAACAACAGCTGAATTCAGTATTCTCAGGAGCTTTTCTCAGTTACCAGGATTATACTAATATTCTATTAAGACCAGTGTTCCATTTCTCTTAAGCCACCTGAAATGAGTTTAAAAATTAAGCATATGGATTAGTGAAACTTGGACACTATGTTGTCATGCAATTATTCTATTCAATGTGTGGGCTTATCACAGTCTAGATTTTCATTTTATTTGCTTATATATGTTTTACTAAAATCCAATGTATTTACGGTGATTTTTAAAATCTCCCCAGCTCCACACATGCTCGTATATCAAATTGTCAGTTAATGTTATGTTACTACATTTTTCAAAACCATCCATGCAGAGTAGCTTCCTGATTCTTGTTTGTACTTCAGAATAATTTAGCTATTAAGGTAAATTATGGATGATTTATTTTCTACATAAAAGTAGAGCTATCCATATTGAAAGCAGAGCATAGGAAAATCATCACCTTTTTCAGTGAAAGAATTTTAAAACTAGGACATATATGTGTTATTTAATAAACTTTGAATTATAAAGGAAAAGAACTAGCTAAAAACCTTTGCTGTCTTGATACTGTATTTGCTTTCACATATCAATAAACATTATTTCAATATACTTTTAATTAAAAAATTAAAACATGAAAGTAAATCTCTCTGCTAGGGATCTCTCTGCTGGTATAATGGTGTTTTTTCCTCAAGTCAGAACACACTTGTAGAGAAGCATGGTAATGGTAATGAGGGAAAGTCATACCTGAGACTGTCTACCTGCAGTACTTGCTCCATGATTTCTAGCCCTGTGACATTGTACAGAGCCCTTGCCATCTTAATATTGAAGTTTCCGTATTTGTAAAATCTGAGTAATAATGGGTTATTTAGAAAATTAAATGAGTTAATATGTATAAAGCAAAGAAATGACTATTTTGACTGCTGTAGAGCAAAAAGAATCTAAGCTACTGATTAGATAGGCATTGCTATATGTAACACAAAACCACATACTCATGTCCTTAAACTTAAGAAATACATAGTGAGTGCTCATAAATGTTGGATGCTAGCACAGTGGTGAGGGCATTCTTCTAGCAATATATGCAGATTTTATTGCTTTTCCTGAAATGTTGGTTTACAGTGTTACCAAAAAAAATGTTCTTTAAAAGAAAAAGCCAACATATCAGTACAACTACATTGCTTTGCTTTTCTAAACCATTCTAAGCCTCAATTTCTTCATCTGCAAATAGGGATAGTATTGGAATCTACATTGTAGGATTACTGTGAGAGCTAAGTGACATAACACATTTAAAGCCCAGAGCAGAGAGCTTAATGTATGTAAATTTTCAAAATAAAACTTGCTTTCATTACTAACGCAGTTACATAGGACGCTGCTTTCCTAACGTGTTCCTAATGCAGGACATGACTTATGTGTTTTTCTAGAGTTCACAATAATTTCTCTTTTTATTAAAAAATAATAATCCTGGTTCCTGCTCTTGAACTCTAAATGGGATATGCTTTTTCCCTGTGACTATTGCAGATGTTCAGCCAAAGAACTTGAATTATCCACCAGGCCAGCATAGTACAGTACCTAGAGTCTCTAAGGAAAGGGAATGAATTGTAATTAATAATACAAAGAATGTTTCCATGGCAAAATCTGTTCAGTACAAGGACATATGCATGTATATACATACATTCTTAAACTTACTACATGTGTGTCTATGCTTATACTGACTAAACAGTGAGGAACAGTATATGTTTTATGTAATCATAGTGTTATATACATTGTCTTTTGATTTAAATAATCAGTACAGCAATAATACTTGTGTTTACCCCCACCTTCCCATTTCAAAACAAAACTCCGTTAAAGAGAACATTTCAATTGAATATATTTAATATTGTGCATCTGTATATTGGGCAACATCTAGGTATCTATTTATTTTCATTCTGTATAGTCTGATATTCTATCCACCTTACATTTTATTTCTCTTTGTGGAGAAACTTAAAAAAGCAGATATGTCACTCTGAACCCAACAATGAAGAGATAAAGCATGTAGAAAGATAGTTATGTTATTAAATGATTTCAACAATATTATTCTGCTCATTTAATAGCTTTTTTCTGTAATTGGTAATCAAAAGCATAATTATACTTTTGCATATGACCAAAACATGAGGAATTATTCATCCCTTTTAACAAAGATATTTATAAATAATAAAATAAACTTGAATATTTCAAACTATTCTGTAGTATTTGATACTTTGGAAAGGTGACACAGCTCTTTCAGATCTGCTTGTCTTTTTACACTTGGTTTAAAGTAATATTTATTTATAAACATTCAAAAAACATTCTACTATGGGACACAGAAAATATCACTTATTCTGGAGAAAATATTAATAATACTCCAATTTCTCTCTATATTCTTGCAGTATTTTATGGCTCTCATAGATTCTCCATAAACTTAACAGAGAGAGAAACTATGTCCAATTAAAATAAATAAATTTTTAAAAAAGAAACTATGAATCAGAGTGATAAAACATCCTGTCCAAGACTACATAGGAGCCAAGAGGCAGTAAAAGATATGAACTTAATAATCATATCCACAATCCCAGGACTCTGTCCATTGTAAGAAATACCATCAGTTTATTGGTAGTATACTGACAGGATTGGAGAAGACTGTACGATAGCCAAAGTGGATATGTAATTACTTAATATGTAATGTATTTACTCAATCTTGCAGTCATTTAATGAAAAGTCATTTCACTAAGAATATGACAGGTGTGGTAATAGTGAGAAAGCCTTCCATTTCAGTCAAATTTCTTAGGGAAACAAATCAAAAAGGAATCTTAGTCAAAAGATTTAGATTAGGTAGGTGAAGTAACATTTTAAACATGAAAGAGATTCAAAATCATTTTCTATCAAACACAGCTAGGGAAAAAAAGAGCTTCAGTTTAGTCTTTTTGCAAAAGGGACAAACTCTTCTGAGAAACTCCATTCTGTTGTTAGATATCTCTTTTCATGTTGCCCTTGGGTATATAAAGAAATGTGTTTCAAATAATTTGTTTCTACTACATAGAAACAAATGAGTTTGAGTTTGAGAAGAAAATCACCCTTTCCTTTGAATATATATTCAGGAGTGATAGCTCTTTCTAGGTAGAAGTGAGGGAAGCTACAATTGTTTGCCCCAGTAGTCTGATCTTTGGACCTTATCAATGAAACCATACCTAAAATGGCACAAGAATATATCGATAGTAAGAGCAAACTCAGAACTCCTTTCCTCAAAACACAGTGAAAACTCAGGAGGTAAGCACAAAAGGCCTTCTTAGAAGTTCAAACTTGGAACAAAGCCAGGAGATCTACACTGAATATTCACATAAACCATATTTGAAAGCAGCTGTTTTAAATATCCCAGTACAATCACAAGTCAAAGTCTCCAGAGAAAGGCTAGCCAGAGCCTCATCAAGTACCTGAATATTCACTGAAGCCAAAACAAAAAGTAGATTAGAAAAGCCTCTCTCCCTCTAACAATGGCTTAATCAGAAGCCTGAGTGACTTTATTCTGCCCACCCTTCTCTCTGTACTCTGCAAGCTGCTGAACCATTACCGTTGTTTCAAATCAACATGCAAGAAAGAGGAAAAAGCAAACAACATGCAAGAAAGAGAAAATTTCTGTGCTTTGCCATATTAAATATAAAAGATTAAAGTAAAACTAATTTAGAAAAAATTAAAACAATATATGCCTAGGTCATCATTTATTTCATGTCAATAGACATGAACCTATGAAAATTTTATATAATGAAAAAGAAAGATAAGTGTGAAGAGATGTCTTACTTTCAAATATAAAGGAAAACAGAACCATATTTAGCTGTAACTATAGAAATTTTGAAGAACAAATAAACAGAGAAATGTTGTGAAATTGAATATGTCAGTGCCTTCCAAGGAAAGACCCTCAGGAAGACCATGGAGTTATACAAAGTTGAGATATTTATTTGCTGAAGCAAGGGAGATTGCAACATGAAGAAATGTGGAGTAAGAAAGTCCTAAAAGGTGTTGTAATTGGATTTGGCTTGTGGTGGTAATTTGGGAGAAGAATCAGGAAGCAGGGCATTGGTCTTGATGCAGTGCTCTCAGAAAGTAGGAACCCCCTTGTTTAGTCACTCTGTCGTGTCTGATTCTGTGTGACCCCATGGACTGCAGCACTCCGGGCTCCCCTGTCCCTCACTATCTTGGAGTTTGCTCAAACTCATATCCTTTGAGTCACTGGTGCTATCTAACCATCTCATCCTCTGCCATCCCCTTCTCCTCCTGCCCTAGATATGTTAAATTTTTCTATCTAGAAAGCAGGAAAAAAAAATGGAGTGTGGTAGACTTCAACTGGTAAACATGAAGCAATTTTCTCATTTCTTGGCAGGAGTGGAGATTCAGTCCTTTTTGTGGTGGGCCATGTTGTTGTTTTTGCATGCGTACAGCTAAGATTATGGAGTGTTCTTCTTATGTACTTGGTCCTGGGCACAGAATGCACTTACAGAGAAATAACACAGCCTACTGTGAATGCCATGCCAGCTTCCAGAGGAAAGTAGCCTGTGTTGCTTTTTTCTTTCTTAAGAAGTACCCCAAACTGGGAAACCACAGAGAAAAAATTATAAAGAGGTTAAAAAAAAAAAATGAGAGGAAATTATGGCTTTTGAATACTCTATACAGAGATTTATTTTTTAGTGAGGACAAATTGAGTAAAAACAATCATCAAAGTTAAAAAAAAAAGGCAACAATTGTGATCCAGGAAGAATAAAAATATCAGCCTTATAAAAAAGGTTATACTTACAAAAATCATTTGCAAGATGTAAAGTTTTATTTAAATAGAAATTAGAATTTTAAAACCATGACTTCTTCCTAACTACAAAACAAGAAAAATCCAAACAACTTTCATTATCATTTTGCGAAATAGCAAGGAAAGAAACTAGCCACTGAAAATTAAGAACATATTCAATATGTAGTCAAAAATATTGATAGAATACTTGTGATGCCATAGTACTTAAGTCAGTACAGATTTTTTGCCTGCATAACCATAGTAATTGAACAAAATAGAAGACTGATTGCAATGTTGGGAATATTCATATATTTATTGTATAATATAGGTAGCATTTTATTCAACGGTAACAGCACAAAATATATGATAATGAAAATTTGTCAAAATTGGGGGGAATTATAATACAAATGATTCCTATACATCATTTACAGCAAAGTAAATTTAAGTTGAGTTAAAAAATTAAATTTGAAGTAAAAAAGTTTAAAAGGAAGTAGACATTAGTAATTATATCTGATTATGGTAAAGATCTTCTCAAGCATAGAAGCAGTGGTAGGAATGAGAAAGATAGACCTGTGAACTGTCTCTTAGGAGTGAAAATAATATAAACAATATTTTTATGTGTGTGTGTATGTGTTAATTTCTCAGCCATATTCAGCTCTTTGCAACACCATGAACTGTAGCCTGCCAGGCTCCTCTGTCCATAGAATTCTCCAGGCAAGAATATTGGAGTAATATGCCATTTCTTTCCCCAGGGGACCTTCCTGACTCCAGGGATCCAACCTGGGTCTTATGCATTTCAGATGGATTCTTCACTGTCTGAGCCACCAGGGAAGCATGTTTTTATGTGTAGTAATAATTAATTTAAATGCACTTTGGCCACCTAATGAGAAGAGCTGACTCATTGGAAAAAACCCTGATGTTGGGAAAGATTGAGAGCAAGAGGAGAAGGAGGTGACAGAGGATGAGATGGTTGGATGTCATCACTGACTCAATGGACATGAGTTTGAGCAAACTCCTGGAGATAGTGAAGGACAGGAAAGCCTGGCTTGTTGCACTTCATGGGGTTGCAGAGTCACACACATCTTAGCGACTGAACAAAAACAAATATACAATACAATTTCAAAAACATATTGTGAACAACTCTTTAAATCATCCCTCTTATCATTTTCCATTTGAGAAGAAATGCATGTATTCTGTATCTCTTATTATGTGGACATTTGCAAATTAATTACCACCAAAAAAAAAAAATCAAGGGGCTTTTGTGTTAAGCCTGTAAAAATAAATCTCCTTGACTTCCTAAATTATTTTCAAATAGAGGTTAGTATTAGACCAGAATATGTATATGACCAATATATGACCAAAGTTTTGACCTCTAGGTAGCTTTTGAATGCTCACATCAGAGAGAATGCCTCTACACAATTTAATAGCATGCACAACTGAATGTGCAGTTTATAAAGTGTTTTTTATGTGTAGTTGGTGTGTTGTTGGTTTACTTTTGTTTTTGTTGTGTCATTTACGTGCTGTTTCTTTACTTTCTGCGCTGGTTTCTCTTTCGTCTGCCTCTCCCTAGGAGAAAAAAAGCATCTTATGTGTGAGTTGTGAAATCAGGCTATTCCCAACTTCCTACACTCCCTCTGGAGCTCCTTCAAGGGAGGAGGCTGATGACTTTTGTCTAGCTTGACTGGACAGTTATTCTTCATCTCACTGCTCTACTACACATTTCTAAAGAGACCACTTGGTATCTACAACATAATTAAGTCTATCTTTCTCTGATGTAATCTTTCTCTTCCCTGCCTATTTTGTGTCTGGGCTTCTGCTGAGTGCTTTATTAACTTCCTGCTGTAAATCTTCTGAAGGCAGAATGGAGATAATCCAAAATCCTCTTATATGATCGTACAATGGGAAAGAAGGGAGTCCAAAATTGTCTATCTACAGTGGCTCTATAGATTTTTTTTTACACACTCTTTTTCACCACAGCAGTCTCCCAACTTCTAATTTTCCATTTTTCTCAGAGGTACTTTTGAGCTTTAAAAACAAAAACAATAGCAACAACCAAAAAAAGCCTTAAAATCAGTATGAAATTCTGTACAGAACTTCAAAATACAGCTAAAAGAAGTATCTATCCTAAAGTTTTGCAAGCCAGATTCCACAAATTTCTATTTGATGTATTTTCTATATTAATCACTCATTATCAACACAGTATGATATGTGCATGTTCATAAAAGAATATGTGATAAGAATGCCAGATTAAATATAAAGATATTTAATTTCTTATCTTGGTCTCTAATGAACTGTTTTGAATATTTTGAATTAAAGTTTTTTTCCCCCATTTCTCACATGTGAAATGGAGTTAATGATATCCACCTATCAGTTCAGTTCAATAGCTCCATCGTGTCCAAACTTTGTGACCCCATGGACTGCAGCACACCAGGCTTCGCTGTCCAAAACCAACTCCCAGAGCCTATTCAAACTCATGTCAGTGATGCTATCCAACCATCTCATCCTCTGTTGTCCCCTTATCTTCCCACCTTCAATCTTTCCCAGCATCACGGTCTTTTCCAATGAGTCAGTTCTTCGCATCAGGTGGCCAAAGTATTGGAGTTTCAGCTGCAACATCAGTCCTTCCAGGGAACACCCAGGACTGATCTCCTTAAGGATGGACTGGTTAGATCTTCTTGCCATCCAAAGAACTCTCAAGAGTCTTCTCCAACACCACAGTTCAAAAGCATCGATTCTTCAGTGCTCTTGTTTCTTTATGGTCCAACTCTCACATCCATACACAACTACTGGAAAAACCATAGCTTTGGCTAGATGGACCTTTGTTGGGAAAGTAATGTCTCTGCTTTTTAATATGCTGTCAAGTTCGTCATAGCTTTCCTTCCAAGGAGCAAGCGTCTTAATTTCATGGCTGCAGACACCATCTGCAGTGATTTGGGAGCCCCCTGCCCCTCCCGCCAAATAACGTCTGTCACTGTTTCCATTGTTTCCCCATGTATTTGCCATGAAGTGATGGGACTGGATACCATGATGTTAGTTTTCTGAATCTTGAATTTGCACTCAGTGAAAATAAATAGAGGAAAACAATAGAATGGGAAAGACTAGAAATCTCTTCAAGAAAATTAGAGATACCAAGGGAACATTTCATCCAATGATGGGCTCAATAAAGGACAGAAATGGTAGGGACCTAACAGAAGCAGAAGATATTAAGAAGAGGTGGCAAGAATACACAGAAGAACTGTACAAAAAAGATCTTCATGACCTAGATAATCATGATGGTGTGATCACTGACCTAGAGCCAGACATCCTGGAATGTGAAGTCCAGTGGGCCTTAGAAAGCATCACTACAAACAAAGCTAGTAGAGGTGATGGAATTCCAGTTGAGCTCTTTCAAATCCTGAAAGATGATGCTGTGAAAGTGCTGTACTCAATATGCCAACAAATCTGGAAAACTCAGCAGTGGCCAAAGGACTGGAAAAGGTCCATTTTCATTCCAATCCCAAAGAAAAGCAATGCCAAAGAATGTTCAAACTACTACACATTGCACTCATCTCACACTAAAGTAATGTTCAAAATTCTCCAAGCCAGGTTTCAGCAATATGTGAACCATGAACTTCCAGATGTTCAAGCTGGATATAGAAAAGGCAGAGGAATCAGAGATCAAATTACCAACACCCACTGGATCATCAAAAAAGCAAGAGGGTTCTGAAAAAAATTTCTACTTTTGCTTTATTGACTATGCCAAAGCCTTTGACTGTGTAAATCACAAATATCTTTGGGAAATTCTGAAAGAGATGGAATACTAGACCACCTGACCTGCATCCTGAGAAATCTGTATGCTGGTCAAGAAGAAACATGTAGAACTGGGCATGGAACAACAGACTGGTTCTAAATCGGGAAAGGAGTATGTCAAGGCTGTATATTGTCGCCCTGCTTATTTAACTTATATGCAGAGTACATCATATGAAATACCAGGCTGGATGAAGCACAAGCTAGAATCAAGATTGCCAGGAGAAATATCAGTAACTTCAGATACGCAGATGACACTAACCTTTTGGCAGAAAGTGAAAAACAACTAAAGAGCCTCTTGATGAAAGTTAGAGAGGAGAGGGAAGTTGGCTTAAAGATATACACTTATAGGAAAGACTAACATGTGATCCTTGATTCATTATGCTTTCTACTTTACTCTTGCTTTGTTTCAGCTGTGTTCTAGTTCCTCCAGTGTTTGCTGGGAAAAAAGGCCACTTCTAAGAGCTGACAATTTTGTAGAGGATAAATTGAGCAATAAATTAAAATATTGAGTTGGCCTTAGAGTTTAATTGCATTTTTCTCTAACGGTTTATGGAAAGGCCTGAATGAACTTTTTGGCCAACCCAATACAAAGTGCTAAATATGATTCAGAGATCTTAGTAAAGTAACTTTTAAACTTCATCTAAAAAGATATTTAGGAATTTTCCATGTGAAGTAGATAGGTCATTCCAGATAAAGGAGAAACAATGTATAAATATAGAGGTTATAAAGGTCATAGTGTGTAGAGGGGATAATTAGAAATTCAGTGTGGTAAAATTTTACAATAGGTTAATAGAGAATCTGAAGATAAAAACACAAATGTAGTTCTGTATCACTTTGTGACAGAGCTATTATCCCAAATTAAAATACATTAATTTTATACTGTAGCCAATCAGTATCACTGGAATGCAATTATCAGTATTTTCTTGGAATATGATTATGGAGGCAATATGAAAAACACAAAATTTTTGGCATGGAATCCAACAGAAACTTTTAAAAATATCTCAAGCAAAAGATAATGGGGGTCTTAAAATGAGAAAGAAACTATTAAGAGGCTAAAGTAGACTTTCAATGGATGTAATTAGATTTTTTGACCAACTCTGTGTGAGGAGAGACTGATAAGAAAGGAAGGATATCTTGCAATTTGCTGTTTTAAGGGACACAGGGACAATGCTAATGGAAATCAAGAATATGTCAGTCATCTGGCATAATAGTTTACTTTGTGATTTGCGTGGACCATATTGAGTTTCAGGAGTCTAGTGAGAGTTTTCATTTGGGTATGTCTAAAGCTAGGAGAGAAATACAGGAGGGATTGAGGTATATTAGTGTCATAGTGAAACTGAAGTTGTACACTGAAATTTAAGTTTTGAAAGTGTGATTAACATTAAATAAAAGAAAACCAAAGGCCAACTGTCAAGACACAATAGCAATTAAAGGGTGGATAGAAAAAAAAGTGGAACAAAAATATAGAAAATTATTATTCAGAGGGGAAGGAAAATCATCATGGAATAATTTTTCAGTTAGAACCAAGAGACAATTTTCGAATTAAAAATGGGCCACCATGGCTCAAAGTTATTATAACAGTATATGAACAAACCATTATATCAGGAATGTAATTTTTCTTAAATTCAACAAAGAATAGTGGATTCGTGTACTAAGCACAAGTCTAGTGACCAGGTTTATCAGTGAAAAAAGATCAATATTCTTTATGCAAACAAAATTCTTAAAAACAATGAAAGAATAGTTAAATAAATATGTTATATGTCTTGTAAAATGATTAGAAAAAATAAATTAGGTTATGGAAACATAAGATAGCTGTTGGGAGTGTGTGCTAGTATGAGGGCAAGAAAGGTTTCCACAATCAAGTCACACTTGAGTGGAGACAGTAGAAAGGGATGATGGGAAGCGTTTGTGATGGTGGTGTGTAGAAGAGTGATTTGATCTGAAGAATGTTTTTTTGTTTGTTTGTTTAAACAATTCTTAAAAAAATGGCTATCCTGAACTCCTGAAGAATTTTTAAAACAATTAACTGTAGGCAGATAGTTAGAGAGGAAATTTAATGACTAAGAAGATATTAGGAAGAAAACAGGGAGAGACAATGGGAACTTGTTCAGGTCTGAATTCTTCAGCCTAGGTACTACTGCCATTTTAGATGGGGTAATTGTTGGGGGAAGCTGTCCTACGCTTCACAGGATTTTTAGCAGCATCCCTAACCTCTATCCACTGGATGCCTGTAGCACCTTTGTGATTTGACTTTCAAAACCATTTCCAGACAGTGCCCAGTATCCCCCAGTTGTCTTTATAGAGCAAAGGGCAGGGATTGAATGTGTAACTAACTAGACATATTTCAAAGATAAAACTGAATAGATTTTTTTTTAATTGGATGTGGACTGTGAGAGAGATTGCCAAGGTTTCTGCCTTGAACAGCTGGAGAATCAAATTGACATTCCTGAGATCTGGAAGACTAAAGGTGCAGTGGGAATCAATATATCAGTTTTGGCCTTATTAAAGTTGAAGCAGTTGGATATAAAACTGAAGTTCAGGGAAGAGCTCAGGTTGGGTATATAAATTTGGCTGCCAGATGTGTATAGATAGTATTTAAAGCAAAAAGAATGGATGAGCTCCCCTAGGGAATGAATAGAGATAGAAAAGAGATCCAGTGTCTGAGCTCTGAGTTTCTTCCAAGTTGAGAGTTGGGGAAGACAATGATGACTTACAATGGAGGCTGAGAAATCCGGTGTGTATATGTGTTTGTGTGTGTGTACACGAATGCATATTTCCTCTTCTTGGCATCCCACCTTTCATGAGTACAAGAGAGTAATGATGGAAAAAGCAATCACAGTGTAGTTGCTGGCATGATACTGCTGCTATTTTACAGAAATTTTTAGTGTATATGTGTTTGTGTGTGTGTGTACACGAATGCATATTTCCTCTTCTTGGCATCCCACCTTTCATGAGTACAAGAGAATAATGATAGAAAAAACAATCACAGTGTAGTTGCTGGCATGATATTGCTGCTATTTTCCAGAAACTTTTAGTGATACAATGTTAAATCAATTATGTCCACAGAACATTTTTCTTCTCATAATAGCAGCTTCTTCCTATGCAATTTAGTGCTGGCAGTCAACTGCAATTCCCTACTCTTTGGCTATATAATGAAAAGGATCTGACCTGAAGTTTTCTGATTTCAGTAGTTTCTGGCAGCCATAATAACAGATGTGGCAAAAATTGGAACATTGAAAAACAAAAACAAATTCAATATACATAGAAAAGAAGAGAGAAGGGACAGACAAGAAAAGCCTGATAACATCTGATGTTCTGGTTCAAGATCCCTGATGCCAAATGTACCTTTGGCTTTCAGACATTTTGTTCTATGACTAAACATTTATTCCCTCCTACCAAACCTGAGTCAAGTTAGAATTCACTTGTTTGCAACCAAAATGAGGTTTAGGTTCTTCCTAAAATAATGCAAAAATGAATAAAGTGTGTCAAATACCAGTCAAATATATGTAATTAAAAATATATAGCCAAAGAAAAAAAGAAACTTTTGAATTATTCTGTCATTTTCTTTACACATGAATAATTTGCTTGCTTTATTTCTGATTCCAAGTTGAGGATATCCTAGGGAACTCCTAAGTTATCAAAGGCAAATGTCCTTAAAGTCCTTAAAAATAGTTCCCAAATGATAAAGCTACAAATCCTAGAATGGAAGGTACCTGGAATTATTGTATCGGTTTCGTATTAATACACTCATGTGCAAACACGTTTCATATTATATGGATGTTTAAAATGTCTGTTCATTAGAAAGACATCCTAATGTTTGAACATATTGGGAACCATTGCATTGAGACATGATTCATGGTGATTTGCTTTCATTTAAAGATGAATGTTAAGCCACGGTGCTTTCAGTTTTATATCACAGATGTTGGTAATACATTAAATTTTTTAATGTATTTTTAAATATGTTAAATTAATGTTGGTAATACATTAAATTTAGGGATAGGTGTGGATTTTCCAAACAGAAAATACACCAGGATTTTTGCACTTCATGGAAAGGAATCCTTATTTCAAACGCAACTGATTTTTGTGTTTATACTGCTCTTATGCTTTGCAGCCTGGCCTCTTTCCATTATTGATACCAGCATATAGTTTCATCAAAAACATCCACAACTCTGATTACTATTTTCATAATGCACTCTTTGCTGATATTTTTATTAAATAGTAATTCATAATTATTATGGTTCATAATCTTATAATATCAGTCTTCTTTATTAATGCTAGCATTCACTTTGCCACTCATCATTTTTCATTGTTCTGTTGAAATTGCAGGATAATATAACAGACTGATTAACCTACCTCTACCACTTACTAAAACTTCCATTGCCATGGTCTTTTAGTTATAAAATTAGGATAAAGAGTAACATCAAAGTGTACCTACGAATGTATAAGGATCAAATGAGTCCCGTTTGTAAAAATGCTAAACTCAGGTAAGCTGTGAAAATGTTAGATCTTTAAAAATGTCATTGGATAGGGTATTCAATAAATACTTGCTATTATCTAAAAAACTGGTTAATTCCAGAAATATAATTGCTTCTTACATACTTAGTAAATATTAGCTAATATGTTTGATTTTCAAAGACTCTATCTTAGCCACTTTGTCTAGTGCTGTTTGACAGCAATCTTAGACATAATGAAAGTTGCAAGTCACTTCACCCATCTAGTTCAGTTTCTTCTCTCTGAAGTGCTTCCACAGAAATGTTACAGTAAGAGAATAGTTGTGAAATTTACTGAAAATTTTAAATGCAATCTAAAACTTTTATTTTTATATAGTTAAAAACTCACATGTACTTGTAAGAAAGAAAGGAGATCACATATACTCTTACCCATTTTACCACAATAGTAACTGCTTGTAAATTTATAGTACAATATCACCACCAGGATAGTGCTGCTGCTGCTGCTAAGTCACTTCAGTCGTGTCCAACTCTGTGCAACCCCAGAGACGGCAGCCCACCAGGCTCCCCTGTCCCTGGGATCTCCAGGCAAGAACACTGGAGTGGGTTGCCATTGCCTTCTCCAATGCATGAAAGGGAAAAGTGAAAGTGAAGTCACTTAGTCGTGTCCAACTCTTTGCAACCCCATGGACTGCAGCCTACCAGGCTCCTCTGTCCATGGGATTTTCTAGGCAAGAGTACTGGAGTGGGTTGCCATTGTCTTCTCTAACCAGGATAGTGACATTGATATAATCTATCAGTTTTACATAGATTTCCCTAGGATTACAAATACTTACCTGTGTGTCTGCATGTGTTTCTTTAGTTCTATGCAATTTTATCACATGTGCAGGTTTAACAAATATGAAGGTTTACAGACTTCAGTGGTCACTGGTATTTCTTTCCGTTGTGCGCATTTTGACCATCGTGGTTATCTGGGACATGAAGATTTTTTTTTTTTTTTAATAGTTTTTCTGTGCCACCTCTTCTTAGTATCTTCTGCTTCTGTTAGGTCCATACAATTCCCGTCCTTTATTAAGCCCATCTTTGCATGAAATATTCCCTTGGTATCTCTAATTTTATTTAATGAATCTCTAGTCTTTTCCATTCTATTGGTTTCCTCTATTTGCACTGACCACTGTGGAAGACTTTCTTATCTCTCCTTGCTATTCTTTGGAACTCTGTATTCAAATGGATATATTTTTCCTTTTTCCTTTGCTTTTTGCTTCTCTTCTTTTCACAGCTATTTGCAAAGCCTCCTCAGACAGCCATTTTGCTTTTCTGCATTTCTATTTCTTGAGGATGATCTTGATCCCTGCCTTCTGTACAGTATCACAAACCTCTGTCCATAGCTCATCAGGCACTTTGTCTATCAGATCCAATCCCTTGAATCTATTTCTCACTTCCACTGTATAATCGTCAGGGATTTGATTTAGATATTACCTGAATGGTCTAGTGGTTTTCCTTACTTTCTTCAATTTAAGTCTGAATTTGGCAATAAGTAGTTCATGATCTGAGCCACAGTCAGCTCCCGGTCTTGTTTTTGTTGACTGTATAGAGCTTCTCCATCTTTGACTGCAAAGAATATAATCAGTCTGCATTAGGTATTGACCATCTGGTGATGTCCATGTGTAGAATCTTCTTTTGTGCTGTGGGAAGAGGTGTTTACTATGACCAGTGCATTTTCTTGGTGAAACTCTGTTAGCCTTTGCCCAACTTCATTCTGTACTCCGAGGCCAAATCTGCCTGTTACTCCAGGTATTTCTTGACCTCCTTCTTGACTGAGTATAGACCTATTTTAGAGAGTCTGAAGCAATAATGTCCAACTGATAAAGTCTGAGGCCATATTATAGTAAGCCTTGAAAGCAAGTGTGAGAGTCTTATATGGAATCACAGACCCAAGCTCAACATATTAACCTGGGTGAGATGGCAGGCACACTTATTTTATTGCTTCCATTCTATGAGACACTGTGAGACTGAAACTCACCAGGCATAAATAAGCATGTTTTTAATCTACAAAATCGTTTATCAAATCTTAGCTAAAGAATTCATTTTTATGATTATATTTTAACTGATATCCCAAACAATCCCTGAACACAGAGAATGTGGGTGTGACTTATAAAACTGCTTGCAGAGATACTGTTAAATTGCTGTGTGATCAGGGTCTGATTGGGTCTGATTATGAAAGCTCTCTTTAATGAATACAAATGCTTTGCTAGACTGTTCAAATTCCTTCTTATATTATTATGTATTCACTATAAAATGCTCCTTTGTGAGACACTGAAAAACTTCATCTATTTTCTTTTCAGGCTTAAATGCATGAATTTTCAGTTTAAAAAATGTTAAAAATAAATGATATTAATGGACTTTCATGGTTTCTTTTAAAAATAATTAACTAGTAGGCTGAGACACAAGTATTCAAACAATTGGTCATAATTTTATACTATCAAGTGTTCTTTTATCAAATAGCTTACACAGCTTATCTACACATCTATAGGTCAAATCATACTCCACAAACAAAAGGTCAGAACACTAATGCTGATTAATTTTCTTTGCATTTGAAGAAGAATATGGACTTTAGCTAAACTTATCTTTCTAGTCCATAAACTATAGATTTATGACACAGAATATAAGGTAATAAATCAAATAAAGAAACATATGTGTCTATGGTCAACAGGATTGCGATCCTAGTGGGTCAACTTGATATTGTTCAGATAAAGAAGAATCACAGTTAGACTGTTTTTAAATATTACTAATAAAAGTGATTCACATAGACCTTTACTATCAGTGATTTTAAATTTACCAATTTAACGTACTCTCTTTTCTGTAAACTTTACCCATCCTTCTAAGATCCCCATCTCGTTTGGACTTTGGAGGAAATTACTCCTCAAGTTTTATACCCTTCTCTAGTGAATTATTGAGGTGCATTCACCCCTACCTTCAAAGGGATGAATGCACCTACATCTTCCAAGTCTTGATTCTACCACCTAGAATATATCTAGATTTCTCATCTCTGCCCTAATGGTTGTCCTCCACATTGGTTATCTCCACATAATGGTTACCCTAACCACTGCTCAACAAGAACTTCTTTCCGGGAATGAATATAATAATATCTAGAATGTAAGTTGTTCACAAAAAAAATAGGATAATGTCCATTTAGAGCACTCAGCTCAGTTACTGACAAGTAAGAACTCACTGCACTACCAGTGTCTTCCTTCCTCTGATTTTCCTTTCAAGACCAGACTTTACAAATAAATGTCTAGAGCTATTTCATCAATTTTTTTTCATCAGCAGTTTTAAATCTGCTTCACTACCCCATGTTCTACAAAAATATCTTTATCTAAAATCACTGGTGACCTGACTCTTCTCAGCCCATCTGTTCTGTCTTCTCTCCCTGGGCTTTCATATGCAGTTCAGACTCAATTGTTGTGTTTTGTTTTATTTCCCCTGAATAGCTCTTCTTTGGTTTCCATTACTCTGTTTTCCTTTTCTTACTCCATATACTCTGCCTGTTCTTACTGTGTCTTAAGAATTCATTGGCTAGTTATATATGATTTTTGAACAGTGTTTTGAAGCTGATAGAAGGAAATGGCAACCCACACCAGTATTCTTGCCTGGAGAATCCCATGGACAGAGGATCCTGGTGGGCTACAGTCCATGGGATGGCAGAGTCGGACTTGACTGAGCAACTAACACACACTTGAGGCTGATAAAGAAATAACTATGAAAGTATGCAATTTCATTGAATCACTTCACTTCTGTACCTTACTTTTATGTATCTGTAAAATCCAGTATTATTCAGATCTAAAATTCTTCTAGTGGAAATAGGGAACTGTTGAGAACAAAATTGTTTTCGGTTTTCATCCAAAATTCGTCATTCAAATGTCATGTAATTTGTTTAAAGAGATGGATCATGTCCTAGGAAATCTGACCAACAATGTAAAGAATGTAGAAAATGTAAAACTACCGATACAGTGGAGGAATTAGACGCAGATTTGTCCTCAGAACATCACCTTCCTATAAGAATCTTCCAAATGGCTCTTTAGAACTTCACTGAACATCATACATCAACTTAAATCTTTCCTTCTAACTTTGACCAATCTCAAATTATTCTTTTTAATTAGTGTCATCAGCATTACTCTCCTTTAGTTAAAATGAAATACTAGTTTATTAATTCTAAACATAGTCATAAACACTAATGGACTCAATTTTCTTTTAAATATTTTTACTCAAAATCTTAAATGTACAAGTCTTCATAGAGATAGAATTATTGATTGACTCAAGACATATTAATAACACTTGTATGAGTGGTTCTAAGCTTTAGCATACACATAAAATTTCTGGAGAGTTTGTTAAAAATGCTAATCCCATGTTCTTCAGATGTGAAGCTCCCAAATATATATAGTCAAGCACCTTAGAATCTCCTTTTGCCTTGCACTGCATTCTTATTATCATAAAGATGAGCCAATTATATTACATGAAACTTGGGAGAAGTGTAGTTAACAATACATGAAACAACTCTAACACTAAGTGATAGAGAGGGTCAGGAAAAGTGTAATGAGAGTACAAGGTTAAAATTCACTTAGGAAGGAAAAGATTATACCATGAGGGAGACTTAGGGGAGGACTTGGAAAATTTCTGAAGAGAATGAAGAGCTAGATTCTGAGTTTGGATCAACCTACAGAGTAGCATATAGTCTGAGAGCCACAAGAGAAGTACACAAAGAGGATGGTTCACTGTGGCTGGGCTAACTCTAACATCTCATAGCTCCTTTTTACTGTCTGCCTGCTCCCTGCACCAATGAAAAGGTCATTGATCATTATTCCCATTGTGATAGGTTTAATTACTATTTTTTACTTAATCTTCCCATAAGTTTTTGAGATATCACTGTTATCCCCATTTTATAGGTGAGGAAGTTGGAGTTTGGAGTGTTTAAGTAGCCATGATTCAAATTGTGATCTCAGATTTTCACATATAATGCTAATGGCATTATTTTATTTTATAGTCATGTGCGTTTTAGTCACTGAGTCATGTCCAACTCTTGTGACCCCATGGACTGTAGTCTGCCAGGCTCCTCTGTCCATGGGATTCTCAAGGCAAGAATACTGGAGTGGGTTGCCATATCCTTCCCCAGGTTTATAGTCATATAATAACCAAATAAATACACACCCCCAGACATATATATTTACCTATATATCTTCTTCCACTTCCTTACTGCCAACCACTTAGTCCAAACCCTCATGTCTTTATCTTGTTTTCTACAGTTTTCTTCACTTCTGTTGATAGAATTTTAGATCTGGATAATACTAGAACAAACCACTTTTTAGATACATACAGGTGTGTTCTCATTTTCCTTATTTCTTAAAACAGTAGATACATTTGACCATTTCCTCCCTTCTGCAACACCATTTCCTTCACTTCCACACCACAGCACTCATCTAGGTTGACTTTTTACTTCTTTAACTTCAGTCTCCATTTCCAGCTTTTCCTCTTGTACCACATCATTTAATGCCAGAATTACTTGGAGCTCTAAACTCCTCTTCTACTTGAAGTTCTTGAAGTCACTCCTGTGGCTTTAACCATCATGTATACATCAATGATGTTTTTTTCCAAAGAGATCTCAAGTCATATTCGACTTCTTGCTCCACTTGAATGCTCTGTAAGCAACACAAATTATATGGTATTAAAAACTATCATTTATTTTCCAAATACTTCAACTTCTTGATACCTTTCTTAGGAAATAAAATTGCATTTCAGCTCACTTTTCTTAGTGTGAACCTGAATGACCATTCTTCATACTTTCTGGTTCATTTTCTCATTCACTTAATCACCATGTTCTGTTCATCCTAAGTGCTGTGCTGTGCTTAGTCAGTCAGTTGTGTCTGATTCTTTGAGACTCCATGGACTGTAACCCACCAGGCTTCTCTGTCCATGGGATTCTCCAGGCAAGAATACTGGAGTGGGTTGCCATGCCCTCCTCCAGGGGATCTTCCCAACCCAAGTCTCCCACATTGCAGGCAGATTCTTTACAGTCTGAACCACCAGGGAAGCCCTATTCATCCTAAGCAGTTTCACTAATCATGTCCTGTCACCCTCAACCTCCCACAGCAGAATAAGTTTGAACATGGTGAGACCTTTAAATGAAATTGGTCTAAGCTGCTGAATTCCTCTCTGATTGCTACCTAAGCTCTCTCTTCATCTTGAGGCAATTCTCCACTTGCTTTTCACAGGCTTCCCTGCAGGCAGGACTGTTTTTCATATCATTCAAGAAGTCATTGTTTTCCAGTCTCTCATCATAGGCTCTTTTCTCTGGTTATAATCCATCACCCTCCTATTCCAAGACATCCCCTGCACATTCACCCTCATCCCAAGTGAACCCTCAAAACAGGAAGTCCAGTTAAAATTTTTTGAATTTCAGATAGACAATAATTATTTTAATAAAATGTCATTTATACTGCATGAAACATTGATATTAAGCAATTTTTCATAAATATAAGAAATGCAAATTTAACAGTATAATTTACTTGTCCTCTTAAATCTGGTAACCCTGCTTCACAGTGAATCTCATCTCTTTTCTATAATGTGCACCCAATGAAGAAAAGACCTGTGTGTGACTTAGTTAATGCTGCTATTCCATTGCTACCAATTCTGTACACAAACAGTAAGCACTTAATATACCCTGGCTAAATTCATTACACACGTGCTCTTCAAAGTCTCTGAAAGTTAGTACTAATTTGCCTCTATACATTGGCCCATTTCTAGTATTATCTTTTTGCTACTCACCTTAGGCATTTTCAGATGTGTTCATTCAAACGTATGAACTTTACTCCCACCGCGGCTTCTTGAAAATGTCTACACCATTACACATTTAAAACATAAGCTTCTGCTAAAGCCATGTATGAGACCCATCTGTTCCATGATATCTTTTTATAAGTACTTCTGATCATCTCTAAGTTCAGTTATTATGCTCAAACTCAACATACTCAAAATTCAAAGGAAAAAAAAGTTTTAAAGAAAAACATTTGGAAGTATATGAGTAAGAAACTGAAAACACCCATTCTTCTTTTTAAATTACTGCCAAGGTAACTGTTGTCCTTTATGGAGTTTGCATTTATCTGCAACACGTTCAGTTTGGTCCTGAGGTGTCCTGTGTGTGTGTGTGTGTGTGTGTGTGTGTGTGTGTATCTCTTGTTGGGGAGAGAAAATGAACTGATAGTAGAAAATAATGGCTCTCTGTCTGACATTTTCCGGAATACCAAACATCATATAGAGTAGAACTTCATGTTCAATTTGCTAATCACATAAAGGTCTGTACAACTGAATGCTGAAAATTTTATTGCAATAAAAATGAACTCGTGACCAAAATAATTTGTTCTTATTAGGGTTTTGACTTTATATCTAAGATATTCCCAACTTGAAACAGAGCTTATGAGAAGAAAAAAAATATTCCTTATCTCTTATTAGGCATCTTCCATACCCTAGTTAATGAAAATTACAAATTGTGAGAGTATTTTGATTAGTTAAGTCTTAAAATTATTTACTCATATATGTCAATTTTTTGGTAAGAAAATACATTTCTCCCTTTTAAAATATATTTGAAACATTAATTAACAATATTGGTAATATTCTTTATTATCATCATTTTTTCTTTCCGTTTGCCAACCCCACAATTCTAAAGCATTAATCATTAAATAATTCAGACACTTTAATGAAGATTTAACGTGCCATATTGAAGTCACTCCACTCCTCAGTTACTAGAACCTTTATTGCTGCAACTATTCAGGTCCTGCATTGCTATCTTTATTTGGGCTTTATCAGCAGTTACAGACAGATTCCTGAGGAAGTTACTCTTAAATCTACATTTTTTGATATCAGTAAAGTTTATATAAAGTAAAGAGCACCATTTGAGATGGACTTTGCAATAGGTTAGGAGTCCAAAGAATAATGCTCACCTTCCCTAAGATGCATAAAATTAGAATCTCTTGATCCAAAGGAGGGCCACAGAGGGAATGAAAAGATACAAACAGCCCAGAGAGAATACAGCCACCATTGCTTTAACCTGGGCTATTTTTGTCCTGGGTTTGTCCTCTGTTATATAATAAATTTTACAAATTTTACACCAAGGAACAAGAAAATTTCAGTATTGTAACAATAAACTTTTTGTCATTCTATATTTAATACCTCTCCCTAGATTTTTGTTTAATTTTTTTAATTTATATTTCAAACAACCAAGCTAATTCTGAATTACTTGTACTGTTTTATACAGAAATGGTTTTGGTTAGCTTAATGTTAGTGTTTTCAAAATATTTGGGATGGGGAGATTCCTATGCTTTCAATATGTTCTGATCACTGCAATTCATAATTTCATATCTCTCTTTTTGAAAGTTTTTCTGAAGTATTTGCCTAATATCTTTGCTACAAAAAGCATTTGCTCTATATTTTGAATTTTGTGTCTATAAATAAACTATAACTATACAAAGCAAAGGCTTCCCAGGTGGCACTAGTGGTAAAGAACCTACTTGCCAATGCAAGATTCGTAAGAGATACAGGTTCAATCCCTGGGCTGGGAAGATCCCTGACGGAGGGCATGAAAACCCACTCCAGTTTTCTTGCCTAGATAATCCCATGGACAGAGGAGCCTGGAGCGCTACAATCCATAGGGTTGCAAAGAGTCAGACACAACTGATATGACTTAGCACATACCCCACATAATACAAAGCAAACATATAATCCTTATTCTTTGCTACCTTTAAATATCAGAATAGAATGAGCCTGCACTCTGGCATTTGTCATGATAGACTGATGGCCTCAATGTTCCATTGTGAGCAGGACCTTAAAGAACAGTCCTGGCCTTTGACCAATGTCAGGATCTTACATTTATTAGATTGGTGACATCACTTAATCATTTGATTACACATAGCACAATCCCCAGACACCATTTACTACTTAATACTCTTTGAGAATTTTACCTTTATATTCAATAATATTATAACCCTTTATAGAGATAGTATCTGGTATGCAACATATTATTATAGATTCCAGATTTATGAAATTAAACATATATTGAAACATTTCAATTTTTAAACCTTAAGTTAAAGATCTAACTGAATGAAGTCCTCTATAATTACTACAGTCATATGTTTCGTTAAAGCACTACTGTTTCATTTTTCTCCCACTTATCTCCAAAATCTTATTATAAGATTAAATATTTGTAATTACTTGTGCTAGCTAAATCTCATCAATTTGGCAATGTTTTAATTTTCATACAATCAATAATGAATCTTTGACTGTGTCATCCAGTTCTGGCCAGAATTTGGAAGAAAACTCTTTTTCTCTTATTATCCACTTTTATTTTCTTCTATTAAGATCTTCTACTAAGATTATATTAAGATTGAAAAGACTAGAATGTTGTTTTCTTAATTAGTCAGTTGTGCCAATTATCTGCGATTCTCTTGCTTACCTAATTAGAATAGCAATTAATGATTATACTTTGAATGATATGACAGTTTATGTGGATATATTCCTTAGAAGCAAACTTGTATGTAAGTTATGTTTTGTGTGCATTAGGCCATCTATAAATACAAGTTGAGGGGGTAAGATTTTATGGATTATTTTATGGGTCACATTTTACTATTTAAATAATCTATGAATGTGTGGTTCAAATGGACTTAGGAATCATCTGTTTCAAACACTTTATATATTATTTCACTAAATATTCATTTCAGAACTTAGTTCTGTAAATGAGAAAATGAGCTTTGAGACAAAAAGTGATTTGTTGTCCAAGGTTGATGAATAAAGTCAGCCACAGAGCCAGCAGAGGAAAGTAATATATATTGAGCAATTTCTACGTACCAGAACTTGTGCACAATGTCTAATATCCTAACTATTCTTTACTCTTTCTCACGAATGTGAAATATTAAGAATATCCTCATTTTGAAATTATAGTGAGACTAACACTGAGCACATGAGGTATCTGAATCAAGCCTGCCTAGATGGTATAAAATGGAAATTGGTTTTCATTTCTGTATGAAAGCAAAGCCTTGATCATACACAATGTGATACAATTCATAGGTGATATACCTTAAAGGCATTTGGCTAGGAAACAAAAAGGACAGTGGGGAAGAAAAATCACATGGATGTGTTTTAGTCTTAACTCATCTTCTTGTCTAGTACCTAAGGAACTTGCCAGTACAGAAGAGCCAAGGAAGATCATTTTATTCTCCTTCACTTCCTCCTATCATTACTGCTGCTATTACAACTACTAACCACTATTATTATTGAAACAATGCTGTAATAGCTTAAAAGTTTTGAGCATAGTGATTTCCAGGCAGGCCTCTAAGTTCTTTTCACTTAAAACTTACAAACATCATATGAGGCAGAAAGTGTTATTATCCCTTTTTTATATAAGAGACTAGTGCATAGAGGTTAAATAGATTGCTTGAGGATATGGTGGATAGATGTTACAGTCACATGGCAAATTGTGGTAGAATGGGGAGAGAGCCTGCAATAGAAAGACCACAGTGTAAGACCAAAATTGTCCTCATGCATCATGTATACAGAGAAACAAAGAATCACTTCCTTGGATTAAACTGCACTTCTGCTGCTTAAGGCCATAGATTTGATCAAATTTTATTTGAACTTTTTGAGGACTTTTTGAATTTTCTGTGAACTGGAGATAATACTGATTTCATATGATTATGTTTAATATTAAATTAAATATTAAGCATTTCAACCATAATTGTCTATGGTGCATATTAAAAAATACACAAAAATGTATGAGAATATGGAGATTAGTAATACAATTAAGTAGGGGCATATGTGTGTGTGTGTGTGTGCATAAAGTTCTTAGTTTACCTGTGTGAGAAATTGACACTTCTTAAAACACTTTGGAATGATATTTCATTATATTCCTCACCTCACACTTTAGAGAGGTATACAGGATGTGAGTAAGGAAATAGAATACAAATGAATAGCAAATGTTAAAGTAGTATATTAATATTGCTATAAAAATTGTCAGGAAAATATATATGCTGGGGACTACAGGGCTTGCCACCCAAACTACTGCCTTTAAAATGAGCTATGTCATTTCAGAGTACAGTTCAAAGACGAGATTACAAACACAAATGAACAGTTTTCCTATCACGAAACCAGCCTCTTTGGAACTGAAAAATTATTCATGAGAAAATTTTAAATCCTTTTAGATATACTTCCAAAAACTTCATGCCATTTCATAAAAAAAAAAAAGTGAACCAAAAGCTACTTCCTAGCCTTCCTTGTTTATTAAATGTTTTTACATGAAATGCCTTGCATAGAATAACCAGATTTATAGTAATTTATAAGTCAATTCATTGTAACAGCCAGGAAACCAAGATGATTAATGTGTATCTCTTAATATATTCAAAGTATTGTGTCTACATGCAAAATATTCTTTCTCAATTCTGTGTTTAATATATGCCACAACACCTTGCCAAGTACAAAGATTGAATCCTAATAAAGTATAGAATTTATCAGAGTAATATAAGGCAGCATAGCTTTTTATAACAAGGACCTTCAAGGAACATGAACTTTAACTATGAAATATTGTTTCTTACATTCAAACATATGTCACAAAAACTTATGGAATAACGTGATATCTTCTTATTAAATGTAATTTTTCAGAACTGAGGTATAATTTTCTTCACAGAGTTTATGTACAGTTGCCTTATTTTCTTATAGTCTTCACAATTTCCATAAAATATTTTAAAAGTTCCTAAATCTGAAAAAAAAAAAAAAAAAGGTGGGGGCGAAGGGTATGGAGAAATAAAGACAAACTTAATGAGCCCCATCCAGTATAGAAAGTAAGTTTTGATTCATGTCTATATATGACTCCATTTCTTCATATAGCTTCAGTGAAAAAATAATTATAATAGGTTTTATAAATAAATTGTTATTGTGGAACAAATCAATAATATATTAATGCATTAATTATGTATGCATTTTTAAATGCATGTACACTTTCCTATTATTGCTATCCAGTACTATTATTTTTCCATAGCATTCACAAAAGACGGATTTGTCATAGCTAAGTTTGGAGAAGAAAACTAAAGGATTAATTGAATACTTGTGGGAAAAAAGTAAATGTTCAGATTTGGAGAGACTGCCCCTTCTCCCCGAAGCTCTTCTGAAACTGTGTCATAATTCATTACTAATTTGGCTTCTGAGGATGTAAAGTCAGGTTTTAGTCCAATTAAGGAATAGAAATGTACCGTTGTTATAAAACTTTGATAAGGTGATTCTGTTTGAGTAAAGTTAATTTTTATTTAATAGAAAGGTCAGTTGTTGCCTCAGGCAATGGATGGGAATACTGACCTGGAAAGGGCATGAGAAAATGCTTTGGGATGATGGAATTATTCTATAACTTGATTAAAGTGGAGAGTAAACACATTATATATATATGCATGCTGCTAAGTATCTTCAGTCATGTCCGACTCTGTGCGACCCCATAGATGGCAGCCCACCAGGCTCTCCCGTCCCTGGGATTCTCCAGGCAAGAACACAGGAGTGGGTTGCCATTTCCTTCTCCAATATATATGCATATATACATATTTGTGTATGCATATACACATATGTATATGTGCATGTATGCACAAATGTGTATGTATGTATATGTGTGTGTGTCAAAACTCATCAAAATAGATGCATAGAATGCATACATTTTGTTACATGTAAATTATATATCAAAATAGTGGTTAAAAAAAAAACTCCACAAAAAATTGAATGTATAGTATGTGCCAAACCAGCATGTAATTCCTTAGTTCTAAATTTAGATACAGTTTGAAAAATAACCTAATAAAAACAATTGCCTTTCTGTAGCTTGGAGTATTGTGAAATATGTGCCTCTCTCTTTTACGATAGCATTACTTTGGTGATAATCTGAATCTGTCTCAGGCAGACTTTATTTAGTTCTTTGGTGCTCACATGGGCAGAACACTCTACCAAGTTTGAGGAGAGGGCATAAAAGAAATAAAACCCATCGTACTTACCTTCAAAGATTTGACAATTTAGTGGAAGATTAAAAAGATTTAACAACCTTTTAAAAGCAGGAAATAAATGAGAGCAAATTAACATAGCACAGCTACTGTGCAGGTTCTGAAGTGAAGTAAACAAAAAAGCAATCAGAGTGAGTCGGAGTTGATCAGAAGAGTTGCCACAGTGATTTGTATTTTCAGCCAGGTTGTAAAGGGGATGAGAGACAGTTTGGGGGAGAAAATGAGGGAGGCTGTTTTTGGACAGATGGGCACATTGAAAAGCAGTTTCTAGCGTAGTTAAGACAGAGCTGTCCATGCTGTATTCAGTTGTCTCCTTTGAGGACTATCACCTAGATGTCTCTAACCCCATCACGATTCCATCCACAAGAGTAGGAACAAAGGAGGTTTATGGGCCCCAGGGGATTCTGAATCCTCTTGCTGCTCTGAAGTAGAGCATTTCCATTATTCTTTTTTTGTTACAGCTGAGTAAAAAAAGACATTTTACCCACCATATTAGTTTATAAAAATCTATTGGAAATAAAACAGCAATAACAATTTCTAAAATATCTTAAAACCTTTTTTGAGTACAGGATGACTTTAATCATAGGACAATTTACTGATATAATGCATTGAATAATACACTGTGCCTTGTCTCTTTCCTTACCCAATCTGACAACTCCCCAATCTGAATTATTTTCAGACTTTTCCAGTGCTTCAGATAAGTTCACTAGGATGCACAGTGCTTCTGAAAAATGAGTTCAGTCCCCCCACTGTTTATAATCTCCGGTTTGTCTGCAGTACCCAATCTCTTCCCAGTGTTGCTTTTTTCATCAGCTTGTCTTTTATTTAGATCTCTTTGAGTACAGGAATAGAGAGCTACTCAAACTTTCCAGACAGAGGGGTGTTCATTGCAGTGAAGTGCCATAGTACAAATGGCATGTTTTAACTATTTAGCACACATGACATATGTATTTGGGTATATACAAATATTATATTATGGCTTCCCAGGTGGCTCAGTGGTTAAAAAAATCCACCTGCCAATGCAGGAGATGCATGTTCGATCCTTGGGTCAGGAAGATCCCCTGGAAAAGGAAATGGGAACCAACTCCAGTATTCTTGCCTAGAAAATCCCATGGACAGAGGAACCTGGCAGGCTACATTCCATGCAGTCACAAAAAGTCAGACACAACTGAGCAACTAAGTACATACACACAAATATTATTAATATATTGTAAATATATGTTGGTAATATCATATCAGTTATGTGTAACCAGGATAATGAGTCTGTTTCTCAGACAAATGATGTGCTAGAGGGAACTCAAAATGTTGTATTTGTATTAGATATCTGAGAATCAGCAAGATAGACATCATCCTTGAGTTTATGGAATGCCCCATCTAAGAAGGAAGATAGACAGTGAGGAAAGCATTATCCAGAAATAACATATAAAAGTGTACAGCAGCAAGTCCTAAAGAGTGTGGAGAAGTTTTTTGGAGGGAAATTAAGTTTAAGTAGTGGGCCAAGAATGAGTGAAAGTTAATTTTAAAGTGAATGAAGATTATTTTAATGGTGCTATAACAATTAGCTCCACCAAACAGCTTTTTCATTTTTCTTTCTTTTTTGCTGAACTGTTTGACAGGAACAATGGAAAATCTCCAAAGATTCAATACAAAGGTTGACACCAGAGACTTCGGCTCCATTGTTTTGAAATTTAGTAGTATTTTTATGATAATTCTTTAGGTTTAATATGGTAAACTCACTGATTCATTCATTCAGTATGAGGTCATTAAGCATCTCCTATGTTTCTGACATTATTGCAGGTGAGAAAAAGCAAGAGTGAATAGCTAAGGGTACCAGATATGCTAGTGTGCCAAGGACTGCCAGGTATAGCACTGAAACTTCCACATTTTGAGAAAATCCTAGTTTCACACAAACAAGAAGATTTGATCACCCTCAGAGAGAATGCACAGCTTCTTCTGCCTTCATAAAACTTAAAAATTCCAGATGAACATACATATTATAAACACATGATTCAATATGAGTGATGCATGTGTGCATTCACACTCAGTCATGTTCAACTCTTTGTTACCCCATGGAGTGTAGCCTACCAGGCACCTCTGTTCATGGATTCTCCAGGTGAGAATACTAGAGTGAGTTGGCATTTCCTTCTTTAGGGGATCTTCCCCAACTAGGGATCGAACCCATATCACCTGCATTGGCAGGCAGATTCTTTACAAACTGAGGAACTCAGGAAGCCCTCTATATGAGTGAGGTGATAATAAATACAATGTAGAAAATACAGCATGGCGATGGAAAAAAAGAGAAAAGCAGGGGCTGGAATATTGACATTATTCAAAGAAGGCCTCTCTAAGAAAGTGATATTTAAGCATGAACTCAAATAAATGAAGGATAGAGCTTGACAATGCCAAAGAATATTCAAATTACTGCACACTTGCATCTCACACACTAGCAAAGTAATGCTCAAAATCCTCCAAGCTAAGGAATCAACCAGCCTGATTTCAGACTATACTACAAAGCCTCATTCATCAAGACAGTATGGTACTGACACAAAGACATATAGATCAATGGAACAAAAGACAAAGCCCAGCAATAAATCCACACACCTATGGACACCTTATCTTTGACAAAGGAGGAAAGAATATACAATGGGGTAAAGACAATCTCTTTAACAAGTGGTGCTAGGAAAACTGGTCAACCACCTGTAAAAGAATGAAACTAGAACACTTTCTAACACCACATACAAAAATAAACTCAAAATGGATTAAAGATCTAAATGTAAGACCAGAGACTATAAAACTCCTAGAGGAAAACATAGGCAAAACACTCTCTGACATAAATCACAGCAGGATCCTCTATGACCCACCTCCAAGAGTAATGGAAATGAAAGTAAAAATAAACAAATGGGACCTAATTAAACTTAAAAGCTTTCGCATAATGAAGGAAACTATAAGCAAGATGAAAAGACAGCCATCAGAATGGGAGAAAATAATAGCAAACAAAGCAACTGACAAAGAATTAATCTCAAAAATATACAAGCAACTCCTGCAGCTCAACTCCAGAAAAATAAATGACCCAATCAAAATATGGGCCAAAGAACTAAACAGACATTTCTCTAAAGAAGACATACAGATGGCTAACAAACACATGAAAAGATGCTCCACATCACTCATTATCAGAGAAATGCAAATCAAAACCACAATGAGGTACCATCTCACGCCGGTCAGAATGGCTGCTATCCAAAAGTCTACAAACAATAAATGCTGGAGAGGGTGTGGAGAAAGGGAACCCTCTTACACTGTTGGTGGGAATGCAAACTAGTATAGGAACTATGGAGAACACTGTGGAGATTCCTTAAAAAACTGGAAATAGAATTGCCATATGACCCAGCAATCCCACTGCTGGGGATATACCCTGAGGAAACCAGAATTGAAAAAGAAATATGTATCCCAATGTTCATCGCAGCACGGTTTACAGTAGCTAGGACATGGAAGCAACCTAGATGTCCATCAGCAGATGAATGGATAAGAAAGGTGTGGTACATATACACAATGGAATATTACTCATCTATTAAAAATAATGCATTTGAATCTAATGAGGTGGATGAAACTGGAGCCTATTATACAGAGTGATGTAAGGCAGAAAGAAAAACACCAGTACAGTATAATAACACACGTATATGGAATTTAGAAAGATGGTAACAATGACCCTATATGTGAGACAGCAAAAGAGACATAGATGTAAAGAAAAAGACTGTTGGACTCTGTGGGAGAAGGCGAGGGTGGGATTTGAGAGAATAGCAGTGAAACATATATATTACCATATGTGAAATAGATCACTAGTCCAAGTACAATGCATGAAACAGGGCACTCCAAACCGGTGCATTAGGACAACCCTGAGGGATGGGATGGGGAGGTAGGTGGGAGGGGGTTTCAGGATGGCGGACACATGTACACCCATGCCTGATTCATGTCAATGTATGGCAAAAACCACTACAATATTGTAAAGTAATTAGCCTCCATAAATTAATTGAAAAAAAAAAAGATCATGTCACCAGTGTCAACTACAAATGGGCACTTACCAGGAGCATTGCCAATGATTAAACAAAAAAGACATTTGACATCTGCCTCTACAGAGATCGAGACCCATGCTGATATAGCTGTTGACCCTCAACAACCCCTGAGGGAGTTCAGAGTGGAGTGAGGCACTTTGTGCTCCAGGGAATCTGGTGGGACAGGTCTTTAGATAGTTAGATGTTTTTAGGAACAGATCTTATGATCTCAATCCTCCTCACATCTCAGTCTCCTCATATCTATAGAAGCACTAAATCACTTCATGGTGACTTCAGATCCTCATGACTAACAAGAGCCTTTTGTAAAATGAGTGTTTCATGGCATTGAACTCCCCCTTCACCAAAACCTTATATATTGACCGTCCCCCACTGCCGCTTTGTAACAGTCTCTCAGAGCTATCCAAGATGTTTTCTCCTGGGCTGCAGTCCTCATTCTACCCCAAATAACTTAACTTGCAATAAATAAATAAATAAATAAAATCCTCCAAGCTAGGCATCAACGGTATGTGAACATAGAACTTTCAGATGTTCAAGCTGGATTTGAAAGGCAGAGGAAACAGAATTCAAAATGCCAATGTCCATTGGCTTATAGAAAAAGCAAGTGAATTCCAGAAAAACGTGTACTTCTGCTTCACTGACTATGCCAAAGCCTTCTACTATATGGATCACATATAGAAAATTCTTCAAGAGATGGTTTTTATCATAAAGAGATGGGAACACTACACCATCTTACCTGCCTCCTGAGAAATCTGTATGCAAGTTAAGAAGCAACAGTTAGAACCAGACATGGAACAATGGACTGGTTTCAAATAGTAAAAGGAGTATATCAAGGCTGTTTATTGTCACCCTGCCTATTTAACTTACATGCAGAGTACATCATGCCAAATGCTGGGCCGGATGAAGCACAAGCTGGAATCAAAATAGCCAAGAGAAATATCAATAATCTTAGATATGCAGATGACACCACTCTTATAGGAGAAAGCAAAAAGAACTAAAGAGTTTCTTGATGAAAGTGAAAGAGGAGAGTGAAAAGCTGGCTTAAACCTCAACTTTCAAAAAACGAAGATCATGGCATCCGGTCTCATCACTTCATGACAAAGACATGGGGAAACAATGGAAAAAGTGACAGACTATTTTTTGGGCTCCAAAATCACTGCAGATGGTGACTGAAGCCATGAAATTCAAAGATGCTTGCTCCTTGGAAGAAAAGCTATGACCAACCTAGTTCAGTTCAGTTATTCGGTCATGTCCAACTCTTTGTGGAAAGTAATGGATTCTGCTTTTTATTTTTATTTTTTTGATTCTGCTTTTTAATATGCTGTCTAGGTTGGTCATAACTTTCCTTCCAGAGAGTAAGTGTCTTTTAATTTCCAACCTAGCAAGTGTCTTTTAACGACCAATCTAGACAGCATATTAAAAAGTAGAGACATTACTTTGTTGACAAAGGTCCATCTAGTCAAAGCTATGGTATTTCCAGTAGTCATGTATGGATGTGAGAGTTGTACCATTTAGAAAGCTGAGCACTCAATATTGATGCTTTTGAACTGTGGTGTTACAGAATACTCTTAAGAGTCCCTTGGACATCAAGAAGATCCAACCAGTCCATCCTAAAGGAAATCAGTCCTGAATATTCATTGGAAGGACTGATGCTGAAACTCCAATACTTTGGCCACCTGATAAAAAGAACTGACTCATTTGAAAAGATCCTGATGATGGGCAAGATTGAAGGCAGGAGGAGAAGGTGACGAGAGAAAATGAGATGGTTGGATGGCATCACTGACTCAGTGGACATGAGTTTGAACAAGTTCCAGGAGTTGGTGATGGACAGGGAAACCTGGCATGCTGCAGTCCATGGGGCTGCAAAGAGTCAGACACAACTGAGTGACTGTACTGAACTGAGAGTTTTGAAAGAACCTGGGGAAGTTTTATAAAGAGAAAGGAACAGAAAAGCTTTCTAAAGAAGCAGAAGGCTTGGGAAGTCTTCTGAGATCAATACAATTGGACATAGATGGTGGCCACCCAAACCAGGCCTTAGTGAAAGTGAAATTAAAATCACTCAGTCGTGTCCGACTCTTTGCGACCCCATGGACTGTAGCCTACCAGGCTTCTCCGTCCATGGAATTTTCCAGGCAAGAATACTGTAGTGGGTTGCCATTTCCTTCTCCAGGAGATCTTCCTGATCCAGGGACTGAACCCAAGTCTCCTGCATTGTTGGCAGACACTTTACTATCCGAGCCACCAGGGAAATCCTGCCTTAGTAGGATGTTGATTTTATTCTCTGTGATTGGACACCATTGAAGGATCTGAATGAGGACTAATGACCTAATAATAGGCTTATTTAAAACCTAAATTTATTCAAAGTAGTGCTTGAAAAAACACTGTTTTCTTAGCTCACCTTTATTTATATAAAGTTCTTTGTTATGGCACTTTAATAATCTATGGTATTTTAACTGGAAAATCAGGTGTTAACAACGTCTATGTAAAGTTTCCAATCTCTCATTTTTAGCAAAATAGAATAATTTCTTGTTTTTATTATTTTGATAAATATGCCATGTAGATTGAAAATAACACATTCTAAAAACAAGCTCACATAAAAAAACTGTGTGTGTTTATATACACTGACTATATTATAAAAAAGCAGGATTAAACAATGCATAGTGATTACTTCAAAGAGAGGAAGTGACTAAATTAAGGATAAAAGTAATAATTTTAATATTAAAATAATATTTGATTTTATATAATTATAAATATATTTTCTATTCTATATCTTAATGTGATATATTCATATTTGTATTTTTATATGGAACCCTTTAAGTGTGTTGCCATCCTTGTCTTCATTCTCCTTTCCTACCTGGTAATGTGTACATAAGACACAATCAACAAAGTGATACAAAACAAACAAAAAAAATCTACAGCTCTCCAAGACAAAAATCCCCCAATAAAATCAATCTTTTCTAAATTACCCGTACAAATACATACATTTTATATAATTTAAAATCTAACTTGATATTATGCATTTTTACTTAATATTATAGTTTAATCATTTTTCAAATTTTATATATGATTTTTTAAATATGTGTTATTTGTGTGAACAACATTGAAAATATTAATTCTATTAGGGGAGTTTGCTTTGGGTATTGTTATTTGAATGTTGTTCTACAATCATAAATATTATTTTTCAATAATTAAAAGACCTTTGAGTACTGTTTATTCTCTTGATAATAAATAATTTAAATAAATGACAATTTTATGTTTCATATATAATTACCATCTTTCATTTATCTTTGTCAGTTGTGTCTGAACCAGTAACTGTATTGCCTGGCTGGAAAGGTGTCTTCCATATACCTGCTAAATGAAAGAATCAATGAATGAAGATAGTGTACTTATCTATATTTTTCCATGAAATGCCATTGGATTATCTCTTGAAAACTAAATGGAATTTCTTACATCGCTGACATTCTTACCCAAGAATTTAACCTTATGGAGCATTACTTTAAAAGTACTGTAATATAAACTTACTTTGAAGCTTAACAGTTCTATGTTGGTATGTTTCAGATCAACCAATATAAACAAAAATATCAATAATATGTGATTGTATTATTGCATTGATGATGATGATAACTTGCACATTCTTTCTATCTGAGAATCTTAAAAATATATTTATTATACAATATCACTAATCTTTGAGGTATAAAAGGATAATTTAATAAAATATTTCTTAGAACATCTTCTGTACACTTGATTTCCATGCACAAAAAGAATGCTTTTAATTTGCAACCCAAGATATGTCTTTGATTGGACTGTAATTTACATTTAGGAATTCCATTATAGACATCTATGATAAACATGGCTGTTTCTAAAACGTTTGAAGGTTATAGAAATACGTTCAATAAAGAAAGGCTTAAGAAAGTACTTCTAACATGGTTATTTTAAAACTGGAATGACTACAGGCTGAAGGTAAAACTCATTCAAATATATTGAACAATATTTTCGTCAATGAAGTGAATAGCTTTGTCCTTTAGAAAATCAGAGGACAAAAAAGTGAATTCAATTTCAGAATAATATACAAATTTTCCATTGATTCTGAGCTGTTTAATGTTTGAGTTTGTTGAGCCTGCAACCTTGAAAAATTTGTAATAAGGAAAACTCTAAAAATATGTTTTTATCTCTGATGAATTATGTGTACACAAGAAATAGAATAAAATGGATTACAAGGTTCTTTTCCATTTTAAAATTCTATGCTTCCTGCTCAGATTAAAAATGCCATAATTATAAATATCTCTTTTTTTCCTTCTTTTTTTAAAATGTATTTAACTGGAGGATAATTGCTTTACAATGTTGTGTTGGGCTATGCCATACATCAACATGAATCAACCATAGGTATATATATGTATCCTTCCTCTTGAACTTCCCTCCCATCTCCAATCTCATCTTACCCTCTAGGTTGTCACAGAACACTGGATTGAGTTTCCTGTGTCATACAGCAAATTCTCACTGGCTATCTGTTTCACATATACTAATATATATGTTTCAATGCTGTTCTCTCAATTTCTCACACCCTCTACTTCCCCCACTGTGTCCAGAATCTGTACTCTGTCTGCATCTCTCTCACTGCCCTATAAATAGGTTTATCAGTACCATTTTTCTAGATTCCATATATATGCATTAATACATGATATCTGCTTTTCTCTTTCTGACTTACTTCACTGTGTATAACAGGCTCTAGGTTCATCCACCTCACTAGAACTGGCCCCAATGGCTAAGTAATATGCCATCGTATATATGTACCACAACTCCTTTATTCATTCATCTGGGCATCTAGGTTGTTTCCTTGTCCTGTCTGTTGTAAATATTGCTGCAATAAACATTGGAGTACACGTGTCTTTTCCAATTCTGATTTCCTTAAGGTGTATGCCTAGTACTGGTGTTGCTGTATCATATGGTAGCTTTATTCCTAAATTTTTAAGAAATCTCCTTACTCTTCTCCACAGTGGCTATATCAATTTACATTCCCAGAAACAGTGCAAGAGGGTTCCCTTTTCTCCACATCCTCCCCAGCATTTATTGTTTGTATTTTTTGGTGATGCCCCATTCTGATGGGTATAAGATGATACTTGATTGTAGTTTTGATTTGTGTTTATCTAATAATAAATGATGCTGAATATTTTTTCATGTGTTTATCAGCCATTTGTGTGTCTCCTTTGGAGAAATGTCTGTTTAGGTCTTCTGACCATTTTTGACAGGGTTATTTGATTTTTTGTTACTGACCTGCCTGAGCTCCTTATATATTTTGGAGGTTTATCCTTTGTCAGTTGCTTCATTTGCAATTATTTTCTCCCGTTCTGAGGGTCTTTTAATCTTATATATAGTTTCTTACGGAGAAGATAATGGCACCCCACTCCAGTACTCTTTCCTGGAAAATCCCATGGATGGAGGAGTCTGGTGGGCTGCAGTCCATGGGGTCGCTAAGAGTCAGACATGCCTGAGCAATGTCACTTTCACTTTTCACTTTCATGCATTGGAGAAGGAAATGGCAACCCACTGCAGTGTTCTTGCCTGGAAAATCCCAGGGACTGGGGAGCCTGGTGGGCTGCAGTCTCTGGGGTCGCACAGAGTCAAACACAACTGAAGCGACTTAGCAGCAGCAGCATAGTTTCTTAGAGATCAATCCTGAGTATTCATTGGAAGGACTGATGCTGAAGCTGAAGCTCCAATACTTTGGCCACCAATACTTTGGCCACATGATGCAAAGAACTGACTCATTTGAAAAGACTCTGATGCTGGGAAAGATTGAGGGTAGGAGAAGAAGGGTATGACAGAGGATAAGATGGTTGGATGGCATCACTGACTGACTCAATAGACATGAGTTTGACTTGGCTCCCGGAGTTGGTGATGGACAGGGAAGCCTGGCATGCTGCAGTCCATGGTGTTGCAAAGAGTCGGACATGACTGAGTGACAGAACTGAACTGAACTGATAATTTCCTTTGCTGTGCAAAATCTTTTAAATTTAATTAGATCCCTTTTGTTTATTTTTGGTTTTATTTCCATTACCCTAGATGATGGGTCATAGAGGATCTTGCTGTGAGTTACGTCAAAGAGCATTCTGCGTACATTTTCCTCTAAGGGTTTCTGGTCTTACATTTAGGTCTTTAATACATTTTGAGTTTATCTTCGTGTATGCTGTTAAGAATTGTTCTAATTTCATTCTTTTATGTATAGCTGTCTAGTTTTCCCAGCACCACTTACTGAAAAGACTATCTTTTCTCCATTGTATATTCTTGCCTACATTGTCAAAGATAAGGTGCCCATAAATGCATGGGTTTTTCTCTGGGATTTCCGGTTTGTTCTATTGGTCCATATTTCTGTTTCTTTGCCAGTGCCATACTGTCTTGACTGCTGTAGCTTTATACTCTAGTTTGAAGTCAGGAAGGTTGATTCCTCCAGCTCCTTTCTTCTTTCTCAAGATTATTTTGGCCATTCAGCTTCTTTTGTGATTCCATATGAACTGTTAAATCTTTTATTCTAGTTCTGTGAAAAATGCCATTGGTAACTTGATAGGGATTGCCTTGAATCTGTAGATTTCTTTGGGTAGTATAGTTATTTTCATAATTTTAATTTTTCCAACCCAGGAATATGGTGTATCTCTCCATCTGATAAGCATGTTTCTTTACTAGAGATTTTAAAATACTATTTTTCTAAAATGTAACAAATGCCAAATCAAATCCATGTATGCACAATAGCAAAACATGTTAGTAGACATTTATATTTATTTGTAATCCTGCATTATTTAATTATAAGAAATGCTGTTTTGGATAACAGTACTTTTCAGTACACATTTATAAACATATACACTCATACAGAAACATTTTAAGTATTACATGGTTTTCATTGGTATGTATATTGTCTGACTTCACTTAAGCAAAAAAGACCTCCAGGAGTCAATAATAAGAAATAAATATCTGTTATTAATACCATAAGAAAACCACATGGTATAAAGACATTTTGTTTCTCCTTTTAATATATATAGTAAAACTTTACCTTATAAGTGCCTCATCCCCAATAATGTAGGTACTTTGACGATTTCTATAAAATTAATAATTTCATTGACTGAACACTTCAATGTGACATCTTTGAATTTTTTTTTCTATGCACCAGTATAATTGCTAGGATAAATGGAGGGTTTAACAGTTCTTTTCTTAATTCTATTAAACTGAAAGTTGGAAGGCTTTGTATGGTTATTCAGCACACAATGACATTTTTTTCATTACATTGTCATCAGATTCCTCCTATGAACTAATTAGGCTCACATTATTCTTGCATTCAAAAATAACTGTTTGATAAAAGAGTATAGAATTCTACATTTTATCCAGAATGTTCTGAACATTTGGACTCTTTTTGCAGGGATAAATGTCCTTTTCAATATAAGGATAGTAAAAGTACATCTTAATAGAGACACACATACACATTCACAGAGACAGAGAGATGAAAGACAGAACATGAAAGGAAGTAAGCTGTTTCTGTTTGCAGCAGATATGGTATGATATGTAAAAATATAAAAAAATAAAAACTAAAAATTCCATCACAAAAGGTAATAAATTTAGTAAAGTTTGCAGGATATAAAATCAGAAGTCAGTTGTATTTATTACTACTATACAAACAATAAACAATCAGAGAATTTTTTTAAAATCTATTTATAATTGCATTGAATGGAATAAATACCCAGGAATAAATTTAATTGATAAAAAGATTTGTACATGGAAAACTATAATACAATGATGAAAGAAACGGAGGAAAATGCAACTAAAAGATATTCTGTGATCATGGACTGAATGAATTAATATTGTTAAAATATGCATACTACCCAAATAAATGCAATCCATTCAAAATCCCAATGCATGCACGGTCAATTCACTTACAACAAAGGAGCCAAGAATATACAATGGGGTATTTATTCTCTTTTCAATAAATGGTGGTGAGGAAACTAGACAGCCAAAAGAATCAATCTGGATCCTTATCTTACACACTCACAAAAATCAACTCAAAATGGATTCAGTGTCTTGAATTTAAGATCTGAAACTGTAAAACTTTAAGGAGAAATCATAACAGGTAAGATCCTTGACACTGATCTTGCCAATAATGCACTGAATGTGACATCAAAAAGCAAAAATAAACAAGAAGGACTATATCAAATTAAAAGTTTCATCACAGCAAAGGGAATCATCAACAAAATGACAAGGAAACCCATGGAATAGAAGAAAGTGTTTGTAACTCATATATATGATAAGGAGTTAATGTCCAGAAAAATAAATAACTCATATAACCCATAGCAATAAAAAGACAGTGCAATTTACTATTTTTTTCCACAGAAATATACAAATGACCAATAGATACATGAAAAGCGGTCCAGAATCACTACTCAAGAAAATGAAAATCAAAACCAAAATGAGGTATCACCTCACAACTATTAGAATGTCTATTAGCAAAAAGATAAGAGAAAACAAGTGTTAATGAGGAAGTAGAGAAAAAGGGACTCTTTTGCATTCATGGGAGGAATATAGATGGGTGCAACTGCTATGCAAATAGTATGGAGCTTCCTCAGACAATGAAAATAGATCTACCATATAATCCAGCAATGCGCCTTCTGGAACTGTTTCCCAAGAAAAGGAAAACAGGGTCTTGTAGAGATACTTGTACTGTCATGCTAACTTCAACATTATTCCAAATAGCCAAGATATGCCAACAACCTAAGTATGCATCAACAGATAAGTGAATAAGGATGCAGTGCATATATTATATACATTATATAATATATATATATATATATAATGTATCCCATGAGATTATATACTATATAATATATATATAATATATCCTATGACATGAGCCATGAGAAAGGACATCCTGCTGTTTATGACAAGAATAGAACTTAAGAGCATTGAAATATAAGTAAGCTAAATAAGAGAAAGACAAATGCTGCAGGGTATCACTTATATATGGAATCTAAAAAAAAACAAATTTGTAGATACAGAGAGTAGAATGGTTGTTACCAGGTGCTGGAGGGTGGGAGAAAAGAGAACTTGATCAAAGAATACAAACTTCCAGGTATAAGTTCTCAGCATCCGATAGTGATTACAGCTAATAACACTCTATTGTATACCTGAAAATACGTTATTCTCTCTACTGCTCAGAGAATAGACCTTAAGTGTTCTCACCACATAAAGAACTGGTGATTATGTGATAGGATAGAGGTGTTAGCTAACTCTATGGTGGTAATCATTTTGCATATATAAGTGTATCAAATCAACAAGTTTTATACCTTAAATTTATGGAATGTTATTTGTCAGTTGTATCTTTATAAACTGAAGAGAAAAACTCTGTACTTTAAGTGGTTATATTATGGGTTAAATGAGATAATGCATGAAAATATGCTTCATAAAATATATACTGATACAGATATTAAAAGTGTTAATATTATAATAGCTCTCAACTTCCCATGATACTTTTATGGTTCTCTTTAAAAACAACATTTTGAATATTTTTCCTGAAAATAAAATACCCATTTTTAGATATTTAGAAATAATCTGCTGAATTTGTTATTAAGAAACCTAACTTTATATCACTTTAAAAAAATAATAAATGAATGATAAACTAGCTTCCAAAGAGTCTGAGAGTAGAAAACTGTGATTATGGACATAATTGAAGTACACAAACTCTACTGTTTTCAGTTTTATTGACTATACGAGGAACAATGGGGGGACACTGGGTATAGGTCTTGGAAGCTTAAAGATAAATATACATTTCACTGAGAGAGCCAAAGGTCCTGTGAAAATGAAAACCAGAATGGAACAGGGTTTAAGCCCCTTGTACAACAAGCATTTGGTTTTAGCAATATACAAAATATAAATACATACAACCTGGAAGATATTTGATGAAAATTCATTTTAAGTGATATTTATTTTCAGTAATAGTATGGAAAATTCTGTTGGAAGAAGGAATTATACAAATTTAACTCATTAGACTCAAACTCAACATTTTAAATCTGACCCAAATTTACCCTTTCAAGCCTGCCTCCTACTTCTGAATCCTAAACACATTGTGAATAAAGAGTCTGTGTTTCTTTAACTATAAATTTATTTTTGCTACTTATTATATTCAGAAAGAAATACCTTTTTAGTTCAACATTTCTCTACTAAAATTCAAATCATAGAAGTCTGTCTTCTAAAATATAGAAAATGAAGAAAACATTATAATGGGAAGGAACATTAAAGTTTTCCTAATCAAATTCATAATAGGAATTAAGTAACTTTTCTATAAATGTAAGTCAGTAAATTGTATGAGGAAAAAAGCAATTTTAGGACACAAACCATGCCAAGCATGTCATGTTTATTATTTTTTATTCTCACATTCTTTGAAAATTATCCATTTTATTGGTGACAAATTGTTTCCTTATTGATAGCTGAAACCCACAGAGAACTCTGACATATAGCCAACTGCATATATACTTTTAATTTGATTGAAATTGATCATATTACATCAATTTCTAACTGTTTTATTAATTATGGGACCTATGTTCAGAATCAGAGGCTCTTCTGAACAAAAATATTCTGATGTCTTATGTTGAGTATGTTATCTCAGCAGGGAATTCAAGAGAGAAAAGAGAAAGGAAAAAAATGCACAAATAGAAAAGAGCACACATTAATATAGTTGACTATTGAGTGTGAAAGGCGAAGGTCCCCCCAAAACAATCCTTTTCAAACATTGGAAACCTTCAGACCTTCATGAGTCAGAGAATCCAGGCCAGATTCAAGTGGGTCCACATGAATAGTCGGGATATCTGGGATGTTCTGGAATAACAGCATGGTGGACCTCATCATCATTCCTTGTACTAATGCCTTTGAGGAAAGAATGTTGAATTGCTCAGTTAAACAGGGCACTAAGTCTTGCTGAATAGATTGTGACTCCAGTCCCCAAACAGAATTACACTGTGAATATGCAAGTTAGAAAAAGTCCACCTGTGTGAATGTGACAAGATAGAATTTTGATGGAAAATCTTTGGCCTGATGTCTACATAGGTGGTTGAATTTACCACAGATGCAATGGCTGCAAGCAATATAATGGGATTTAGTGGGCTTCCCAGGTAGCTCAGATGGTAAAGAATCTGCCTGCAATGCAGGAGACCATGGTTCAGTCCCTGGGCTTGGAAGATCCCCTGGAGAAGGAAATAGCATCCCATTCCAGTATTCTTGCCTGGATAATTTCATGGACAGTGGAGCCTGGTGGGCTACAGTCCATGGGGTCACAAAGAGTCAGAGATATTTAAGTGACTACCAGTGATCTAAAATAGATGATATAGGAATCACATTCTAGTAATGGCACTGAAATTTCTGGTAATTTTCAGGAATATATTCCTGTTTTTCAGTATCTAAGATAGCTTACAGCTGTAATAGTCACTTAACAAACAAACAATTCTGTAATATTAAATGCCTTGACTTAGGAGAGTAGCTCCATTAATAACCCATAAATGAAAGTAAGGTCTTGAGCTCTCACTCTAATACACAAGTTAGAATAAAAAAATCTCTGACCATTTAGAGCCTAGTTGAAGTAGTGATTTGGTTATTGTACAGAATTCATCTGTTATATCAATTGGTCTACTTGACTAAAAATATATTTGCTATTTATTTTTTATGTCTTCAAGAGTCTAAAATATTAACATTCAAGATATTCAGTGTATTTGAACCAAAAATGATGGGGAATTTTTCAAAAAAATTTGAAGGAGTTTCTTAACATAAGCATGAAATCCATTAGCTATTTCAAAAAGAAACACACATGCACACACATATCCAGGCTTTAGATCATTTGGGCAGTAGCTTAGGAAGGGGGAACATTATTTATGTTTTCTGAACTATTTATCTTGATGCTTCCTGATGAAAACAACAACACAAATCCCAAACTAACTTACAAAGCACAGATGGGATTTTCCTCAGAATTCTAGTTCATATATAAAACAAATCCTTTTGCTTCAGTCATAAGTATCCTTAAAGATTTTCAATAACAGACAAATACACTAATTGTTTTCAAGGGGAACATATGCTTGAAATGCAGTACATGATTTTTTGAGATGCTGTTAATCATTACAAATATCTCAAAAATGGAATAGGATACCAGATTCTTTTCATATCCTAGAAATCATTGATTAGTTCAACAACTATTAGAAATGAGAGCAATGTTGGATATGTAATTTTGTTTGGAATATCAAGAAATTAAAGTCACAGTTTAAATAGTTCAGGAACATTTATGCAGATAAATGGTAACTAAAATGGGACTGGGACTTAAGGTTTCTGACTAAAGGCCTAAGCAAATACTAACCTGCTATAAATAATGTGTGTTTATTTCAGTTGAGTCTTATGATAATACACTAATTACTGCCTTCATGCAATAAATAGAAGTGAATTATAAATGTCATTTGGAGTAGGAAAATGGATTAAAAGGGAATAAAATAGGACAAAGATGATACTTGAGTTAAAAGCCATATATATTAGCTTTTTATTACTTAATTAAAGAGACTTGAGACATTTCAGGGAAAGGAATCATACTGAGAAATTGCTACAGATCCTGACAAGAGTGATGGTCAATGGACCCAAAGAGAGAGATTTGGCTCTTCTCAGGATTCACAGCACTGATGATAGAAAATACAAAAGAGAATTCTGATTGTGAGTTTGAGGAAAAATAAAGGAAAAAAAAGTAATTTGCATTTAACTGAAAACAGCACACAGTATTGTTCTCTCCCTCTTTTAAGAAAATAGTCTGAAACAGTATATGAAATTTTTATGAATTTTAGAATCCAAGAATAATTAGAAATCATTGAACAGGGCTTAATGGGACTAGAATTTTGAGATCTCCTCTATTCGCATTTTGAATTTCAGGTTCTTTCATACAAAATCATTTTCTGGAACTTTTGAAAGAATTTTATATCGTCACACATACACAAACTTCATGAAAACAGAAAATTAGTAACTGTGCTATATCACTTTACCACATATGTATCCATATATCCACATTCAGCTTTCCTATTTTTCTTCATGTTGGAACACTATTTAATATAAACTTCTTCAGAAAATAAGTTCATAAAAAATATGTATCTTTTAGTAAAAATGTATGACTATTTAACTTGAACAATGTGGAGATTTAATAAATATTTAAGAACATTAGTGTATTAATAGTTATGCCATACTCTTTAATAACTAAATAAATCTGCATGCATTTCATTAAATGTGAATATTATGCATATATATCCATAAATATATGTGTATATGAATACATGGAGCATTAAGAGAGGACAGTGACCATCTGTGTCAGGTATTGTTTAGAACCTGAGTAAGATGAATAAAGTGTCCAGTGAATGTGGGAAAGTAGCAAGCCAAATGAGGGGACTTCGGCTAGATTGGAGTAATGTGAAGAGAGAAGTTGGAGATGAAGTATGGTTATATGTGGAATATGCCCTGAAAGGATGCATTTGAAAACTAGTGTGGTTGCTATATGGTAGTGAGTTATGAACATTTGGGCATTTTTAGGAGTATTTTGCTGTCCTGTAGGAAAATATAAAGATATTTCTACTTCATTTTGGATTTATGACCCATTTACCTATTATTAATTTTTTCTTTGTGACTTCATATACATTTACTTAATTATTTGACATTAGACAGCTTCTTATTTTACAAAGGTGAATCCAGTGAGGTAGATTGTGAAGTCAGTAGTTTGTCTATAGCTTAAAATAAATTGGTTCATTGAGTTGATCTCTATGACAATAGCTTGTCATTAAGTTTTGTCAGCATTCTTTAAGCTATTGGGTTAATGATAACTAGCTAATAGAATAGATTGGTTAATGGGATTCTTGGTCACCCTTATCTGCCTCATGGCTATGTGGCTTTATTATTTGAGATTACAGTTAAGCATCTGACATAACTGTTCCTTGACATACAATATAAACACAATAAAATCTGTTCATATATATAGATACTCAGTGACACTGTTCATCCTTGGTAGGCATGTTTTCATCATCATTCATTTTATGAAATACATTTCATTTGGCACCAAATCACACAGTGAGGAGAGAAAAGGAAGGCATTTTAGCATACATATTAATGCACTCAGCAACAAAGAAAAAGTATGCAAATCAACAACACAGTGCTATGTTTTCCAGGAGGCACATATCTTCAGTCATTTAAATCCATTAGAAGTACCCTAAACATAATGATTTCATCTCATGCCTCTGTAACTTATGATGGTTATAAGACACAGCAAAGATATATATTGTATATTCAAATAATTCCTACTACATTTACATTAAACATTAGATACTGTTTAGAATATATGACCTAGTTTTCAGACAGGTCAGCTTTCTACAATAGTCTCTATATGATACTGATACATCCACACTTCACAGTTTTAGTGCATTAACTCTGTATGACTAGACTTATAAGGTTAGGAATTGCAAGTGAGTAATATAAAAATTCTTATAAAATAATTATACACAAAGGAGTTTTGATTATAAAAGTTAACAAACTGTTAATTATAAATTCTAAATGATTTTTTTTCCATCTGTGAGTTCATCTTTAATGTTGCTATTTGAAAGAAATCTTTAATAGATACATCCAACACATTGTTTCTGTTATTTATACAGACTACATTCCTGTACTTTTCATTATTCCGTTCACAATAATCAGGCTTTTATCCCCACTCCTCCACTGAAACTGTTATCAGGTTCATAGCAACTTCACTAAGCCGGATCTGGTGACTAATTCTAAGCTCTCCATTTACTGGACTTTCAACTGTATTTGGCACTGTTTATATGTATGCATCCCTGGAGAAGGAAATGGCAACTCACTTCATTATACTTGCCTGAGAATCTATGGCAGAAGAGCCTGGCAGGCTGTAGTCCTTGGGGTTGCAAAAGGTCAGACACAACTGAGCAACTAAACAACAACATACACACGCATCACTTCTTTCTTCCTATAATTTACTTTACTTGGCCTATGGGGCACCATTATATTCCTTTCTCCCAATGCCATCCCCTTTGTTAGTTCCTTTTCTTCCCTACCTATAAATTTCTGAGCTCCAAAGCTTGACTCTGATGTTTATTCTGCAGACCTAACCATTTCCCTGAACTAGAAACTCACTTATTAAACTGTCTGCCTCTCTTCAAAACTTTAATATGTAGTGGTGTCAAAAATGGATTTTATCCAAAATAGAACTTTTGATCTCTCCTTTCAAGCTGTAAAAGATAAGGTATCTGAAAACAAGGTCTTGTTAAATGTCATATATAAAGTACTGACAGTGGAACCTGGAATACAGTATTCAAAGAATAAACACGAAAGCAAACAAAAACAAATGACAGAAAACAGAGACATGACCATTTAAATGCAGTAACAGTCATGTTTTGAAATAGTGTGAAATCTCCACATATATGTTGCGGAGGCAGGGTTCAAAATAACAAAATGATTCTCAATTGTCTCAGAGAATTTTTCTAAAGATAAGATATACTTGAGTAAAAGATTCAGGAATTCATTGTGTAGAAGCTTACAGAATATTTGAATAAAAAACTATTTAAATAGGTTTTAAACTATTTAACTATTAAAACTATTTAAATAAGCTCAACATTAAAAAAACTAAGATCATGGCATCCAGTCCCATCACTAGATGGCAAATAGATGGAGAAACAATGGAAACAGTGAAAGAATTTATTTTCTTGGGCTCCAACACTGCTTCAGATTATGATTGCAGCCATGAAATTAAAAGACGCTTGCTCTTTGGAAGAAAAGCTATGACAAACCTAGACAGTGTATTAAAAAGCAGAGACATTACTTTGTTGACAAAGGTCCGTCTAGTCAAAGCTGTGGTTTTTCCAGTGGTCACATATGGATGTGAGAGTTGGACCATAAAGAACACTGAGCACTGAAGAAGTGATGCTTTTGAACTGTGGTGTTGGAGAAGACTCTTGAGAGTCCCTTGGACTGCAAGGAGATCCAACCAGTCCATTCTAAAGGAAATCAGTCCTGAATATTCATTGGAAGGACTGATGTTGAAGCTGAAGCTCCAATACTTTGGCCACCTGATGTGAGGAACTGACTCTTTAGAAAAGACCCTGATGCTAGTAAGGATTGAAGGCAGAAAGAGAAAGGGACGATAGAGAATGAGATGATTGGATGGCATCACCAACTCGATGGACATGAGTTTGAGAAAGCTCTGGGAGTTGGTGATGGACAGGAAAGCGTGGTGTTCTGCAGTACATGGGGTTGTGAGAGTTAAACATGACTGAGTGCGTGCTCAGTCACTTCAGTCGTGTCCAATTCTCTGTGACCCCATGAACCATGGCCTCTCAGGCTCCTCAGTCCATGAGATTCTCCAGGAAAGAATACTGGAGTGGGTTGCCAGTTCCTTCTCCAGTGATAAAGTATGAAATGAGTGAAGTGAGTGGAGTAAAGTCGTTCAGTCATGTCCGACTCTTTGTGACCCCATGGGCTGCAGCCTACCAGGCTCCTCTGTCCATGGGATTTTCCAGGCAAGAGTACTGGAGTGGGTTACCATTTCCTTCTCCAACTGAGTGACTGAATTGAATTTAAATTATATATCAGTATATATGTAAATAACTCCATAGAATTTAAGCTATATTGAAAGTTTATAAGGCCTTTGTGATAGAAACCTTTTAGATATTATTAATGATGACTATGAGCAGTATGGATTTCACTGCAGACACAATTCTTCTACCCACTTGAAGCATTCGAGGTAAGCAGCATCTCTTTCACAAGGCAGACTTTGCAAAGACCAATTCCAGAGTTCTTTTACACAAGCAATACAACCATGAGCTGATGACACAACCATCTTCCCTCACAAGATATGTATTCAGATAGGCTATTTCAAATTCTTATGATATATCTCTGTACTTATGGGACTGCCACTGTATCTCCTTATATACATTTCATCTACTTAACAGGATCATAGTAGAGTAAAATGGAAAACACACATATACATAACTCTGTGCTCAAGTCATGTCCAACTCTTTGTAATCCCATGCACTCTAGCCTGCCAGGCTCCTCTGTCCATTGGATTTCCCAGAAAAGAATAGCAGTCTGGGTTGTCATTTCCTACTCCAGACACATAACTACACATATGCACAATATTATGAAATGGTATCTAAAAAGTAAGATGCAGTTTAATCTAGATTTGATATTGGATCTCTTCCAATTTCATCAGGGATTTAGTCAGATATGGTTGCTTTACTGCGAATATTCAGGAGAATGTTCTAATTTTCTGAGCTATTAAATGAGATGGGCAAATGCAGAAGAAAAATAACAAAAAAAGAAAGATGAAGAAAACTGCTTGTATCTTTACTCACCCCTGTAACAAACAAGGAAGCATCACTCACTTCGAAAATATTGCTCCTTGAAAACATTTTATGCTATTCCCCTTGTTAAGTTTATGGGAAATAATTGATTTCAAGCCCTTGGCCTGTGGATAAGAAACAGCTATTTCTAACTTCAATTTAGGCAGAAGCAGCTGCATCTAGTCTCTTAGGATGTACACAGCACCCTGGAATCCATGGTGGCAGCCAAGCATTGTGTTTTTCTGGCTATTACACTTTTTTCTGATTTTTCATAAAGCTTAGGATACTAATTTCAGGATATAGAATGTTCAGCCCTTGCAGGTTTGAGGACAGTAGCCCTCCAACTGACAGTAATGTGTTCTCAAGTTTGAATACGTCTCTCTGCATCAGCATCTCCAGTAAATAATTTCTTGCCATCTGTTTTCCAACCACTGTGTGCATTTGATAGAGTGAGTGAAGCCGCAGGATTATTGCAATGACACACCGCACCTCTTTGTCATTTTCTTGGCAGTTTTCCATTATAAAATACCAAGCATATTTTGCACTTATTCTCCGAAACCATTTCAGTTTTGTAATTTTTGTCATCCTCAGCAAATTAATCCCACACATGCCTTTGTCTGTCATGTGAACCATGCAGAAATTTTGAATTATGTCACCTCTATAAATGGGAATCTTGGAAGAAGGATTAAACGCTAAGGGTGATCAGTCAGAGAAAGTGGCAACTCGTCTGGTTCAATGATTAAAGTCTGGACCTGAAAATAAGAATTACTAGGTTCTATTTGTGGCTTTGCTATCAATTTGCTGTGTGACTTTTAGCAAGAGTTTTTCACAAGGAATTAGTTTTCAGATATGGGCTTAAGCAAAAAATCATAGACCTTCAAAAGCTAAGAAATTGTTTCATTTCTTAGAAACATCATGCAGTTTATTAGTGTGACATTTAGAGAGTATGGCAAGTTTCAGGAAAATAAATGTTATATGTCAGTTCATCTGATAATCAAAACATTAGCTGAAGAAATTTGACTTAGTATGCTGCATTTTCTCATACAGAGAGTTCAAATAAGGCAAGCTGACTGTTAATTTCAGTTTAGACATTGTTGTGTACAGGAAGAATCTACAAGGAACTTTCATAAATTATTTGGAAAATTTATTTCATAAATTATTTGGAAAATTGAATGATACTATAAAATCAAATTGAGATCTCATATAAAAACTGATAATTTCAATATTAGACCAGATTTTTTTCACTAATTCTATTTTTTTATGTTCCTGTTCAGACCATGTTCAGACCACTTTGTTCTTCCTCTTGCTAAGACTTCACTGTCATTTATGTCCCAGCCCAGAGTAACTCTGCCTCTAAATTCATATAATAAAATTTCCCAGATGCTTTGTTTGTGATTGCTAGTGTTTGTGTGGTCGGTCTTTAAATCTTTTCTTTAAATTTTAATTATTTAAGCCTTTCAAACTGCAAAAGCCTTACTCTTTTGAATCAAACTAGGCCACACAAATATCTACAAAATGGCAAGTCTGCAGGTCTTTTTTCATTATTCAACCCCACATGCATCTGTCTATCTTTTTCTCTATGTATAAGAAACAGGTGTGTGTATAAGCAAAAACTTCTTTTTTCACAAAAATGAGATTATAAGATGCATTTTTTGGCATTTTTCCTTTTTATTTTTAGTAAATTAATAGTAAACTTTTTTAAGGTGTAGTATTCTGGATTTTCTAGGGGAACAGACCTAGAAGGAGTGTGTGTGTGTGTGTGTGTGTGTGTGAGAAAGAGAACAAGAGGTTCATTTTAAGGACTCCCATGACTGTGGAGGTTGGCGAGGTTGGCCAACCAGCTGGAGACCCAGGGAGGAGTTGCAGTTGAGTCTGAAAACAGTCTGCTGGCAAAATTCTTTCTCCAGGGAAGTCTATCTTCCTCCTATTAAGGTCTTCAATTGATGAGATAAAGCTTACCCACTTTATGGAGAACAGTCTGGTAATCTGCTTAACTCAAAGTCTACAAATTTAAATGTTAATCTCATCTAAAAAGTACCTTCACAGAAATATTTAGAATAACATTTGTCCAAATGTCTGGGTACCATTGCCTAGCCAAGTTGACCCATAAAATTAGCCGTCACATAGTTTGCACTATCGGAGAAGGCAATGGCACCCCACTCCAGTACTCTTGCCTGGAAAATCCCATGGATTGATGAGCCTGGTGGGCTGCAGTCCATGGGGTCACAAAGAGTTGAACACGACTGAGCGACTTCACTTTCACTTTTCACTTTCATGCATTGGAGAAGGAAATGGCAACCCACTCCAGTGTTCTTGCCTGGAGAATCCCAGCCATGGGGGAGCCTGATGGGCTGCCGTCTATGGGGTCACACAGAGTCGGACGTGACTGAAGCAACTTAGCAGCAGCAGTTTCTACTATGTTCCAATTAGTGCTAGTACTTTGTATGAACTATTTCATTTAATGATCAAAACAACCCTATGACTTAAGTATTATTATCTCCATTTCATTTACTAAGAAGGAAACCAAGGCACAGAGAAACTAAAACTTTGCCCAGTGATTGAGCCAGTACATGGGATATAAAACTAAGACTCTGTGGCTCCAGAACCCATGATTTTAATTACAATACACTGTTGCTTCCACGTATATTAGCCTGGACATCTTTGTATTACAATAAATGCAGAACCCATTCATTCTTCTTAACGGGACTTCATATTCCAAACCGTGGAAGTTGATTGAGGTGATTTTTGTTGATTGAAGTCATTGAAGTTGATTGAAGTCATTTTCTCCCATGCTTTAGTTTAATTTTCTATAGAATGAGGAAATTAATAATATCTACCAAAAACTTGATATGATTAATAAAATGACAGTACATGTGAATTACAAATGCAAACCTGGTAAGTAAAACACATTAACAATTTTGTTTTATTAAAATATAGGCAAACATCCTCCTTTGATCATTTTTATTATAATCAGCTGCTTACCATGACAAGTATACTGAACTAACCATTTCTGTGTATTTGTTGGTAGTTTCCTCTTAAATAGACAAGGGCAATTTGCCATTTTGAAGTATGCAATTTAATCATTTCTTAGAATAGCCACAAGTTTGTACAGTTTTCATGCTTGTGTGCTCAGTCATGTCTGACTCTTGGTGACCCCACAGACTGTAGACCACCAGGCTCCTCTGTCCATGAAATTTTTCAGGCAAAAATACTGCAATGGGTTGCCATTTCCTCCTCTAGGGGATCTTCCAGACCCAGGGATTGAGCCACAGTCTCTTGAGTGACCTGCATTGGCAGGTAGATTCTTTACCACAGAGGTACCTGTACTCAGTGGTTGGACAGTTATCTCCACTATCTAATTCTAGGATATTTATCACCCCCTTACTGGCCAAAAATCCATATCCATTAGCAGTCATTGCACATTTCTCCTCTCAAAGGATCTGGTGACATCTAATCTACTTTCTGTCTCTATAGATTCAGATTTGCTTTACTAGACATTTCATGGAAATGAAATCATACAATACTTTGTGTCTGGCTTCTTTAGCTTCATATGTTTACAAGCTTCTCCCGTGTTGTAGCACAAATAAGTACTCCATTCCTTGAACGCAGTTGCCAATGTACTCTCTGGATCCAGCGTCTATTGGGCAGTACTCTCACTTCATGTGGGGGCAAAAATACTGAGTCTGGAAACAGTAAACAGTCATCACTCATACTCACTGGCTGTGTTGGTCTTCTCTGCCTCAAACATGGTGGTGGTTGTTGTTCAGTCACTAAGTCCCGTCTGACTTTTTGCAACCGCCTGAACTATGGCATGTCAGGCTCCTCATCCTACAGTATGTCCTGGAGTTTGCTCAGATTCATGTCCATTGAGTCACTGATGCTCTCTAACCATCTCATCCTCCACTGCCCCCTTCTCCTTTTGCCTTCAATCTTTCCCAACATCAGGGCATTTTCCAATGAGTTGGCTCTTTATATTAGTTGACCAAAGTATTGGAGCTTCAGCTTCAGCATCAGCCCTTCCACTGAATATTCAGAGTTGATTTCCTTGAGTGAGGATTGACTGGTTTTATCTCCTTGCCATCCAAGGGACTCTCAAGGGTCTTCTCCAACATCATAATTCAAAAGAATCCATTTTTCTGCACTTAGTCCAGCTCTCGTATCCATACATGACTGCTGGAAAAACCATAGCTTTGACTATATGGACATTTGTCTTTTTAATATACTGTCTAGGCAGATAAAACCTTAGGAAGTACTTGCCTTCTAAGGACCTATTCAATTCTCCTTCTGCTCTGATTCTATTGATACTTTTCCTTTTGAGGTTAGTACTCAAAAGGTAAGGCTACCTTTTGGAGAGGTAAGGCTGCTGCTGCTGCTGCTGCTGCTGCTAAGTTGTGTCAGTCATGCCCGACTCTGTGGGACCCCATAGACGGAAGCCCACCAGGCTGTCCCGTCCCTGGGATTCTCCAGGCAGGAACACTGGAGTGGGTTGCCATTTCCTTCTCCAATGCATGAAAATGAAAGTGAAGTCGCTCAGTTGTGTCCAACTCTTAGCCACCCCATGGACTGCAGCCTACCAGGCTCCTCCATCCATGGGACTCTCCAGGCAAGAGTATTGGAGTGGGGTGCCATTGGCTAGTCTCTATTATTTGGCAAATCAAGGAAGAAAAAGTGGGATGTCATGTTAGTCTGAAGTCCCTGATTCACTCTCAAATTCATTTTAGCAGGGAAATTTTCAAAATATGGAATGAACATTCCATAAAACCCTGTCTCTCTCCTGGTCAATCTATTTTGACAACAAATCCATGCAAATTAGGAAAGAAATAAAGCATCAAACAAAAAAATGTGGGAAGTTTTAATTACCCGTGTTTCTGTTTTCCTTTACTATGCTAAATGATCACATACATTATTAAATTAGATAAATTACAATGGAGTTCTTCGTTCAGCATTATTTTGCATAAACAATAATAAAGAGTTTAACAATATAAAATCTGTTCTAAAAATTAACTGTACTCTTTTAAAATGTGTATCTAAGGACTGTAGTTACTTTGGCAAAAATTAAATAGAAATCTGTGCCAACAGCTTTAATTGGCCCTTTTTGGATGTGGCTTTCTCCAGACTGAAGTATGAAATGGTTGATCCCAGAGAAAAGTCATAATTCCACAGTTTAATAATGAGGCTAATGAATTATGTATTATTAGGTATGTTCAAGAAGGTGATTGCTATTTACTGTTTTCTGTGTTAAAGAATTATTTTAAGAAGGAAGGCCTGAGAAAAGTTTTCAGCTGCTTCATTTGCCATTCCCTCCTTCTCAGAGACTTGATTTGCAATCAACAGTTATGTAAATTTTTTTATCAGATTAGACTTTCAGAACTGGATTTCCCTTAATATATGCAACTGCTACCTCAGTGAAACTGACAAAATGTCAGAGAGAGGGACAAGGTTCAGTAGTTAGCAAAATGGTAGGAGTCTAAAAGCAATCCAAATTGAGAAAGCTTTTCTTTTTCCTAAGGTTGTAATTTCCTAAAGGACAAGCAGAAAAGAAAACTCCTATGGACCATTTGATTTACATATCACATAATTTAAACATTCCTGATAGCTAACAGTTTGTGTTTTATTAAATAATGATGACAATTTTAGCTATACTTTATGTTAAAATGAAATAGAATACCATTTCCAGTTCATTTGGTTTGGGTATTATAAGAAGTCTCTAATCTTTTCTTTAGTTTAAAGACTCCTTTTATAGGTCTTTATAATTTTAATTCATAACACATAGTTTAGAGAAGTGACAGTATATATGCGATTGATGTTAAGATTTTTATTGTGCTAAATTTCTAATATACTACATTTATCTATTCAGTATCAAGTTAGTAGAACCTGGAATGTATACATGCTGTTATAAAATGTTTATCAATATTGAAGTTCTATAAGCCAGATTGCCTTGTATAAAGTATTGTGTGTGTTAGTCACTTGGTCGTGTCCAACTCTTTGAGACCCCATGGGCTTAGCCTGCCAGGTTTCTCTGTCCATGGGATTCTCCTGGCAAGAATACTGGAGTTGGTTGCCATTTCCTTCTCCAGAGGATCTTCCTGACCCAGGAATCGAATCCAGGTCTCCTGAATTGCAGCCAGGTTTTTTACCGTCTAAGCCACTAGTATTGTATGTATGTTTAATTATAATATATGTCCAAAATAGTAAGTGAATGTGCTATTTAAGTAAACTCTTTTCCCATGTTAAGGAATGTTTCATATTTGAGAGGGTATTACCTTGATCAAATTCATTTGCACTACAAAATTCAAGTTACTCCTTCTAAATTCATCTTTTTTTTTTTTTCCTTTAAGGATTCATAATTAAGAGTAAAATGTATAGAGAGAAAAAAAATTATTTAATCTGTGATCACTGGCACTTGTATCTCCAACGTATATTGAATGGGTCTTAAAGTCACTATTTTTTCTTATGGAAAACTTGAAATATTTTAGATTTGTCTTTTAATGATTTCTGTCCTATCTAGTTTCCTGCTTCCTACTCTGTGATAGTATGTTGCAAATATTTTCCAAAATATTAGCAATTTGCACTGCTTTCCCTTATAAGTGTTTTAATCATTTATACTCCAAATACAAAATATACACTAAATGGGCAAAATTTTAAATATAACTTTCTCACCAAAGCTTTAGGGAATAAATTCTTTAACACAAAGGAATTAGTTACATGTCAAGATTTCTTTCATCTACAGATTTTGTGGAAAAGAAGAAATATATTGGACAGAAAAAAGCCTGTCTAGATACAACTTATAATTATACATAATCAAATTATTAACAATAGTTTATTTTAATTAGACACTGCTAAGTTGCTGCTAAGTCGCTTCAGTCGTGTCCGAATCTGTGCGACCCCAGAGACGGCAGCCCACCAGGCTCCCCCGTCCCTGGGATTCTCCAGCCAAGAACACTGGAGTGGGTTGCCATTTCCTTCTCCAATGCATGAAAGTGAAAAGTGAAAGTGAAGTCGCTCAGTCGTGTCCGACTCTTTGCTACCCCATAGACTGCATCTTACCAGCATACTTTTATTCTTTATAAGCATTTACACATATCTCAATTAATGTTCACAATTCAATGTGAATTTTATTATTTTCTTATGTATTATATTATTATTAGTTTCCATTTAGTGATGAGAAAATAGAATACTGAAAAGCTGTATCAGAATGGCTGTTCACTTTGTTGTACAACAGAAACTAACACGACGTTGTAAGACTATACCCCAATTTAAGAAGAAGAAGAAAAAAAAAAAAAAACAGCTGAAGGGATAAAAAAGACAAACAGAAAAAGACTACAATTTCTGTTACTTCCTGAGCCTAATAGCTGTAATTCTTCTGCTTTACCATTTTTCTTTACCACATTGCTATGTCATGATATTCCACTTCAGAAAATATGAATTTGTCCTAACCGCATTATGTGGATAATAAGTTTTTACTTAAACAGTATTTACATGTCCAGATCCCATATGAATAGGGTTTAAAATAGATTCTTTATGCTCTTGCTCCATATCAACAAACCCCAAGTACTTACTGTCTCCAAAATATTGGAGTTGCCGTAAGAGCATATTGATCCAATAACATAACATTTAGATGATATATTTCAAAGAATACAGATAAGTGGTGCCCATGAAACTCTGGCCTTCTGTGTTTTTCACTCTTTTCCAAAAATTACATATCATGAGAATAACAATATTTCATAATTTTTATAATCTGGCTTGGCTTGCAAAATAACAATCCAATTGATCTGTTGCCATGACCCCAATCATTTTAATCACTTTATTCAAAGTTTCTTTTCACAATATCTCTGGGTTATTGGTGACTTTGAATATTTAATAAAGTTAATTTACATACTGTTCTTATAGAGAGAACAATGATGCAATATATTTTCACAGAGTGATAGTCATTTCTTTTTTTTGTTTTGTATTCTAGCAAAAAGAAGATTTTCAAAAAGATCATTGATAATATAATTATTCATCATAAACTTACTTTAGCACTGAAGTTATTTACATACAGAGCTAAAATTTTAGAGATTTTACCAATGATAGACAGGTTTGTAGATAAACAGCAAACGCAATACCTTAATGTCCTTAATGTCAAACAATAAAAATTGGTAGGAGAGAACAAGTCAGTACGTGAAAAAGGTAAGAAAAATTGTATTTAATAGAGTAGAGTACCAACCCCCCCTTAAGTACCAACCCCTGCATGAAGAATATAGCTTTTCCATCTTAAGCATCCTTTCACTAATTAGTTTAAACACATTCCTTGTGTTCCCATATTGTGCTACTACACTTTATGTCCGTAATTGACACTCTCTTCTGTTGCATGGTAAATTGGATATTGCTAATATCTATAAATACATCCCCTACAATATTGATAACCTTAAGGAAAACAGAGTTTATAAGTCCTGAATTTGCAGTAGGTTTTCTAGTCCCAGTACATACCTACATATACCTTTGGTATTGCTCTTGAGAAAATGGTAGCAGTAACCTCAGTTCTCCAGAAAAAAGAATCCAAATACCATATAGCAATTATTTAATAATCTTTGTAAAAAAAAAATATCGTGCACATCCAACTATACAAAGTGTCATGAGATTGAGACATGAATTTTGGCAGCAGAACTAAAAAGCGTCTTGATGAAAGTGAAAGAGGAGAGTGAAAAAGTTGGCTTAAAGCTCAACATTCAGAAAACTAAGATCATGACATCTGGTCCCATCACTTCCTGGCAGACAGATGGGGAAACAGTGGAAACAGTGGCAGACTTTATGTTGGGGGACTCCAAAATCATTGCAGATGGTGACTGCAGCCATGAAATTAAAAGACACTGACTCCTGGGAAGGAAAGTTATGACCAACCTAGATAGCATATTCAAAAGCAGGGACATTACTTTGCCAGCAAAAGTCTATCTAGTCAAGGCTATGGTTTTTCCACTGCTGGGTGTTCTTTGGAAGGACTGATGCTAAAGCTGAAACTCCAATACTTTGGCCACCTCATGCAAAGAGTTGACTCATTGGAAAAGACTCTGATGCTGGGAGGGATTGGGGGAAGGAGAAGAAGGGGACAACAGAGGATGAGATGGCTGGATGGCATCACTGACTCGATGGACATGAGTTTGAGTGAACTCCGGGAGTTGGTGATGGACAGGAAGGCCTGGTGTGCTGCAATTCATGGGGTCGCAAAGAGTTGGACATGACTGAGTGACTGAACTGAACTGAACTGAAACATTGAGGACACAAAGCATATTAACAATTGTAAAATAGTAATTGAAAGTATATACTCCAGAGTGAAAGCAAGAGAAACATTAGAAATGAGGAAGAGAATATGAAACCTACATTATGTGATAAAATCCCTCACAATGAAGAAACACTCCAACTAACTTGCCAAGAGTGTCTTCACTGAGAAATACTATTTTCAGAACATTTAGTGTTTAGTGCTGAATGTTTACTGTTAGGTCAATGACAGTAGAAAGTTAATATCTGTTGTGTTTTGATTTTATAAAAGTCTCCTGATACTGTCTGAAAGAATATTCCTGTTTTAATAATATTCCTAATTGCCAACATCTGTTGATTCATCAAAAAAGCAGGAGAGTTTCAGAAAAACATCTACATCTGCTTTATTGACTATGCTAAAGCCTTTGACTATGTGGATCACAACAAACTGGAAAATTCTTAAAGAGTTCGGAATACCAGACCACCTGACCTACCTCTTGAGAAATCTGTATACAGATCAGGAAGCAACAGTTAGAACTGGACATTGAACAACAGACTAGTTCCAAATCGGGAAAGGAGTACATCAAGGCTGTATATTGTTACCGTGCTTATTTAACTTATATGCAGAGTACATCATGAGAAATGCTGGGCTGGATGAAACACAAGCTGGAATCAAGATTGCATGAAGAAATATCAATAACCTCAGATATGCAGATGACACCACCCTTATGACAGAAAGTGAAGAAGAACTAAGAGCCGCTTGATGAAAGTGATAGCAGAGAGTGAAAAAGTTGGCTTAAAACTCAACATTCAGAAAACAAAGATCATGGCATTTGGTCCCATCACTTCATGGCAAATAGATGGGGGAACAATGGAAACAGTGAGAGACTTTATTTTGGGGGGGGCTCTAAAATCACTGCAGATGGTGATTGCAGCCATAAAATTAAAAGATGCTTACTCCCTGGGAAGAAAGTTATGACCAACCTAGACAGCATATTAAAAAGCAGAGACATTACTTTACCAACAAAGGTCCATCTAGTCAAGGCTATATTTTTTCCAGTAGTCATGCATGGGTTGAGAGTTGGACTGTAAAGAAAGCTGAGCTTTTGAATTGATGCTTTTGAGCTGTGGTGTTGGAGAAGGCTCTTGAGAATCCCTTGGACTGCAAGGAGATACAACCAGTCTATCCTAAAGGAAATCAGTCCCATCATTGGAAGGACTGATGCTGAAGTGGAAATGTCAATACTTTGGCCACCTGATGGGAAGAACTGACTCATTGGAAAAGACCCTGATGCTGGACAAGATTGAAGGCAGAAGGAGAAGAGGAAACAGAAGATGAGCTTGTTGGATGGCATCACCGACTCAATGGACATGAATTTGAGTAAACTCCAGAAATTGGCGATGGACAGGGAGGCCTGGCATGCTGTGGTCCATGGGGTTGCAAAGAGTCAGATACTACTGAACAACTGAACTGAACTGAACTGTATTGTTTTGAAGAATGAACACTTGAGAAGGCTTTTGAATATAGAAGACCATGCAATTAAGTTAGAAAAAAGAATATAATTCTAATAATTTTGTACCTCCTTGACAAGTGTCATACAACAAACTACATCATTTCCAAGAGTCCTTCCAAATAAGACTCGTTCTAAGAAATGAATTGGGTCTTATGAAAAATAAATTAAAAAACCAGTACTTTTCTGATGTTCTGTGTTTCACAGAAGAGTTTATATCCCCAAAGCTTTTGTATAATAATGTTCTTTGTAATTCTCAAAAATAGTAATAATTACATAGTATTTCTCAGTATTATGGAAGTGCTTTTCTGCAAAAGGTATATTCAGAAATGGGGCTATAAAGGATGCTTCTACCCACATAGATAAAAGTCACATCTTCAACCCATTGGTTAGAAAATCAGGCTTGATATGATTTTCCTTTTAATTTTTGCCCTGTAAGCATTGCCAGTAAAGAGTGAGTTTAATTATCCATATGCAGTTAAGCACTTAAGGGATTAATTAATTAGTTGGCATTTGTAACACTCTTCAAGATGAAAATCACTGTTTAAGAATGATCATTATTAATATGAACAGATGCAAGGGATGAAAGCATCATTTACGCATGCATATGGCACACCCATCAACTCTTAGGTTACATTTAACTATGAAGATGGATAAATATGCTGTTGGCTTTATCATGAATGTAAAACATGTTAGAGTCCTATTCAGAGACATGATTGCTCTTTGAGCCAACATGAACACCCATTTCCAAATATTAACCCAATAAGTCTTCAAAAAAATTTTGCCAAATTTATATTCAGTAATATCTATTGCCAATTATGCAATGAAGCTTTTATGAAAGCATATTTAAATGACTTGAGTAAATTTTGCCATAATTTTCAAAAGATAACTATCTTTTGTTGTCTTCCAATAATAATGAAAAGTAAAACTATAAAATTAACTATCAAATAATACTTCCTTAAAAGAAATAGGAATAGAAGTTGTCACTCTTTTCTATAACAATTAATAGTACATAATACATCATACTGATAAATTATCATTTAACTTAAATTTTGTAATCTTAAATTTTAATATTTACTATATTTTTATAACTTTATCCCCTTTATTTTTTTCAGTTAAAAGGTTTAATGGAAGGAAAAACTTGTATCTTCATTTCTTTAGCTTGCTGATTTAATAAAATATGGATATTTTTGTTCTACGTTGATGTAAAGTCAAAACTCATTCATGGCAATAAAATCCACATATGCTTTTGACTAATACTTTCATTTTAACCTGAGAGAGCACATTGAAACTTGCAATTTGATAAGTGATGTCCCCACACAATATCATAGCAAGTAATAAAGACATAATATGGCACTTACAGAGCCATTTATATCAACTTCTTAAATGACAGAAACCAGTTATCTTAGCTCTGCAGGCTATCAATCCAAATATATAATACAAAGATGTGTTTTTGTTTAGCGCATTTTTGATGCTTGGTAAAGCTTTATACTGGTATTTTTCATTAAAACAGTATGTAGATTGCTGTAGTTAAAAGAAAATGGGGTTTCAATTTACAGCCTCTGTTTTCATGAACTTATAATATGAGCCTGAACACTATTCAAAATAAAGCTTTAAGTACTTATTTTCAGGATTGCATTTAACATTAAATTAACACAAAATGCAAGACTTAGGCATGCAAACCATAATGCAAAGAAGGCTGCAAAATTTTGATAGTCTAAATGAAAATAATTTTCTGAATACATTTAGGGTCTCAGTATAACAGATTTTCTTCTCTTAAAACAATTCCATCAAGATTTATATACTTTAACTACAACTCTATTAAGGTTTGCAGAAATGATGAATAAATCCCATTGTAAGAAACTAAAACATCCTATTGCTCTTTCTTGGAGATCTTTAAACTTAATGGAGGCATATAATCCATTCAAGTATAGTATACTTTATCTTTTCACCATTTGTTTTTTGTCTTTACTTGTGACAATGGTAATGATCTTATCTTTCACCTAGTCACAGAATACTTCCTTGATGTTTTCTTAGAAAACAAGTAGTCATTAGAGGGAAAGTTTTTTGTAGTTTTAACTAAATAAAAATCTATGCTAAAAATATCCAGAATTTAAAAACTCACCTTTTCTTGCTACAAATCACTCGATTTCTAGGTATCTTTCCAAAATTGTTCCTAAGCAGTCTCATTGACAATTTTGAAAGATTAGATATTGAATTCTGGGAAAGAACTCTTCACATAATTGAAGGCAGGTTTAAAATTAGCCTTCAGAGGTCCTCTTAGCCCAGGTGTTCAGTGTTGAAATCAAGGCTTTAGAAGTGGAACAGTTATTAGCAATGACAAGACTAGAACTGTAGATGATTGAAGTGGAGTAGAAGGCAATGCAATTGAACATATAGAGGACAGAGATATTTAAATCAAAAATGAAAATAAGACTCTTACAGCACAGCAACAAAAAACAGTGAGCCAGCTGTTAAAATCTTTAATTTCCTAAGAATAATAACCAGGAAAGTAGAAGTTGAAGAAGACTCTGGAACAATAAAGTGCACCTCAAAGTTGCTGGATTTTTCAGGGAGAAGGATAAAAGAGTCATGTACAAGTGATAATGAAAAGTTAATCAAGAGCCTAGTTCACCTCTTCAGCATATATATAGTAAGAGGAACAAAACAATACCTTTATCTGACATTTAGGCTCTAATTTTTACACTGAATTTCAACAAGTTCTGAAGAGAAGATGAATGCTTAATGGATTTTTGTAAGGATTTTTAGTTCAAGTGAATGTTGATGAAAAGTTACTATTGACAGGATGAGGAAGTGTTGGGCACTTTCTTAGGCTAGAGCTCACCAATCACACCTTCCTTTTTGGGTCTGCTTTTTCAGCTAGCCTACACTGCTAAGATCCAGACTGTTGAGGACACGATGATAGGAAGTGTTGGGGACCCTTCAATTCTGCTATGGTCCATGTAGAAAACAAGAACATTTTAAGTACAGTCATTTAGTGAACCTCAGTGATCTGGAATTATTAGTTGATGTGCTTCATGTGGCTTAATTTTTTTATTGAACATCATGAAAACCAGATTCACTATTTGAATGTGAAAATGTCTTGCCCTTTAGTTTGGGAAATCATCTTACACCATCCTCTGATAACTTCTGTTCCCCTTCTCCTAGTTTTCTCCTTCTAGAACTTTAGGGGCTGAACATAGATTGATGGCCTAAATTTGTCTTCCTTCTTACTTTTTCCCTTCTCTGTCTTTTCATTCTACTCACTGAAAAAAAATCCTCAAGTTTATCTTCAAATGAATTTTCTACTATGGTTATTATATTTTTTACTTCCAAGTATATTTCTTCTTTATGGAATGTCCCATTTTTAAAGCATCGTGTGCTTATTTTATGGATTTAATAAACTTTCTGATATTTCTGAGGATATTAGCCATATTGATTTGTCTTCTTCCAGTTTCTCTTTATTGCCTGTGTTTGCCAAGTTGCTTTTTCAAGTTTCTTGGTTTTGCTTTCTCTCGTTCACACAAAAATTTTTCCTCAAACCTCTGTAATCACAGTTATCTGTTCTTAGTTGAGAATAAGACTTTAAAGAGAGCTATGTATCTCTATGTATTTCTATTTTTAAGTGAAAAAATTGGATAAAACTGTATCCATTTTAGGAGAATAGCCACCACACATCATAACAGGTATTGTCTGTGGGCCTATGTATTGTATTCAGAGAATATTCTATTCTACAGAGTGAAAAGATAGAAGGATTATGTCACTGTGCTTTTTGTCTTAGAACTAACCTATATAATGAGCTTGAAGATCTTATTGTTAATGTTTTGCTAATTGCCTTTGTTTTCAGTATAAGACCTCTGCCTGCTTTTACTATGCTTGTATACTTGAAGATCCTTAATTTTGTCCCATAGAATAAATTTCCTACTTATTTCTTGGTGAGCTCTATAATAACTATCTGGTTAAGTGCTATCTCTGATATGAGGAGGGCATTTTGGTCTCAAACCTCCTCTTATTTGATGATTAGTATTCTTAAGATTTTAGCCCCATACCTTACTCTAATCTTCAGAAATGGTCTTGAGACAATTCTGGATCTGTCCATGGTGCTGAAAAATAAGTGCCCGCATGCGGTAGAAAGCCAAATTTCACCTTTCAGTTTAAAGATAATATCTAAACACCTATCCATCCATTTTCCATCCTCTTAGTTTGTTTATATAATGCCATTTGCGTCTTATGTCTCCTGCTTTTCTTGATATTCTTATTCCCTTATGACCAATTTAATAATACTTCCAGAAGTACCAAAAATAAATGTCTTCACACAATATGATATGCTTAGTGTATAAATCATATGTTATTCTTCTGATTATTTTTACTAATTTCTTGACTTTTTAAAAAATTTTAGGCTAAAAAGTTGGCAACATGTTCTAGTCACCAAATTCTTTTAGGTAAAGCTGAATTCAAGTAAAATAAAAATTGAAGTTAATATTACAGCTGCATGTAATTTCTCCTGAATGCATATCACAATTGAACTAAGCATAGTTATTGACATTTAAGGCTAACACTGATGTGGAAATCATAAGTGAAAACTATGTTAGAACAAGCTTATGCCAAACATTTTTTTCACAAAAATAGATATAATATTTATCGTTCTATATATTTCAAGGAAACTGTGAAAACAGAACACTCTCATTTTAGATTTCTTATGTGCAGATGCAGAATAAGATTTTTATGTAAATTTTATAAGTGTTAGATGCAACTTGTTCTTTATGAGGGTCTGCATCTGCTGCTGTATCATAGTGGAAAATATTCTTATGTAGAAGTCCTGTAACCTACATTAAAGTCCCTCTGGTTCACTTTAGACCACAATTTACAAGAAACTTGTAGGACCTATTCAAAATCTTAGGCAATGAAAGTAGACTAGAGGTTATGATTTTATAATATACTGTTACAATTTTCTCTGGCCTTGTAAAAGAAAGCTACAAACATCTGCTAAAATCTAGCCATATTATCCCCATACATTTGAGAAATTCTGCAATATTATGCTATACAGTAGCCAGACAATAACAATAAATCAATTGCTCACTAAAACAGCTACAATGAAAATGTCATTTTGCCTCTAAGAAGATGTTGCAAAAAAGAATTATCCCATGAAATATATTTTCTTAACACAAACAAAAAGAGAATTAAATTTTCTTTAAAAATATTTAATGTGGTTGAAAAAAAAGAACATGCACTTAGAAGTAACTTGTCTAATCAAGTTATTATATAATATATAATAAAATTGTAAAACAGTATTGTTCTCTATTTAAAAATAGGAAACTTCATTATGGGAAGAGTTTAAGAAACTTTTCACTTCACTTTAAATTAGTATAAATTTTTCTATGAAATAATTTATTCTAAGGATGCAAAACACTGTAAGACCATTTAAGTTAAATTTACAGGTAAAAGTAGGTTTTCCATTTAAGAAATAATTCTCCTAGAATACATTAGAAACTTAGAAAGCTCATGGTTTATAAAGAAAGAATTTCATTCAGAGGTGCCCCAGTTTAATCATTTGATTACATGTCCTACATATGTATTTTGATGTTTATTTGGGAAATTTTAATTAAAGTTTTGGGAAAGCTGTTTTTACTTCACTCAGAAACACTTCTACTATATGCCTACCCTGTGAACACTGAGCTAGATTCTATGAATTCTAATGAACAATTTAAGCACAAAGATTACACCTTTCAAAGGTTTACAGTGAAGCTGAGTGCATCATACATTCCACCATACGTTCTACCACATCCCTTCCAAACTGGCAAGGAAACCAAATAAAAATGAGAAACAACTCATGATATACGTGTCCCATATTTGAGGTCCCATATCATGAGACTGGAGCTATGTTAAAACAATGCATAAAACCCTACTCCAGATGTGTGTTTAATAGCAAAACATTTATGCAAAGAGCAAGTCAACAGAGAATTCACAGAAAATATTTCATCTAAGGACTGTTATTCACACGAGGGAATTTATCCTCTATATGATTTAGTTTATGTAAGTATGATTGACCTATGAACAATATGGCTGTGAACTGCTTAGGTTTACTTATACACAGATTTTTTTTTTTTTCAGTAAATATATGGTACAGTACCACACTATCCAGCCGCTGGTTGAATGTGGATGCAGAACCTTTGATGTGTAGGTCCATTATATGAAGTGAGACCTGGATTTTCAAGTGTGTGCCAGTCAACACCTCTAACCCCCACCTTATTCAAGGGTCAACAATACTTTAATTTAGAAAGAAAGTACTGTAAGGTGTCACCTTAGAAAACCTTGTTCTATCAGTTGAGATTCAAAGAGTACATTTAGAAATGTATTATAACTATATTTTTGGTAGTGTTCATTTTGTAATGTATACAAATATTAAATTGTTATGTTCTATACCTGATACTAATACAGTGTTATATATCAATTATACCACAATGAAAAAGAATGCAAAAGATAAATAAAAAATAAATTAGTATTATGGGAAAAAACAGGCTCTACTTTCTCCTGGTAAACTTTTCCTGTTTTGATCAATTTTTCTCTTATGTTTCTGGTTTCTTGGAGTGATAGAGTAGTTCTATCTCATTTTTATAGTATTACAGTAATAGTTTTTTCTAAAATATATAAAAATATATTTTAAATATTTTTCCTTAATTGGGGAAGCAGTCGTATGCATAACCTCTTACCATCTTACAAAACTGGAGCTCTAACAAATTCATTTTCCTGGGCTGTTCTCTTACATTTTGTTATAGTATCTAAGGCTTCCCAGGTGGTGCTAGCGATAAAGAATCTGCTAGCCAAAGCAGGAGACTCAAGAGATGAGACTTCAGTCCTTGGTTTGGGAAGATCCCCTGGAGAAGGGAATGGCAATCCACTCCAGAATTCTCACCTGTAAAATCCCATGGACAGAAGATCCTGGCAGGCTAGAGTCCACAGGGTCGCAAAAAATCGGACACGACTGAGTGAGCATGCACCCATAGAATCCCAACTCCCCACTGTCAGAAATTTAGTTTGTTTTGCCTCAAATTCAGGAGTTTCTATTTAATCTTTTAAAATTTCATAGCCATATTATCAGCAACTATCTAAATTAAATTAGAATTTTTACTGGGTACATCTTTCGCCACTGATTTTCATCTCCAAGGCATTCTCGTTAAATTCTTTCTTTGTTTGTTTTGCTGAAGCATTACTTTTAACAAGTAACATATTACTATTATTTTGTATTCATGTTTGCTATAGAATTCTATGATCAAATCCTTTCATTAATTGTAGACTTTGCTCCAGGACTCTTCGACATCCAGTTTAACAACTCAATTTGTTTGAAGTGTTCTGTTCCCTCCCTGACATTTTCTCTGTACTTTTTAATTAAAAAAATACATACTAATATAACTAAGAATCAAAATGAATGTGGGTAAGATAATAATAGCAAACACTTAGAAGGTGATTCTAAAACTTTTTGCCAAATATCGTTCTAAAACTTTTACATTGCATTAACTCTAGTAATCTCAATAATAGCATAATAAAGTAAGTTTGAATTTTACAAACATTTGCAGGGAAGATGCTACACAAGAGAACTTTTTATTTCCCTAAGGACACATGCCAGATATTGAAGAAATCAAAACATAAGCATCGAGTTCTAGTCTGTGGAGTCTTTTTAAGCATAAGTGATATTAGTTTGTAATAAGCAGTTTAGAATTTCCTTGCAAATGACTGTGTAGGATCTCCTGTGACTGGGATGACAAGGCAAGATTTAATAAGAAGATAATTCTTTATTTGAAAACATAAGTAGAAATGGATTTAAGAATATAGTCCATGAATCAATAAAGATAAATACACTGATGCAGTAGAGTGATGTTTATACTTTACTGTGTTAGAAATCACTTGAAATTATTGTTAAAAATATACAAATCCTGAGCTCTTGAATTTTGTTGTGTTTTGATCTAAGAAGATCTTAGGTATACCACGGAATTCTCATTTTTAACAAGTTCTCTAGATTATTTAGATGCTCGCAGTCTATGCAGGATACTATGAGAAACAATATATACGCTAATATTTTGAACTCAAATTAAATTCTTATTCCAAGGAAATGAAGTAGAGGGGGTCAGGGAATACATAACACAATTTATCACACTGACAATTTACATCTACATCTACATAGAAAATAATGCTAGATGTAATGGAAATTAGCTCCTGTTTCATAGAATTTTGTAATTTATTTGACTGTTTACACAATAATATCTATGAATCACCATGTATTTAGTATATAATATTATCTTACCAAATCTATTTGTTCTCATTTTTAACCCAGTTTTACCAGTTTCTTCCAACTCTCCAAATGAATCTAGGTTCTTATCATAGACATGTAATCTTAAGTATGAGGATATGGCTTAGTGATTAAAGTTGATTCTGTTCTATTATGTAAATAACATTCAAGTCCCCTGAGTGTTTTCAGAGTTGTCTTAGTGACATCCTAAATTATTTAATGAAATTATATGGATCCATGGTATTATGCGGAGAAGGCAATGGCACCCCACTCCAGTACTCTTGCCTGGAAAATCCCATGGATGGAGGAGCCTGGAAGGCTGCAGTCCATGGGGTTGGACATGACTGAGCGACTTCATTTTCACTTTTCACTTTCATGCATTGGAGAAGGAAATGGCAACCCACTCCAGTGTTCTTGGCTGGAGAATCCCAGGGACGGGGGAGCCTGGTGGGCTGCCGTCTATGGGGTCACATAGAGTCGGACACGACTGAAGTGACAGCAGCAGCAGTAGCATGGCATTATGAACCAATTATTTCTACTTTGTAATATAATTTTTTTTAAAGTTTGTTGGGGTATAGTTGATTTTCAATGTTGTGTTCATTTCTGCTGTAGAGCAAAATGAATCAGTTATACACATACATATATCCAATCTTTTTAGATTCTTTACCCATATAAGCCTTTATACCATACTGAGTAGAGGTCCTTGCGCTATACACATTATTAGGTATCAATTTTATATATGTAGTGGGTATATGTCGTTCCTAATCTCCCAATTTATCCTCCACCCCTCACCTTCTCTCCTGGTAACTGTAACTTTGTTTTTTAAATTTGTGTCTTTATGTATGTTTTGCAAATAAATTCATTTGTACCATTTTTTTAGATTTCACATAAAAGTGATATTTTATGGTATTTGTCTTTGTCTGACTTACTTCACTCAGTATGATAATCTCTGGGTCCCTCCATGTGACTGCAAATGGCATTATTTCATTCTTTTATGGCTGAGTAATATTCCATTATATATATTAATATGTACCACATCTTCTCTATCCATCCTTCTGCTGATGGACATTTAGGTTGCTTCCATGTCCTAGCTATTGTAAACAGTGCTTCAGTGAACACTATGGTGCATGTATCATTTCAAATCACTGTTTTCTCCAAGTATACGCCCAGGAATGGGATTGCAGGATCATATGGTAGTGTAAACAGTGTCAGACTTTATTTTGGGGGGCTCCCAAATCACTGCAGATGGTGACTGCAGCCATGAAATTAAAAGACACTTACTCCTCGGAAGGAAAGTTAAGACCAACCTAGATAGCATATTCAAAAGCAGAGACATTACTTTGCCAACAAAGGTCTGTCTAGTCAAGGCTGTGGTTTTTCCAGTGGTCATGTATGGATCTGAGAGTTGGACTATAAAGAAAGCTGAGCGCTGAAGAATTGATGCTTTTGAACTGTGGTATTGGAGAAGACTCTTGAGAGTCCCTTGTACTGCAAGGAGATCTAACCAGTCCATTCTAAAGGAGATCAGTCCTGGGTGTTCATTGGAAGGACTGATGCTGAAACTGAAACTCCAGTACTTGGCCACTTCATGTGAAGAGTTGACTCATTGGAAAAGACCCTGATGCTGGGAGGGATTGGGGGCAGGAGGAGAAGGGGACAACAGAGGGTGAGATGGCTGGATGGCATCACTGACTCGATGGACATGAGTCTGAGTGAACTCCGGGAGTTGGTGATGGACAGGGAGGCCTGGCGTGCTGTGATTCATGGGGTCACAAGGAGTCTGACACGACTGAGCGACTGAACTGACTGAACTGAGCTGATAGTAGCTATCTATTTAATTTTTTTAAGAAAGCTGCATACTCTTCTCCACAGTGATTGTGGGGAATATACATTCCTGCTAACAGTGCAGAAAAGTTTTCTTTTCTCCACATCCTCTCCAGTATTTATTGTTTGTAGATTTTTCAATGATGTCATTCTGACAATGTGAGGTGATGCTTCATTGTAGTTTTGATTTGCATTTCTCTAATAATTAGTGATGTTTAGCAGCTTTTCATGTGTCTTTGGCCATTTGTATGTCTTCTTTGGAGAAATATTTATATAGATCTTCTGCCCTGGTTTTTTTTTTTTTTTTTTTTGATTCTGTTGTTTGTTTTTTATATTGAGTTGCCTGAGCTGTTTGTATATTTTGGAGATTAGCCCTTGTCAGTTGTTTCATTTGCAAATGTTTTCTCCCATTCTGAGAGTCATCTTTTTGTCTTGTTTATGATTTCTTATGCTGTACAAAAAGCTTTTCAGTTTATTTAGGTCCCATTTGCTTTTTAGTTTATTTGTTTGCTTGTTTTCATTTTCATTACTCTAGTAAGATGATTAAAAAAGATATTGCTGCAAGAATACTCTGCCTGTTTTCCTCTAAGAATTTATAGTATCCAGTCTTCATTTAGGTGTTTAATCTATTTTGAGCTTATTTTTGAGTATGGTGTAGGGAGTGTTCTAGTTTCATTCTTTTACACATAGCTTTCCAGTTTTCCCAATATAATTTAAAAGTTTGCTTTCATAGGTATATTTTTTTCTGGTATGTTGTAGTCAGGTCAAAACATGCCATTGTATGATATTGCTTTTAAAATTTAAGACCATATTTTGATTAACAATTGTAATAATTGCAGGCTGGGAGAAAATAAATTCGACTTTATTGAAGTCACTGCATTGCCCCGATTCCCTCGGCAGGATTAATTTCCATCTCCTTCTGCCTGGGAACTTAGTAATTGTGTCTGTCATGCCAGTTATCATATTGCACCATGATATTTTTTCTTAGTGTCCAGCCCACACTAGATTATATGCTCCTCCAGGGCAAAGGGCATATCTTATTCCATTCATATGTCCATTCATTCAGTCAGTCACTTAGATACTTACTCATCCATTCAACCAAAATGTGTTTGAGAATGTTCACCAGAAATAACTTACAAAATATAAAATAAAATGGAAACCCAAAGTGAGGGCAGATTTTAAAAGGTGATGCTGCATGCCCTAAAAATGTAAACTCTAGTAAAAGAGTTAAACTTTTCTTCTATTGTTCCTAATAATAAGCCCTTTTCAGGGTATCTAGTAAAACTTCAATAAAGATTTAATTCGTTAATTAGATGTTCAACTATATCACCAGAATAAATGATTCTTTTGAAACACAGTTTTCAAAAAGATTCTTCAAATTAATACAAAGAAAAAAGGTATCTATTGTATAAGCCAAAAATATTACCTTAAATATGTTCCATATTTTATTTGTAGTTGTGGATATTAAAAATGAGAAGTGGTCATTGCCAAACCTGGCTTTGTATAAAAATAAGCTAAAGTTTGTTTTAAAAATGCCCCAACTATAAACACTGCATTAAATTCTCAAGTTATTGAACCTAGCACAGGGAACACAAGCAGCTCAGATGAACAAGTGATTATATACATTACAAAATTGGTTTCAGGTATCTTTCTCAGTACATGGTATATTTGGGCTGCTTAGCATTTCAAATTGTGCTTAAAACAGATAAATATAATACAGATTTCAAGATGGGCTAATTATTAAATTTTACTATTAAAATTTTACATTCTCAAAAACCATAAAAATTACAGTGTATATAAACAAATCTGTTTGAGGAATGACAATTGGAAAATGCTATCCAATAGTATTTTTATATTAACATTTTCTTTAGCTGTACCTACTCACATTCACAAATGAGTTTCCAGAACATTTATGTTGCAAATGTTCTAAGATTGCAAGTTAGACATCATTACTTTCCTTGGTCTTCTCTAGCATTTCTTAGTAAGCTTGAAAATACAAACTCAACCTAAAAATATGACTTGTCAGAATAGCATACTTCACAGTTATACTATATTCTCTATTTTATATCATGCAATTTAGAACATCATGTGTGTTTAGAAGAAGCCTAGAATATCAGTACAAATAGGCAGGTTATCCTGTTATAACAAATAACCCTAACACCTCAATGATTTCAAAATCAAATACTTAGTTATTCTTTATATTCTAATTGGAGAAGGAAACAGCAACCCACTCCAGTATTCATGCCTGGAAAATCCCATGGACCGAGGAGCCTGGTGGGCTTCCACCCATGGGGTTGCAAAGAGTCGGACACGACTGAGTGACTTCTGTGTGTGTGTGTGTCTGTGTATATTCTAATTCATGAAATGCTAAAAGCCAGGCTCTGCTCTGAGTCTTTCTCATAGTTACACCAGGCAAAGACTATGGGAACAGCTATGATCTGGAATGTAGCTAGATATTCTGATAGATGAAGAAAAAAAAAAAAAAAAGGCATATTTGCCCTTAGAACATCTGCCCTACTCATCATTCCTGCTTAATTGGAGTTTAAGTGAGAGTAGGGAACTACAACCCTACCATCTACTGGAAGGAGAGAGAAATAAATACTCTAAAATGCATACTACAGGTAGATTTCAACATTTAGCATGGATTTTGTTGAAGTTAGTTATTTTTATAAACTATTTGTTTTAATTTAACCCACATTATTTTTAGTCAAACCTGTCTTACAAGGCATTTAAAGAAATGTCTTGGAGCTGTGAAATACACATCTTTCAAAATACACAATGGAATTTCATGTCAAATTCATACACAGAAAAGGACCCAAATTGATGGAACTACATGGAGTCTAAATGAGGGTAATATTTTAAGAATGTTTCACAAAGATAACTTAAGTGTAAATAATGCTAAAAATTTTAACTTATGTTTATTTCCTGTATGTTTTTTTGTTTATAAGAAAGTAGCATAGCCTGCAGTGTGTATGCAGTTGATGGATAGGCAACTTCCTGGAAATTTCTCCTTCTAAAAACAATAGAGCAATTGCTATTCAAGAAGGAGAGCATAAAACTTAAAAAAAATTACATAACACCTTTCAAATGTGTAAGATGTATAGAGGGAAAACGTCAGGCAGTTAGAACCATTTAAAATGAACTTTCTTTATTTAATTAGTCTAGGTTAGAAAGTTTTGAATCAAGAATTGTTTAAAAAAAGTGTTTTAAATATTTTTTTATCCAAAAAAACAAAATTATATGGTATCTGTAAAGAGAAAACCATGTTATAAACTATAATGCCCATGACTCTCATTTGAATTTGAGTTCATTTGTTCATGATCTAATATTTAGGTTTATGATATAGTGATCAAAAATTCAATTTCCACAGAGCAATACAACATTTATTTGATTTTATGTTTATTGCATTAAAATTTCTTTGAATTCTTTGCATACTTGTTTATTTCCTAGTGGAAACTGGAAATGACATTTTTTATGACAACGTTTTCCATTCTCGGGTTAGAGGTTTATGAACTTTTATTATTTTCAATTAAAAATAATTTTTTTACAAAAACATTTTTAAATTTGATATAATTTGATACATATTTATATTACAGATTGATATATTTATTTGGATATAACTTTTTATAAATTGAAATTGGATTAATTAGTCTTAATAAGGAGCCATATCCAATAAAGACCTGATTTCAGTTTCTTGCAAATGGAGACATTTAAAACCTTAAGTGAGATCTTGGTCATATTTTATCTTCAAGATTATGAAAATTACTGATAAAACATGTGCAGAAGTCCACATGGTTTAAAATACGAAAATCTTATTTATTTATAAAGAGATATCAGTACTAGCCACAATAAAAAGAAAGAGAGAGAGACTCTAGTACAAAAAGCAGCAGCTGAAAACTGGCAGTTGATAAGAGGTCTTAATCATGGGATTTCTCAGGGTTTGTATCTAGTTTAAAGATATCATCCTTCCTCTATAATTTTCATTAAAACAAATGTGCATAGAAGTCTTACACATAAAATTTACCTTAGGAACCAGAAAACTAAGAACAACAAATCATGGTCATTTTGTTTTGTATAGAAGATGTTAACTTTCTTGTAATACTTTATGTAAAAATTCATTGGAATACTTTTTAATACCTGTCAGAAGTGCATTACCTCCTAGGAGTAAAATAAAAATGCATTTATAATCGAATGGAACAAAGGCTCCTATAACAGGACTTTTACTGCAGCAACTTACTACTGTGCATTAATTTGCACTAAATTTCAATCCAGATGAGAAAACATGTAAAAACCTATGCATTTACTTCATGGCCCATTGTCTCCCAGAGGTGAACACAGGTCTTTATTTTGTGTAACAGTATGAAATATTTGAAACTCAAAAACTTGTGTTTTATTTCAACTTTAGTGAAATAAGGTATAGTATTTACAAGTGTAAACTCAGTAATCTGTTTTAACATTGTACTTTGATAAAGCAGCTCTTCTCTAACTTTATTTTAAAATGCGCAGATGCTCTTCCATCTTCCATCCCAGTGTATCTATCAAGCCAGACAAATCACTATTAGCTACTGTCTGTAGGCAATACACTAAGAGAGCATAGGACATCCTGCAGGCTCACCATGTGCTGTGGTTTGTGTTGGACACTTGCTATTCCATTCTCATAGCGATCTTAGGTGGTGGGTATAATTATTGCAATTTTACAGAAAAGAAAATAAACTCAGGACTGTTAAATAATGAACTCAGGATAGCATGGCTGGTGAGCGAAAGGAATGCTTTTTGTGTGTGGTTCTGAAAGTTCTTATGAATTTTAAAAAATTACTGAGTATTTTACTATAGTTTATTTTTGTTATCTATTTAGGAGAAATACTGCTGCTTCTTTGCTTTACTGTTTTTATCCCATATGACTCACTCTACCTATATTCGCATTAATCTCTTCTATTTGCCTATAGCATATTTTATGTAGACTGTGAACACTGACGGCAGAGTGTACTTAATAAAGGACTTTGCTATGTGCCCTTATATCAGTCTATAACCACTTCATAAGACTAGCACTTGGCCAGTAATTCTGTGTCTCCAGGGCAGATGCAATGCTTTAGACAAATCTCTTTTGAAGCAAAGACTACAATTTTTAAGATGCCTACTAAATAAAAATAAAATTTAATTATGTCACCAGATAAAGCATTAGGCCAAGATTTCTGTATTTAGCATTTACTGTAGTTTAAATGTGCCTGAACTAGAGTTTTACTCTCAAAATAAAATATTTTATGATTCTCACAGCAAATGCCTTCGACAACATTATCCTTTACTGTTTATCAACTTTGTCAGTTCCAAAAATAATTTAATATTGTAAAAATTGAATCCACATAGCTCTGAGGTAGCAATTTTATCTTTGATAATATATGCACATGGAATAGGAAAACAAGAATGTGATTTTAGCATATAAGATTATCTAATGATATTAGGTAGAAGGGATGTTGTTGACTAGGTTTTTTGTTTCTTTAATTATTTTTTAACGATAGGGCTATCCTGAAATTTGAAATTCAAGCAGAGTCTTTTCAAAGAAAAGATTGAGTAGAATGTATAATCAGAAAGTCAGTGATCAGAAATACATTTTAACGTTTTTATTTAAAATCACCTAGTTTAAATCTAATCAACTGAATTCCATGAGAAAAAAAAAAAAATTAGAAAACATACAACAAGAAAGGTTTATGGGGAAAAAGCCTAATTATTGGCTAGTACGTACCTTTAAATTCTTATCTATTCTCTTTCTCCCTTAGTTTAAATTCAGCATCTGATATCTTACACTGGAAGTTATCTTGTCATCACGAATTCTTCTAGGATTATGTGAAAAGTAACTAGGAGAGTAATTATCTTGAAACATCTCAGGGATCAATTATCAGTACTAATTGACTTTTTTAATGCCAGTCATTTTTATGCTGGGATCTGTTTTACTCAACTGTTTCTCTGAAGGACAGCTGAGGCTGAAGTTGATGCAGTCAGATATAGCTTTACCAAGAGTTGTCTTTCCTTCATTTCTCAGTCATCTCAAAAAAAAAAAAAAAAAAAAAAAGTCATGACCCACCTCCCAGAATATTGGGAAAAAAAAGCAAAAATAAACAAATGGAGCCTAATTAAACTTAAAAGCTTCTGCACAACAAAGGAAACTATAAGCAAGGTGAAAAGACAGCCTTCAGAATGGGAGAAAATAATAGCAAATGAAGCAACAGACAAACAACTAATCTCAAAAATATACAAGCAACTCCTACAGCTCAATTCCAGAAAAATAAATGACCCAATCAAAAAATGGGCCAAAGAACTAAATAGACATTTCTCCAAAGAAGACATACAGATTGCTAACAAACACATGAAAAGATGCTCAACATCACTCATTATCAGAGAAATGCAAATCAAAACCACCTATGAGGTACCATTTCACGCCAGTCAGAATGGCTGCGATCCAAAAGTCTACAAGCAACACATGCTGGAGAGGGTGTGGAGAAAAGGGAACCCTCTTACACTGTTGGTGGGAATGCAAACTAGTACAGCCACTATGGAGAACAGTGTGGAGATTCCTTAAAAAACTGGAAATAGAACTGCCTTATGATCCAGCAATCCCACTGCTGGGCATACACACTGAGGAAACTAGAAGGGAAAGAGACACGTGTACCCCAATGTTCATCGCAGCACTGTTTATAATAGCCAGGACATGGAAGCAACCTAGATGCCCATCAGCAGATGAATGGATAAGAAAGCAGTGGTACATATACACAATGGAGTATTACTCAGCCATTAAAAAGAATACATTTGAATCAGTTCTAATGAGGTGGATGAAACTGGAGCCTATAATACAGAGTGAAGTAAGCCAGAAGGAAAAACACCAATACAGTATACTAAGGCATATATGTGGAATTTAGAAAGATGGTAACAATAACCCTGTATACGAGACAGCAAAAGAGACACTGATGTATAGAACAGTCTTTTGGACTCTGTGGAAGAGGGAGAGGGTGGGATGATTTGGGAGAATGGCATTGAAATACGTATAATATCATCTATGAAATGAGTTGCCTGTCCAGGTTCGATGCACGATACTGGATGCTTGGGGCTAGTGCACTGGGACGACCCAGAGGGATGGTATGGGGAGGGAGGAGGGAGGAGGATTCAGGATGGGGAACACATGTATACCTGTGGCAGATTCATTTTGATATATGGCAAAACCAATACAATATTGTAAAGTTAAATAAAATAAAATTTTAAAAAAATTTTAAATGAAAAGAAAACTGAGTGGTCCTTGCTTAGTTCTAGCTTAGCAATCTGGATTCTTTATACCAGCAGAAATAACTATGTAGGTGACTGTGATATGTGGAGAGGAAGAGGCCTGATAGAGAAAGGAGGTGAGGAGAGTGAGATGAAAGCATTGTAACACTGTGGGAGGCTGGAGTTGAAGTTATTAAAAAGGCTAAACAAATACTTTAAAGAGGATACTAAACAGAATTTTAAATTGTTGGGATCATTGCAATGTAAACCCCCTGTATTTCTGAAAACCCATAGTAAACTTTATATCAAAAGAACTTGGAAGAATGTGTGTGTGTGTGTGTGTGTGTGTGCATGCACACCTGTGTACATGAGTTAGAGATTCATTAATTAAGTAATATGTTCTAGTTTTAAATCCATATTAAATTAAAAAGAGTCAGATTTGGAGAATGTTCCAAAAGGTAAATTAATGCAAGGGTTACCAGACCTCTGAGACAAAAATAACCACTTCTTACCTTTACTCCTCAGAAATTATATATATTTTGAGATGTACATTTCAGTTGCTCAGTTGTGTCTCACTTATTGAAACGCCAATGGGCTGAAGTAAGCAAGGCTTTTCTCTCGTTCACCAACTCCTAGAGCTTGCTCAAACTCATGTCCATGAGTCAGTGATGCCATCCATCCATCTCATCCTCTGTCGTCCCCTTCTCCTCCTGGCTTTAATCTTTCTCAGCATCAGGGTATTTTCCACTGAGTCAGTTCTTCTCATCAGGTGGCCAAAATATTGGAGCTTCAGCTTCAGCATCAGTCCTTCCAATGAATATTCAGGACTGATTTCCTTTAGGATAGACTGGTTGTATCTCCTTGCAGTCCAAGGGACTCTAAAGGGTCTTCTCCAACATGACAATTTGAAAGCATCAATTCTTCTGCACTCAGGTTTCTTTATGGTCCAACTCTCACATACATACGTGACTACTGGAAAAACCATAACTTTGAATGGAAGGACTTTGTCTGTTAAGTAATGTCTCTGCTTTTTAGTATACTGTCTAGGTTGGTCATAGCTTTTCATCCAAGGAACAAGCATCTTTTAATTTCATGGCTGCAGTCATCATCTGCAGAGATTTTGGAACCCAAGAAAATAAAGTCTGTCACTGTTTCCACTGTTTCCCCATCTATTTGCCATGAAGCGATGGGACCAGATGCCATGATCTTCATTTTTTAAACCAGCTTTTTCACTCTATTCTTTCACTTTCATCAAGAGGCTCTTTAGTTCCTCTTCACTCTCTGCCATAAAGATGGTGTCATCTGCATATCTGAGGTTATTGATATTTCTCCCAGCAATCTTGATTCCAGCTTGTGCTTCATCCAGTCTGGCATTGGCATGACGTACTCTGCATGTAAGTTAAATAAACAGGGTGACAGTATACAACCTTGATGTACTCCTTTCCCAATTTGGAACCAGTCTGTTTTTCCATGTCGGGTTCTAATTGTTGCTTCCTGACCTGCATACAGATTTCTGAGGAGGCAGATAAGGTGGTCTGGTATTCTCATCTCTTGAAGAATTTTCCACAGTTAGTTGCGATCCACACAAAGGCTTTGATGTAGTCAAAAAAGCAGAAGTAAATGTTTTTCTGGAACTCTCTTGCTTTTTCAATGACCCAAGAGATGTTGGCAATTTGATCTCCGGTTGTTCTGTTTTTTCTAAATCCAACTTCAGCATCTGGAAGTTCTCAATTATGTACTGTTGAAGATTAGCTTGGAGAATTTTGAGCATTACTTTCCTAGAATGTGAGATAAGTGCAATTGTGCAGTAGTTTGAACATTTTTCGGCATTATTTTTCTTTGGGATTGGAATGAAAACTGACCTTTTCCAGTCCTGTGGCCACTGCTGAGTTTTCCAAGTTTACTGGCATATTGAGTACAACACTGTCACAGCATCATTTTTTAGGATTTGAAATAGCTCAACTGGAATTCTATCACCTCCACTAGCTTTGTTCATAGTGATGCTTCCGAAGTCCCACTTGACTTCACATTCCAGGATGTCTGGCTCTAGGTGTGTGATCACAGCATCATGGTTATCTGGGTCATGAAAATCTTTTTAATATAGTTCTGTGTATTCTCGCCACTCTTCTTAATATCTTCTACTTCTGTTAGGTCCATGCCATTTCTGTCCTTTATTAAGCCCATCTTTGCATGAAATGTTCCCTTGGTATCTCTAATTTTCTTGAAGAGATCTCTAGTCTTTCCATTCTATTGTTTTCCTCTATTTCTTTGCATTGATAACTTAGGAAAGGTTTCTTAACTCTTCTTGCTATTCTTTGGAACTCTTCATTCAGATGAATATATCTTTCCTTTTCTCCTTTGCCTTTCACTTATCTTTTTATCTCAGCTATTCGAAAGGCTTCCTCAGACAACCATTTTGCATTTCTTTTTCTTGGGGTGATTTTGGTCATGGCCTCTTGTACAATGTTATGAACCTCTGTCCATAGCTCTTCAGGCACTCCATCAGATTTAATCCCTTGAATCTACTTGTCATTTCCACTGTAAGGGATTTGATTTAGGTCATACCCAAATGGTCTAGTGGTTTTCCCTACTTTTTCAATTTAAGTCTGAATTTGGCAATAAGGAGTTTGCCATCTGAGCCACAGTCAGCTCCCGGTCTTGTTTTTGCTGACTGTATAGAGCTTCTCCATCTTAAGAAGCAAGGGGTATAATCAATATTTCACTATTGACCATCTGGTAATATCTGTGTGTAGAGTTGTCTCTTGTGTTGTTTGAAGAGAGTGTTTGCTATGACCAGTACATTTCTTGGCCAAGACTGTTAGCCTTTGCCCTGCTTCATTTTGTACTCCAAGGCCAAACTTGCCTGTTACTCTCTGTATCTCTTGACTTCTTAGTTTTGCAATCCAGTCCCCTATGATGAAAAGGATAACTGTTTTTTGTGTTAGTTCATTTTGAGATAAGTAAGTATTAAACTTCCTACAAACTTGAAATCAAAGTTTTGGCAGACTTTTTGAGATCTAGATAGCTTATGATTGGATTTAAATTAGACTTGCTTTTGTTCACTAAAATCTACCTCTAAGAATACCTTCACAATCTCTCCCCTCAAATCTTTAGAACTTTGGAGTATGTTTTCAGATTTATGTACTTAAATGATTAAAATTCTTGATATAACAATCATCTTGTTCCTTTTATAAAAGTAAAGGAAATATTTCAAATAAATACTATATAACTGAGAAATTAATCATCCAGAACAAAATAAATTCTCGCTGAAAGAGCTAAAAATAACATTTCATCAGAACCCTATGGAAACAAAATAGGATTCTTCAGTGTATTATCTTACATTGACACCTTGAAAATATCCCCTAAATTACCTGTTGGCTAGACAAAACTGAGTTTCATCTTATTGTTGTATAGGAAATCACTATCTTGATATAGTCTAGATAGGGTCTCAGAGAAAGAACAAATCTTGGATACATTTGTGATTTGGAGTCTGTTTAAGGTGAGTTTTTCAAACTGGTGCCTTGATTAAGATTATAGTAGTATATGAACACAGCAAGATGAGGTTGCAGGAAAATTAAAGTCTTCATTAGAGAATAGTAACTTGATGTTTTCTATTCAAGTTGAACAATTTGGTCATTTAAGTAATATTTTCATCAAATTTCTGGAATAAATATATTTGTAATTTTTATCTTGTTGAGTCAGAATTTCTGAGTATAGTAAAACTGGATTAACAATAGCAGTGCTTAAAGAAGAAATCCGTGTTAGGAATGACATCAAATAATAGTCATATTAACATAGTAAACTGTGCATGTACAAATGGTTTTGATTCTATGTGTGATCATAAGGTGAAAACTCTGAGATCATTTAAAAACTAATATTAAAATGTGGACACGTACAGCAAATTTGAGAACTGAAGAATTAACATACCATAGACCTAGCTCAGCTGGTAAAGAATTCTCTTGCATTGTGGGAGACCCCAATTTGATTCCTGGGTCAGGAAGATTCCCTGGAGAAAGGATAGGCTACCCAGTCCAGTATTCTTGGGCTTCTCTGGTGACTCCCACCTGCAATGCAGAAAACCTGGATTCAATCCCTGGGTTGGGAAGATCCCCTGAAGGAGGGCATGACAACCCCTCCAGTATTCTTGCCTGGAGAATACCCATGGACAGAAGACCCTGGTGGGCTGCTGTATATGGAGTTGCAAAAAGTTGGACATGACTGAGAGACTAAGCACAGCAGAGATCATTCCTGACTGTACTTTCCTTGGCAGAATACTGAGGTTCTGTATGGTGAAATAAGTGAAGTCGCTCAGTCATGTCCAACTCTTTGTGACCCCATGGACTGTAGTATACCAGGCTCCTCCATCCATGGGATTTTCCAGACAAGAATACTGGAGTGGGTTGCCATTTCCTTCTCCAGGAGATCTTCCCAACCCAGGCATTGAATCCAGGTTTTCTGTATTGCAGGTGGGAGTCACCAGAGAAGCCCAAGAATACTGGACTGGGTAGCCTATCCCTTCTCCCGGGAATCTTCCTGACATTCAGTGGGTCTCCCACATTGTAGGCAGATGCTTTACCATCTGAGCCAGGATGGTGGTATAATCCAATTGAGCAATTCTTATGTTCTCATATTCACAAAAAGTGTGACCTCAAAATTATGTAATATATTGACATATATGAGTTAATGTATATTTAGAAATTATTGTTATATCCAAAATTATCTTGTTAGTCCTTAGCAAAATAAGTTTTTCCCCATTTCAAAACTATATTGAAATTGTTTCTTATTATATTACTCATAAAAAAGTTCTTATTTTAGATAAGTGTTCTTTGGTAAAGCATGCAAAATGAAACTGTAACACTGTGAGTCTGTGATTTCATATACATGAGAATTGTTTCTATGGAGAATATGTAAGGATATTGGAATTAGCCTACCTCTGGTGAAAGCTATAGTGAAATGTGCAGAATTCACTTTGTTTTAGAAGTGGCTTTAGAGACTACATAATTGTTAGATTCCCGGGAATGGCATCAACTATCTCTGATAACCGTCATTTGATGGGGACTTTAGTGGTTTATATTTCTCAAAAATCATACCAAAAGAATTTCACTGTGATTTTTCATTATCAGATATTTTTTACATGTTAGTGAATCAGATGGTGATTGCAGCCATGAAATTAAAAGACGCTTAGTCCTTGGAAGGAAAGTTATGACTAACTTAGACAGCTTATTAAAAAGCAGGGACATTACTTTGCCAATAAAGGTCCATCTAGTCAAGGCTATGGTTTTTCCAGTGGTCACATATGGATGTGAGAGTTGGACTATAAAGAAAGCTGAGCGCAGAAGAACTGATGCTTTTGAACTGTGGTGTTGGAGAAGACTCTTGAGAGTCCCTTGGACTGCAAGGAGATCCAACCAGTCCATCCTAAAGGAGATCAGTCCTGGGTGTTCGTTGGAAGAACTGATGTTGAAGCTGAAACTCCAATACTTTGGCCACCTCATGCAAAGAGCTGACTTGTTGGAAAAGACCCTGATGCTGGGGAAGATTGAGGGCAGGAGAAGAAGGGGCCAACAGAGAATGAGATGGTTGGATGGCATCACCGACTCGTTGGACGTGGGTTTGGGTGGACTCTGAGAGCTGGTGATGGACAGGAAGGCTGGCATGCTGTGGTTAATGGAGTCGCAGAGAGTCGGACACGACTGAGCGACTGAACTGAATTGAACTTAGTAAATCTATCTCCTCTCCAATTCTAATGCCTTAATTCTTACCTTGATAACAGAAGGCTGTATGCAGAGTAGTTTGAAGTTTAATAATTAAGCAGACCTGTACTGAGCTTCTGTTTCAATGGGTGTTTAGATTTTTTTAAAAGTTGGATTCCCTTTTCTATAAATGAGGATATTGACACCTGTCTTGCAGGTTTGCTAGGACTGTCAGAGGGAATGACTAATATAAAGCTCTCAGAAGTGATAAATTTAAAAAAAAAATTATAACTTTTTTCTCTTCTTACTTGAAGAAGGATGTGTTCTAGAGCCAGTTTTTCCCATAAGGAGATCACTTCTCTCTTAAAGCTTTTCATAATCTGTCTGGTGAAACACTGAATTTTTAATTTTCTCTGTGCTAATAACCTCTCTGGGATGTAATTTGCTTTCTGTACAATCCTGAAAGTAACACCACCCTCATATGGTTATGGTGGAAATTAGAGGAAAGAACACAAAATATATTTATCAGATGTATATAACAGCATTCTTATTATTAAGTTAGCAAATAAGTTAGCAATTGATGAAATAAATCTCTCCTTTAGGCCCCTCCCAATTCTATCCTCCTATCTCTCCACACACCCTCTACCATCAGCCCACCTTCCCCTCCAGACCCCCCCAACAAAGGAACACAAATTCTGTCATGTAATTTGTTTCAGATTTAAAGGCCAGTGTGACCATACACATACTATATTTTCAGTTCATAAAAATGTATCACCTTAAGTAGAAAAGCTCTTTTGCTTTTCTTACCATTTACTTATCTTTCTATTGTAAGATTCTCCCCTTATCTGGAACTGGCTGAGCCATTTTGTCTGCTGCAGGGAAAGAGTGTGCAACCATCCTAATTCCTACTGGCAAATTATTTATAACTCAGATACTCATTGAAATCAAGCCATCCATTTGTGGGCCAAATGTTATTGACTTGACTCTCACAGTGAGTGATATATTTTGAATTCAACACCTACACAAGATTTCCAATTTTGGGGGCGGTGGGGCTACATTGATTGTCTTAGTTAATCTATGCCTTTGTATCACCCTGAATTAACTCAGGGTTTGAATCATCCGGTGATTCCACACACGAAGCTGTACCTAGTTGCGAAACTCCGCAGGCTTTCCTGGTTACTCAAATTCCACTTACTGAAACTTTGACCGTATTTCCAGCTCTCCTGAAGTCATGGGGAGACTGGGAGATGAGGTAGGGGAAGATTAGGGGAAGAACTATTTCACAGCTGAATCACTTAGCAAATAACTTAAATTTCAGTAATTTACAAATGTGTTTCTAAAAGTCTTTTCTACTACTCCCCAGTGCACAAAGTGAGTGTTGCAGAAACTTGGCATTTTAATGTTTTCTCTTTGCCTCCCAGGGCTATAATTCTTCAAACCCTGGAGTAAAGAGAAATTTAGCACATCACTACTCCATCTCCCAGTTTCTGCTCTGGGCCCACTTTTGTATGAACTAAAATCATCAAGGTGCTCAATTAAACAAAATACATGTCTATTCATTTATAACATCTTGCTTACCTTGAAGGCTACTTTCGATTAAAACAGAAATTTATTTTATCTACAATTGCATTGAATATTCCAATATCATTATTCTTATGTGTTGCCTGATTTGGAATCCAAGTGTTAAGTAACCTATACTTTAATAATCTATAGAATATATTGTAGTGCTATCTAGTATCACAGATAACTTTATGTTGGATGAAGGTGTTTCTCTTAAATTAGAATACATTAATAAATTGGCTTCTCAAAGAGTGAACACAAAGTAATTCCCTTCCTGATCTTTTCCTTTAATTTGTTTCAGAGAATTTGAAGGATAGTACAGTATGATGAATGGTGATTAAACTGAGCCCGAACAAAATGATGAAGAAAATATTTAAACTTTTCAGTCTTGACAAGAGGCATTAAAATAGAACACAGACCATTTTATGTTGAGCAGAGTTAAATTCAAGATTCTTTTGGAAGTCTGCATGATGCTATATATTGAACAAAGCAATGAAGTCAAAGGACACAATGTTTTATTTATAAGCTTAAAAAAAAAAGGATCAGCACTCAGAATTTTGATTATTTAATTTCCTTCCAAATAGGGAATATCTACTTTAGTAATTTTCTCATTTTTGGTATTTTGTTATGAGAAATTTTAATGTATATTTGTATATAGCGATGATTTAATTGCCTAAAATAGAGGAACTATCACTAAAACAACTATTGTATTTCTATATCTTATTATCACCTTCAATAATGACAACTACATAAGGGAAAGTAGTGTTGATATAATAATAGTTGGTAATGTATTATATTTATGCTATGGTAGACAATGTTATTATATTTTAATAAATAGTAACTATTTCTCATGAGCATTTTATGATGAAAGAAAAATTATTATTCCTTTTTATAAATGGATATGCTAAAGAGATGTTAAGTAAATTACTCAGGCTCTCTGATTCCCACATCCATGTTTATCAGCATTTATGACAATTTTTCCACATCTTCACAAATATTTGAAACTGGCTATTCAGGAGTTATATGATGGTGGTTCCGATTCAAATGGTAGCAGTGGATAGCATAAGAGGTGGAATCCTGGATATTTTCTAAAGGTGGAGCTGACACGTTTTGATGATGGATAAATACGGTGTATGACAGAAAGAGAAAAAGTCAACAAGGACTCCAAGTTTTTACCCTACACACTGAAACCTTGGAATTCCAATGAATGGATAGAGATAAGACTATGGAGGGAGCAAGGAAATCCAACTAGTCCATCCTAAAGGAAATCAGACCTGAATATTCATTGGAAGGACTGATGCTGAAGCTGAAACTCCCAATACTTTGGCCTCGTGATGCGAAGAACTGACTCATTTGAAAAGACCCTGATGCTGGGAAAGATTGGAGGCAGGAGGAGAAGGGGACAATAGAGGATGAGATACTTGGATGGCATCACCAACTCATGGACATGAGTTTGAGTAAACTCTGGCAGTTGGTGATAGACAGGGAGGCCTGGTGTGCTGCAGTCCATAGGGTAACAAAGAGTCAGACGTGACTCAATGACTGAACTGAACTGAACTGAACTAATGGAGAGAGCAGCTTTTAAGGAGATCATTTGAAATTTGGTTCTGACAATATTTATTTAGCATATTAATTAGACATTGAGGTGGCAATATCTAACAGACACTGGATATATTTCACAAGATATGTAGAAATTCAAATTTAGGGTGTTTCTGTTTACAGGTTATATTGAGAAAAGATATTATATAAAACCTTACAGGGAGTGGATGTAACTAGAGAACAGAAAGGACTTTTTTCTAATAAGAAAGAACTAGTTAATCTGGGTAAACTATTGGTGAGAACACCTGAAAAACTGCTGTCACATTACTAACAAATCTACTGCAAGGTTCTAAAGGTAATGATGTAGTAAAATGTTGCCAGACAAATATCTCAGGAATAGGTATAAATCTAGAAAGGTGAGATCAGTATCTGAAAATAGTATTCATTTAGGGCTATTCACCAATTCAGGACTGGTGGCTCAGATGGTAAAGAACCTGTCTGCATTGCGGAATACTGGGATTCGACCGGTGGGTTGGGAAGATCCCCTGGAGAAGGAAATGGCAACCCACTCCAGTATTGCCTGGGCAATTGCTCGGGAAATCCCATGGACAGAGGAGCCTGGCAGGCTACAGTAGTCCTTTGCGTCACAAAGTGTTGGATACAACTGAGTACTAACACTTTCACTTACTTTTTTTCTCACCAATTCAGGAAGAGGTGCTGACAGGCAAAGAACATGAGCAGAGTTTTTAACAGCCTTCAGGACTGATATAAAGGTCTAAGTTCTGCCATTGAGAAGCAACTAGTAATTTCCCACATTTTGTATTATGATCCCCAAAACCTATATTCTAAGAATTAGGATGAATGAGAAGTTGACTTGCCCTCACAGAGTGTGAAGCCAAATTTTCAAGACTATTGATCCCAAAGGTGAGTGGGATATCAGATTGCTAGTACCCTTATTTGAATTCCAGAAGCCAAAGTAAAATCGGTTTAGAAGAAAATATCTTTATTTTAGACTTTAAATTCCATTTACATTATCAAATGTCACTTACAATTCCTCACACTTAATAAAAAGTAGCTACACACTAATACATAAAGAAGTTAAAACACACAAATGAAATGAAAAACAAGAAAAAATAAATAAAGGTAAACCAAGTAATCTTAGACATGTTATCAGATAAAGACTTTAAATCAAGTTTAAATAGTGTGTGCACAGAGATGTAATAAAATGTTGAAACTTTTGTCAGGGAAGTGAAAATTATAAAAAGGAATCAAATTATAATTTTAGAACTGAAAAATAAAGTAACCTAAATTAAGAAATCAACAGAAGTTTTGCAGATGATTGACAAGGAAGCCACATCTAGTTACATGATTCAACTATTGACGACTGAAAGAAGCAAAACAGAAATTTTTATAAGTAGAAAGAAAAAAAGAAAAAATACTGTTTTCCTACAAAGCAGTAACATAGAGACTTGTAGCTATTTTCTCAACCCAAATGAAAGCCCAAAAGACAATGAGAATGATGTCTTTAAAATTCTAAAGAAAGTGAAGTCACTCAGTCGTGTCTGACTCTTTGCAACCCCGTGGACTGTAGCCTACCAGGCTCCTCTGTCCATGGGATTTTCCAGGCAATAGTCCTGGAGTGGATTGCTATTTCCTTCTCCAGGGGATCTTCCCAACCCAGGGATCAAACCCAGGCCTCCCACATTGTAGACAGACCCTTTACCATCTGAGCCACCAGGGAAGTCATTAAAAGATAACAACTCAACCTAGAGTTCTCTCTCCAGCAAAGGCATCCTTCAAGCTAGAAGGGGAAATATATTTTCAGGCTATCAAATTTGAGGAAATTTATTACTAACATATTTATATTAAATGATAGATTCAAGGTGGGCTTCAGACAAAAAAACACAAGTATCCTAGAAGAAACATAAAGAAAAAAAATCAAAACAAAACAGCAGTAAAATGGTAAACACAAAGGGAATGATAAGTGAATAATGCTGTATAAAACAATTTGGTCTTACTGTGTTTAACACATATCTATCTGTATATCTAGATATATTGCTATATATACATACATATATTGCATTTAAGACTAGCATATAACTAAAGAGGTAAAGAGTGTGGCAAGATTTTTGCACTGCACAGGAAAATATAAATTCTTGGTGGTTTAACCTAACCCTTTATTCATTGAAGGAAAAGGAAAAGATTATGCAACTTCTAGGCTAAAGGAAGGAAACAGCTTTTTTAAAAATAAAAGGAAGGCAGAAATGAAGAGAAAAAGGATGTACCAGGCAGGAAAAATAGGAAACAAATGTTGTAAGGGTAGATTTAATCTCTAAAATATCAGTAATTACATTCAATGTAAGTGAATTAAATGATGCCTTTAATGGACAAAATATGTCAGATTGGATTTTTTTTTTAACTTTACAATATTGTATTGGTTTTGCCATATATCAAAATGATTCAAAAAACTGTATTTTTCAATGGGAGATTCAAGAGAGATCTAGAAGGTAAATAATTGAAAAAATAGAACATCTCCAAAGGTAGAGGAAATGCCTGTGTTTACATTCTAGCTAAAATCGCTTGCTTTTGCTACTATTCTTGTCTCTCAAAATGGAAATCCACATGTTTAAGGCTTCAATTTAATCTTCATCACCATAGAATGAGCTTTGACACTCTGTGAGGCAGTGTGAGCTTCCCCTTAATTTGCTGTTCTTGATTAACCATACAGCCATCCCCCTCCTCAGCTTGGCAGAGGATTCCAATCAAGCTTTTGAAGCTATCCATTATCAACTTTTTTGTGGTCTAGCAATTTAAACAAGTCTTGCAAGTTTAAAGTTGTAATATTTCATTATCTTTTTCATGTTTGCCTCTCTATAGAAGAAATGTTAAGAAAGAGTTTAATGGGAAAAGAGGAAGTAAAAGATAATGAAGAAGTAAGGGATGGAGTTTTCACTGAGGAAAACAAAAGCAACAGGAGGCAGGAAGAATGGGATTGGAATATGAGGAAATACTGAGTAAAGTTATTCAGTTGTGAAGACTATACATTTAGAAAAAAAATTAAAGTTGGTTTGTACACAGGATAGTGTTCCATGAGAGAATTTTTTTCTGGCATTACCTGGGAAATTTTGCTTTGCTTTGTTTTGAATAACTGATACTGAAAACAATGTAGTTGAGAAATTAGGAGAACAGGATAATAACTGTAATACTTCTGGGATAGCAAAGCATTTGTGATCCTAAGGAAACTACTAACTTCAAGTGGAGAGTAAGACCAGGAAATGTTCATGTCCAATGAACCTGGACGATCAAGGTTCATGTTTCCAGAACCCAGTACAGGAGAATGTGGAATAAAATGGTCCTTCATTGATCAGCCAGTTGGATCCTGGGTGGTTGTGGCTATATCTGCATTTTCTCGAAAATAAATCTTACTAAGTCATTGTATATGATATATTTTATGCAGATTTTATGATTAGCCTTCCATGAAATATCAACATTTAGTACCAAAATAAGTTCTTAATGTGGCAAATCTCACCTATATTTCGAGTACTGTTGATCTTTCTAGGAAGTATGGAATGCTGACATGATTAACTTCTCTCCAGTGATGTTTGTGCCTGGAGAATCCCAGGGACGGCGGAGCCTGGTGGGCTGCCATCTATGGGGTGGCACAGAGTCGGACACGACTGAAGTGACTTAGCAGCAGCAGCAGTGATGTTTGCTTGTATTTTCCACTGTAAGAATTTTAATTATAGGTTCTAGTTCCTTGTAAAAATATTATTAAGTCATGCTTTATGAATAATTTTAAAGATACAGTTTTAATTTTATTTTATAATTTTATAAATTTTAAAGATTGCTTAAAGCATTTGAGAAGATCTTTTGATTTTAGGAATTCCAATTTCTGTGTATGAATCAGGAATTTGAAAACATTAAATCAATATCGAGAACTGAGACATTCCTGTGAGAAGGGAAAACAGTTTGGTGAAATTTACCAAAACCAACTTATGTGTATTTCCCAGGTTGTGAAGTGAGAAAAACAAAAGAGATACAAATATGTATCATCTAACATGGATACAATAGATGTTAAAGGCCCAGTAAGCATGGAAGTGTTTCTGAGAAAAGTGTAGGAATAGAAGAACCCACAGTATGAAATGAAACATAAACATCAGTTGTATGCATTTTAAGTCAGCCAAAGAGCCAAATGTTCACTTTTGTAGCAAAATAAGAAGGTGCAAACACAGATTTTACTGAGCTCTTACCCACTCCAGTGTTCTTGCCTGGAGAATCCCCACCGACAGAGTGGCCTAGCAGGTTGCAGTCCATGGGGTAACAAAGAGTAGGGCATAACTAAGCACAGGGCACATTCTTATTTTCAACCTAAGGACAATGATGGATGTTTAGACCTATAAATGACTGATGTTAAAATAATGCTAGGGTGTCTGTGTTCAGCTCCCAAAAAGAGAAATATTCTCACTTATCAGTAGTAACTTTTGGAGTCAGGGGTATAGAATACCCCACTTTCCCTGATGGGGTCATGATCGTCCTTGGGGGAACTTTTTGGGCATTTCTGATACTTTTCAAGATTATAAATATCAGGTCTGAAATTATTTTAATGGATCAGGTATTTGTGGAAGATTTTTCTTGCACAATAGAAGATTTGGCATCCTAAGATTTGCACCCAGTACTCCAAATATCAGAGCTTAATATAATTCTCTTTCCTAGAAAATTGTGCAGAATAATCACTTTAACCATATCTCTCTTGTTTGTTTTTCTTAGCTTCACATATTTTTAATCATTCAGTAAGCATTAATCGTGCATCTGTAGTATAGCTGACCTTGTATAAGATAATTAAAATGTGATACCAGGCCTTCAAGAAATTCAGCTTATTGAATCAACAAATTTTTCACTCATCATCATTAACATTATATTAGTTGCCATCTCAGAGAAGGCGATGGCACCCCACTCCAGTACTCTTGCCTGGAAAATCCCATGGACGGAGGAGCGTGGTAGGCTGCAGCCCATGGGGTCGCGAAGAGTCGGACACGACTGAGCGACTTCACTTTCAATTTTCACTTTCCACTTTCATGCATTGGAGAAGGAAATAGCAACCCACTCCAGTGTTCTTGCCTGGAGAATCCCAAGGACAGGGGAGCCTGGTGGGCTGCCGTCCATGGGGTCACACAGAGTCAGACACGACTGAAGTGACTTAGCAGGAGCAGCAGCAGCAACAGTTGCCATCTAAGATCTACCATTTGTTGAGCACTACATATGTGTGAAGTATTCAGCTAAATATATTGCATGTATTATCTCAACTAAAACCTCTGCAACAGCTAATGTGACATATTTTGGAGTTCAAAACATTGAGTGTAGAGTAATTAGCTCACAGTTAAAGAGTTAGAGGTTGATGAATCCTGGGCTAAGCTCAGAGCTAATTGATTTCAATGTTTGAACTCTTCAGCATTATTTTAAACTATATACCCTAGGCAAACTAATTGGTGCTTTGGGAACCCGTAATTGGAGTAATATACTCTATTTGAAATAGGAGGTACCAGGAAGGCTGTAAAATGATATGACATTTAACTTGTGCCCTTAAAAATGTATAGCAGGTAGTCATTAACTCAATGGACAAGTAAAGATAACACATTCCAAATACATGAATCTACATGACCAAGAGAATGAAGCCTCATTATTTTTAAGATAAATTTCCAATATGAAGATATGTATTAACCTACTTACCTAGGAAAAATGTTATAGGTAATGGATATGAAATAAGGGTGCTGTGTCACAAAATTTATTGGCTATGGTGACCCTTGCTCATTGCATTTTACCTCAGTGGTGATTAATAAACATCAGATTTTAATTTGATTTTATGACATTGTAATAGTGTTTACCATTTCTGTTCAAAATAACCTCGTGCATTTATTGCATTTTTAGTAAGAATTATTATTATAGGTCAACACCTTTTGGTTAATAGCACTGATAATGCAAATAAAGTTAGTTTATTACAGGAACCAGACACATAAGAACAAGCCAAATAAATTTTGAATAGCCATCAGTATAACCATGCTAATGGCATTCTCATCTTCTTTGATCTATTTTAGTACCAACTCCTTTAACATTGATGGACAATAACATGGAGTAGTGATGACAAGACAGTTAATAAGCTGCTGACTCTTATTTCACTGTATCTTTTCTATTAACTTCCTTTGATCTTAGATGGGAGGACTAACTATTTTAAAACTGTCATTTCTACTAGAGATTAACCTATATAGTTAATGCAAATTCAATGAACATCTCAATGTGTTTTTTTTTTTTTCTGTATTAAAATAAATTGATTCTGAGTTTCATCTAGAAGACACGTGTAATAGGTAACAAAGTACGATTTGTAAAAGAAAAGCAGTGAGGAGGAACATGGTTGCTTTGCCATATGTATAAATATCCCATAAACCCATAAATTTTAAAAAATGCTCCTGTGCAATCATAGATAAAGAAAGAAATGGAATAATATTTGAAATAATATTTATTATTACCATATGTCTATCATCTTCAAGATTACTGAGCAGGAAGCAAACCAAGTCAATGAGCTATATAGTGATATTGGAATATCAAATTAGTAGGGAAGAGGTTGATTATTATTATAAGCTAAAAAGTTATAGGAAAAGTAAACTTAGATCACTAAAATATACATGCGCATATTCAATTCAACTGTGCTATTATGTAACCTAAAATAAACTATAAACTATTACAAGAACAAAGTTTCTGAGAGCATTTTTGGGCATCAGGAAGTAAGAGAATATATTCAAATATGATATGAAATGAAAATTGTTAAAGAATAGTAAATATTTTATATGTAAAACTTCATTGCTAAGTCTAAAGAAAAAAAGACAAACTGGGAAAATACTGGCAGTGGATATTTTGGGCAAATCACTGAAAGGCATAAAAATATAGACGTTTTAGTCATCTATACATCCGTTAGTGAAGAGTAGGACACGACTGAGCGACTTCACTTTCACTTTCCACTTTCCTGCATTGGAGAAGGAAATGCAACCCACTCCAGTGTTCTTGCCTGGAGAATCCCAGGGACAGGGGAGCCTGGTGGGCTGCCATCTATGGGGTCGCACAGAGTCGGACACGATTCAAGCAACTTAGCAGAAGCAGCTGCAGCAGCATCTATATAAAAAGTCAACCCAAAGCATAGTAAATTAAAACGGGAATAATCAGGAGTGGACTGGGAATTCGGGTGTGGTTTATCTAAGTAGTTCTAGCTTGAGATCTCTGAGATTACAGTCAGTTGTTTGGTTGTGGCTACAATCATCAAAATTCTTCATTCATATGTGTAGTGGACTAGGCTGTAGAAAACAGAACCACAGGAGCTAGGACTGCTGTGATTCTGCAGACACGCTCTCTCTAGATAAATAGTCTTTCCAGGTTAGTAATATCACAGTGGCAAGACTTCTTTTAAGCAGCTTCAGTGTTCCAAAGGCAGATAAGCCCAGAGAGCAACCCGGGTGGAGGTTTTGTCAATATTATGACCTAGCCTCGAAAATCACTTTATTCTTACCCTATTTTGTTGGTCAGAAAAGGCAGAAGCCCCAGTCCAGATTCCAGGGTAGGAAATACAGGATCCACCTCTTAATGGGAAAAGTGTGAGTCATATGAAAGAAGAATATCTGGAAAATACATTCCGCCACAGGAAAGTGACTCACAAATTCTAAATATATAGATACATACAATCATCCCATGGTAACTGTTCAAAAACATTCATTGTATTAATGATTACAATTTTATAACAGGAAACAATATGCTTATTTTTTAGTTAAAATGCAGTCTATCCCTACCATTAAATCTCATGACTGTTAAAAGTATGGTATAAATTAATATTTAAAGCAATGGGATGAGAATTCATGAGCTATTGGTGGAAGGAATGTAGGTTACAAAATAGAATGTATGATAAATAGTCTATTCATAAATATTTATAAAAGAAACACCCCAAGAGTTTAAAATGTTACTTTTTATATATTAACATTTTGGGGAGGAAAAACACAACTATAAATAAACCAATTATCAAAATAATGATCCAGGTTTTATCTAGTAGTAATGCAGGGAATGCAGAGATGGAATCAACAATATGGACAATAATAATGCTTGGTTCTGGAGCATATTCTATATTTCGCCTCTTAAAAAAAATAAGAGAACTGAATTGCAAAATTTTAGTAAGTGTACAGTGGTGAGCTTCACAGCTAAACCTGTCTTCTTTTATTCAGCGTTCCTTTGGTGTACTGAGCTTTAAAATTGCATTCCAGTTCAGAAATCAAACTTTTTTTAGATGTTCTCTGTGTGCAATCACTGAGAAGTTTCATGTAAAGACTTGCAGTGTTTTCTGTCTGACCCAGACCAAATAGGAATATATAAGGGAAACGTTATTTCCAAAAGCTATACTTCTGCATTAAAATGTGTGACATTTTAGTTATTGCTAAGTAGCACATTCGTTGATAATAAAACTTCCTGCTTTTTCTCCAAAAACATAAATATGTTATGCATCAGACAGTAAATGCAATGAACACTGGGCAAAGTGACCTGAGTTCCATTGTAGACAAGGAATGTCTCCTGCCACATCGGTAAACAAAGGATGTTGCTGCTCTCAAGCCATCAATCAATGGGTCACCCAGACTGTACATCCTGAGGGGACTCAGGATGGATGGAGAAAAACAGGATACTGGCCCTAGATAGTTAAGGTAAATGTTATATACCTAGAAAAGACTGAATTCCTTAATTTGAGATGTGTGGTTTTCCTTTATTAACAGTAATCTTTTGATATTCCAAATACCTGGGGTTTATTTTTGTTTTTACAAAAACTCTTATATATCCCAGCTCCTCCTTTACCTCTTTGGAACAGTCCTTCAGAGGCATTTGAGAGGCTGTCTCCTGGGCTGAAGTCCTCAGCATGTTCACCAAATAAACCATAATTCCTAATTTTTAGGTTATGTATTTTTTTCAGTGGACACTATCTTGTTTTTCTAATTACATGTCCTCAGGCATGTTATAACCTCATTTAGACCTATTACTTCATCTAAAAAATAAATAGCACACTTACTTAATTTTTAATGTCTTTTTGGTTCTGAAACAATTCCAGTTTTCTCTTTCTCCTCTAGAGTGGATTTATTAATCAGTCCATACCATATGATGTTGTTTAAATATTCTGTTTCTGCTATCTAATGTTTTTCTAATATTTGCTAGAGTAAATTCACATGATTGTCAGCCCAATTAACTAATGAAAACCTTAAATCATAGAAGACATGCAAACATTATTTCTCCAAACACAGTATAAGACTTGATGGAAATTTACTCATACATGCATTCGGCGTACAGCAAAACCTGGAAATGGAGGTAAGCGAGTGCCCAGTCAGATGCACGGTCAGATCTCTGTGCTCAGGGCTACAGCCACAGTATAGAAAGATTTAGCGAGTCCATTAAGTGAGAGGGAATACAAAGGCAGAAGGGATAGGGACACAGGCTTCCTCACCCTGTATCCCATGCCTCATCCTGTGTAGATATTAAAAGAAAATCGAGGAGTGAGATAGTCATGAGGCAGAGTGAGACTGAAGATGCCTCAGGGAAGAACCTTTCCAGTCCTATTGGTATGAGAGGATGGCAGAATTCCTTGAATCCTAGAATGCTGTGACACTCTCAAAAGGATACACCTAATAATAAAGGGTTGTATAACTGTGGATATCAGGTGTGGTTCTTTCCTCAGTCCTTGTCTTGTCATAGTGAAGAAAAAAAAAAATTAAAATGATTCACCAGAAAGTTCACACAGGCATGATCTATTAAACAAGCAGCAAACAATGTGGTGGGGGGGAGGACACTCCCTAGATGTGAGAGTAGACCCACCCTGTTTTAGGTCCTGTTCCCCTCCCAAGTAGTCCTTGGAGTCTAATTTGTTTTGCCCCATGTCAAACAGGGCTTGTATCCGAGACCAACCAGGGAGGGGCATGTTGGGGATGTTTTTCCCGCCAAAGCTCCAGTGCTTTTTGATTTGTTTCTCTGCCTTTTAGCTGCATTTTTTAATCGTCACTTTGGACTCTTTTCTCTACCTAACAGGTGGATGTGTTTCATTATCATAGTCAATTTTCGCTGCTATGATAAAGGACCATCGACTGATTGGTTTACAACCAACAGAAGTTTATTTCTCACAGTTCTGCAGGCTGAGACATCCAAGATCAGGGTGCTTGCATGATCTCATTCTGATGAGAGAGCTTTTCTGATTTTCAGACTGCCGACTTCTTATCTTCACATGGCAGAAAGCAGGCAAGGGGATGCTCTGGAGTCCTTTTTATAAGAACACCAATCCCATTCATGAGGGCTCCACTTTCATGACCTAATTTCCTCCCAAAAGTCTTACCGTCTAATACCATTGTGTTATGAATTAGAATTTCAACATAAGAATTTAAGGGAGGGGAGCAGAGACATTCAGTACCTTGCATGCATAAGCATGGAACTGTAGGCTTTCATCAATTTCTTCTTTTCTATATGTGAACAGAGGCTCTCAGACAGACTTGGAATCCTCTCTCTGAATACTTAGGAACTCACATTCTTCCTTTGAGGCATTAATTTCCCAATACCAGGAACTATTTAGGGAAACAATAGATATAAGGTGGTCCTGACAAAGCTAATATACTTACGAGTTATCCTACAATCCAGAGATTTCTCAGTAAATGCAAAAAAAAAAAAAAACCAAACAACTGTTAATTTATACTAAATCAAATTAAATTTTAATATGCAGAAAAGGACTAAGTAAAAACATTTAATAATGGTAAAAAGAGTGATTAAAGATTAAATATTACCTACTTAGGAAAACAAACCTTTCAGACACTGGGTGGCATGTATTTCCATGCAATTTGCATTACATCAATATAATTAAACTAAATGTGAAAGTAATTAAAAGGTAAAACAAATGCTAAAAATGTGTACATTTGCAATGAGTCAAAAATACATTCAGTGTTTAAGAGGGAAAGGGCATTGTTAGCCAGATTAATGCAACATATGTTAAAGCATAAGGGTGAGCAAGCCACAATAATTTTCCTTTTGTTTAAAAGGAGGGGGGATATGATTAAAAGTATATTTTAATGGAAAACTATGCATTATAACAACATGTAGAATGCAAAGGCTTGGAATTGTATATAATGCTTTTATAAAAAGATATATTAAAGCTTAAGTGTGTACAAGCCAAAATGAAATGTGATGAAGCAACTAGTATTATGTATTTAGAATCTGAAGTGTAGAAGAATGTGCCACCACAAAAGACCTCTTTGGCAAAAGGATTATTTTAAGCTGATTGTTTTGAGAAACAGCAGAAACAAGATAAGCTTGGAAAACTGAAGAGAAGTTGCCCTTTTGTAAAGTGTGAATTTATAAAGGATATCTCCATTTGTAAAGGAGTTTTCCTTCTCTGTACCAGGAAGAGACAAATCTCATCAAAGGAAAAGGCACTAAGATAAACTTGTATAACAAGCCTTACCCTTTTTACCATGCTTTTCTTAATAACCTCCTCATAACTAGTCTCCTTCTAACCCCTTTATTCTTTCATCTCTAGCTAGTTTTTAAGCCAGAGATCTAAGCCACCTCAAAGAGTTGTTCATTCTTCCCTGGATATTTCCCCTGTGCACATGTTAATACACTTCTGTTTGTTTTTCTCTTGTTTATATATTATTAAAAAGATCTCAACCTAGAACCCAGACAGTACAGGAAAAATTGTTTTCCTTCTCTAAGAAACCATGTGCACATTTAAATACATCCCTATTCTAACTTTTCGTGTGTTGCCCTATTGATTCATCTTTTCCCATTCATCATTTTTCTCAAATTCCTCTTATGAAAGTTACTAAATGCATCTAATCACCAGCTGCTACTATTAGTTCTCATCCTATTTTTAGATTGCTTGAATATATCTTCCTTTGCCTTCTATGCTGATGTATTGCTACCTTCTCTGATTTTTGAATAATTATGATAATTTTGATTCTTAACAGTCTGCATTACTGTTGGTATTAAATGGTTAAATGAATGAAATTGTGGTGTGGAAAATACAATAATAAAAAATGTTATAACAACTTTATTTCTGTTTTCACCTTATATGTCAATAAGAAAATTACTATACACTTATTTAAAACAAAAGAAAGGAAAATTCAAACACTCCATTTCCACACCAAAGAAAAAAAGTGAAGCAAAACCTAATTCAAGGGTAACAGCAAAAAAACAAATATGGTAAACAGAGAGTACAGCAAAATGCTTCAGGGGAAAGGAAAAGAAGCAGAAGTTATTGATAGGTGTTAAGTAATTAGCAGTTGACATTTTCAAGATGAGGTAATGAAGGTAATGAAAATATCTTAGAGATGCTATTAATAAGAGAAAGTCTCTACTATCTAATGTTTAGCATATACAAAATATGTCTGAAAATTTTCTGTTTTTCCAAAAATAGACTATATCAGAACAAAGATACCAAAAAGTCTCAGTAGAATTTTGTCAAGGAGAACTCAGAACAGAAGAAATTCTCTTTATTACATCTTCCTAAAATTTTTCACTATTATATTTATGAGTACAATATTTATTATTAACACAAGAATCTCTCTTTATTACAATTTGTGGTTTTCTATTTGTGTATGTGTGGGCTTCCTGGTGGCTCATTGGTAAAGAATCCACCTATCAATGCAGGAGATGCAGATTCAGTCCCTGGGAGAAAGAAAGGTCCCCTAAAGAAGGAAATGGCAACCCACTCCAGTATTCTTGCCTGGAAAATCCCATGGATGGAGTTGCCTGTTGGGCTACAGTGCATGGGGTCTCAAAGAGTCAGACTCGACTCAGAGACTTTCACATACATACATATATATGGTATTAAATTTAATTTGGCTTAGCATGTACATTTGATTCTTTCTCTCTACAATGTGTAGTCAGTGATTCTAATGAAAAGTCTTTCTTGTCTACATAAATCCTAAAGAATTTTTATCATTTAAATGAATGATAACTAACAGCACTGAATGGTCATCTCTAAGTAAGGCAGCTGCCCTCTTAAATGGTGAGCCAAAGAGGCTTATTTGATTTAGTTTCTTTTTTTTTTTTTTATATTGTACATTATCTTTTAATATCCAACTATCCTTAGACTTCTCTACATATTTCTCTTTTGAAAGATCTCCCCAACCCCAGAATTTCACACCTACTATGCAAATGGCTTCCAAATATCTAGCTGAGACCTGACTAATGAGATTTAGATTCATACTTCCAGTTCAGCAGATCAGCATAATCAATTGTTTTTTCCACTAATACTTCAAACTCAATAAACACAAACATCATCTTTCCCAGGTGATCTGTCACTTTGCTATTCTAAATTTATCTTGGTAGCGATTCTCACACTTACCTGAGAACAATCATCAAGACCTAACACTGGAGGCATGTTTTTCCTGTAGAATTCTCTGCTACCTGTAGTTAGAAAAACAAAAAACTCTTCCTTGTCTGATAGAAATGTACCTGACATTTGCCCATGATGTTTAAATTCTTTGTCTAAGAATTAGAGCTGCATGAGGATATAATTGTTGATTCAATTAACGTCTTCACAGTTTTACAGATTTTAGTCCTATCACAATGCTTTCATCTTGCAAGATCTGAGTGCTGATTTTTAAAATACACTTTACGCATCCTCATGCCACTTCTTTACTTTTAATCATTTCATATGTTCTTTCTTAGAACTTTTCTAACTACCTACTCTATATAAAATAATTTTATATTAGCATAATTTTTCATGCTAAACTAAGCATTATCAGTTCACTTCTACTGTAAATTTACATATGACAAAAAGCTATGTGGTTTTGCTTCCAAAGATTTTCACAAGATGGCCAAGATTATCTTGATTTATTAGTAATTTATGTCTTTAGAGAATAGAATCCAGTGTCTTTAAACTTTCATTCTAAATCAGATGAATATGTATATATACATATACATCATATGTAAATGCTGCAGGTGTAAAATGGAGATAATAGCTTGGTAGGGCTATTGGGAAAGGAAATAAGTAAAAGTAAAGCATTTTGGAACAATGGCTGGCACATAATTGCATGCTAATCTCAGCTCTGATTATTATTAATATGTATGAATTTCTCAGGGTCTTTTACAGTGAAAGACAATAGCTGTTGAATTGAAATTTCATATCTGTGATAAATCATCCTCCTAAATTATAAAATAGAAACTCTCAAAAGCTTAACTTTATGGAGATTTAGACATGAACTAATTTGACTCTCTAGCATGGGTTAGATTTAGATGGCAGACTAAGAAATATTCAGCGACTTACCCAAGACGACATATCTAGTTTGACTTGCAAAATTGGTACTAGAACATGAATCTTATGAGCCAATACTGTCTAACTCATCGTGTTAGTTGCAGTTTTCATTTGTTGTTACTTTATTTTATGGAATTGTGTCAAAGAAATTTTGCAGATAATAATGAGCATTAACTTGTGGTTCCCTTTGTCATATGATTAATCATAAAATTAACTTGAGATTGTGATTATTTCTTATAGTACCCATTTCCTTACACTCTCACACCTCCAGGCATTATGATCACATATTTTCTATTCATTCTTTTGTTACTCATATCTGTGGCTGGAGTTAGGGGAAGCTCACTCACTGAAACCTCCCACTCTGGCCAGTAACCCTAGTAATCATTTAAGTGAGTTATTTTACAACAGGAGGTCCTGGTAAGGAACATGGAACTATTAAGCCATCATCAACTGGAAGAATTCAGGAAAGATCAGAAGGAGACACCATGTGTCTCCCAGAATCCTTCCTGCTAGCATCTTGGCTGAGCAATGTGTGTGCCACCAGGAAAGGCCCTGAGTCATTATTATTGGCCAAATACAAACTGCAAACTAATCCCATCGTCATGAAACTGAGACTGGGAGCCATGTGGCAGAGCAGTTCTCCTGGGTTCCCTTACCCTCCACCCAGGCGCCCTTTCCCAATAACATCTCTTACTTGGTCAGCTCTTGGTGTCTCCTTGGACAATTCATTTCCAAATTTTAGACAAGAGCCTATTCTCAGGACCTGGAAGGGGTCCCTCTTCCTGCAACAGAACTATCAAGAGCAAGGTTTGGTAACTAGTGATCCACCAAAATTGTAAATGGCAACCCACTCTAGTATTCTTGCCTGGAAAATCCCGTGGATGGTGGAACCTGGTAGGCTACAGTCCATGGGGTTGCAAAGAGTCAGACACGACTGAGCAACTTCACTTTCCTGTTGTGGAATCTGGCTGGGAGCTGGGTGTCCAGCCAGGGACATTTCCCAGCAATATCACTTCACCTGGTCTTCAGCTGTGGCTGTGAAACTAGTTTCACAAGACATTTGAGTAGCAGTAATGGTGGCACTTCTGGTGTTAATATTCCTTCTTCATTCTTTCTCCTTTCTCCAGTTACAGGGCTCCGATATCCTGTGTGTATGTGTGTGTGAAGTCGCTCAGTTGTGTCCGACTCTTTGCAAGCCCGTGGACTGTAGCCCACCAGGCTCCTCTATCCATGGGATTCTTCAGGCAAGAATACTGGAGTGGGTTGCCATTTCCTTCTCCAGGGGATCTTCCCAACCCAGGGATCGAACCTGGGTCTCCTGCACTGCAGGCAGACGCTCTATCCTCTGAGCCACCAGGGATATCCTGCTGCTACTGCTAAGTCGCTTCAGTCGTGTCCGACTCTGTGTGACCCCATAGATGGCAGCCCACGAGGCTCCCCGCTCCCTGGGATTCTCCAGGCAAGAACACTGGAGTTGGTTGCCATTGCCTTCTCCAATGCAGGAAAGTGAAAAGTGAAAGTGAAGTCGCTGAGTTTTGTCCGACTCTTAACAACCCCATGGACTGAGGCTCACCAGGCTCCTCCATCCATGGGATTTTCCAGGCAAGAGTACTGGAGTGGGGTGAGGGATATCCTAGGAGATAGCAAAACCTTAACAAGAAGAAGCTGCAGGCCTAAATCAACTGTAAGGGAGGGGAAATGTTTCCCTACTCTTCGAGGACCTTTTGGCTAATCTGATAATTAAATTGACATGAGACAAATTAACAGGAGAAAAAGCTAATTATGTACATAAATTCAATTATGTGCATTCGAGGGCCAAGGACATATTACACAATTGAGGATTATATGACAACTAAGAGAAGAAGAATCAGATAGGAGTCTGAGACTTCAAAGGGGAAGAAGGTAATTCATATGGAATTAGAAAAGCAAATGTTTAGTAAACAAACATTTGCTATAATAAGCAGAGACAATGGGACAGGGAGAACTTTGGTCTCCTTGCCTCCCTGAGTTTCCCTCTCCACTCCTAGTCCATAGTCTTTGTAGATATTTCTCTCTCTTTATCGAAATTCGTTTAGCCAGTTAAGTAGGAGGTACAAAGAGACTCCTTGAGTGTTTTATTTCTGAAAAATATTCAGCCTAAAATAATCTTCATGCCAAAGAGATACATTTTGGGGTGGCCCATGTTGCTTACCTAAATAGTCCATTGAACAGAGCTGCCTCAGAGATCATATCAGACTGTTATGGAAGTGAAAAATAAATACCTATTATCTAACACCACTTTGATTTGAAGCATCTCCTTGGTGTTTCTACAAAGAATTCGATATTTGAAGTTAATAAAATTAGCTACTTTTAATGTTTTTAATGTTTTATTGTAGATTCCTACTAATTCAGAGAGCCAACTCACAAATTTCGTATCATTAATATATGTACCTTATCTTGATGTAGCATATTTAGTATTTAGAGACTTAGAGACTTTCTAATAACATTCAAAGTACCACGATTTACTTTTATTTCCACAGCCATCACTCTAACCCACTATCTTCAGGAAAAGTCTAAATATTACCAAGTGGATTGAGACGTGTAGAGTGGGGGGTATGCTAGAGTGAGAAATAAATAAAAAAGCATAAGACTATTTTCTCAACATGAATACAACAGTGGAAAAATGTAAACAAGTAATCTGTGAGTATTGTTACTTGGAGGTAACATAGATATCGTTTTTTTGTCCATAATACATATCAATTGCTCTTTTATATTTGCTAAAGCATTTTCTGAGACTTGGTTTTGTACTCCTCTTGCTTTTTTTCCCTTTTGTTTTCATTTCACGCAGCTGTAGCTTCCCTGTGACACAGTTAAGCCCCATCCTGCCCACCTTCTTTAAAATGTCCTTTCTGTGACTTACTGGAAATAGGCTCCCAGTTGTTTTTTAATTGCCATGCATGGGAAATGTTTTCAACAGCACAGCTGGCTCCAGGATAAGCCTCTGGTGTTGGAGCAACTACTTTCTAATCGTGTCCCTACCTTTCCGATTAAATTGTGAAGAACCCAGCTGGGAGCAAACTCTTCAAATGGATAACCAGCCCTACTATGTCAGCTCCTAGTTGCTCTAATGTGATAATCAGGAAAAAGAAGTGTTTTTTTGTTTGTTTGTTTGTTTGTCTTGATAACTGCACTTCAGTAGTATTGAGAACAAAAGGACTTCAGTAGAAAGGAAATGGGAGTTTATGTGGTCTTTTATTTCAAGAAACACTGAAACTCTGTTTACTTAATACATTCCTAAATTCTTCTGTATTTGCTCTATTAATTATTCTTGGCTACATAGCTAACTCTCACTCTATTATCCTGATGTCCACTTTATATGAATTCCTGCCTCTGGGTTTACTGTATCCTACTAATAATTATTCCTTTGCTATTTGGTCTGTATGTTAGCTTGCAGTGTCAGAAAAAAAAAATTATACAACTACAACGCTTCTATTACTAGCTAGACAGAAATCATTTGCTAATTCTAACTAACGTGAAAGTGTTAGTCACTCAGTCATGTCTGACTCTTTGTGACTCCATGGACTGTACCCATGCTCGTGGAATTCTCCAGACCAGATACTGGAGTGGGTTGCCATTCCCTTCTCCAGGGCATCTTCCGGATCTGGGATTGAACCATGTCTTCTGCATTACAGAATTCTAACTAAAGGCCATTCTAATAAAAACTCTTTTAGGCTCGGTTCTTTAAGATTGCTTATTGCAAAATACATAGAAGAAAAATATGTACTCTTGCTGCTTTCGTTTTGGTCTGATGAAGTTCATTTTAAGTGAAACTCTGAGGCAACTTCAAAAATGATCCTTAAACTTAGATCATACATTGTTTTTAAAAGTAATTTGGTGTCAGTGTTTAATTAAGCTGATTTTTTTGAGTTATAGTTGATTTAAGACAAATATGATGTAGTAAGTGGTACTGATAAACTGACCTAGACAGCATATAGGAAATACAGCTCCAGTGCTGCCACCAAGGAAAGGCAGATTGGAGGTTATTTGATGAAAAACTTCCCTCCAATGGAAAATAAAGAGGTTGACCTTTTTGAGAGCAATTGATTATTTAATGGTAGCAAAGGCACTTTATTTATTTTTGTCTTTGGAGTTTCTAAATATTATTTCAGCTAAAAGCAAAGAGATATTTTGTTATATCTATGATTTTAAACATGTAGACTTTTGCTTCAAAGCTTCCTCATGTCCTTGAATCTACTAATATTCCTTTACAGAAAAATCAAGACCAACCCAAACAACCCCACAATTATTTAAAGGATAGAAATCAAAGTGTAGATTGGAGTCTCAGCAGAGCTTAGCTTAATTGACATATATTTATTGATGCTAGAGAGATTTAAAAAATATGCCTTACGATTTAAATTCCATTCTTCAATGCTTTCATGGAAATATTATAGATTCATATCTCTTAAGCTTTCTAGAATCATCAGGTAGAGGTGATATTTAACTTTTAGGATAATAGTCACAAGTCTATCCCCTAATGAGAAATAAATACAATAAAATCTCCAAATTTTGTAAATTCTGGTTTCATAAAGTATAATTAACAACAAAAAAGTATCAATACCTTTTATTTATTCTTATTAAGAATATAAAAACTGATTCAGAAAATCATAATCCAAGTCACACTTTCTTAAATATTCATTTTACAATAATGCACACATCTAAAAGTAACATTTTATAATGCTTAAATTATATTTTAGCATGTTCTTAAATTTTTTTACCTTGTAAAAATGCATGACAATGAATTTGTCTAATTATGCTCTTAGATAAAAGCATATTGGCTCATTAATTTTATTTTTTTCTTCTTAAATGTAACAATAAACAGTGTTGTATTCAAAGGTGAATTTTTAAAAAGAGAATAGCAGCAAATTAAAAACATCAAATAAATTAATATTTTGAAGAAATATAATTATGTGTATATAATTATTTTTAAAATATTATCACTTGAAGACTGCACTTTTAGAAAACTGTTTTCAATTGCCTTCCTATGCACAGACTTTACACATATAGTTTAATTTTTTCCAACCTAAGCTACTGCTTGATAACATACTTTGCAACTTTCTACATAGTATATCATGAACCGTTTTGACATGCAGTTACAAAATTATCTACCAAGAAAAATCAGAGTTATATGAGAAAGAAATATTTTATCTAATTAAATTGAATTTGACATATTTAGCAGCATAAAAGAGTATTAAAATATTAATGATGATGATATGTCACCATTTTTAGTTTTAATTACTATGCCATAGCTCAATCTTTATTACAAATACATATAATAACTCAGGTGAACCATAATATATGCTCTTAGATAAATTCAGCTATTCTATTTTTTATCACAGTATAAACAAGCTTTTAAATCAATAGAAATATCTATCTTCAGTTAACTCATTGGTTCATTAATAAATTTTATATGTCATATAAGATTAACAAAGATATATACCATATAAAAGAAAATTTCTACCAGTTAAAAAAAAATAAAAGATAATAAAATTAAAAAGTCAAATAATCACAAAATATGATGGGAAATGTGAACTGTTATATTAAGAGATTATTTTTTCATTGGAATGTGATTCCTTTGCAATACTGTGTTAATCTCTGCTGTATAACATTGTGAATCAATCATAGGCATACATAAATCCCATCCCTCTTGGACCTCCCTCCCACCTCACCTCAATCCCACTTCTCCAGGTCATCACATAGCACCTAGATGAGCTTCCTATGTTAGCTATCTGTTTTACACATGGTAGTGTATATAGGTCAATCTCAAACTCCCAGTTCATCCCATCATCACCCTCCCCCTAACTGTGTCCAACATATCCAATTTCTAGGTCTGCATTTCTATTCTTGCCTTAGAAATAGGCTTGTCTGTAATGACCTCAGATATGCAGATGACACCACCCTTATGGCAGAAAGTGAAGAGAAACTATAAAGCCTCTTGATGAAGGTGAAAGAGGAGAGTGAACAAGTTGGCTTAAAACTCAACATTCAGAAAACGAAGATCATGGCATCTGGTCCCATCACTTCATGGCAAATAGATAGGGAAACGGTGGAGACAGTGTCAGACTGTATTTTTGGGGGCTCCAAAATCACTGCAGATGGTGACTGCAGCCATGAAATTAAAAGACGCTTATTCCTTGGAAGAAAAGTTATGACCAACCTAGACAGCATATTGAAAAGCAGAGACATTACTTTGCCAACAAAGGTCCATCTAGTCAAGGCTATGATTTTTCCAGTGGTCATATATGGATGCGAGAGTTGGACTGTGAAGAAAGCTGAGTACCAAAGAGTTGGTGCTTTTGAAATGTGGTGTTGGAGAAGACTCTTGAAAGTCCCTTGGGCTGCAAGGAGATCCAACCAGTCCATTCTGAAGGAGATCAGCCCTGGGATTTCTTTGGAAGGAATGATGCTAAAGCTGAAACTCCAGTACTCTGGCCACCTCATGTGAAGAGTTGACTCATTGGAAAAGACTCTGATGCTGGGAGGGATTGGGGGCAGGAGGAGAAGGGGACGACAGAGGATGAGATGGCTGGATGGCATCACTGACTCGATGGACATGAGTCTGAGTGAACTCGGGACTTGGTGATGGACAGGGAGGCCTGGCGTGCTGCAATTCATCGGGTCGCAAAGAGTTGGACACGACTGAGCAACTGAAATGAATTGTACCAATTTTTCTAGATTCCACATATATGTGTTAGTATATGATATATTTTTTTTTTCTCTTTCTGACTTACTTCACTCTGTATGACAGACTCTAGGTCATCCACATCTCTACAAATGAACCTATTTTGTTCTTTTTAGTGGCTGAGTAAGATTCCATTGCATGTATGCACAATATCATCTCTATCCATTCATATGTCAATGGACACTTAGGTTATTTCCATGTTCTGATTATTGTAAATAGTGCCACAAGACATTACACATGGACATCACCAGATGGTCAACACCGAAATCAGATTAGTTATGTTCTTTGCAGCCAAAGATGGAGAAGCTCTATGCAGTCAACAAAAACAAGACCAGGAGCTGACTGTGGCTCAGACCATGAACTCCTTATTACCAAATTCAGACTTAAATTGAAGAAAGTGGGGAAAACTACTAGACCATTCAGGTATGACCTAAATCAAATCCCTTATGATTATACAGTGGAAGTGAGAAATAGATTTAAGGGACTAGATCTGATAGATAGAGTGCCTGATGAACTATGGACTGAGGTTCGTGACATTGTACAGGAGACGGGGATCAAGACCATCCCCATGGAAAAGAAATGCAAAAAAGCCAAATGGCTGTCTGGGAAGGCCTTACAAATAGCTGTGAAAAGAAGAGAAGCGAAAAGCAAAGGAGAAAAGGAAAGATATAAGCATCTGAATGCAGAGTTCCAAAGAATAGCAAGAAGAGATAAGAAAGCCTTCCTCAGCAATCAATGCAAGGAAATAGAGGAAAACAACAGAATGGGAAAGACTAGCGATCTCTTCAAGAAAATTAGAGATACCAAGGGAATATTTCATGCAAAGATGGGCTCGATAAAGGACAGAAATGGTGTGGACCTAACAGAAGCAGAAGATATTAAGAAGAGGTGGCAAGAATACACAGAAGAACTGTACAAAAAAGATCTTCATGACCCAGATAATCATGATGGTATGGTCACTCACCTAGAGCCAGACATCCTGTAATGTGAAGTCAAGTGGGCCTTAGAAAGCATCACTACAAACAAAGCTAGTGGAGGTGATGGAATTCCAGTTAAGCTATTTCAAATCCTGAAGATGATGCTGTGTAAGGGCTGTACTCAATATGCCAGCAAATTTGGAAAACTCAGCAGTGGTCACAGGACTGGAAAAGGTCAGTTTTCATTCCAATCCCAAAGAAAGGCAATGCCAAAGAATGCTCAAACTACCACACAATTGCACTCATCTCACATGCTAGTAAAGTAATGCTCAAAATTCTCCCAGCCAGGCCTCAGCAATACGTGAACCGTGAACTTCCTGATGTTCAAGCTGGTTTTAGAAAAGGCAGAGGAACCAGAGATCAAATTGCCAACATGCGCTGGATCATGGAAAAAGCAAGAGAGTTCCAGACATACATCTATTTCTGCTTTATTGACTATGCCAAAGCCTTTGACTGTGTGAATCACAATAAACTGTGGAAAATTCTGAAAGAGATAGGAATACCAGACCACCTGACCTGCCTCTTGAGAAATCTGTATGCAGGTCAGGAAGCAACAGTTAGAACTGGACATGGAACAACAGACTGGTTACAAATAGGAAAAGGAGTTCGTCAAGGCTGTATATTGTCACCCTGCTCATTTAACTTATATGCAGAGTACCTCATGAGAAACGCTGGACTGGAAGAAACACAAGCTGGAATCAAGATTGCCGGGAGAAATCTCAATAACCTCAGATATGCAGATGACACCACCCTTATGGCAGAAAGTGAAGAGGAACTCAAAAGCCTCTTGATGAAAGTGAAAGTGGAGAGTGAAAAAGTTGGCTTAAAGCTCAACATTCAGAAAACGAAGATCATGGCATCTGGTCCCATCACTTCATGGGAAATAGATGGGGAAACGGTGGAGACAGTGTCAGACTTTATTTTCTGGGTTCCAAAATCACTGCAGATGGTGACTGCAGCCATGAAATTAAAAGACGCTTACTCCTTGGGAGGAAAGTTATGACCAACCTAGATAGCATATTCAAAAGCAGAGACAAATGTGTGACGAAAAGCAGACACAAATGAGTGACGGAACTGAACTGATGATGCTGTTCTCCACAGTGAAGAGATTCTTTATAATTAGTGGAGATGGACTTAGTATCTCTAGTTCCTGCCATGGTGTCATCCTATCGTTCATGATACACATTTGATGCATTCTAATGCCTGCTAAGATCTGTTTATCTTTCTTCTAGTCCTTCTGAAACAATATTATTAAGGCTCATTTCAAGGATGCAGTCTGGGTGCTCACTTTATTAATGTGCTTTGGAACAGGCGTTTCTAGGGACAGTGCTGCTTGCTGGCCACTTTAGTGTGCCAGCCAGTTGCCGTGTGACTTGTGCTGAAAACTTTGTGATGCAAGCTGGCAGTTGAGGAGGTTAATAGGAAAAATGGAAAATTTATATCAAATGTTAAGTGAAGTGTGTGTAGAAAATAGAGGCAGAACTGAACTGCTTTAGAGAGGTTAAAAAGTAGTATGAATCCTTTTACTCTAATGGTTTTAGTCATTTTATGATCCAAACCTATTATATCTTGTTGGGAAAAGTTGTCATAATTTTGCAGAGTTCTTTTACCAACAACAGGTTAAAAATAACATCAAGGGATGCTAAGTAAAAAACAAGTGATAAAAAATTCATCAAATAAGTTGCCCTATTTCGTTACTTAGATTTGTTCTCTTCACTTGCTTGCACTATGAATGTTGAGTTTCAGTCATCTAAAATTGAAAGCACTGTTCTTTATTAAGGTTGTTGTTATTCAGTAACTCAATCATGTCTGACTCTTTGTGACCCTGTGTACTATAGCTTGCCAGGCTCCTCTGTCCCCCACTATCTCCCACTGAAAGTGAAAGCCACTCAGTCATGTCCAATTCTTTGCAACCCCATGGAATTCTCTAGGCCAGAATACTGGAGTGGGTAGCCTCTATGTTCTCCAGGGGATCTTCCCAACCCAAGAATCAAACCCAGGTCTCCTACATTGCAGGAGGATTCTTTACCAGCTGAGCCACAAGGGAAGCACAATCTCCTGGAGTGTGCTCAAATTCATATCCATTGAGTCAGTGATGCTATCTAACCATTTCATCCCTTGCTGCTCCCATCTTCTTTTGCCTTCAATCTTTCACAGCATCAGGGTCTTTTCCAATGAGTGGACTCCAATCCAGCATTTCACATGATGTACTCTGCATAGAAGTTAAGTAATCTGGATGATAATATACAGCCTTTTCATATCCCTTTCCCAATTTTGAACCACTCAGTTGTTCCATTCCAGTTCTAACTCTCATTTCTTGACCTGCATACAGGTTTCTCAGGAGACAGGTAAGGTGGTCTGGTATTCCCCTATCTTTAAGAATTTTCCACAGTGTGTTATGATCCACACAGTCAAAGGCTTTAATGTGGTCAAGGAAGCAGAAGTAAATGTTTTTCTGGAATTCCTTTGCTTTCTCCATGATCCAGTGACTGTTGGCTATTTGATTCTCTGGTTCCTCTGCCTTTTCTAAATTCAGCTTGTGCATCTGGAAGTTCTCGGTTCAGGTAGTGCTAAAGCCTAATTTGAAGGGTTTTGAGCATAACCTTGCTAGCATGTCAAATGAGTGCAATTATATGGTAGTTTGAAATTCTTTGGTCTTGCCCTTCTTTGGGATTGAAATGAAAACTGACCTTTTCCAGTCTTAATCTCTTCTGCTTCTGTTAGGTCCTTACCATTTCTCTTCTTTATAGCGCCCATCCTTGCCACCAGGTGATATTAATTTCCTCATGATTCAAACTCAGACTTTAGCTCTGAGTGAGCTAAAGGTCACATAGATTCTAAGTGACAAAAATAAGAATTATACACTCAACTCTATATCTATTTTTACTTTTTTTCTTTATTTTTAATTAGAGGGTAATTACTTAATATTGTGATGGGTTTTGCCATATATCAAGATGAACCAGCCATAGGTATACATATGTCCCCTCCCTCTTGAACCTCTCTCCCACCTCCCTCCCCATACACCCTTTAGGTTGTCACAGAGCACCGACTTTGGGTTCTCTGTGTCATGTGTCAAACTCACTCTGGCTATCTATTTTACATGTGGTCATCTACATCTTATTTTTGAGCCTAACACTCATAATGTTTTTTACACTATTTCTCTAGACCAGGTATAGAGGTACATTTTCCTGTCTTCAGACAAAGTAAAAACAAGGGAAGCAGAGCCTGCCTAAAATGTAAGTAGTACCCAATCTAACCCTGTCTTGAAGTAATTTAACTCTGGGACTCTTTCCACTGCTGGTGATTTTCCTATGCCAAAATCTCCACAACTCCCTGCATGTGCCAGGATATTGCATGATCTCATGATTTTGCTTGTGCTATGTCCAATTATTAATACACTTTGTCTTCACAACTTTGCCTTGAAAGCTCATACAAGTCCTTTAAGACCTAGTTGAAAAGCCAGATCAATCATAATTTCCCAGGCAGAGTTTACAGCATCCAGACCTTAACAACCTGCTTTAATGCACCCTTTAACAGAAAACAATATGTAGGCAAGTTGAAAATGTTATTTATGAACAATTAAGCCCACAGTACAGAACAATTAATCTCAAATCATAGAGCCAGAAATTAGAGGGCCTCACACATAGACCTTTTTTCCAAAACTGCTGAGAATTTTGCATGGTATGATGGTTAGTAACCAGTCTCACTCTGGAGCTAACCTAACTTGGTCAGAACCCCAGCCCTGTGGTTTGTGTCCATGGATAAACTACATAATTTCAGTGGGCTTTAGCATCTTTTTCTCTGGAAAAAGAAAGAGAATAATAATAATACTGTCTTAAAGTTAGTGTGAGAAAGAAATAGGTTGATTTATTATGAAAAGTGAAAATAGTATCTAGCACACACTGAGTACTGTACAATGACATTGATGATCAGAAAAAAATAAGTAAATATCTCTAAAGATTATAATGAAAACCTTGGGGGAAATAAAAGTTTCCCTAGCAATAAATCAATATATTCTATCTACCTAAAATGAGTGCTGCTTCAAACAAAAACAGAAGCCTGGATAGAACCATCCCAGTGTAAAACGTTTGGGTCACGGTCTCACTGAGAAACACAGAAATAGATAAGCTGAATAAAAAAAAAAAGAAAAGAAAGAAAAAAAAAAGCATGGATAAAAGCAGAACAGACTCCAGTTGCTTTCCCAAGCTACTTCGGAAAAACTATATATTAATATTTGAAGCTTAAGTCTTACAGTTATTTTTTTCTAGCTATGAATCTTAAAATAGTGATATACCTTTTAACTCTTTCCATGATTTGCTTCAAAATAATCCAGTGGATGGTCCAGGGAGAGATGAGGGGGTATAGACGTAACACTTTTTCCTTGAAAAATTCTAGAAGTTGGGTGGTGGCAGTACTATTCTTTTTACTTTTATTTGTAAAACAATTTTTAACATTTGATCTTATCATTGGGTTATGAACATTTTCAGATTGGGTGTGAGACCAGGTGACTTTTTAAAAAATATCCTTCCTGACAGCAACAGCTCAACATTGGTAGTGTTAACCATGACATTTGTTTTAACAAATGAGCTAAAACAGCATTTTTTTAAGATGCTAAAATTACCTGTAAAACATTTTATTAAAATAATTAATCATAAAATAACTAATAGGGAAACAAATTTTATAATATCAATAAATACCAAATACATTGAGTGCCATTCATTTTTTAAAATAGAATGTTTATATCAAAACTGTATTAAAAATTCAAAAAGAAAAAATGTACAGAAAAGCCTTGCTCTCACCCCTCTTCCCCCAGATGATATTTTATTAGGCCTCTGTTTATCTTTCCAGTGTGACATTATACAGATACAAGCAAATGTGGGTATTCCCTTTCTCCTTCTTATGTAAAATTCATTATATATTATATATTTTTATAAAACACATAGTTATATGTACATACATATATTGTTCTTCACCTTGCATTTTTTACTTACTATATCTTGGGCATATTTCCATTTCAATAAGGAAATTTTCCTTCGTTTTTGTTACAGCTGCATACTATTCCACTGTGTGGATATACAGTCTGTTAAACCAGTTTTCTGTTGATGGACATTTGTGTTGTTTTCTATTTTTTACTATTGGAAACAATGACAAACATTTACAAAGCATATGAGTAACTGTGGGATGTGAATGTGAGCTCATTTGCTCAGTTGTGTCTGAGTCTTTGTGAACTCATGGACTGTAGCCTGCCAGGTTCCTCTGTCCATGGAATTTTCCAGGCAAGAATACTGGAGTGGGTTATCATTTCCTTCTCCATAAAACAGCTTTTTATATTACCATTAGCCCTGAATTTCCCTAGCTTGAGTGTATATCTAGATCATCTACAAGGTCTCATTAAAACCTGATCACCAGACTTCTTCCAGTCAGGAGTTTCTAATTCAGTAGTTCAGGAAGGATTCCAGTTTGTGTATTTCTAACTGGAAGAGGTAGAGGCTGGTAGAGGCTGCTGCTCTGGAACCCGTTCTTTTAGAACATTTCACCCAATCTCTATATTCATAGCATTGTCTCCCGTATTATTAAGGACTCAGCATCATGAAGATAGAGTTATATTCTCTGTATTATTAGAGCACTGAACAGTATGTGGAATATTGTGTAAGATTCATAATTGAACATAAGTGTACTTAATATCTCTAGATTTTCTTGGCTCATATTCAAACAAAAGAATCAGTTTAAATTACCTTTGAGATTCTTTCCAAGAGATTGAAATGAGAATGTGAGAACAATGGATATTATTTTAAATTTTACTGAATATGACTTTAATTGGGATAGCAACATCTAGTCATTAATCCAAAAATAATGAAAGGGTAAATGCATCCTTTGTACCAGACACTATCTTGAGGACAGGAGCATGGCTCTCAGATGTCTTCAAGGCTTTGCTTTCATTGACTGGAAAGATTAATATTGTAATAGCATGAGAGAGAATTAGAATCCCCAGATAGGGAGGTCATTTTTATTGCTACTGCAAAAACACAGATGTAAAATCATACATGTCTCATTGCAGGTTGTCAATGCAAAAATGGAAAAGAAGGAGTAAATATAAAAGAAGACTAAATCGTCTATTATAAAAGAAGATTAAAAAAAAAATAAACCTCAGTATCTCTTTAATTTGGGAGAATAGAATGCTAGACACTTTTCTTGTTTCTACCATAAAAGTATATTTCTTGAAAAGGATAGAACATTATGTCAGCACAATGTAAATATAAATAAGTCAATTTGATATAAATATAATCTGTAAGTTAGGTAAGAATACAGTCTTTTCCATTTCTGGAAATTGGAAAAAATTCTTATATTAATCACAGGGATTGTGACTTTAGTAAGATGATTCTTATATAGGTGGTTTATGCTTTTTGATACTCAGGCATTGAAAAATAAACTAAGCCTTAAAGATGTCATGTTTGCTCACACTACGTTTTTATGATTCAACTTTTCATTTTGGTTTGTTTTGCTGTCTTTCCTTAAGGGCTAACCATTGCTTTACCCAGCAGGGAGAAGAGAGCTCACCCACCAGGTTCCCTCCAACTTGCACTGATGAGCTCTTGGGGCTGTTTACATTAGCCATGCAAATTTGAAAAACCCCAACTGCCTCCTGGTGTTTAAATCTCACAACCCAATTTGTTTCTGAGGCTGGTGCACTTAGCAGCTGTGCCACAGAGCTTTGCCCATCCCTAAGACAAAAGCTAAGAAATAAAAAATAAAAGACTAGGCAAAATACCCCAATGTCTTAGACAGATCACTGCATCGAAGGAGGTAATTAATGACCCTGAACAGTCACAGCCAACCTATTTTCAGTTATAATCAAGATGAAAACGTATGTGTCAGGTATTTTCCGGAACCGGACCATATGTATAATAGTCGCTCACAAGCACACTTTGAAAAGTTAGTAATGACAAAATGTATGTGCCTAAGCAATTTCCTCCCTCCCCATCAACAATAGCTTTTTCTTACAGTTTATTTTAAAACATCTGTTTCTGGCAGATTTAAGAAGATATGAGTTTGGATTTTTAAAAATCCCACTGCTGTTAAAACAACAGGAAAAAGAAAAAGTACATATTTATGTATTTTGGCTAAAATGTCCCTCAGTTGAGCCGTTTCTGAGGAAAAGTGCCTTTAACACAAGTCTCAGAGACTATGGGGGTGTAAATAAAAACTCAAAAAATGAACATCTCTGAGCTTTAAATCTGGAAGTGAGTTGGAACTGACACTGCTATTACAAGGAAATAACCTTGGAGTCTAGTGTTCCATTCTGCATTTAGCACACTATATTAGCGTATGTAGAAAAAATTCCCTGTAAGACCCTTTGCAATTTAGCCTTAATCTGCTTCTCCCTTCATCAAATAAATAAATAAATAACGTCAATACACTTCACAATGTTTTTCAAAAACATAGATACCTTTGCATTGCTATATGCCATAGATCATTATTCATGATGATGATCCTGCCTTGACGGCGTCCTCATTCTTTACCTTTTAGTCTTACTTTTATTTATTTTTAAATTTATTATTTTTAATTTGTATTGAAGTATAATTGATTTACAATGCCGTGTTACTTTCAGGTATACAGCAAAGTTAGTTGTACAGATACATATATCCACTTATTTTCTCATATGCTATTGCTAAGTCACTTCAGTCGTATCCGACTCTGTGTGACCCCATAGACGGCAGCCCACCAGGCTTCCCCGTCCCTGGGATTCTCCAGGCAAGAACACTGGAGTGGATTGCCATTTCCTTCTCCAATGCATTAAAGTGAAAAGTGAAAGCGAAGTCGCTCAGTCATGTCCGACCCTCAGTGACCCCGTGGACTGCAGCCTTCCAGGTTCCTCAATCCATGGGATTTTCCAAGCAAGAGTACTGGAGTGGGGTGCCATTGCCTTCTCATATAGGTCATTGCAAAGTATGGAGTAGAGTTCCCTGTGCTATACTGTAGGTCCTTATTATCTATTTTCTGCATCAGTTCAGTACAGTTCAGTCGCTCAGTCACGTCCAACTCTTTGCAACCCCACCCACCGTCTATGGGGTCGCACAGAGTTGGACATGACTGAAGCGACTTAGCAGCAGCAGCAGCAGCAGCAAGCCTCCCTGTCCATCACCAACTCCCAGAGTTTACTCACACTCATGTCCATCGAGTCGGTGATGCCATCCAGCCATCTCATTCTCTGTCATCCCCTTCTCCTCCTGCCCCAATTCCTCCCAGCGTCAGGGTCTTTTCCAATGAGTCAACTCTTTGCATGTGGTGGCCAAAGTACTGGAGTTTCACCTTTAGCATCAGTCCTTCCAATGAACACCCAGGGCTGATCTCCTTCAGAATGGACTGGTTGGATCTCCTTGCAGTCCAAGGGACTCTCAAGAGTCTTCTCTAACACCACAGTTCAAAAGCATCAATTCTTTGGTGCTCAGCCTTCTTCACAGTCCAACTCTCATATCCATACATGACCACTGGAAAAACCATAGCCTTGACTAGCCGGACCTTTGTTGGCAAAGTAATGTCTCTGCTTTTGAATATGCTATCTAGGTTGGTCATAACTTTCCTTCCAAGGAGTAAGCTTCTTTTAATTTCGTGGCTGCAGTCACCATCTGCAGTGACTTTGGAGCCCTCCAAAATAAAGTCTGACACTGTTCCACTGTTTCCCCATCTATTTCCCATGAAGTGATGGGACCAGATGCCATGATCTTAGTTTTCTGAATGTTGAGCTTTAAGCTAACTTTTTCACTCTTCTCTCATCAGGAGGCTTTTTAGTTCCTCTTCACTTTCTGTCATAAGGGTGGTGTCATCCGCATATCTGAGGTTATTGATATTTCTCCCGGCAATCTTGATTCCAGCTTGTGCTTCTTCCAGCCCAGCGCTTCTCATGATGTACTCTGCATATAAGTTTAAGCATAGTAGTGTCTATATGTTAATTGCAGTCTCTCGATTTATCCTTCTCCTCTCTCTCCCTCTTGTTAATCATAAACTGATTTACAATGTTGTGTTAATCACTGTTTTGCAGCAAAGTGATTCAGTTATACATATACCTGTATTTAATTCTTTTTTCAAATATACTTTCCGTTATGGTTTACCATTTTTTTTTGGGCTGTGCTCTGTCTTCATTGCTACAGGCTCTTTTCTAGTTGCAATGAGTGAGGGCTACTCTTCATTGCAGTGTGTGAACTTCTCATTGCAGTGACTTCTCTTGTTGCAGAGCACAGCTCTAAAACATGCAGGCTTTGTAGTTGTGACACATGGACTCATTAGTTGTGGTTGCCAGGCTCTGGAGCACGGGCTCAATAGTTATGGCACATGGCCTTAATTGCTCCAGGGCATGTGGGATCTTGCCAGACCAAGGATGGAGTCCATGGCTCCTGTGTTGGTAGGTGGATTCTTTACCACTAAGCTCCCAGGGAAGTACTAACATGGGATATTGAATACGGTTCTCTATAAGACCTTGATGTTTAGCCATTCTATATATAAAAAGCTTATATCTGATAACCCCAGTCTCTGACTCCGTACCTTCCCCAACACTCTTGGCAATCACCAGTCTGTTTGCTGTGCCCAGGATTCTGTTTCTGTTTCATAGATAGGTTCATTTATGTCCTATTTTAGATTCCACTTATAAGTGATATCATATGATGTTTGTCTTTTATCTTTCTTACTTCACTTAGAATGATAATCTCCAGTTGTAACCATGCTGCTGCAAATGACATTATTTTGTTCCTTTTTGTGACTGAGTAGTATTCCACTGGATGTATGTGCCACATCTTCTGTATCCATTCTTCTGATGATGGTCATTTAGCTTATTTTCATGTGTTGGCTATTGTGAATAGTGCTGTTATGAATAGATGAGTACATGTATCTTTTTGAATTATGTTTTTGTCCCCCAGATATATGCCCAGGAGTGGGATTGTTGGATCATATAATAATTCCATTTTTAGTTTTGTGAGGAACCTCCATACTGTTTTCCACAGTGGCTGCACCAACTTACATTGCCACCAACAATGTAGGAGTGGCATTCACATCCTCTCTGGCATTTGTTATTTGTAGACTTCATAATTATGGTCATTCTAACCAGTGTGAGATGGTACTCCTTGTCATTTTAGAAAATCTTATAATTTACATTTGTTCTCCAATTTCTCCAATTGCAGAACTTGTTCTCCAAGTTCTCCAATTTTATCAGCTCTCTAAGCCTTCCTCTATCCTAACATACAATATCAATGTCTACCTATTAGCTGCTTTAGCAATAGCACTATCAAATGTACATTATTATTATATATATGATAATGCATTGCCCTCTGAACTAGAAACTCCATAAAACTCTCTGGTTGAAAGTGACTCATTTATCCTCAGGTAATTGACAGTTGAAGTGAGTATTTAATAAGTGAAGTCTTATTTTACTGAGTTGTCTGTATGACTTTTCTTACCATCAAGAATTAGTTAACATACTCATTTGTCTATTTCAGGTTATAGACCTGCACTTCTAATTTCTTTAGGTAATTTTTAAATAAGTTTTTGAAGGTGTGACCAGATGCAAATCTTTTCTGAAGCTCTTGGTGGAATAAGTTGCTTTTATAAGCCTGGATGTCAATCCTTCACCACTTATTCCCTCTGTAAATTTTCTATTTTAGCAAATGACCAATGTTTTCCTGATTTTAGGTACAGTGTCTTGTATAAGATTGCCTTTGAAAAGTGAAGTATGCCCTCAATGGCCTAATTAATTATGTACTTTGCAGCAAGGCTCTGCTTTCAATCGTCTACTACATCAGAGCACTTCAACACTAACTGAAAATTTAATCAAGCAGGAGCAATGTAGTTTAAGCAAGGTAATGTTTTAGATAAGAGTAAATAGAACTTAAAAAGAAGATAAACACACCATTCTAATTGAAAAAAACAATGTGTCTCTATATTGTTAGAAGGAAATTAAAAAAAAAAACACTCTTGTGAGTTAATGTAGCATGTCTTCACTTTAAAAATGGGAAAAAATAAAAAAAGATAAGGCTTAAGAAAGCATTTTAACTTGAGACTCTCCTCTATACTTGAACACTATCTTGTTATGAAATGCTGTGAAGACAAGCTTCTAGAGTACACCTCAGCCTCAAATGTGTCAGTGCTTTTTGGAGAGAGATTACAGGTGAAATCCTAGGAGAAAAATTGCAGAAGGAGCCACAACTTGCTTTCCCCACTTGATGAGTTATTTATGTCTCTCTCTCTCTTTTTTTTTTTTTGTTTGAAAGTACAGTTGATTCTGTGCTTTCATTCATATCTGATAAATACTCAAGGAAACCTAGTTTTATATTAGAATAAGATTATTTTTCTTAGCCACAATAGAGGATTATGAGCTCATGAACTTTTACACCACTGTAAATATTAAGACTAGAAATTTACCTGATGAGTCCCTAAGGTGAAAGAATGTACATGTCAGTCTGTGTACCTCTCTTCCCTCCTCTCAGAAGAGAATGAGCTCATAAAGTTAATGACATGTAAGCTGTTTCAGCAAAGATTATGAAAACAATGTGTTTTACACTTTATTCATTTGTGTTTACATCTGTTTGCATTCTTTCTGTAGCTCATTAATAGCCTTCTCAAAATATATTACATTATGTAGCTAGCATTTGTGTTACAATTTTAGAAATAAAAGTCCATTGCTTTTTATGGGATTAACTCTCATAAATGAAGCACTGTCCCTGAAAAACCAGAAAATGTGTAGTTAGTTAATCTATCTGTAAGGTTTCATGATATCCTACATGTAGTGCCCATAGAGAAAGCTGAGGGGATAATTCCTCAACTGCTCTAGAAAACTAATCTCCAACTCTGGAAACAGTTACATTCAATGAAATTCTAGGTTCCCATTAAGCAGTTGGAGACATTCATAAGCCAAGAATTCCTCTCCCTTGAGAAAATCCTGTTCCATATCAAAGGTGACAGTGGTTCATCTAATCATTTATTTGGATAAGTGGAGACAAAATAGACATCTCAGACAAAAGACTGGAATTCAGTCTAAACCACTTTACTTACTGGCTTTGGGCAACTAAGTTCTCCGTGTCTCAATTGATACTAGGATTAATATCTTTTAAAGAATAGTTTGTTATAAAAACTACTTGTTAATCATCCCAAGATAAGGTAGCTGTGTAATGCTTAGCTTTCTGCCCTTTTCTTAGATGATACTAGAAAGCAGTATTAACTTTCATCTGGAAGTCTGGATACTCCAGTTTCACAGGCCTAATTTAATCACTCACTAAAAATTGGGGAGCTACAGAGTTCAGGCTAATATTTTTCTGTTGGCTTGAAAACCATGCTTTTCAAACATTATTCTCAAAATCAGTCTATTTGCAAAAAGGATACTTTGTTTTTCTAGGTCTCTCTCTCCAATATTAGAGTATTCCCAGACTCCCAAAATACACATTGCTTTGTAAGTTTTGAAAGTGCTCTCTAATCTGGGGGACATAGCCTTGGCTAGTAAAAAGTCTTCATGTCCAGTCGCTTTTGGTTTTTCAGGGCCATGTGGTTGCTTTTCTATCCATATGCATCAGAACATCGTTTTATCACAATGGTGACTGAGACACCAAATAAACTGACCATATCTCACACATTCTAATTTTCCTTTTGTCCCTGTTTCTCAAAATTATGAGATGACAATAGAATTTTCCACCATTTTTATTTGTGAGACCTCTGAAGTGCTGCCCTCCTCCTGCCTTTCTCCCTCACCAATGTAGGGCTTTTTGGCCTTACCATTTCTCTGGCAGGTTCCTTCCATGGCTTTTTAGGTTGTGTATCTTCTGATTGCCAAGCATAATCACAATAAAAACAACTTATTATCTATATAAAGAGAGGATTCTTTGAAGAAGACAGAACAGAACATTTCCTATTTCCCTTGTCAACTTATTCCTCATACATTATTGATAGGATGTCCTCAAGTAGGAATTCCAATCTAGAAAACATGGCAGTTGAAATTCCAATTTCCAAAGACATTCCTTGCATAGTCTTCACATAATGTGTGAGATCTTCAATCCTTAGGGCTCCACATGTAAGTTTCCATGTAAAAGCTCCTACTGTGTCAGACCAATTTATATCAGAGTCCACATCCCATCTCTTGTAATCTTGTTCTGTCAGATTCTCCACCCTCCTTTCAGGAGAGGCCAACATTTGAACAGGTAGAGGTTTCATTCTCTGTGTCCTACATCTTGGAACTGTTAATTGTAGATTTATTGCTATAAATATTGATGCCAATAAGGGAAATAAATCAGACAGGAAATATTACATGATCTCACTTTCATGTGGAATCTAAAAAACTTGAACTCACAGACACAGTGAGTAGATTGGTGGTTGCCAGGGGTTGGAAGTTGGGGAAATGAAGAAATTGTGGATTAATATGTATTAACTTTCATTATAAGATGAATAAATTCCACAGACCTAATGTTAACAATACAGTACTATACAGTACTATGTACTTAATATTTGCTTAGAGGGTAGATGGTAAATATTCTACATACACACACACAGAAAATAATTACAATCTGAGGTGATACAAATGTTAACCAGCATTTTTGTAGTAATCATTTCATAATATATATCTAAACCAAACCATTACTTTGTACACATTGCTGCTGCTGCTGCTAAGTCACTTCAGTCGTGTCCGACTCTGTGTGACCCCATAGACGGCAGTCCGCCAGGCTCCCCCGTCCCTGGGATTCTCCAGGCAAGAACACTGGAATGGGTTGTCATTTCCTTCTCCAATGCATGAAAGTGAAAAGTGAAAGTGAAGTCGCTCAGTCGTGTCCGACTCTTTGCTACCCCATGGACTGCAGCCTACCAGGCTCCTCCGTCCATGGGATTTTCCAGGCAAGAGTACTGGAGTGGGGTGCCATTGCCTTCTCCGTTGTACACCTTAAATTTACACAAAGTTAATTTGTCAATTATATCAAAATGAAGCCAAGAAACAAAACAATAAAAATAAAGGCACCTGTAAAAAAGACATTTATACCAGCTTCTGCTTTAAGATTTAGACTTAAAAGACCTCTTAGCCCTGGAGAAAAATTGAATCATGGTTCTCTGTTTCCTGTAGATTTCAACCAATGATAAGTTTGGCCTTAACTATGCATATTTTTTTAAAAAGATAAGTTTATGTGTAAATCAAGGTTAATTCCAGAAAATAGGCCCAATTTGGAAACAGCCCAAGTATCTATCAACATAAGAATAGACAAACTAACCATGATACATCACATAAAAGGGACTAGTATTCAGCAATAAGAAAGGAACACTATCTGAAACACACAAAAAAGATAAAATCATAATGAGCAAAAGAAGTCAGCCACCAAAGGTTATACATGAATGTTTCTATGTATAGGACGTTCTAAAACTGGCAAAGCTATTATTCTTAGAAGTCAAAATATTGGTTGCCTGGGGCAGGAGGATAAGGTTGATTGCAGTGGGCAGGGAGAACTATCAAGGTATATAGGAATATCCAATGTCTTCATCTAGGCAGTAATTATAGGAGTGTATCCATGTGTGTCAGGAGGCAACAGTTGGAACAGACATGTTGGAACAACAACAGACATGGAACAACAGACTGGTTCCAAGTAGGAAAAGGAGTACATCAAGGCTGTATACTGTCACCCTGCTTATTTAACTTCTATGCAGAGAATATCATGAGAAACGCTGGGCTGGAAGAAGCACAAGCTGGAATCAAGATTGCCGGGAGACATCTCAATACCTCAGATATGCAGATGACACCACCCTTATGGCAGAAAGTGAAGAGGAACTAAAAAGCCTCTTGATGAAAGTGAAAGAGAAGAGTGAAAAAGTTAGCTTAAAGCTCAACATTCAGAAAACTAAGATCATGGCATCTGGTCCCATCACTTCATGGCAAACAGATGGGGAAACAGTGGAAACAGTGTCAGACTTTATTTTTTTGGGCTCCAAAATCACTGCAGATAGTGACTACAGCCATGAAATTGAAAGAAGCTTACTCCTTGGAAGGAAAGTTATGACCAACCTAGATAGCATATTGAAACAGAGACATTACCTTGCCAACAAAGGTCCGGCTAGTCAAGGCTATGGTTTTTCCAATGGTCATGTATGGATGTGAGAGTTGGACTGTGAATAAAGCTGAGCACCGAAGAATTGATGCTTTTGAACTGTGGTGTTGGAGAAGACTCTTGAGAGTCCCTTGGACTGCAAGGAGATCCAACCAGTCCATTCTAAAGGAGATCAGTCCTGGGTATTCTTTGGAAGGAATGATGCTAAAGCTGAAACTCCAGTACTTTGGCCACCTCATGCGAAGAGTTGACTCATTGGAAAAGACTCTGATGCTGGGAGGTATTGGGTGCAGGAGTAGAAGGGGATGACAGAGGATGAGATGGCTAGATGGCATCACTGACTCAGACGTGAGTTTGAGTGAACTCCAGGAGTTGGTGATGGACAGTGAGGCCTGGCGTGCTGCGATTCATGGGGTCACAAAGAGTTGGACACAACTGAGCGACTGAACTGAACTTATCCTTGTGTTAAATTATTTTCAATAATTATCCATAGCTAAATATCTGTATTTTCCAGTAGCATATCAATGTGGCTCATTGTCTTCAGTTCAGTTGCTCAGTTGAGTCTGACTCTTTGTAACCCCATGGACTGCAGCATGCCAGGCTTCCTTGTCCTACACCAACTCCCAAAGCTTGATAAAACTCATGTTCATCATTAGTGATACCAACTGACCATCTCATCCTCTGTCCCCTTCTCCTCCCACTTTCAATCTTTCCCAGCATCAGGGTCTTTTCCAATGGGTCAGTTCTTCTCATCGGGTGGCCAAAGTATTGGAATTTCACCTTCAGCATCAGTCCTTCCAATGAATATTTAGGACTGATTTTCTTTAGGATGGACTGGTTGGATCTCCTGCAGTTCAAGGGACTCTCAAGAGTCTTCTCTGACACCACAGTTCAAAAGCATCAATTATTCAGTGATCTGCCTTCTTTATGGTCCAACTCTCACATCCATACGTGACTACTGGAAAAACAATAGCTTTAATTACATGGACCTTTGTCAGCAATATCTCTGCTTTTTAATATGCTAAGTCAGTCAAAGCCTTTCTTCCAAGGAGCAAGCATCATTTAATTCGTGACAGTAGTCACCATCTACAGTGATTTTGGAGTCCAATAATGTAAAGTCTGACAATGTTTCCATTGTTTCCCCATGTATTTGCCATGAAGTGATGGGACCAGATACCATGATCCTTGTTTTTTGAATGTTGAGTTTTAAGCCAACTTTTTCATTTTCCGCTTTCACTTTCATCAACAGGCTTTTTAGTTCTTCTTCGCTTTCTGCCATAAGGGTAGTGGCATCTGCGTATCTAAGGTTATTGATACTTCTCCCGGCAATTGTTCTATGTCCAGTATTAACTGTTGCTTCTTGACCTGCATACAGATTTCTTAGGGGCAAGTAAGGGGGTCTGGTGGTCCCATCTCCTGAAGAATTTTCTACAGTTTTTGTAATCCACAGTCAAGGGCTTTGGCATAATCAATAAAGCAGAAGTAGATGTTTTTCTGGAATATTCTTGCTTTTTCTATGATCCAATGGATGGTGGCATTTTGATCTCTGGTTTCTCTGCCTTTTCTAAATCCAGCTTGAACATCTGGAAGTTCATGATTCACATACTATTGAAGCCTGGATTGAGAATATTGAGCATTACTTGGCTAGCATGTGAGATGAGTGCAATTGTGCTATAGTTTGAACATTTTTTGCCATTGCCTTTCTTTGGGATTGGAATGAAAACTGACCTTTTCCAGTCCTGTGGCCATTCCTGAGTTTTCCAAATTTGCTGGCATATTGAGTGCAGCACTTTCACAGCATCATCTTTTAGAGTTTGAAATATCTCAACTGGAATTCCATCACCTCTACTAGCTTTGATCTTAGTGATGCTTCCTAAGGCCCACTTGACTTCTCATTCCAGGATGTCTGGCTCTAGGTTAGTGATCACACCATTGTGGTTATGTGGGTCATTAAGATCTTCTTTGTAGAGTTCTTCTGTGTATTCCTGCAACCTATTCTCAATATCATCTGCTACTGTTATGTCCATACTGTTTCATTCTTTATTGTGCCCATCTTTGCACGAAATGTTCCCTTGGTGTCTCTAATTTTCTTGAAGAGCTCTCTAGTCTTTTCCATTCTATTGTTTTCCTCTATTCTTTGCATTGATCACTGAAGAATGCTTTCTTATCTCTCCTTGCTATTCTTTGGAACTCTGCATTCAAATGGGTATATCTTCCTTTTTCTCCTTTGCCTTTGGCTTCTCTTCTTTTCACAGCTATTTGTAAGGCCTCCTCACACAATCATTTTGCCTTGTTGCATTTCTTTTTCTTGGGGATGTTCTTGATCACTTCTGCCTGTACAAGGTCACAAACTCCATCCATAGTTTTTCAGGCACTCTATCAGATCTAATCCTTTAAATCTATTTGTCACTTTGAATGTATAATCATAAGGAATTTAATTTAGTTCATATCTGAATGGTCTAGTGGTTTTCCCTACTTTCTTCAAGTTAAGACTGAATTTGGCAATAAGGAGTTTGCAATCTGAGCCACAGTCAGCTTCCAGTCTTCTTTTTGCTGACTGTATAGGGCTTCTCCATCTTTGGCTGCAAAGACTATAATCAATCTGGTTTTGGTATTGACCATCTGGAAATGTCCATGTGTAGAGTCTTCTCTTGTGTTGTTGGAAGAGGGTGTTTGCCATGACCAGTGCATTCTCTCGGCAAAAGTCTATTAGCTTTTGCTCTGCTTCATTTTGTACTATAAGGCCAAATTTGCCTATTACTCCAGGTATCTCTTGATTTTCTACATTTCATTCCAGTCCTCTATAATGAAAAGGATATCTTTTTTGCACGTTAGGTCTAGAACATCTTGTAGGTTTTCATAGATTCATTTAACTTCAGCTTCTTAAGCATTACTGGTTGGGGCATAGACTTGGATTACTGTGCTATTAAATGGTTTGCCTTGGAAATGAACAAAGACCATTCTGTTGTTTTTGAGACTGCACCCGAGTATTACATTTCTGACTCTTTTGTTGACTTTGAGGGGTACTTCCTTTCTTCCAAGGGATTCTTCCCACAGTATAGATATAATGGCCATCTGAATCAAATTCGCCCATTCCCGTCCATTTTAGTTCACTAGTTTGTAAAATGTCAGTGTTCAGTCTTGCCATCTTCTGTTTGACCACTTCCAATTTGCCTTGATTCATGGACCCAACATTCCAGGTTTGTACGCAATACTGTTCTTTATAGCATCGGACTTTACTCCCATCACCAGTCACATCCACAACTGGGCATTGTTTTTTCTTTGGTTCCGTGTCTTCATTCTCTCTGGAGTTATTTCTCCACTGATCTCCAGTAGCATATTGGGCACCTACCAACCTGGGGAGTTCTTCTTTCAGTGTTCTCTCTTTTTGCCTTTTCATGCTGTTTATGGGGTTCTCAAGGCAAGAATACTGAAGTGGTTTGCCATTCCCTTCTCCAGTGGACCATGTTTTGTCAGAACTCATCACCATGACCCGTTGTCTTGGGTGTCCGTACACGGCATCGCTTGGCTCATTGTCTTAGATGTAAATATAGTAAATTCTAAAATGTAGCGTTCAAAAGCTGGGAATAAACATCTTAAAATACCCATGTAATTTATTCATTATCTCTATTTCTCTTCTTATAATTCTTTTATGTCTGTTTCAATCTTAATCAGTTTAGCCAAAATTATTATCAAGACAAGTTTCCTGGTGTTTTGATTATATTTACACACTGATGAAATTTGGAGTTCATTGATATATTGAAAGATGAAACTCAAACAGTGAGTAGACTTTTTTAAAATGTCAATGTCTTTGGTTAGTAAAGATGCAGTTTTAGTACTGAATCATTAATATCAACAAGTATGATTTTTATAAAATAAACTAAGGAGGAAATCTAACATAATTCCCAGTGATAGAAAGGGCAGAAGACCTATTTGGAAAACAAGTAAAATTCAAACATCTTCTGCATTTTGATAAGAGACTGCTGCTTATGTGCTGGAGGTTAAGTAACATTATTTTCTCTTAGGCTGCCTATGGATAATCTTCTCTCAGTTGGACTACATATAATACCTATTCATACCATTAATATGACTTATTGAAATCCAAAACTTTGGGATGCTCAGAAGTAATCAATAGTGATTGCATTTGTTTTCTTACCTTATAAATAGACTCATCACATTTTTAAAAATTAGCATCCTCTGTAATAATAATAAATCTACCAGTGTGTGTTTGTATCTGCATGAAACTTCAGAAAGGAATGTTTAAAACACTTCCAAATAAATACTCACAAGCATTTTAAATAATTATGATTTAACATAATTTTTTGAAGGAAAAATTTTTTGAAGGAAAACCACATTCATGGAAAAATTCAAAAAGATGAAAAGAAGTACCTAAAATAGCATTAATAAATATAGTTGTAAAAAAAAATATATATATATATAGTTGCAATCACCAAGCTGTTTTAAGGAACTATAGTCCTCTAAACATTCTAGATTATTTTTATTCATCTTCTGTCTCCTGGAACCTAGAGCTTTCATGTAATTATTGTTTGTCATTATTATTGCATCTCTTAAGACATTTAAAATGTAATTTTTACCATTTATGTTTATATTTAATCTAAAAGAATATAACTGTCAATTTCAAGAAATATTCCATTATATCCATTGCTTTAAGATCCACTCTAGAGTCTGAATATGGTAAATGATTAATAATATGCTAATAAATGATAGCCATTTAACAATAAATTCTGTCTTCCAAAAAATCTAGTCAAAGAGAGTATAAGACCTATCTAAAATAAGAAAATAATCAGAGATATTCATAAATTCCTATTCTTATTATTGAAAGTGAAAAAAATGTGATCAAAATAGATTGCAAACATGAACACTACTTTTGCCTTAAACCTGAGTATTTGAACATCATTCAAAAACTAAAACCTTTATAGAGAAAAATTTGAGATACCTTCCTTACCCAACTTTACACCCAAGCAAGTCTCTCCAGAATCCATTATCTCTTATTTATGTTCACAATTTTTAAAGATTCTTTTAATATGGGTCATTTTTTAAAAATCATTAATGAATTTGTTACAATAGTCCATCTGTTTTATGTTTTGTCTCTTTTTTTTTGGCTGCAAGGATGTTGGATCTTGGCTCCCCAACCAGGTATCAAACCAGCACCCCCTGTACTGGAAACCCAGACCACCAGAAAGTCCTAACTGGACCACCAGAAAAGTCCTAACTTTTGCATTTCAGAATAGTATATTTATACTGCCTTTTCTCTTTTAATGACTTTGGACATTAACTTACAAGTACAGAGTATATCTCATCATCATACCTTCTTGTTTCCAATATTATACTCTTATTTTTAATTAAATCATCACTCTGTGATTATCGTGTTAAGACTGTAAATGTTCTTTACTTCTGAAGCGTGCAGTTGTCTACTTTAAAAAAAATGAGTTTTTAATATTCTGTTCTTCCTTGACTCAACTTTTGCTTTATTTTTGATTGCTTGATATTGCATATTAAATGCATAAGAGAACAATCATTGTCTTTATGTTGCTATAGCCAGAGAGAGATCCCCATCTTCAGTTTCACAGTAATAATTTCTATATAATCACATTCTTAAATAGGTATCTCCACCATATCTTCTAAGTTTTCTAAATAAGAGTATTATTCCACTTGGCCATGTTGCTTGAAATTAATTTTTATTGTTTGTGTCAATTAAGAAGGCTTCTGATTGAAAGGAACAAAAACTCATTGCAAATGGTTGAAACCATATTAAAATTTACCAGTTCTCATAAGGTGCTGTTTTAGTCTCTAAGTCGCATCTGAGTCTTGCGACCCGATGGACTATAGCCCATCAGGCTGCTATGTCCATGGAATTCTCCAAGCAAGAATACTGGAGAAGGTTGCCATACCTTCTCTAGGGGATCTTCCTGACCCAGGAACCAAACCTGTGTCTCCTGCATTACAGGCAGATCCCTTACTGACTTAGTTACAAGGGAAGTCTTATCCTCATAAGAGAATATTGCAAACCTGGGACACAGTAGGTTGGGCTGCTGTGGTGGAAGAATAGTTTATCATGTTATCAAAGGTGATTGGCATTCACAGATGTCTCTGTCAAGTTTTAGTAATATTTCTCAATTTTCTTGGAGAAGGAAATGGCAACCCACTCCAGTACTCTTGCCTGGAAAATCCCATGGACAGAGGAGCCTGGTAGGCTACAGTCCATGGGGTCGCAAAGAGTCGGACACTACTGAGCAACTTCACTTTACTTTTACTCAATTTTCTAGACTATTCAGACATGAGTTGACAAGGGAATAGGTGGTGAAATATTTTCCAGTGATAAATACTATTAATATGCTAAACTCAAAATTGTCTCCTCGTTCAGGTCAAAGCTTTTCTAGTTTGGATTACTTTATTTTTATTTTCTATTACAATAAGAATGCTTCAAATTTCCTAAGTGTTTCACCAGAAATACTTTAACTTATCTGAATCATGGCATTGTTAAAATATTTTCTGAGAAGAAAACACCCTTTGGTTGCAACTGGAGCAACTAAACAGACCCTGCAATCCATGAGAAGAACTCTTGTTTCTTTTCCCATGGAGGAAAAACATTAAGACTAAAATAAATATTTATTAAAATAGGATACAGCAAAAGTCACAGTATAGGAGCTGACTAGTCATTTCTCCATTCTTGATACCTCCAGTTCATCCTTCCCTTACCTGCCAGATTTTCTAAGCACACTGATCCTATAATGACACTGCTTAAACAAAATCTGTATAACTACTATTGACTTAACACTGCTAGTAATATTATTTCAAGATGCTAATAGCTTCTCTCAAAGATAATTTCTACATCCTTAGAAAGTCAAGAGAACTTCCTAAGTTACATTTATATTATAATGATGTTTTGCTCCATATGATAATTATTTGGATCTTTTTTTTCTTTCCAACTGAGTGGCAAACTTCTTGAGACTGTGCACCACATCTTATAAACCTTTTTATTCCCTATAAAATCCAGTACTATACCTTTCATATGTGAAATACTTAATATTTATGAAATAAATGCATTTTAAGAATGAATGAAGACAGCAATATCTAATACACTTTAGGGGAAACCATTAACTTTTAAAATATAAAGGCCATATTTTTTCCCACACTGGTTACTTTTTTAATTTATCAATGCTTACTGATACCATGCAGCTAGTGTAATTTTTGAAAAGTGGACGATAGTGAGCTGCACATGGGAGTTAATTCAAGTGTTTCAGACATCAAGCTATATTGAATGTAAGGTCATTTTGTTAACTTATTTTAATTGGGTGAAATAGCTGCACGTCTGACAATACCTTTTGATACTGGAACCATTTTGATGCTGGAACCATCAGTGATAGGCAGATTTTCAGTTTTTACCCATACAGTCTCATCCTGTGCAATGTCTCTTGTGGCTTATAAACTTTTAGAATCGTATACTAAAACTACAGAGTCAGATACAAACATCTTAAGTTTACTCTGTTGATGTTGTTGATCAGTCACTAAATGGTGTCCAACTCTTTGCAACCGCATGGACTGCAGCATGCCAGGCTCCTCTGTTCTCCACTATCTCCCTGTATTTGCTCAAATTCATGTCCACTGAGTTGGTGATGCTATCTAACAAACTTGTTTTTTGCCACCCCCATCTCCTTTTGCCTTCAGTCTTTCCCAACATCAGTGTTTTTTCCAATGAATCAGCTTTTCAAATCAGGTGGCCAAAGATTAGAGCTTCAGCTTCAGCATCAGTCCTTCCAGTGAATATTCAGGGTTGGTTTCCTTTAGGATTGACTGGTTGGATTTCCTTGCAGCCCAAGTAACTCTCAAGAGTCCTCCAACACCACAGTTCAAAAGCATTATTTGTCAGCGCTCCACCGTCTTTATGGTCCAACTCTTACATCCATACAGGACTACTCGAGGAAACATAGTTTTGTTTACTCTTAGGCTGTATTAATTTGTTGATGTTTATTTCATGAGGTATATGAACCTTTGTTTTAATCAATATGACTTTCTATGTCTTTATGATTTAAAACCTGAACTGATTCACCTACCTAAGCTTAGAAGTATACATTCTGTCTCTTGTCCCTCTCCTCTGCCTTCTCCTCCCCTCTCTCCCTCTAATTCCCTTTCATTATTCCTCTCCTATCTTCTCATTCCCAGAACTTCAAAAAGGTAACACTTGATTAAATTTGTATTAAAATTGATTAGATTAAAATTGTAAAACTGATCCAAATAAAATTAAACTGATTCTCCAAGAATACAAATAACCACCATAAAGATTCTGAGATTCTAGGCAAAACAGTGATGGCTCAAAGCCATGGGGGAGAGACAGTCATCAGCATGAGGCATACCTTTTTTTAAGATTACAGGCTACTCATAAGCATGCATGCACAGCTAATTTCTACTATATAAAGTCTTCCAAAAAGGAATATGTATATTACATAAAAAAAAACACCTAGGAAAAACCTATAAAGGCTAACAATATAATTTTTTTCTGTGTGTGGCATAAGATGGAGGAATAGAAGGACGTGTGCTCATCTTCTCCTGTGAGAACTCCAAAACAACAACTGTCTACTGAACAACCATCAACTGGAGAATATTGGATCCCACCATAAAAAGATACCCCACGTCTGAGGGCAAAGGAAAAGCCTCAGCAAGACTGTAGGAGGGGTGAAATCATGTTTAGAATCAAACCCCTTACCCACCAGAGACGCTCAGAGGCCTCAAACCTGGTGCTCAAATCCAGAGCACCAGGATCCAGAGACCCCACAGAGACTGAGCCAGAACTGTGTTTGAGTGTCTCCTGCAAGGTAGTGGCCTGACGCAGGGACAGGGGCTCTGGGTGCAGCAGACCTGGGTGGGGCATAAGCACTCTTAGAGGAGGTTGCCATTAACCCCACCATAGAGCAACCAGAACTTACACAGGACTGGGGAAACAGACTTTTGGAGGGCACAAATAGAACCTTGTGAACACTAGGACCCAGGAGAAAGGAGCAGTGACCTCACAAGAGACTGACCCCAACTTGCCCGTGAGTGTCCAGGAGTCTCCGAGGGAGGCTTGGGTCGACAGTGCCCTGCTGTTGCTGCTACTGCTGCTAAGTCATTAAAGTCATGTCTGACTCTGTGCGACCCCAGAGACGGCAGCCCACCAGGCTCCCCTGTCCCTGGGATTCTCCAGGAAGAACACTGGAGTGGGTTGCCATTTCCTGACCCAATGCATGAAAGTGAAAAGTGAAAGTGAAGTCACTCAGTTGTGTCCGACTCCTAGCAACCCCATGGACTGCAGCCTACCAGGCTCCCCTGTCCCTGGGATTCTCCAGGCAAGAACACTGGAGTGGGTTGCCATGTCCTTCTCCAGTGCCCTGCTGCAGTGTCAGGCAAAAGTGTGCAGACAGTGCATGCATGGGACCTTTTGAAGGAGGTCGCCATTATCTTCATTACCTCCACCATAGTTTGGCCTCAGGTCAAACAAAAAGGAGAGAATACAGCACCACCCATCAACAGAAAATTGGATTAAAGATTTATTGAGCATAGCCCTGCCCATCAAAACAAGACCCAGTTTCCCCCTCAAGACCCAGTTTCCCCCTCTCTCCCATCAGGAAGCTTCCATAAGCCTCTTATCCTTATCCATCAGAGGGCAGACAGAATGAAAACTACAAACACAGAAAACTAACCAAACTGATCACATGGACCACAACCTTGTCTAACTCAATGAAATGATGAACCATGCTGTGTAGGGCCACCCAAGAAGGATGGGTGATAGTGGAGAGTTCTGACAAAATGTGGTGCACTGGAGAAGGGAATGGCAAACCACTTCAGTATTCTTGCCTTGAGAACCCCATGAACAGCATGAAAGGACACTGAAAGATAAACTCCCCCAGGTCAGTAGGTGCCCAATATACTACTGGAGAACAGTGGAGAAATAACTCCAGAAGAATGAAGAGATGGAACCAAAGCAAAATGACACTCAGTTGTGGATGTGACTGGTGATGAAAGTAAAGTCCTATGCTGTAAAGGACAGTATAGCATAGAAACCTGGAATGTTAGGTCCATGAATCAAGGTAAATTGGAAGTGGCCAAACGGGAGATGTCAAGAGTGAAGATCAACATTTTAAGAATCAGTGAACTAAAATGGACTGGAATGGGTGAATTTAACTCAGATGACCATTATATCTACTACTGTGGGCAAGAATCCTTTAGAAGAAATGAAGTAACCCTCAAAATAAACAAAAGAGTCCAAAATGCAGTACTTGGAAGCCATCTCAAAAACAGTAGAATGATCTCTGTTCATTTCCAAGGCAAACCATTCAATATTACAGTAATCCAAGTCTATGTCCCAACCAGTAACGCTGAAGAAGCTGAAGTTGAACGGCTCTATGAAGACCTATAAGACCTTCTAGACCTAACACCCAAAAAAGATGTCCTTTTCATTATAGGAGACTGGATGCAAAAGTAGGAAGTCAAGAGATACCTGAAGTAACAGGCAAATTTGGTCTTGGAGTACAGAATGAAGCAGGGCAAAGGCTAACAGTGTTTTGCCAAGAGAATGCACTGGTCATAGCAAACACCCTCTTCCAACAAAAGAGAAGACTCTACACATGGACATCACCAGATGGTCAACACTGAAATCAGATTGATTATATTCTTTGCTGCCAAAGATGGAGAAGTTCTATAGTCAGAACAAACAAACAGGAGATAACTGTGGCTCAAATCATGAACTCCTTATTGCCAAATTCAGACTTAACTTGAAGAAAGTAGGGAAAACCATTAGACCATTCAGATACGAACTAAATCAAATCTCGTGTGATTATACAGTGGATATGACAAATAGATTCAAAGGATTAGATCTGATAGACAGTGCCTGAAGAACTATGGATGGAGGTTCATAACACTGCACAAGAGGCAGTGTTCAAGACCATCCCCAAGAAAAAGAAATGCAAAAAGGCAAAATAGTTGTCTGAGGAGGCCTTACAAATAGCTGTGAAAAGACAAGTGAAAAACAAAGGAAAAAAGAAAGACATACCCATTTGAATGCAGAGTTCCAAAGAATAGCAAGGAGAGATAAGAAAGCCTTCCTCAGTGATCAATGCAAAGAAATAGAGGAAAACAATAAAATGGGAAAGATTAGAGATCTCTTCATGAAAATTAGAGATACCAAGAGAACATTTAATGTAAAGATAAATAAAGGACAGAATAAAGGACACAATAAAGGACAAAAATGGTAGTATGGACCTAACAGAAGCAGAAGATATTGAGAAGAACTGGCAACAATATACAGAAGAACTATACAAAAAGGATTTTCATGACCCAGATAATCACGATGGTGTGATCACTCACCTAGAGCCAGACATCCTGGAATGGGAAGTCAAGTGGGCCTTAGAAAGCATCACTACGAACAAAGCTAGTGGCAGTGATGGAATTCCAGTTTGAATTCCAATTCAAATCCTAAAAGATGATGCTGTGAAAGTGCTGCACTCAATATGCCCACAAATTTGGAAAACTCAACAGAGGCCACAGGATTGGAAAAGGTCAGTTTTCATTTCAATCCCAAAGAAAGGCAATGGCAAAGCTATAGCACAATTGCAGTCATCTCACTCACTCGCAAAATAATGCTCAAAATTCTCCAAGCCAGGCTTCAATAGTACTTGAACTGTGAACTTCCAGATGTTCAAGCTGGATTTACAAAAGGCAGAGGAACCAGAAAACTGGCAAAAGAAAATTGTGAAAATTCATTTTTTCACAAATCTGGAAATTAACCAAAATCTTACAAAATTTAGAGTCATTTTTCTTTTTTAAGAAAGAAAATGACTGAAACTTGGTAAGAACAGTTAGCTTATGACATGTTTACTTGTTTTTTTTCCACCCTTTTGTCTCCAGCACTACAGTGGTCTTTAAAACCAACAGCCTGCAATCATAACAAAGTTAGAAATTTGGCAGACATTGGAGAAGGCACAATGCTGTAAGAACTCCTTTAAACCCCAGTCCCACAAATTTATCACTATCTTTCTATTGGTTCCAAGAAGTCACAACTTGTTAGGCTGTATATATGTGGCCTGACACAGAAGATCCCCAATGTAAGCAGTCTTTGCTCCTGGAGGAGAAAATACCTCAGTTGGAATCAGTTTCCTACAGATACCAAGGAGCAACTGTATTACACTAATTGATTAAAGACCCCTACCATGGGATCCCAGTTGAACCAATCTGTGCAATTAACACTTCATGCTTAAAAAAAAAAAAAACAAAAAAACACTTCATGCTTTCCCCTCACCAAAAACTCGCTCTTTCCACATGAGTCTCAATTTTTTCCAAGTTTTAAGCAATTATAAAAAAAAAAAGTGTGAATAGCTGACAAACTTAACCTCAGGTTGTTAATCTTTGAGAGGAGGAATTTATTTGCATTTTTGGAAGAATTCTGTTACCAAGTTAATCTTGGATTGTGGAATATTTTGTGAGACTTTCTGGTTTATAGATGGCCACGAAGCACACCTCAGTCCCACATTAGCCATTGTTTCTTATATTGGGCAGATTAATTTTCATTTTTATCCTTTTGGGCAGTTAAAATATTAAACTGAGTTTCCTCAGTAACTCTCCTGTGGCTGGCACAGTGATTGTTGCTGGGGTAAAGATAGGAATATGACATGGTAGACAAAAACTCAAGCTTTATGAAAGAATGCTAGAGGTGAGGTCTCAGCCTGTCCTAGAAATAGTTGTGAAATTGAGCTACTTAACTTAACATTTTCATGTAAATTAAGGCGGTAATAGGAAGGTTATGAAATTAATTAAGAAAATTCACATAGAAGTCTAAACATGTAAACTAGTACTAGACACACAATACATACTATATAAAGCTGATCTATGATGATGATGATAAGGAGAAATATTTCTTATTTCCTTTAATCAAAGACTTAGTACCCTCGTAAGTTATGACAGCATAAATTTTCAATTTTTTTCAAAACTAGAAAGAGTTTTCAATATTAAAAGGAAAATCTTCACTTTTGAATCTTGCCTTCAATTTCACTAATGTAATTTTTTTCAACTTGAGGCTTTTGATCATCTCTTGTGAGATTTCCTGCAAAAATTAGTATGTATGGTGACTTTAGAAATGTATAAACACTTATTAAAGTCTATTCCAGGCAGATGTCACCTACTAGCACAAGTATATAAAATCTAGCATTCCACATAATGAAAATATCATTAAGATTCATGTCCCATCAAAAGAGTCAAGGTGTCTTTCCAGTCATATCATTCAGAAGTGTTTTCTATCAAAATGTATCTTTCAGTCACACCAAACATTTTATTCATGACAAGGCATTGTTAACAGTATTACAAAACATAAAGACAGCTCTCAATGTAAATGCAGTCACTGATTATTATGAATATCATAAACTCCATATTCAGAAGACATAGGCTTTTTGGAACTGTAGGTTCTATATTTAACCTATTTGCATTTGTATATGTATAATAACTACTATGGAAATACTCAGGATCTATATTGCCAATGAAATACGAAAGAATGTCCTTATTATTTTAAACTACACACTACTCTGCAGCCAAAATGAAGGGATTAGCACTGGTGTTCAAAGACCAACGACAAAAGCGGCCCTTTCATCTCTTTTTGAATTCCCAGATGTAAGAGCAAAGGCAACAGAAGGACTTTTAGGGGCAGAGAATTGTATAACCTTGGATGTGCAGTGTGTTTCTTAGGTGATTATAAAGGAAGGCAATGATTTTCTGAGTTTCAAAGGAACACAAAATATAGCCAAGGCACGCATTTTGTTTCTCAATGGATCTGTCATCCAAAGTCTATTTGGATGTGTTAACAATAGATAATAACAGAAAATAGAATACATTTTTGAACCAAATAAGAGACTAAAATTATCATGTGAGACAATTCTACATTTCCAATATATTATATTACTCAGTTCAGTTCATTTAAGTCACTCAGTCCTTTCTGACTCTTTTGCAACCCCATGAATCGCAGGACGCCAGGCCTTCCTGTCCATCACCAACTCCCGGAGCTTACTCAAACTCATGTCCATTGAGTCGGTGATGCCATCCAACCATCTCACCCTCTGTTGTCCCCTTCTCTCATCTTCAATCTTTATCAGCATCAGGATCTTTTCAAATGAGTCAGTTCTTAGCATCAGGTAGCCAAAGTATTGGAGTTTCAGCATCAGTCCTTCCAATGAACATTCAGGACTGATGTCCTTTAGGATGGACTGGTTGGATCTCCTTGCAGTCCAAGGGATTCTCAAGAGTCTTCTCCAACACCACAGTTCAAAAGCATCAATTCTTCAGCACTCACCTTTCTCTACAGACTAACTCTCACATCCATACATGACTACTAGAAAAACCATAGCTTTGACTAGAAGGATCTTTGTGGGCAAAGTAGTGCCTCTGCTTTTTAGTATGCTGTCTAGGTTGGTCATCAGAAAAGGCGATGGCACCCCACTCCAGTACTCTTGCTGGAAAATTCCATGGATGGAGGAGCCTGGTTGGCTGCAGTCCATGGGGTCGTGAAGAGTCAGACATGACTGAACGACTTCACTTTGACTTTTCACTTTCATGCATTGGAGAAGGAAATGGCAACCCACTCCAGTGTTCTTGCCTAGAGAATTCCAGGGACAGGGGGGCCTGGTGGGCTGCCATCGAAGGGGTCACACAGAGTCAGACATGACTGAAGTGACTTAGCAGCAGCAGCTAGGTTGGTCATAGCTATTCTTCCAAGGAGCAAGTGTCTTTTAATTTCATGGCTGCAGTCACCATTTGCAGTGATTTTGGAGCCCAAGAAAATAGTCTTTCAATGTTTCCATTGTATCTCGACCTATTTGCTATGAAGTGATGGGATCAGATGCCATGATCTTAGTTTTCTAAATGTTGAGTTTTAAGCCAACTTTTCCACTCTCCTCTTTCACTTTCATCAAGAGGCTCTTTAGTTCTTCTTCACTTTCTGCCATAAGGGTAGTGTTATCTGCATATCTGAGGTTATTGATATTTCTCCTGGCAATCTTGATTCCAGCTTGTGTTTCATCCAGCCCAGCGTTTCACATAATGTTAACTGCATAGAAGTTAAATAAACAGGGTGACAGTATACAACCTTGATGTACTCCTTTTCCTATTTGGAACCAGTCTGTTGTTTCATTACCAGTTCTAACTGTTGTTTCTTGACCTGCATACACATTTCTCAGGAGGCAGGTCAGGTGGTCTTGTATTCCCATCAGTTTAAGAATTTTCCACAGTTTATTGTGATCCACACAGTCAAAGGCTTTGCCGTAGTCAATAAAGCAGAAGTAGATATTTTTCTGGAACTCTTGCTTTTTTGATATTCCAAAGGATGTTGGCAGTTTTCTTATTACCTTTATAGAGAAGATATTTTTTTTAGAAGTCTTTGCTTTGCCATTTTCCCTGTCTCCTTTATATTTTAAATTTTTAGTTAAATTAATATTGCTTTCTTAAGAAATTTATTTCTAACTCTTAGGTCTAAAAGAAGTTCTGGAAGCATATTATTTAAAAGTGCACAGTAATTTTTATATTCTTAATATTTGTAATTAACTGTGAGGTTAGGGCTTAGTATCTGTATCCTTCATGGGAATAAGCTAAAGGAAGATATTGCTTTTCTTGCTCATTGATGTATAATCAGTACAAGTACAGTGTCATTCATATAATAGGACTATAGTATTTTTTAATTAAGAAGTGAATTGGTGAATACATGACTTTGAGCTTCACTAAAAAGTGTCAATACATAAGTATGCTCTATTTGAATGACTAGGACACACCATGAGTGAAAACAACTTGGAATCAATTCAAGTTTATATGAAAAGTCACTAACCCCAGAACTGTAGTGGGAATACAATGATAAAGGCTTTTCTCACTCATGCCAAATATCCATCAATGTTCATTTTTTGTTCTAATCCATATAATCATCATGTTAGAACTTAGGCTGTTAAAGGAGCTTTTATTTTCAACCTTTCTACCTTCTGTGAAGGAGAGAAAGACATTGCTAACCACATCTGACTCTTAAAGCTACTCTTACAAATGTCACATGTCATTTCTGCTCACATTTAATTGACAAAGTAAGTCATAAAAGCAATCTTAATTCAAGTGGATGGGCATGAATAACCCTTCAATAAGGAAGGATACAAAGTCATATGGGCAAGCTGGTTTTCAGTGGGAAAGTGTGAAAATATTCTTCTGCAGAGAGAAACAACAAATATGTGTGAACAATAATATAACCTATCAGAATAACGTTGCTCCCCAGTCTGATGTTAATTTTACTAAACCACACTAGACTTAATCTTGATATGTTTCCAAGCAGAAAAGAAAATTAAACTTCACTGGATTTTCTTTAATGTGGTAGCATGTTAAAAACTGGCCTACATAATGAAAGTTGCATTACTAGAAATGTTGGATAGCCATGCTTTAAAGTGCATATATACAGTGACTCTACTGTATATGAAAACAATTTATGACAGAGATTTCTTCACAGTTCATTAAATAGCTTTTCAAAACTGGTTTGAAACTTTCCAAAGCATGTTTAAGATTTGTAGAAATGACACCTTGGATATAAAAGTAAAATAAAGCATTACTTTGACTCCTGACATATCTGCAATGGAAACACATCAATCACCCACAGCCTGAAGTATTAGATGATGTTTAGTGCTAAGAAAGACTCCTTAGAAATATTGTCTGACAGGCATATCATGGTATTTCTTTTTAAAAAAATTTTCTTTCCAAAATTAGCAGTTCATAGAGACCTTAATCAACAACACTTAAAAAACACCTGCCTTATATTCCTTGGAGTACATGTTTTCTTGAAGTCTTATAGAAAAAAATCAGAACAGGACACACTCGGACAATACTTTGAATGTTTCATCTATAAATGACAAATTTTTCTATTAGCATTCTCTAAACCTTATTTTTCATGTTCTTGGTGAAAGGAAACAGATCAATCAAAAATGCCTCTTGGGTCTTGAATTCTACTAGGTGATTTGAAGGATACAGTTGAAATATATTGAATAATTCCTACCTTGAGGTATCATACAGGTAGGATGTTAAGCTAAGCCAAAATTAAGCATTTAAGAATAAATAAATTCTAAAATGTATAGCACAAAATTCTGGATGGAGATAATAGTTTCAATTCAAATCTCAAAATATTTAACTCTAAGCTTGAAGGGATTAGTTTAAAATAATATATATATATATATAGTATATGTAATAATGTATACATTATTATATTTTAGTCTAATCTCTTCTTCCCATATTATTACATATATTATTTATAATTATATATACAAATTTGCATATTATGTATAGAAATATATATATATATATAACACACAAGAATGGAAAAACTTTAATGTATAGTTTATGACACTTCTGGAAGCTTCTGTTTCAGCCTCAGAAGAATTTCAGTAAGCAAAGGGAGTAGGCATTTAACTTCAAATTTGGAACAGTAAGCCAAGGGGAGAGAATAATTTGAATAAAATAGTACATAAATAGGTTAAAGGATTAAAATCATATAATTACCTCAACACAGAAAAAGTAACTGGTACATGTCCACATCTATTAACAAGAATTCTTAACTAGAAATAGGAAATTCCCTTAACTCAATAAAGAGAACCCTTAAAAGCCTATTGTGAATATCAAGGTTAATTATGAAACTCTGTAAACATGACCTTTCAAAATGGGCACCCACTATAGCCAATGCTATTCAATGTCATATGTAGGTATTAGCTAGCTAAGCAGTTTTAAAAATAATAAAATTTTAAAAAGAAGAAAATGATAAATTGACTGAGAAGGAAAAACATTGTCATTTTTCCAAGTGAAATTATTGCCTACTTTATAAAAATCAAAACTCCTCTGATAATGTATTAAAGTGAACAAGACAATTTTTCAAAGAAAAGAAATTCAAAATATAAAATCCAGTTAAATTTTGGCATACAGCTGTTAAAACCATAATTTTCAAAAATACATGACATAAAAATATAACACCTAACAGTAATTATAAGAAAAAAATATATAGAGCATGTGTGTGGAATAAGTTATGAATATATGATGGTTAAAGATTGGAATTCAATGCTGTAAAGATTCAGTCTCTCTGAGTTAATCTATAATGATGAAATCTCAAATATAATACAAAAACTGGCAGTGTGTGTAAAACTCTACTTGTAGTCTCTAAAATTTCTGTTAGTGTTGGATGTTCAGAGAACAGCAAAGATACTATTGGATAAAAAAAAGATTTGTGAACATATGGAGAGTTCTCTTAAAGTGTTATGTAGAAATAGACCCATAAATAGAATAGATGGCCTAGTAAATAGACCCACTTTTAAATGCACATTTATAGAAGACATTAACAGATTGCAGATCAATGCCTGAAAGAGAAATACTGAAATAAATGATACTGGGGTAATTAATTTATCCATGTCAAAAGAGAAAAAGAAAAAAAAGAAGAGAAAGAAAAAACAGATCTTGAATTCATACCGTAAACCAAAGCAGTCCTATATGGATAAATGGCCTAAATGTAGCAGATAAATCTATAAAATTTTAGAGACAATTTGGAAAACACACTTATAATTTAACTCTGGCTTTTGTAAGTAAGATATCAAATCCAAAAAAAGTGAAATTTACAAATTCTACAACATTTAAAATGAAGTACATCCATTTATAAAAAAGTTAAAAGTGAATAAAATATGTAAAGTTTTTAGAAGACTGGAGGAAAATACATTTATAAACTTGGAGTAGGAAAAGATGTCTTAAATAACAGAGAGAAAAAGGAAAGGATTGATATATCAATTATGCCATACTTAAGGGAGAAGGCAATGGCACCCCACTCCAGTACTCTTGCCTGGAGAAGCCCATGGATGCAGGAGCCTGGTAGGCTACAGTCCATGAGGTCGCTAAGAGTCAGACAGGACTGAGCGACTTCACTTTCACTTTTCACTTTCATGCATTGGAGAAGGAAACGGCAACCCACTCCAGTGTTCTTGCCTGGAGAATCCCAGGGACGGGGGAGCCTGGTGGTGGTCTATGGGGTCACACAGAGTCAGACACGACTGATGCGACTTAGCAGCAGCACCAGCAGCAAAACATAAGAACTAATGCTCCTCTAAAACAAAATTTAAAAATTAAGAAACAACCTGGAAGAAGATATTTGTGAAAGCATTTCTAAAAAGAAGTCAATATATAAACAATGCCTAAAATCTATTTTAAATAAAAATTTAGAAGGATGCATTCAAAAAAGAACATGATGCAGCCAATAAACAGTCTAATTTCTTGACAAATTGTTCATCTTAACCAAAGCAACCAAGAAGTTTTTAAGTAAAAAAGGATAAATAAACATACAAGAGAAGTGTTAGTCTCTCCAAGAAGTAAAATGAGAGAAATTTTCCTGTTTTTAATTTCATTGATTCTACTACAATCCTTATTATTTCTTCTGTTTACTTTGGAAATAATTTGCTTTTACTTTTCTAGTTTCCTTACATGGAAACTTAGGTGATTGACTTTAGGTTTTACTTCTTTCTTATTGTTGTTGTTATTCAGTCGCTCAGTCATGTCTGACTCTTTGAGACCCCATGGACTACAGCATGCCAAACCTCCTGTCCTTCACTATCTCCGGGAGTTTGCTCAAACTCATGTCCATTGAGTTGATAATGCCATCCAACCATCTCATCCTCTATTGGTTCCTTCTCCTGCCTTCAATCTTTCCCAGCATCAGGGTCTTTTCAATGAGTCAGCTTTTCGTATCAGGTGGCCAGTATTGGAGTTTCAGCTTCAGCATCAGTCCTTCCAATGAATATTCAGGATTGATTTCCTTGAGGACTGACCAGTTTGATCTCCTTGCAGCTCAAGGGACTCTCAAGAGTCTTCTCCAGCACCAGAGTTTGAAAGCATGGATTCTTTTCTATTATATGTGTTCAATGCTGCAAATGTCCTTGTAAGCAACGAATTTACCGTGTTATACAAATTTTGATAAATGGTTTTAATTTTTATTTAGTTCAAAATATTTTAAAAATTTTATTTAAATTTCTTCTTTCCCTCCTGTGTTATTTAGAAATGTGTGGTTTACTCAGCATGAATTTGGGGATTTTCCAGTTATATTCTGGTTGTTGGTTTCTAGTTTAATTTCACTGTGGTCTGAGAGCAGACATTATATAATTTCTACAGTTTAAATTTTTTCTGTGGTATGTTTTGTGGCCCAGAGTGTTCCTGTATTGGTAAAGGTCTCTTGTGGGCTTGGAAAGAATACGTATTTTGGCATTGTTGGATGAAATAGTTTATGGATGTCAATTACATCCAGTTGAGTGATGGTGTTGTTGAATATGTTCTTACTGATTTTCTGTCTCCTAAATTTGTCTCTTTCTCATAGAGGAGTATTAATTCTTTAACTATGATAGTGAATAGAATAGTGAAGTTGCTCAGTCGTGTCCGACTCTTTGCAACCACATGGACTGTAGCCTACCAGGCTCCTCTGTCCATGGGATTTTCCAGGCAGTAGTCCTGGAGTGGATTGCTATTTCCTTCTCCAGGGGATCTTCCCAACCCAGGGATCGAACCCAGGTCTCCTGCATTGTAGACAGACGTTTTACCATCTGAGCCACCAGGGAAGTCCTTAACTATGATAGTGAATTAATATTTTTCTCCTTGTGATCTATCAGTTATCACCTTATATAGTTTGATACTCTGTTATGAGGCATACAAGAATCATTATGTCTTCCAGGATAATTGACTCCTTCATCACTATATAACAACTTTCATTATACCTAATAACTTTCTTTGTTTTGAAATCTACTTTACCTTAAATTGGGCTTCCCTGTTAGCTCAGTTGGTAAAGAATCTACCTGTAATGCAAGAAACCCTGGTTCATTTCCTGGGTTGGGAAGATCTGCTAGAGAAGGCTAGGCTAACCACTCCAGTATTCTTGGGCTTCCCTGGTGGCTCAGCTGGTAAAGAATCTGCCTGCAGTGTGGGAAACCTGCTTTCCACCCCTGGGTTGGGACAATCCCCTGGAGAAGGGAACTGGCTACCCACCCCAGTATCCTGGCCTGGAAAATTCCATGGAATATTCCATGGGGTTGCAAAGAGCTGGACACCACTGAGACACTTTCACTTTCACTTTGCCTGAAATTAATATAGCCACTTCTGATTTCTTTTAATTAGTATTACCATAGTATAATTTCCCCCATCCATTTATTTGTAATCTATATGTATATTTGTATTTAAAGTGGATTTCTTGTAGACAATATATAGTTGCATCATGCATTTTGATAAACTCGTTGATATAGTTATGGAAAGAGTATGATTCATTCTTTAAGAAAATTACTTGAAATAAATGAAAAATTTTTCCTGTTCATGGATAAGAAGACTAAATGTTATCAAGGTATCTGTTCTTCCTAAATGAATTTATGGATTTAGTGCAATCTCAATCAAAATCTCAAATGTTATTTTGTATTTTTGACAAATTAATTCTAAAGTTTATATGGAGAGGCAGAAGACACAGAATAGACAATATTGAAGAAGAGCAAAACTGGAGGACTGATACTATACAATATTAGGTATAAAGTGGTTTGTATACTAGGATAAAGCTGCAGTTGTCAAAACAGTGTGGTATAAGCGTATGAAAAGAGGCTCCACATTAGGTCATTAGAGAGTCAGTTTTTTATAATACCACTACACACCTATTAAATGGCCGGAATCCATAACACTGACAACACCAAATGTTAGCAAATATGTGAAGCTACCTGAACTCTTATTCACTGTAGTAGAAATGAAAATCGATATAGCCAATTTGGGGTATAGTTTGGCACATTTTTATGATGCTAAACATATTCCTACCATATGATTCAGCATTTGTACTTCTTGCTATTTACCCCAAAAAGGTGAAAACTTATGCCCTCAAAAAACTTGCAAAAATAAGTTTATAGCGGATTTATTGATAATTGCTAAAGTCCTTCAATAGGTGAATAGTCAAATATTCTGTAGTGCATCCAGACCAGGCATTATTGTTCAGCACTAAAAGGAAATATGCTTTCAAGCCATGAAAAGACATGGAGTAACCTTAACTGCATATTATTAAGTGACATAGCCAATCTGAAAAAGCTACATACATATCATTCCAACTATATGACATTCTGGAAAAGGCAAACCATGGAAACAATGAAAAGATCAGTTGCTGCCCAGGACAGGGTTAGGGGTTAGAGAGGAACAATTAGGCAAATCACAGAAGATTTTTAGGGCAATGAAGGTGATATCTACCCTAATAATGCATCCATGTCATTATAAATTTGTTAATATACTCATATACTACACTAAGTGACTATGTACTTTGGGTGATTAAGAATATGTCAGTGTAAAAAAAATATATATATATATATATATATGTCAGTGTAGATTTCGTCAATTGTAACAGATGTATAGTAATGGGATGTTGATAATGGGAGAGGCCATATATATGGGAGGGGAGGGGTATATGGATAATTTCTGTACTTTCACTTTGATTTTTCCATAAACCTAAAACTACTCTAAAAATAATTTTTTTAAAGAGTAATTGACTAAATCAACTCATTTAATTTTTAAATGTTAAATAAGGGATATTGATATATAGATCTTAAAGATGTCATGTTTGTATATGTATTTGACTAACATATTATATATTACTACCTAGTACATGTTGTATATAAATTAGTTAATTTGACTAACATAACCACTATTTTACATGTAAATTCTGTCATGCTACAAAAAAATATGGAAAGCATTATGAGTTATGTCATAATGAGAGAAATCAATCTTACCATAACAAATTTTATTATCCTTGTTTTACTAGTGCTAGCCCATTTGATTAAACAAAATTAAACTATCAGTTTAAATAATAGGCTAGAAAGAAAAATTCAAGATAATTTGATTACATGCCAGCAAAATACATGAGAATCACTTTAAAGATCTCATATAAATAAATGATTTAGTGTTATAAAATTAATACACAAGTGGAATCATTTTTTCTTTTTTTGTAAATAAAATTAGCTGCAAATATATGACCAAAAAAATTGTTTATAATAGGTAACAAAGTGCATACAAAATTTGTAAGAATTGTGTATCATCTATATGTATATCTGTATCTGTCTATATTTATTCTACAGAAATATGAGAGGGAGAAAGACAAGGAGAGAGAAGAAAAGTAACAATATCTATAAAAGATATTATCAAAATATTAAGATAAATGAAAAAACAAAGTGTTTCTGGATAAGAAAACAAATTATAAGGATATAAAATTATCTTAACCTAATCTATAAAGTTAACTGAAGTCCAATTAAAATAGCAGGTGGGGGTTACTTAATGAAATGAAGCTCCACTTTGGTAAAATAATCATGATAGAGAAATCAGGAAAAGTATTTTCAAAAGTATAATAAGGTAAGAGTCTTAACACACATTAGAGATGGAAGCTAAAAAGATAAGCTTGATTTGTTACTGTCATCAAAACATATAGATCAATGGTACAGACAGGAGTGCAGATATACCTCCAAACTATGCATGGGGTTTAGTCTACAAAAAAGGTGACATTTCCACTCAGTGAGGAAATAAAAGTGAAGTTGGGACAGGTTATGTGAGCATGTGTCTGTGTGTATCTGTGTGTATGTCTGTGTAAGTTGTATTTACCCTTTATTACAAACATAAATTCCATCTTGTAGATTATGCTTGTTAGAATACTTTTTTGTTAGGAAACCTTTTCCAAAGAAAGAAGAGTCCCTTCCTTTGGTTCAGCTCCTGATTAAGCTGGGCCTAATTTTAGAGTGAAGTGATACTTAAAACATTCAAAGACAAATATAGGTCAAAAGGATTTTTCAACAAAGACACTTTTATTTAATCAGTATAATATTTGGCATAGTAGATACTATTCTGCTGTTTTTACAGTCTTGGAAAGTGAGGATTCTTCTTTTTAATAAAATATCTGATCAGTTGTCCACACCCATGCTTCTAACTGTAAAAGTTTATCCCCTTTTCGGCAGTCTGATATGAAAAAGTAATGACATCTAAAGGCACTATTTTTCTTTATAAGTATGATTCAAAAGGTTTGCTTTTTCTAATCTCTACTAGATTAAGTTTGTATATTTCTGAAGAAAGAGAAAGATATAATTCTGCAGAATATTACATGTTTTTATTGCATCATGCATAAATATCTCTTAGAATTTAAATATCAAGGCTTAGCATACCCAGCTTTAAGGGAAAACTTATAGTTTACTAATTTCATTTTGCTTTAGATTTTATTTAAATAGAATGAATTACAATCTGGGAGATTAATCTGAGCCTCAGGACAGGACTCTGCAATGTTCTCCTAGCTCAATTTGTTTGAGCAAATTTCTAAGCAGGATATCCATCACACCCCAGGAGTCATAAGTGAAATATAAATATATCTCACTGTATAAAAATTTTAAATGCTACAGAAAAATAATTCATCAGAATACAACCAATTGAGAAGGCCTGCCAGTAAAAATAGTTATTTTTAAATCTATTACAGAGCTGATTAAATTTAAGAAATGCACTATAAACAACTCATCTGGAAAACAGACAATAGATGAAATTGTTGAAAGACAAAGGCTAAAGGCAGTTAGAAACAGCAAGAGGTTTTGAATGTCAGGTTTTAAGAATGAAAATTTTATTAGTTGGGGTGCTATAACAGACTACCATAGACTGAATAGCTTAAGACAACACACATTTATTTCACTCGATTTTGGAGGCCGAAAGTCTCAGACCAGAGTGTCAGGGTAGCTGGGCTCTTGGTGAAGGCCCTCCTGCTGGCTTACAGTTGGACTCCTGTCTTCTCGCTGGTGCCCACATGTGGCTGAAAGAGTGTTAGCTGATTCTCTTGTCTTTGCTTATCAGGGCACTAGTCCTATGAAGGTTCCACTCTCATGACCTAATTACCTCACAAAGTCGCCATCTTCAAATACCACCATGTTAGCATTAGAGTTTCAACAGACACAGTTTGGTAAGACTCAAACAGTACACAATTGGCCTTCGAAAAGCATGTTTACTTACTCTGTTATTAAAACTGTTAATTTGACAAACCAAGAGTTGTTGAGTATGTATGTCTCCATAGGTTTAATTGCTGAATTCAAGTTAATTGCGGTGTGTAAACAAGCCTGGAAACAACAAAAGTGACTGTCAACAAAGAACTGATGAGATAAGCCATGGTACATTCATTTGATGAAAAGTTATTATAAAGGTTTGCAGAAAGATTAGCAAGGTATTTAAACAAAAAAAAATCAAAAGCAAGATACAAAATAATATATATTATTATGTATATTATATATTATAACCCACTATATAATGTATTATCACATATATATATGTATCTATCAAATTGGTAGATAGATTGTTATATACATACTCAATTTATGGCTAAGTAGATCTATAGATATATAAGAGAGTAATGAAAAAAATTCTCTTTGTGGGAGAAAGTACACAACTATTTAAAATAAATGATATCTCTAGAAAAATATTGGGATGGGACAGGGACATAAATCAGGAAGAAGATATTTTCACTATTCACTTTGCCTTCTTATATTAAAAGAAATTAACCATACAGCAAATCATATGAACTACTTATTGAACATTTTGTTTAAAAGAATATACAGAGAGAAAAGTACAAAACCTGTAAGGGTACAACATGATGAACCTAATGACCATGAGCATACACAATTAACCAGCAGCAAGATTAAGAAATATTATCAGCATCACCCCAGAAATAGTTTTCATGCACTCCACAAGTCTGTTTTCGATTTTAACATGACTGATATTTGGTTTTAATATGACTGATAACATTTCATGCTAAGTTAGAACTATACAACCACTATTTTTGTTTGTTAAAAGAATATAAATTTAGCTTATAAGGACTTGAATTCTTTTATACAATAACTCTTAATTGTAATTAATTGGTATTTTATTAATTCAGGGGACACAAATAGCAAAAATTCTCTAGAAGCCAGAAAAGAAAAAATGAACGTTCTTGGTTTTTGACTTTTTTTGTTTTGTTTTATGATTAGATTATTTTCCTCTAGAAAAAGAAATGATAGCCCATCTCTGCTCCATGGTTTGAGACCTCAGCTAAGATGTCTTGGATGACTGGACTTGTCTATACGTCTAGGGACTTCGTTCTTTTCATGATGTATGCTGGGGCTAGAAAGTCCAAGATGACTTCTTCACTCATGTCAGGTGCCACGGCTGGTGTGATGGATCAGCTTGTATGATGAACAGCTGGCATTGCTCTCCCTGTGGCCTCTCTGAGTAGCTAGAATGAGCTTTCACACATTTTTTTTATATTCCACGTATAAGGGATGCCATAATTGTTCCAGTATGCATACATTTTTATTTATCACATACTATTAGTTTTTTGATTTTTTTTTTTTTAATATTTCTGTAGCTCAGCTACCTGTAAAGCTAAGGCACTTAAAGTTTGGTGGCTTTTAGTGAATCCCTTAGCACAACGGTTTTCAAAGTGTGGCTTCTAGACTAGCAATGTCAGTATCAACAAGGAACTGGTTGAAAAGGCAAAATGACAGGCTGCCCTGTACCACTGAATCAGAAACTTATTGGGTGGAACCCAGATATCTGTCCTCCAGTTGTTGTTAACAACTGAACATGTCCTCCAGTTGTTGTTCAGTTGCTAATCCATGTCCAACTCTGCGACCCCATGGATTACAGCATGCCAGGCTTCCTGTCCTTCATTATCTCCCAGAATTTGCTCAAACTCATGTCCATTGAGTCAGTGATGCCATCCAACCATTTCGTCTTCTGTCATCTATTTCTCCTCCTGCCTTTAATCTTTTCCAGCATCAGGGACTTTTCCAATGAGTTGGCTCTTCACATCAGGTGGCCAAAGTATTGGAGCTTAAGCATTAGTCCTTTCAAAGAATATTCATTGTTGATTTCCTTTAGGATTTATCTTATTGCTGTCCCAGGGACTCTCAAGAGACTTCTCCTGCACCACAGTTTGAAAGCATGAATTCTTTGGTGCTCAGCCTTCGTTATGGTCCAACTCTTGCGTCCATATATGACTATGGATTGTTTATATTTCTCCCAGCAGTCTTAATTCCAGCTTGTAATTCATCTAAACCAGGATTTCACATGATGTACTCTACATAGAAGTTAAATAAGCAGGGTGAAAATATACAGCCTTGATGTACTCCTTTCCCAGTTTTGAAACAGTCTGTTGTTCCATGTCCAGTTCTAACTGTTGAATCTTGGCCTGCATACAGGTTTCTCAGGAGGCAGGTCAGGTAGTCTGGTAGTCCCAACTGTTTAAGAATTTTCCACAGTTTGTTGTGATCCACACAGTCAAAGGCTTTGACATAGCATTTAAGTTCTCCAGATAAGCCATATAAATGCTCAAGTTTGAGAACTGTTTCCTTTGGAAAAGTTAGACTTGATTGCTATACATTATCCTCAAATTTTTCACTATTAGAGTCTCCTCCAGTAACCGCCATATATAACTGCTTTGCTAAAAGATATAAAAATTAATTTCTAACATTTACACTTTGCAGTTTCAAGCATACTATTATCCTGTGGCTGATTTAATTAACATTTTTCAAATTAGTATGTCCTTAACTAATTTGGGAGAGAATGCCAGGTGACTAATTTCTGATTACTCAGTGTCTCTTTCAATTGTTTTTTTGCTACTTGCTATATAACCCTGTTCATGTCATTTTCCTATTTCATTTACACTGAGGCTTCCTAATAGATGGTAGCCTGTATGCACTGTATATATGTATGTATATACAATGTTTGTTTTGTCCTACTCCTATTCTCTCCTTAACACCATCAAAACCCAGCTCTGAATCTACTATACCACTTACTTTTTAAAATTTTGCAATGTCTTAGTTAAATGATAAACCAATATACCAATATGCTTTTGTCCCAGATTTCATCAGGCTCTGTGTGGCATTTGAGATTTCCCCATATTCTAGAAAGGAGTACATTTCCTAGACTTTCCCTTATATTTTGTACCACTTCTTTCCAGTGTCTCAGATTTGTTCTCTTTTTAGCTTGACGTATGAAATGGTAGTATTTCTCCACACTAGCTTTGTCTTTTTGGCCCCTTCTCTTCTTATTTTACACTGACACCATTGAGCAACTTCACGTAACCTATAGCCTAAATATTTATGCAATGATGATTCTGGAATCTATGTTTCCAAAACTGACCTCACCCATGAGATTCAGATCTACATATCCAAAACTTACTAAATGTTTTCTTAAGAAATACCCATAGACTTTTCTCTGTCAGTGAGTCTAAAAAATACCTGTGTATTATTTCTGAGGTTAAAAGTACCACATACTTACTGTAGAAATATATATATTACAAAAATAATGCAAAATTGAAAACTGGAATCACTTATAATACTACCACTCAGAAACAACCAGTTAGTATGTATACACTCACACACACACACACACACCCCTACTCCTTGCTTTGAAAGTATAATGTTACATTTTTCTACCAGAAATGTGACTGTTTAGAACCCCAGAGTATTTTTATTACTCTCATGAAAAACACTGTAACAACTTATGCATAAATTTCAAGCCAAGTAAATTTAGACCAATTTTACAGAAGGCTCTACTTCTTTGACTGTTATATGCACCTGGTTGCATTTAAATTACAAAGGGGAATGTGAAGAAGGATAGAGATCTTTCAGGTTCAAAGCAGACACAACACTACCCTTGAGTTACTGGGTATGGTTTTCCATAAATATATTTTCCTTCCGGGAACCAATATACTCACTCTAGAAAAATAACAGAGAGCTGCACTGTGACATTTAGTGAAAATTCAGTTTTGAAATGGACATGTGGCTTCAAACTGTTATCTCACTTCCATGCATCTTAGATCAAGACTGTTGAAAAACTGTATATTTGAAAGTCCAAATGTTGGTATAAAGTGTTTGGGTTTAACGTTATTCTGAGGGATATGTGTGACTGTATGTACGTGTATATATCTCTCTGTATTTATATTTTAAAAAGAAAGAAAGAAAACTGCAAATATATTTGTTAACTATGAAGTAGACATTTTTATTATTTCTCAATTTTCGATTGATTCAAAAATTAGGTCCATATCATCTCAGATATAATAGATGGCTTTTTAAAGTAAAAAAAAGTCAAGATGTAATTACATGACTTGAGACATGAAGGAAAACATTAAAGAATCAGTTAAATGAAATATGGATCAAGAAGGGAAGGCTTTCTGAGATCATTGTTTTAACAAGCTTTGTGGAAGTAGGTGCTTCTTTAAAGTATGCACATGAAAAGTTGGATTTAAAAATTAAAATCATCCTATAAATGGAGGGAAAAAAATCAAAACAGGGAGCATTTTGTATTAGACAATCTCTGTGTCTCATAACTAATTTAGTACCAAAAGTTGTTCATTGCTTGCTTCTGGAAGACCAAGCAAAATGCAGCACAGAAAGATAAATAAGTCTGGTCACTGTCGTAAGGCAGTTTTTCCTCTCTGGAGAAGAGAGACAATATGTAAGACAAGTATAGTGATAGATGCTATGTAATAATTGACCAAAGAGTGAGAACAGCTCCTCTGTCACCCAACTCCATGTTGCCTGAAGAGGCAGCTACCTCTGAGTGACATTTGGGTGTATAGCACTCTCAGATATCACTATTGTACAAAGTAAGTTGTTAGCATTCATGGAACTAGAGCTGACCACTCAGCTTCATAACAGGATCAGTCCCAATGAGGTTGCATATTCCTGCTTTCCTGTGCCTCAGTATATCCACCATGACCTGAGTTCTCACCTCACAACTACTCTCTGCTCCTCTGACCCAGCTGCTAACCCCTTCCTCCTAAACTATGGTTCTTTGTCTTTGAAACTTAGCATTAGTGATAAGTAAACTTTCTTGCATCCTGAGACTCTTCTCAGAAATTTGGAGTGATCTCTTTGCTCTTAAAAAAACGAGTATGCGCTTGATTCCCCACTCCATTTAGGCCATCTAAACCCCACACTCTATTTTACTTTATGCCACATTTCCATAGGAAATGAACAGCTGGCATCTTTTACCAACCATCAAAGAATTAAGTCCCTCTTATTTTACAAAGCTAAAAACATAGTTCCATTTCCTTGAGACTTATACCATTCAGATGAACCACTTACTCATCTTCCTTGTTTCCATGATATACCAGTCTCTTGCTGACTCCTCCAATTATGCGGTCAAAACTTAGCTCTCAACTCAAAATTTTACTTTCCCATTAGTTGCTATTATAATTCTTAGCAACATCAATAGCCATGTAGTTATTTCAGACAGCATACTTAATCTTTCAGTTTCTTCACTAATAAAAATTTCCCCCAGTTGTTTTCAACTAGTTTCTCTAATAATAGTACTTAGAACAATTACAATCATGAAAAACTTGACCTCATCTTCAAAATTTTAATGCAAAAAAACAGCCTTTAAGAGCAATCTCTTTTAGTTTGCTTTTTCAAGTACTCTCAGTTCAACTTTTCCACCATGTCTGCCACATTCTGTCCCCATATCTGTTAGTTTTACCATTTGCTCTTAATCCATCTATTATCCTTTCTTCTATCACTTTACCTTCTTTATTGAGCATCTTAGAGTCTAATCTATGATTCCCCAATGAATTACTCAGTGTGGTTTTCAATCCATCCCCTGCCCTCTCATCATAATATTTGCTTTCCAAAATCCCAACTCTGAATGGACTTGAAGGGAACAAAAATATATCACTCCAAAATATGCCACTTTGAACTATTTTGAACTGAAGACTCTTAAGAAACATCAGATGCAACAAAGAAACTCTGAACCTCCTTTTTCTTCCTAAAAGCAGAAAAACTAGCTCCCATGTGAAAATCACCCTCCATGTAGCAAGAAAAAGAAAGACATTTTTATCTGGGAATTGGTGGCCAAGAGATCTGTACAAAAACCTTGGTAAACTAACTCTTACCTTCCTACTTACTTCTTCACAATCTACTATGCCTATTCCAAACCACTTTTTCATGCCAATTCTTTACAAACTTATCATATTTTTTTCAAAATGATATAAAAGCTTCCTGCTATGATCACATCTTCAGGTCGTCATTTTCCTGTGAAGAACTTCATGTACATAACAAGTAAAATATACATGCTCTTCTCCTGTTAATCTGTCTTATGTTAGTTTAATTCTTAGGCTCAGCTGGGGATTTTAAGAGGTTAGAGGAGAATTTTTCGTCCCCTACAAACTCCTAAACGAGCCTTCTCTGGACCTCTGACCAAGCAGCTGAGTCACACATCCAAGCCAACACATTTGTTTTACTTAACATTTCGTATCTTAAGATTCAAACAGGCTGCAGCACTGTCTGATCATTCTACTATATATAAAGTAGCCAACTCACTTTCTAATTCTTGAGAAGATTATATAATATCTTCTTCTTTCTCCTACCCGCCTTCTGCCATCTCAGCTCATGAGCTTGCTTCACACAATATCAAGAAAAGAGAAATTATTGGACGCTAAATCTTTTCTCTCACCTACAAAAAATGACCCAAGCAAGGCCACAGTGACCTCCAAGTTGCTAAATTCAGTGTTCTCCTTTTCTACCTACGTCTTACACGAATCCAACATTCAGTACTCTTGACCTCTTGTTCCTGAAAACATTTCTTGTCTCTAGAATTCTGTACCAGCAGACTCTCATTTTTATTCTTCTCTGACCTTTTCCCTCTCTTTTTACAGACGCTATACATGGAAATTCTCTAGGGCTGTGTCCCATATCTCTGCAGACGTTTTATTTTCTTCATACCACATAGTTCGTCCTTGTGTACGCTTTACCCGTTTAATGTACACCCCAGTAATGCCATACACTATTGTTGCATGTCCTTAAGGTGGTTCTTATCTTTTCATATATCTTTTATCACTTTGTCTCTACTTTCATTACATTGCACAGGACATTACACATAGAATATATATTTGTTAAATGAATGAATAAACAGTACTACTGTGAACTTATTAAAACAGTAATATTTCTATTCCCATGGATGAAAGCATAGAGTAATGTCAATGATTTATCTTCTCTCTATTTTCACAGTCTTGTTTTTTTTTTTTTTTTTAAGAAACAATAGGCTTTTAGCAGGCTTCCTTTGTGACTCAAATAGTAAAGAATCTGGCTACAGTGCAGGATACCCGGGGTCAATCCCTGGGTCAGAAAGATGTCCTGGAGAAGGAAATGGCAACCCACCCCAGTATTCCTCCCTGGAGAATTCCATGGACAGAGGAATCTGTAGGACTACAGTCCATGGGGTCGCAAAGAGTCAGACATGACTGAGCAACTAACACACACAAACAGGCTTTCAGCCACTCCTTTCTCTTACTGAAAATAATCATTTCCTCTTGTTACACTCTTGTTCTTATTTGAGAGCCGTAACTGGCAGCCTTTTCTTTTCTTCTTGAGATAGTGTGCCAGTGCTAAAGCTAAAGAGATCTTTCAGACAGAAGTGTGAGGCTCTGCTCCAAGGGACAACCTGTTTTCACTTTGGTGCCTGCAGGGCATCTGACATCATTCATTTTGATCAGGCTACTTTCTACCTTATTAGTGATTCTACATGCTTCATGGTGCAGGTTAATTTCCTCTTACAGATCTGCATAAATTGCCAACATTATCCTATATCTCAGCTACATATTCCTTCAGGGAATTGATCAGCATACCTTCTCCCACTTGAATACTATATTTAAATTCTCTATGTATCTGTATTGGAATATGCCTGAAAAAAAAAAGTCATACGTAGAGCATGTCTGATTATAGACATTATCTGAAGCATAGTTAAATAGTATTATTTAACTATGTACCAACAATATAATGTACCAACAATTGAAATACTGGCCTAATTTACCAACTATTTTGGAACAATATATTGATAGCTTTCTATTTAAGTAAAATCTCCCTTTTTTATATCTTTGCTGTCATTATTAAGTATACTATTAGACACAGATAAATATGGATTAATTTAATTAAATCTCTGTATATTATAGAGGTTTAAGGTTTTAGGAATCATGCCCTATGTTAATATAAAAATGAAGGTACCTTCTGTTTGGGAAGGCATGCAGTCTGGCATATCTCTCTCTAAAATATAAAGAAAATACAAAGGTGGATGAACCAAAGTGAATTGATTCCCTCCCAGTAAGAAATTTCCAGATTCATAGTTTAAACCAATTTAACCTATAGGTATAACCACTTTAAATGTGTTTTGTTTGTTTCCATTACTCATCTTCCTTTTGTTAGGTAGGAAGTTAGGCGTGAGGAACAAGGAGAGGCCTAGTGGAAAGGATGAAAGCTGATCTCTAAACCCCACGGGACGTGGCCCAATACAGCCCAGGAGAGCTCACAGATGTGTTACAAAATAACCACAGAGACTTTTCCAACTCAGGCAGAAGGGCTCTAGGCACACAGCGGATACCACAGGAACTGGTCCAACTTAGGCACACGTGCCCTTGATGCAGAGCTGTGTCCTCAAGTGACCACAGATACTAGGAGCCCATGAAGTGTTCATAAATATGCTATACATATATACATCTGTTTATAACAGACTAAATCACAGGAAAGACATGTGCAATAGAGCCGATTGTTATATAACTTGCAATCACCATTCAAAATTTTCAGCCCACGCCCATCTAGATGAATATTCAAAAGCCTTGTTTTAAAAACCCCAGTATCTCATCATTCCCAGACCAGTGTCTTTCCTGGCTTGGCCCACCTCTCCCTTTAGCTGTTTTTTTTTTTGTTGTTTTTTTTTCTGTTCTTTCCTTAATAAACTTGCTTTTACCATGGCTAAGACCTCAGATTCTTCTTTGTGTCCTTACCAAGAACAGAGGCCCACAAGGGAGAGTCCTCTTCCTCACTCTCTTCTCTAAATCCCCTAACAACTTGAACTAGTCTGTGCTAATAGTTAGGTCAAGGAACTTTTTTCTAGGTCTAGGATGTTGATAATGAACCTGGTTCAGTTCTTGTAGCAACCAGAAACCACTGTAAGACATTTTAAGAATTTTTTATATGAAGGATGACTTGTTCCTGAATCTGTTGGAAGGGCTGGAGGAAATGATCAAAGAATAGGATTCTCAAAAGGACTCTTATGACAGATTCCACTTTCCAAGGGAGCTATGCCCTTTGCCTGTTACAAGGAGTAGGAAGTTGCTATTGACTTGACTACACTCCCAGGCTTATCCCCTCTCTACTCTGGGAAGCTGGGATCAGACAGCCACCACAAGCACAAGTGTATTTTGACATATACAACCTGGTCATGGACACAGACACTGATTCTGACCCACTGACACAATCATCCTTTAACACCACAACCTAGACATGGTCCACTGGAAAAATGCTTCAGATGAAATCAGCTCCATCCTGGCTTTCCAGAAGAAAAGAACTAACTGAACAAGAAGATTGCCTCTGTTCCATTTCTGCCTTGCAAGGCTCAAATGAAAGCCTATACTTTAATTTCATGCTTACAGAATAGGAAGTGTGAGCAGATGATACATTGCATTGAACACATCTACCTTAATATCATTGTCAAGAAAACCAATATGAAAAGGGGGTGAGTGTGAGAAATCCACTAAACAAGCTGATCACAATTAAATATCCCTCTTTACCAGTATTATTATTTTGAAATAATTAATATGTCCTGTGAAGTATAGAATTAGTTCTCTATTGCTTTAGACTCTGCCTCTTGAAAAACATATATGCAGGTCAGGAAACAACAGTTAGAACTGGACATGGAACAACAGACTGGTTCCAAATAGGAAAAGCAGCACATCAAGGCTGTATATTGTCACCCTGCTTATTTAACTTATATACAAAGTACATCATGAGAAACGCTGGGCTGGAAGAAGCACAAGCTGGAATCAAGATTGCCAGGAAAAATATCAATACCTCAGATATGCAAATGACACCACCCTTAAGGCAGAAAGTGAAGAAGAACTAAAAAGCCTCTTGATGAAAGTGAAAGAGGAGAGTGAAAAAGTTGGCTTAAAGCTCAACATTCAGAAAACAAAGATCATGGCATCCAGTCCCATCACTTCATGGGAAATAGATGGGGAAACAGTGGAAAGTGTCAGACTTTATTTTTGGGGGCTCCAAAATCAGTGCAGATGGTGACTGCAGCCATGAAATTGAAAGACACTTACTCCTTGGAAGGAAAGTTATGACCAACCTAGATAGCATAATGAAAAGCAGAGACATTACTTTGCCAACAAAGGTTGTCTAGTCAAGGCTATGGTTTTTCCTGTGGTCATATATGGATGTGAGAGTTGGACTATGAAGAAAGCTGAGCACCAAAGAATTGATGCTTTTGAACTGTGGTGTTGGAGAAGACTCTTGAGAGTCCCTTGGACTGCAAGAAGGTCCAGCCAGTCCATTCTAAAGGAGATCAGTCCTGGGTGTTCTTTGGAAGGAATGATGCTGAAGCTGAAACTCCAGTACTTTGGCCACCTCATGCAAAGAGTTGACTCACTGGAAAAGATTCTGATGCTGGGAGGAATTGGGGGCAGGAGGAGAAGGGGATTACAGAGGATGAGTTGGCTGGATGACATCACCAACTAGATGGACGTGAGTTTGAGTGAACTCCGGGCATTGGTGATGGACAGGGAGGCCTGGCATGATGCGATTCATGGGGTCGCAAGGAGTCGGACACAACTGAGCAACTGCTCTGAACTGAACTGATACTAAAATTGAATTTCCCAAATTTCCTAGACTTTATCTGACCTCTTTCTCTGCATGTTAAACTCCTAAAAGGCACTGTCATTTTCTCCCAACATCCTATTTATTAGCCATATTTTTCTCCAGCTTCACTTGTATTTATTTTCTTCTATATGGCCCAAAGCTCCCCTTGTAAATCTCTATCATAAAATGATCATTTATTAACCAACCTATCTATTCTAATAGATCATAAAGTTTTTAAGGACAGTCTTCTTCCTCTGTTCATTGCAGGTGCTCAGTAAAGGCTATCTGAATCTATGCTCAAATGACATTTTTGGGCTTTTTAGTACCATTTAAATATCAGTTATTTTTTAACAAGCTTTTGTTATATTCAAAGTGCTATATTTCTGATTGCATAACACATCAAAAGATTGGGCACTTGTCTTCAGTTTTTAGTTTAAGTGTGCTGACCTGTTGGGTGTATCCATTTTTTTTTTTTTTTAAATATACTTAAAAAGAAGATTTCATCCTCTCCCACACTCCCACCCAGAAATGTTAAATCAACCATTGTGTTGCATCTTAGATTTTTTTCTTTTTTTTTTTTTTTTTGTCTTGAAAAAAGTTAATGACTCAGGACAAAAATAGAAGTTGTCCTCCACCCAGAAAACTATCACCACTTTCTCATCACCACCACCACCCATTGCCCACTACTAGTGACTCATTTTGAGAAGCAACTAACATGGAAGAGAAAGTCTTTGGGTGAAACTGAAGGTCCTGAAATGGTGAATAGAGTTGAGAAAAGAAGTATGTTTTATTAGAATTAATGACATTGTGTTTCCCTCACCAGAAGTTCCACCCCAACTCTTCAAACACCCCAATGCCTACTTTTGGAGGAATATCACCAAAATTTATTTTACATTGAATGCAAAAATAATCCAATAAATTTTCTTTCTCATGATGAGATATTCCTAATAAAATCATGTGAATCCTGAAGCAAATTTAGATGTAAACAGTAGGTTTTACAGGCTGAATTTTCAAAGCTAAAACATTATTTATAGTAAACTGCTTATGTTTAGGAATTGCTTATCTTATTTTTTGCTTGTTTTGTGTCAAAAACTTAAATTTGAAAAGGTGCAGAAGAAAATTTTAGAAGGTAAATTGTATAGTACTAGCATCTAGAGAAAGGGAGACCACCATAAAAATTATGATAATATCATTATGGTTTTGTACATCACAATCTCAAAGAACAAGCTTTGCAGCACAAATAATGACACTGTGTTTTCCTTGCCAAAAGTTTTATCTCCAGGAAATTAAAAACCCAGAAAAGATGGTAAACATCTTTACAATAGAGAATAGAACAAAAAGTATACAATCATTCTACAAGCTACTTACATCTAAATATAGCTATTGTTAATAATGGAAGGGTATCAGGGAAGAGAATAAACTGTGAATTATCCTTCTTACTGCTATTAATAACTAAGTAATCAAAACAGCAAAGATTATTGTTCAAGTATTGAATATAGGAAGTTGGTGGAGGGGGGGAAGCAAAGGGAAAAAAAAATAATCAATATATATGGATTAAAGTAGGGTCAGAGTCTTTTTTCTTTTTTAATTGAATCCAAGCAACTTCAATTTAAACAAATGCAAATGAGAGCTCATTTAAGATAAAACACTGTCATTAAGTGCTTTGTGCTTTAAATTATATAAAGATCATAAAAATTCCAAAAGTATATTTTTCAAAGTAAATTGAAAGAGACTAGCCTCCAGGAGTTTGCCCTATGGATATACTCCAATAAGTTCACTTGGATCCACTTTGAAAAATATAAACTTAAAATTAAAAAAGAGAAATGCAGAGGCTCCCAAGATAATTATAAATATATGGTGTCATCCATGTTAGCAATTGCTTTTTAAGTCACAGATATCTTAAAGACAAAAAGGAATGCAATTCCACACACCCAAGTGCTACATGGCAAATTACTGCTTATTATGTACAGACCAAATAGTGTTTTATCTTGTAGATGTTAGAGGGCAGAGTAGAAGGATGTGTGTTCATCTTCTGCAAGAACTCCAAAATTACAACTTGCTGCTGAACAATCATAGACAGGAGAATGTTGGATCCCACCAAAAAAAGATACCCCATGTCCAAGGCCAAGGAGAAACCCAAACAAGATGGTAGGAGGGGCAAAATTGCATTTAGAATCAAACCCCTTACCTACCAGAGATGCTCGGAGGGTTCAAACAAAACCTTATGTGCACCAGGAGATCCCACAGATACTGAGCCAGATATGCCTTTGAGTGTATGAGTGTCTCCTGAGGTGGTGAGGGTCAGCAGTGGCCTGCCAAAGGGACAGGGGCTCTGGGTACAGCAGACCTGGGTGTGGCATAAGCCCTCTGGGAGGAGGTTGCCATTAACTCCACCACAGTGCCACAAGAACTTACACAGGACTGGGGAAACAGATTCTTGGAGGGCACAAACAAAACCTTATGTGCATCAAGACCCAGGAGACAGGAGCAGTGACCCCACAAGAGACTGAACCAGACTTGCCTGTGAGTGTCCAGGAGTTTCTGGTGGAGGCATGGGTCAGCGGTGGCCTGCTGAAAGGTCAGGGGCACTACGTGTATGCATAAGACCTTTTGAAGGAGGTCACCATTATCTTCATTACTTCCACCATAGTTTGGCCTCCGGTCAAACAAGAGGGAGGGAACACAGCACCAAGCATCAATAGAAAATTGGATTAAAGATTTACTGAGCGTGATCCCACCCATAAGAACAAGACCCAGTTTCCCCCTCAGTCAGTCTCTCCCATCAGGAAGCCTCCATAAGCCTCCTATCCTTATCCCTCAGAGGGCAGACAGACTGAAAACCACAATCACAGAAAACTAATCAAACTGATCACATTCACCAAAGCCTTGTTCAACTCAATGAAAGTATGAGCCGTGCCATGTAGGGCCACCCAGGATGGACAGGTCATGGTGGAGAGTTATGACAAAATGTGGTCCACTGGCGAAGGAAATGTTGAACCATTTCAATACTCTTGCCTTGAAAACCCCATGAACAGTATGAAAAGGCAAAAAAATAGGACACTGAAAGATGAACTCCCCAGGTCAGTAGGTGCCCAATATGCTACTGGAGAACAGTGGAAAAATAATTTGAGAAAGAATGAAGAGACAGAGCCAAAACAAAAACAACACCCAGCTGTGGATGTGACTGGTGATGGAAGGAAATTTTGATGTTATAAAGAACAATATTACATAGGAACCTGGAATGTTAGGTCCATGAATCAAGGTAAATTGGAAATGGTCAAACAGGAGATGGCAAGACTGAGCACTGACATTTTATGAACCAGTGAACTAAAATGGACTGCAATGGGTGAATTTAACTCAGCTAAACATTATATCTACTACTGTGGCAAGAATCCCTCAGAAGAAATGGAGTAGCTGTCATAATCAAAAAAAGAGTCTGAAATGCAGTACCTTGGATACAATCTCAAAAATGATAGCATGATCTCTGTTCTTTTCCAAGGCAAACCATTCAATGTCACTGTAATCCAAGTCTATTCCCCAACCAGTAACACTGAAGAAGTTAAAGTTGAACAGGTCTATGAAGACATACAAGACCTTCTAGAACTAACACACAAAAAAGATGTCCTTTTCATTATAGGGGACTGGAATGCAAAAGTAGGAAATCAAGAGATACCTGGTGCAATAGGCAAATCTGGCCTTGGATTACAGAATGAAACAGGGCAAAGGCTAACAGAGTTTTCCCAAGAGAATGCACTGGTCATAGCAAATACTCTCTTCCAACAACACAGGAGAAGACTCTACACATGGAAATCACCAGATGGTCAATACCAAAATCAGATTGATTATATTCTTTGCAGCCAAAATGGAGAAGCTCTACACAGTCAGCAGAAACAAGACTGGGAGCTAACTGTGGCTCAGATCATGAACTGCTTATTGCCAAATTTGAACTTAAATTGAAGAAAGTAGGGAAAACCACTAGACCATTCAGGTATGACCAAATATACAGCGGAAATGAGAAATAGATTCAAGGGATTAGATCTGATAGACAGAGTGCCTGAAGAACTATGGAAGGAGGTTCATGACATTGTATAAGAGGCAGTGATCAAGACCATCCCCAAGATAAAGAAATGCAAAAAGACAAAATGGTTGTCTTAGGAGGCCTTACAGATAGTTGTGAAAAGAAGAGAAGCAAAGGGCAAAGGAGAAAAAGAAAGATATGCCCATTTGAATGCAGAGTTCCAAAGAATAGCAAAGAGAGATAAGAAAGACTTCTTCAGAGATCAGTGCAAAGAGAGGAAAACAACAGAATGGGAAAGACTAGAGATCCCTTCAAGAAAATTAGAGGTACCAAGGGAACATTTCATGCAAAGATGGGCACAATAAAGGATAGAAATATTATGGAGACAACAGAAGCAGAAGATATTAAGAAAAGGTGGCAAGAATATATGAAAGAACTATACAAAAAAGATCTTCATGACCCAGATAACCACAATGGTGTGATCACACACCTAGAGCCAGACATCCTGAAATGCAAAGTCAAATGGGCCTTAGGAAGCATCGCTAGGAACAAAGCTCATGAAGGTGATGGAATTCCAGTTGAGCTATTTCAAATCCTAAAAGATGATGCTGTGAAAGTGCTGCACTCAGTATGCCAGCAAATTTGGAAAACTCAACAGTGGCCACAGGACTGAAAAAGTTCAATTTTAATTCTAATCCCAAAGAAAGAAATGTCAAAGCATGTTCCAACTACCACACAGTTGCATTCATCTCACACACTAGCAAAGTAATGCTCAACATTCTCCAAGCCAGGCTTCAGCAGTACATGAACTGTGAACTGTTCAAGCTGGATTTAGAAAAAGCAGAGGAACCAGAGATCAAATTGCCAACATCCGTTGGATCATCAAAAAAAGCAAGAGAGTTCCAGAAAAATAGCTGCTTTATTGACTATGGCAAAGCCTTTGACTGTTTGGATCACAACAAACTGTGGAAAATTCTTCAAGTGATGGGAATACCATACTACATGACCTGCCTCCTGAGAAATCTCTATGCAGGTCAGGAAGCAACAGTTAGAACTGGACATGGAACAACAGACTGGTTCCAAATAAGGAAAGAGTACGTAAGGCTGTATGTATAGTCACCCTGCTTATTTAACTTATGTGCAGAGTACATGATGTGAAATGCTGGGCTCAATGAATCAAAAGCTAGAATCAAGATTGCCTGGAGAAATATCAATAACCTCAGATTTGCAGATGATACCACCTTTATGGCAAAAAGCAAAGAACTAAAGAGACTGTTAATGAAAGTGAAGGAGGAGAGTGAAAATGTTGGTTTAAAACTCAACATTCAGAAAACTAAGATCATGGCATCATGTCACATCTCTTAATGGCAAATAGATGGGGAAACATATAAAATAAAAAACTTTATATTTTTGGTCTCTAAAATGACTACAGATGGTTACTGCAGCCATGAAATTAAAAGACGCTTGCTCCTTGGAAGAAAAGCTATGACCAAACTAGACAGCATGCTAAAAAGCAAAGACAGTACTTTGCCAACAAAGATACATCTAGTCAAAGCTATGGTTTTTCCAGTAGTCATGTATGGATGTGAGAGTTGGACTATAAAGAAATCTGAGCTCTGAAGAACTGATACTTTGGAACTGTTGTGTTGGAGTAGACTCTTGAGAGTCCATTGGACTGCAAGGAGATCCAACCAGTCCATCCTAAAGAAGATCTATCCTGAGTGTTCATTGGAAGGACTGATGCTGAAGCTGAAACTCCAATACTTTGGCCACCTGATGCAAATAACTGACTCATTGGAAAAGACCCTGATGCTGGGAACGATTGAAGGTGGGAGGAGAAGAGGAAGACAGAGGACTAGATGGTTGGATGGCATCACCGACTGAATGGGCATGAGTTTGTGTATGCTTCAGGAGTTTTGTGATGGACAGGAAAGCCTAGCATGCTGCAGTGCATGGGGTTGCAAAGTGTCAGACACGATTGAGTAGCTGAGCTGAACTGAAAATAGTGTTTATCTCACTTTTCTTCTCTTTCACTTCTCTTCATTATTTCCCTTCTTCTTTTTTCCCCCATGTATTATTAATCTGTGAAACGAATGCATTTTTTGTGGCAGTAAAAACTATTGCTGCTAATTGCTACCGTCATACCTAGCATACATCTTAATTCTGCATGTTTCAGGAAGTTGACATGTGTTTCTGTTCTCTAAGTTCTAACACCGCATTGTAACACTGTGCAGTACCGGACTCTTCTATGACTTTCAGTAAAACTCACTGATTGAATAAATGAGTGCATATACATCAAGAAACAATGACCTCTACTGTGAAACTTTCTCACTGTATTAATTTTCTTTTGCTGCCTCAGCAATTCTCCCACAAATTGAAAAGTTTAAAACAACACAAACCTATTATCATAGGACCAGAGGCCACAAGTTCAACACAAATCACAGGTTGTTAGTAAGGCTGTACTTATTACTGGAGGTTTAGGAAAAGAATCCACTTTCACATTCATTCAACTTGGAGGAATCCATTTCCTTGCAGTTGTAGAACTTAATTAAGTCCATATAACTATCAGTTTGCAGATGTTCTGAGCTTTTGGAGGCCCCTATTTTTTTCTTGATTCCCCATTTTTTCTTGGATTCCTTCATCCCAGAGCTAGCAACAGAACTTTGAATTCTTTTTCTCTACATTTTCTCTCTTCTTCATACAAATGGAGAAAGTTATTGTTTTTAATGACTCATGATTCTTTTAAACCCACCTGGATAATCCATGGTACTCTTATTTTAAGGTCAATTACTTTGATAATATCTGTAAAGTCCCTTTTGCCATGTAATGTACCATATTCACGAATTCTAGAGATTAGGGTGTGAACGTCTACAAGATGCTAATACTATGCCAATCAAATAATACTCATGTTTTCTTTACTATTTATTTGATTATATAAGTGACCAATGTCAAAATAAATAGCTTAAAATTTGTATGTTTTAGAATATTTGGGCAAAGGCAAAAAGATCCTTGAAATCTTGGGAAGGGCTTTTTTGTTCTTCAAATATTTTATCAGTTGATTGTTGTTGTTGCTCAGTTGCCCAGTCATGTCTGACTCTTTGCGACCTCATGGACAGCAGCACGACAGGCCTCCCTGTCCCTCACCATCTCCTGGAGTTTGCCCAAGTAAACCTTTAAGTTATTTTGACAAATTATGATCTCTGCACAATAACTGAATGTGTGGCCATGATCATATAGTTCTTTCAGTTCTTTGTTTTAATTTCAAGTTTTGTATGTGTTAGTAAAAATATTATTCAAAAAAAGAAATAAGACTGGATAAGACAGTCTTAGCAATGAAGATGATACAAAATCTTCCTACAGACAGAGATTGAGTAAATGTATTCCAGGAGATATTTCCCTTCAATTCTAGATTCTCAGCTTCTCTGGGGGTTGTTGTTGTTAAGTCACTAAGTCATATCCAACTCTTTGTTTCCTCCATGGACTGAAGCCCTCCAGGCTCCTCTGTCCGTGGGATTTCACAGGCAAGAATACTGGAGTGAGTTGCCATTTCTTTCTCCAGGGGATCATCTCAACCTGGATTGGCAGGCAGTTTCTTTACCATCCAAGCCACCAAGGAAGCCTCACTGGGGGTTGTGGGAAGACTAAGCATATTTTGGAGCTGCAAAAAGTCAGACAAGATGAGTGCACACACACACACACACACACAAGCATATTTAAGATACAATACTGGTTACTTCAAATTTTAGTTGCTTAACAGTTTTACTGACATGTGACAATTTACAAAAATTGTTTCCGTATAAGATAAGTTAATTTATTTGATGCCTATATCGACACAGATCATATAACTTCACCACAAAAATGGTTAAAATAATTAAAGTTAATAACATACTCAAGGGTAAACATTTGTCAGTCACTATATGTCACACTCATGTATGAATTATTACCTATTTACTCATAGACACCTGAGGTAGAATTTCCTTGAATTACAGCTCCCAAACTCTAAAAATTCTAATGATTTTTGTTATTTAATCAACCTAAGCAGTGATAAGGCAGTTAAATAATAAAACAAAATACCAAGAGCTTTCCAGAACATTACTGTCACATAGAAGTTAGACATCTCTTCCAAATCTAAAACCTTTACATTTATGACAGTTGCGTAATCCCATTTTATTTTACAAAAATATATCTTTTGCACCAGTTCAATTTTACTTGTTTTATATTGCACAAATGAACAGTCTTACATTCTACTAAATTTTTGACATTTAATGTAATAATTATCTTCTATTGGATATGTGATTAGTAATTCACAGTCTTCAAGGTTCTGATTGATATTGAACATGCATCCCATTATAATTTACTGAATCTTTTCAATAGCAGTGAATCATGGTATAAACTAGCTTTGTTTATTTCAAGGGCATTTTTCTAATACAGAACAAAATGAAATTGAAAACAAGCCAAATTTTAAAGAGAGTACTATTTGGTTTCGTGAACTGCATTCCTTGAATGGTACAAGTAAAATGACTGTCTAGGGTGTAACAAATACAATGAATCAGGAAAGGTGTCTTAGTCTTCAGGATTTCCTACTAAATAGTTTGTGTAGTTGTTAAATACTGACCTAGCCTAGGAGGAAAGTTAATGAAGTCTAGCTGAAAGTCTATTGCACTTGATCAAAGTGGCCTTAAGATTCCCCTCAGCTTGACTAAATTCTAGACAGATTTCTTCCTGATTCTTAGCTCTGACCTCCCTTGTCTTAGAGCATTTTCTTTTGAAAACTTACAGTTGTCAATCCTTTCTCTGTCCATTTGAGATGTAAATCTTTTTTAAAAAATCTCTAAGTTTTATTAAGAAAACCCAAGACTGAATTTCTCAAGTACTTGGGAGCTATCTTTGAAATGTGGCCTTTGAGGAAGATAGCACCCCTCTTTCCCCATTTCTATGGGAAGATAGCCTAACTTGGGGGAGCAACACAGTCCATGTGGTAAAATTTCCTTATGCATGGAGTTGGGAAAAAGTTCACTTTTCCTTGGAATAAGGCCAATTAGCAAACACAGATGGCCTTAGACCCCACCCTCCACCCCAGTTCTTAAACTCTCTCCCACCTTTTGTTTCAACTGGGTTGTGTTCAAACTCCATTCTGGTCTTTCCTCATTCAGTAGTCCTGAACAAAGTCTTTCTTGCTTATTTCAGTTTATCTGGGGCAATTTTTCTTTGACACACTTTAAGACAAAATGTAACCATGAACATCAGAAACTGAGGAGGGAAATCTCTCTTTTCAGTGAAAACATATTTTAAGAGCATTAAAATTAGTTATAATAAATCAGTGTTTATCTGATTTAATCTCCCAAAGTTTAAGCACATTAGTATATGCCTTCCCATTTACTGAAAGCTGCACCAAAAATGAAGCATTGAGGTACAGAAGGAAAGAATTTACTCACAGTGTAGAGAGGATAGTGACTAGATCTACAACTAGAGAATTCATCAAACTTCATGAAGAGTATGAATGGAAGAGGAACTTGGGAAACTCCAAACCTGAGATTCCTAGAATATACGTGGACTAGATAGATGGAAAGTATATTCTTCCTGGAGTATATGGCCATCAGTGTGCCCAGCAGAACGCCGATGGGGCTCTAGACTCCTATCAGAAGTGTCTGCAGAGGACTGAGCTGAGAAGCAGAGTTGAATTGTGAGAGCTCATCAGTTCAGTTGCTTAGTCATGTCTGACTCTGCGACCCAGTGGACTTCAGGGCTTCCCTGTCCATCACCAACTTCCAGAGCTTGCTCAAACTCATGTCCATCAAGTTGGTGATGCCATCCAGCCATCTCATCCTCTGTCATCCCCTTCTCCTCCTGGCCTTAATCTTTCCCAGCATCAGGGTCTTTTCAAATGAGTCAGTTATTTGCATCAGGTGGCCAAAGTATTGGAGCTTCAGCTGCAGCATCAGTCCTTCCAGTGAATATTCAGGACTGATTTCCTTTAGAATGGACTGGTTGGATATCCTTGCAGTCCAATGGACTCTCAAGAGTCTCCTCCAACATCACAGTTCAAAAGCATCAATTCTTCAGCGCTCAGCTTTCCTTATGGTCCAACTCTCACATCCATACGTGACTACTGGAAAAAACCATAGCTTTGACTAGACAGACCTTTGTTGGCAAAGTAATGTCTCTGTATTTTAATATGTTATCTAGGTTGGTCATAGCCTTTCTTCCAAGGAGCAAGTGTCTTTTAATTTCATGGCAGCAGTCACCATCTGCAGTGATTTTGGAACCTCCCACAATAAAGTCTGTCACTGTTTCCATTATTTCCCCATCTATTTGCCATGAAATGATGGGACCAGATGCCATGATACTAGTTTTCTGAATGTTGAACTTTAAGCCAAATTTTTCACTCTCTTCTTTCACTTTCATCAAGAAACTCTTTAATTCTTTTTCATTTTCTGCCATAAGGGTGGTGTCATCTGCATATCTGAGGTTATTGATATTTCTCCCAGCAATTTTGATTTCAGCTTGTGTTTCATCCAGCCCTGCATTTCTCATGATGTACTCTGCATATAAGCTCATGGAAAGATGTAAACCAAGTCAACTGCATCTTTCTGCTCTCCCATCCTTCCCTCATCCCCAGGCAGAACAGAGCCAATACTTGGCACATAGTGGGCAAATCTGACATATCTTTTCTCCGTTTGGTTTGGTTTAGTCACTAAGTCATGTCTGACTCTTGTGGACACCATGGACTGTGGCCTACAAGGCTCTTCTGTCCATGGATTTCTCTAGGCAAGAACACTGGAGTTGGTTGCCATTTCCTTCTCCAGGGGATCTTTTCAACCCAGGAATCGAACCCAGGTCTCCTGCATTGCAGGCAGATTCTTTAATGACTAAGCTATGAGGGAAGCCCATCTTTTCTCTAACTAAAAGAAAAAGTAACCAACTCACCCATTAAGCAAAGAACAACAGCACGGGAGGCCTAGATCTACCCTGGGGTTCCTGGGAAACACTCTTCCCATTAAGATTTTTAGAAAGTCCACAACTGGTATGGGAAAACTACTTTGTTTCAAAAACAGCCTGCTCAGAATACCTACTAGGAGAAACCTAGATATAATAGTAAAGAAAAAAAAATCTAAAAATTAACTAGCCCAAATGGCAACCCACACCAGTATTCTTGTCTGGAAAATTCCAAGGACAGAGGAGCCTGGCAGGCTATATAGTCCATGGAGCTGTAGAGTCAGACACAACTAAGCACACACACACACACACACACACACACACACACACACACACACAGTTAAAAAAAAAAAAAAAAAGAATGTTATAAGTAAAAATTACCAGATATACAAAGAAACTCATAGCATAAAAATTAAAATCACACGTAAATAATTAGTTCCCTTAAAAAATCTAGACAACACTTATGGTACAAATATGAAGCAAAACAATTGATAGAATGCAGGAGAAAAGAATCCATTATTTATAGTTTCTTGTTTAGTTCTTTTTCACAGAAATTTTGTTTATTTACTTACAGTAAACATTTTTTTTAATGGCTTGTCATTTACTGAGTGATTTGTTTTTTTACAGAGTCCTACATAAGTATAGTGGTTCACTATTCCTAAGTGCCTAGAGTTGAATTCATATTTGCCTCCACCAAGATCTTTAGTGTGGGGGAATAAACAAAGACCGCCCAAAGGAGAACAAGAGAAGGCTGTCCAGACGTGCAGGGGATTTGGCTATCATTACTTGCATTTGTCAGAGACTCAGAGACAGTCAGCAGAGTAGAAAGGCTTTATAGTAAAAAAAAAAAAAAAAACAGGAAAAGCTTCAGGTATGCCCCAACTGGACATTATTTGCAGAGGGAAGCTGGAGATTGGTTAGCTGGTCGTGGGATATCTCGTATGATTGGTTTGGGGAGCATATTTGGCTTTTTCTAGTTGGTTCTAAGTTAAAAAGGGAAGAACAAAAATTAGGAAGCCCTTTAATTTTTGACCAAATTGTGACAGTATGGAGACAACTGATATGGGAGCTATGGTTAGGCTTCCTGAACTGGTTGCTATCGAGGTTGCAGGTCAAAGTTCTACTTTTACATTAGGTCTGGTGATTGTCCTTTTGTATACTCAGTATCTCAAGAGTTGTTTTTTTTTTCTAATTGGAGTATAACTGCTTTACAATGTTGGGTCAGTTTCTGCTGAAAAGACAACCCTTAGAATGGGAGAAAATATTTGCCAATGAAACAACTGACAAAGGATTAATCTCCAAAACATACAAGCAGCTCATGCAACTCAGTATCAGAAAAACAAACAACCCAATCAAAAACAATGGGCAGAAGCCCTAAATAAACATTTCTCCAAAGAAAATATACAGATGGTCAACAAATACATGAAAAGATGCTCAACATCATTAATAATTAGAGAAATGCAAATCTCAAGGATTTTAGAACCCCACAGGCTTGAGTCCTGCAGCTTTGACAGCACTCCCTGCCCACTCCACCCTGATTACACACACACACACACACACACACACACACACACACACACACAGCATCAAAGCTCCAGTGCATGGAATGGATGGTTTGTTGTGATATTGCTGTTGGCTAAACAGTACATTTGTGCTCAATACTCTGACTTTGCAGATGCTCCTCCCACTCTTCTTCCTTCTTCTCTTTCATTCCCTTTGACATCTATGAGTCTTCATTTATTGTTTTTTCATTATTTAAAGCTCAACTATATAGTTAAAATTCTTGTTATACTATTACATTATATCGTTATATTTCAGACTGCCTTTCTATGAGCTTGGAATATAGGGACTAAGCTCATCCTACCATTTTAACCAGGACATACATGTATGAAAATAAAAATTAAAAGATGAGAACATTTAGGATAAAAGGAATTTTAAAAACAGACATAGTCAAACACTGTTGACTTTTTTAAAAATGGAAATTTTTTTTTTAATTTCCAGATATTAATAGCATATTTCTGAAGAGCAATATTAAGCTACAAATTCAAAATGTCAATTATAGAAGTAGAAGGTATAGAACTAGTCCTGTGGGGAAACTATGGTAAAGAATTTTCTGTTAGAAACACTACATACTCAGGTTTCTGTAATTATTCACCATCACAGGGATCTTTTTGCTCTAATGTGCTCAGCTTTTAACAGGGACCTTTTTGCTCTTATGTGCTCAGCTTTTAGGTGTTGTCTTCTATGTAATTATGTATTTCTCTTTCCACGCAATACCTCACGCTACTTCCTTTTTTTCACACAACACTCACACACAAAATGCACTTTTTTGTCCAATATTGTTCTACTTTTTCCTTTTTCAAAACTTACAATGTAAGGGCAAATGTAAATTAAAAAGACTTAGCCTTCACTGTAGAATATAAGGGAAAAGATTCTCCCCTTCTAACATTATTCTTTAAGAATCTTGTCATTTTAAATGCTTTCTCTGCTTGAAATGTGTGTAAACATTTTAGCAGCTAAATAAGCCTCTTGCTAGGATCCAGAAACATCTTTTTCAGGAATACAGGAACCAACTCTTTCAAATGTAATTATCAAAGACAGAGCGCTGCCTCTCAGATTCTAGGGGATACTAGGAACTACTTAGGCTGGACTTTCCTCCAAGTTGTAAAAGTACCTCCCTTTATGATGGTATGAGAAGTTTGTTTTTCCTTTGTATAAAATCAACTAACAAAAACAAATGGCTATCCCAAGTACCAGGTGAATCTAGAATGAATGTGCGTAACAGTGCTGACAGTCTTCTTACTTGAAAACTAGTTATTATTTGAGAACACGCATGTAATAGGTGGTATCTGCTTGCCTGTGTAAATGGGTGAGATTTCCTTCTATTTCCCAGACTCTTAGTGGATTACCTGCGATGTGTATCACATTCTGGCTTAATGCTTAGTCGATAATAAAACTGTTTTCCTTCTCTTCCTCTTTGGAGAGGTTTTCTGGGTTGGCAGGAGAATTTATTTCCCTAATAAAATCCTCCAGATTTATTTAAGGTTCTGCATCCTGGGCGAAAAAAAAAAAAAAAAAAGATTCTGAATTCTTGTTACATAAAATTCAGAAGATATTGTAACTCAGTAAAAATGGAAGAATCCTTCTTTGCGGGCTTTTTTGTGTAGATTGAGAAACGATTAGTCCAGAAGAAAGACTTGAGAAGATCTCTTCTGCCATGTAGGTGTGAAATGGAGGCCTGAGAGGTTACAGCCTTTCAACCGATGTCTATCCTGAGCGGTTTGGTTAATAGATACACGAAGAGCCAAAACAATCATAACCTTCCTCTCAATTTCAGTTGGCACTATTGGGAATGATGCCAAGTTTGTGCACTTCGAAATCTGTGAAGCTGTCAAGGACCAGTTGCCACTAGAGAAACTGTGAGACTAAGGTTGTGTGCATATGCCCTCAGTTGCTCAGTCATGTCTGACTCTTTGCGACCCCGTGGATGTAGCCCACCAGGCTCCTCTGTCCATAGGAATTCCCAGGCAATAATACTGAAGGGGGTTTCCATTTCCTTCTCTAGTAGATCTTCCTGACCCAGGGATTGAACCCATGTTTCCTGCATTGTAGGCAGATTCTTTACTGCTGAGCCACCATGGAAGCCCTAAGAATAAGGTGTAACAGAAACAAACTGCAGAGAAAACAAAAGTAGCAAGAGAGAGACAGAGTACTGACACCATCCTTGGGATATTTTGGTCTAACTTTTGAGACTTAAGCTATACTAATTTTTCCTGATATCATTGTCAAAAGAAAAAGTTGAATTAATTCACTGACTATGCCAGCCGTAACAGTTTCATGTGAAGGAAGTAAATCTTAAAATATTAAAAGTTCTATTTGTACATGTATTCCTTTTGCAAGTATTTATTGAATACCTATCATATGACACACAGTCTTCTAGTACAAGGGAGTCATTGGCGAATATATCAAAGAAAATCTTTAGATTCAGCACCTTATATTCCAGTGAGAGTGTTAGTCAATAAATTAGATTTTAAGCAAAATGCATACAGTGCGTGTGTGTGTGTGCTCAGTTGTGTCTGACTGTTTGTGACCCCGTAGACTGTAAGCTGCTAGGTTCCTCTGTATCAAGCAAGGAATACTAGACTGGGTTGCCATTTCCTCCTCCAAAGGATCTTCCACACCCAAGGATTGAACATGTGTCTCTTGCATCTCCTGCATCAGCAAGTGGATTCTTTACCACTGAGCCTCCTGAGAAGCACAGAGAAAGTGCAAAGGAGGCAAAGTATTCCAGAAAATTAGGAAGGAGGAGTGGAAACTAAGGTAAGGAAGTCAGGCAGACTTTTTTAAAGAAGGTGACTTTTAGTTTGAAGACCTGAAGGAAACAAGAGAGCTTCCCAAGAGCTATGACTGGGGGGATAGCATCTCAGGCAGCAGGAACAGACATGGTGCACTGAAGTGTGCCTGGCTTGTTCAAGGAGCATTGATTAGATCAATACAGTTGCACTGAATGAGGGAAGAAGGGAGTAGAAAGAGATGAGGTGGAAGAATAATCTGAATGAGACTTCGTGCTCCTCATAAGAACTTTGACTTTTACTCTGAAAGAAATGGGAAACCATTTGATGCATGTATCAGAGAGTAACATCAGATTTATATACTAAAATATATTGTTGGGATTTTTTACTATATACTTTTCTAGTAACAATATATCTGGCTATAGTGATTAATATATTTTCCCCATACATTTGCACCATGATCTTTTTTTTCATTCTGGCATTTTGGAAGTGAGTTCCATAGACTCAGAGATTGGATGGCACCTTAGAAAGGAACATTTATACAAAAGGAAGTATGTGGAGTAGTGGGAGCAGTTTCCTTTAGCCTTATTGATAGTGCTTTATCTTTTTACATGGGAGAACAATTGTAAATTAAATTTCATGGCTAAAATTAATTTTAAGTGTTATTAAAAATGCATTGGTAATCAGTAGAAACTTTGAGAATTCTTTATTTGGTTTTTGCTTTTCTATCTTATCTTTGTGACTTCCAAAGAGCATGAAGTCAAATCACAGAACAATGAAATAATTAGAAAGATAAGATTGACCCAGAGATCTGCCAGTCCCTTTACTCAAAGAAAAAAAGATGTGTTATATTATTTTGAAGAAATATTGTAATGTAAAGCCAAAAAAATTGATTTTAATTTGCTTGTTTTTTTTTAATCTCTAAACCTTTTAAGAATTATTTCCATTGTAATTTTATAGTAGCAGAGTGATTTGTAAATGTATATGTGTTAGTAATGAAAATCTCCAATATGCTATGTAAGTAGAGTTATCAAGGGGCATCTTATCTGGTGCCTGGATCCATCAAATCCACCCTTACTGATAAAGCCTTGTCTTTGAGTTCTGAGTCAATCTCCCCGAATTAACCAGGGGATATTTAGCTGCAAGTCAGAAAGTCACCTTTAAGGATTTGAATCATGTGACCTTCCTTCTCTTTCTAAATAAATGGCCTATAATTTTAAAACCCTGTTATCTCCACTTTATAACCTAAACATACAGCAGGGTGTTTATTTAAATTTATGAATCCGATTAGGAAATAGTTATTCTTTTAGATTTGCTCTCCATTCTCAAAAAGTGTCATCTAGAGATTGCATTTGATTGTTGCCAGACTGTTATAGAACAGATTAGCCAATTATTAATTCCTACAATTTCTATTTACATCCTCCCAAAGCTCTTTATTGTGAGGGAACTATCAAGGGGAAGGGGGAAAGAGCACCCTCACAGTTTTTTGCTGATTATTGGTAGTGAAACTTGACTATGTTAAAAGAGCATGACTGATACAGAGTAAAATGTCATTGTTAGAATATAATATCCTATCTTCCCCAAAGTGTTTCTTCTTTATATTATTGAATAAAAATAGATAAGGTTCTCTCATGCATAGGTCTCAAGTAATAACTTCCTTATAATATGAATATATTATATATCCAGATTCATATTATTATACTCATTTGGATATAAAATGCACATAATAAATTTAAAATAACAAATAAGTTATATAATTTAATTCATATAGACATTATTTTCTTGTCCCATCCGTTCCAGTGAAAGATCTGAGTAAAAAGCTTTTCTTAATCTACTTCATCAAGAACTCCATTGGCTAGCAACACTATGGTCTCAAGAATTCTATTCAACTTCAAGTGGGTCTGATTGGATTAAACCAGAGGTTGAGCAACATTTTTCTGTGAAGAGCCTATTACTAAATATTATAGGTTTTGCTAGTCAATTGGAAAAATGAAGAATATTATATAAGCATTTATATAACGAGAGAAAACACATTTGCACACATTTTATATTGCCATAATTAAAAATTTTATTTGTGAACACTTAAATCTGAATTTCCTGTACATTTTATGGGTCCAAAGTATTTTCTTCTTTTGATTTCTTGGGAGCATTTCAAGTTGTACAAATAATTTGTAGCCCCTATAAAATACAAAAGTATGCTGTGGGTCAGATTTGACTGGGGCTAGAGTTACCTGACCCCCATGTTAAAGGAACCTTAAACATTTCCCTTTTTCTTGCTGGTTATTGAGTGCTTTGAGAATCCAGGCTTAAACTAATCAGAGCTGCTTTCAATTTCATTCAAATATATAGACTTCTTTGTTCACGTCCCATTTTAGTCACAGTAATCTCTCTTCTTTTTTCACTATATGGTTGTTTTGTTCATTTTACACTACCACCACCAAAATATTAATTCTCATTGTGTGCATATGTATTAACTCTGAATTTTCTATTAATAGACATACAACACACCATAATAGCACAATATGTACATTTTCTCCTTGTTCCTTTCACATTAGGTCTACATATAATTCTCCCTCCTTCTATATCTCTCTCCAAGAGTCGCCTTACCTTGTTTCTCATGCTATACATCGATCCTTACAATTAGTTGGAAAAAGAAAATCCCTCCCTTTAAAGTTGGGTTCATCATTACGTAAGATGAATTACAACATACAATTATATGACCAGAGAACACTGAGTAGATGATGACGTGGCATAACTTTATATTGAACTTACAGAAACGACAGCCATAACTTTCTCTATGTGCTCCTGAAAAAGAAAAAAGTTGCCAACACTGCAGTTCTCCCACTAGGCCCTCAGGCAACTATGTTAGCAACTGCTTGCCAGCACACCAGCTATAAGCAAACAGATGGGGGAAAGAGAATTAAGACTTTGATGCAGAGGCATACTAGGTGAGTCAGGGGGATCTGATTACAGAAAGAAATAAGGTAACAATACTTACATATTAATTTGCTAAAGATTGCCTCATAAAATTATTGTTTTGGAAGAAGAACCATTTTTATCAGTAAGTACTAGATAGGCGAGGTTGCTTTTGTTGGTATCTTTAAATGAAAAAAAGCTGATTGTTTATAATATTTTCTGAGAACTTTTAAATTGTTACTTTTGTTTCAGCATCCGAGACTGATGTTAAGCATAGAAACTCAGATTACTAGTCAGTAGTCGTTAGAAACCTCAAAAGGGACACATTGTTGGAAGAATGCTGGGAGAACATTAACCATCAGAGCAAGTGCATTCAGAGATGAACCTGAGAGCCCTAGAATAAGCTAATTTAGGTTGAAAATCTGGCTCAGACTTTAACTTACTGTGTGACTACAGACAAGTTCATTACCTTTCATATGACTTAATTTATACATCTCTGAAGGAATGGAAAAGACTCTGATGCTGGGAGGGATTGGGGGCAAGAGGAGAAGGGGATGACAGAGGATGAGATGGCTGAATGGCATCACCGACTCGATGGACGTGAGTTTGAGTGAACCCCGGGAGATGGTGATGGACAGGGAGGCCTGGCGTGCTGCGATTCATGGGGTTGAAAAGAGTCGGACACGACTCAGCGACTGAACTGAACTGAAGGAATGGACTTGTTTAGAGATAATTTTCTATGTATACAGTTTCCATACACCACACAGTGTTTGTTGAGTAAATGTTCATTTTATTTTAGAAAGAGCAAATCAATGTCAAGAAAAATAGCCATGACAAAAGTCCCTTTTCTTTCACAATCATGGTTGGATTTAGAAGGCAGATTTTATTCAGTTTCTTTATTTTTATCTACACCATTTTATTTACTTTATTTCATGTATTATAGATTTATTTTTTAACTGAGATATCTTGCCATTTGCATGGATGGATCTTGAAGGTGTTTTGCTAAGTGAAGTAAGTCAGATGGAGAAAGATAAATACCATTTGATTTCACTCATATGTGAAATATAAAAAGCAAGCAAACAAAATAAGTGAACAAAACAAACCAAGCAAAAACAAATGCATGGACAGAGAGAACAGAATAGTGGGTTTTTTTTTATAGGTATAAATACAATACTGTACACATGATACTTATATAACATTATAAACCAATATTAGCAGAAAGGTTTAAGCAATCAAACAGGATCCTCTAAAAAGCATTCCCTCTTAATAATATTGGAGTTTTATAAGATAATTACAAATAAAGTCATATATTTTCATATAAATTGAGACTAACTCTGATTTTAATTTGGGAAAAAAATGCCTAATACAAGGAGAAAACTTGTATTAGGAGAAAACTTATAAACTAGTTTCTGTATATTTTTTTACATTTGAAAGCAATGTCATTGGTATTTGATTGAAAAATGGCCTAAGTGAGGAAAAACTGTCCACTAATTATGGTAATAAAATGACCTTCATAAATTTTAATCATCAAATTATTTTTAGTTCCACATTTGAAAATTAATTTATAATCAAATTGTTATGCTCAAACTATTTGCATTCACTTAGCAAAAGTTTCTCCATAACATCACTGTATGATGATACAATGATTATTCTTATATATATGGCAGATTCTCTTGAAAATTTCCTGTCATTGCTTTTTGCATTTCTCACTTGTCATGACTATCATGAGACATTTACACTGCTGTAGAGTATTCCTCCAGGAAGAATCATTCCTCAGCTATCACATTCATAATTTAAGCCTTATTATGCTCATAGAACACCATTTGATATACATCTCCTACAGAAAGGCCTATTTTTAACTGCCAAGAGTTTTGGCAATTTAAGGAAAAGATAATTTAATATTTAGGAGAAAATTTTTAGATAGACGACTTTGACCAAGGGATGTAGGAATCAATGTAATGATGAGTTGCATACTTCACCACGCTATTTGCGATGTATTTGGAATATACATACAGAAATAGCTAAGTGCAACGTCTTTATATTTCAACCCTGTTTATAAATATAAACCCCATTTAATATTTTAAAAACATGTAAAATGTAGAAATGGATAAGATTTTAACATGTGTATGGTTTTGTTTGCTTCTATAAAAACAACTTTTGACAATTTAATATTACAAAACCCAAAATAGTCACTGTAGCTTACTCAGCATTAAGTAAAAGAGTGTGCAATAAGGCAAAGCCAGTGTAAGGAAATCTTGATGTTTGTGGCTCCTAGTCTGTGCACCTGCAAATGTTCTCTGTTCCTAAGGATAGTTTAATGCTGTTGCAGCATGTTCTGCTGATGGGTTCATAGAATGACTTTGGCAGTTAGGTGTGCTATTTCAGATTTTGATGGTCTGTGCCAAAATGTGTTAATTTTTGGAAAGGTGCCATTAAAAAATAAATGTTGCAACATGTAACATGTTGCAGCACCTATTTCAAAAATATAGAAAGTCTATATGTTAAAATGTTATTCATGCTTGATGTTGATCTTTGGAAAGACAAAATAAATAATTTATGTTTTAATTATTTGGAAAACAATTAACAAGGACAGGGTTTTTCCTAATATTGATATATATGAGTTGAAAGTTATTTTTTAAATAAATACAGAGATTATGAAGCAGAAACCCAATTTATAATAAAATTATTTTTATTTAGAAATAAATTTATCTTTTAGTTCTTGCATATTTATGGTTAAAAAATATTTGAAATTATCCTGCTATGCTGAGGTCACATTTGGCACTGATTTTGCATTGTGATATAAAACGTTCTAGGTCACTAGAACAGGAATAGCCACTTTAAAAGACTTTTTTTTAAAAATAGAAAGGGCAGGAGTAATAGAGGTATGTGTTTTGGCAGAAAATAGTGACATTAATAGAACTGGGCTACATGCTTATAAATATAGCATCCACTAAGAAAAGATCAGTGTTAGCTCAAAGTAGTTAGAAACATTAGAAATACTGGGATGGACAATTGTGTGAAAAAGTCAGAAACCCTTTTAGAGACGATTCAGAGTAAGTAAAAGTTATATAAATTGGGATGAATCGCTAAGTATAATAAGAAGAAAAATGAAAAAGAAGATTATCCTTAGTTAAAAGTGTCTACATCTTTCTCCGGTAATTTTGTTTCATATCAGGTGTGGAAAATTTACCTATTTAAATTTGGTGTCAGCTTATTCTTATGACCTATGTGACCTTGAGGAAGTTGATTAACCTTGCTGCCCTCAGCTTCCTCACAAGTCAAAAGAAATTACATGAGTTTATATGAAACTGGTGCCTGGAACCCATATACTCAATGAATTTAATGAATTATTTTTACTGGAAAATGGACTAATTTATTTATTTAAATATGCTGCCTGATTGGGAACTATTATATATGCCATGTACAGGATTTGTTGTCATATAATATAGATTTGGATGAATAGCCACAAAAAAAGAAGAGAAACACAATAAAATTTTTCAAGTTTCTATTCAAAATAACCATTATTAATGTTACCATATTATTCTAGAGATTTAAGTATTTAATTTAATTATCTTTGTGCTTAATTTGGGGCTTCCCTGCTGGCTCACTGGTAAAGCATCTGCCTACCAATGCATGGGTTCAATCCTTGGATCAGAAAGATTCCCTGGAGAAGGAAATGGCAACCCTACTCCAGTATTCTTGCTTTGGAAATCCTATGGACAGAAGAGCCTGGCAGGCTATAGTGATGGGGTCTCAAAGAGTTGGATAGAACTTAGTGACTTAACAACAACAACAAATGCTTACTTTGAGATTTAATACTCTTTGCTCATTTTAATAAATTATTAATTTATTTTATAAAATAATCCTTCTTTGAAAATATATCTATTTGATATGTGTCTTGAGCTTTCTCTACATATTATCCCATAATCCTGTCAGTGTGGTGGTGGTGGTTTAGTCACTAAGTCAAGTACGATTCTTCGCAACCACATGGATTATAGCCCGCCAGGCTCCTCTGTCCACGGGATTTTCCAGGCAAGAATACAGAAGTGGGTTGTCATTTCCTTCTCCAGGGTTTCTTCCTGACCCAGGGATTGAACCTGGGTCTCCTGTGCTGCAGGCAGATTCTTTATCAGCTGAGCTACCAGGGAATTCCCAATCCAATCAATAAGTTAGAATGAAAAGACACATTCTCTATGTTTTGTATTTATTAGAATTGGTATTGGAACATAAGCTGCTTGTAGTCAGACACTAGGTCTACATTATATTTTTTGTACCTCAAATGATGTGACATAATTTTAAAATATAAATATTTATAATTAACTGACAACCTTTTATTGGATATAAAGACTGCTGACGTGAAATTAAAATACGCTTGCTCTTTGGAAGGAAAGCTGTGACAAACCTAGCAAGTGTATTAAAGAGCAGAGACATCATTTTGCCAACAAAGGTCCATGTAGTTAAAGCTATGGTTTTTCCAGTAGTCTTGTACAGGTGTGAGAATTGGAACATTTAAAGTAGGCTAAGCACCAAAGAATTGATGCTTTTAAATTGTGGTGCTGGAAAAGATTCTTAAGAGTCTCTTGGACTGCAAGGAGATCAAACCAATCAATCTTAAAGGGATTAAAGCTTGAACATTCTCTGGAAGGACTGATACTGAAGTTCCAATACTTTGGCCACCTGATGCACAGAGCTGCCTCATTGGAAAAAGACCCTGATGATGGGAAAGATTAAAGGCAAAAGTAAAAGGGGATGGTAGAGGAAGAGATGGTTATATAGCATCACTGACTCAATGAACATGAATTTGAGCAAACTCCAGGATATAGTGGAGGACAGAGGAGCCTGGCATGGTGCATTCCATGAGGTTGCAGAGTTGGACACGACTTATGACTGAACAACAAAAATATACACGTGTGTATTGATCAAATCAATGTTACTGTGAAAGAAATGTCTCACCTCTCGGCTCCATTTGTTTTTGTTTTTTTTTTTTTTTTTAAATTGCAATTAGACAAACTTTCCCCTCTACCACTGGGAATCATGTAATTGCCTAGGGTGTTTTTTAGAGATGATACACATAGAAAATCAGGAACTAAGGATCCACAGCTTGGTCTAAATATGTTAAATACTGGAGATGAGATGCCAGCAGAAAGGATTAATGACATCTTTACTTCAAACCTCTAGAAGGACATTCCCAAAGAAAATGAGAGTTCATTCTGAGCCAAGAAAGAGTGCAGTAGGATAGTATTTTTCTTCTGAATAGTATTTTATTCTGATAAAACTTATAGATATTTATACTTTCCCTTTATAGAGAGCTATGAATCATGATAACTGACAGCCCCGGGCTCACCAACAGAGGTCTCCTATGAAATGCCTTTTAGATACAACATAGAAAAACCTGGGGCCACAGATCACTGATCATAGGGCTTATTTTTGAAGACTAACACTGATACAAAGATAAAGCTTCTGGGAATAGAAACTGTCTTCAACAGATAAAATATAATTAAGAGGAGCCCTTTTTACAGGAAGAGCAGGGAAGGGCAGTGAGATCTTTAGTCCATCATACCATGAACTGTACAGAGCTCTAGAGAGAAAAAGATAATCACATTCCACATGATACTCAGAAAGGACAAGAGCATTGATATCTCTGATTGAAAAAGAAAAATAAAATGCAATAGCAGGGAAACCAAGTAAATAAATGGTCTAACAGCTGGGAGTAAAACTCAGAAGCAGCTATCTAGCCTTTCAGTCAACACTTATTTTCTGATTTCTATAAAGGAGATGACGCAAGAAAATAGGTCTTATGTAAGAATTCAAGAAGAGAAATCAGTTGAAGAGAAAGATGCAGCCTAGCAACCTGAATACATGGGTGGCATATCACAATCAACAACCAGGGGTTGTGTAAATAGATACTCATCTTATCAGGAATAATCATTCTTTCACTCCTCTGTGTTACAGAGTTAACATTTTAATGAATCTTTGTATGATTCTATTTCTTAATCCTACTATAATCGGGATTTGAAATTTGTTGTTATTCCCTTAAAATTTAATTATGGGCCTTTCTGGTAAAATTATACTGGACGTGTCTTTAAAAAGACAAAGAAAACCCCTTGATAACTGAATTGGCTGATTGGTTTGTCTGTATGTTTGGCTTAGCGAGATGCTTTTAGGGCAAAGTTTCTTTCATTTATGTTCTACAGGTTTATTATAGAAATAATCCACACCTTTTGATATATCTTCAATTTTAATTAAACTTCTCATATCTCCAGGTAGCCTTCTGAGGAACTCTGCTGCATTTCTCATTACTATAAAGATATGAGTTATCATTAGAATATATATTGTTTAATTTTTATCATGTGGTTGGCCTTTATCATCCTCCCCTACCTTCTAATGATTTCACCATTTCGATTTACTCTATATTTTCCTTTTTGTATCTCTTCTTTAGCTCACCAAGAAGGAATGGTAGGAGAAATTTCAATGATATTGATAGAATCTATTTGGGCATGGCTAGAATACACATTATCTTCTCCTTTTTCTATATCAAATAAGTGTGGAGCATATTATTGGTCTTAAGTAGGAACTCAAAGTTAGCCATCATCATTCTTTCTCTCTAGTTTAAAGCACTTATTTAAATATGCTTTTTTCAATGATCTTTCTAATTTAAGTGTTAGAGTCTTAGGTGGGGACTGTTTTTGCCAATATTCTCCCTTTCTCTTCTCTGAGTATATATTTCAAACAGTCATACAAATCAATTTAATAAATATGTGTCTCTTCTTTCCCCATTTTCACTGAATAATCATTATTCTGCTAGATGGTTAACAGCTCAGTAGATAAAATTTCAGATAAAAAAATAGCAAATGGATGTACTTGGTCTAATTAAGACATTTCTCCAAAATAAGTGTTTATTGAAATAGCTGATTAGAAGAAAGCAACACCACATGTCTGTGAGGATTACTTTATTCTCAGTTTTCTGGAATACTTGAACTCAACCAAGTTTGATTTAAATCATAACAAATCCAAAATATGTGGACATAATATGTCACAACAGCTCATGTTAACTCAGTGATTTCTAGACAGTAAATTATTTGTAAGTCATTTGAATGAACTTCTTAATATATGAGAATACATAGTAGACCTGCAGCCCCTAATAAAAGTGTAACAACTCTTGTAGATTTATATTCTTGGACAATGATTGAGAATTTTTCTAAGCTTAATCAGTGGATGTAATTAGTTGGTAGTCAGACTGTTTGATTATCATTTCTTCAATGTATTCACATATATCTACCTCTAAAAGAAGACTGAAATGTTCTTTCAAGTGAGTGATGTTGGTATGCCCTTCCTTTTGTAATTCAGTTCCTTAAGTAGATGAGAAATTTTATACTTGGGTAGATGTATGCATTCTCTGTTTTATTAGGCAATATTTTCAAAGGTCAGCTATGTTTAGAAACTGTTACATGTATTTAGTCTATTCAAATAACATATTTTTTATGTTATTTAAATGGTTCCTTCACTTCCTAAAGAATTCACAGTCTAATATAGTACTCTTCAAACTTGATGTTGACTTTCTGGAATGCCTTTAAACTACTGATACCTGTGTCCCACTATAGATGCCAGGTATCTGATAAAATTGTCATGAATATGGCCTAAGTGTCAAGCTTTTTAAAGTCCGCAGATGATTCTAATATGAAGGTAGGTTTGAGAACCACAGACAGTGAAAGATATATGATCAATGTAGAGCTCTAATGGAAGTAAATAAAACTGAAGAATGTGATAATATATGCAAGTCAGGAAGCAACAATTAGAACTGGACATGGAATAACAGACTGGTTCCAAATAGGAAAAGGAGTATGTCAAGACTGTATATTGTCACCCAGTTTATTTAACTTCTATGCAGAGTACATCATGAGAAACGCTGGGCTGGAAGAAGCACAAGCTGGGATCAAGATTGCCGGTAGAAATATCAATAACCTCAGATATGCAGATTACACCACCCTTATGGCAGAAAGTGAAGAGGAACTAAAAAGCCTCTTGATGAAAGTGAAAGTGGAGAGTGAAAAAGTTGGCTTAAAGCTCAACATTCAGAAAATGAAGATCATGGCATCTGGTCCCATCACTTCATGGGAAATAGATGGGGAAACAGTGGAAACAGTGTCAGACTTTATTTTTTTGGGCTCCAAAATCACTGCAGATGGTGATTGCAGCCATGAAATTAAAAGACGCTTACTCCTTGGAAGAAAAGTTATGACCAACCTAGATAGCATATTGAAAAGCAGAGACATTACTTTGCCCACAAAGGTCCGTCTAGTCAAGACTATGGTTTTTCCAGTGGTTATGTATGGATGTGAGAGTTGGACTATGAAGAAAGCTGAGCGCCGAAGAATTGATGCTTTTGAACTGTGGTGTTGGAGAAGACTCTTGAGAGTCCCTTGGACTGCAAGGAGATCCAACCAGTCCACTCTGAAGGAGATCAGCCCTGGGATTTCTTTGGAGGGAATGATGCTGAAGCTGAAACTCCAGTACTTTGGCCACCTCAGGCAAAGAGTTGACTCATTGGAAAAGACGCTGATGCTGGGAGGGATTGGGGGCAGGAGGAGAAGGGGACGACAGAGGATGAGATGGCTGGATGGCATCACTGACTCGATGGACGTAGTCTGAGTGAACTCGGGAGTTGGTGATGGACAGGGAGGCCTGGCGTGCTGCGATTCATGGGGTCGCAAAGAGTCGGACACGACTGAGTGACTGAACTGAACTGAACTGAACTGAAAAGGACTTAACGAAAGAGATTGAATTCTGAGAGAAAAGTAGTTGCCACTAGTTAGCCTGCAGAAAAACACTGAAAGAATATACTGAGAGGAGATAGTAGCTGCATTAAGGAGTTTGCTGTGCTGAGTATATTTGAATAGACTAGGTGTGTTTGAACAGAGGGAATAGATGAAGCTGGAAAACTAGCTTGAAACCTGATAATGGAGTCATATTAGAGTTTCCTATAAGTAAAAAGACTGCATATTTATATTTTCCTTTTTATATCTTGTCATATAAAATTAGGTCAACATCTTTATATATGTTCTTTTAATAAAAGTAAATATGACAGCTCATAGAATGGAGGAGAGAATTGTACAAGAACATTTAGCTGACCTGAAGTGAGGTGGTAATGTCCTGAATAGGGCCAGTGAGAGAAAAGTTTCAGAAAATAGACCATTTATTGATTTAAAGCAAAACATTCATTGAAGACCATGTTTGCTGAGTAATATACCTGGGGCTATGTGCTATGTACTAAGTGGCTTCAGTCATGTCCAACTCTGTACTCCCCTATTGACTGTAGCCTGCCAGGCTCCTCTGTCCATGGGATTCTCCAGGCAAGAATACTGGAGTGGGTTGCCACACCTTCCTGCAAGTGATCTTCTTGACCCAAGGATCGAACCCACTTCTCCTACCTTAGTGGGTTCTTTACCACTAGCACCACCTGGGAAGCCAGTCAGTCAGTCAGTTCAGTCGCTCAGTTGCATCCAACTCTTTGTGACTTCATGGATGGCCATGTGCCAGGCTTCCCTGTCCATCATCAGCTCCCGGAGTCTGCTCAAACTCATGTCCATCGAGTTGGTGATGCCATCCAACCATCTCATCCTCTCTCATCCTCTTCTTCTCCTGTCTTTAATCTTTCCCAGCATCAGGGTCTTTTCTAAGGAGTCAGTTCTTTGCATCAAATGGCCAAAGGATTGGAACTTAAGCATCAGCATTAGTCCTTCCAATGAATATTCAGGACTGATTTCCTTTAGGATTGACTGGTTGGAACTCTTTTCAAGAGACTTCTCCAATACATCAGTGTAAAAGCATCAATTCTTTGGTGCTCAGCTTTCTTTATGGTCCAACTCTCACATCCATATATGACTACTGGAAAAACCATAACTTTGACTAGACAGAGCTTTGTTGGCAAAGTAATGTTTCTGCTTTTTAATATGCTAAGTTGGTCATAGTTTTTCTTCCAAGGAGCAAGTGTCTTTTAATTTCATGGCTTCAGTCACCATCTGCAGTTACTTTGGATCCCAAGAAAATAAAATTTGTCTGTCACTGTTTCCATTTTTTCCCATCTATTTGCCATAAAATGATGGGAACAGATGCCATGATCTTAGTTTTCTGAATGTTAAGCTTTAAGCCAGCTTTTTCACTCTTTTCTTTCAGTTCATCAAGAGATTCTTTGGTTCTTCTTCTCTTTCTACCATAAGGGTGGTGTCCTCTGTATATCTGAGGTTATTGATGTTTCTCCCAGCAATCTTGATTCCTGTTTGTGCTTCATCCAGCCCAGCCTTTTGCATGATGTACTCTGCAAATGAGTTAAATAAGCAGGGTGACATTATACAGCCTTGACATACTCATTTCCCAATTTGGAATCAGTCCATTGTTCCATGTCTGGTTCTAACTGTTGCTTCTTGATCTGCATACAGATTTCTCAGGAGGCAGGTAAGGTGGTCTGGTATTTCCATCTCTTGAATTTTCCACAGTCTGTTGTGATCCACACAGTCAAAGGCTTTGGTGTAGTAAATAAACCAGAAGTAGATGTTTTTCTGAATCTCTCTTGCTTTTTCAATGATCCAACAGATGTTGGCAATTTGATCTCTGGTTTCTCTGCCTTTTGACCTGTGACAAAAACACAGTATCCCCTAGTAATATATTGCTGTGTAATGTGAGAGATCACTTCCTTCAGCACTGTGTGAAGGATTCTATATGAGTTCCTAACAGGTGGATAACTTCTTAAAGCTCCTTAAAAAGAAGCAGAGGTACTGCTTAAAATAAAAGGCAGTGATAATATAATAGCCAGTATTTATTCATTGCTTGCTTATTTTCTAACCTATTACATGTTGCAGTGACCATTTTGGTGGTTCTCTGCTTCATTCCTTGTTCTTTCTATCTTTGCTCTCTATTGTAAGGGGAATGCCCCTGAAAAGTTACATTTCCCAGACTCTCTTGACAATTGGTTTTTAGTAAATTCAGACAAGGGAGGCTGTGGAGGGAGATAAGAGAGCAGGAAAGCAAGCAAAGTCAGTGCCTTTCTCCTCCTTTTTCTCTCGGGATACAGCAGCGTCACTGAGGGCAAGGCCAGTGTCATGATTCCAAGTTCCTGCCTGGATGCTCCTCCTCTGTGTTCCCAACTCTAGAAGGGTGGTTTCAGCTCCTGAGAAACCATACCCATCCTTTTCCCTTCGGTCATAGGAGGCGTATTATCTTCTGTATATTAATCTCTGGGTTATTTTATCATCTTGTTTATCCCTGAGCTTTCCAAACACTTTTGTAATCAGTTGTTCAGTCACTCAATCATGTCTGACTCTTTGCGACCTCATGGACTGCAGCATGTCAGGCTTCCCTGTCCATCACCATCTCCCAGAGCCTGCTAAAATTCATGTCCTTTGAGTCAGTGATGCCACCCAACCACCTCATCCTCTGTTACCCACTTCTTCTCCTGCCTTCAATATTTTCCAGCATCAGGGTTTTTTAGAGTGGGCTTTTCCAGGCTCTTCACATCAGGTGGCCAAAGTATTGGAGCTTCAGCTTCAGCATCCGTCCTTCCAATGAGTATTCAGGTTCCTCATCTTAAATTTTGCTGTTGTTCTACTTGAGTTAGTTACTGTTTTCTTTTTAGAACGTCAACTGATACACAAATATTTAATGATTTGAGTCTCACATAAATTTAAGAAGTAGGCACTATTTTATCTTCACTAATAACATGAGGTAAGTAAAGTTTAGAGTAGTTAAGTCACTAACCCAAGGTCACACTACTAGTAATAAGACAAATAATAGAACTCAGGTTTTCTGGCTACAAGTTCTGTGCTCTTCACTAGTATTCTAATGCCTTCTAAACTTTTTTTACCGTGATCCACAAAAAGAAACAGATTTTATATCACACAGCAAGACCACTGCACATATCCACACACATAAACTTTTGAAACAAAAGTTTCACTAAAGAATATGTATATATGTATATCATTGTAAGTAATACTTGATGCTGTAACAACAACTAAATTCTATACACAGAAATGGTTTATTTTTCACTTTCATTATTCTGCCCCAAGTAGTCAGTTAGGGACCTTGAAGCTGAACATCTTGTAAGACCTCCATGTCCTTTATTGGATCCTTCCAATCAATCCAGAATCAAAGACAGTGGGAAATACATATGTTCTTAAAATTTAGCTTGCAGAGAATGAATATTTCCTCTGATATTCCAAGTCCAGAAGTAGTTACCATCCCACATAAATGGCTATTTTATGTGCCCAACATAAAAATAAAATGGATTTTGGAGGCTCGTATATTGTCTCTGGCAGAATGAGCTATGTTGATATGTATGTTAAAGAGTGCTGTAGGTTTTTTCCACTTGTCCATTAAGAAATGGAGTATTTTCCCCCTGTTTTTGCTCTGGCCTTGGGATTTGCTTTGGATAATAGAATGTGCAGTGAAGTAGATGCTTTGCTGAACAGTCTTTAAGAGGCTAAGAGGGTGTTCAGTTCATTTTTCTGGAGAGAGAGGCCATGGAGAATCCATGGAGACTGAAACACAGCAAGGAGGTAGGGAATGTGCAGAATCTAGGCTACAATCAACAATTGGTTGAATACAATGAGCTGGTAACTCCAACTGACATTACAGAGAACAGAACTATCTATTCAAGCCTCACAATGGTAAGTAATAAATTCTTGCTTTTTAAGCCATAAAATTTGAGATAATTTGCTTTACAGCAATGGAAAATTGAAGCATCACCAAATATCAATTTCACTATTTCTCACACATAGAACACACTTATAGTGCCCTGAGACAGAAGACAGCCCCATCTGACCACTGTCTTCAGCTAAAATTCCATGATCTCCAGATAATATAGAGTACCCTTCTCCTTGTATATATGTGGATCCTTTGTAGTTCAGACCCCACATCTACTCTGAGTTTAGTAATTGTGTGTTCAGTGTTTTGTTTTTTTTTTTTCCTATCCTAATCCATTGTAGTCTATTAAATTGTATTTCATTAAAACTGCAGGTCACATGACCCAGTAAATTGATTTCATGACCTACTAATATTAGATCATAAAGAACAGCTTTAAAAAACACTGCATAACACTACACTGCCTCTCATAAATGTGATTAGTAAGTTTTGCATGGGTCTGGGAAGGACAAATGAAAAGAAAGGTTACAGAAGGATTTTAAGTAGGGAAAGGACTTGAACAGACTTTCCTTTTGGAATAATCACTCTAGTAGCACCATGGAGAACTGATTGGGAAGAAACAGGACTGGTAGATGTTGTATTAGGAAAGAGGCAACAGAGATACTTCGGTGGTAATTTTCATGAGGTTAAGGAAAAGACATATAAGTAGGTAAATTTATAATTTTGAGGTTATTTCATAGATGTGTGACATTAACGAGGGAGAGGAAGACAAGCATTTACGTCTGCTCTTACAACAGGGAAAGAAGAGTCCCTAAGAATGCAGTGTGTTCTGTTTAGATAATCTGTTTTTATGAGAGAACATGGATGTTTATACAATTTTTTGAAGCACCTTTATTGGCAGTGGAAGCCTATGAAGATAACTGAAAATGGAATGATGATGATAAATACGAAATGAAAATAAGTAGAGCTGATAGTGTCAACTATATTTTACAGTTGTAAGTGAAGAGCCAAAAACTGTGTGTCCATGTGTAAGTAAAGTCTGTGTATGCCTACATGGTAGTCTTTTGGTAAGAAAATTAAACTTATTAAAACCTTCAAGTAACTTTCTTTTTATTTTTTGAGCCAATTTTTCAGGAGATAAATATGAATAAAACACATTACTTGGGTTCTGGAAGATTTGAATAGATCTGGTGTAGTCTCCTTTACTTCCACCAAATACTCTGCTATTCAATGAGAATTAGTTTTCCTAAGGGTGACTTAGGGCCAAAAAACTCATAGTCAGAAAAGAACTATGAGATATGCTATTCACATTAGATTTTTAAATGACACTAATTATATATTTTTAAAATATTTTTAACAGGGATGCTTTTCCTTAAACCTTTTTGAATCAAATAATCATTCCTCTGAAATTTCATTTAATCAAGATTTTATGGTAGCACCGTGAGAAGAACAGGATTTTATGAAGGGAAATGGTCTGGGCAATAATAACATTTTTTAATAGAATGCATCATTTAAGGTAATATAAAAATGATGTGATTAGTCCATTCAAACTCTGCACACCAAGCTGCGCTCCACCAGTATGTTCTGCAGAACACAGTCAACATTTCCACACCCCCTTTTTTATTGCTATCATGATGATTTATGTGCTGGAACTGCTGGGTTTAGCTTGCTATTTTTGCTTTTCAAAAAAGAGGTATGCTATGAATCATTTAAAATACTAGGAAATGTATTTCATAATAAATGGCTGCCTTAAGCTTTTTTTCTGTAAATTAAAGAGCAAAGATATTTGTGCTAAGTTTCTGAAGATGTTGAGGTGAATGACATTTCAAGTGAGTTGGTGGAAATCAGGAGTGGACCACATGTTTTTGTAGCAATCATTCTTTAATCTGATTTATTTGTTTAGACTTGTTTTTGTCATTAAGCTCTCCACATTTACATTAACGCTATATAACAGGTTTTTTAAAAATATAATTATTATTGTGATTTAATTGAATATTTACTCCTCTAAAACACCAAATTCAATGCATATTTAATTTAATTATTTAATTTTGAACAATTTTATTGTTCTTCTTTTGCAAATTTCATGAAAGATGTGATCTGGGGTACTTGATGGCCCTGAACACAATCTGATAACTATGATCTAAAGTTCAGTAACAATTTTTTATACATTTATGAAAAAACATCTTTCTAAATTATTGTTAAAGAAAAATCTATTGTGATTTATAATGAAATTCAGCTAAGGGCCTATTTCTTACCTTGGATACTATTTGATGTACAAAGAGAGATTGTAGAGAGTTCCTACTTGCCATCATTATGTATCAGAAAACTGTGTGGAGAAGTATGAGTAATTTGAAGATGGAGTGTACAATCCAAAAATCTCTTCTTTTACAAGAAGAACTGGATATGGAAGAATTGAACCATGAAAACTCAAGACTTAAGAGATGTTAGTATTAATTTGGGTTGGAAGTTAAGAAAGATTCAAAATGACAGAAGATAGGAGAACTTGTTCTAATTCCAGGTAAAAATTTATTCTGGAGATGACAGAGAGCTTAAGAAGAATTTTAATGCTTATTGAGCTCTGATTCCATTATTGATACTGTTGTAAGTGCTTTTGAAGTATTAAATTATTTAATATTCACAAACATTACCTGAGATAAAGGTTATTATAATGCCTATTTTATAGTCACTAGATAGAGGATCTGAAAAGTCATGTAGCAATTCCTATATATAACAGAAGGAAAGTAGCAGGACCAGGATAAAAATGCTGGTATTCTGGCCTACACAAAAATACCTCTTAATGGTCAAAGTTCAATTGGTTGCATTAGGTATATAATAAATCCCATGTCTATACAAATGATATTTGAAGGCATAGCCTGATACTGCCTTTAATAATCTATGATCTATTCTACTTTGAAAGAAAATTACTAGCAAATTTTTAAAAAGCCTTCACGTGTGTGAGTGTTGGTGTGTGTATGTGTGGATGAGTGAGTATCTCAGGAGGGAAAATAAAACTAGTTAGATTCTGCAATACACAGACAAAATACAAGAAAGAAACCAAGCAATGGTCTTCAAGCTAGGTTGTAGCTTGAAGTAATATTTTTCTTAGGTATGGAAGGAATCATTGTCCAGAACCTATTTCTAAATATATTTATTTAAAGTCATTTGTGTTGCAGTAAGCCTGATGTTGACAAGAAGGCAACGGCCCCCCACTCCAGTACTCTTGCTTGGAAAATCCCATGGACATAGGAACCGGATAGGCTGCAGTCCATGGGGTCGATAAGAGTCGGACATGACTGAGTGACTTCCCTTTCACTTTTCACTTTCATGCATTGGAGAAGGAAATGGCAACCCACTCCAGTGTTCTTGCCTGGAGAATCCCAGGGACAGGGGAGCCTGGTAGGCTGCCATTTGTGGGGTTGCACAGAGTCGGACATGACTGAAGCAACTTAGCAGCAGCAGCGAGCCTGATGTTGAAGACTCATGTTGATTCTTTTTTCCTACCTTCTCCTTAAAGTTCAGTTACCCAGTTGGCATGCTATAAAAATTTCCAGACATTAAGCAAAAGGGTAGTTTGGATTATTCATATCATTTAAGAAAGTAAATCACACTAATAACTGGGTAATAAATCCTTTTGAGAACCAGGATGTTTCTAATTTTGTATTCAGAATCATTGAAGGGAGAACAAATGATGAGAGCTGATTAATGTTTTAAATGTTGCTTACTTTGTGATTTTTGTCCTTAAAATAGAAGAAAGTCCAAGAATTTAATGATATAGATGAAATAAGACATTACCCTTTTTATGTATTTCTTTATATGCATAAATTGTATTTTAAGATTTTATTGAAAATTAGAAATAAATTGCATTTTAATAATCTCATAAAACTAAAAAGTCTATATTTTCTAACATAATAACTGTTTAAAGAAAAGCCCAATTGTCATATTTAAGTTAGTGTTTTAATAAAATCTTTGTTATTATATGTATTCACCAAATATTCATCAAAATCTATAATGTGATAAGTGGTTTTGACCAGTTGTGCATAGACACAGAATAATATTGAAGTCTTGGAGTCCAAAATAATTAAAAAAATAATCTCAGTTTATACACAGACTGCAGATACAAATATTTTTACTTCAGCTAAGGCAGATGTCTTATAAGAAAACCCTTGTTATTCTCAAGATCAGATGCCCCTCTTCTGATCATCTCCAGGCTGATAACCAGAGGGTAGTCAGAAAAATCTTAGGGAAGTTCAGTTCCCACTCTGTGAGAAATTAATATACATAAAGGAGAAGGTACAAGATCTGACTAATGATGACTTTCTAGAATGGAGAAAACATTTTTGTGAAGCTCAGTGGGGTCATATTCTATTGTTTAGAGTTGGCTGTGAAAGAAGTTGTGATGAATCTGCCATAAGGGTGGTGTCATCTGCGTATCTGAGGTTATTGATATTTCTCCCAGCAATCTTGATTCCAGCTTGTGCTTCTTTCAGCCCAGCGTTTCTCATGATGTACTCTGCATATAAGTTAAACAAGCAGGGTCACAACATACAGCCTTGATGTATTCCTTTTCCTATTTGGAACCAGTCTGTTGTTTCATGTCCTGTTCTAACTATTGCTTCCTGACCTGCATATAGGTTTCTCAAGAGGCAGGTCAGGTGGTCTGGTATTCCTATCTCTTGAAGAATTTCCCACAGTTTATTGTGATCCACACAGTCAAAGGCTTTGGCATAGTCAATAAAGCAGAAATAGATGTTTTTCTGGAACTCTCTTGCTTTTTCCATGATCCAGCGGATGTTGGTAATTTGATCTCTGGTTCCTTTGCCTTTTCTAAAATCAGCTTGAACATCTGAAAGTTTACAGTTCACGTATTGCTGAAGTGTGGCTTGGAGAATTTTGAGCATTACTTTACTAGCATGTGAGATGAGTGCAATTGTATGGTAGTTTGAGCATTCTTTGGCATTGCCTTTCTTTGGGATTGGAATGAAAACTGCCCTTTTCCGGTCCTGTGGCCACTGCTGAGTTTTCCAAATTTGCTGTCATATTGGGTGTAGCACTTTCACAGCATCATCTTTCAGGATTTGGAAGAGCTCAACTGGAATTCCATCACCTCCACTAGCTTTGTTCGTAGTGATGCTTTCTAAGGCCCACTTGACTTCACATTCCAGAATGTCTGGCTCTAGGTCAGTGATCACACCATTGTGATTATCTGTGTTGTGAAGATCTTTTTTGTACAGTTCTTCTGTGTATTCTTGCCACCTCTTCTTACTATCTTCTGCTTCTGTTAGGTCCCTACCATTTCTGTCCTTTATCGAGCCCATCTTTGCATGAAATGTTCCTTTGGTATCTCTAATTTTCTTGAAGAGATCTCTAGTCTTTCCCATTCTGTTGTTTTCCTCTATTTCTTTGCATTGATTGCTGAAGAAGGCTTTCTTATCTCTCCTTGCTATTCTTTGGAACTCTGCATTCAGATGCTTATATCTTTCCTTTTCTCCTTTGCTTTTCAGTTTTCACAGCTATTTGTAAGGCCTCCTCAGAGAGCCATTTTGCGTTTTTGCATTTCTTGCATTTTGTTGTAGATTAAGTGATCATAATTGTGTAGGTTTAGTTCTGGGCTATTTATCAGGTGTTACTGATCTATATGTCTGCTTTTGTGCCAATACCCTCCTGATTTTATTCCTGTAGCTTTGTAGTATTGTCTGAAATCTGGGAGAATTATGTCTCCAGCTCTATTCTTTTTCATTATGATTATTTAGGCAATTCTGGGTCTTTTGTAGTTCCATATATAATTTAAAACTATTTATTCTAGTTTTGTTGAAAATATCATGGGTGTTTTGATAGGGATAACATTAAATCTGTAGATTGCTTTGGGTACTATGGCTTTTTTAAATATTAATTTTTCCAATCTAAAAGCATGAATATCTTTCTGTTTATCTGAATTATCTTCAGTTCCCTTTATTGATATTTTAAAGTCTCAGCATTTCAGTCTTTCACCTTCCTGATTAAATTCATGCCTAGATACAGTTTATGGAAATTTTTTTTTTAACTTTCTGATATTTCATTGTTAGTGTCAAGAAACATAACAGATTTCTGTACATTAATCTTGCATTGTCTGCTTTTATTTTTGAATTTAAACATAATCCAGTAAAGGGGAAGGGTGTGGCCATGATTAGATAATTGCTGAAGTGGTTTGATGAATCCATGAGGAATCATTATGCTATTCTTTCTTATTTTGTATATGTCTGAAAAATGCTATGTAAAATACTAAAAAGAAGTGTGCTAAAATTTAAACACACACATACTTTAAAATGCCAGAATAGAACCCATCAGTCATATAGGCCACAATCCAAGACCTGTTCATTATTTTTTACTAAGTACATATATATATGATGTAGAAATAATGATTTTAAAGTGCTTGTATCAAATAATTCAATGTTTGTATAAATTTTCAGTATTTTAATACATATCAATGATGTTTCAATATTTTTCATTATCTTTATTTTTAAAAATCCCTGGTGGCTCAGATGGCGAAGAATCTGCTTACAATGGAGGAGACCTCGGTTCAATCCTGGGTAGGGAAGAGCCTCTGGAGAAGGAAATTCCTAACCACTCCAGTGTTCTTGTCTGCAGAAATCTATGGGCAATGGAGTCTGGCAGGCTACAGTTCATGGGGTTGCAAAGAGTTGCACATGACTGAACAACTAACAATTACACTTTCACTACTTTAGAAAAATTTAATGCTAAACAATAATGGCAATATAAGGAGGATACTTTGATGTTTATATCACTGACTAAACCCTTGATTTAACTTTTTTGTGTGTTTTTGTCTTGAGAGAAACTATTTGTCATTATTAGTTATATCACTTCAGTTCAGTCGCTCAGTCATGTCTGACTCTCAGGCTTCCCTGTCCATCACTAACTCACAGAGCTTGTTCAAACCCATGTCCACAGGGTCGGTGATGCCATCCAGCCATCTCATCCTTTGTCATCCACTTCTCCTCCTGCCCTCAATCTTTCCCAGCATCAGGGTCTTTTCCAAGGAGTCAGTTCTTCACATCAGGTAGCCAAAGGATTGGAGCTTCAGCTTCAGCATCAGTCCTTCCAGTGCATATTCAGGACTGCTTTCCTTTAGGATGGACTGGTTGGATCTCCTTTTAGTCCAAGGGACTCTCAAGAGTCTTCCCCAACACTACAGTTCAAAAGCATCAATTCTTTGGCACTCAGCTTTCTGTATAGTCCAACTCTCACATCCATTCATGACTACTGGAAAAACCATAGCTTTGACTAGATGAATCTTTGTTGGCGAAGTAATGTCTCTGCTTTTTAATATGTTGTCTAGGTTAGTCATAGTTTTTCTTCCAAGGAGCAACTGTCTTTTAATTTCACGGTTACAGTTACCTTTTGCAGTGGTCTTTGAGCCACCCAAAATAAAGTATCTCACTGTTTCCATTGTTTCCCCATCATTTAATACATAATATTATATATCATGTAATATATAATAGTTATATACATTGGGAAAAAGGATTTTATAAACTTTATTAATAGTGGAATGATTTCCTCAAACAAATCTTATATGGAAATTCAAAAAATGTAAAGGAGAAATAAGTGTCATGAATATGATTGAAATAACACAGAGGACCAAGACCTGCTACCACAACTAATCCCCTGCCACCAGGGCAAACATGATGATGAGACACAGTAAAATAAGTTTGTACTCCTTATTCTTTCTAGGTATGAGTCAAAAGAGATTTTTATCTCTATATTTTATGGTGATATATTGAAGTTAATGATAGCTCATTATTATAAATATTCCATATTGTGCGTAGAAATAAATATACCAAGTATTTAAGAAGATAGACTGTGAAGACAGTTTGATTTCTAATCATTATCAATGTGCCTCTTCATTTACTCAAACCTTTAAGTTATGAAGTAGTCTTCATATAGTCTCAAACTTTTCTTCAATTTACTCCCTGACATATAAACCTTTTTATGACAGTCATTATTGTATTACTTACCTTCAAGATATTGCAAAGTGTTTTGTTTGCATTATGTTATTGAATTACCAAAATATCCCTATGTACCCATATTATCTCCTGTTTGCTAATAATGTACCTGAAGCAGAGAGAGGCAAAATAAATCACCCAAATATAAACTGTTATCACATGATAGAGTCTGATTTAATCTGACTTCAAACACATGCTCTTAATGGCTATACTGTATTTAACTTCTCTACATATCTGTTTCCTCAACTTTAAAAAGCACACAATTAAAAGGAATAAATGAGATATACTTAGTGTAAGTTGTTATTTACGATTCCTATATTTGTTTTATATTTATAGCAAGTTTTTCACTCAGATTAGTAAGAACGGCGATATGTTCATCAGCCTGTTGACTATGGTATGTTCAGTTTTAGAAGATATTGCCAAACGCATCTTTAAAGTGTTCTAAGCTTTACATCCTCAGCTACAATGTGATGTTTACTTGCGTCTCCACCTTTTCACCAGCTCTTGATTTAGTCTGTGTTTTTATTTTTGGCCTTTAAATTCTGTGGTTTTAATGCAGACATTTGCCTGATAAGTAATGACATTATGTACCTTTCCTTTTCTGTTTTGCTTGTTGGCCATTTGAACATCCTCTTCTTGTGAAAAGCCTGCTCACATTTTTTTTTTTTTTTTTCCCATTTTCACAAAACTGAGTTGTCTGCCTATTTCTTATTGATCTATAGGAATTCTTTATATTCTGGATGCAAGATTCTTGCCATACACACACACATAAGAGTATGTGGAAGCAAAATCCACACACTCCCCTCACTCCTACCAAATTTTGATGTGAAATGAATGATAAGAAAACATTTATGGTGCTAATTGTTGTTGTTTATTCGGTTTTGACAGCAGTAAGCCTGAAACTGAAGAATATACTTTGGACAGATAGTATTTGGAGACACTGTCCATGTCATCAATTCCATAGTGCTCTCTGCAGGAGACTTGAAAGACACGGGTTAGATTCTTGTGTCTGGAAGACCCCCTGGAGTAGGAAATGGCAACCCACTGCAGTATTGTTGCCTGGAGAATCCCATGATAGAGGAGCCTGGCAGGCTGCGGTCCATGGGGTCACAAAGGGTTGGGCATGACTAAAGCGACATAGCACACACTTATTCATCTGTATTTCTTAATATATTAGTATCCTTATTAGGGGTTGCTGCATCCATATATATCACTTGTCTTATTTTAGTGTCCGTGACATAATAGCTACTGTACAAATATTGATCTATGTAGTTAATTAAGTTTCCTGAAATGTGTGATATATAAGGAACACACACACTTACCCTCCTATTATTAGGACTTTTTTTCCTCTCATTATATATTTTATACTTCAATTTTATGGACATTTAGGAAGTAATAGGTAGGTATTATTGGGGTATCATTTTGCCTAGAAAGTTTTATGATCTCGACTTTCTTGTGTCTTTTACATCTTTTTCTACATACATTCTATATTTTAAAATGCTAAATCATTTCTAGCTCCTATTGCCAACAAGAAATCTCAGTTTATTAGCACTACACAATATATTCTCATAATCTGATCCCTTTTTAATCTCTCCTTAGACTAATAAGGAAAAGTCTTAGCATTTGCTTCCCATCCTGAGTTCTTTTCCACCATCTTACTTAGGCTTATCTTATTTCCTTGAGGTGAATACTCTTCCCTGGACTTTACTCAGTTGGCAAACCACTAATTATAATTCAGTTTCCTAAATGTCTTTTCTGTTTTAAACATTTTGTAACCTTTCCATAAAAGGAAGCCAAACTTTCCTCTATGCTTTCAGAGGATTTCTATGTATGCTTTATTATGAAACATGTTGTTTTCAACAAATAGTTATTAAATACATCAGTCATTTAATTAATGGCTTATAATTATACCTAAAATAGGTTAATTTCTTGTGACTACTTCTTGAAATGAGGCATTGTACATTTAAATATTTTTTAAAAATTAATTTTTCATACAGGAAAATATATCCTTATGACACTAATTCTTTACTCATTTTTTATAGGGATAGTGTCATGGAATAGTAAAATTAAGGAAACATGTATAAGTTATTGTCTAAAACCTCTATTCTGAAATATACATATATCTTATATATTTTTTTAAATAGTCATAAAGATGGCCTATGTCTCCATGCTGACTTATCACTGTGGTATCTTTAACACTGGGATTTTTTGTTATCCATGAATTCAAATACTGGCAGATGTGTTTTTCTATCATTAGTGTGTGTATGTATCTATCTATATGTATATATATGTGTGTGTATATATATATATATATATATATATATATGCTTTTATACTTTAGGAGTCGGACATGACTGAGCGACTTCACTTTCACTTTTCACTTGCATGCATTGGAGAAGGCAATGGCAACCCACTCCAGTGCTCTTGCCTGGAGAATCCCAGGGACGGGGGAGCCTGGTGTGCTGCCGTCTATGGGGTTGCACAGAGTCGGACACGACTGAAGCAACTTAGCAGCAGCAGCAGCAGCAGCATGAGTTGACACCCCCTTTGGGCTTTCCTGGTGGCTCATATAGTAAAGAATCTGCCTGCAATGCAGGAGACCTGGGTTTGATCCCTGGGTTGGAAAGATCCCCTGGAGGAGGGCACAGCAACCCACTCCAGTATTCTGGCTTGCAGAATCCTCATGGACAGAGGAGCCTGGTGGCTACAATCCATTGGGTATCAAAGAGTCAAACATGACTGAGAGACTAAGCTCATGAGTTGATACAGTTTCATTCGCTTCCCAATCTCAGCAAAAATATGCACATATACATATGCTAAGTGAAAAAATTAAAAATTAAAAGAAATGTATTAATGAAAGTGGTTCTCTCCAATTTCCAGTTTTGTATTTTGTTTTAGCTCACTGAAATGCTGCCAGCAGAGTGATTTTACTTTTATATGGCAAATCCAGGTTTCACTTACCCCAAATAACTCCACAACTTTTATCTCTTCCACTTATTTTTTGAACAACATGTTTCTACATTACTCCTTAAAAGATTAGAAACCATAGGTGGTTATAAATTAGAAATAGCACCTCCTATCCAATTTTTATTGGTTTAATAGTTTATATTGACAGCTATTTCTTCATAAAACTAGAGGGGGGAAAAAAAAAACTATTTCATGAGCAAAATGACACCATTATAAATTAGAGTCCCGAAAACTGCACTGCTTTCTTCAAACTCAATGTTCTTTTAAGGCAATGATAGCTCCCTAAGGAATGTCCATGTTTATGAGCCCCTGACAATGTTTTTGAAGGGGAAATACCTCTTTCAGTGGTGAAAATGCTATCAACATGTACCCGAGGCAGATCTCAGCAAGTGCTAAATAGTTTCTTCACTGACTCTTATTCCATCTGGTTGAAGGACACATAGCAGTTCCATGAGATTCATGTGGCTGTACTTATTATTGATGTTGTGTTGTCAGTGACTCTGAAATTGCCCACAACTCTTATTCATATTTTCCTCTTTGCTGATGCCTATTGCATGTCATTTAAATATACATTCTTTGAACCAGTAGATATTTTCTTCAAATATTAAAAATTTGTTTAGGTGACAAACCCAAAGCACTTAGGTTATTGCTTATTTCACCTTTGTGTAAACTGAAATTTAAATTTCACCTTGAATGTCTAGTGCTATGTGAATCTGATATTTAGTTATTTGAATATTTAGATTAAAGAATCTACCTGTCAGTGCAGGAGATATAAGAGATATGGGTTTGGTTCCCAGGCCAGGAAGAGTCCCTGGAGGCGGAAATGCCACCCTACTCCAGTATTCTTGCTGGGAAATCCCATGGACAGATGAGCCTGATGGACTACAGTTGATGGAGCCACAAAGAGTTGGACACATCTGAACATCTGAGCACACAGCTATATTTTTATTTGTATTAAAATGATCATTGAAATTATTTCTTTGTGTATGTTTTTCAATTATGAGAAAAATATGGATAATATTAACTTTAAAAAAAATTAAAATTTTAAGCCAAGATGCTGTTATCAACCTTACCTGTTTGGTAATCAGAACAAGCCAAAATACAATATAGCACAACACAATCAGTACAATAAAACTCATTCCTATGTAATACTGGGTTACTATAGGGCTAGTGACAGAATAATGGAACCCATAATAATAATTACAACAACAACAATAATAGTAAGTTAACTTTTAAATAAAAATTTGAACATCAAATCTTTTAAATATGACTTGCCACAGTCCTCAGCCCTCCCTACTGTATCTTGAGAAGCCCATTTTATTCATTTCATTGCTTGCCTGACCTCTACTGGGTTATGCTCTTCAGCGTAGCCCTGATAAGTGAGAATCCTATAATGAAAGTGAAGGAGGAAACAGACAGAACAGGCTCCATCTTGAAAGCAAGACTCCATCTTCGGCTAGACTGTGGACTTTGAGCTATATGCCCAGTATCTATGGAAATGACATGCTGCTTCTGCTAAGTCGCTTCAGTCGTGTCCGACTCTGTGAGACCCCATAGACAGCAGCCCACCAGGCTCCTCTGTCCAGGGGATTCTCTAGGCAAGAACACTGGAGTGGACTGCCAATTCCTTCTCCAATGGAAATGACATATCAACTGGAAAACCAGCCCCCCTGGGTGGAAGAGCCCCAGGGCTCATACCTAGACTCTCCGTTGCCTAAAAGAATACCCTAATTGTCTGTGTAAATGGCACCCCACTCCAGTACTCTTGCCTGGAAAATCCCATGGACGGAGGAGCCTGGTAGGCTGCAGTCCATGGGCTCGCTAGGAGTCGGACACGATTGAGCAACTTCACTTTCACTTTTCACTTTCATGAGTTAGAGAAGGAAATGGCAACCCACTCCAGTGTTCTTGTCTGGAGAATCCCAGGGATGGGGGAGCCTGGTGGGCTGCCGTCTATGGGGTCGCACAGCGTTGGACACGACTGAAGCAACTTAGCAGTAGCAGCAACCAAATAGAATCATTAATTCTATTATTCTTATTGGGGTATGACCACAGGCCTATTGATAATTGCCCACTGTTAAATACCTAGGCTTAAGGCATATGAATCATGAGTTGACTTTGATTATATCTTTCTTTTCCTTTGTTCAGACCAGTTTCAGATAATTTGTGGAGGTGGTTTTAATTATGCAGGCTCAGGCTATATAAGGTTTTCACAAAAACTGGTCGGGGTCCTTGGCTAAGAGAAAACTCTGCCTTGGGCCCCGCCGGTGTAATAAACTGCCCTCCACTATCTGCATTGTCCTTCTGAGTGAATTTGTTTACTGGAATGTGTTGCTACAACAAAAGTAATATAAGTAAACCTAGTTTTATAATTAAACGTAAGAAAATATGGGATAGTATCAGAAGCTAAGAAACTGTTAAAAACCATACATTTTGCAAGTGAAGACCTAAGATTAGAATTTGGAAGTCATTTATAACTTCTCTTCATTATTGTCCCAATTTTAATAACATTGTAGATGCTTATTTTGATAAATTTTGCTGGCTTTAAAATATAAACTGAAAAATGTGTTTTTGTCTTATATAGTTTCCACTAAAAGTACAAGAAAAAATCTTTTGAATGAAAACTAAATGGAAAAAGTCTGATCTTTTAAAATTTCACTTCCCTAGAATATTTTATTCATGAAAAGTATGCTTTTGTGCTACAAGACAAGCCCACTCAAAGCATTTTTAAATTTAGATTTCCTTATTCAGCACACCCTTTTGATATGCAATAATTTTCTTTATAGTGCAATGAATGTTAATAATTACATACGTAACAATTTGACCAGGTGTTTACATTAGATGCAAGGTAATATAAAATAACAAAAAAGTGATAATAACACATTCATGCAAAAATAACTCAGAATAAACCACATTCGTTATTTTATGACGTTAACAAGGGGATGATTGTTTATCTCTCCTTAGCAGACTCTTAGAGGATATTATTCAGTTTTGCTGTCTAAATGATTAAGTTTTACACATAGAGAAATTCTGAAAAAAGCAAGGCAAAAGTACTAAATACACACAACATGTATGTGTGTATCTCTGCATGTAAATTTTTATAGTACATTCTTTTCCTTCAAAACTACTGCTAGTATATGACAAAAAATAATACAAAGTTGAAAACAAATGACAAGAGAAGTCAAAAGGACATAAAACAGTGGAATATATAAGTGCAACATCTCCACTTTTATAATTGCCTATTTGGCTAAGCAGAGTGCTTGCATAAAAACTTTATAATTTTTTTTCCAAACCAATACAATTTCCTTTTTGTATAATCAGCCAGTATTTATTGATGTGATCCATGTGCCAGGTTTTATGCTTGATGTCGAAGAGACAGAGCTGAATAAAATATGACACTCTCCCTCAGAGAGCCTACAATAAAATGAGAGGCAGGTGTGAACAAATTATTATAAATAAAATATGGTGAGTAGAGGTATAAACCAAGCACTATGAAAACACTGGGAGAGGATGTTCACAGAAATATTCAGCAAGGAATAGCTGATTTCTGAAGTTCAGTAGGAGTTTTACCATGTGGGGCAGGGATGAGATCAATTTCTAGAGAGATGAATGTCTTGGTCTGGGTGCGGGTTGAAAAAGAATTTCCAGACATGAGACAGATGAGAGGGAAATTAAGTTTATTAGAATGGGAGACACTGTTACAACAGAGGGCCAGCTCAAGGGAGAACCAACATCGAACAGGGGTCTTTAGTCCACCTTTATACCCAGGGTACAAGCAGTGGGATAGGGGTCTTGTGGGCCATTTGCTGACTGGATGAGGCATGTGTACCTCCACCCACATATATTGGGTGGAGGGAGGAGTAAGGCAAATACCTTCTCCCTATGGGGTAGGAGAGGAGACAAGTTATACTGCTCAGGAGGACTTGAAATCCATTAATAGTTACAACATGGGGTAGGGAAGGATGATAAGGGTCTGGTTTTTCCATTCCTGCATTCCATGACCCTCCTTGGTTTTATCTGCTCTTTGTCCTTGGGTCACCACATTCCTCCCCCTCTTTATTTTTAGGGCAAATTCTTTGGCCCCTTTTGATACCTGGCTCATGTCTAACTGTCTACCTATTTCCTTTCTCAGGCATTTGGTAACCCAGCTGCTGCTGCTGTGTGTGCTTAGTCATGTCTGACTCTTGCAAACCCATAGACCATCAGCCCCATAGACTGTCTGCCAGGCTCCTCTGTCTATGGGATTCTCCAAGGAAGGATACTGGAGCGGGTTTCCATTTCCTTCTAAAGGGGATCTTCCTGACCCAGGAACTGAACCCTGGTCTCCTGCATTGCAGGCAGACTTTTTACTGACTGAGGTATGAGGGAAGCCCTTGGGAATCCAGTCTCAGGGGAAAAGGGGCGATGGCCACTCTGGTTTCTTCAGGCTGTACAGGGGTGTCATGAGGCTCTGGGTTCCTTTTGCCTGCTCTCTATCAGGGTGCATTTACAGAGGGAGATGAGAGTTCATGGAATGATAAGGTGACTTGTTTCAGCATTGTCTAGGTATTGGTCAGGGAATATTCTTGTCATACTATCACTTGGAGATATTCTGAAGGAGATCAGCCCTGGGATTTCTTTGGAAGGAATGATGCTAAAGCTGAAACTCCAGTACTTTGGCCACCTCATGCGAAGAGTTGACTCATTGGAAAAGACTCTGATGCTGGGAGGGATTGGGGGCAAGAGGAGAAGGGGACGACAGAGGATGAGATGGCTGGATGGCATCACTGACTCGATGGACATGAGTCTGAGTGAACTCCGGGAGTTGGTGATGGACAGGGAGGCCTGGCGTGCTGTGATTCATGGGTTGCAAAAGAGTCAGACACGACTGAGTGACTGAACTGAACTGAGAAGAAACAAACTTAACAAGAAAGTTAAAGATATGTGGCCCAAAGATTAGTAGAAATAGAAAAGCTGCTCAGGGGCTAGCCAGGAGAACCAGGACCACACACTGGTTCATGAAATTAGTGTTTCTCTAGGTACGAGAAGATGCAAGGATTTGGGCTCATAAAATCTTTACCTGAAAACATATGACTATCTGAAGACCAGTTCTTCTGGGTTTTTCCCAGAGCACAGAGTGCCTTATTTCTGCTCTCCACCCTGAACACCTTTCAGGGGTGTTGAAGGTCAGCAGCTTGCAGTGGTCATTATGTAATCTTTGTAGAGGCAGCTGGCAAGTGTCAACTTCCAGTCAGCAGGGTACCTTCATAGTCACATATGTGACCATGCTTTGGGAGCATTTTCATGGCTATGTGTCCTGCGGTGTTGGGAAGGCTCATTCCCATGTCTAGGGAAGATTCCATTGATATGTTACTCAGTGTACTGTTATTGAACCAGGCTTTGCTAGTAGCAAAAGTCTCTGGACATACCTGTCTTACTAGCCTCTTGGTCCATGAAAATATTCCCTCTTTTTGCTTCTTCCCATATCTCGAGTTACATTATTACAATCATTGTTCTCATATGGAATTGCATTTCAGCATTGTATCACAGGCTTAGTTACACATCTGGTAACTTATGAAAAAATCTTCTGAAACAAGTGACATAGAAAATAATATAGCTATGCTGCTGCTGCTGCTGCTAAGTCACTTCAGTTGTATATAGCTAGCAGTTACTAGTAAGGTCATAAGTAAGAATTATAAGTCAAGAACTTTCATTGGGTAGAACCTAGTTTACCCTAGGTCATCTGACTTCATTTGTCAAATACATATAGCCTGGTGTTAATCTCCTGGTTCTACATCATGGAGCATCTGATCTTTATCTGAAGATTGGTTACTGAGATAAACTTTAGAAACAAACAGAGTATCCGTTTCTATAATTTAATTAAATCTTTTAGCAATATAACATGACAACAAGGAACTATCTCAGAAGTGAGTCTTAGTAAACACTAGTCCCATCACTTCATTGGAAATAGATGGGGAAACAGTGGACACAGTGTCAGACTTTATTATTTTGGGCTCCAAAATCACTGCAGATGGTGACTGCAGCCATGAAATTAAAAGACGCTTACTCCTTGGAAGAAAAGTTATGACCAACCTAGATAGCATATTCAAAAGCAGAGACATTACTTTGCCAACAAAGGTTCGTCTAGTCAAGGCTATGGTTTTTCCAGCAGTCATGGATGGATGTGAGAGTTGGACTGTGAAGAAAGCTGAGTGCTGAAGAATTGATGCTTTTGAACTGTGGTGTTGGAGAAGACTCTTGAGAGTCCCTTGGACTGCAAGGAGATCCAACCAGTCCATTCTGAAGGAGATCAGCCCTGGGATTTCTTTGGAAGGAATGATGCTAAAGCTGAAACTCGGGTACTTTGGTCACCTCATGCGAAGAGTTGACTCATTGGAAAAGACTCTGATGCTGGGAGGGATTGGGGGCAGGAGGAGAAGGGGACGACAGAGGATGAGGTGGCTGGATGGCATCACTGACTCGATGGACGTGAGTCTGAGTGAAGTCCGGGGGTTGGAGGCGGGCAGGGAGGCCTGGCGTGCTGCGATTCATGGAGTCGCAAAGAGTTGAACACGATTGAGCAACTGAACTGAACTGAACTGAACTGAGACCTTAATTAACAAAGCTAGAAACTTAGTTTAACAATTAACGAAACAATATTCAGTGAATTATGATTTTTTCATTATGAGGGCATTAACCCTGTAGCCAGGGAAGGCTTTAACCCATCAAATAAAAATGAGGTTTGTCAGGGAGCTGGGAAAAGTCAACTGGCTGTCTTGGATTTCCCATAGCCCTGACTCTTTGATTTTCAGCTATTGTTCACCCATTTTTAATTCCCTAATTTAGGAGTTGACTGTTGCCATGTTTTAAGGACATCAGGATAGCAAAAGTCTAATAGTGAGGGTTTTGTTTTGTTTTGTTGGTAGAAGCAGAATGAACTTTTACATGTACCATAATCTATTTCGGCTTTATTGACTATGCCAAAGCCTTTGACTGTGTGGATCACAATAAACTGTGGAAAATTCTGAAAGAGATGGGAATACCAGACCACCTGACCTGCCTCTTGAAAAATTTGTATGCAGGTCAGGAAGCAACAGTTAGAACTGGACATGGAACAACAGACTGGTTCCAAATAGGAAAAGGAGTAAGTCAAGGCTGTGTATTGTCACCCTGCTTATTTAACTTATATGCAGAGTACATCATGAGAAACACTGGGCTGGAAGAAACACAAGCTGGAATCAAGATTGCCAGGAGAAATATCAATAACCTCAGATATGCAGATGATATCACCCTTATGGCAGGAAGTGAGGAGGAACTAAAAAGCCTCTTGATGAAGGTGAAAGTGGAGAGTAAAAAAGTTGGCTTAAAGCTCAACATTCAGAAAATGAAGATCATGGCATCTGGTCCCATCACTTCATGGGAAGTAGATGGGGAAACAGTGGAAACAGTGTCAGACTTTATTTTTCTGGGCTCCAAAATCACTGCAGATGGTGACTGCAGCCATGAAATTAAAAGACGCTTACTCCTTGGAAGAAAAGTTATGACCAACCTAGATAGCATATTGAAAAGCAGAGACATTACTTTGCCAACACAGGTCCGTCCAGTCAAGGCTATGGTTTTTCCAGCAGTCATGGATGGATGCGAGATTTGGACTGTGAAGAAAGCTGAGCACTGAAGAATTGATGCTTTTGAACTGTGGTGTTAGAGAAGACTCTTGAGAGTCCCTTGGACTGCAAGGAGATCCAACCAGTCCATTCTGAAGGAGAACAGCCCTGGAATTTCTTTGGAAGGAATGATGCTAAAGCTGAAACTCCAGTAATTTGGCCACATCATGTGAAGAGTTGACTCATTGGAGAAGACCCTGATGCTGGGAGGGATTGAGGGCAGGAGGAGAAGGGGACGACAGAGGATGAGATGGCTGGATGGCATCACTGACTCGATGGACGTGAGTCTGAGTGAACTCCGGGAGTTGGTGATGGACAGGGAGGCCTGGAGTACTGCAATTCATGGGGTCGCAAAGAGTCAGACACGACTGAGCGACTGAACTGAACTGAATCTTAAATAATGTTTATTTACTTTACCAAAGTAACAAAAGATTTTAAAAACAAATATAAATCACTTAAAGGCAATGAAATGCATAATCTGTTATTGAAAGCTTCATTCTAAGAAAACTGTTCTCTTAACGTAGAGAGTAGACTAAATTCCAGTCTGTTACCAGTTTATCAGATAACAAACAAACAAAATTTGTTTATCAGTTAATCTTAGAAAAGTCTTTTCCATAAATCTTGAAGAACTAGCAGTATTTTCCTAAAGACATGAGAGTGAAACCATAGAAGGCTTGTTTAAAATATAATTAAATTGACGTGACAATGTAGCCTGGTCATTGCTGTGACTTGTAACACTTTAAGATGATAAGTAGAATTATAACTAACAACATTTTACCAGGACATATCAGTTTTTCATGAATTTCATATAATTTCTAGGATATTTATATAAGTAACATCAACCATACAATATAACCTGAGAAGATTCATCACTCCTCCAACAATACTTCCCATGTAATTTAACACGTCAAATGAACGCAGGTAGTTTAAGAGCTCTTTGGGATGTCTCAGGGGCCCTCTGAAGCATTCCAAAGCCACCTCGAAGTCAAGCTATTTAGGAAGTTTTGTTGATAAATATCAAAAGGGTTTATAACACTCAGTCAGATAGAATCATATAGATCACTGTGAAACAATATATTCACTTGCTGCTGCTGCTGCTAAGTCGCTTCAGTCATGTCTGACTCTGTGCGACCCAATGGACGGCAGCCCACCAGGCTATATTCACTTAGCCAAAGTAATAAAGAAGATCTCAAAGGTAAACATAGAGAGATCACTTCAGAGGCAATGAAACTTAAAATCCATTATCAAAGGCAGTTCAACATTTCAAGAAAACTTGTATTCATGCACAAAACTCTTCCCTTGGGGTCCAGTTTCCATAAAACCTTATCACTTTCTGTACCCATTTGTTCTCCCATCCTGAAACAGCCACTTGTAAGTCAGAGCTACTTTTTCCCTTCATACAATGTAATTTCATTCCTCATACCTTCTTTACTGAAAACACACATCCTACTTTCTGTAAGCAACCAAAAATTGACCTTTATATAAGCATTCTATAGATTAGTGAACAAAAATACCACTGATAATTTCTAAAAAAAATTCTAGAGAATATCACAGGATGGCATCAAACATTATTCATTAATAGTCCAAAATCTATATCGTCTCTGTAAGAGGAAATTAGTATTCAGTAATGAATGTTTCAGAATCTTATTTTATTTGGAAATGACTTAGCTATTCAATAAACTTCTGTCACTTAGTTTAACACAACCCTAGAAATTCAGGTTACCAAAATCTAGAGAGATCATTTTCGGAGAAGGAAATGGCACCCCACTCCAGTACTCTTGCCTGGAAAATCCCATGGATGGAGGAGCCTGGTGGGCTGCAGTCCATGCGGTTGCTAAGAGTCGGATACGACTGAGCGACTTCATTTTCACTTTTCACTTTCATGCATTGGAGAAGGAAATGGCAACCCACTCCATTGTTCTTGCCTGGAGAATCCCAGGGACAGGGGAGCCTGGTGGGCTGCCGCCTATGGGGTCGCACAGAGTTGGACACGACTGAAGTGACTTAGCAGCAGCAGCAGAGAGACCATTTTAGACTGAAATTTTTAATCTTAATAGAATTTATCTAAAAGCTCATATCTCATTTACATTTTTTTGGAAGTTTCTTCACTCCAGGTACCTTCCTTCCTGACAAATTTGTAACATATATAGCAAATATAACAATATTTTACTTATAATAAACCTAGGCACAATGAAAATATGCTTAATGTTAATGACTCTTAGACATGTCTATATTGGATTAGCAAACAAACATTAATACTAGATATTTAATATTGAATATTTCCCAGTTCACATTAATCTGAAATTCATTTAGGTTAATTTCTCTTCTATTTAGAATTGTCTGATTTGTAAGTGCTTTTCCAGTGGTCATATATGGATGTGAGAGTTGGACTGTGAAGAAAGCTGAGCGCTGAAGAATTGATGCTTTTGAACTGTGGTGTTGGAGAAGACTCTTGACAGTCCCTTGGACTGCAAGGAGATCCAACCAGTCCATTCTAAAGGAGATCAGTCCTGGGTGTTTATTGAAAGAACTGATGCTAAAGCTGAAACTCCAATACTTTGGCCACCTCATGCAAAGAGTTGACTCATTGGAAAAGACTCTGATGCTGGGAGGGATTGGGGGCAGGAGGAGAAGGGGATGACAGAGGATGAGATGGCTGGATGGCATCACCGACTCGATGGACAAGAGTTTGGGTGAACTCCAGGAAACAGGGAGGCCTGGCGTGCTGCAATTCATGGGGTCGGAAAGAGTTGGACACGACTGAGCGACTGAACTGAACTTTTCTTTAGGCCAATTAAATTAGAACTCATTTACAACATCAGCCATATTATCAAAAAAAGCCAAATGACACACACTGAGACATACATAAATCCAGACAGACAAATATCTCATAGTTTTATGCGTGTGATTTAAAATGTCTCTTTGACTCCTCCCTCCTTTATTTACTTATTTATTTATTTTGTTTGCTTGAAGTTCTAATTTCCCCAAGGCTGAGGTCTCAGGAAAAGTGGGCCATGTATTTCAAGAACATAGAAAGGGTTCACTTCAAGCTTTTCCCTAGGCAGGCCTTTTAACAAGCTGCTGCTGCTGCTGCTAAGTCGCTTCAGTTACGTCCGACTCTGTGCGACCCCAGAGACGGCAGCCCACCAGGCTCCCCCATCCCTGGGATTCTCCAGGCAAGAACACTGGAGTGGGTTGCCATTTCCTTCTCCAATGCAAGAAAGTGAAAAGTGAAAGTGAAGTTGCTTAGTCGTGTCCAACTCTTAGCGACCCCATGGACTGCAGCCTACCAGGCTCTGCTGTCCATGGGATTTTCCAGGCAAGAGTACTAGTTGTTTTTAATTGTACATGCAAAAAGAACCAGTTTTGCAGTTTCCAAGAAAAAAAAATTATTTTAGCCAGTTTTCTATAGAGTCTAAAGAATATCATCGCTATCCTGTGTCAAAAAGTCACCTTTCCTTTCTGTAGTCCTAGTTTTATACCTAAATTATAGACCAAATAGTGCTCAAATTGATTCTGATATCAGAGGCAGATCAGCTGATAAAAATCTTTGATTGTCCGTCTGGAGGGAAGTGAGGTCTTTGTCCCATCAGAAGAGTCAGAAGGGTTAAGGAAATTTGCAGGAGTGGGGGAAGCTTGGCCTTTCCCACCCTGAGAAACAGGAGTAGTTGGAGGGAATTCTTTAGGATGTTCAGGAGTGGGGGAAACTTTGTTCGCTCTCCATGTGAGAGATAAGCATAGAGGACAGTTTTGATCCTTCAGGCTTTTGAATATAGGAGAAAGACCTGGACCAAAGGGAACCTCAGAATCCTTCCCTAGAGATCGTATGGATATGAAAGGTCGAGTAGAGGTTGTCTAGGAAATCTGATGGAGAGAGACAGATGGGGACAGGAGATAGGGAGGCAACAGAAAGACACATGTGGCATGAGTCCCTCAAATCCAGATTCTGACTGAGGGCCATGAAGGACTAAACATAAAGAAATTCTGAGTCCTTTCCCTGCTTCTGGCAAAAGCTAGTATGCCATTCAGAGGCCATTTTTTTGGGTCCCCCTGTCTGTATTGGGGCCAGGCCTTTTGCAGGGTCAACCCCCTGTTTGTATTGGGGCCAGGCCTTTTGCAGGGTCAAAATTCTCTAGTTTCTGAGAACGTAGCCAAGGGGTGAGTCTGAGAGAGGCTCCCAAGATGTACCATAACCCATCCTTAGCCTATATACCTTAGAATGGGGATACTGAGAGTCACCGACTGGCAAAAGGGCATCCCTTTTTGTCTCAGTGACATCTCCACGCAACTAATGGCACTAAAATGGCCCACCATCCCAACAGTCGCGTCTGACAGTGAGAGGTGACCTCTGAGAACCTTGCAGCTAAGGCACCATGTGACCTGGCCAGAGAAAGAAAGAAATTCCCTGGAGCAACTGGGTGATTCACCATTTGGTGATTCCCTGAAACATAGAAGCACTCTTGGGATGGCTCAGGGCAACACCTGGGCTCCTATAAATCAGTCTAGACAGAAAGGGAAAGAAGCGAAAGTGACAGGGAAGAAGGCTGAGGAATCCACCTTACAATCCTATCAGGGAAGAAATGGCCAGGGGACAATAGTCTCTGTTTTGCTTCAACCACTATGTGCCTGACATGATGCATGGAAGTTGTCTTGCTGGGTGTGGATGCCCTTGTGGCCTGATCCATTCCATGCCCCCTTATCCTTACACGGGAGTCTTCATGTGGCAGGCGCCCTAATGGCTTTTAAGTGCCTGACCCGTGCCCACACAATATTGGTTGGCCTAGTCCTCAGTTGGAAAGAAGACAAAGGAGAGACCCTCACCCATTTAGGCAGCAGCTACTGGGATGCAGTGAGCAGTGGAGCCTTTGAAACACACCAGAGGGTAACCCTGGCCAGAGTTCCTCAGTTGCTTCCATAACACTTGCCTGTTTGCAGAGGGTCCCTATGAAAAAGGAGAAGCAAGGAGGTGGGAAAGAGACCCCAAGTCCCTGTATGGGCCACCAAAAATGTCATGGTCCCGGTGTAGGTTGAAAAAGAATTTCCAGACATGAGACAGAATGAGAGGGAAATAAAGTTTATTAGAATAGGAGACGCTGTTACAACAGAGGGCCAGCTCAAGGGAGAACCGACATTGAACAGGGGTCCTTAGTCCACTTTTATACCCAGGGTACAAGCAGTGGGATAGGGGTCTTGTGGGCCATTTGCTGATTGGATGAGGCATGTGTACTGGATGAGGGGAGACAGGTTATACTGTTTAGGAGGACTTGAAATCCATTAATAGTTACAACATGGGGTAGGGAAGGACAATAAGGGTCTGGTTTTTCCATTCCTGCATTCCAAGACCTTCCTTGATTTTATCTGCTCTTTCATCCTTTGATCACCACAGTGAAGCAACACAGACTGAGGATAATATGAAAGAAAAGGTGAAGACTGATGAAATTCCATTAAGGAAAGCACATTGTGCTTGGAGAAAGAGGAGGGAGGAGTCAGAAAGATAAACCTAGACCAGGGGCAGGATCAGACTGGGAAGTGCTGTGAGCATGTGCTTTATCTTTAGGTGATAAAAGGCCAATAGAGGTTTTTAAAAATGGAAGCAACATTATCAGATTTGCTTAACTGGAAAGATACCTCTGGAAGTGGTAGTGAAATTCCTGCTTTTCTGCCTTCATGCAAAATTTGCTTCTTAGCTTAAACTTAATATCCTTTGACAGACATAATTGGCTCAATTGCACCCTTTTGGAAGGGGCAGAAGGAAGATAGAAGGGAGTTGTGAAGTGTGGTGGGTGGAGATAATAATGTAGCCCCGCCCTTTTTAGACCTCTGCTAGCTTCCACAGCATTCTTTCAGGTTACAGGCACTGAATCCCAGTATTCCTCTTCACCCTTAAATAATTCTATGATCCTGGTTAATTGCAATATCCTCATGAATGACTCAGATAGTAAAATAGCCTGGCAACTCTTCATATAAAGTCTTGGAGACCTTCATCCATACCCTTCTTCAGGGACTACTTTGATGGTAATAGACCTTGACAGCCCAGGGATGGAAATCTCAAGAACCTTCTCAGTGACCAACACTTGATATGACATTTGCTTCTCCTCCTCAAGGAATAATCTCACTATCCCCACTGATTATTGTCACTTTGATATTTCTCAAGAGCCTTGCCCTCAAGAGGATGAGATAGTTATATAAATGACAATTGAAAGGTAATAAGAAAATACCCATAATGGAAATGATATAAAACTCAGCAGAGGCATTGATGAAAGAACTAAATCTCCCCTTAAAATCAGGGAAAGATCCATTAAAAAGATTTTGAATTAAAAATTTTTGGGTGAGCACATGTTTGCCAGCTTCACAATTAGAGGAAGAGGGTTCTATATAGAAGAAACGCTATGTAGAAATCAAAATAGTGTTATAGTGAATGTCTTTTTCAAGGAACCACAAATATCACATATTATTAGTGAATATAGTTTGAAAATGGCCTCTGTGGCTAGATATGTGCTTACTATACCAAGAGCTTCAATTGAAGTTCTTCAATGCTACACAAAGAAGCTATTAATTAATTAATATTAATCCTGTAGACTATTTGAATCCATAGAATGATTTAGAGTGTGGAATGATTTTTATCATTATTGCATATGACAAAACTTACTTTTGCTTCCTAATCAACTCCTCAGACTTTTGCATTAAAGTCTCTAAAGTGTCAAGAAAATGTAAACTCTCTTGGAAATTTGTTCCATATGCTTATGTCAAAAATCTGAATCTCCAATCTTAAACTCTACACAGAATTCCAAACTTATTTATTAACATCTGGTTACCTTCAGATGCCGCATTGAGACATCTCCCTGTGACTTCCAACAATTTCTTGACTTCTTTGACCTTCCACCTTTAAAGGTGACAAACTACTTACTAGATTACACTCAAGTTAAGCTCTTAGATATCATACTTAGCTATCATAATTAGACACTTTATTTGTCACTCATAAATAATCACAACTAAATTCTACTGTTATCTTTTAAGTACTTCTCTATTCCAACTTTTCCTCTGTAACCAAAATTAAATTGCTCATTTTAGGCTTGTATTCTATCTTCACTGATACTGCTTTAAATGTCTCTTATTACTACTAGTATGCCCTTAATGAATCTTTTAAGATGTATAATAAGCAAAAAATATGAATAGAAATTTAATTAGTATTACCAGCTACTTTAAACTCAAACCCTAACTTGTTTCCTGGTATGGACTAATTAAAAGTAAATGTCTAAAGTAATTAAGTAAATGTACTGAATTTAGGATGGATGTTAGGCATAGTAAAGTAGAAACAGAAATATAATTTGCTGCATTCTTAGTTTTAGTAGTTCATGGTGATTTAAAATTGTAATTTGAGTCGGGGTATCTATTGATTAAGTATATACTATCTTAATATGTGAATGATTACATATAGTTATGCATATATAACTATATATTAACTGTTCAATATATTTTCAATAAAATAATATGTATAGGTAACAAACTTATACAACTAAAATATGATTAAGTTATTGTGAAAATCTGAAATAAAAACTTCACAAATTCACACTAAGCAAACCCATATTATATTCAAAGTCTTACCAGTGTAATAGAATGCTAAAATAGTAACACAAGAATGGATACTTAGCTTCATTTCTTAAAGTCAGTGCTGCCTTATATAAGCCAGAGAAGTTTTGTATGTGCCTCTGAAATAATCTAGGAACAGAACACCTTTTTCAGCAACTGTATTAGATGTGTATTATAGCACTCTGTCCTTAAGAAAATTATGTACAATATTCTGATTTTAGTTCATGACAAAAAGAAAAATTAATTATATAAGCTCCTGAATTTTATAAGTAGTGGATTGCTAAGTCACTTCAGTTGTGTCCGACTCTGTGCGACCCCATAGACAGCAGCCCACCAGGCTCCACCATCCCTGGGATTCTCCAGGCAAGAACACTGGAATGGATTGCCATTTCCCTCTCCAATGCATGAAAGTGAAAAGTGAAAGTGAAGTCTCTCAGTCGTATCTGACCCTCAGCGACCCCATGGACTGCAGCCATCTAGGCTCCTCCATCCATGGGATTTTCCAGGCAAGAGTACTGGAGTGGGGTGCCATTGCCTTCTCTGAAGTATGAATTAAACAAAACCAAAAACAATGTTTTGAATTTCAGATTAAAATACATATTTATTTCTTATGGCCAAATGATAAAAATATTAACCATGACTATACACACACACACACACACACACACACACACACCAGGTGGCGCTAGTGGTAAAGAATCTGCCTGTAATGCAGGAGACCTGGGTTCCATACCCAAGTTAGGAAGATCATCTGGAGAAAGGAATGACTACCTACTCCAGTATTCTTGCCTGGAGTATCCCATGGAGCCCTGGTGGGCTACAGTCCCTGGGGTTGCAAAGAATCAGACACAACTCAGTAACTAATTTCTACATAATATATATATATATATATATATATATATATATATATATATATATATATATTATATATATATATATATATATATAAAGCCCCAAACAGATGTCATGTCATTTAATCCTTACAAATCTGTGAAGAATTGCCCACATTTTAATAGAGAGAAAAGGAACTGAATATCAGTTAAATGCCTTGTATAAGTTCAAGGTGTTAGCAGACGAAGGATCCCAGATTCAAACTGATGTCTGTCTGACTTCAGAGCTCTGTCTGAGATGACAGGAAAAGAGGAAAACACAGATTTCTTAAAATTTGCAGTTATCTGTGGGTATCATTGCAGATAATTTTTCATGTTATCTATCCTATTTTTCAAATTAACGAAGTAAGTGTTATAGGAAGAGAAAGAATCAACTAACTTGTCCTACAAAAGGCTAGAAATGTTGGGTATTGCAGGCCTTGCCATGTCTATAGCAATGGTGTATTCTACTCCATTCTATTGTATCACAAGAGCAGCCACAAAAAGTACATAAACTAATGAGTGTGGTTGTTTTCAATAAAACCTCATTTTTGAATACTGACATTTGCTTTTCAGATGAGTTTCATGTGTCATGAATTATTTTTTTCTTTGTTTTTCAATGATTCAAAAATGTAAAAATCATTGTCAGGTTGCAGGCTGTACAAAAACAGGTGGTGGGTTGGAATCAGGACATGGTCTGCCTATGCCTAAAATAAAGGAGAGCTTAACTGTACAATCTGATTTATAAAATACAGAACTAAATCATATAGTTTTCAAAACCTATTTTGGATTTTCATCTGTTAAAACTGAAAGAACTAAAATTGTCTTTGTGGTTTAGTTCTCAACCTATGTAGGAGAGCAATGAACAGAATTTTTTAGAAAACAGTGGCTCCTGAAATCTGAATGTGCTATGCTCCCTACATTTCTTTTGAATGTGGTTTCTCTTTCTGCTCCTCACATCCTCTACCCACCTATCCTGTCAGTCATAACTCATGCAAACCTCCCACATCCTTGTCTTCTCTTATTGTTGTACCCATGAGGGACTTTGCTATCTTTAAAATCACATTGAAGGTAATGTCCTATGGACACATTTAGCATTTTAATATTTTATTTTATATTTATTTCATGGTTTAGTAACTTAATAATAGAGATAATATATTATTCTTTCCCCAATAACTGTCATAATCCTTTCTAAAATTTGTGTTACTATAAACAACAAAATGTGGAATCTCATATCTTAGACTCAGTAATCAGGCATTATTGTTATTGTTGTTCAGTCTCCGAGTTGTGTCTGACTCTTTGTGACCCATGGACTGCAGCTTGCCAGGCCTCCCTGTCCCTCACCATCTCCCAGAGTTTGTCCAAGTTCATCTTCATTGCATTGTTGATGCCATCCAGCCATCTCATCCTCTGATGCCCTCTTCTCCTTCTGCCTTCAATCTTTCCCAGTATTAGGGACTTTTCCACTGAAAAGTAATCAGGCATCTTAGGAGTTAAAAGGCCTCCACCTCTCTTGGCCACATACAGCTCTGTTGCCCAATTTCTAAAACTCAAAGTTAGGTGACTTGCATGTTACTACATGGCTAGTGACCAAATGAGGATTCCTTCTTATTTTGACAGTAGTATGTCAATAAACTAACTGATCAGAAAATGCGTGCTTGGTTTTATGAACTTAAGTAAATAGCTAATTCCAAAATCTCAGGGGTGCAATATAACAAAAATTTTTTTTTTTTCTTTTCATTCACACAACAGTCCAATGAGGTCATGTGTCTCTCTGGACAGTTTTCCACTAAGCAATGACTCAACAATCCTGGCATTTTCAATATACCTCCATCATCCTCTAGAAGTCTCTTCTGAGTCTTTCACTGCATCTGACAGATCAAGTGGAGAAAGAGAAAGAGAGCTTTCATGGAGAGGTTCTGATGGTCAAACATAGGCATGTCGTTCATCACTGCTACTCATGTTGCTTTATCTTAAACCTAAATAACTACGTGGCTGATGAGAAATGTGATCCACCAAGAAAGAGAAAACAGGATTGAGAAAGTTTTAACAATGTCAGCTGCTAAGGTTAAGAGGCTTCCCTAATTGAAAGCTGACTGACGCCAGTAGTAAAATTCTGTAAAAATTTTGAAATGTTAATTGTTTGTCAGAAAGCAAAACAATACTGTAAAATAATTACCCTTCAATTAAAAATAAATAAATTTAAAAAACAAAGTAAACAAAAAATTTAAAAATGTAAAATTTTAATATATTGAAATCTCTTTAACACTTACAAAAAAGGCGTGTTCAGTTCAGTTCAGTCAACGGTCATGTCCAACTCTTTGCCACCCCATGAACCGCAGCACACCAGGCCTCCCTGTCCAGCACCAACTCCTGGAGTCTACCTAAACCCATGTCCATTGAGTCAGTGATGCCATTGAAAGGTTGTTGTTGAATCACGTGAAGACACCGGGATTCTTGGCCCCCAGAGAAGAATTCAATCTGGGGCCAGAGACGAGGCTGTGTAATAAAGTTTTATTAAAGAGTAAAGGAGATAGAGAAAGCTTCTGATATAGGCATCAGAAGGGGGCAGAAAGAATACCCACTTGTTAGTGTTAACAATGAAGTTATATAATCCAAAGAACGTCTGGAGGTTGTAAAGACCTCATCAGACCTACTCCCATAATTTACATTTTAAGATAACACTGTTCTCAGGCAGGATACATTCTTGTAAAGACCAGGTCTACTCCCATAATTTACATTTTAAAGTAACAGAAGGTTTAATACAAAGACTGTCCTTAGGCAGGATACATTATTGTTATATAATCCTAAGGAATGTGGAGAAAGAAAAAAAGTTTGTCCTTTCTTCCTTCTTGAGAATTCCAGACCCCTCTCTCCTTGGGGACCCCTAGACTCCCTATCAACCTGCCTGGAAATGACTCTCTCACCATCCAACCCTCTCATCCTCTGTCGTCCTCTTCTATTCCTGGCCTCAATCTTTCCCAGCATCAGGGTCTTTTCAAATGAGTCAGCTCTTCGCATCAGGTGGCCAAAGTATTGGAGTTTCAGCTTCAGCATCAGTCGTTTCAATGAATATTCAGGACTGATTTCCTTTAGGATGGACTAGTTGGATTTCCTTGCAGTCCAAGGGACTCTCAAGAGTCTCCTCCAACACCACAGTTTAAAAGCATCAATTCTTTTGCGCTCAGCTTTCTTTATAGTCCAACTCTCACATCCATACATGACCACTGGAAAAACCATATTCTTAACTAGATGGACCTTTGTTGACAAAGTAACGTCTCTGCTTTTCAACATGTTGTCTAGGTTGGTCATAACTTTCCTTCCAAGGAATAAGCACCTTTTAATTTCATGTCTGCAAGCACCATCTGCAGTGATTTTGGAGCCCAGAAAAATAAAGTCAGCCACTATTTCTACTGTTTCCCCATCTACTTCCCATGAAGTGATGGGACCAGATGCCATGGTCTTAGTTTTCTGAATGTTGAGCTTTAAGCCAACTTTTTCACTCTCCTCTTTCACTTTCATCAAGAGGCTCTTTAGTTCTTTTTCACTTTCTGCCATAAGGGTGGTGCATGTACCCTATATTAAATCTAAAAAATTCATTAGTTTTTACTTTAAAAAGGGAAAAAAACAAGAATTTGTTGTTGATTTTTGGTCTCCAAGTCATGTCCAACACTTTGTGACTCAATGGACTGTAACCCACCAAACTTCTCTATCCATGGAATTTATAGGCAAAAAAATTAGAGTGGGTTGCCATTTTCTACTCCAGGGTATCTTCCCTGCCCAGAGACCAAAACTTCGAACCTGCAATTCCTGTATTGGCAGGAGGATTCTTTACTTCTTAGCCACCGGGAAAGCCAAGAATTTATTATTAATAGCTAGCAATAATTGAAACTTTTGCAAGCGTCTATAATGTTATTATTTTGCATTTAGAATACAGTATGTTTTAAGGCCAAATCAGTAACTGATAGATCTTTGCTTCACTGACTTTCAGCTCTGACAAAGTGTGAGATTCTAAGTTTTATCATCCTTAATGACTGTAATTAACATATTAGGATTCCTTGAAAACAAGATCTGAAGCTCTTTTTTTCCTTTTGTGGGAAAGTGTCAGGAAGCCTTTGAAAGATAACTTTTATCTTTGATTCTTCTCAGCAAATGAGTCCTGACTTTATTTCTGTTTCTTAGTCCTTCTCATTAACACACAACAAAATAAAATAGTTACTGGTGTTTTTAAGAGGTACAAAAAAATAAATAAAAAGATAATTTAAAGAATAAGAGGTACAAGAGCCTTGATTGAATTGTAGGGCCTTTTTTAATTTTAAAAGAATACATTTTCAAAAGTTTGTGTCTGGTATTGTTAATAACATTTAACTAACTTTAAGCATAATTAATTTGCTTTTAGATTCACTTGAATAAAATACTGCTGGCTTTATGAATATTCATGCATAAGGTATAGAATTGACAATGGTGTTCGGAGTTATAATGAAAGGCTTCTCTTGAATTTCTGTTGATACTAAATGTTGATTTTACTTTTGAGAAATTCTTTTCCTATGGGACAATTTTTTAATCCTATAAACTGCTCTATGCTGCCCTTGGAAAGGACAAATACAAATTCCTTTGAGAATACCTTGTAAGAGCAAAGGGAACCCTATCATCTCTCTGACCTCAATTCTTCAATGACTTTCTGTTGCAGCTGAAGGCTGGTCACCTTTCTATTGTGTTTCTTTCAGAGAACAGGACTCCTTGAAACCTTTTAGAATGATGGAATTTGGACATCTGACTGTGAGTAAAAGTTTTTGATGATCTTTATTATATCATAGCACAATCATTCAAATAACCTCCTTATATTTTTTGTGGTGTACTGAAGTATTCTAGAAATGTGTTGCGCATTCTTACTAAAATGTGTATCCATGTACCTCTTACACTAGATTGTAAAAGATGAAAATTTGGGTAGAAAAAATACTAAAAATTTGGAACACATATTCAATAATTAAGGTACAATTTAATTTCTCTCTAGTTTATCTTTATTTGTCAAAACTGGATCTGATATACCACATAAAATATCTTAATTCATCTGAATTCTTTCAAGATTTTCTATTTTCTATTTGGCTTTCTCCTGGCTTTTGATATGCCCAATAATTTTTTGATGAAATCCTGGCATGATGTCTCAGTAACAGAAACTGAGGTAAAGGCCTAAGGTATAAGTTTTTATGTTAATCTAACTAGAAGTTGAGCTTTTACAATGTTTGCTGTAACTTTAGGTGCAGATGCTTCAAATTCTCTAGTGTTTTATGGGAGACAGTAGATGCTACACCTTACAGATTGTTCAGCTATAATCTACTGGTTTTTCCAGTAGTCATCTATGGATGTGAGAGTTGGATTATAAAGAAAGCTGAGAACCAAAGAATTGATGCTTTTGAGCTGTGGTGTTGGAGAAGACTCTTGAGAGTCCCTTGGACAAGCAAGGAGATCCAGCAGTCCATTCTAAAGGAAATTAGTGCTGAATATTCATTGGAAGGACAAATGCTGAAGCTGAAACTCCAAAACTTTGACCACCTGATGCAAAGAACTGACTCATTTGAAAAGACCCTGACTAGGAAAGATTGAAGGTAGGAGGAGAAGGGGATGACAGAGGATGAGATAGTTGGATGGCATCACCGACTCAATGGACATGAGTTTGAGTAAACTCCAGGAGTTGGTAATGGACAGGGAGGCCTGGCATGCCACAGTCCATGGGGTTGCAAAGAGTCGGACACGACTGAGCAACTGAACTGAACTGATACTGGTAGCAGATGCTTTAAACTAGATTAAAAGAGATACTTAAATCCCAGTGTTTGAAGTTTGGCTGCCCATAAAGAGTATCTAGAAATATAAAAGATTTGAGTAGCATTGGGATAAGTCTATGAATACTGAGCTCTTTAGAAGAAATTGACATGAAATGAAGTGGTTTCATATGAGCCTCAAAAAGCTTATCTTCAGTAGCAGAGTCAGCTAATAGAAAACCTATAAATATCTTAAATTGTCATTATATTCTAGATTTAGTAGTAGACAGTAGGTATCAAGAAGTATTATCTGCAATCTATAAAATAGAATCGTAATATGGGTAACATTCCTTGGCATAAATCTCAGAAGGCAAAGAACTTCTGTTTCTCATTTTTAAATATTAAGCTGGATAATACATAAAAAAGATTCATTTGTGCTAAATAGGAAAAGGAGTAGGCCAAGGCTGTATATTGTCACCCTGCTTATTTAACTTATATGCAGAGTACATCATGAGAAACCCTGGGCTGGAAGAAGCACAAGCTGGAATCACGATTGCTGGGAGAAATATCAATAACCTCAGATATGCAGATAACACCACCCTTATGGCAGAAAGTGAAGAGGAACTAAAAGGCCTCTTGATGAAAGTGAAAGAGAAGAGTGAAAATGTTGGCTTAAAGCTCAACATTCAGAAAACAAAGATCATGGCATCCAGTCCCATCACCTCATGGCAAATAGATGGAGAAACAATGGAAACAGTAGCAGACTTTATTTTTTGGAGCTGCAAAATCACTGCAGATGGTGATTACAGCCATGAATTAAAAGATGCTTAGTCCTTGGAAGAAAAGTTATGACCAACCAAGACAGTATATCGAAAAGCAGAGACATTGCCAAAAAAGTCCATCTAGTCAAGGCTATGGTTTTTCCAGTAGTCATGTATGGATGTGAGTGTTGGACTATAAAAAAAGCTGAGCACCGAAGAATTGATGCTTTTGAACTATGGTGTTGGAGGAGACTCTTGAGAATCCCTTGGAGTGCAAGGAGATCCAACCAGTCCATCCTAAAGGACATCAATCCTGAATGTTCATTGGAATGAACATTGGAATGTTCAATGTTCAATCCTGATGCTGAAGCTGAAATTCCAATACTTTGGCCACCTGATGCAAAGAACTGACTCATTTGAAAAGACCCTGGGAAAGGTTGAAGGGGAGAGGAAAAAGGGATGACAGAGGATGAGGTGGTTGGATGGCATCACCAACTCAATGGACATAAGTTTTGGTAGGCTCTGGGAGTTGGTGATGGAGAGGGAGGCCCGGCGTGCTGCAGTTGATGGGGTCACAAAGAGTCGGACACAACTTAGCGACCGAACTGAACTGAACTGAACTGATAGAAATCCTGCTATTTATAGCAACATATATGAAACTTTGGGTGTATTGTGCTAAGTGAAGTGTGTCAGGGAGAGAAAAACAAATACTATATGATCTCAATTATATGTGGAACAAAAAAACAAATACAGGAACAGAACACACAGCAGATTGGCAGTTGCAAGGGATATGGGGTGTGAGTGAGGGAAATGGTAGAAAGTACTCAAGGGGTATACATTTCCAGTGACAGATGAGCAAGTTAGTGATAGATGAGTAAGTTCTGGGGTTGTGACATATGGCATAACAATCCTGTGCTGTACATTTGAAAGTTGCTAAGAAAATAGATCTTAAAATTTCTCATTGTACGGACACACATGAAACTGTGTGAGACGTTGGACATGTCAAGTAACTGTATTTTTGTAATCATTTTGCAATATATACCTATGTAAAATCATACGTTAATTTTACACAATATGTCAGTTACATCTCAACAAATTTGAAATTTGTTTTTTTAAACAGGTGGTTTAGTTAGTGGTATTTATATCACAGAAGGAAGAGGAAACGGGTAAGATATTAAAGAAGCATTCTAGGTGAAAATTAGAGAGCATGTTGAGCACATATGCTTTTTGACCTTTAGTGTGACATACAAACAAGAGACATTTTATCACTTAACAATTAAGAAGATTACAGGTGTCGTTTTCTGCAGCAGTCTTCCCAAGAGAAAAGCATTTTAAGTCCTGTTTGCAGATAGCAATCAACTTGAATTGGTAGACTTAGATAACACAGAATTAGTGAGACCAAACTTTGAGTTCAGAATCATTTGAGAATAGTCACTGACAATTAGAGTTGAGCAATCATGTTGAACAAAACTACTGATCAAATTAGAGTAGAATATAATATTAGTGAATAAAGAGAGAGGTAATTTAGTTGAGGGAATTTATGGAATAAGGAATCAAATGAATGTCTAGGTATTAAATATAATATATAAAGAGCTAGAAAGATGATTCTATCAATCAGACAAAATGAATGGCTTACCAAAGAAATATTTAACACTTAATTCTAAATATTTGCCTAGAACTTTTTCGCACGTATAATACATCTAACATGATTTCCAAATCAAATAGACTTTTAATTCTTCTGTGTCACTGCAACAGAAAACAGAGCTCAAAAACATTCACAAATTTGCAGTAAAATAATTTGTGACCATGTCAATATTGCAGTACAATGGACAAAGGATATGTTTTTGATCAATGAGGTTTTCTCAACTGGCTATCTATTTAAAGGTATGAATTTTGATCTCTCCTTCCATAGACAAAAAACAAGTTCAGATGGATTGTACATTTACATATGAAAAGTGAAATAATAAAGGTTCCAGAAGGTAGCAGTTAAGAATATCTAAAATTATTGACTAAGAAGATATTTTTACAGTGATACAAAGTTAGTAATTGAAGGAAAAATAATAAAGTTTACTGCATTAATGGTAAAACCATCTTTTCATCAAAAATTACCTGTACAAAAGTGAAAAGGCAACCCATGTTGTGGGAGAAGACATTTCTAACACATAAATCCAATGAAGACTTCGTAATATTTAAAGAATTCTAAATATATATGTGGAAACCTCTTCTAAATAAATAAGGAAAATGTCACCGTACATAAGAAAAAAAAAAAAAATGAGGGAAAGACTCAAACAAGTCCTTCACAACACAGTATATCTAAATGGCCAATAAACATTAGAAAGCATGCTCAACTTCATTAGTGACCTGGGAAAAGAAAAACCTAAAATTGAAACCTAAAACTGACATACATAAGAAAGACTAAAACGTCCTGTAACAGTGGATATGGGGAGCAAACCAAACTCATATATTCTTTTTGGGTTGCAAATTGGTATAAGCACTTTGGCAAACAGTTTTGCTGACCTTCTAAATTTAAATACACTAAACCCTTGAGCCAGCTGTTCTTCTCCATAGTATGCACCAAGTAGAAATCTATCCCAAAGTTCTCCAAATATAGATAGGACCTTAAAGAACTATTAACAATAGCCAACTATTGGAAACAACATAAATATCCCTCTATATTGGAATGCATAACTACGCTACCACGTATTCATTCAATGAATGGATAAACCATACAAGAAACTGCAATTACACGCGATAACATGAGTGAGCTTCACAAATAAAATGTCAAGCAAACTAAAACAGTCACAGGAGACTAGGCTGTATAATTTTATGTATTAAAGTAACAGTGAGAGAAAGAAAGAACAAAACATGCATAGAATTGCCACCTTACATAAACAGTTAGGTTAGTGGTTATCTTTGGTGGACGGTGGTCTTGGATGGAGGCAGAGAGCTCCTGGTTGTGGTCTGTGTTCTATTTTTTTACCTGGTTTCTGTTTACATGGATATTTTTACAAGAGCAAATTCATTAAGCTTTATTGTTTTGACTTGTGCACTTATTCTATATGTGCATTTTACTTGGATAAATTTTAAAAAATATCCTTATTGGGTGTGTCCACAGACATAAATCCCCAGGTTTGCTGATAGAAAGTCTTGTTTTACAAGTTCTGTAATCCATGATTTCTTTTTTTTTTCTTTAAAATTTAAATTTCTTAAAGACAAATTTTGCTTGCTACTTTAGTTAAAATGAATGAGTTTGAGGTCATATCTGTCCAAGATTAATCATGTGAAAAGGAGGCACTTCAGAGAACAGATAATTTAAGATATATTTGAAGGGTAATGAGTAGACTGGTATGATTAACTCATGCATTCCAGAAAGAAATGATGCAAGTGATGAAGTAATAAAAATGGAAACATAATTTGGTTTCAAGTGATGAAAATGGAAAGGTAATTTAGATTCCAGTAATTGAGACCTTTGAATGCTATGCTAAATTATTTGACTGTATTTTGTATATAATGAGGCACACAGAAGGTTTTTGAAAAGGAAAATGACAGAATGTTACCTGTTTTTGTGAAGATAATTCAGATGACAGTGTGAAAAACAGATTAAAAAGATTAGAATCCAGTGGCCTGGAGATTAATTGGATAGATACTGCAACAGATAAAGCAGATGATGAATACCTGAACCAAGATATTAACAGAGGCAACTTTAGAAGAGAAAGGCAGAGAATTTTTTTAAATGCACTAATAAGAAAATTAACAGAATTTAGCAGTGGATTGAATATGGGAAACAGGAACAAAATGCTTGAACTAAAGGTAACTTTAGTATTTCTAGTCTGTGAAAAAAAATTTCTTTAGCAGAAATAATGAATAGAAAAGGAACACCATTAAAGAGGAACTAATGAATTCATCCTAGAATACTGGAGTCTAGTGTAACCGAGTTTGGTGTAATGCCAGTACAAACTGGCAATGGAAAGTTGGGGTTTAGAAGGCAGGTTTGTATGCAAACATGTATTTAGTAGTTTTGGCACAAAGATCATCTTTGAAGCCATAGAAATCATTTCCCAGAAATGTTGACTCTTTATTGTCTCTTATTGTTTTGATATAACTTTGTTTCAGCCAAATTTATGTGTGTGTTTCTGAATTCTATGTATGAAAGCAATATTCCATACTTATTTGTATATTCTTTCACATTGCTCTACATGGTACTGGGCCTAGAGTGGTCATTGACTTCTAATTTTTTGGTAATTTGATGTTTTGAATATCCAATAGCCTCATGTTGCTATATTCATTATGAATTTTATAACTTTCAAATACTTATAGTATAGAATATATCACTCAGCATCTCAAATGTATATGTAACAGAGCAACCTACATTATGTAATTTAGTTTTATAATAGTAAATGTTTCAAAAACAGTTTTAAACTAATTAGATCTTATAGTCAATTCAAATTTGATTACCAGTTATTTTTTGCTACTAGAGATACCAGTTAATTTTTGCCTTCATTATTCCCTATATAGATTATTACGTTAGCCTCCAATTCTGGATCCCTTTCTTCAGTCTGATTCTACAATTGCTGTTTCACTTTGTAGCCAATAATCTCTCTGTCTATAATTTGTACCCTGCTTCAGGGTAGCTGTTAAGAATTTTCTCCAGTCATTCTTGTAATCATTCCACATCAATGAGCTTTCTGTAGAATCCTACCATTAGGATTTACTAAATCAGTAGTAAAATAAAAAAACGTAACTTCACTTGAGGGAAAGCGGCTGTATTAGTCTGACTTCTCTAGAGAAATAGAACTAATAAAAGATAGATACATAGATACATACAAATATAGATGCATAGATGTATAGATAGATTTTATATATATACACATACATGTGTGTGTATAGATACACGAAGGGATCTATTATGAGAAACTGGTTCACAAAATTATGGAGACTGACAAGTCCCATGATTATCATCTGAAGCTCGGTACCCAGGAAAGTCAGTGGTATAATTCAAACTGAGTCCAAAATCTTAATAAATGGGAGTCAACAGGACAGCAGATAAATGTCCCAGCTCAAGCAAAGAGGTTAAAAAAAAAAGGGCCAGATTCTTCCTTTCTGTACCTTTTTGTTCTGTTGAGGAGGCCTACCACAGATTGCATGGTGCTGGCTACATTGTAGAAGGTAAACAGCTTTACTGAGTCCAGTCATGCAAATGCTAATTTCATCCAGGAAAACCCTTCCAGACATACTCAGAAATCATGTTTAGTCAAATATCTGCACACCCTGGGATCCAGTCAAGTTGACAGTAAAATTAACCGCCACAGTGGCTGTATTTCAGGAGCTCATTATCTTTTCTCATGATGGTCAGATAATGTACTAATCCTTTTCCCAAAGTAGAGACCTAGTCTTTAAAATTAAATATTTAATGTGACTTTCATTTTACCATGTTAGTGGAAATCTTTCCAAAATAGATTTTCCATGTTCTCGCCTTTTAAATACCATGTACTGAATATAATTTTAACTTTCACTGTATGACTCAGGAACTTCATTATCAATATCTGTTGACTCTAACTTCAAAATTGTCTATATCTACCTTTTCATATCACCCTTACCAATGTCACTCCGGCCCACACAAATGCTGTCCCTGTGATTTCTTCTGCTCTGAGTGATAATTTAATACATTTCCTAACTTGTGCCCCTCACAACTATACACACAAGCACACACACACACACACACAGAAAGACTTCTAATTTGTTGCTTCTAAAGTGCCACAAACTCAAATAGCAGCTAAAAAAAAAAAATCACATCAAAATAATGTCTAAAATTAGCATGCATAGGTTCTAAATGGCATCCTGAAGGGCTTTCTTTAAGGAAATTATATAATTTTTCTGCACATGATTGAATGGCATAAGTTTTGCTTTCATGCTTTTAGCTGTTCTAAATATTTGACATTGTAGGAAAAATCTCAACATAAGTGAGGTATTATTTTCTATGGCATAGAAGTCACACTGATTCAAACAGTCAGTTTAAAAGGGTAGGAAGAAAAAGAGACTCGTGTCAGTGATTTAATTTTCTAGATAAACTGCTTCCATTTTCATTTTTTAAGCAATAAACTTGTTGAGCCACTAAAGAATAAATCTGAAGTGCAATCCGAAGTATTTAGTAGGTTCTCAACAATTAAAACAGTGGAACTGAGAAAATAACAGAGGAAGCATGATGGAAGACATATATATAACACTGACGTATCAGAGTCAATCTTATTGAGAAGGTGAAAACTAAATTTTAACACTACATAAATGACTTTTCATGATGAACATATTTACCTCATTCCCACATAACTATTACATATCAAAATTAGGTGAGTCATCTCTTCACTGGAACTCTAATGAAGTGTTAACAATACAAATGAGTTCCACCATTTGTTGCATGGTTTACTGTAAGCAACATTTTACTATTCTAACTTATAATAATAATGGTGATCCATTATATTTACATAGCTCAAACATCCAAAAGAAAATCTCTAAATATGTGATACAAGCATTTACAAACTCCTTCAAAGCTATAGAAAAAAAGACATATAATAACTGAACATACTATTGATCAAACAGAGATTAATAGTACTGCTTGAGTGATTAACTTAATTAGTCTAATTTAGTGCAACTCATTTAGATTTCGGTATAAAATGGAAACCAAGATGATAGCTAGTGAATTGAGCCAAACAAACATTTCATTATATTGGATTCTGAGATAGAGGAATAGTTTTAGAGTATGAGACTAACTAGTTGGACATTTTCATGTATAACACTTAGCACTAAATGATGCAGGGACAATTATACCCCATGAAAAAGTTATGTCTCTGCACTAGCCATATGATATCAATCTATTGAGCAAGTATAGAGTGACCTCATTTATGTATCACTCACTCTTGAGACCCACTGGGATTCCCTGGTGGCTCAGACAGTAAAGCATCTGCCCACAATGCGGGAGACCGGGGTTTAATCCCTGGGTTGGGAAGATCCTCTGGAGAAGGAAATGGCAACCCACTCCAGTACTCTTGCTTAGAAAATTCCATGGATGAAGGAGCCTGCTGGGCTATAGTCCATGGGCTATAGACATGGCTGAGCGACTTCACTTTCAGTTTCACTCTTGAGAGGGACTTCCCAGGTGGCTCAGCAGATAAAGAATCCACCTGCAATGCAGGAGACATGAGTTTAATTCTTGGGTCAGGAAGATCCCCTGGAGGAGGGCATGGTAACACACTCTAGTTTTCTTGCATGGAGAATCTCATGGACAGAGGAGGAGCCTGGTGGGCTACAGCCCATAGGGTTACTAAGAGTCAAATACTACTGAAGCAACTTAGCATGCATGAAAGCACTTGAGAGTAATTTATGGTAAGATAAAATGAAATTTATCTGAGTTCATCTGAAGAGACTGAATAACTGAAAGTTTGAGAAAATAACATTTTTTCAGAGTATATCCATACTGGGGCATAATTCATCACTGAAGATAGGCTCTCCTCCTTAGAGCTTTAGTCATAAGTCATATCTAAGACATCAAAATTAAATGATATTTCTTGCTGGTATTTTCATATTAAAGCTTGACTATTAAGAAACAAATAAAACAAAGGTTTTCTTTACATATATATAGATATAGATATAGATATAGATAGATAGATAGATAGATAGATGATGATGTAATTCCCAAAATAGTGATGACAATTCCAATTTTTTCTGTCTACCTATAAATCAGTATGATATTAAAATAATGGAAACCCTATGGAATCCTCATCAATATAATACTGAATTAAGAAAGTGTTCCGAGTTCCCTATATCTAGATCTTCAAGAACATGACTTTGCAGGATGAAGAAAATACTGTCAGATTCTTGTAAGGTTAGGTGACATTAAACACCTCATATAAATATCTATATTTGGTCTGGCTAGATGGGGATTTCTTCTATTGTGAATATTCTTAAAAAATCAAAACTCAAATCATAATTGATTTCTGTATCTTCCTTATCATAATCAGCATTTATTTCATGTATACATCAGATCCTGTTTTATATACTTAGTATGTATTAACTCCATGAATCTTTTAAATTTAATAACATTATAAAATAAATACAATTGTTATCCTCATTCATGATAAACATCAGAAATTAAGTACCATGTTAAATGTTGCACATTTGATAAATGGTGGAGTGGAATTTTCAGTACAAGCAGCTGTTTAATTGCTTGGTCTTTATCAAGACCAAGATTTATTATATCTCATAAATGAGGAAGAATAAACTTAGAAACTTCCAAATTTATAAAATATTTTAACAAAAATATTAACATGGCCAGTATTCAATTTAGTGGCTATTTTTTAAAATACACATTATAAATATAACAAAGTAAGTTGTTTCTAAAATAATGCCACTGTTTTACATTCTATTTCGTGTACTTCCTCTTTTTAAAGTAATTACCTGAATTTCACTTCAGTAATATTTTTCCATGTTGTCTCTCTTTTTCATTCTTCATTTAACTTAAGCAACAGCATCATTCGTTGTTGTCGTTTCTAGTTTCCTACCCAAAAATCTTTTACTCAGTCACACACACACACACACACACAAATTGGGGCCTTTTATTTCATTATTTCACTCTATGTTTATTTAAGTCTGGCAACACATTAAAAAAAAATCAAAGACTATTTTTAGAGTAGTCTTAGGGTCAAAGGAAAATTGAAAGGAAGGTACAAAGATTACTCATTAATTTCCTACCCACCCCCACCCCCCACCCCCAACACACACACACACAGGGCTCACCATATTATTTAACATCTCACACCAGAAGGTACATTTACTATCATTCTGGTATTTACTGTCAATGGATGGGTTGAAACTCCAATACTTTGGCCACCTGATGCTAAGAGCTCATTTGAAAAGACTCTGATGCTGGGAAAGATTGAGGGCAGGAGGAGAAGGGGACAACAGAGGATAAGATGATTGGATGGCATCACTGACTCAATGGACATGGGTTTGGGTGGACTCCGGGAGTTGGTAATGGACAGGGAGGCCTGATGTGCTGCAGTTTATGGGGTCGCAAAGAGTCGGACACAACTGAGCGACTGAACTGAACTGATGATGCAAACCTGAAACATCATAATCACCCAAAGTCCATGGTTTACTTAGGATTATTGTATATTTTATGGATTTGGATAAATGCATAATGACATGCATCCATCATTATGTGGTAGTGGTGGTCAGTCACTTCAGTCATGTTTGACTCTTTGTGACCCCATGGATCATAGCCTGCCAGACTCCTCTGTCCATTGGACTTTCCCAGCAGGAATATTGAAGTGGGTTGCCATGCCTTCCTCCAGGGGATCGTCCCAACCCAGGGATTGAACCCACATCTCCTGCATTGCAGGCGGATTCTTTACAGCTGAGCCACTGAGGAAACCCTTCCATCACTGTAGTATCATACAAAATATTTTCACTGCCCAACACCCTTTGTGCTCCATCTTTTCATCCCATCCCCTCCAAGGTAAAATAAACTCTGATCCTTTTACTGTCTCCAAATTTGACCTTTTCTAGAACATCATATAGTTGGAATTATACAGTATTAAACTTTTCAAATTACCCTCATTCACTTGGTAATATGCAGTTAAGGTTTCTCCATGTTCTCTCATGGCTTGGTAGCTCATTTCTTATTCAGTTCAGTTCAGTTCAGTCAGGCTCAAACTCTTTGCAACATCACTGTCCATCACCAACTCCCGGAGTTCGCCAGACTCACGCCCATCGAGTCAGTGATGCCACCATCTCATCCTCTGTCGTCCCTTCTCCTCCTGCCCAATCCCTCCCAGCATCAGAGTCTTTTCCAATGAGTCAACTCCATCTTTTTCAGCCCATCATCATTCCTCCAAAGAAATCCCAGGGCTGAAAATAAACTCTGAAGAGTCTTCTTTCAAAAGCATGTGCTCAGCCTTCTTCAAAACTCTCACATCTATCCATGACCCCAGGAAAAACCATTTGACTAGAACATTTGTGGCAAATAATGTTGGAATATGCTATCCAGGTTGGTCATAACTTTCCTTCCAAAGTAAGCGTCTTTTAATCTCATGGCTGCAGTCACCATCTGCAGTGATTTTGGAGCCCACAAAAATAAAGTCTGACACTGTTTCCATTTTTCCCCATCTATTTCCCATGAAGTGATGGGACCAGATCCCATGATCTTAGTTTTCTGAATGTTGAGCTTTAAGCCAACTTTTTCACTCTCCACTTTCACTTTCATCAAGAGGCTTTTGAGTTCCTCTTCACTTTCTGCCATAAGGGTTGTCATCTGCATATCTGAGGTTATTGAGGTTTCTCCCGGCAATCTTGATTCCAGGTTGTGTTTCTTCCAGTCCAGTGTTTCCGAGGTACTCTTATAAGCAGGGTGATAATATACAGCCTTGACATACTCCTTTTCCTATTTGGAACCAGTCTGTTGTTCCATGTCCAGTTCTAACTGCCTGACCTGTTTCCAAGAGGCAGGTCAGGTGTTCTGGTATTCCCATCTCTTTCAGAATTTCCCACAGTTTCTTGTGATCCACACAGTCAAAGGCTTTGGCATAGTCAATAAAGCAGAAATAGATGTTTTTCTGGGACTCTTGCTTTTCAAGATGATCCAGCAGATGTTGGCAATTTGATCTCTGGTTCCTCTTCCTTTTCTAAAACCAGCTTGAACATCAGGAAGTTCACGGTTGACTTATTGCTTTCCTTTGTTTGGATATATTGTAGTTTATTTACTGAAGGACCACTTGATTGCTAACAGGTTTTGTCAATAATAAACAAAGTTTCTTTAAACAACAGTGTACAGGTATTTGTAGAGACATAAGTTTCAGACTTGTTTGGGAAAATACCAAGAAGCATTATTGCTGGATCCTATTGTAAGAGAACAGGATCCAGCAATATATATATTGCTGGAGATATCAGATCAGATCAGTCACTTCATGTCCGACTCTTTGCGACTCCATGAATTGCAGCAACCCAGGCCTTCCTGTCCATCACCAACTCCCGGAGTTCACTGAGACTCACGTCCATCGAGTCAGTGATGCCATCCAGCCGCCTATCCTCTGTCGCCCCTTCTCCTCTTGCCCCATCCCTTCCAGCATCAGAGTCTTTTCCAATGAGTCAACTAGATATATATATATATAAAAAATATTTTATATGGTTTGGTTTTATAGGAAACCATCAAACTCTCTTCCTAAGTGACTGTATAATTTTGCATGTTTTGATATACAGAAAAGTATAAAATTGAGTATTTGACATTAACAACCATATTTATAAATGATCTTGATGTGATAAGTCATTTTAATACTTCTTTTGTTCAATTTTGTTTCTTTTTACTTGCATTCAATAAAAATAATAATGCCCATGTCTTTTAATTTGTTACCACACAGGGCATCAAGTATTACAGTGTTGAGAAATTGTTTGATTTTTACTTAAAAGGAAGCTTCTTTTTTTAATTTTTTAAAATTTTATTTTATTTTTAAACTTTACAATATTGTGTTGGTTTTGCCAAATATTGAAATGAATTCACCACAGGTATACATGTGTTCCCCATCCTGAACCCTCCTCCCTCCTCCCTCCCCATACCATCCCTCTGGGTCGTCCCAGTGCACCAGCCCCAAGCATCCAGTATCGTGCATCAAACCTGGACTGGCGACTCATTTCATATATGATATTATATGTATTTCAATGCCATTCTCCCAAATCATCCCACCCTCTCCCTCTCTCCTGTTCTATACATCAGTGTCTCTTTTGCTGTCTCGTATACAGGGTTATTGTTACCATCTTTCTAAATTCCATATATATGCGTTAGTATACTGTATTGGTGTTTCTTTTTAAAAAGTTGATTCTTGGGTCATCATAAATGATCAGATCAGATCAGATCAGTCGCTCAGTCATGTCTGACTCTTTGCGACCCCATGAATCGCAGCACACCAGGCCTCCCCGTCCATCACCAACTCCCGGAGTTCACTGAGACTCACGTCCATCAAGTCAGTGATGCCATCCAGCCATCTCATCCTCTGTCGTCCTCTTCTCCTCCTGCCCCCAATCCCTCCCAGCATCAGAGTCTTTTCCAATGAGTCAACTCTTTGCATGAGGTGGCCAAAGTACTGGAGTTTCAGCTTCAGCATCATTCCCTCCAAAGAAATCCCAGCTGATCTCCTTCAGAATGGACTGGTTGGATCTCCTTGCAGTCCAAGGGACTCTCAAGAGTCTTCTCCAACACCACAGTTCAAAACATCAATTCTTCGGAGCTCAGCCTTCTTTACAGTCCAACTCTCACATCCATACATGACCACAGGAGAAGCCACAGCCTTGACTAGATGGACCTTTGTTGGCACTGCACTATTATTTAGTCAATCAAAAAATGTGTAGCTAAATCAGTTTATGGTCCAAATAAATATTGAAACAAAATGTGTAACAAATGTTTTTAATAATTTATTACATGCATATATATGGGCTTGAACAAAAAGAAATTTAAAATTTGACTATTTTAGTAGAAGGCAGAAGTCACATTAAAAAAAAAATACCTGTTAACCATGAATTAATTTAGTTATAGAGATAGTATTTTTATGGTCTTTCATTGAATCAACAAATACCTATTGTATAAAGATACTCCATGTCTCTGCTTGATATTGGGCTGGCATTGTCGGGGGGCAACAAACATTGAGAACAACAGGATATTTTTCCTCATGAAGTTTATTATGCAGATTGCGCTCTTTGTAACTCCTTTCGCCTCTGAACAAATTCAAATTGATGATAACGTATTATAACTTTTCTCTTGGGAGTGAGGAGAAGGAGGCCGTAAACAAAAACAAAAAAACAAAAACTCCATTGATACTCTAATGATAGCACACAAAATAAGACTTTTATTTCAAATATGACAGAAAAAAGTGGTTTTGCATTAGATAGATATAAATTCCACAAATCAGAAGATATAGAGGATATGGGAAATCTGTTTGTACAATAATTCAATGTCTTACTTTAGTTTTATTTGTCTTAAAGTACTAGCATGTGATTTTTGCAGTAGTACTACCTACAGACCTGAACTGTAATTTCTCCTTATCTTCATGCCCCCAATTCCTGCTTCTGTAGTATATTTTCTACTAATATAATTAAGCATTAATACAATATGTTTTTAAAGAAAACACTTTTTCTTACACTTAAAAGATGTTGGGTCCAAAGTGATCAACATCAGTTAAATGATTGTTGATGTTGTGGTTGTTCAGTTGCTAAGTCGGCCAGGCACCTCTGTCACCCAGAGTTTGCTCAAACTCATGTCCACTGAGTCAGTGATGCCATCTAGCCATTTCATCCTCTGCTGCCCCTTCTCCTTTTACCGTCCGTCTTTCCCAGCATCAGGGTTTTTTCCAATGAATCAGCTCTTTGCATCAGGTGGCTAAAGTATTGGAGCTTCAGCTTCAGTTCTCAGTCTTAATGAATAATTCCAGGTTGATTTCCTTTAGGATTGACTGGTTTGATCTTGCAGTCCAAGGGACTCTCAAGAGTCTTCTCTAGCACCACAACTTGACAGCATCAATTCTTCGGCACTCAGCCTTCTTTATGGTCCTACTGTCTCATACGTACACGACTACTGGAAAAATTATAGCTTTGGCTATACAGACCTTTGTCGGCAAAATGATGTCTCTGATTTGTAATATGCTGCCTAGGTTTCTCATAGTTTTTCTTCCAAGGAGCAAGTGTCTTTTACTTTCATGGCTGCAGTCATTGTTCACAGTGATTTTGGAGTCCAAGGAAATAAAATCTGTCACTGTTTCCACTTTTTCTCCTTCTATTTGCCATGAGGTGATAGGACTGGATACTATGATATCAGTTTTTTGAATGCTGAGTTTCAAAACAGCTTTTTCATTCTCCTCTTTCATCCTTACCAAGAGGCTTTTTAGTTCCTCTTTGCTTTCTGCCATTAGGGTAACATCTGTATATCTGAGGTTGTTGTCATTTCTCCTGGCAATCTTGATTCCAGCTTGTGATTTATCCAGCCCAGCATTTCATATGATGTACTGTGCATATAAGTTAAATAAGCATGCTGCTGCTAAGTCGCTTCAGTCATGTCTGACTCTGTGCGACCCCAGAGACGGCAGCCTACCAGGCTCCCCCGTCCCTGGGATTCTCCAGGCAAGAACACTGGAGTGGGTCGCCACTTCCTTCTCCAACGAATGAAAGTGAAAAGTGAAAGTGAAGTCGCTCAGGTTGTCTGCTTGAAAGTTACACAGTCGTGTCCGACTCCTAGGGATCCTGTGGACTGCAGTGTACCAGGCTCCTCCGTCCATGGGATTTTCCAGGCAAGAGTACTGGAGTGGGGTGCCATTGCCTTCTCCGTAAATAAGCATAATAACAATATATAGCTTTGACGTACTCTTTTCCCAATTTTGAACCAGTCTGTTGTTCCATGTACAGTTCTAACTATTGCTTCTTGACCTGCATACAGGATTCTCAGGAGACAGGTGAGGTAGTCTGGTATTCCCATGTCTTCAAGAATTTTCCAGTTTGTTGTGATCCACACAGTCAAAGGTTTTAGTGTACATAGTCAATGAAGCAGAAGCAGGTGTTTTTCTGGAATTTCCTTGCTTTCTTCATGATGCAATGTATGTTGGCAATTTGATATGTGGTTCCTCAGCCTTTTATAAACCCAACTTATACATCTGAAAGTTCTCAACATACTGTTGAAACCTAGCTTGAAGAATTTTGAGCATAACCTTGCTTTCGTGTGAAATGAGTGAAAGTCTGCAGTAGTTTGAACATTCTTACAGCCCTTCTTTGGTATTGGATTGAAAACTGACCTTTTCCAGTTAAATGTGTCATATATTTAAGGATATAGCCTGGAGAAGCCAAGTGTGGATTTTATAACTTGGTAAACTTAACTTTAAACCAGTTGTCCATTAATGGCAACTCTATAAATAAGACCAGTGTATCAGGTAATAGTTATCAGGCAGATGTATAGAAGTGCTAGAGTACATAGCACTAGAAGTGCCATCTATGCCATCTAATGTGTGAATTCACCCATACAAACACAGAATTCAGCACTTTGCAATTCATTCGAGTTTGGACAACAGTTAAATGGTTAAACAGAAAGAGTTTTGACTAAAATGACTCGTCTTGGAGGCAAGACAGGCCCAACTTTTGCACTTGGTAGACTTTTCTCAATATAGACATGTACTGAAGAATCAAAAGGCATAAGCACTTGCACATGGTTTGATATTGATATAATAATGAAGTAATATCCTGTTACATTTTTACTATTATAATGAAGTAATTTAATAGAGAGGTAAAGGACATTTGGAGAAACTAATCTGATGTGATTATTACTATGGCTCTTTATAGAGTTCTATTTCTCTATCATCTAGATGTAAAATATCTATTTACTGATACAGATTAATGAGGACTCCGGTAAAGTGCCTATTTGTGGCTTTAAAATTCTAATGGAAATTTACTGTGTAAGTAATAGCACATAGTTCTTTTCAAATAGTATACAAGTTTTGGCTTATATGACAACCACAAATCTGCCCATGAGCTTTGTTATTTGGTGATAAAAATTCTACACCAAATGTACAATATGAAAATGTTTTTACTGTAATATTTCTGAAAAGAAGCAGTAGTATTTAGGTTTAATTATTGAACTCATTAAACTAAGGACATAATGGCATTGCAAGATCATAATGCTCAGGAATTCTTGTTAGAATAACATATACCAGGGACTAATATGCCATTTGCAGCAAAGTTAACATTGTAGAAAGGAAGGCGGTATCACAGAACTGTGTGTGTGTGTGTGTTTGTGAGAGAGAGATTGAGAGAGAGAGAGATTAAAAAACCAAGAAAACTTATAATCTAAGGTTTGTGTTTAAAATATAGTATTCTTGAGTCATTTCAAGATTAAAAGAGAGTATAGACACATACACACAGGTACATATATATGTGTATATAAATATGTTGCAAGATTCTTTATGATACATAATAATCTTCCTTTAATTCAGTGATTAAAAATAGAAATTATTCAATGATTAAAATTTAGGTGAGTAAAGCTTATCTTCTCCGTGAGAAGGGAGTCATTACAATTTTACTTGACAATATCAAAAATACAAATACATGTTTTAAAGTCAGTAACTTACTTATAGCTATATAATTACTGCCTACTCTGTGCTAGATACTCTTTAAGTTCTGAGGATACTGTTTTCAGTGAAAAATGTGATCTATGCCCTCATATAAGTTTGTAGAAGGGAAAATTATTTATAATAGTTACAAAAAGTGAGTATTTTATAGTTTAAAAATGAGGGTGCTTTGAAAGAAAAATGATGGGACAAAATGAGAAAGTATAATAATTAGACATAATATTAGAATAGGAATACAGCAGTGGTCAGAGAAGGTCTCTTGGAGGAAGTAATACTTCAGTTAGAATTTTTTTCTCCAGGTAAAAGGAACAGCATTTTTAATGTCTGGAGGGGTCTTCCCTGGGAGCTCAGTTGATAAAGAATCCTCCTGCAGTGAAGGAGACCCCAGTTCCACTCCTGGGTGGGGAAGATCTGCTGGAGAAGGGATAGGCTACCCACTTCAGTATTCTTGGGCTTCCCCTGTGGCTCAGCTGGTAAAGAATCCACCTGTAATGCAGGAGACCTGAGTTCAATCCCTTGGTTGGGAAGATCCCCTGGAGAAGGGAATAGCTACCCACTCCAGTATTCTGGCCTGGAGAATTCCACGGACTGTATAGTCCATAGGGTGGCAAAGAGTCAGGCATGACTGAGCAACTTTCACTTCACTTCAAATCTTCAGAGGGCTTAGTTTAGGGAACAGGGTGCGGGTGGGGTAGGGTAATGAAATCAATATGACTACTCCAGAGTCCTCACAAGAATGATGAAGTTACACAGGTAAAAGAGTCCAGATTTTTAGGCTCTTTGAGTAGGAAATTATGATAAAGATTTTATGTTTTAGTCAACATGCAATGAGGAACTCAGAGGGTTCTGAGTGGGGAGTGATATGTTTTCATTAGCATATGAAATAGATCACCTGAACTGCTGGGTGAAGAATAGATGGCTGATTTTAAAACTTTCCAATGACTCAACAAGTTCAATAGTGAAAGAGGCAAATATTTTTCCATGACTACTGCAAATGATTAATGCATTTGTCACAGCTACTTTCCTTCCATCCAAAAACCCCTTTGAAGTGAAAACTTAAAATCTTAAAATTATAACACAATATTCAGGAGGATGGATGAAGTAGAATCATTAGACAAAAGGTAAGAACAAAATTCTGAATGCTGGGAGCAAATAAAAAGGTGAAAGTGACAAAATGGGGCTGCAATAACTGGAATTTATAGTATAATGTAAATAGGGGAAACAGCAAAGACTTGTCATAGGATGACCCAAGGAAAGTAGAAATTTGGGACTCCTACATAAATTTAAAGCCTGATATATGGTTCCAAACAAGAGGACTCATTACAAGACTGTATATGAACCATAAAATTCTGTCACCTCTTTTCTTACACCATCTTATAAAATTCTGGAAGCTAGGTACTCAAGCAAAGAATTTAGTAATTTTTCTCTGAAGCAATTAAATGTTAAGCATAAATTCTTACTTTTGTTTTATTCATCTTGTAACAAATCTCATCACTGACAAAATCCCACAAGTACGTAAAGTTTGAAACCAACTTTTTATTATCTCATTTTTAAATATGAAAGGATATTCAAGGATCAATAGAGCAATCAACAATTGAGATTTGAAAAATGGACTCTAAATCAGGGTTTCTCAAGCATGGCACTAATGACATTTTGGACTTGATGCATTGTGTGAGGCAATAGCTCTTTGTCTTAATCGTGATAACCGAAAGTGACTTCAAGCATTGCCAGTGTTCTATGGGGATTGAATCATCTCCAGTTGAGAATCATTGCTCTATAGGAAATAGATTGAGGAAAAGAAGAAAATTTTAGAATAATTATATTTCAGTTAAATATTGCATTCATAATACAAGAAAGATGTAAAATACCAATTAGGAAATAATAACTGCTGAAGATTAAAAGTGTTATTTCTAAAATTAAATAAAAAATATCTGATGGCTTATAAAAGTTAAGATTTATCACAGATATAGAACAAAAGGATAAAATAAGGGAAAATCAATAAATGAGATCTGATGTGTAACTAAACATGAGCTCTGTACAAGACAGCAAAGAAAATAAAAACTAATATACAAGTGTCTTGGCTGCATAAGTTTGGCAAGTACTCAAAGAAGTGAATGACAAAAGATACAGAGTTGGTTCTAAACTCTTTTCCAAAGGGTTTGCATAGAAATTTATGAAAGTTACATTTGAGTGATGATGGCTTTTCCTGTAGTCATGTATGGATGTGAGAGTTGGACCATAAAGAAAGCTGAGCACTGAAGAATTGATGCTCAATTGTATTTTATAAATTGATGCTAAAAGGGAAGTGGAAAAGTCAAATATGTAGATAGAAATAAATTTGAATATATTAGGATTGATGATGAATAAAAACAGTAGTTTGCCAGTTAAGATGTAAAAGTTGGCTGCTGTGTCTTATTTCCTAAAGCCATAATTAATATATAAGAAAATAAAAAGGTGACAATAAAAGATATAACAAATATATACCAATCAAATATCCACAAAGAAAATTATTATTTTAATATAAAAATAGATTGATAACTGATAAACATAAATATATGAACAAAAGTAATCTAATTTTGATAAGATTTGGAAAAAATCCATCATCATATTTCTAAGGCATTATAATGCTACATCAATATTTGTATATTCAAATACACAAAATTATAGATACACCTCTACAACAGTATGCAACATCCAAAATTTAGAGAAAACACATTCTTCTTAAAAGACACAGATAATATCTATTACAATCATGTACAAGACTTTGACATAAGTTTAACAACTTTAAAATATGATTGTGAGACTGGTCAAATGCTTGAACCATAAAGCAATTTAAGTTACAAATCACTATCAAAATACAAGCTGTGAGTGAAAAATTTTAAATGCATTTCTGCTGCTGCTGCTGCTGCTAAGTCGCTTCAGTCGTGTCCGACTCTGTGCGACCCCATAGACAGCAGCCTACCAGGCTCCCCTGTCCTTGGGATTCTCCAGGCAAGAACAGTGGAGTGGGTTGCCATTTCCTTCTCCAATGCATGAAAGTGAAAAGTGAAAGTGAAGTCGCTCAGTCGTGTCTGACTCTAGCAACCCCATGGACTGCAGCCCACCAGGCTCCTCTGTCCATGGGATTTTCCAGGCAAAAGTATTGGAGTAGGGTGCCATTGCCTTCTCCAGCATTTCTAACTATCTCCAAATGATCTTCCATATAACAAAAATGGAAGGCAATGAAAACACAACTATATTAATAAAATGAACAGAATATATTGCAGAATGGACTTAATATTAGACGAGAATAGAAAGATGAAAATAGTGAAATGACTAACATAAGTCTAAAGCAGAGCACTAAGTAAATCTCAAAGAAGGTAGCAACTAGTTAACGTGAGAGAATTTAATCAATCAGAGAAAGTAGATGCAATAGAGAAGATTACAGTTGGCAATAAAGAAAAAAATACTGTTTGAAAACAGTAATAAAAGACAGGTTTTTCTTGAGGATTAATCAGAAATAAAGAAACATAGATACACACTAAAATGAAAAATAAACACTCACATAACCATTGGTTTGGTTTAGTCACTCATTGTGTCTGACTCTTCTGCAACCAGGACTGTAGCCTGCCAGGCTCCTCTGTCAGTGGAGTTTTCTAGGCAAGAATACTGGAGTGGGTTGTCATTTCCTTCCATTACACATATTTTATAAAGTGTAATATTCTTGAATCTGTTTCAACAGCTTTTAAATTTATATGTTTTTTCATATGAACAAAAACAGAACGAACTCTCAGGTCAAGTACACGCAATTTCATTATCCATCTCTTAAAATTAGAATGTGGAAAGTCATATACCATCCAAAGTTCTTCCATGGAATTCATGCAATATCTCTGATTTTACCCATCTGTATGTATCAAAGTATAAAAGCACGCTATTGTGTAAGAGTTATTGTCAATTTTTCATCACCTTAAAATCTGAAATCTTTTTTTCCTGTATCTTACATTTGTATTGTGATATACTTGTGTAAGTTTAATTGTAAAACATGCTGAATCAATGCTTACAATATGATTAGCACTGTAGTGTTAGTTAACACCTATAACATATCATATGATTAACCTTTCTTTTTTGTGGTAGGAACATTTAAGATGTGGTCTCTTAGCAACTTTAAAATATGTAATGCAGTATTGTTAACTATTATCACTATTCATCTTCTAACTACAATTAGAACTTACTCATCTTCTAACTATAATTTGCACCATTTGAGCAGTATCTCCCAGTTCCCCTGCCCAAGAGCTCTGCTAACAGCCACTCTACTCTCTGTTTCTATAAGATTCTCTTTTGGATTCTACATATACATGAGATCATAAGGTATTTGTTTTTCTCTGTCTAACTTATCTCAGTTAACTTAATGTCTTCAAGGTCTTAAAATGTTTTTCTTCAAGAATTCTACTGCTAATGATAACCCACAGAATAGATCTTTCTAAAATAATAAGGCTAACATAAATATTAAGTGGCTCTAAAAGCAGTATATTTTCCACATAAAGAAGAAATGCAATGTAAAAATGTATGCAAATATCAGTGACTATTCATCTGAAAGACCAAAAAAGTCAAGCCCTTTGAGGAAAAGTTTGTAGATAATAATGTATATCACATTTCATTGGAAGGTCCAGAGAAGTGTGTACTCCCAGTAGGTTTCTGTTGAGTCCCTCAACCCTTCTTCTGGGCTTTGATAAGATACATGCTTCTGCTGCCAAATGGGTATTTTTTCACTTGACAAGGGGATATGTTCTTGGATTTAAATAATAATATAAATTATAGACCCATTATTATTGTTTTGCTTTTGAAATAAATGTAGGTTCTAATTTAATTGTACATGACACATCATTTTATTAGGTTGCACAAAATAAGCATATTCTTTCAATCCTTACAATCAAAACTTGGTATGAAGTAAAAGTGTCCCTTATCAGCATGCTTGTATTACTGGTAATTACTGCTAGCTTTCTGTTGGCTTTGCTTGACGTTTTTGATGCCTTGCTTTGAAGAATGAATTGATGAATGAATAAAAAATAGTAGAAGTATAATGGTTCCAGTAGGATTTCATATGTACATGCATAGAAGTATATGAATACTGCTAGACAAATATTCAAAAGTCTGCTCAATGCAGTTAAGAGTTGCATACACTGTGGTGTCCTGGTGAGGGCAGCAAAACATTCAGCCTCATATTAAAATAAGGTACTGTTCTATGCAAACTATGAGTTTGTGCAAAATCCAGAGTGTAGCTCCTCAGTCCCAAAGAAGGAACTCAGAGACAAAGATAGTATTCTTTTCATCAAATCATTCACTTTATCATCACTTTTTCTTAAATCACAGTAGCTATATTATTAAATAAATGAATGTATGCCATTCATTTATTCTTTACCAATACACATATATCACAGTTACAGACCTTCAGGGATCTTAGGAACCACCTAGTAAAACCTCAAAAGATGTAAATATATCTGTAATTGAGAACAAGGAGAAATGCACACTCTTTTCCTAGTAGTTCTGAGTAAATTGCAATTGTTCATATGCAACCTGCATTTTTTCTATTTTTTGTATGCTAATGACCTGTTTAGAGTATCCGATACCTTAAAATATATTTCAAAGTGTATTTAAATGGATAAATGTAATAGCTTGTGCTGGTAACTAATTTCAATGTAGGGTCAGAAGAGGGTCTACAAAAGGACTTAAATCTTTTAAAAAGTTTAAAATACTAAAGCTAAATAGAAATGTATCTTTGATAACTAAGGGGAAAAGTGGAAACAGTAACAGATTTTATTTTCTTGGGCTCCAAAATCACTGCAGATAGTGACTGCAGCCATGAAATTAAAAGACACCTGCTCCTTGGAAGGAAAGCTATGATAAGCTTAGACAGCATATTAAAAAGCAGAGACATCACTCTGCCAACAAAAGTCCATATAGTCAAAGTTATGGTTTTTCCAGTAGTCATGTATGGATGTGTGAGTTGGACCATAAAGAAGGCTGAGCATTGAAGAACTGATGCTTTTGAATTGTGTTGATGGAAAGACTTGAGAGTCCCTTGAACTGCAAGGAGATCAAACCAGTCAGTCCTAAAAGAAATCAACCCTGAATATTCATTAGGACTAATGCTGAAGCTGAAGCTCCAATACAATGGCCACCTGATGGGAAGAGCCAACTCTGGAAAACACTCTTATGCTGGGCAAGATTGAAGGCAGGAGAACTGGGCGACAGAGGATGAGATGGTTGGATGGTTAGATGGCATCACTGACTCAATGGACATGAGTTTGAGCAAACTCTGAAAGACAGTGCAGGACAGGAAGTCCTGACATGCTGCAGCCCATGGGATTGCAATGAGTCAGACATAACTTAGCACCTAAACAACAACAACCACAACAATAAACATTTTAGTACCTTTATCCATGGTGAGAGAGTCAATTCTTAGGCAAACTGATAAAATGTCCAGGGTCCCCGAGGAGGAGAAAGGGGTCAGGAGTTCTCAAGGAGGAGGAGATAGGGGTCTGGAATTCTCAAGCAGGAGGAAAGGACAAACCCCTTTCTCCCCCTCTACATTCCTTAGTCTTAGTCACATAAAGCCTTTTTTTCTTTAAGCCCAGAACTGATGATTACACAACAAACAACTCAGTTCACACTCTGTACTAGGGATTATATAACAACAGTGTATCCTGCTTGAGGACAGTTTCTCCTTCCTGAAAACCTTCTGACTAATCCTGATATTTTAAAATATGTATTATAGGGGTGGGTTTGGTAGGATCTTTCTATTGTTAAGTTCTAATCATGCTATCCTAAAATGTAAATTGTGGGAGTGGGTCTGGTAAAATTTTCACAAACTTGAGACATTCTTTCGATTTATTGTAATAACTAATTATAAAGTATATAACTCCCTTGTAAAGACTAGCAAGGGGGGCACTCTCCATCCCCCTTCTGATGTCTATGTGAGAAGCTTCTTTCTCTGTCCTTTTTCTTACTTTAATAAAACTCTGCTACACAAAAGCTCTTGAGTGATTAAACGTGGTCCCTGGTCTGGAAGCTAAATCTTCTTCTTCGGAGATCACGAATCCAACATTGTTCACAGTAAGTTATCAATAGCACTTATTGAACAGATATTACATTGTTTAACAAATATTTACTTAACACTCTCATGGACTGTATGAAAGGAAAAAAAAAAAAAAAAACAACTATAAATAGCATTTAGAAGTACTGAAAATAGAGTAGTATTTGATTGACCTGAAGATTGTTTAGAGATTTACCCTGTGCATGTGTGGATACTTTTATTTATACATTTTAAATGAAAAGCAAATTAGCAGGAGGGAAACAACAGTAGTGAAGAAAAGGATGTGGGAAGGGGAGAAAGGCACAGAGAAAACTGAGTTCTATGCACTTTATGGGACAAAGCACACTTTTCTGTCAAAAGTAGAAATGCTCTAGAAACCTGAACTGGAATCAACATTTTTAGTCTTTTTAGTGAGGTACTATCCTTCCAAATGCATCAGTGGTAAAAATTATTCTGTGGAAAACACCCATCTAACTGGAAATACTCCATTTTATACCAATTAGCTTAGAACAGGCATGTCTTTCCTGGTATTTTCTACTTTTTGTTTTAAAAAATTATTTCCGTGTATGTCTAATTGATACTATGATTTTGAACTTAAATACATAGTTCTCAATGTATTGAGAAGCTCAGAATGAAGCTCAGAAATTACACATTGGTTCTATATTATGAGTCACTAAAGAAAAAAATGAATTAGCAGCGTTATTATTTCTTCTTTGACATAGAATTACAAACTGGGTCTTATGTTTATAATGAGAAATTAACTAATTAATATTTACTGTGAACCTACTAGGAAGAAGTGTAAAACGTAGATTGATTTCAAAGTATGCATAGCCTAGGTGAGAAACCAGGCATCAATGTTATATATTAAAAGGAAATGTGAGGTGACAAAATTCTGATTAAGGAAATTTGTAATTTGTAGGCAAATGAGTAGCAAAGATAGAATTAGGGGAATGAATTTTAAGCTATAACTGTCAGTCATTTATTTATTTGAAAATTTGAGCATCTATTGTTTATTCCTGTTTTCATAGAACACGTGGGAAAGATATGTAGTAATTAGAAGGAGGTTTGATTAGTGTGAAATCAGAGTTAAAGGACTTAAGTGGACATACTTTCCAGGCTCACTCTTTACCTTAACATTCTAGGATGGCCTTTATCAGTATATTGCTTTGTGATTCTCCTTTTATTCTGCTCTGGTTCTAATGCTTTACTCTTAGTTTCCTGTTGGCATCAGATGTCTATGCAATGGTTAATCTTTAGGGTGAAGCAGCATGTGTATAAGATAATATGTACCTATGTGAAACTATAACTTACAAGGAATTGTTAGTAAAGAGATCTTGCTATTGCCATCCATGTCTAAATTGTGATATTATTTTGAGCACAGGGATTTGAGGTTTATATGTATCCCACAATATATATGCAGATATGCATTGATTGTTGTTTAGCCACTGTGTTGTGCCCTACTCTTTTATTACCCCATGGACTGTAGCCTGCCAGGCTCCTCTGTCCATGGGATTTCCCAGGCATGAACACTGGAGTGGATTGACATTTCCTTTTCAGGGGATCTTCACAAGCCAGAGATCGAATCCTGCATCTGCTGCATTGCAGGCAGATTCTTTACCACTGATCCACTTGAGAACCCCTGCGGATATATACACACACAACACACGCATATGTGTGTGTGTGTGTGTGTGTGTGTAATATGTACATATAGACATAAATTCAAATAGTTTACAGTTTATAGTGGGAGATAGGACATGCCTTATAATATAAGCTGAATGTGAGAGAAGAATGGAACTATGCAATGTGAATTCTAGTTAGTTTGCACTTACATTTGTTGGAGAGTATTCATTAAAAATTACTCATGAAAAATCCCATGGACTGCAAGGAGATCAAACCAGTCAATCCTAAAGGAAATCAATTCTAAATATTCATTGGAAGGACTGATGCTGAAGGTGAAGCTCCAATACCTTGGCCGCCTGATGCAAAGAGCCAACACTTGGAAAAGTTGGGAAAGATTGGGAAAGATGCTGGGAGAGAGTGAGGGCAGGAGGAGAAGGAGACGACAGAGGATAACACGGTTGGATGGCATCACCAACTCAATGGACTGAGTTTGAGCAAGCTCTGGGAGTTGGTGATGGACAGGGAAACCTGGCATGCTGCAGTCCTTGGGGTCGCAAAGAGTTGGAAACAACTAAGCAGTTGAATGACAAAACATTATAAAAGGAATATCTGCTTTACAAGCTTTCCTATCGGTTTCATACTTGGCTTTTACACACCTCTAACATGTCTTATTATCCATCTTTATTAAAGTATAATCAATATATACAGTTTAATGAGTTTGAACATATGAGTATACTCATGCTATCATCACTGCAAATCAAAAAGGGTAATAAACATACCCATCACCTCCAAAAGTTTCCTTGTGTCCCTTTACTTTTTTTATTATTTTATTTCAGTGAGGTAAGAACATTTAATATCTATCTTCTTAAATTTTGAAGTGCTTAATACCTTACTCTTAATTTTAGGCACTGTGTTTTCATCATCATCTCCAGAATTAATTCTTTATGATAAAAAACTCCATTTAAGGAATCTGATAAAAATTCTAGGTGTGCATCTGGGTTTTGACCAAAAATTTCACATAGGTAATCTTTTAAAAATATTTTGTGAACAGTGAAAAGAAAGAAAAATAATGGTCACCAAGATAACTAAGACACAGTAATTTACAGTTTTCAGAGGCCCTTTGCCTCTACCATGTGTAGAGTCTTCTCTTGTGTTGTTGGAAGAGGGTGTCTGTTATGACCAGTGCATTTTCTTGGCAAAACTCTATCAGTCTTTGCCCTGCTTCATTCCATATTCCAAGGCCAAATTTGCCTGTTACTCCAGGTGTTTCTTGACTTCCTACTTTTGTATTCCAGTCCCCTATAATGAAAAGGACATCTTTTTTGGGTGTTAGTTCTAAAAGGTCTTGTAGGTCTTCATGGAACCATTCAACTTCAGCTTCTTCAGCATTACTGGTTGGGGCATAGACTTGGATTACTGTGATATTGAATGGTTTGCCTTGGAAACGAACAGAGATCATTCTGTCGTTTTTGAGATTGCATCCAAGTACTGCATTTCGGACTCTTTTGTTGACCATGATGGCCACTCCATTTCTTCTGAGGGATTCCTGCCTGCAGTAGTAGATATAATGGTCATCTGAGTTAAATTCACCCATTCCAGTCCATTTCAGTTCTCTGATTGCTAGAATGTCGACATTCACTCTTGCCATCTCCTGTTTGACCACTTCCAATTTGCCTTGATTCATGGACCTGACACTCCAGGTTCCTATGTAATATTGCTGTTTACAGCATCGGACCTTGCTTCTATCACCAGTCACATCCACCAGGAGCTGACTATGGCTCAGACCATGAACTCCTATTGCCAAATTCAGACTGAAATTGAAGAAAGTAGGGAAAACCACTAGACCATTCAGGTATGACCTAAATCAAACCCCTTATGATTATACAGTGGAAGTGAGAAATAGATTTAAGGGCCTAGATCTGATAGATAGAGTGCCTGATGAACTATGGAATGAGGTTCGTGACATTGTACAGGAGACAGGGATCAAGACCATCCCCATAGAAAAGAAATGCAAAAAAGCAAAATGGCTGTCTGGGGAGGCCTTACAAATAGCTGTGAAAAGATGAGAAGCAAAAAGTAAAGGAGAAAAGGAAAGATATAAACATCTGAATGCAGAGTTCCAAAGAATAGCAAGATGAGATGAGAAAGCCTTCCTCAGCCATCAATGCAAAGAAATAGAGGGAAACAACAGAATGGGAAAGACTAGGGATCTCTTCAAGAAAATCAGAGATACCAAAGGAACATTTCATGCAAAGATGAGCTCGATAAAGGACAGAAATGGTATGGACCTAACAGAAGCAGAAGATAGTAAGAAGAGATGGCAAGAATACACAGAAGAACTGTACAAAAAAGATCTTCACGACCCAGATAATCACGATAGTGTGATCACTGACCTAGAGCCAGCCATCCTGGAATGTGAAGTCAAGTGGGCCTTAGAAAGCATCACTACGAACAAAGCTAGTGGAGGTGATGGAATTCCAGTTGAGCTCTTCCAAATCCTGAAAGATGATGTTGTGAAAGTGCTGCACTCAATATGCCAGCAAATTTGGAAAACTCAGCAGTGGCCACAGGACTGGAAAAGGTCAGTTTTCATTCCAATCCCAAAGAAAGGCAATGCCAAAGAATGTTCAAACTACCACACAATTGTACTCATCTCACACGCTAGTAAAGTAATGCTCAAAATTCTCCAAGCCAGGCTTCAGCAGTATGTGAACTGTGAAATTCCTGAGGTTCAAGCTGGTTTTAGAAAAGGCAGAGGAACCAGAGATCAAATTGCCAATATCCACTGGATCATGGAGAAAGCAAGAGAGTTCCAGAAAAACATCTATTTCTGCTTTATTGACTATGCCAAAGCCTTTGACTGTGTGGATCACAAGAAACTGTGGAAAATTCTGAAAGAGATGGGAATACCAGAACACCTGATCTGCCTCTTGAGAAATCTGTATGCAGTTCAGGAAGCAACAGCTAGAACTGGACATGGAACAACAGACTGGTTCCAAATAGGAAAAGGAGTTCGTCAAGGCTATATATTGTCACCCTGTTTATTTAACTTTATGCAGAGTACCTCATGAGAAACGCTGGACTGGAAGAAACACAAGCTGGAATCAAGATTGCCAGGAGAAATATCAATAACCTCAGATATGCAGATGACACCACCCTTATGGCAGAAAGTGAAGAGGACCTAAAAAGCCTCTTGATGAAAGTGAAAGTGGAGAGTGAAAAAGTTGGCTTAAAGCTCAACATTCAGAAAACGAAGATCATGGCATCCGGTCCCACCACTTCATGGGAAATACATGGGGAAACAGTGTCAGACTTTATTTTTCTGGGCTCCAAAATCACTGCAGATGGTGACTGCAGCCATGAAATTAAAAGACGCTTGCTCCTTGGAAGGAAAGTTATGACCAACCTAGATAGCATATTCAAAAGCAGAGACATTACTTTGCCAACAAAGGTTCGTCTAGTCAAGGCTATGGTTTTTCCTGTGGTCATGTATGGACGTGAGAGTTGGACTGTGAAGAAGGCTGAGTGCCAAAGAATTGATGCTTTTGAACTCTGGTGTTGGAGAAGACTCTTGAGAGTCCCTTGGACTGCAAAGGAGATCCAACCAGTCCCTTCTGAAGGAGATCAGCCCTGGGATTTCTTTGGAAGGAATGATGCTAAAGCTGAAACTCCAGTACTTTGGCCACCTCATGCGAAGAGTTGACTCATTGGAAAAGACTCTGATGCTGGGAGTGATTGGGGGTAGGAGGAGAAGGGGACGACAGAGGATGAAATGGCTGGATGGCATCACTGGCTTGATGGACGTGAGTCTCAGTGAGCTCTGGGAGTTGGTGATGGACAGGGAGGCCTGGTGTGCTGCGATTCATGGGGTGGCAAAGAGTAGGACATGACTGAGTGACTGATCTGATCTGATCTTGCCTCTACCATCTTTTTTAACTCTCAGAGAATAGACTTGAAATAGGCAGGGTAGAAATTATGGCATAGCTGCTGTTTGATATAAATTGTGCACCTTTTATATTTTGAGCTGCAAAATGTAATGATTGACTTTATATTTGAGCATTAATTAGTATCCTATGGTATTTAAACACACTTTGTCCTCTTTTGATTGCTTTTGTCATATTTTCTACAATGTTTTAGCATCTTTAACCTTAATTTTCATAGTGTATTATATTTTACAGCTCAGTAGTTGGTTAGTGTTGAAAGCTTTTCTGTTCACAGCCTCTTTTAAATATATTAACATATGCAGATATTTTTATAAATTTCTTATCTGTATAAGAAGAAAAGAAATAAGGGTGGTCCATACTTGGCTAATATTAGAAAGCCTTCTTTTCTCTTTTTTCTTGCTCACTCTCACTTATTAAAACCTATAGATGAGTCAACACATACAAAAAATAACAATAGACCACATCAAAATATCATTTCGCATAAGTAATGAGAAGTGTTTCTTCTAAAGTATTATTCTAGAAGGCATTGCCATGTATCTTTTTCACCTAGCTTTTGAAATAATTCAAAGTTATCATCATTCACTGTACAAACAGTTATGAGCATTTCTTAAGCTTCTTAACCTTTTACAGAAAGCAAACTAACATACTATAATGTTACTTGGAAAGAGTTTATGAAGCATATGGTGTCCATTTATCTTTACAGAAAATTAAGGATTCAAACATGGATTAAGCCATACAATCAAAGAGTTTGTATGTAGATTATTCAGTCTTGGCACCCTATCAAATTATTTGAATGCAGTGTTGCTGTTTCACCAAAAAATTATAATGGGAACTGCTTTTAAAACTCATTCCTCTATTTGCTCTAAGAAGTTATTGTGTAGTTCAAAATATTGACTTTTCTCAATTTCTTCTATATGAAATCTACATTGAAAATATTAGCTTATATTCAATAATTCTTAACAAAATTGTTTTTCATAAGGAAACCACAGTTACCTCCCCATATTATAAGGTAACCCTCAATATATAATAGTACTTACTATAATACTGCTTACCTCCAGAATTCTGCCACCCACTCATGGGTGTTTAAAAATATCCAGTACCCAGTGGGCCTATTTATAAAGTAGACTCTTGGCTCATAAGATGTATTTGATTAACATGACAGGGCATAAGATGTGGTGATTAATAATATAAAAGTACATTTTTAAAATTATGCTCTTCTTACTAGCAGAGTGTGGAAAGAGAAAACATCACAGCAATTCCTTAAGTTTGACATCACATGAGTAATTTCACAAAAGTAGAATACACCTCACCTATAAGCATGCCTTTATAAATTAGCAAACGTGTTATTACCCACTTGTTTCAAATACCATAATGCTCAGAAGCAAGTGTATCACCAAATTAAAATGACTCCGAAGACCTTACAGTCCTGATGGGTCCTGATAATCTTTCCCAATTTGAATTCTCCCTAAAAATGTGTCTGTATCTAAAATTTGTTGTTTTATTGTGTATATTTCCTATATAAACTACCTCCAGTACTCTGTGAAACCAAACATGTTATTAATTAATTGCTTAATTCTGTGCAGCTGCATTGTGCCAGGCCCTCTGCCAGATGCTGGAAATACAAAGAAAAACATGACACAGTCCCTTTTTTCAAGAAGCTGAAAATGTAGCCAAAGTAGCTCCCATTTTCATGGCACTTTGGAATATAGCAAGTTCTTCCACTTTATCATATTTGATATACACACATGGGAAATTTAAAAAGTGCATTAGAAGTATGTTTACTCTTCCTGGGCAGTGAACTGCAACAATTATTTTGTTCAATAATAGATCCACTGGGAAGAGGTAGCAATGTGTGAAAACTCAAATCTGAATAGATGTCTTATCCTGGGAGAATAACTAAAATTTGGGGGAAGCTGCCTTTGGTTCTGTGTTGTGTCATTGGATTTTGATCTTCATGAAACAAAATGCTTTCATTGTGACCAGAATCGGAAAATCTCACATTTATTTAGATATTGCCAATTGTGTATACTTCTGCATTGCCTCAGTAAAGGCAGTGACCTGACCTCAAATAGATTAGAATGCCAAAAATCTACAGGTAAATATCAAAGGTAAAACTTGATACCATATTAACAAAAGCCTCTAAATTGTTTATATTTCTGTGCTTAGACAATTTGTTTAAAGCAAAATAATTAACTAACCGTTGACTAAATAGTAGTGATATAGCCATATTATAATTACTCATCTTTATTTTATTACACAAGATAAACAACAAGCTAAACCACTACCAGATGATTATTGGCTTTGTGTTTTATTTGGTTATAATTTGCAAATAGATGTTTAAGTAAGGTTATTTACTCTCTCATTGTTTATCTCCCATCCTCTTCACCCCATTAGTGATGGGAGGGGGGTTGGCCAAACACACACCTCCTGACACCTGACAATTGAGACTGAAAGAAGGGCAAGCACAGTGCAGCAAGCCACTTGCAGAGGCATGTGTGCTGACACTGGTTGTAGTAACCCTCAGATGGAAGAAAGGAAAAAAAAAGAAATCTCTTAACGGAGGTTGAGAGAGCGTTTCAACATGTCTTTTGACTGACGTGTTTGCAGATGTTTAAGTACTTTGAGCGGAACTATAATTTATGGAAACATGATTTTGCATCTGGTTGATTTACCTTAGAAACATCCCATTGAAATATGACATTTGATTTTGATTTTTCAAGACCACCTCAAAGACAAACTGGTTTATGTTATCTCCTAACGCTGTTGACATAAATTATGTGCTGGTCGTGCCTATTTCAGCAAGTCTTCCTTCAGTAATACCATGAATTGTAAATGTGTTACTAAACTAGTGGTAAACTCTGTGGGAATGGACCACACATTTTCAATGTGGGGTGATATCACCCACAAAAAGAAAAAAAAATTGGCTTGGAGTGCCAATTTGATATTGATATTACAATGGTCTGTAAACCTCCAAGGGGCCACCGTATATACATGATATACACATGAAATTTTATGGTTGAAGATTATGGGCGGGGGGAGATATCTATATAAAAGGCTCTTGACATGGAAGTGATATGTAGAAAATTAATAAGTTTGAGAAACAATGGTATAAACCAGTTGTATATGGTTTGAAGACGTAAAATTGGTTGACCAAGAAGTAATTGATCAAGCAAAAGTAAAAACTTGGCTAAACCAGTAAAATTTCAAATGAAATAGTAGTAATGCTGCAGTAAATAATCACCTTCTAGAGAGTTTCCTATTGGAGTAGGAAATGGCAACCCATTCCAGTATTCTTGCCTGGGAAATTCCATGGACAGAGGAACCTTGGTGGGCTATATAGTCCATGGGGTCCCAAAGAGTCAGACATGACTGAGCATGCATGCACACACACACATACACTGATTTTCCTATAGGAGTTCTTATGATATAAGAGAACTTAAAACAATAACAATTACAAAATTTCAGATGTGCTGTTATCACTACTTATTTTTAGATTAGTTTAAAAGAAGTGGATAAATTAAAAGGGCAAAATTACTGGGTTTTAATGTTTCATGTTTTAATTAATGTATTTACTTCTAATTTCAGAAGTGATAGAACATTTGAGATAATTAAGAAATATTTTCAAATTAAAATTAGGAAAAAATTGTGGAACAGTATGTTAAAATAGTACATCTTCTCAAACATAGTACTAAAAGTGAGATGCATTAAAGTGTCAGGAAATTTGTATTGTGTTTCTACTTAATTTTTAAATCAAAGTAACAATATTTACAATTTGTGCCAGGCAAGTGTTTTTCAATGACAAGTATTTTTACTAAGGTTGTATACTAACAAAAGATTCAAAGAAGTGAATTGCATAAGCTTTACAAATAGCTGACCAATTCAACTAAATTCAGCTAGGTTCAAGTACTGCAAAGTCAATTACAATTATATGTTAAAGTGGTCTTAAAAATAGAGGCCTTTTAGAAAGTTACTGTAAAATAAACTTTTGCCAAATTTGCCCCCCTTAGTTAAAACTGAATATGCAAAAAACTTCATTTAAGAAAAACAACAAGTTACTGCATGAGTTTAGAATGCAAATCTAGTACCTGTTTAACACAACTGTTTTGAAAATAGCTATTAAACTAGTGAATTTTGTTTATTGGATGTTATTCAAAAGTTTTAATTATATTTGAAATATTCCATGTATATATCCCATATATTTTCTAGACCAGTCAATGGATTTTTTCTGGGTGACAATTTCAAGCTGTGCCATATTAGAATAAGGAGGAATACATAAAAAATAAAAGGTTAGGCAGATAATATTATAAGGATATAGACAAAAAATATAAATTGTTCATTATCATGTATGTAGAATCTTGTATTCTCAAAAATAAGTTACTAATTTAATTGAAAAATGAACATAAGAATTTGTCACTTATCAACAAATCACACTATGAGAGACAATCAAGTTGAGAAGGAAAAATATATTTCAGGAAACATATACATGCATCTATATGCATATACACCTATTTATATGTGTGTATACACATGTACAGGTTTACTTGTATATATACTGCTCTGTATATGTGTGTGTGTATATATATATTGTGCCTCAGCTGGTAAAGAATCCACCTGCAATGCGGGAGACCTGGGTCTGATCCCTTGATGGGGAAGATGCCCTGGAGAAGGGAAAGGCTACCCACTCCAGTATTCTGGCCCAGAGAATTCCATGAACTATACAGTCCATGAAGTCGCAAAGAGTGGAACACAACTGAGCGACTTTTACACTTTCACATTAACTTATGTAAATCAGCTACAAGACATGAGATCACATCCTAGACTTCATGGTAGCTATTAGAAGAAGAAAGGCTTTTGATAAAAAGAAAAATTCCAGGAAAAAGATACGTCACAGTGATTTAGATATGAACTTCAGCTTGAAATAATTGGGAGCTGAGATAAGTATTGCACTTTTAATCGAAGTGCACATAGCATACTATATGTTCAAAGAAATAAATGGCCTCTTTGTTAGATTGACCATGTAATTTATTGTATGGATCAACTTTTGAAAGTGAAGTTGTATGCTGTGTGTATTCACTACCAGAAAACCCAGCATAAACCAGGACCTTTCTGGGAAAAACCATAATGTTATGTTCACTTTACTCACATTTCAGATCAGTCTGATTTCCTGATTTATTGACATAGAAAAGGGCATTTAGAAGGAGGAAACTGAGTAGCCCCCAAATTCTCTGGAAAGGCCAGAGAATCACACTGGGTGCGTGGATAGAAGCATAAGTGGCCCCACTGTCAGAACTGGTGCAAGTCTTGCTATAGCACATCTTGTGCTGAGGATGGTGTTGCCAATGTTCTGACCAGTGGTAGAAACTTTCACGTCAACCTCACCCTCAGCCGGGGAGATCCTGAGAAGATGTTCCTTCTCCGGGTGGTACTGCTTGTGCCTCCTTCTGCCAGTACTACCACTGCTGGTGGAAATCTTTCCATTTCTCTTCCCACATGTCACTAGGTCTAATGTCAAAATCCAGGCATGTGAGTCTGACTGGCCAGGCCAAGTCTTAACAGTCTGCTAGACAGAGCCACCATGAGATCTGGGAAAATGGAGAGCTAATGTTTTTAACATGTATAATAGTATATATAGCTTATTTCCCAACAAGAGTTAAAAGAAACGGACTAGTGTTATGAAATAAGAGTCCCACACAAACACAGTGTATGGAAATCTATGATTTTTCTGAGTTTGATGCCAAAGTCCTTGATATTTTCAAAGCTCCAGGTAACTGCTCATGTGAGATGATGCTTTTTCATCTAATAACTACCATAAATGTAAGAGTTGCCAATTCCAACTGATTAGAAAATGACATGTTTTCTGCCTTAACAAGTACTATTTAATCTTTTTCCTTGGGTAATTCAAAGTGCCCGATAGGATTTCCATTTTTCATGATGTTGAAATAAAAATTATATGCTAGTACATAGTGCTTGTGCAAAACTCTAAAAGAGATGGTGTTGACCTTTTACATCAGCCAATTAGACATTAGCCATCTACATGTGGTGATTTAATGGCCATCACAAAACCAATCCACCTCTGTTAAATATATCACTCTACCTGGCCTGCAATAGTGCATGTGATAAGGAGATTTATTCTTCCTGATCAAAACATTGCATATTCAAGAAACAAGAATGAAAATGCAAATGGTGGTATTGGCCATCTTTTTATATTCTGGTATCTTACACAGGGTAAATATTATATGACATATAATGCCTTCAGTGTATGACTGTTTGTGTGCAGCTTCTGTGTGCATGCAAAGATAAATAATTGATATCAACATCTACCTTTTTTGAAAACTATTGAAACAGAATATTGGTATAGTACATTTTTAAATTGTTGTATTATTTTGCAATCTCATGAACACTCTCACAAAAGAGTCAAATTTTGGCCTAAAATAAGACCCACGGGAGGCATTGTAATGTACATGATAAAGATAATAATGTAACTAGTAAACTGAGATTTTTAAGCCATATTTTTATCAAAGAAAAAAAAGAAGGAAAACAGTTAAGCCTCTTTAAAAATTTGTCACAGCTCCTGAAAGACGGCTTTGCAGGTGGCACTCGTGTTAAAGAATACACCTGCCAGTGCAGGAGACACAAAAGTAGGCTAAATCCCAGAGTGGGGAAGATCCCTTGGAAAATGAAATGGCAACCCTTTCCAGTATTCTTGCCTGGAAAATCCCACTTATAGAGGAGCCTGATGGGCTATAGTCTGTGGTGCCGCAAGGAGTTGGACATGACTGAGCACACCCAAAACACTAATAGAGTAAGAAGTAACATTTTTGGTTTTATGCCTTTTAAAAGTCCAATCAATAAGATGAAGAGGTAAACTCTCTGGGTCTTTGCTAAGTCGCTTCAGTTGTGTCCGACTCTGTGTGACCCCATAGACCGCAGCTCACCAGGCTCCCCCGTCCCTGGGATTCTCCAGGCAAGAACACTGGAGTGGGTTGCCATGTCCTTCTCCAATGCATGAAAGTGAAAAGTGAAAGTGAAGTCGCTCAGTCGTGTCCGACTCTTCGCAACCCCATGGGCTGCAGCCTACCAGGCTCCTCCGCCCACGGGGTTTTCCAGGCAAGAGTACTGGAGTGGGGTGCCATTGCCTTCAGACTTTCTTATTTTCAGGTCTTTTAGACTCACAACAGTCAGTGTCACAATCTACTTTCTCTTGCAAAAGTACCAATTCATCCCTATCATTAGCATCATTACACATTTGTTGGTTGTCAACCAGGTGCATGGTACTGTACTAACTCTTAAGGGATACACAAAATGTAAGTTAGAAACTCATTTTCTGGAGAAAAAAAGGAATTTTATAAATATATGCATGAGAAAATATATCTAGTGCACATAATGCATAGAAAATATGAAACCTAAAAGTCTACCTAAATAATTCATAGATTGTATCTCTTTTCCAAGTTCTTTGTTTGTGAATTAATCCTGACTCCGAGCTTTCAAACTCCTATGGTCTTCTCCACTTGATTTATTGCTGTTGGATTATGCATTGTTGTTCAGTTGCTAAGTAGTGTTTGATTCTTTTTAAACCATATAATATGCCCAGTACTCTGCTAAGTGACACATATAAAAAGATGAAAAGATTTGACTTCTGCCTTCAAGAATGTTACACTCTGGTGAGAAATCAGTGCCTCAAAACAAACAATTTTTAAAAAAACACAATTTAGTAACTATTCTATTGGTGATATTAAGGTGAAAGGGAGTGAGATGCATAAGTAACTTGGTATGAAAAGGACTCACAGAAGTAATGTTAAGTAAAAATTATATCTTAAAAGTTGAACAGGAATGAAGAAGGCAATTGATGTACTCTATAAAAAATTAAGAATGAAAATGAATTGTTCAAGTAATAAGGTCAGCATTGGCTTCACTTTAAAAATCCTGAACTAGTGGGAAATATTTTAAACGATACTGAATAATAGTGGCAGGGTTTAGGGAAATGGCAAATTTCATCTACTGCTCATGGTGTATAAACTGGCAAAAATTGTGTGCAGGCAATTTGTCAATTTGCATCACCTTTTTCCTAGACTTTGACCTGGCAATCCAACTGCTAGGGATCTGAAATGAGAAGATAAATGATGATGTTTACAATGACTTATGTACAAGGTTGTTCTTTGCAACATCATTTATGAGAGCAAAATCTTTAGAAAGAACTAAATATCCAACAATGTAGAATGATTTCAATGTTGCAAGCAAATTCAGCCCCTAATGTAATATAGTAATGGATGTTTATTAACACTGAACTTTTTAGAAATAAATGTTAAGTGCAAAAAGTATATTACAATATATAGCTGTATGTTCACCATATTAATTTCTGAATGCTGCGACTTTGTGATTTTAATTTTGCTGTGTTGTTGCTCTCAACATTTTTCCAACATCTAAACAAGTAATATATATTTCTTTATCATAAAAATTTTAATACATATGCTGTAGGAAACAAAAACAGAGCTATTTTTTGTAAGTGATTATCTGCAAGGTCTTGTAGGATATTTTTTAAAGAATAGTATACGTTCTTAACAGTATGTACTTAAGTACCAATTAAAATAATAACCAATTGTACAACTATATGTCCTTAGTTCAGTACAGTATAGTGCAGCATAGTGCATACATATGAGTAACAAAAAACTTTAGTTGCCTAGTTCACGTTATAATAAAATGAAAAAAGAAAGATTTTCTTACTTACAAACTTATATTTTTGATCAGTGTTCTCCCCAGTAGGTCCAAAAGAGTGACTTGTATGAGACTTTGTGGGAAATCAGTTTCAACTCCAAGATGGTTGAAATTAAGATATAGACAATGTAAATTTAAAGTGATATGAAAATGAGAAAATGATACTTCAGGACATAATGTAAAAATGGGAAAGTACCTTGATATGTCCTACTAAGTTTACTGTTTATTTGATGATACAGTAGGTACATTTTGAAAATCAACCTACTATAAAAGAAATATTTTAAAAATATTTTATTGTTTTGCCTTTCAGAAGTCATGTAATGTAATAATTATCTTGGCACTCCACTCCTAGAATATTATTTATATGCAAAAAGAAGATACGGAGAAATGGGAAATATTACATTCTAAACATATTAGTTTGTAGGTATAATTGATTTATTTCCTTGTCTCTTAGTTTTTTCCTTGTCTCTTAGTTGTTCCCAGAAGCAAGAATTCCAAAAACTCCTTTATCTTATGAACCTTAGGAAAGCATAGTATAGATTAAACTCAGAACTAGTGAGTTCTGTTTACAGTGGCTCTTACATTTATTCTTGGCCTCAAGCCCTAGTGAAGATGCAAAGACATGAACAAAATATCCTAAATCCAAATATGAAAAGTGTAAGGAGTAATGAGACACTAGACCTTTACTGAAATTATTTTTTAGAGAATTGGATTGAGAAAAAAAGTGCTTCAAGAGACCAAAAATCTGCAAGCTCCAACGATTTAATTCAGTAATAAGGAAACTGACTCAGGGAGAGCTGAACTAAGGTAACAGTAATGCATATTTAGAATAGAGATTTAGGATTGAGAGTAAAAATTTGACTCATGAGGGTGTAGCTTTGTTATCTTTGCCAGTGTCAACAGATGTCATTTAATCTCAGTATATAACTCAATATACCTCAGTTTCAGCGTCTACACTTATAAAATAGGAGAATGATATCACTATATATGAATAAATTATCAGTATTTCCCTCTGGAATAAAAAGTAGTGTGGACAGGAGATGAACTTCTTATGTATAATTTTGTATTTCTTAAAAATATTACTTTTATAATTAAAAATCAAATGGAATACTTTAAAAATTATTGTAAGGATTATATACTGAGGAATAAAAGGATATAAAATTAATGTTTGCTATAAATTCTACTTTTTCATCTTAAATATGCAGTGCACATATGGAAGTGTCTGGAAATTTGATGTCATTTGTGAAAAAAAGAGATCATTAACAGATAGCCCCTTTCCCTTAATGACTTTGTGATGTTTACATCATACTTGTGTCACTTGAGAGATGAACCTATTTGAGGAAGAATAAGAAAAAGAAAAGAACATTTAATGATGCAATTGAAGTACTTTTGGCCACAGCATAAAAATGAAACTATAGTCCTGAGCAAATATTATCAATTCTCATCATCATCTGGAGTGTCCTTTATCTCTGGCTCCTGAGATCATCTGTTATAAGAGGCAAAGCAATTGAAGTAGTTCACTTGAACTCAAATAGATATCGTAGAACCCTTTTATGAAGAGTTCATGCCTAAGAAATATTCCCCTAAGGCATTAGAAATGTTTAGATCACATACACAGTCCCTATTTTTTTTTTTTTTTACTACACACCAAGAAATGTACTGTTGTTATACTTGAAGAGTTATCCTTCTGGAGAGGTGGGTGTACGTTTCTTGATTGCTTTATTTCTCTGGAATATATTTATTATAAAAATAATAATGAACACTTTTACCAACTTATTAACAAGGGTGCATTTTCCATTGATCTATATGCGTGTGACTGTTCTCTGCTTACAAATTTGGTAGTGGATATGTTCATAGAGGTGATAGGTGGCTCAGTGGTAAAGAATCCGCATGCCAATGCAGGAGACACAGGAGACGAGGGTTCGATCCCTGGATGGGGAAAATCCTCTGGTAGAAAAAATGGCAATCCACTCCAGTATTACTGCCTGGAAAAATCCTATGGGCAGAAGAGCCAGGTGGGTTACAGTCCATGGGGTGACAAAGAGTCAGACACAACTGAGCATGCACATATTGGGCTATCCCACACAGGCAGAGGTTTTAAAAAAAAGCTATTTGAGGATGGTAGAATTGGACAAAAATTGTGTAACAGACTAAAACAGGAAAATCCTGTCCATAAATTTTCCAATGTGATTGGTGTTTTGAGAGGCAAGAAATAATCAGGAGAGGAAAGAAGCAATCAGGAGAGAAAGATACAGAGTTTAATGGGTGGGGAAGGGGGTGGATTCTGAATATCAATTGCTTATTATCCCAACACTGTTCATTTAAATACATCCTTTCAGCTTCTTTGCATAAAGTATTTATTCAACAAGTTGAATAAATAAGTCACCAATTAAGCATTAAAGTGTGATTTTTAGATGATTATCAACAATATTTTTCTTCCTAAACAGCCAGCATTTTCCTGTCTCCTTCAGAGTCTTGCCACAGATACTGCAGAACTCTGCACTCCTCTCTCAGGGTGGTTTCTGGGGCCTTTCAAATCTGAGTCCTCTTACAAAGAAACCAATATCCTCCACCCCATCTGTAGTTCTCAACTGCATAGCATTATTTTTGAGAAAAGGTTTCAAATTGATTAAGCTCTTTTCCCTGTTCCTGCAAGTGGTAGTAGGTTAAGTTAAATAAGAACAGGATTGTTTTTAGAAGCATAATAGGTTGTCTGAAAAGAGGCCTTTCAGTCTCTCCCTCTTTCTCTCTCTTCTCTCTCCTCTCTCTCAAACACACACACACACACACACACACTCACACTCACACTCACACACACTATACAGAGCTGAACCTTCATCCATGACTCCCCACTGAATTTCACCAGAAGATAACAACACATTTGATTATATGAAAATATTATATATAGATATGATAACTGTCACTCCCCAATTATCACCTTCTGGTGCTGGTGTAAGAAATCTCCTCTACAATTCCCTGAATTTTCCCAACCCCATTCCTGCCCCCCAAACTTTCACTCTTTAGCCTTTTCCAAATGCGTGATCCTTGAATATTTGATCTTTTATGCAGCTTATTAGAGACTTGTAACAGCTGTCCAACTTGTGTAAGACCTAATTAAAAGGGAAACTGACATGAACATAGTATCCCTGCTTAGACTGAAGAAAGAACCAAACAACATTTTTTTAAGTCCTGTAAATTCCAAACACTAAAACGATGCACACAATTTTTAGAAGTGTTGATGAGAAAGGTGTTGACTCTGGTAAGTCAGCAAAACAGCCTTCAGAGAGAAGCTGCATTTTCATATTCTCCCCCCTCCCAGATGTTAGTAGAACTTGGTTTTTATAAGCTCCATCTAAGTTTGAAGAACCTATGGATTCCTTCCCTAGAAAAAACCTGAGTACATTGCCTTGGCAGCACCATTGACCCAGCAAAGAGGAACTGGCCAGTACCTGAATAATGTTTGCACAGAGCTTTGGAGACTGGAGATTTCTATCTCCCTCTAGCAAAATGCAACTGGTTATTTACTTGTATGCATTTTAAATTCCTCCAAATGGATGCAGAAACTTTGTGTGTTTGAGAGATTGAGGGAGTGTGTGTGTGTTTGTGGTGTGCATGAATCAGTCTGCCAGTGGGTTTTTAAGAGCACTCACGAATCATACTGGGATTTTTCCCTGCCCCCTCCCTTCTTTTCCGGTTCTCAGTGAATGTTTTGGGTCTGGAATCAAAGATGCAAGCGTACATTGTGTTTTCACCCTGCAGACTTAAGTAACATTCAGGAAATACCAGAAAAACCTCTCAAAGACCAAATTGACTAAAATTCTATAACAAGTTTTAAAAAGTATGTGCCTGAATTAAGTATCTCACAGCAAAAAGAAAAGCATACCCAATTTTATAATGTAAAATATATATGATATGAATGTATGTTTCAAATAGCCACTTTCAATATGCTAAAATAAAAAAAAGGGGGGGTCTCAAAGACATCAAATAGCATAAAACATTGTACTGCAGAGACGGAAGAAATGCATTTAAAGCACCGATGAAAATGGCGTGCGGTATAATTACCTCAAATTGCTGTTCGCTTGACACCCTGACACTAATTTTATTCAAGCCATCGGGAAATAAATGTTTTAAAAGCACTCTTTCCAAACGCCGGAGCTAGTGGGGGCTGTGAGTTCATTAAGGAAAGGAAAGGGTAAAGTTTTCAGCACGCAAAAAGAATTAAATAATCCTTTTAAAATCAGCATCTATGTGAATCGCCAGTCTTTAATGCCCACATTTTTAACGCTTGCCCTGTACGTGGATTGATTTTTTTTTCCTTCAGCATTCCCTCAGCAGATGGATTTTTGCTACTGCAGATCAGCAGAGGGTGTCAGATCTTTGAGTGCACCAGGCTGGAACGAGCAGAGCTTCTTAGCAACTCTCTTCTCCCCCCTCCCCATTCTCGCGTTCTCTCCCTCCCTCAGACAGCTCCCCCCCAACCACCCGCCCTCCGCCCCCTCCACGTAATTCCGAAAGAGCAGAAGAAAGAGAAGGAGAACAAGAAAAGAAGAGCTAGTAACCAAGAGAGAGCCGGAGTCCAGGGGGAAAAAAAAAAAAAAAAAGGCTGAAGAGGACCGAAGGGGAGGAAAGGGAAAGGATGGACAGCCACAAAACGCAGCGATTGCGGAAATTTTCCAGCGCCATTGGTTCGGCAGCGTGAGTCCTTCGGTCCGGCGTGATTTCAGCACCGGGGGGACTGGACAGCACCTCGGGGGTACTCCTGGGCAACCCGCAGCCACGGCAGGAACTCCATCAAGCAGCCTCAACAACAGAAGCCACTGAAAACCCTGCTTTGTATCAGAGAGGCAAGGTCAGTCCGACGCACAGCCATGCACAGGCAGTGCGCCTGTACTACGCTGCAAACCCTCTGCTTGTTTCTCTAACATGCACTTGCTTCTAATTACCAGCATTGTTCCCTTTCTGATTAGTGAGGAACTAGGCGAGATTCTGTAAGGGTATATTTTTAATTTATATGTACATATTTAACTTCTTTTTCGTTATCTTTAAAGGGTTGAGAGGGAGTGAGTGGGGTTATTGGTTCTACTTTTTTTTTTTTTTTCTTTTTGCTTGCCTTGCACTACTGTGCCTGGATAGTTTGTAGATATAATTATTGACTGGCGCCTGGGTTGTTGCAGTGCGGGGGGGTTAGGGAGGAAAGAATCCACCCCCACCCCCCCAAACCCTTTTCTTCTCCTTCTCTGGGTTCGGACATTGGAGCACTAAATGAACTTGAATTGTGTCTGTGGCGAGCAGGATGGTCGCTGTTACTTTGTGATGAGATCGGGGATGAATTGCTCGCTTTAAAAATGCTGCTTTGGATTCTGTTGCTGGAGACGTCTCTTTGTTTTGCCGCTGGAAACGTTACAGGGGACGTTTGCAAAGAGAAGATCTGCTCCTGCAATGAGATAGAAGGGGACCTACACGTAGACTGTGAAAAAAAGGGCTTCACAAGTCTGCAGCGTTTCACCGCCCCGACTTCCCAGTTTTACCATCTATTTCTGCATGGCAATTCCCTCACTCGACTTTTCCCTAATGAGTTCGCTAACTTTTATAATGCGGTTAGTTTGCACATGGAAAACAATGGCTTGCATGAAATCGTTCCTGGGGCTTTTCTGGGACTGCAGCTGGTGAAAAGGCTGCACATCAACAACAACAAGATCAAGTCTTTTCGAAAGCAGACTTTTCTGGGGCTGGACGATCTGGAATACCTCCAGGCTGATTTTAATTTATTACGGGATATAGACCCGGGGGCCTTCCAGGACTTGAACAAGCTGGAGGTACTCATTTTAAATGACAATCTCATCAGCACCCTACCTGCCAACGTGTTCCAGTATGTGCCCATCACCCACCTGGACCTCCGGGGAAACAGGCTGAAAACACTGCCCTATGAAGAGGTCTTGGAGCAAATCCCTGGCATTGCTGAGATCCTGCTAGAGGATAACCCATGGGACTGCACCTGTGATCTGCTCTCCCTGAAAGAATGGCTGGAAAACATTCCCAAAAATGCCCTGATCGGCCGAGTGGTCTGTGAAGCCCCCACCAGACTGCAGGGCAAAGACCTCAATGAAACCACTGAACAGGACTTGTGTCCTTTGAAACACAGAGTGGATTCTAGTCTCCCGGCTCCCCCTGCCCAAGAAGAGACCTTTCCCCCTGGCCCCCTGCCAACTCCCTTCAAGACAAATGGGCAAGAAGATCATGCTACCCCAGGGTCGGCTCCAAACGGAGGTACAAAGATCCCAGGCAACTGGCAGATCAAAATCAGACCCACGGCAGCGATAGGGACTGGCAGCGCCAGAAACAAACCCCCAGCCAACGGCTTGCCCTGCCCTGGGGGCTGCAGCTGCGACCACATCCCGGGGTCGGGTTTAAAGATGAACTGCAACAACCGGAACGTGAGCAGCTTGGCTGATTTGAAGCCCAAGCTCTCCAACGTGCAGGAGCTCTTCCTGCGAGATAACAAGATCCACAGCATCCGAAAATCGCACTTTGTGGATTACAAGAACCTCATTCTGTTGGATCTGGGCAACAACAACATCGCCACCGTAGAGAACAACACTTTTAAGAACCTTTTAGACCTCAGGTGGCTGTATATGGACAGCAACTACCTGGACACGCTGTCCCGGGAGAAATTCGCTGGGCTGCAAAACCTCGAGTACCTGAATGTGGAGTACAACGCGATCCAGCTCATCCTTCCCGGCACCTTCAACGCCATGCCCAAACTAAGGATTCTCATTCTCAACAACAACTTGCTGAGGTCCCTACCCGTGGACGTGTTTGCTGGGGTCTCGCTGTCTAAACTCAGCCTGCACAACAATTACTTCATGTACCTTCCAGTGGCCGGGGTGCTGGACCAGTTAACCTCCATCATCCAGATAGACCTGCACGGAAACCCCTGGGAGTGCTCCTGTACCATTGTGCCTTTCAAGCAATGGGCAGAACGCCTGGGTTCCGAAGTGCTGATGAGCGACCTCAAGTGTGAGACGCCGGTGAACTTCTTTAGGAAGGATTTCATGCTCCTCTCCAATGACGAGATCTGCCCCCAGCTGTACGCGAGAATCTCGCCCACGTTAACTTCGCACAGTAAAAACAGCACTGGGTTGGCGGAGACCGGGACGCACTCCAACTCCTACTTAGACACCAGCAGGGTGTCCATCTCCGTGTTGGTCCCAGGACTGCTGCTGGTGTTTGTCACCTCCGCCTTCACTGTGGTGGGCATGCTCGTGTTTATCCTGAGGAATCGAAAGCGGTCCAAGAGAAGGGACGCCAACTCCTCGGCGTCCGAGATTAATTCCCTACAGACAGTCTGTGACTCTTCCTACTGGCACAATGGGCCTTACAACGCAGATGGGGCCCACAGAGTGTACGACTGTGGCTCCCACTCGCTCTCAGACTAAGACACCCAGCCTGGGTAAAGCAGAGGCGAGAGCAGGAGGGGAAGGATGGAGATGCCCCTCCACGGCCCCACTCTGCCAGCATCCCCGGGGGTGGGGTAGGTCGGAGGAGCCCACACCCAAGTCCAGCGCGCCCCGAGGCTTGATGGACAAAAGTAAATAAATAACTATGGACTCGCTCGACGCAGAGGGTCTGACCCCTTTAGTACCCTTCGGGAAACAAAGAGCAGACTGTGGTGAGCGGCAGAGCGCTGCCAAATCGCTCTTTGCTGCAGCCCCTTTTGACAAAGCCCAGCAGGAGTCCTGCTCAGAGCTGAGACGGTGCCCCTCCCCACGGGGGAGGGGCTGGAGGGGATCGCGGTCCTATACATATATACATATACCTACAGCTATATAGAGAGATAGATTATCTATTTTTCCCCCTGTGGATTAGCCCCGTGAGGAGGTGAGGGCGCGATGGCTCCCTGTTGGCTACGGAGGGATGGGCGGTTGCACGAAGGCATGAATGTATTGTAAATAAGTAACTTTGACTTCTGACAAAAAGTGCTGCATGGCTCGCATGGAATCCACGCGCTCCAGGGACGCTGCCCTCCCAGCGACTGGGGACCCCGTCACGTTCACAGCACCCACCCTCTTACCTGATAAGTCCCATCATATCAAACTTTCTATAAACAAAAATACAGCATAATCAGAAAGTGCCATTTCGCCATTATTTGTGATCGGTAGGCAGTTCAGAGCGTTACGTTTACTGTGAACAACAACAACAACAAATGTAAAGGTTTTATTTAGGATATTTGCATGGCTAGTCATCAGTCCATTTTATGAGTTAAAAATGTATTTTGTTGAACAAAGTTTTTATGGGTTGTTTTGGGTTTTCTTTTATTTTGATGGTGATTTTTCTTTTGGAGGGGGAATATTTTTCTATACATATCCAATAATGCCTTCCATCTGAATGTAAAATAAGTACCCATGATTTCTATTATAGTATCAGTGTAATTATTTAAAAAAAAAAAAGATTTTGAGGCAGTTAAGCATGACCAATTAATGTCACTCTAGTGCTTAGGCTGCGATCTTATGGTAGCAATTCTGTGCTGGTGTAAATCTTACTTATAAAGTAGGAAAAAAGAACCGAGGAAGCACGTGGAACTTACTAATTCTATTCGAGGATTTTATAATGGCATATTTTTTCAGTATTAAAGTGAAAATGTTTTCAACTCTGGGTCCTTACATTTTTCCAGCTTCGTATTTGCAACATGGTAAATTGGATTTGCGGTGGAAGGGATGCGGGAGGGGGATGGTTGGGGGTGGATCCCTTTAAGAGCTACATTAAGGCTCTCTCTTTAATCCTCTCAGCTTTTTGCCCTTTAGTAGCTCCCCTCCCCCTCCATCCCCGCCGGGACTTCTCCAGTTTTCCCCTGTGGTTAAGGTCTTTCCCCGACACGCCCCCTCCCCCTCCCTTTTCCCCCCCATCCTTATGCGGCAGTGAATCCCTTTATTAATACTGGAAATCCTTGGCTGCTGCTGCTGCTGCTGCACACACTGCAGATATGTTAAGGATGTTAGTAGAGATTTGATTTAATTGACTGTCTAGATCGGTCTCATTAAACAGTGGAGGTTTCATTGGTCAGCACTCTTTGATGAAAGACAGCTCTAATGACTGGCATTTGAGATGCTGCTGGCATTTTGAATTCAACATCTGCTGAAAACGGTAAAACTAATTAGTGCCCACCCACCCTGCCCGCCCCAGCAACTGCATATTGAAATTTGTTAAAGCACTCATCTTTATGGAAATCAATCATTATCCTAAAGAAGTGTTTCTCTGCTATCATTCGGATTTCTGGTTGTGGCCCAGTAATTAACAAGAAAAGCATTGAACTGTTTGAATTTTATGAGCCAATGTAACTCTGGCCCCAATCATATTCCTCCGGGATTTCTAAGCAGTCTATTTTATCAGCAGTTAGGGGACAAAACAGCAAATAAAACCACAGTGTTGATGGGGTCTGCATTCCACCACATATCCACCTTTGAGAAGTATGTTAAAAAGACTGCAGACCACAGATTTAAAAAAAAAAAAAAAAAAAAAAACCCACAATTGTAGGATTGTAAATCAGCCAATGAAAGCCCCCAGAGCAGTTGTAAGATTTGCCTTCTAGAACTCATATTCTAAAGAGAATAAATTTCCCAGAACAGTGATGTTCTAGAGTATGTATTATTTATTTTAACGCTTTTTAAATAAAATCTTTATTATAAACCATGACTATTCCTAAGGCCATTCATCATTTTCTCTCTTGATTCTTTTGTTTGTGGAATGCATTTCATAGTAGTGTGATTGTAACCTACTATTCTTTGACAAATATTATGGGTTGTTATTTATTTAATCATTTTTCATGTCAAGACCTTAATTCTTTTATGGAAAGACAACTGGATTCCTGGTAGGCAATCAACAGATTTACTCTTGATGAAAAAGTTGGGAGAGAGAATGAGTTATATATTCAAGGATTCTATGACCTTAAAAAGGAAAAGAAAAGATGGCAGATGTTCTATGTTTTTAGTGGAAAGTGACCCTTGAAAGACACCTAGTGAGGCATGATGGTAATTTTTAAACTGATACATTAGTTTAAGTCAGGAAAATAGAACTTCTAGTAGAAGGTGTGCATTGGGAGCTGAGCTTTCCTTCATACTAATTAAAACAAAATTAAAATATAGAAGGCAAAATTTAAAGTATTTTTTAAATATTAGCTTCAGTGGTTTTTGAGTGGTCATTGTTTACTAGACATGCACTAAGTGGTTTACAGAATTGTTTAATGTACCCCTCACAAGCACAGAATAATAAGATGTTGCTATTTTCATTACACCAATGAGAAAACTGAGGTTTAAGGACAGTAGGCAATAACTCAAATCTCATAAATAGTGGGGCTGTGTTTAAACCCAATTATCTTCATACACCAAAAACTCACTCTGTGTATGGAGTAGTCATATGCATTTACTTGTTAACTTCTTAAAGAATGTTATCCTTTTTATAAATACAGTATAAAAATTAAGGACCCTGGGTGTATCTTCTTAATTCAGTGCGAATTGTTGGCCCTTTATATTTTCAGTATGTCTTGCAACAGAAAGTATTGTCCTACATTTGAAGGAGATAACTTTAGTGTGTTCTCCAAGACTGTGTAAGAAGACTTAACATATAAGAAAAAAGATGAATGTGCTTTATGAATTCATGAATTATATAAATCCAAGTCAAATGTAAGTTATCAATATATTGATACTAAAATATTGCTGCTGCTGCTAAGTCGCCTCAGTCGTGTCTGACTCTGTGCGACCCCATAGATGTCAGCCTACCAGTTTCCCCCTTCCCTGGGATTCTCCAGGCAAGAACACTGGAGTGGGTTGCCATTTCCTTCTCTAGTACATGAAAGTGAAAAGTGAAAGTGAAGTCACTCAGTCGTGTCCGACTCTGTGCAACCCCATAGACGGCGGCTCACCAGGTTCCCCCTTCCATGGGATTTTCCAGGCAAGAGTACTGGAGTGGGGTGCCATTGCCTTCTCCAGGGCCATCAAATATTATAATACATAATAATATGTTAAAAATCTATGTAGAAAACATATTCATGATTTTATAGAAAAGAACTTTTATTATTTATTTAGACCATGTTTTATTTAGTTTGATAAAGTATCTCTGTCACAATCATATAAACTAAAATATAGTAAATTTACTTTTAAGTTTGCAGGATATATAATACCATATAATTTTCATTTAGAAGTACTTAGCTTCTTGTCTTCATTTTAACATAAAATGCTCATATAACTGTAGTTACCATGTGCTTTAGTTAAGATATCTTGTTTCCAGTTAAATCATCCCATAATTCATCAAAGTAAAAGAGATTTTAGTTGGGCCAGATGGAAAAGGAGGAAAGAAGATATCTTGTTCAGTTCCACTGCTTTAAAGAAAGTAGTACCTTCTGTGGCTGCGGGTGTAACTAAGAATATCCTAGAATTTAAGTTGTTGCCATAGAAATTTATTGTTTAACCTTTCTTACATGTTTACCGAGTAGGAAGTTAGAATAGCTGATCTAATATTGTATAACAGGATTCTTTTTCTTATCTTTGTTTATATTAAATGTAATTAAAATTGTCAGGCATTTTAATACATGTCAGAAGTATATTGGCAATTTCAAGGACAGTTTGTTAATTTGGCTTTTTCCAGGGTTGCAGATAGATATAATTGGCATGTACAGAGAGATGGATGAATTTGCAAGTTTGAATAGGGAAGTGTGTGTTTTTAATGTGTTGGTAGAATGTTACATAGAATGGTTTCTAATTTAACTCTTCTGATAGCTAAATTTTCAATATTAGTTTTTTTTTTAATTTGTATGCTTATTTGACCAAAAAATGGAAATATAAAATGTGCAAAAATTCAGTTTTAGCACATGTTCATTTTTGGTTCATTTTCTTTATTATTTCAATCTATTCTAAATGCAACATATTATTTAAATTTTAAAAGATGAGCTGTGTATGATATCAACAGGTATGGTAAATGCATACTCAGAATTACTAAGATATATGAGTTGTTTAAATTTGGCCCAGAACCATAAAAAAAGAAGGCTACATTAAATACATTTCATTTAATCTCCTGGCATTGTCTTACAGCTCTAAAGTCACCAAAAATATGTTTATAAAAAGTGATATACAAGACATGCAGGACTTTCTTGGTGTTGAGAGTGTTTCAAAGAAATGCCACTAAATGATTTCCTGAAAGCACATGTCACAAACAGAGCCATCCTGAAACCTGATCAATATTGACTCTGGTCTGGCCTATCAAAATTTGATTGAGTTTCAGAAAAAATTAAATAGTTAAGATAATAACAGATGAAGTGTTTAAGAATGGTAGCTTTATAATGAAATGGATAATTGAAGGAATCATCTTCGTTTTTAAAGCCCAGGATCACCATTTGTCCTCAATTGATTGGCAATGTCCAGTTTATTGGTTTAGACTTCAAATATCTAAATAATCACTCTTCTCATTCCATTTGGATGCTAAATATAAACTATATTAATACTTCAAAAATAATTATTTTTTCTATTTAAAAGCTTACAGAGTAATTATCTAATAATTGAAAGAATTTTGAATGAGTTAGAACCTAAATATTAAATTGGCAACAATAATTGGGTACTTGTATGAAAAACATTGTAGAAGCTCTCTTATGGCAGTTCTAACCTCAAGGAGTTCACAACCTACAAAGATGAGATACATACATCATTCTAATTGTGTAATAGTACATCATCAATAATTTTTAAATGATGTGATGCCACTAGAAAATTTTGTTTTTACATTTTAAGTAATATAGGATTTTGGCCATTTGGATGATTACAGTTGTCACATAAGTTTTGGAGAAGTCAGTGGCAACCCACTCCAGTACTCTTGCCTGGAAAATCCCATGGATGGAGGAGCCTGGTAGGCTGCAGTCCATGGGATCGCAAAGAGTTGGACATGACTGAGCGACTTCACTTTCACTTTTCACTTTCATGCATTGGAGAAGGAAATGGCAAACCACTCCAGTGTTCTTGCCTGGAGAATCCCAGGGATGGGGGAGCCTGGTGGGCTGCGGTCTATGGGGTCACACAGAGTCGGACATGACTGAAGCGACTTAGCAGCAGCAGCACCATAAGTTTTACCTCTTGTTCAAAGAGTTGAAAATCTTAAAACAGTGTTTTAAAATGAAAGAGATACTTGCATTACTTTGCTAGGTTTATTTTCATTTATTCTTTTGTAAAATGGGAATAATGTCTGCTATTTTGTAAGTTCACTAAGACTTTTCTAACTCATCCTTGTAAGAAGAAACCATCAAACAAGTTTTTATTTTAGCAAATGAATGACAGATGATTTTCAATGTTAGTTACTTGAGAAATCAAATATAAATTTAGAAATTTGAGTAAAATATTTTATAGTATCGTAAGAGTTACAGAATAGCTGTTTCTGCGTATTTGATTTGTGTCATTTACAGTATACATAATATAGATAACAAAAGCTTTAATATATTACATATACTTGAAAATTTTTATGGTAAAGCTAATGTTGCCCTAGCCATTTCTTATTTAGTAAAACCCAAACTTCAGTTATCTAGTAATGTGTTCCAGGTGGATAAGTCCAAGGTTTAACAAGCAGAAAGCAATAGGCAAGTTGTGCATTTACTAACTTCTATGCATTATTCTCTTTGCCTCGAGCTCCATTTCTTTTCTTGACAGAAGAATACAGGAAGGAAGCATGTTCAGCTGCAGCATATCAATAGAAAAAATCAATATATAGTGAAAAATGAGAAGTGCTTGAAATGTAGATAGTCAAGCAACAGTGCAGAGAAACAAATCTCTCTGCTTCCTAGGAGAGGGGGATGAGTGGAAAGGGTGACTGTTACCATAACAATAATTACTCTTACCAGATTCTGTGATATCTATTGTTAAATTTTCTTTTTTTAATCATATCTTTTTACTATTTCCAAACTGCATATGATACAAAAATTTATGCTCATTATTATGATAGTAATCTGATTTGAATAGTATGTGTAAATATGTAGAACTTTTGGCCACTTCTCCATAAGGTCGCAAGAGTTGGACACAGCTTAGTGACCCACCCAACCAACATAAAATAATACGATTACAACATAGCAAGTGCATTTGAAATAATGACATTGCCTATACATTATTGTAAAATTCATGTGCTTAGTCCAAGCATTTTTATTTATTAAAATAATCATTTTATATGCTTTAAGTAATCCTATATGACTAAATTAATACTGTATCTAAAATATTTTGTTGTATGATATGTGCAATGATATCAAATAGTAATTATTTGCTAATATCTGTTTGCTAATTTAGATGGTTTCTGCAGCTATTCTGATAAAGTGGCAAATCCAGTTAACTTTGCTAATTGGATACATTTAACACCAGTTTGAATGGCTATATGTTTGAGTATGGCTTTGTCATCACTGAGTTGGAAATTTATGTTATGAACTTTATAAGATTCCTCAATAATGGATCTAAATTGGCTTAACTCATTATCAGATGAATCTAAAGGGAATGAAATTACTAAAGCAAAGAGTTTAATTCTATTAATCCCTCTGCTTCCTGAATAACTAAATGTGCTCTGATGTCTCAATACATGCTTTAATGAGGGAACTTAGCTTTATTATTATTATTATTATTAGTGGGGGATCAGAAAACATTACATTTTAAATTTTTCAGCTAAACTTTGGACAGGATTTGTTTTTTTTTCACCAGAATGGTCAGCATTCCAACAATCAGGTTTCATGTTACAGATGGTATTTGGTATAATTAGACATTAAGAAATGGCAAGCAGAGTATTCTAGGAGAGTATTACACCTTTATGGTATAATATTATCAGGAATAAGACAAAGTCAAGAAACTAACAGCTGGAAACAGTAATAATCCCAGAAAAAATGAATTACATGGAACATCATGTTACTATTATAACTTTAAATTTATAATACCAAATTAAGAAGAAAGTCAAATCAGAGCCCTTTTTAAAAGTATTTGCATAAGCATGCCATCACTTATAGCCAGCCGGAACCTATTCATGCCACAAGCTTTGTATAATATAGTACCTTTTTTTCAACATCCCCACATAGCTAGCTAACTTGGTGTCTATTAAACTTCTGTCCCTGAAAGCCCAATTTATACACTTGATTAGTAATCAAATTCATAATTGGAAACAGAATGAGTTTCTTTTGTAAGTGCATGGTTTTTAATTCATAATATCTTAAACTAGTATGACATATTTTAAGAAGAGATACTTCAGTCCAAAATATTGAGAAAAATGTTATTACTATAGCATTTATAGTAATGCATTCGTAGATACTGGTAAAATTGCTGAAAAGTAATAGCTCAGTTGTTTTTTTTGTTTGTTTTTTTTTAATTTTGATCATTCATTTGTATACTTTATCTGGGAATCACAACTATCAACTTAACAAGCCAGATTCTCTTAACTCTTACAAGACAGGACAGTACCACATTTGTTCAGATGCCTTAACCAGGAAATAGTAATATGGTGCTTTTGAATCTCTCAGTTATTTCTATTCTCAATTCTTTTTTTTTTTAATTTGTTTATTTATTTATTTTTTGGAGGGTAATTACTTTACAATATTGTATTGGTTTTGCCATACATTGACAATAGTTCAGTTTTCAAAGTACAGCTGCTAGTGGTAGCTGTATGTACCATGTAGCGCCAGACATTTCAAGGAGGCAAAATTGCATTGGTGTCAGGGAGATACATCTTAATTACGCCTAATTCAGAAAATTGAAACATAAAGGAAGAAAAACAACTGAAGATGATAGAAATTTTACCTTGGTGTTCATTGATCTCCTATGCATGCCAGGCACTTAACTACACAGAAAAGACTAGAATTCTGCTTATCTGAATTTACATTCCAGAGCAGATTACAGAAAACCAAAGATAATGGTAAACTATTGACTAATGAAGAGTTATGAATTAAATACAATGAGGGAGAGACTGACTTCTTTTCTTAAAGGAGGTCATGGAAGTTCTCTCTGAGGACATGATGCATGAACTAAGGTGGAAAATATTAACAGAGGATCATTTGAAGGCTGGATAAAGAGAGATCTGGGCAAATAAATCAAGTACAAAATATCCTGATTTATCAGTGTTCATGAGATATTTGAGGCCCAGAAAGAAGGCCAGATTGACTGCCATCTGAACATAGGCAGATATGAAGTTGGAGAAACAGAAAGCAGAGAATGCCTTATGAACCACAGCAAGGAGTTTAAATTTTATTTTAAGTATAACATAGATTTAAGTAGGCAAATAATATGATCCAAGTAGTTTATATAGCCATTTTGGCTTGTTTTGTTGTTCATTGTTGTTATTCAGTTGCTAAATTGTGCGTGACTTGTTGCGACCCCATTGCCTGCAGCACTCCAGGCTTGCCTGTCCTTCACTATCTCCCAGAGTTTGCTCAAATTCATGTCTATTGAGTTGGTGTTGCCATCCAACCATCTCATCCTCTGACTTGCTTAGTGAGAGTGAATTACCAGAGGGAAAGCAGAAGTCAAGAAGCTGCTGTTGCAGAGCTTGGGAAACCCACGATGGCGTGTTGGCCAGTTGTAGTAGTGGTGGAAAGAAGTGGTGGCTTGTGTGGTATAGTTTGGTCTCCAGCAGAACGTTGTATCAGAGCAGATGTGAGAGTGCCAAGGAAAATAATATGAGAGTTACAAGGGTATGTGTGTGTGTTTTCTTTATCAACTAACTTGATGGTGGCAACTTTTATTGAGAAGGGAAGGCTAGAGGAAGCAGCTGTAGGTTTTAGAGTTCGAATTTGAACATGCCAAGAGTGAGATTCCTGTTTACAGATTCTGAGTAGACTGCTGGACATAGAAATATGGAGGTCAGGGAGAGTTTAAGGAGAAGAAAAAGTCTTGGAATTCATCATTCATCTTTTATCGGTGGCTCCATTTTATAGAATTACAAACTAAACCTATGGTTGTATTTAACTGCTACACTCTACCTTCATGGCAGACTTGCTGAAAATTGAATGTAAACTTGGTTCTAGACATAACTAATGTAGAAAAGTTACAAAACATGTATGGTATCTCTCATGTCTGTACATTTCTCCTCAAACCAAAAGACCCTATATAAAACCTAGCAAAATATTCATTTATGAAAATCAATTGAAAGTGGAAAAAAATGGCTCAGACAAGGCTAAACAGCCTATAGTAAAAAGGGATAGTGTGAACTTTAAATTGAAATACTTAAGCTGCTGCTTTAATAAGCATATTTCTGAGTGAGAAGGAGGCAAGCAATTTTATCCATTACCAGAGACAAAAGACTAAACTTTTTTTTTTCCCCCAAGAGGACAAATTTCTGGCAAAGGAAGATTAACTTTAATAATCAAGCATAAAATAAGACAGGATCAGGCTCTTCTTATTTGGTAGTTAGTCAAATGTTGGACTCTGTTTTGAAGACTTTATTTTACTTTGGCTTTCAACTCTGTGGTTTGGTCTGGTTAGCTGTTCAAAACCCTATGTCCCATTTGGTATTTAGTCCAACTTTTGAGTAGATAACACAGTAAAAAATATTTAATGTTTTCCTCATAGAACAGTTTCAGCACACCATCACTAACTGTCTCTAATCCCTGACAATTTAAGTGTAATTGAACTTAATCTTCTGAGTAAAGTGTGATTACTTTTCATTTTATTTTAGTCCTGCTGAAATTCAAATTTTCATTTTAGAGCTTGTACAAGGATACTTTTCCCACAAGGCTCTAAGTGCTTGCTTCTTTCTGTTTGGTTGGGATGCCATGACATAAATACTCAGCTTATTTTTAAAAAGAAAGTTAAAAGCTGGTTGAGAGCTCTGTTTGGTTTCTCACAAGACAGCCTCACAGTGCTACAGAGTTTGAAGTCTTGGGATCTTATGGGGCCCGTGGCAAGGAACTTAGTCAGAAAGCCTTGATTCTAGATTATGTTCTCCTCTAACTAGCTTTGTGATGCTAGGCAAATCTCTTAAGTACCGTAAGTTCCAATTTTCATACCTAAAATGAGGCTGTGGACTACAATCAAGGGGTCAGAAAAAATTTTTCTGTAATGGGCCAGATTCAATAAGTGTTTTATGCTCTATGGGCTAAGATACAAAATCTAGGTTATTTAGGAGATACTAAGTCCATATGTAAATTAATTAGATGTGTATCAAGCAAGAGAGAAAATAAATTTCCAAAAATTTATGTTGAAAGAGTTAAAAACTTTATTCAATGAGGTTTAAATCTTATATAATTTTTACATGTCACAAAATATTGTCCTTTAGTTTTTTTCAACCATTTAAAAATGCAACAACAATTCTTAGCTCACAGGTGACATAAAAACAGGCAGCAGAACTGATCTGGCCTGTGGGAGGTGGTTTGCCATTCTCAGGACTAGATCGAATTCCTCTAGTAAAGCTCAAATAGAAGCTTTATTACAGATTCATTGAAATATACAAAAATGTTTTGCATTATACATATTATATAAAATTTTCCAAATTATATGGGATATGTATCTAAGTTTTTTTTCTTTCAATATATGGATATTTTATATTATGCCAGGGAATTTTATCATAATATAATTTTAAATGTGTACAAAATAGGCCAGGGGTAAAATAATGATTGAAGAGGTCTAACAATAAATTAGTCATGTTTGATAAGAATTATTGGAGTAATTTACAGCCTCATGTCTAGAATCAGACTGTATCAATTCTAATCCTAGCTCTGGCTAGCTGTGTGAACTTGACCAAGTTATTAATCTTATAGCTACTTGATTCTCTTATTTGTAAAATGCAAACAACAATGATAGCATCTACTTCATAGTAATGTTATTAGTATTAAATGTATCAGAGCACTTAAAATGCCTATACGAGGTTACTCCATTATGAACTTTCAGGAGGCTTTTAGCCATTAAGAGTGATTCTCTATTGCATAAATATTTTTACATAATCCTCAAAATATTTATATCTGGTAGGTCATTTTTTAAAATCGCTACTTTCCAAATAAAGAATCTGAAGATTAAAAAGCACTTTACCTAGGAGTACCTTGCTCAGAGGCAGAGTCAAAACGCAAAGCCAGATCAGAGGGACTTTAAAACTGATGCATTTTACCTGCACAACTGGGTACTTGATGGGAGATTATCAGTATTTATCTTCCCCAACTTTTTGTGACATATTTTGACATCAATTTTGTTGTTTTTCCAGGGATTACAGATATATAATGTTATCTTGTTATGTTTTCCCATTCCATTTTTATGTTGAAGTAAGCACATACTTTTTTAAAAAAATTTTAACACAATTAAATTTACCCCCATCTCCTAGCTTGTTCTACTATTGTACAGTAACTGATACTCTAAAATTTAATTTCTGTTCCCTTTGTGCTTCCACTTCATAAACTTCATTTAAATCTCTACATTGTGGCCATTTTTAACTAAGCCACAGAAGGAAAAGAAAAGAAAAACCTTCAAGCTAAATAGTACTAAAGTGACATGGTGGCTTAACACAATATGTGTTTGTTTTTTTTTCTGGCAAAAGGTGGGGTATTTAAAAAATCTAAGAGCAGCATGATAACAAATAAATGCATTTTTAATGCTAGCATTTCAATAGTGATATTTGGCAGGAAGACTTACTTTGTCACCTTTATGTGTAAATATGCTATGCTATGGAGCCAACTGACTTTTTTATTAATAAAGAAATCTGAGAGATTGCTTCTCTATCATTTAAGAAAATGAGAATGGAGAATTTTGCCATTTTGCTGCTCCCAAGGTGTCCAATAGAACTGGGAAGGGAATTCAGATTGGTGCTATTACAAAACAAATTCTCCACCACAATCAGTTATAGAACTGAACAGCTATTACATTTGGTTTTGAAGATTCTTTATTAGTTTGTATACCAAAGACCACAGTTCCTTTTGTTTGTCATCATACCTATCTATGAACACATCTATAATATAATGTTATTGCTGTTGTGAGGTTGCTAATAATCCACATTGTCATTTGGGAAGGCAATTCATTTTTCCTTCCAGTGCCAAAACTGAAGCCAGCTAAGATGTCAGAATACATTTGCTTAGGAAAGGAAACATGCTTTCCTCCCAGGGACTACTTCCAGTATAATCTGTGGTAACTCTCCTATTTATAGAACCATGTGCAATATTCCCACCATCTAATAAATATAAAAAACTACAGCCTCCAAAAATGATTTCTTGATTTTTAAAATTTGGAGAAATGCCACATTAAATAACCTAAGTCCTAGTCCTTATTACAGGACTTCACTGATTTCAAGAAAGGTTCTGAGTCCCCGTGAGAAATATGTGATATGCAATATTTCCCACACTTATTGACTTCAGAAGCCACTACCCTCTTGTCAGTCACAACACCCTTGTTTGTTTTTCCAAAACACTTATTTAAGACTTGGAGGGCAGAAGAGATAATTACTTGACATAACTTAATTTGGGAGGGGAAAAACAGAACAAAATAAGCTCAGGTCTTACAGAAAGCCAAACTCATAGTGTAGTGATCTAAAATAATAGGCTTAGAGCCAATTCTTTCTGAAAGAAAGTAGCAATTCAGAGAACTAATAATAATAAAAGAAAAAGAGAAGCCATTGCATTTATTTCCTATGGCTTTCAGGCATCTCTGAGTCTAATTGTGTGCCATTTACCATGAAGAGCTTGGCCTTTCTTCAATTTTGCCATCTGTTGAAACACAGGATAGATCACTACTTTATGACCTAGTGGTTCAAAATAGCTTGTGTCTCAATAAATATAGAACACTCAAAGGAACATTTCTCTGTTACTATGGCTCTGAACGATGCAGCCATTTAGCCCTAGTTTCATGGAAATAAGATTAATTGTTCACAGTAGAATTTATTTTAAAACAGTGTACCCTTCAAAAGTTACCCCAATCCCACTTGTCTTTAGTGACTTGTCATTTTCATATATGGAATACCCAAGCCTAACAAATAAAATTAATAATAGATTGATGGCCTAGGCTGATTAGTATGCAGTTTCTTAAATTTGTAATTGGGTGACTTTCTAACTGAAGTTTATAAGCAAGTGTATTTCCTCTAATTTGGTGTGTTAAAATACTGATTGATTTTCCATCTGAACTTATCAGTTAGGACCATACTTAATGAAACAAAAGGTCAATTTGTTTTAATTTGAGCTCCTTTGTTAATTCAGTAGGCAAATTCCACTTGACGAAAAAGTCACCTCCCACCTTCTATTGAAATAATCGATACCTATGTTCACTGTGATAAACAGATATTATTGAACATTTGAAAATCTTCACTCTTTAGATTTTATACATTGCAAGTTCTTCCTGAGTGAGGCTCATGTGTTCTGCAGGTTTTATCCTCCTTGCTTAATTGAAGAATGATATATAATAGTAATATGATGTTACTTGATTGAATGAATACTTATAAAAATACACAGCTTTATACTTTAAATATAGTTGCAAAATGGCAAGACAAAATTATTATTTTCATCATTTTGTCAGGACCCAAACTCTTTCCAAATCAATGTTATAAAAATAGCAAAGCATGATACTAGTAAACAAATATTTCCATTCCTAAGTCTATTATAAAAGTGATTATCTTTCAAAAAGGGTATAGGGATTTATCTTCCTGATTAACTAATCATAATATATTCAATTTATGAAGTTAGATATGTATTTATATGAAATTAGATTTACCTAAAAAGCAAACAAGTCTTAGTGCTGTATCTCAGAAAAGAAATATGACAAAAAAAATTTTTTTTAGAAAAACCTACTGGAGTCTTTTAGGAAAAATTATCCCTGCCTTGTGCATGTGCACATATACACATACACCCACCACTCCTCTCCCCGCCCCCCACACACTCATGGTTTAAGAATGAAGGTAATAATAGACCATAACCTCTGGGTCACTGATTCAGAAAGGATGGAATGGGAGAGCATAACACTGAAAATCAGTCTAGACTGAAAAACAGGGAAATACTATAACTTTTTTATTTTCTAATTTACAACTCTAGTAGAATAACTAGAAAGAAAATGATGTATTTGCCTAGTTTATTGAATAAGTAAAGCAGAGCTTTGTTATAGATTTACGAAAGTCACTTGTTACTTTTAGAATTAGTTTAAATGTTTTGCTCATGTGAAATTTGCCAAATGGGTAACACACAGTCTGAAATAAGGATCAATATTTAATAAGACTTGAGTTTCCTAGGTGGTTTTGAAATTTAATCATTCTTTAAAAATATTTATAAAGGGTTGTTAGTTTCTATTAAGCTCAAGCATATCTTGTCCCAAATTGCTTTAAGCCAAAGAGAATGTTATATGACATTGATTTTTTCTTCATAATATTTTATAATTCTTATAATCTTTTTGTCTTATAAAAGCAATAGTCATTCATTAAGCAATAATTACTTTTCATTTTTTTAAGAAGTTACAAGTTTTATTGTTAAAAAAGCCTTCATTTCATTCATTTTTTTAGGAAATTTTAAGGACATTTACTGTCTTGGTAATTAACCAGCTTGGTAACTTTGAAATTCACTGCCTAATTTTGGAGTTAAAAAAAAAAAAACACTTATACCTCTAAAGATTAGGAAAGAAATACCTATATTATAAACTTTAATAACACTATACTGAAATTTTAAGTTCCTATTGATTCTACGAGGGATCCTGCTGTATCTGTTTTTATTAGGGGTTTTACAACATTTGATGGATTCACTGCAGCAACTAAAATTAATTTGTGGTGTATTTTTTATAATCATTGTACAGAAATTTTTGGACAGAAAAAAGTAAATTCTGTGATTCTTAGTTTTCTTAAAAATTCAGGCAGATGCATGATACGCATATATACTTTTTTTTTGTTAAATTATTTAATTCATGTTTAGAAACATCAAAAATTTATTGCTTTACTGAAAGAGAGCTCCCACCTGATCCATGAATGTTTGGGGAAAAATGAAAAAGAATTCAAGTTTAAGGGAGAAATACACCATACTAGTTGCTCCTGACTGCTCTGCACAAGAGGTGAAGAAATAATCCAAAGTGTGCTGTAGGGATAAAAGGAGTCAAGAGTAACCAAATATTTGCCCTCTATTGTCTCTATGTTGTAAACACAGCTTGCATTTTTCCACTCCTTTGATGAAATGTAGTTAACACCATTTGAGATAAAATTAAATGTCATTTTGACTCTGGCTGTGTATCATGAGGCCTGCTGCAGAGATAATTTCTCATTTTCCATATGTATGTAATGGGGGCATAGCAAAAATGGCAGGAAAACCTAATCATCTGGGCCTTTTGAATTAAGGAATTCTTGAGACTCTTATCCTACTGATTATGAAGAAAGAAATGAACCTGTGTTTTTTAGATGCAAAAAGACATTTTGTAAACTGGGCTGTTTGATTCTATGCGACTATAGATGATTACGAATCACACTATTTCAGCAGCCTAGTATTATATCTTAACTACTTTTACCATTAGAGTTTTTCTGCATTAACAAAAGTGCAACTCATGGACAAAGGTTATTTGTTCTTTGGATTTAATGTAGGTAGTAAAATGTATGTTTGAGCTGTGCTTCACTTATATTTAGGATAATTTTGTTTTGGATTATAGTTTTGAGTAATGAATTTTCTTGAAGAATATATCATTTTTGCTCATTATCTATTATTTGTAATTAACCTGAGCCTTAGAAGATTTTTTCCAAATATGAGTCTACATATTGCACTGAGTAATTTTATAATTAATTACAATTCTTCTTTTAAGTCAATGCTAAAATTAAACTCTATAAATTTGTGTGGACAGGTAAACAGGTTCAATATGTCTATCCTTCATCTCATCTTGAAAACCAGCCCGTAAAATGAAAAAGAATATTGTTTAAGGAGACACAGTGCCAAATTGAAGATAGTTATTATGGCACTCTAAAAATGTGCCCAGGGTTAAAATTTATCACCCTGAGACATTAGTCAGGAAACCTGCACAGTTAATGGGAACCCTCAGTTTGACTAATTGTTGGCATTAAGAAGGAAATTTCAAGGTCTATTAAGAAAGAAAATGAAAACCCAAGTGCATATGTGGTTTTGGGCATATAGTGGAGTCTGGCAAGGACATGAAGAAAAAGTGATGAATAAAAATTATAGGAAAAGTTACAAAGAGGCTCTATGAAAGTCAAGTGCTGTAAGAGGAACAGGAAATAGCCAGTGAAGATCCAGATAGCAGCTTGATCTAGATTTTTTCTCTGAATGGCATTATATATAATAACTGTGGAACTCAAGTTGGTCATCGGGGAACAAATATGACTGGTAGATTTTTTAAAATTAGCTGCATATCAAGCACAGAAAAACTGAGCATCTTCCACCTGAGCAGAAAATATTTTTAATAAAATCTATTTAATTGTTTTATTTCATTAAAGGTATTTCTGTACCTTAAAGGTATTATAAGTACTTATTTAGATATAATTTTAAAATATTCTATAATATTCACAAACATTTGGGTTAAAAACTGAAATGAACATTTTTCTATGTGATTTTAGTAAATTAGATTAATGAAAAGAATGTCTAGAGTGAAGTATCTGAAATTAGGAATGTAAAAATAGCCATTTCCCTTTTATTAGTTAATTAAAATTTTTGTCAATTCAGAACATGTTTCATTACTAAGCTGAAAACTTACTAGTTTTACATTTGGTATCCCAAAACAAAACATACATGTTATTTTTTAATATAGCGTGTATGGTCAGCCAATAGAATTATTGTGTGGCCAATATGTATTAGGGTGCCGTACTGACATTCACAGATATTAAGAGATATTTAGTTCCAATTATTGGAGAAGGCAATGGCAACCCACTCCAGTACTCTTGCCTGGAAAATCGCATGGGCGGAGGAGCCTGGTAGGCTGCAGTCCACGGGGTTGCGAAGAGTCAGACGCGACTGAGCGACTTCACTTTCATGCATTTTCACTTTCATGCATTGGAGAAGGAAATGGCAACCCACCCCAGTGTTCTTGCCTGGAGAATCCCAGGGACGGGGGAGCCTGGTGGGCTGCCGTCTATGGGGTCACACAGAGTTGGACTCAACTGAAGTGACTTAGCAGTAGCAGCAGCAGCAGTTCCAATTATAAGTAAATACATACTTCTAAGTTGCTTCAGTCGTGTCCAACTTACAGCTTTATCTACTTTATCTGCGTTTTATTAAATTGGCCTCGTGACCTGCAAGAATCTCTGCTTTTCCTGAGTGCAGACACAAGACACTTGTGTTAACAAGCATTTATTGAGTAAAAGGCAGCCTGCTAGGTGTCGGGTGCAATATGATAAATAAGACAGCCCACACTCTCAAGGAGCTCATGTTTTAAAGACATTTCCTGTCAAAATGTGGGTGAAAACCACCAGATGTGCCTCTTTCAAGTTCAGATTCTTAGGCACTGTCTTAAACTTACTGATTCATAATCTTTCTGGTAACCCTTGATTCAAAAATAACACCCTACATATTTTAAGTCTCTTTATTTAAAATATTGTTGAGTAGTAGATTCTTTAGCAGAAATTTATTTTTAAAACAATGTAGTAATAGATACACATAGGAAATTGCAAGAGGGAAGAGGAACCTGCAACCAATCTAAAGGGCTGGAAAGACCTCTTGTAAGAAGGAACATCTCAGGTTGACCATCACAGGAAGCACCCAGAGTATGTGTGCTGTTTGGAATAGGGAGAGTTATTGGATCTTTCTAGGCAGCAGCTAATTCATAAACCAAGGTAGTAAAGTTAGAAAGAGACTGGCGTCAATAGGGAAATACAAGGAGTTTGTTTAGGAGGAGAAAGAAGTACACACACACAAAAGGGTTATCAAAATAATTAGGCACCAAGTCATCAGGAACTTTAAATGTTAGTTTAAGAAAATTTGATTTTTATCCTGTCTTAGTTTTGATGTTGTTGTTTGGTCCCTTAAGTCGTGTCTGATTCTTTGTGACCCCATGGACTGCAGCATCCCAGGCTGCTTTGTCCTCCACTACCTCCCGAAGTTTGCTCAAATTCATGACCATCGAATCGGTGATGCTATCTAACCATCTCATCCTCTGCCACCCTTTGCCTTCAATCTTTCCCAACATCAGAGTCTTTGCCAATGAGTCGCCTCTTTGTGTTAGATGACCAAAGTATTGTAGCTTCAGCAACACTCATTGCAATGAATATTAAGGGTTGATTTCCTTTGGAATTGACATTCCAAGGCAAATAACATGAACTATTAAAAAAATCCAGTATAGAGAGGAAGATACTGAAAAAAAATTTTAAATGAAGCCTGTTCTGTTCTAGTCAGTTGTTGCCATGGGGAAGCATGGCAGAGAACTGCCAGATTGTCCAGTCTTTCAAAAATAGCCAGAAATCTGGTGTATTCATTAGAATTAGGTTCAGCTGCTAATAACAGGATATCCTAAAATAAGAATGAAATTATTTATTACTCATAGATAGGTCTGGGAAAATGCAGTCCTAGGTTGGAATGTCATCTCTGTTCTACCAAAACTACAGGGAACCAGATTCCATCTTAGTCACTCCCCCACCATTCCTGGGCTGTGACCCTTCTTCTTCTGGTTCTGCATGTGCAGGCAGCAGAGGAAATGGCCAATTTAACGGGAAGAGAACAAAATCATTTAGGAAGTTCTGGAAACTGCCATAGGATTCTACTCCATGTCTACATGCAAGGAAATGGATATGGAATGGATTTTTTTTTTTTTTATTCTGAGCTACCATGATAACTTCTTGTTATTATGGAGAAAATCTATTATCACTGTGTTTGATCAATACTAATAGTACTGGAAAACAAAAATATCTGAGTTGTGCATGACCTCTAAGCTCCCAGTTAATTTATGGGAATCTTTGGTTTATGGGATTCTTTGGATATTATCAAGTAGCATAATGAGCTGTTCAATATGTAGAGAAGGGATATATTCATAAGCTACTTTCATGATCAAATTTTCTGGACTTGATGACTAGATTAATGGGTAAAAAAGTGAGAGGGAATTCAAGAATTACTCCCAGGGTTTTGGTTTGATTTATTTGACTAAGATACCACTAACTTGGACAAAAAGTACCAAAAAATCATTCATTCTTGGGAAAAGATGAATCCATTTTTGCACATGCTAACTAAGAACTCTACATTGCCATACTGCATGCATTTTGATATTAAGACCAAAGGTAGGGGAGGAGTTTGAGTAATAGATTTAGGACTTACAGGATATGGTAAATGAAAATGTCATTATAGAAGAAGTTATCAGGATAACATGGAAACAAATATAGATTGCAAAGGGCTGTCATAATAGTACTGAATACTAGCAAAAAAAAAAAAAAAAAAGGTTATTCAAGAGCTCATCAAAGAGATGTAAGGTCAGGATCATCATGAATGTAAATATGTGAGAACTGAAGAAACTTTGAATGTTTGAACATAGTTTGAATATAGTTCAGCAGATGTGCTATAGGTAGTGTCCACATAATTTTTTAATTAACAGGATGCTAAGTTCAGTGAAAGGGAGATTTCTTGGGGAGGAAAATGAATGCCAGTGTGTTGATGAATGAATCTGGAGGTGTCAAGGTGGATACAAGTGATTATTATTAAATATTAAAATTTTGTTAAAATCCAGTTAAAAGATATTGGAAGCAGCCAGGGGTTAAAATAAGATCAAGGGAAAATTATTTGCTTAGAATGGGATGCATATGAGCATACTGATTAGATTAGAAAAAGAGACAATACAGAGACTTTTCAAGGTGTCTATGTTGGATGATATCTAAATTGGATGATATCTAAATTGGATGATATGAGTAATCGACCAGAGTTTGAGGACGAAGGCGTTTAAGGCATCAGGTCATAGATTCTTTATTAAAGGATGAGAAAATATGGCAATGTGGCTTCACATAAGCTTAATTTTGAGGATAAGAAATTGTGAAAGACTATTCCTCACCAATACAGTGCTATTGATTAGGTGAACAAAAGTGGAAAGTGCATATGGAAAGAATTCACGGATCGGAGGCTCCAGCTGGGTTAGGAAATACTGATTTTGTAATACTGCCATTTAGTAGAGGAATGCCTGTGTGTGTGTGTGCGTGTGTTTTCATCCATGTTTAGGTAATTGAATAAAAAGACACACATGCTACTGACCCAAATATGCATTTGCTCGACATATTCTGTGGAAGCATAATGATGCAAATACTTTAAATGAACTCCATAGAAAATTATTCAATGGGGAAACAACTAAGTCCAAATTAGAAAAAGATGAATAGTTCTAATAGACAGGAGCAATTTGAAAGGATGAGGGCAATGACAGTCTCTGAGAATTTGAAGAGCAGATTTGGCAGAAATAAGTTTTGGGAAGAAATGAAGTCTATGGTCAAAATGAAGGATGCTAAGACTAAGATTTCTGAGTTGGAATACACCCTGGTAACAGAAGTGACTGGCTGAATTGAAACAAAGGCCAAAGTCTTAGGTATTATATTCTCCAAGAATTTCAAAAGCTATTAGTTGTTGTCGGGGACATATCATTACTTTATAGAAACAGTATGCATATTACAAAGATCAGGTTCAGATTTTGACACACAGGTCTAGGAGTTAAAATGAATCTTCTGTTTTTGTCAATTATTTGATTTCTAACTATCAAAGGATCATCTAACTTTCCTCTGTTTTAAATACTATAATGGTAAAATGGAAACAACAAAGATAATTTACCTTCTATAGTAAGTAGTGAAAAAATTGTTTGTTTGTTTTAACAGGAATCAGCTGTGGCATTTCGTAGAGACCATTGTAACCAGAAAGATAAATTGTCTCATTGTAGTTTACTGAATAAACTGCCTTCTGCAGTCACTCTCTTGCATGGCTAGTGTGCAGACACCCAAGGAGTAGTTGTAGATGTTCCCATTGATTTCACTTAGAGGTCTCAGTGATCTTTCTAAAGTTCCTTACGCACTGGAGACCATTTAATCTGGAGAACATTTAATTACAAATAGGACATCACCATAGTCCCTCACGGAGAAGACAATGGCACCCCACTCCAGTACTCTTGCCTGGAAAATCCCATGGACAGAGGGGCCTGGTGGGCCGCAGTCCATGGGATCGTAAAGAGTCGGACACGACTGAGTGACTTCACTTTCACTTTTCACTTTCATGCCTTGGAGAAGGAAATGGCAACCCACTCCAGTGTTCTTGCCTGGGGAATCCCAGGGATGGGGGAGCCTGGTGGGCTGCCTCTATGGGGTTGCACAGAGTCGGACATGACTGAAGCGACTTAGCAGCAGCAGCATAGTCCCTCCACCACAGTTGAGCAAAGTGGGAAACATAAGATTTTTTTATTTTTAAGGAAGAAGTTCTTCAAACAGTAAAAGAAAATAAGTAAACTGCCAGTGTTTCTCAAAATAGTTCTCAAGAGATTTAGTGTGTAGTGTGTTGCTTGTATATGTAGACACCTGTGTTCACTTCAAGACAAAGACAAATTTTTTACTAGTACAGACTTGGACATATGGTTGTTGTTTTGCTATTTTAGTCACTAAGTAGTGTCCGACTCTTTATGACCCCGTGGATTGTAGACCGCCAGGCCCCCCTGTCCTTGAGATTTCCCAGGCAAGAACACTGGAGTGGGTTGCCATTTCCTCCTCCAGGGGATCTTTCCAACCCAAGGATCAAACCAGCATCTCCTGCATTGGCAGGCGGATTTTTTACCACTTAGCCACCAGAGAAGCAAGACTTGAACTTAGGTCATATTAAAATCTTTTACGGAGATCTGTGAGTTGGACCTAAATTACAACCATTTATAAACTTTATTGATTCTTTGCAAAAATGTACCCTGTGTACTAAACAATGTGAATTTACAATCTTGAAACAGTGTCTAAGTTAAGTGGTTTTATTCATTTATTTATTTAATAGAAACTTTTGAGAATGAGAAGTAACATGACAATTTTAACATTGTGATAACTACATGACAGTTTTATTTTCTCTATCATTGATAGCATATAATTTTTATCATCAAGTAAACTTGATAGATTGAATCTAGCAACAAAAGTTTTATATAATTTATAAGTATATTTTTCTCAGGTAAACCTATTAACTTTTTTTTAAATCTGTAATGGGGCTGGAGGTTTTTTCTTATTGGAGAATGTAGAGATGGTGGTATTGTGACTTCTGTTTAAGTGATATTAAATGGAATGTTTTTGGTGTTTCATTCATTCATCAAGTATTACTGATAGTCTAAGATGTGACTAGTATGGAATATATTTGTGTGTACATTATAAATGGAATTATCTGCTTGGAAATATAAGATAATCAGCATAATCTCTGATTCAAAGCTAACAGAATGGGAAAAGATGAACAATGTCTTTGACAGTGGATAAGAAAAGGCTCCAAGAGTCATTCCATACCTGGGGAAACAGTTAAGCAGTAATCAGTTTCCAGTTGTCTTCAAGAACTACTTTGGGTCCAACATGCTACATTTTCCTTTATTTGATGGAGAATAATGTATTTCAAGCTCCCTTGATGTTTCCCAGGAAATATACCTTTTAAAACAATGCAAATATTTATATATTTCAGGGATAAGTATGTTATTTGCAAAAATAGCAGATGTATGAATATCTTGAGATGTTTGTGAGTCCAGATTTTACTCTGAAGACAGCAACGTAGCTTTCCCTACAAGCCTTCCCAAGTAAAATGAGACCAAAGTCACATATTTGTTCCAAGTTAGCAATCTATTTTGTGGACAGGAAGGTATAGCATTGTTGCTTAAGGATGCTCTTCCTGAATGAATGTTAACAAAATTTCCTTCTTTAAACACCAATGTGTGTCTCTTCCTGTTTCTCCACAGTCTTTCACACAACAGGGAAATTGGTTCACACAATCAGCAGTAATTAGCTTTACCCATGGTTTTTCTCATCATAGGTTATTTTCCAGTGTTCTAGAATAAAGTTGTATTTGTCCTTTGTAAGTTATCTCATTAAATTTATTAGTGCTCCTATAGTAACAAAATTGAGAAGGCAATGGCACTCCACTCCAGTACTCTTGCCTGGAAAATCCCATGGACGGAGGAGCCTGGTGTGCTGCAGTCCATGGGGTCGCTAAGAGTTGGACACGACTGAGCCACTTCACTTTCACTTTTCACTTCCATGCATTGGAGAAGGAAATGGCAACCCACTCCAGTGTTCTTGCCTGGAAAATCCCAGGGACTGGGGAGCCTGTTGGGCTGACGTCTATGGGGTTGCACAGAGTTAGACACAACTGACGTGACTTAGCAGCAGCAGTAACAAAATAGAATCAAATAAGTTTTCAGTGGGTGCTGTGACTAATTTTAAGGCTAGTGACATTTTTGACACTTCTCAATGACACATATCATGTGATGACAAAATGTTTTGGCTAGTAAATGTGAATATAATACAACTTACAAGTTATTTTTGCTTTTACAATACATATTTCTATTTCCCCTAAATCTGTCAAGCAGAAAATTCAGACACTTCGTTTTAATTTATTTGTTAATAAGGTTAAATTAGCACATGCTTTCTTTCTGCTGCTACGTCACTTCAGTCGTGTCCGACTCTGTGCGACCCCATAGACAGCAGCCCACCAGGCTCCCCCGTCCCTGGGATTCTCCAGGCAAGAACACTGGAGTGGGTTGCCATTTCCTTCTCCAATGCATGAAAGGGAGAAGTGAAAGTGAAGTCGCTCAGTCGTGTCCGACTCCTAGTGACCCCATGGACTGCAGCCCACCAGGCTCCTCCGTCCATGAGATTTTCCAGGCAAGAGTACATGCTTTCTTAGGAGTCAACTAATCACAAATTTACATTTAAAACTAGAATGACATATGTAGTAACAGTTTGTCATAGTCAAAAAAACTGAATGCCTGGGTAAGGTTGCTGCAGACTGAGAAGTGATGCAGTAACAGAGTTCATATTTTGTAAAATAGCCTGACCTACTTTCACTTTT